>NW_025814856.1:117906897-119136897 GCF_022079265.1 Lynx rufus | reverse complement strand
AAGAAGAGGTGTGAAGGTTGTCTTTGGCCGTGAGCTCTTTAAGAGAGAGGCTCTTGCATGCTGGTTTTGAACCCAACAAGTGAGTTACGGAATCCCATAGGAGTCCCTCCTTACCCACAAGTCACTGCTTTTAGCCATGGTGGTCGGCTTTTCAAAATCGCTCAAGTCATAGCCAGGGCAGGATTTTACCTTCCTCTTTAGTCTCGCCAAATGCCCCTTGTTCTCTCATTTTCCGTGATAAGAGGCCAGAGGCTAAAATGGTGGCATATCACCGGTCTGCAGGAAGCGGATTTGCCCATTCGGGAATTCTGTGGTTGTAGTGGAGTGATTGGGACAAGCATGGTGACATATTCCTAGGGCCGGAATCTCATGGAACCGCCCGGTCGCTACATTGGCACGTGTTCTACCGTGGCAGCTCTGGAAGGCTATCCGGTCCACCTGGGGGCCACCTGTTTTCACAGCCCAGTCCCCGGATCACTGAATTCAACTAGTGGCAGCCCCTTCTGAAAAGAGTCATCAATTCAAAAAGAAATCTTTGTGTTTGCATATTTAAAGCCAAGATAATTATTGGCAGTCTCTGCATAACAAATGTAATTTCAATTAGACTTTTTCTAAATTAAAAACTATTGCTCGTGTGTAATGAGTATTCCTAGTTTTGTGTGTTTTTTTTTTAGTGCATTTTTAACGTTTTTATTCGAGGAACATTAAGAGCATTGAACAAAACGCTGTCCAATTACTATATAATGTTAACAAATATGCCGAATCCTTCGTTTCTGTGCGAGTAAGTGAAGCTTGTGGAGCAAGACGGGGCAAGCCGATTATCACCGAGATTTTGAACGCTAAGCTAGATGGGACAATATTTGAAATTGTATGGCTGCAGAATAGATTCTTTGGCTTGAAAGTTGCCAGGAGTTGTCAAATTCTTTTTTTTTTTTTTTAAAGTTTTTTTTTTTTATTTATTTTTGGGACAGAGAGAGACAGAGCATGAACGGGGGAGGGGCAGAGAGAGAGGGAGACACAGAATCGGAAACAGGCTCCAGGCTCTGAGCCATCAGCCCAGAGCCCGACGCGGGGCTCGAACTCACGGACCGCGAGATCGTGACCTGGCTGAAGTCGGACGCTTAACCGACTGCGCCACCCAGGCGCCCCAGGAGTTGTCAAATTCTTAATGGCTTACTGTCTCTAACATCTTTTTAAAGTTTATTTTTGAGAGAGAGGGAGATCAAGTGGGGCAGAGAGAGAGGGAGACAGAGAAGCCCAGGCAGGCTCCACACTGTCAGCACAGAGCCCACGGGGGGGGGGGGGGGGGGGGCTCGAACTCACAGACCGTGAGATCGTGACCTGAGCC
Organism: Lynx rufus; assembly: GCF_022079265.1. Taxonomy (NCBI): domain Eukaryota; kingdom Metazoa; phylum Chordata; class Mammalia; order Carnivora; family Felidae; genus Lynx; species Lynx rufus. The sequence continues at coordinate 119,135,549 of NW_025814856.1, read as the reverse complement.
CAAATCAAGAGTCAGAGGCTTAACTGACTGAATCACCCAGGCGCCCCAGTATCTCTAACATTTGGTAATGTTATACGTTCCTTATGTTGAATCATTGTTGAAACTTCTACCCATACCTCGGCTATTGGATCAAATTAAAAACAGTATATGGCTTTCTGATAGTATATGAAACGATTGGTTGCAAAGAAAAATTTTGTCGTGGGACGCAGGGTCATTTTGGTACTCTCTGGCAGATTCCAAAAAGATGGAATTGAATAGAAAAATCAAACCAGACATCCTTATCTCCTTGCCTTGCTAACTGGTTTCTGTGGCTTTCACCGCCTGCAAGCTTATCACCAGCACATAGCGTAGCAGTTGGGGCTGTCGTTGTTGATGAAGAGAAGTTTATTTTTGGTGCTGGCATCGTGGATAAAACAGCCCAGGAAAAGTGAATATCCGAATATATTCTCTCCATCTGACATTGTATCACTTGCCTCGGGCCTCTCCACAGTGTTGTTTCTTTCTATGTGGAGAGAAGCAATTAAAAAAAAAATCACCTGCTAAAACGGAGCTTGGATGTTGCTTTCCCATTTTCTGTAAGCAGGTTGGCTATTTTGCCCTTGAGCCTTAAGAAGCGTTGCTGATTGGCTGTTTGTTATTTTTTAATAATATATGGCATGTATCCAAGTAAGCATTCCGATGACCTCGACAATAAAATGTGATTCTTGGCTGCAAGGTCTATGGGGGGATGGCAGGCTGCCAGCCACTCATACATCATTTACAGGTGGCTGTTTCTGACAGGCCGGTGTTAGTTATTGTAAATGAGTGACAGTCCCTATAAGTCACCTGTAAGCCTTACTCCACTGGCCTCGGGCTTCCCGGATGCCCCGGCCCCTTCAGCACACGTGCTCCTCCCTGTCGAAGACCCTCATTCACAGACCCTCCCGTGCACGCTGCTGTCTGCCTGGGCTCATCAGTACGTGGCACTACCTTGTATGTGATTGACGATAATTAGGTTTCAACTGCCTTCTGATGCAGAAATACTATTAGAGCACGGCCAATTCTGGTCCTGTAATCTTGCCTCTGAAAGGGTATTGATTCACTCTTTCACATTTTTAAAAGGTCATGGCAATAATTCCATCTGAACTGTGCTAAGTGAAAATAGTTTGTAGAAATAATATGGTTGCTTCTTCGTTCCATGGTAATTGAAAGCCGCAATGGCTTGTTTCTTTTAGTATATTTTAATTACATGTGTCTCTTCCTCCCATCTTCCCCTGATGGAGTGTTTGTGAAGTTATAAAACAGTCGGCCCTCTGTGTGAAATGTCTTCTGACTTTTGGGCAAAGAGGACTTTTTTGTTTTCCTACTGTGTGAAGTGAGGCCTAACCGAATACTTGGGTCATGTTGCCTTGTTAACGTAAGGCTTAAAAAGGGAAGACGCGATCCTTTTCCCTGGCACTATCACCTGCCTGCCTGTTTCAATGAGATTAGAGCACACTGGCCTTGGTAAACAGGATACCAAATTTGCGTGCTTTCCACAAATTTTCATCGTAGCTACACGATCCTTTCTGGGTCGACTGAAAACTATTATTCTCGGTAGTTATCAGCCCATAATAAAATGAATTCGTTGTGAGCGTGCAGAGCTCCGGTAGGGTAACCACCCCGGGCAGGTGACAAGAAACTACGAATGCTGTAGCGTAAATTACTGGGAAACTCAGACTGCAGGTAGAGACTTTTTTCCTACGTCTCCAGCTTTGCCAAGGCGAAAGAATTTTAAAGTGCTTGAATCGCGTGTTTCGTGAAAGGGGCCGATCAGACTTTATGCTCTGAGCCACTCTGTATATGTATCCCAGTTAGGGGGTGAGGAGCGGGGGAAGCCTCAGCTGTTTCTAATCTCAAAAATGAGCCCGTCATTGTACTTGCAAACTAAGGGGCATATTCTCACCCAGAGCATGGGGATTTACGCACATAATTACCATTAATGCTAATGGCATTTATGTCTGTACAGCCCCGCACATCAAGATGAGAATATATTTCCATGTCTTCACGCTGTGAAAGTCCATTTAATATCATTCATTTTACAACTTATTTTTTAAGATGATGTCCATATTCTGTCATGGCGTACATATGCCTAGTTAAAAGTAAATGTGGGAAATATTGGGAAGAGATGTGATAGCTAAACTTGTTCGCGTGGATGAAATATGGCTGAACTCAAATCCATTCATACTCTTTAAACACAACGCTCTATTCGGCTTTGAAACTGCTGGCACGCTTTTCATAGTGTTATAAATTTGTCAGCCTAATGGGACGTTTTGTAGATGTTTTCCTTTTTAAGTGCTTTAACAGGAGTAGGTATTCCATTGATCCAAAAATTCAGCTCAGCGTTTCATTTCTTCGAGATGGGAATCATACACTGAATGTCTATCAGAGATTAAGTGGTGGATAGTGCCCTCCATCTCGTCAAGGAAAGGCAATTCACTCCCTGCCGAAGTCTCCTCTCTTCTGGCCTCCAGGAACATCTCAAGAGGGGGGCCTGGTCTGCGGCCGGAGATGTCAGTGGTCATCAGAATTTGAGGTTGTTCCACATCTACATCGATTGTATGATTCTCTTTATACATCAGGCCCAATAGCCTATTGAAAGGCGTCTTCACGTCTATGCTGGCCAAGCAAATTCAGATCCAGGTCTTAATTGATCTGTCCTGGGACTTTGACCATTAAGCGAAAATGATGGATCTACCTCACCTGTCCCATCTCTGAAACCTTTCTCTTTGAGCCAGCCCAAAGCAAAAGGGTTCCGTGTTTAAAACGGAGACGTAAGAATCCGACAGGCATGCTGAAATCCTTCCTGAGAGGTCTCTGTGGGTCTCCTTCAAAGGTATACGGCCTCCTCTGGGAGAAAGAGAAGAGCTTCGTAGCAGATCTCAGAAGGCTGCGCAAAAGGAGTGAGGTCACTTCTGAATGGGCTCAAGATGGCCAACTGTGTCCAGCTGGGTGGCCTCAGGCACAGCACTGGACCGGAGTCTGTTTCCTCGTGGATAAGATTGAGCGGGATGAATACTGAGTGTTTTTACTGCCTTGAAATTTTATAACCAGTGCCATGCCGTATTTGGCTTTTATAAACATTAGGATTATGGTGAATTACAATGAATAACCGAAAGGAAACACTGGTGTCCAAGGGGTTAGGCATGCGAGGAGGTGAGACTCCAGAGTATTATTAGATGTCTGGACACAAAATGCTAGTAGAACAGCTACGATGCAGGCCCAGAGCCTATGCCCGAGTCCAGACCACATCCTGATATGCGATTGCTTTGCGTTCGACTTGCCGACTTGACTCTTACCAGCCTAGTAAGTTCCCCAAGCTGTGCTGTCAATCGCTGTGATGTCCAACCTCCAGGCGCGGAATGCACTGGGCACCTGGTGAGGAAACGGTTCCCCCTCTTCCATCTTGCCTAGCATGACCTAACCCGCAGGCTTTCCCGTACCAGTCACCAACATTCCCTGGGCATTTTCCTCTTAAGGTCACCGCTTCCTCAGTCACACTGATCACAGAACTCTTGTGATCCAAAAATTCAGCTCCGCGTTTCATTTCTTCGAGCCGGGAATCATACACTGAATGTCTTACCAGAGATTAAGTGGTGGAAGGTGCCCTTCATCTCTTCAAGGAAAGGCAGTGCACTCCCTGCCAAAGTCTACTCTCTTCTGGCCTCTGGGAACATCTCAGGAGCAGGGCGTGGCCCTCCAAATTCCCTGGATTCTCGTAGTGTTTCGGTTTTCTTCTCAGTGCCCTAGAGCCCTGCTTTGTACCTCCATGGCCCCTTCCACTCCACACCATTGCAGGTATTTTTGAAAAATTACATGATGCGGCTTTATTACATTATCCTCACGTTTAGAAATAGGGCTTCCTTAGCATTACTTCAACACCTATTGGGCCCCTACTATGTCTCAGCCTTGGGCGAGAGCCTGGGGACAGAACTGAACGAAACACCGTCCATGACTTCTAGGGCTTGATGAGTTAACATTTGTATAGCATTTGACAATTTCAAAAGACTTTCACATACATTTTCTTGTGTGCTGTACACAATGTGGAGCCGATGGTACTCTTATTTCCATTTCAGAGGAAAATGGAGACAGAAAGACTGGATAAGTTGTTCAAGATCCCCTGGTTTAGAAGTATGAGTGTTGCCTCAAACCCAAGTCTTCCGGCCCCACACTCCTTGGTCTCACCTCTCTACCACGCACCTACTCAGAACGACAACTCAAAACAGAGGTATGCCTGGTAAGCTTGGGGTATTCCGTTTTTCTGAGAAGCATCAGACACTGTGAGCGAAAGACTAGAACAAGGGCCATAGTGCTCCAGAGAGGCTGGCAAGCGGTTTGAGCCAAATCCAAGCCTTGCCTGTTCAAGTCGTGCCTCCTTCAGGTGCTGAGGCAAGGACAGCCCATCCACTCTCGAAGTTTCCAGAATCACAGTTGGGTACTTTTTTGAACTCACACCATTGAAAACTATCAAGGTCAGGACATGATTGAAGAACCTTCTCCCTCTCTCTTAAGTTGCTGCGTTTATATGATATTGTTTTCCACTAAAGAAGGTTCTCTTAAAAATGAGGTTGAGATCCCTAAAGAAATTGCTTCAATCAGCAGCAGGGCTTAATGACTGTTAATGGGAAGTGGAGATAGGATAGTAAGTGTTACTTTGATTAATAAGAGAACTGCAGAGAATTTAAATTGTGCCACTGATGGATTATTTTCTTCAAGCTTGATAAGCACTTCTCATTTGTTCTTAAATTTGGTCAATACTGTTAAAGGCAGCAAAATGAAGTATAATTAATTCTATTACGGCTGCTCAGACCAAGTGTTACTAAGAAACAGATTATGATGCAGGCGACAGCAGAACTCACTGTGTTGACAGTCCGATGCTTTGAATACCTGTCGTTGCTTGCTAGCCTAAAAGAATGAAGAAAATATTTCCGTATCCTGATTTCGAGATACCTAAAACTGTTTTTATCATCTGCACGTGTTCCGCTGACCTAAATCAGGGAGTTATCAATGCAACGACCAGCTGCCACTAAAATGATCCCGCCTTGGAAATATAGAGAGTAAATAAAAGATTGGGATCATATATCAGTTAAAACATTAGGAGCTGGACGCTCATTTTGAATTAATCACTAAGAAAATGAGATATTGATTTGATGTTGAGAGAAAGCTTTACATATTTCCTTTTTTTTCAAAGCTTCTGCCCCATATGATGAGCCACGCTTTTCTTTACCTTTGCTATTAATTTTACTTAGAAGAGTGGATAAACAGATGACATTCAGAGAAAAGATATCTTATTTTAGTAGGCAGTTTTATTTACTCTGAGTACTAATGCCTAGCATGGCACGAAATTAGACCCACGACTTCCCTTTTTTTCTGAAAACAGCAGGATTACACCAGCGTTTCCTGAATAGCTTTTTCCCTCCCTCAACCCTTTTTGAAAATCTATCACTATCTATTTATTTAAAGGACACAAATGACTTTATAAGTCATGCTCAATGTCGTGCCTGAATGTGGATTGATACGTACGCGGTCTTACCTCCTGATTTTCAGCTTCTCATTCAGTGATTCTCATCCCTACAGCTCATTCTCCAGGGTATCTCTGGTTAATTCCAGGAGTGCTTCCAAGCCTTAAAATGAAAATAAATTAATTCTACTCCATATTTTTTTTTTAAAGGAAATAAGCAATGTGTCAGTCCTGTTTCACAGAAGCCACCAAATAACAGCAGGCTTTTACAACTCCAGAAAGGCTGGGAATCAGACTCCCGCTGCACATGTGTCCTTCTGTTCGCTATTTCTGTTTCCAAGTCTTGCGCTTCTTCCAAAGTGTGTAAAGTCACTGGGTGAGTAATCCTGGATTAACATAAAACCTAAGTGTGGTGGGCTGATAGGGCAGTTGTAAAGTTTCCCTGAAGTTCTACTTCCGTTATTAAAATTGTAAACCTTATCGGGGCGCCTGGGTGGCTCAGTCGGTTAAGCATCTGACTTCAGCTCAGGTCACGATCTCGCGGTCCGTGAGTTCGAGCCCTGCATCGGGCTCTGGGCTGATGATGGCCCAGAGCCTGGAGCCTGCTTCCGATTCTGTGTCTCCCTCTCTCTCTGCCCCTCCCTCGTTCATGCTCTGCCTCTCTCTGTCTCAAAAATAAATAAACGTTAAAAAAAAAATTTTAAAAAAAATTGTAAACCTTATGTATTATGAATTGAGGACTAATTCTCCTGCCCCGATGTCCCATAAACATAATGTCTAAAGACGGGAAAATTATAGGAAGTGCATTTTAGACCAGAATGCGAAAGTCAAGCTATTCTAGAAGCCATTGGCGGGAGAGCTTATTTTTGGAGATAGAACACAGCGTCTGAGAAAGAGCCAGCAGCTGTCAGAAGCCCAGGTTCTGGAGCTTCTTATGCTGCTGCAAAGCTCTGAACGACTTTGGATGAGTGAGTCTCTTAATCCCTCTGGGACTGAGTTCTCTCCTCGGTAAGGTGAAGGGTTGGCCCAACTGATCTCCCTCAGCCTTTTCACCCTTGAAAACGCTGGCCTTTCAGTAAAGCTCAAGCCTAGGATATTTAAAGGGTGCTTTTAAAGCTCAGAATGACGTGGTCTGTGCAGATACTAGAATTCCCGCAGTGCCGTAAGCTCACGATCTTCTGGGGCGGGTAATTCACTCTGCAAATGGAAAGTGGTCCCTGCCACATATCTATGCTAGAGACAGAACGGCTTGTCTCTGCCCTCAAGGCGCTTGCGTGCTAGTGGGGGTGCGGGGCGGCCATAAGCAGGGGCACAAACCCTCCATCCAGTAAGTGGGGTACTTTTTCCAGAAGTGCGTTGAAGAGATGCAAACCAGGAAGTGTTTACGTGATAAAACGGGCTCAGAGACCACTCTCTGGCAAGGGGAAACCAAGGGCGAGAAAACTGACCACCAGAGGAAGGTAAGTGGAAACACGGAAGGGATAATTCAGCCTGCTTGCCTGAGTGATTAAGGCAGAAATAAGCCAGGTACTCCTCTACGTCGGCTCATTGCTTTGTCTGAGCTTCTCTTTTCTATTATATATACTTTCAAAGGGCTCTTGATAATTCAAGGGATAAACAAAACAAAACAAAACAAAACAAAAACAAGCAAAGGAACGATTGTTTCCGTTTCTTTTTACCCAGAGACTCCCAGCCATAACAACTCCAATCATCTTGACTTTGGCTTTCCAGATTGCTGCAGACAATTCAAGTTTAAAAACTTCGAGCTGGACTATTTCCATTCATACCGTATCTCTCAGTTTGCCCGTAGAATTTGGTACAACTTACGACTTTAGAATTACTGTATAATGCTCAGAGGTGTGAAACGCCATTTCGAGTAATGCCTTTCTTCAGTTAATATAGATAAATATTGATGGCAGGCAGCAGTAAAACAAGTCATTAAATTCTTCAGTGCAAGTGTGTCCCACACATTGCTGGAAGCTACAGAAATCGCACCAGGCTCTGAGAAAACCGCTGCATCTGATTAGAGAGTGCTCACATACACCCCTGGCTTGCTCCTTCCAAACTGGAAAACAAGGGAGCGCGGGTGAGGCGGGAGAGAGCGCGGGGTGGGGTTGGACTTCCACGGCAGGTCTATTCTGTCTACCCTTTCTTCTCGCTACTACCCTAATGAATTCCTGGGTGAGCCAGAAACCTTTGAAAAATGGCTATCGGTGGCAAATGGGAGCTCTGGTGCCCTGAAAACAAAGCAACTTGAAACCTACACCAGTAACCCTATAAAAGCAGCTAAAGGTTTGGAGGGGCAGTACCCCCCCCCTCCACTGCCGTTTCGATTATTTGACTTCAGAGTCTTTGTGGCGATGCGGAACTTGGCCTGGGTCACTTAGATGTGTGGGGGTGGGTGGCTGGCTTCGGGGCCCCGATAACCCGTCTGTTGCTTGATTCCCTGGGATGAAAAATGAAGGAACTGCTTCCTGATTTTGTAACGCCATCCTTAAGGGTTGCAGCCCGGTATAGATTTTGAAGCGCCACGGCGTGGGGTATCCTTTCTTCAAGGTGTTTTTAATGGGCTCTGGGTTGTCAAAGACACCGCTCTGATAATGAGGCTGAGCCCCGTGTGAGGAGAAAGCTCTGTAATGAGGGAGGAGGACAATTTGTTACAGTTATGTGGTTACTTGGCCATAATATCTTTTTGAGGTTTATTAAATCATATAAAATTTCAATTTACACTGTAATATTCTATAAAAGATGGAGCACACAGAAGTAATAAGTATGACAACATTTCTTTCATTTATGAATCGTATTGTTGATTGTGTTAACACTGCCGCATCCAGCAGCAGGATTATTTATGTTGGGACAGTAATTTTCTATCTCCAATTTAATTGTGTAAAAGTTAATTACAAACTAGAATAAAATGAATGCAGTTATGGAAGGCAAGGAAATGCTGAGATAGGGTGTTATTGGGGGAAAATATTTACTCAGGCTCTTCCTCGTGGAGATCGTTGTTACGGGAACCCAGGGGCTAAGGTGGCTTTGGTTGCATGAAGAGAGGCCCTTGGTTTTATCTACTAGGAAATGAACTGTTCGGTAGCTTCCTATGTTCCCTATGTTCTCGGTGTTCCCTGTGTTCTCCGTGACCATTCTAGAAGCCCCTTCCTTTCCCAGTGCAGCAGCTGGGGCCCAGACAGGTTACAAAACCTGCCCCAGTCAACCAGCAAGGTCGAGACAGAGTGACGACTAGAATTCAGGTCTCATGACACCAGGTCAGATGACTTGCACGTAAATGTGGGTGTATATTCGTTTCTGCCTTAAAGAGTGGGGGAGGGGGTTTAGAAGAGGCAGAAATTTTCTCCAAATTTCACCACAAGGCGATCTGTGCCAGGGGAGAAGGCAAATTGCAATGTAAGTATTCTCCAGTCGGGGACGCTCGCTTTCCCTCTCCCGTTGAACTCTTTTTCCACGTTGCGATTGGTAACAACCAAATTCCTCCGGGAGACTTCCTACCAAAGAAAAGCCAGGTACAACCGTGCAAGGGTGGCTCCAGCCAGCCCTGACCCCCAAGAGCGAGAGGAGCACAGGGGAAAGAGACTGGAAGCAAAAGTGAGAGAAGCCTCAGGCCCCGCCCTAGGAAACCCCGGGCCTTCATTGACTTCCCCCGTCACTTCTCCACATGCGCTGTCCCCTGCTCCCCTGGCCTTGCCCAAGAGCCTTTGTGCCTCTCGCTGAGAAGGCGGGTGAGCTCAATGACACCCACTTATTTCCCGCCACATTCGCTCCCCTTTCTCCAGACAGATGATCTCTTCCCCTTCCCGTCCTCACCACCGCACTTGAACCATTTCGGGGCCCGTTGAAATATCAAGATTGACTCGCTAGGTGAAAGACTTTTATATTTAGTTTTTAATAGAGCAAAAGTGACTCTAAATTTGTTAATATTCTTTAGGTTACATAGGACAAATTACAGATAAGTGAATCAGTAATGAAATTTGTAATGAGAATTTCTCAAGTATGAAATGTTGGCGCAAGGAAAGTTAATTGCGGGGTTTTACAGCCATTATAGTTTATATCATAAATGCAAAAATGACTAGGGCCATTTAATTACGGTAGGAACACACTAAATTTTTATGGAGTGCCATTTTGTTAAAGAGGTACTCGGAGCATTAAGAGCAAATACATCCTAACAGTGGGTCCAGGTAGCTTTCACAACATCAAATAAATATGCTATTGCTACAAAATTGTTCCTTAGATACTATAATTGACATGATGACTAATGAGATGGGTTTATTCTCACAGCTTCACATACTCAATTTACAGTGTCGGAAAGTTATTTTTTCTGCCGTCCGTAGACCTAGAAGGAACCAGAAAAATCCCTCTTGGAAAACACTATCTCTGCCGCTTCTCTAATTAACCTTCAAAAATGCATTTTGAAATATAGAAGTTGGTGCCTGGCATAGAAATTGGATTGTCTCAGGAAAAAAAGACCCAAGTGCTAATTTGTTCCTTATTAAATATCTGCCATGTCAAAATTACAGGCAGCTAATGTTTTGGCGCCTTTCAGCAGGGCTAGGGACGGCTTTTCCAGAGGGCCAGGCACAGTGGGGTGGTTCTGGGTACCATTTACCCCAGAAAACAGTGTTGTCCTCGTTGACTGCACCCAAGCTCAAGACTCCCTGTCACTCTCCCCTCAACCCCCAGTCCGGCCAGGTCCCTGCAGGGGTCAGATCCCCTGGTCTCTAAGGGAAGGAGGGAATATAACAGGACAGACAGAGAATCCTCATTAGAATCCGTCACTTTGGGGGATGCGTCGCCCTCCTCACCTTCTCATTCCAGGCTTCAGGAGCTTCCAGAAGACAAAAGAACATTTCACGGGGAAAAAGAGCTAAATTAACTCTGGACCCCTAAAAGTGATTCAAATTGTTTTGGAAACCCAGAATGGTAGTACTCTCATTATTTTGAAAACCTAGGACAGTTTAATCTCTCTCTATTATCCAGTAAATTCCCAGGGAGGATATTCTTCTAGCCAGTATTCCTTTTTCAAAAGCAAATGAAAGATATATGCGGTTTCCCATGTTTAATCAGTGGAACTGAATTCAGGGACTGTTGGTCTGTTACACCTGCATTCAAAACCCTGCTCTGCCACGTAGTGACCATGATACTCTGAGCCCCTTTGTCCTCGTCTGATAAGCAAGAAAGTAATAATAATACTGATTTTCCAGAGATGCTGTAGGACTCTGACAATTGAGTGAAGAATGTGTAAATATAAAAGCGGGATGTCACATGTTCTTAGCATTATTCACAATAGCCAAGGGACGGAAGCCACAAAGTGTCCACTGACGGATGAATGGATGAACAAAATGTGGTGTCCAGACAATGGCCTTAACAGGAAGGAAATTCTGACACCTGCTGTGTCATGGATGAATCCTGAGGCCCCTATGTTGAGTGAAACGAGCCAGTCACAAAAGGACAAGCGCTCTACGATGCCCCTCGTGTGAAAGACCCAGCAGTCAGAATGTGAGTGGTCAAGTTCATGGACACAAAGGTAGAATGGTGGTTGCCAGAGGAGAACGAGACATCGTTGTTGAATGGGTGCAGAGTTTCAGTTTTGCAAGATGCAAAGAGATCTGGAGATGGTGGTGGTGATGGTTGTACAACAATGTAAATGTACTTAACGCCAGAAAGCCCTGTACTCTTAACAATGGTTACCATGGCAATCTTTATGTTATAGGCATTTGATCACAATTGTTTATCTGTTTTTGGTGTTTACTTATCTATCTATCTGTCTGTCTGTCTGTCTATCTATCTGTCTATCTATCTATCTATCTATCTATCTATCATTTATGGACGTTTACTTTATTTTAGGTTAGAATCTATACTATATTTTCTTGCTAGATTGTTTCAGCTTTGGTGCTTCCAGGTTCATTGCTGTCTTCTTTGAACATGTTCTCATCTTTTGGGGGGCATTTTCTTGTTTTCTGGCATTAGAAGATGTTCTAGACTCATCTTGTATTCTCCATGTCCTGGCTCAGAATTGGCCACTTCTCCAAAAGCTCTGATTCTTTTTATTGGCCAGTGCTGTGTAGATACCCAGATAGCTATGTTGTAGGTGTGTTCATTGCTCCTGGGTGGTAATGCCTTTAGGCCTTCATATATATATATATGTATATACACACATATATGTATATACATATATACACACATGCATATGTATATACATATATATACACATATATGTGTGTATATACATATACATATAAAGAGAGACAGACATGTATAGATAGATAGATAGATAGATAGATAGATAGATATGAATATGATTTAAAACTAATTATCACAGGGATCATTTTATACATATCCCTTTTCTTACTTGTAACATCTTTCTTCTATGGTGGAAACTGCTGCTCTCGAATTCTAAGATGAGTTTACCTATTTATTAGTTCTATTATCTACATAGATTAGTTCCAGACTTGCTAGCTGATAGTCCTGTGAGAAACATGTTTGCTAACCAGGTCACAGCATTTATGCTGCTTGTCTTTAGCCTTACAGTAGCCAGTCAGGACACTGTTTTCCACAGTTGTTTAGTTATTTTCTTCCCCATCCCTTTAATGTAGTTGTTCATTCGCAATAGAGCTAGATTTAGTTTTAGTATTTGTATTCCATTTGCCCCCCCCCCCCCCCCCCCGCCAACACACATCCTGATTGCTTTGAATTATTTATTTATTTGGGATATGTGAAGCATTACTTTGACGCGTAAGTCAAACTATACATAAGATGTACTCATAGAAGGATGGCTCTTTCCTCCTCCCTTCCTCCCCTCTTCTGTTTTCCTCTTCTCTCCACTCCTGTCCACTCACCTGCTGTAGGTAGTAGCCCATACCCTTCGTTTCTGGCTAACCCTCTCTGCATTTCCTTTGTGCAAATGAGTACATGGCTGGGTATTTTCCTATATTCTCTCTTTTTACATGAAAGGTAGCATACTCCAAATACTCTTTTGGACTTTACTTTTTTTCACTGAACATTAGGACATGGAACCTTCACAGTTTTCAAAAAAGAGCGTACGTTTCAAAAGGCTGAGGAGTGCTGGGGCACCTGGGTGGCTCGGTTGCTTAAGCGTCTGATTCTTGATTTCGGCTCAGGTCATGATCTCATGGGCGTGGGATCGAGCCCCACGTTGGGCTCTGTGCTGAGTATGGAGCCTACTTCGGCTCTCTCCTTATCTCTCTGCCCCTTCCTCTCTCACTCTCTGAATAAATAACCAAACAAGTAAATAAACAAACTTCTTTTTATAAGGCTGAGAAGTGCTAAGTAGACTAGACAACCTCCAACCACTTTAAAATAGAAGGACTCTAGCAGAATACTAGAAGGATCTTCTAGTCTAGAAAACTAGTCTAGGAAGACTAAATTGGCCTTGCTTTCAAAGAGCCTACAATGGAACTAAGGAGACAAAATGTGTATTCGTGGAAAAAATTGTCAACCTTCTGAAACGAATTGCATCTTCTCAGTCCGCCGGGAGAGCAGGTATCAGATAGCGATAATTTTGTCGAAGAAATTCCAGTGGAAAGAGAGCAAAGCCGTAATGATTTGAGCTGAATGCTCTGGGATTTACAGAAATCCAGAGGTTTGGCTGAAACGGATGTAGATTCTGGCTCGTTGCAGGTCATGTGTCACTTAAATGTCTTTAGTCCACTGTGTTAGGTCCCTTATCTCAGTGCTTCTCAGACTTCAGGCGAGCACACAGCTTCCCCCCACCATCTTGTTAAAATGCTGCTTCTGATTCAGTCGGGCTGAGGTGGAGCCTGAGAAGGTGCATTTCTTTTTTTTTTTTTTTTAATTTTTTTTTTTAACGTTTATTTATTTTTGGGACAGAGAGAGACAGAGCATGAACGGGGGAGGGGCAGAGAGAGAGGGAGACACAGAATCGGAAACAGGCTCCAGGCTCCGAGCTATCAGCCCAGAGCCCGACGCGGGGCTCGAACTCACGCACCGCGAGATCGTGACCTGGCTGAAGTCGGACGCTTAACCGACTGCGCCACCCAGGCGCCCCTTTTTCTTTTTTTTTTTTTTTTTTTAATTTTTTTTTGAGAAGGTGCATTTCTAACAAGCCCCAGGTCATGCTGTTGCTGCTGGGCCACAGACCACACCCGAGTAGCAAGACCTTATGTGGCGTCTCGGACTCAAGTTCCAAGATCCTGCTCCTTCCTTACGGAATCAACGTGCTTTCCAAATATGTGAAAAAAAAAATCCCAACAAAAAGCTGAATCCTATTTCCAGGCTTTGCATTTTCCTGTTTACTAAACTGTCTGGCATTCCTGATCTAATTGTAAGACAACAACGCGGAAACATTAAAGTAAGTTTACTGATGCATATGATTCATTATAAAACCAAAGCTTTATATTCACTGGAAAGCAGATTCTAAGCCTTCACAGATACACCTGCTGTGCGAGGCAGATTAGATGGGGGTAGTCACCGAGCTGCTCTGATGTGTGCAAGACTGGATTGAAGTTAAAATTACCTCGAGTTAAAATAGCCTCGGTGGATTTTGATTGTGCTTCCAAGTAGGGTTAATTAGGCCTTGGACTTCATGATAGTGATCGGTGTATAACACCTTGCTGACTCTGCAAAAATCCCCTATAACCTGTCTCAGGTTTCCTGAATCGAATTCTCGTTCATGCATATAGAATGAACACGCCGACACACGGGCTCTCCTTGATGTTTTTAAAAATCTTTTCATAAAATATGTATGCTGCTAAGTCTAAAGAAGACACGAAGCGTATTTTCACACCAGCTACAGGTTGTCAAAGATTTTTCCGTGGTCAGTGCCAGTGTGTAAGGGTTAGCACACAAATCCTACGGCACACTTGGGAGGTAGTGACTTAATTCAAATGTTCTTGGGAGAGGAGAATATTTGATAGATTTAGCAACAAGCTCTTGCCTAGTACGATATCTACGGTGCCTGGGGCATCTGTTTTTTCATAGAAGTAAGACTTGATTTGACCTTGCTAGATGCCACTTGTGGCTTCTCAAGAAAGGCCACTGATGTCATCCAAGAACTTACGCAGGCTTGAAATCAGGGCATTTTCCCCCCTTCTCCCTCTCCCTCCCTCCCTCCCTTTCCCAACCCTCCTGATTACATTTGATTATTTAGCCTGATCGCCTGTCTGAGTCTGTGGTTCTGGGGGGTTTTATTTCCACCCTTCCTTTACTTTCCATTCTCATTGGCCCCTCCCCCTGGCCCTTCTCCTCTCTCATCTGAGGGAATACAACAGCCTCTTCCCTGCCCCTGAGGCCGTAACTTCAAACTCCCCTCTGTGCCACTGCTGTCTGAAGAAACTTTCTTTTTTTTTCAACGTTTATTTATTTTTGGGACAGAGAGAGACAGAGCATGAACGGGGAAGGGGCAGAGAGAGAGGGAGACACAGAATCGGAAACAGGCTCCAGGCTCTGAGCCATCAGCCCAGAGCCTGACGCGGGGCTCGAACCCACGGACCGCGAGATCGTGACCTGGCTGAAGTCGGACGCTTAACCGACTGCGCCACCCAGGCGCCCCTGAAGAAACTTTCTAAAGCATGGCTCTGATCGTGGTGTCACAGCTGCCCCTTCCAGGGCTTTCCATGGGCCACCAAATTGACAACAGATTTCTCGACGCAGCCTCAGTCCAGCCTTCCACTTTGCCCTTGTTATGCACCACCTGCACTCTGTGCTCTAGAAGGTATTATTATTCCTTCAGTGACCACCCCTTCCCCACTTTGAGCCTCTACTCTTACTCTTATCTCCACCTAGGTCCTCACCCCACCGCACCCCGATCTTTGCCTACCATGGTCTCACTTACCTTGTAAAGCCCATCCTTCTTCCATGAAGCCTTTCCTGATCCCACAAAAAGGAATCATTTTCCAGGCCCTTCTGACCTATGGCACGCAGCTTACGACGTACCACATTCTGCCTTGTGAGGCAGCTAGTCTTCGTCTCCTTGTGGTGGTCTTTGTCATGGGATCAGATTACCAAGTCCCTCTTTGAGTATGTGGAGCCATCGATGTGTCCTAGACGATGTGTAGGGAGTGGGAGGAATGTGTGTCCCTTCTGGGATGAGCCTGGCATGAGCCCTCCATGTTTGTCTCTTCTCCTCTCCTGGGAGACCTCAGTGTTCGAGGTGGGAGCTGCCACGTTAGCCCATGTCCTCTAGTGATCATAGTGAGCAGAGACCCTAGTTGATCAGCCTTGGACATGTAGCATGACTGAGAAACCAGCTTTGGTTTTGGTCAACCAGCTTTGGTTTTGAGGTTGTTACCACAGCAAAACCTAGTTCCGGGGGCTGCAAGATCCACCAGCTGGGAATTTTGCCTTTTGACCGGAAATGTTTATGCCACCTCACATAGTGTCTACATGTGATGGGAACTCAGGTATTACTTGTGGGATTAAATTTAACCAAACGGCACCCAGTGTAGAATGACAAGGAAGGCACTGTGGCCTAGTGGTCAGGCGCAAGCCCTCTGGAGTCAGGCTACTACCTCTCGGCTTCATGATTTCGGCCAAGTGACCCCCACACCCTAAGCTTCAATTTCCCCCTCCACGAAGGGGACAATAACTCAACCTCCATTAGAGGTAGAGCCTAGGCTCTTGTGAGGATCAACTATGATAATGCACATACACGCTGTCAGCAGCCAATTAATGTCCGTCGTTGCTAATTTTTTCTGTCTCTGTTACTGCGGTCAGTCTCCCAGTACTACACTGGTATTTCACTAGTGTATCTGTGAAGTATCTGGAAGAAGTATCTGGAAGTATCTGGAAATCAGGTAACATTAGGATTAGGGTCACAGCGGCCAGGGACAAGAAGACTCCACGCCGAGGGACCCATGCGGCCCACCCTTGCTGCTGGCCTCCCCCGTCTGCCGACTTCAGGCAACCCAGTTGCCAGACTCTTCATAACTGGAACCTTCAAGGCCACAAGCAACCTCCCGAGGACCTAGAGTGGGTCAGTGGATGTCAGGTTCTTTACCCACATCTCCTACCTCTGACTTTAGGCTTCACCAACAAGATGTGTGTGTTGCTACCGAAGACTGAACATAAGCTAATGTCACCAGCAGGGAAGAAGAATAAGCAAATGTGTTAATTAAGGCTAATTAGTCTATTTTTATCTCCAATCACTTCTTAGAACCAAAGAAGAAGTCATTATAGTCCATTGTGTCTCCAGGAAAAGATACTGTATTTGCATTTCTACATATGGGCTACGTTTTGTATGTCACACATTGTATTAGGATCCTAAACACAAGATTTTCTATATGGTCACCTGTAATCATGCTAAGTCTTAGGCTAATGTATAGCTTCCCTTCTACATTTTTTTTAAAGTAAGCTCTATGCCCAGAGTGGGGCCTGAACTCATGACCCTGAGATCACAAATCGCATGTTCTACCAACAGAGCCAGCCAGCCACCCTGATTGTCCTTCTTAATAAAAGAATAAACAGAACTCAAAATTTTTCCATTGCATTAACTCACTAGTATTTACTGAGTGGCCACAGTCCCTGACTCCAAGAAGCATATATTCTAGAAAGAGGTTCCAGCAAATGGCTGACATGGTGAATCCAGAGGATTCTGACAGACAGGGAGAAGTTTCTAGAAGATGTCACAGGCTCTGTGCTCGAACCCGGTGAATATTTTCTCATTGACTTGGTTGAACGCAAAGAAGAAATGCTTATCCAGTCCATAGATATAGCCTACCAGTGCGAGAAACAGTTAGTTTATTGATGACACAATCAGGATTCAAAATGTCCTCAATGGGATAAAACATAGTTCAAACCATAACAAGGAAGCTAATAAAAATAAATGCAAAGTCCTGCATTTAGGTACACAGAATCCATTACTGAGACGCGATGTGAAAACAACAGCAGGTTTCAGGTAGCCTTGAGCTCAGCAGGTGCCAATCACAGGGGTGTTTGCTACCTATTTGAAATAGGGTCTTGGGCCACAAGGGCCCTGTCGTTGAGTTCACTTGGATGCCTCCGTGGAAGAGAGAAGTTGAAGGAGATCAGGATGGGGAAGCGTCTGTAAACAATCTGAAATGGGGGATATTTATTTATTTATTTTTCATTTGTTTTTAATGTTTTTATTTATTTTTGAGACAGAGAGAGACAGAGCATGGGCAGGGGAGGGGCGGAGAGAGAGGGAGACACAGAATCCGAAGCAGGCTCCAGGCTCTGAGCTGTGGGCACAGAGCCCGACGCGGGCCTCGAACTCACGGACTGCGAGATCATGACCTGAGCTGAAGTTGGTCGCTTAACTGAGCCACCCAGGCGCCCCTGAAATGAGGGCTATTTAAACCAAAACGTACTATCGATGTGTTAAAAATATCAAGGACTGTGAAGTTAAAAACGGAGAACATAGGTTCTGTCTGTTCCAGAGTGTTGACATCAACTTAGCTTGACATGTCTCATAACTAACACCAGCCAGTGGTGGCTCAGAAATGAGCCTGATGTGAAAGCTTTCATGCCAGCGTGTCATTAGCATCCCCCAGGGATCTGTGTAAGGGAGAGATTCACGCTGGTCTTTGCTCTAAGCGGCTCTGTCCGGTACTATACCAGATTTGTGGATAGAATCGACTTATTCTGTCATGGGATTTTCTGTTCTCTTATAAGGACACACTTTTTAATTTTGTAATGGGAAGCGGTAGAAAAATAGGATTTGCCTTATATACATTTGCCCTAATATATACTTAACCATATAAGTCTATAAAACATTTTTTTTTAAAAAAAGACAATCAGTACAAAGAGTTTTTAGCCGTCTTGCCCAATTTGCAAACTAGACCTTGCCATGTTGGTATGCGATAGGCCCCAGATGCTATCACTAGATCATGAGCTGCCGTTCTAGAAGATTAGGATGGCTGGGTGACCATTTCACATAGGCTTCTCCAAGCCCCCTGGACGAATTTCAAATCCGTTGAAATTCCAACGTGAGGGAAGTTTATGTGGCTTTTTTCCCCCATATAATAGATGCTCTGTCGAGTGGCGTGTTTCGTGCTGTGACAATTCATTCCTGCACTTGTGACAGGACCGCCGGCTGATTTCACTGTGCTCAATTAGGAGAAAATGCATATTTTAATCTGCCCCGTGGTGAGGTAACACTTTGCTCAGTGGCCTTGGCAAACTGGCCATTTAACCATTTAGGTGGGTGGAGGCTTCCTCTCCAGCCTGTCACTCGGCTGCCAGCAGCCTCTCCATTCTTGCTTTGTTGCCAACACTACCCAGGTTGCGGAGTATAAACAATTAAAGGCCACTCCATCATTCTTCGAGCCACTGTGCCGCGGCCCAGCCCCTTCGGCAGTGGCCGCCATCCTGGCCTAGAGCACACAGCTCAGTGCTGTGCGTGCGCACTTGAAATGTCTTTCCCTCTCTCCTTTCCTGGCCTGCGAGGATTCAGAGCCCAGCATGGAAGCCTGCACATGGCCCCTCGGCCCAGGGTCCATTGACTTTGCGCCCAGGCCAAGGATAGAATTCGGGGCCTGCCTTTGCTGGAACTGAGAAAGCTTCTCCAGGCCGGCCGGCCAGCTCAGATCTGGCATCAGAGTCCAGCAACCATCCTGGAAATCCCGCCGAAGGCCACTCCTCGAACTGGCCATGCCCACCCCATCTCATCACCGCGGCCCCCACTGCTGCCACAGAGAGCAAAATTGTCCCTTTCTTTTCCTATTTCTTTTTAAATTTGCCGATTAGTGAGATCATCCGTCTCAGGTATTTTTCCTCCTTCCTTTTTATTCCATCTTCCTTCTTCTGTCTAGCCTTGAGATTTCTTAGATCTTCAAGTTGACACATATGACCTCAGAACTGGGTAGGGTGAGCCTCGGGTGGAAATCATAGTTGGTGGACCCCTGTGCTCGTGGAGGTCTTTGGTGTCCCCAAGGCTCAGATGTACCTGGGATCTGATCTTGGAACTTCCACTAACTGATTTAAGTTATTTAACCTCTCTCTCTCTCTCTCTCTCTTTCTTTAAATTTTATTTATTTTGAGAAAGAGAGAGAGAGCTAGCAGGGGGTGGGCAGAGAGAGAGGGAGACAAGGTGGGAGAGAGAGAGAGAATCTCAAGCAGGCTCTGCACAGTAGCCCCACACGGGCTCGAACCCAAGCACTGTGAGATCATGACCTGAGCCAAAATCAAGAGTCAGATGCTTAACCAACTGAGCCCTCCCCCCGCCAGGCACCCCAAGTTATTTAACCTCTCTTAAGTCATACTTTCCTCATTTTCAAGTGGGGAGAATAACAGTCCTGCCCTTCCAGGTTCTCTGTGAGGATGATACTTAGATGCCTAAAGAGCTCGCATTTACTGAGCCCTGTCTCTATGCTCTCAGGAAGTGCTGAGATAGATGCATCATCTCGTTTAACTCATGGACCAACCCTCTGATTATCCCCACTTTTTTTTTTTTTTTTTTATAAAGGCAGGACCGACCCTCACAGGGGTGAACAACTGGCTGAGCATAAAGCCTGGGACCAGGGGCAGGGGCTGGAAAAAGTTTGCTTTGTTCTCTTCCGAATCCCAAAGCGGTAAGATGAAAGCCAGAGGCCCGGAGGGCAGAATCCCTCAGTGTCCAAGCTGAGTGTCCTCATGGCCGATGAAATGTCCACAGAGAGTCCTCGAAGCCACGCATTTTCCTCTTCCCGTTTTGAACCTGGGAAGAATCCCCAGATTTTTCATTGCCCCTCATTGTTGTTTAATCAACGTTCCCCAAACTATTTCCTCTACCTCTGCGATTGACAGCCTCGAATCGGGCTCAAGCCACCAGCTGGGCCTGGGCACAGATGCTCTGAGTTTCTGTTGGCTGAGTGGAAATCACTGAACCTTTTGTGTGAACCTGCCTAAGGACCAGACAGTGGAGTGGGGACCAGACGGCTATAAATTCTCTGCAGGATTAGCCCATTTCTGATGTTTTCACAGAGCCTGTGAGTTGTTGCCACAAGTGCCTTTCACTAAATCACTGCGTCCCAGGGCTGGGGGAAGAATCGGCCCCAGGATCCAGGGGGAGTTTTCCAAGGAGGAGATCACACACACCAGCCTTTCTTCCCCCTTTGCTTCTCTTCCCTCTTTGCCGCCTCCCTGTTCTAGTAAAACAGCATTAAAGCATCAAGGGTCCCTAATGGAGTCTCGGGTACCCTTGAAAAGGCTGAGGAGGGGAAGCCAGCATCAGCACCCCAAAATGAGTGATGCCACCCAAAGGGCATGCTGGATGGCTGGTCCAAAGGGTTTAATTTTCCACGACATCATTTTTGCCTGGCTTCTCTCTAGAGATGCAGTGTGTCCCATCCTTCTTGCGAAATTTCTTTTCATCGCTGCACTGCCTTTCCTATAAGGTCTTGATATCACAGAAATATAAAGTCTTTCCTGTAAGTGTCTTGATATCACAGAAATGATCTCCCACACGAACACTCTTCCTGCTTTGAATCCCTGCTTTGGTGCCGTGATGTCTCGTGTTGCCACGGATGGACACGTACGAGCTGATGTGGACTGGTGAGGAGGTGGGAATGAGCTCTCCACTTAGGTTTGTAGAAAGCCTTCTCAGTATCATCCTCAGGACCCCACAACCAGGGTGCTTCCTTCTGTACAGGTCCCGGGCTCTTGAAGAAAATATCCTGTCAACCCTGCTAGCAAGAGACTCCCCCACAACTACCTTGGATCGCCTCATTTCTCGTTCCCTTTGCCCATCACGTGACTTCTTTTCCTTTATAATTTAGTGTGGGGAATCATCCCCCTGGAAGTGAGCAGAAGGCAGAAAACAAGGGTTGGGCTTGATTTAATGCTCTACTCTCGCCATCTTGAAATTATGAAAAATTTCCAAACAGCGGGCGCCACAGATTATGTAGCTGGTCCTGGAGAGGGCAAACATTTGCTGATCACTTAGTACTTTCTAGGCTAGTGATTCCCAGACTTGACGGCACATCTGAATCACTTGATGGGGCCTTTAAAATCTTGCTGCCCAGGCCACACCCCGGACTGATGAAATCGGAATGTCTGGACATCAGTATTTTATAAAGGCCCCCGGGTGTCGTGACTCCATATCCCAGCCACTCTCAAGAGAAGGGGTATTCTTACTCACCTGGTGCAGATGAGGAAATGGAGGCCCAGTGAAGCTGAATGGTGTACCCAAGCTGCCACCCTATGCTGGGGGGTATCCTTGAACTCAGTCTAATCTGACTCTAAACCCCGGTTCTTTCCATTCAACCACATGACTTAAGCCTGCTCTGCTCTTGGTCATTTGTAAGTTCTACTGGCTTCTGAATAAAAGCCCTTTCTACTATTAGGAAGTTCGTCCTAAACATTTCCTCGCTTTGGGCCAGGAAAAGGGAGAATTTTGCATAACTGTTCACACACATTCAGAACGCTATGCAGGACGCGCAGGCAGACATCCAGAAACATCCCACGGCTAGCCAAGCCACGACCACCTGGAGCCAGTTCTGCTCCGAGGAGGAAACATTTCTGCCCATTCCCCCGTTGAAGCCTGCCCCCTCCCTTGGGCAAGGGCACCTCCTCTCAGAGAAAGCCTTCAGGCCTCCGTGAGAACACATTTGCCCTTCATGGGGTTCAGCCTTTCACCCCATCCCTCCCTGTCGGTACATTCAAAGTCCCTGAAATCTGCAGGGCATCAGAGAACCGACTTTGTTCCTGTGCAAGCGCTGCCTGAATGTGCTTTCTTTCATTTTTGCCTTTTTTCCTGCCGGAGGGATTTTGCACAAGCTCTCAGGGTCTCCTTCCCTCTGAGTTCATCTGCTCTGCGCCCTCTTTCCTATTTCTGGCCCGACCCTTCCCCGCAGCTGGGCCCAGCCAGTCCAGGGGTGGCTGAATGTGGAGCAGGCGGGCTGGGGTGGCTCCTCGTGCCACAGACGGTGGCCTCGGAGCTGCCCTCTTCCTGCTATCCAGCACCGGCACCCGGCCTCAGGAAGCAGAAAAGACGTGGGGAAACCTCCTCACCCACAGAGACCAGCTTTCCGGAAGGCACCAGCAGGCCCCTGAGACAACCTGGCACCCCCATGTGTGGCTTGGAAGCTGCCTGCACCCCTGTAGCCCGAGGGTGTGTTTCTAGGCGCTCAGCTGGGCTGTTCTCCCTCTTTTCCTCTCTGCTTTGGCCTGACGTGCTGAGCGGTTGGGTTGCTTCAGGCCTAAGTAAGCTTGTGCTTACTTGTCTTTTGTAACCCTAAGTGGGCATGGTGGGCCCCGTGCCACCCTCAGACCCTGAAAAGAAGGACACTTGAGGGAGGCAGGGGGGCTTCAGAGGGCGTGAGGATTTCAGGTGGAAGGATCTGACAGCTGTGCAAAGGAAGTCAGTTGTTCAAAGCAGGCTTCCTCGGGGTTAATTAGAGTATTTGGGAAAAGAATCTAAATTAAACAGGTGCTCGGGGCTTATTTGCCTTCCCTACAGTAATTGGCTTTTACGCGGGATAGAAAGCTTTACCATCTAACAAAGATGTAGCCCAGAAAAGTCTTTGCCCAGACAGCTAGTTTTCAGAGGTGAGGGACATTTGGCCGGGCGGGGATCATCAGCAGGGTATGGGTGCCAGGAGGACAAGGCTCTTCCCCACGCCCTGGGCTCCAGCCCTTGACTGGCTCTTCCTGACCAGTCTAAAGCAAACAAGTCTTTTTTATGGAGCAGACCTTCACGAGCCAGCTTTCTTCCTCCCCGTCTGTGGACAGGACCCTAGTATGTGGGATGGTGACATTGGCCTTGGTGGGGCAGACACTAATGGTCTTAGTAAGAGAGCAACTCCCACTTGGGAGCCTCGAAGAGCACATCAGTACCTCCCATCACAATTTAACGAAAATGCGCTCATTTCAGTGTCTCTGAAAGATTGTACAAGGCCGGGCGAATAGAATCAATGAGCACAGTGGTGTCACATTCAAAGGCGCCTGACACGTTCTCTGGCGACGTCCCCATTGGGGACAAGCGAGTGGACGATGGTCTGGGGTGTTAATATTCCCGTAGGTCGCTTTCATAGTCAGAATCAGCCATCTTGCATCCTTCGCAGACACGCTGGTGTCTTATTAGAAATGCAGTGGATAGAATTTAATGCAATTGAAAAGAAACCCAGCAGACTCTAATCTAAAGAATGTCATTTCAGGAAAATAGCAGCGACTTACAATTTACTGCCCCTAAATTGGAAAATCAGTTTTAGAACATCGTAAACTTTTAATTGCGTGCAGCATGGAAACAGATTTAAAGCAGAAAGGCGGGGAAAGAGGAGCTCACGTGCACGGAACACCTTCCATTGAAGGCCAGTCAGTCACAGCGTTTCATTTCATCTGAACAGCAGCCACATGACACTAGAGTTACTTTCTCCGAGTTAGAAATGACGACATGGAGGCCCAGCAAAGAAACGTGTCTTGCCCAAGGTCACGGGGTAGAAAGTTGCAGAGTTTGGATTTGAAATCAGGTCCTTTTGGCCCCAACACCTGAGTATCTTTGAATCTCCCGTAAAACATATGCACGGAAATGCTTTCTTTCTTCCGCAGATCGACTCCAACAACCGTCACGTAGTGGTTCCAGAAATCGGCGGCCTGATTCTGCTTCTCCGTGCTCTTGATCTGCTTGTGCCACGTGAGACGTTGTGCGCCACGCCATGAGAGACAGGGCAAAGAAGGCATGGGAAGGTTCCGCTGACTTCTTTCTAAATTGCATTCTGGAAGACGTCACCTTTGTCAGCTCTTCTGCAATATATTTAGAAAGTGGGTTCGAATATGTCCCGGTGTTCTCCCCGAAGGCACACACCCCTGCTCTGTGAAGTCCAGAACTGAGAAGGTTCCAGAAAGTGCGGTCCAAAGCAGGCAACCAGTCAGGCTGAGGAAACCACGAAAGCCCTCTCCTTAGACAGGAGGGTAATCAGAGCTGTGCTCGGACTCCACAGTTTATTTTTCCCATGCGGACAAGGGACGAAAGCCACTTTGCAGAACAATGCTTCCGAGGCATTTTATTGGCAACACGATCCTTTGCAAGAGGTGAGCTAAGAAGCAGGGTCAGCTCACACAGGGACTTCTCTCCCCTTGGCCGGCCCACCTAGCGGCATCAGGCCGCATCTCCAGGAGGGAGCGGGGGAAGCCCCCCAGTCCTTCATGGGCACAGTAGGTTCCGCCTTATTCTGGTACAAAGATGCGTGTTTGCCGCAGGTAACCTCACACCACCCGGCACACCGCCGCTGAGTTGCACGGCGACGTATGAACCCAAGTGACGCCTTAATGTATCATGTTAAATCACATCCCACAGCTTCTTGGATCCGAGAGAAAGTGACTGGGCCAGAGGGAGCTGCCACATCTCTTTCTTCCATTCTCTTTTACCTTCTAATTAATTTTTCTAATGGGTCCTTGATGTAATAAACCATTTATCATGTGCACCTTCTTCTGAGGCTTTTCTCCTTCCAAGTTATTAACATGTCCAGGGCTTTCCTAGGGAAAGTGTCTAGGCCTTGGCTGCCTGCTGTCTCCAGGAGAATGCCAGGTGCGCGTCATGGCTATCCGTACCGTGTGCACAGATAGCGCTCCGTGCCAGGCCACCGTGGATTCAGTGATTGTACTTTTTATCCGGCAATGGCCCTGAATGGAGACAGAGCCAGGAAACAGAGCTTCATCTCGTGAGGCTCCGTGGAGAGAGCCAGCTCTAGAAGTCGCTGGCCCAGCTGACGCACAGCTGAGAGCCTTAACAGGAGCACCAGGGCCTGAATGGGGAGGGGACGAGTCTATTAAGGGAGGCAGCTGGCAGAGAAGACGGAATCACAGAGGGGTGTCCCCCTGAGAGCCAATGGGGGCCTGGAAATGATCCTGTGACTTCAACTCACTCTGATCTGATCTTCTTCCATAAAAACTGCTTGGAAAAAGCCCAACTGTCATACAACGCGCTCCTTTTCACACCTAACCCTGCTAGTGTCTACACCTATTGAGCATTTACTGCAAGCGAACGACTATATATACGCCATCGCATTCGATCCTCACCAGTGCAAAGAGGTGGGAAAAATCAGCCTCTGTGACAGAGAAGAGAGAGATTTGCCTAGGCCACAAAGCGAAGGTAGGAAACTTGAGACTTGAGCCTGGGTCTCCCTGTCCCCAAGCTAACTCATCCTCATGCTAGACACACGCCCGCAGTTACGCCCTTGGGGCTTTGGCCTTTGTGATAACATTCTAAGCGGAGTCTCAGGCAAAGAACACATCCAGCCCCCACTGTATTTGCTGCCTAACCTCGAAAGGTGCCGGCCATTAAAGCTAGATTGAACCCGAGTTCTTGCTGAGACCGTCTTGATATTTTGGCAGATTCACACCCTTGATGAGATTTGCTGTCTACGATGAAAGTTGATTCAAGGTCTTGGGACCATTTTTCACACAAGACCCCTGTTTATTAGTGGGGAGTGTGTTGTAGGGTCACCTGGCCAGCACTTAATTTGACCTGGTAACATAGAAGCGAGGAGCCCCTTAATCTGTCCCCCTGAGCCAGCCCTGCCCCCTGCTGACGTGTGCCTCATAAATTCAGCCATTGTGTCTGTGAGCGCCTTGGCTGGAGCTGGGTTTATGAGACATCAAGGTGCTGTGCTGTGCACCTGTGTAGCTGAGAGCAGAATGTTCGCTTCGGGGGTGGAAAAAAACCAAACGAACCCAGACCCTGGAAGGAATTCAAGCACGATCCCCTTTTGTTAGCGGTAAAAGAGGAGCACGCGGCCTGGAGTAACTTTGCGAAAGGCAATTGAAAGAAACTCACGAGTCCCTACTTCACATCCATATCCTTTAATCCTTTGGATAAAATTTCACATGCCCAGCGAGGTAACAGGCATTCTTTTGCTCCCCCCACCAGCCATGATTTTAACGGGACCCTTCGGTTTCCTCCCTTCCCGCTGCCTTTGACCTGGCCACAACTAGGATAGGAGCTACACTGCGGGATTGCCTCAAAATAGAGCACTTGGCAGAAATGCTCTTTTGAATGTTGCTGTTCTCCTGTATAAATCAGAAATCCCCAGGTCTAAGCGCGTAACCCTTTCCGCGCCATGATTGTGTGTCGGCTTCCAAAGAGCAGCACATGTCGCCCCGGCAGGCAACAGAGCAAGGATCCCTTGGCTGTTTTATGTTAGCGATCTGTGGCTCAAATAGGAGCCACGCCAGTCAGGAGGCCGTGTGGTCCAGCAGACAAAGCACTTACAACGAAGGGAGAGAGTCTTGAGATGCAGTCAGCCTGCTTCTTCACCTTAGGTCAATCAATTACTTTCCTGTGTTTCAATTCTTTTTTCCACCGGTATCGCGGGAACAACATCTATTCGCCCAATTCCTAGGATGCTGCGAGAATTAAATTACATAGTAACAGCAAAATAATTTGGCTTCATTGGAATTGGGCATCGCCTGAACCTGAATGGAATGAATGTGCAATTCTTAATGGCTTCCATCTTCTGGCCAAGCTGCCTTGGGACCAGAACAATAGGCCAGGTCTGGATGCACAGGGAGGGGGCCGCGGGACCAAAGAGAGGCCGTAAGCAGAACGTGTTGCATCTGATTGCACAGAAATGCCGCAGTGTCATTGACACCAACAGCCCGAGTTCCCCACTCAGCAAAGACATCGTGGATTCCAGTGGGTGTTGACAGGGAAGAGGGAACATAGCTCCGAGTAGCAGAAACTTTATTATAATTATTATCGTGATGGGTTTGGATTAGATTGCCATCTCTGGCCCTCCAAATTGTTCATCCACTCGAGACTTTGAATCTGGAAAGTCTGGCACAGACAAACATGCACCTGAGTAAGAGAGAGTGCCTCTGTCTGCTGTCTGTTTCTCTCTCTCTCTCTCACACGCACACACACACACACACACATGCATGTGCACACAATGTCTGTAAGAAAGAGCACTAAGGCCCACTAGTGTTCCTGCCGCTCTTGGAACCCCTCAGACGTGACCCTGCGTCTGTTTGTGTGCACAATCATGGCGACCGTTTCATTCCATTTCATTCATTTCCACCTTGCTCTCTTCCTCTGCCTGGAGTGTTCTTCCCCCAGATTTTTCCATGGCTGGCTGGCTCTTCCTGTTGTTCAGATCTCACTAAAATCTCACCTCTGTGGAGAGACTTTACCTGGCCACTCCCACCTCAAATAGCCTCATCTTGTTTCTTTGCACAGGACTTTACTCATCAAACCATTTATTCCCTGTGATATTTTTGTTGGCTCATTTTCTGACTTCTTCCTGTGGCAGAGACAAGCAGGTACCTCCTGCCATTCATTTTTTCTTTGTTCTTTAGCAGCAGAACCCCAAATTTTAGCCAGGTATGTGGTCAGTCAGAACAAGACCACATATCCCAGTATCCCTGGCAGTGAGGCATAGCTATGTGTCTCAGTTCTGGTCAATGAAATATAAATAGAGGTATCTTTAGAAGGAGGAGAAGCACTCTTTTTATTCTCTTTCCTTCTTCTTGTTGGCTGGGATGTGAATGCGATTGCTAGGACTTAGGCAGCCACGTTGGACTCTGAGGTGAAAGCCTCATACTTAGGACACCAGAGCACCAAGATACTAGGCTCCTGCGTCTTTGATGGCATTATGGTGTGGCCCTACCAGCCCTGGGTCATGTCCCTCTGGACTTTTATGTGACCGAGAAATTAGGCTGTAATTTGCTAAAGCTATCGTTATGTCAGGTCTTCTGTCATTTGCAGCTAAATTGACTCCTAACTTCTAATGTCAATTTCTACCCCCACCTTCAAACCTCCCTCCCAAGAGAATACGAACTGTATAAAAATAAGGATCGTACTTGCCTTGTTCAGTGCCCTATGCCCAGCACTGGAATGACACCCACACATAGTAGTCATTTGGTAAATGCTTATTCAAGGAATAGCTTGCTCGTGTCTCTAATTTCTTCCCTCTACTGGCTCCTTTCCCTCTCTGCATTGCACTGTTTTAGTTTTCTTTTAACCTCCCTCAAATTTTCTTCTCCCTACGTGTCCCTGAAATATACATGTTTCCCCAGTTTATGTCCTGGGCTGAGGTGGGAAGTACTAGGTATTTCCGTGTTGACATCTGCATTTCCACAGACCCCTCCAAGCGAAACCGCCCTCCCCACAGTCCAGCTATGGCTACGGACAGGAACACCTGCTCCCGGCCCGCTTCTGATTGGATGGGAGTTATCAGGTGACCCAGTTGCAGGCAATCCATTGGCTTGTCAGAAACCTCCGTCTTTGCCTGATATCAGAGAATAAACTGTGCTCATGAGAGTGCCTCTACCGAGAATATTTTTCAATTTACGTTTTAAATTTATGGGGCGCCTGGGTGGCGCAGTCGGTTAAGCGTCCGACTTCAGCCAGGTCACGATCTCGCGGTCCATGAGTTCGAGCCCCGCGTCAGGCTCTGGGCTGATGGCTCGGAGCCTGGAGCCTGTTTCCGATTCTGTGTCTCCCTCTCTCTCTGCCCCTCCCCCGTTCATGCTCTGTCTCTCTCTGTCCCAAAAATAAATAAACGTTGAAAAAAAAATTTAAATTTACTTTATGTGAAAAATACTGATAAATACATAAAAGAAAAATCATCCCCCCCCCTCAAATTTTGCCACTTGTAAAAGACATTATATACAGAGGTGAAATTTCTACCCCTTTCTTTTCCTGTGTCTGCCTAAGAAATCTTATCCCCTTGAGATAATCAGTATTGGCAGGTGCATGTTTTTCCTGATTTTTTTTTCTATTTTTAAACAGACATCTGTATATATCTAGGTAGATGTATGGGTATTTGTGTGCGTTTATTATGTAGACTTATCCTCTGTATATTGGTCTGTACCATAGAATCTCTCTGGGCCAGGAAATGCAAATTTATCAGGGATTGATTGATCAGAATTCTTTGAATGGATGTCCCATAATATATTCCACAATTCCCTGCTGATGCAACGTTCAGCATGCTGCAATAAACATCCTAGATTTCCAAACTTCTGTGCTGAAAAGTGGGATTGCAGAGTCAAAGAGAATACGCTTAAATTTTTTAAAAATAAATATCATCAAGGGGCGCCTGGGTGGCTCACTCGGTTAAGCGTCCGACTTCGGCTCAGGTCGTGATCTCGCAGTCCGTGAGTTCGAGCCCCGCGTCGGGCTCTGTGCTGACAGCTCAGAGCCTGGAGCCTGTTTCAGATTCTGTGTCTCCCTCTCTCTGACCCTCCCCCATTCATGCTCTGTCTCCCTCTGCCTCAAAAATAAAATAAAGGTTAAAAAAAATAAAAAAAAAATTATCAAATTAATCTCCAAGATGGTTACACCAAGTTTACCTTGCCACCTACATATATGAGGATTCCCATTCCTTCATTCTCTCTTTAGCACTGACCGTCACCATTCTTTTTAACTGTGGTCACTTATTTAATAAAAGAATAGTATGTCGTGACCTTTGTATTTGCACTTTTTCCTGTACTGGTGAAATTATCTCCAGAGAATGAGGCGTGGAGCTAGAGTTGAAAGGCTGTGCAGGGAGAAGCTGAGAGGTGTGAACCGCCATTTTGAGGAAGAAAGCAGGGTTGAGGTTCGGGGGAAGCAGAAGGCATGGGGACAGGAGGGGTCTGAAGAGGTGATGGAAACAATGGCAAGCCATGGGGGGAGGCGACGGGGTAGAGCCGCGGAAGTATGGTGCGTGGGCGGTAGACTAGGTGACAGGCTGCACACACACCAGCTGTGCGGCCCTGGTGTTGCCTCAGAGGCCTAGAACCTTCCTTCCCCCTTGTGCTTGTCCTTCTCATCCTCCTGCCCCCTGAGGCCTGGCTTTAACTGAGACCACTGTTTGGTTTGCTTTTCCTGGATATCCCCATTATCTGACATGAGAAAAGCTGCTGTCTTCTCACCTTCTCTCCGCTGTCCTCCATGGAGCTCTGAGACATCTGTTTCCTCCGTGTCAACCCCACTCAGCCCCGATGGTCCCCATATGTGCATCTTCTGTGCCAGCCTCCTGCTTCACATTTCTTTTGGCTGGCAGGATGGCTTCAACACAGTGTCTGGCTGGTACTTCAAGCTCAGTGTGTCCAAACCCACCCAGCTCTCCATCTACCCCCCAAATGGGATCATCTAGATTATCCTATGTCTCTGCTGATTCCCACCATACTCCTGGTCACAAAGACTTGGAACTGTAAATAAAGACTTAAAAAAAAAATGTTATCTCCTCTTACACCTGCCCTCGTTTATTATTTTTTATTTTCTTTTCAATCGTGGTTAAAATACATATAACATGACATTACCACCTTAACCTTTGTTAAGTGCGCAGTTCAGTAGTGTTAGGTACATTCTCATTATTATGCAAATATCACCACCATCCATCTCCAAAATTCTTTTCACCTTGCGAAACCGAAACCCTATACCCATTAAGCAACAACACCCATTCCCTACTCTGTAAAGACATTTGACCCTTCAGCGTCACCAAGGGTGGGGGCAAGATCACCCGTTTGTCTGCAGGATCTGCTCCAACACTGCCTTAGGCAAATCAGGCCACGGGCAAGAAAAGTTAAACGAGTGAATGCCTTACTTACTTCATCCATGCAGTGCCCGGTAATTACTATTTACTCAGGGTCTAAAACCATGCAGTTTATTTTTATTTCTCAAAACAACTCTCCGGTGGTGTTTGTTTTTTTGGTTGGTTTCATTGATGGGGAAACAGAGTCCCAGAGGTTAAGTAACAGCCTGGCTAACACAACCTATAAAAGGCAGGCTGGTGACATGGCCTGACACCAAATCTTCTGCTTCTCCCTGGCTTGCCTCTTCCTTGCGGCGGACCCCTCGGCCACCTCCTGTGTCTGCGCCCTCACTGGCAGTCGGTAGCCCCGGGAATTGGGAGGCTCTGATACGTCCCTCCCCTCCCCTCCCGGATCCTTCTCCGCTTGCTCCTGTGGATCAGGCTTGCTCAGTCCCAGCTCTGCCCTGCTTGACTTCCTCCTGTTTCTATAGACATGCACATCCTCCCCGAATGAAGTTCAAGCTCACTGCCTGGCATTTGAACCCTCCCACGCATGCTTCCAACTGCCTTCCCAGCTGCTGCTTCTTCCCCGTTGTCCCAGCCATGCTCCAACTTACATTTTCCTGCCTCTGTCCCTTTGTTTTTCTTATTTCGCATGTCCCAAATGCTCTTTTCCATGCTACCACCAAGAACTGTGTCCATTTGGCTTGCCATTGCTTCTCCAGGACCTAGAACAGCACCTGACGCAAAGTAGGCACTCAATAAAGTTTTACTGAGTGAAGGATTGAATGGGGCAATGCCTCCTACCATTTCAGGTGCCACCCTCATCAGGAAACCATCTCCAATACTCCCCATACGACTGGGTGTCCTTCTTGGCCCCTCATTTGTTCTTATCTTTTCACATGTCATAGTCTGAACTAAACTAAATTTTTTGGCTACTTGTCTTAGCCTTTCCATT
This sequence comes from Lynx rufus, assembly GCF_022079265.1. Classification (NCBI taxonomy): domain Eukaryota; kingdom Metazoa; phylum Chordata; class Mammalia; order Carnivora; family Felidae; genus Lynx; species Lynx rufus. Next base: position 119,103,733 of record NW_025814856.1, on the reverse strand, counting down.
AGATTGCAAGCTTCTTGAGACAGAGACACTGTGTTTTTAAACATTTCTATACCTCTCCCTGCACAGGCTTATGCATGTGAGTGCTTGTGTGTGTGTGTGTGTTCGCCCACGCACGTGCACACACACACACACACACACACACACCCCACAGACACAAGTGCGGTGCTGTGCATCCAACAGTGTCGCTCAACATGTGTTAGTTGATTTGAACTGAATCATCTTATCACCCTTCCTACCCTCTCTTCCTTCTGCAGGCACCGGGACTTTGTCCCTCCTTTCCACCCCATTCCTGCCCTGGCCCCCACTTCTCCGTCGTGTGGCCACTACAGTGTTGCCAACTGGCACCCGCGGGCCAGGGGATAATTTACATCGGCTGTCATGCTATCAGCTCTCCCCACACAGTGCAACAGGTAGAGGATGAAAACGGATGCTTGCAAGAACCTTAAATGTATATGGCAGAGAAGGCTGCCAGGCCAGGAACGGGGTGGTAGAAATGTCCAATACAAATCTGACATCTGCTGGGATAATAAAACTGATGAGCATTTAGGGCACTTTTCCAAGGTGCCAGATACTACTTAAGTATTTTGCATCCTCCCTGTAAACCTCCACCATCTCACCCTGTGAAATGACTATTATTATCTTCATTTCACAGCTGAGGAGTGACACAGAGAGGTTAAATAACCAGCCCAAGATCACACAGCTGGTAAGTGTCAGCATCTAAATTCAAACCACAGATGCCGCTAAGGGGAGACTGAACTTGTCAGGGGAGGAACGAGATGGTCCACCAAGGGCTTCAGGGAGAAGAGAAGTTCAAGGCAAGCATTTGCTGTGAATTTGGGGGAGGTGTGTATTTGAAGGGGACCACGGTCGCTTTGCTTGCGTCTCCAAACTTACCCGGGGGCTGGTCTTTCAATAAATGAACACTGAGTGGGCTAGAGTGGCATCTCCAGATAGATAGATCCTTCCTGGGGAAGCCAGACACCAAAATCACGCCCATGCTTCTCCAGGGGCATTTCAAAGTAGAACATTGCGTTTGAAAAAAACTCCTTTCTATGAGGCACTTAGAGCACTTACTAGATCGTAGGTAATTAATCCATGGAACACCCTGGGAGGAGTGGGAACAGGAGCAAGAAATATTGCCTTCCTTTGACTGATGGAGAAATTAAGCACAGAACCAGTCAAGTGCCTTTCTTGATGTGATATAGGAAGTCGGTGGAGGACGCAAGGAGACTAATTCTCCTCCTGGCTCAGCGTTTTGTCCTAACAGCTCTGCTGGGGTGGGAACGACCCCATGCACACTAGCTGGCCATGAGGCTTGAACGCAGAGCCATGACCCAGATTTCCCAAGGACTAAAACATTTATTTTATCTGATGTTCAAACCCAAAAGTCCTCATGAAAAGATATTTAAAAATAAGTAATCATAATCACCGCTTTCAAGTTAACCTAAGGTTACACCTCTCATTCATTCTGTCGGGGTGGTAATTTGTGTTTGTTTCCTAGAACAGTGCGAGGCACATAGTAGGTGCTTGCTAAATGGTTACTGAATAATGAGTTTCTTTGTTCACATATTTCACTTTGGTAAGATCAGTTGGAGTCCTATTTTAATGACTAGGTGAGCCTAATTTTAAAATATCAGAGGGAGGGGCGCCTGGGTGGCTCAGTCGGTTAAGAGTCCAACTTCGGCTCAGGTCATGATTTCCCGATCCGTGAGTTCGAGTCCCGTTATCAGGCCCTGTGCTGACAGCTCAGAGCCTGGATCCTGCTTAAGATCCTGTGTCTCCCTCTCTCTCTGTCTCTCCCCCGTTCGTGCTCTGTCTCTCTCTCTCTGTCTCTCTCTCTCTCAAAAAATAAACATTAAAATAAAATAAAATAAAATAAAATAAAATAAAATAAAATAAAATAAAATCAGACCGAGTGTTTGCATGTCAGTGATGATGATAATGATAGTAAATCCTGACCTATTGCCTGTGAGGTTTTACTGGTGATAATTTTTTTTCTAAACCTATGTCTCTTAAATGACTCTCTTTTTTGATTAGCCCACTGCTCTATCAGGAGGCCACCTAGAATTAAGAGTATAGTTGTAGCCATGGATTAGTATGAAATAAACTAATTCACTAGGGGTTCAACTATGCTCTGTTAGTATAGGGTTCAATTTGACCAATGGATGCTGACCTTTTTCCTGAAGAACTCTCACGTCTGATTTGAAACCTCTCCCTAAGTTACATTTCTAAGACTAATCTGCATTATCGATAGAACACAGTTTTCCACACCAAGCCAATCTTTGGTCTAGCCTCTACTTAAGCAGTGCCCAAGAAGTGGAGCATCAATTCAATTTCATTATATTTTGTCCTTCCTCCTCTACCTCTTCCTCTAAAAACAATCCATTTTGTGTGACGTCCAAAGAGAACTGTGATAAAGGGCTATGATGATGGCAAGTCATTACTATCGTCCATTGGTAACTCCCTTTTCCCTCCTTCCAGGTGCCTGGTAGGATTTCATGTCCCCATCTCTTTGCATGTGACTTGCTTTGGCCAATGAAACATGAGCAGACATGATGTGTATCGATTCCCAGCGGAAGTCTCTAAGACTTTAGGTCTTGCAGGTGCATGATTTATATGTCCCCATTTCTTTGCTCTGGTGACTGGCGACATTCTAGATGGCGTACCCTGAGTGAGGACAGAATGGGATAGAGCTGCCCCACCACCTGAGAATACTCACATACCTGAGTGAGAAATAAACCATTTTACACCGCTGAAATTTTTGTTCGTATTGGAGTATAACCACACCCACCCTGACTGGTAAATGATATTTCAAATCATCACACTCTGGTTTTGAAAATGTAATTCTATCTCCCCGACCCCCTCGGCATCCCCACAACCCATCTCTCTCTCTCTTTCCCTTTCTTCTAGAAATTATACTCTTACTTGGCAGATGCTGTTATGATTCAAACAAATTCAATATCCAATAGTTTGGGGTTTTTTTTTCTCATCAAGAGAATGATAGACCTCAGAGACTAGAGGCTTTTATCCTAGGCACTCACGGTCCTAGAGGTAAGATTCTTCTTGTTGGAGAGCCCAGCGTGTGACTGGAGCTTTGAGCGATGCAGTGAGTGCGTCAGCCGCCCTCCGTCTCCAGTGACAGCACAATGCATCTCAAGGCCAGGACTAGCAGCTGTCGTCTTCTTGTAACAGTCACACCTTGCTCATCTGTTTAAAGCCGTTACCCCTCCTGCATACGAGAACGAGCTCATTCAGTAAATATTAGAGTTTCGGTGAGCAAGAGGCCTGAATTCTAGCCACTGCCTTATGACTCTTTTCTAAACCCAGTTTTCTCATCTGTAAACTAGGGATGCTAGGACTCATTGTCCACTACTTAAAAATAGTATGTGTGCATTGTTTAGACCCGGTGAAAGGTGACTAGCGCGCTTCTCATGGAACACGAGCCCCTGACCAATATCTACAGCGCCTCTCCTGGAAAACCAGCTCCTGAACAAGGCAAAAAGATCGGTTTTGAGCAATTTGGGTCATCTGATCAAACAAGTCTCTACCAAATCACTGTTTTAAATATTACTAGACTTTTGTGTTTTTTTGGAGCAGTTTTAGATTTACAGAAAAACTGAGAAGTACAGGGAGTTCCCTCAAACCCCATCTTCCCCTGCGCAGTTCTTCCTGTGATTCACATCTTGCATTAGTGTGGTGCTTTTGTTGTAATTGATAAACCAATATTGACACGTTATTATTAACGAGAGTCCATAGTTTGTATTAGAGTTCTCTCTGTGTTCCATGGTTCTATGGGTTTTGACAAATGCATGCTGTCATGTATCCACCGCTGTGTGTTTCACTGCCCTAAATATCTCCTGTACTCACCCTATTCATTCCTCCCTCTGCCCCCCCAAGCCCCTGGCAACCCCTGATCTTTTCACCATCCCTATAGTTTTGCTCTATCCAGAATGTCACATAGCTGACTATTACAATATTTAGGCTTTTCACACTGGTTTCTTTCACTTAATAATAGGTATTTAAAGTTGCCTCATGTGTTTTCACGGCTTGGTAGCTCATTTCTTTTTATTTCTAAATAGTATTCTATTGTGTGGATGTACCTTAGTTTGTTTATTCATTTACACCGAAGGGCATCTTAGTTGCTTCCAATTTTTGGCAAACTTTAATAAAGCTGCTATACACATCCGTGTGCAGGTTTTTGTGTGGACACAAGTTTTCAGCTTATTTGGGGAGAGACCAAGGAGGACAACTCCTGGATCATATGGTAAGAGTATGTTTAATTTTTTAAGGAAGTACCAGACTGTCATCCAAAGTGGCTATACCATTTGCTATGAATGAGAGTTTCTATTGCACCGTAGCCTTGTCAACATTTGATGTTGTCAATACTCTGGATTTTAGCCATTTTAATAGGTGTGCAATTATATCTCACTGTTGTTTTAACTTAGAATTCCCTCAAGATACATGATATCGAACGTATTTCCATATACTTACTTGCCATTTTTTATCTCCTTTGGTGAGGTGTCTGTTCCTATTTTTTTGCCCACTTCTTAATTGGGTTACTTGTTTTCTTATTGTTGAGCTTTAAGGGTCCTTTCCATATTCTGGATATAAGTCTTTATAAGATATGTGTTTTGCAAAAATTTTCTCCTGGTTTGTGCCTTTTTTTTCCCCACTTTCTTTATAGTGCCTTTAACAGAGCAGAAGTTTTTAACTTTAGTTAAATTTAACTGATCAAGTTTTTCTTTCATGGATCATGTTTTTAGTACTGTATCTAAAAACTCATTGCCAAACCCAAGGTCACCTAGATTTTTTCCCCCTACGTTATCTTCTAGAAGTTTCATAGTTTTGCATTTTACTTTTAAGTCTCTACTCCATTTAGAATTACTTTTTGTGAAGAATGGAAGGTCAGTGCTTAAATTCATTTTTTAAAAAAATAAAATGTGTTGTTCAGGTCGGACTATTTTATTGAGTACTGGATCCCATACTTTCCGCTGACGAAACACAGCAGAATGAGGAAATATTTATTTCTTCATGAGGGACCTTTCCCTTCCTAGCCAAGTAGAAGCCTGGGGTCTTAAAATGGTAAACTAGTCTGTGTGGCCCAAACTTTTGTATTTCACTTGACATTAAGATAGTGACCGGCTATCTTAATTGGAAATTAAGAAAGGGACCAGCAACACACCTCAGCCTCAATTTCTCTACCTAGTGACCACAGAGTCACCATTCTCATACCTCAGTGCTTAATGCTAGGGACCCAGGAAGCCAATGTGCTAAGATACCCTAATCCACGTGCTGTGGACCAGACATAGTGTGACTCGATCAGAGAAACACCTTCCAGATTCCGGGAGGCAAATCTTCATGTTTTGATTTGTTATGGATAGGTTTTTTGGTTTTTTTTTTTAAACTTTTTTTTTAATGTGTATTTACTTTTGACAGAGAGAGAGAGACAGAGCATGAGCAGGGGAGGGGCAGAGAGAGAGGGAGACACAGAATCCGAAGCAGGCTCCAGGCTCTGAGCTGACGGCACAGAGCCCAACGCGGGGCTCGAACTCACAAACCGTGAGATCATGACCTGAGCCGAAGTCGGTTGCTCAACCGACTGAGCCACCCAGGTGCCCCTGGATAGGTTTTTAAAGTAAGCTGTTTGAGGCACCCCCGTCCAGAGTGTAACAGCAAATCTAACAAATAAGTTCCCAGAATTGGTCTTGTCTACACCTGTACTTTTCTGCTCGGCAGGTACTCAGCTTGCCAGGTAACAGGGTGACCTGGAACAGCTCTCTCTTTTCCATCAGTACTGCCTCTCCCTGGGGCCGGCTTCTCTTTCCTGGCACTTGGTTCCAGGATGGCCTGCTTGCTTTGCTTCAGTGCTCTCTGAAGAGCTAGTGTTGAAAATAGCCAGTGTTGTTGTACTTCACGTACACCCACGGGCTCATTTGCTGAAGCTTTCAAACTTGCAGGCCATTTGACACATGGACCAGGAAGCCTGATGACCCACCTCTGGGTTGCACGTTATCGACATAGACTCACCCTCTCACCAGGGCATTCTCTCCTGAAATTCCCTGTTCCCGGGACTAAAGCACCTTTTTGAAACATCAAAGTCAAAACTCCTTATCTCTATGATCTGACCTGAAAACCAATGCCCATCCAAGCATCTCGCTCTGTAAAACAGGACTAATAAATGCCCACAAGGCTGCTGCTTTGGGTAATATGACGGGAAAGTGTTTGGAGTTCTTCGGAGGAAAAAGGATATTTAGGGGCTAAATTGCATTACAGTCAACGGAATAAGAACAGAGTTTTTAAATTGCAAGATCTGGTGACAGTTTCTCCAGTGAAACTAGTTGTTAGAGCACATGAATTTCAATTTCCAGGTCAAACATGCCCAAGCTGTTCTGCAGGAGTTTATGGCAGGCTTCTGATGTAAGTTCTGTGATTTGATTTTATTAGTTTCTGGCATTGGGTCCTGTATTATGAGCAATTCCTATAAAACGTACTTGGGAGTTATTCTTTTCCTTTGAAGAATATGATACTGAAACAAGTTTTTAATAAAGTGTTTTGAAAAGGCAACAGGCTGAAAAAAAGCTGGGCAAAGAGTCAAGCTAGTAATGAACTGAATGTGTCTCTAATTATGTTGAATTTACAAGTAATAGAATAAGGCAGGGTTGGCAATTACTTTTGAGTGAAACTGTGTGCCTGAAGGAAGAAAAAGCTTCCCTTAAAGTTAGGGAAAATGAAAAAAAGTGCTGTATCATTACATTTTATTTGAAATATCTTTCACTTTAGACCTCCAAAGGTCTAATCGGTTCAAAAACAGATTCCCAATAAACATTTTGTCGCAACGGATGGTTTTCTGAAACCCAAGTTTGGTTTTGATCTTTTTTTTTTTTTTCACACGTGAAGCCTTGAGTATGGACATCTCCTTGCTATGTAGTCTTAAAGCCCATGGATTTTCAAGGTGGTGCCCCAAAGTAAGATTCAGAAAGTGATTAGAAAACGCTCGATAGAATGCTCACACACCACGCTGGAAAACTCAAGACTTAAACGAATTCGAGCCTTCCGATAAAACAACTTAAGTGGGTGTATAAATAATTCATCTGATGCCCACAGAACTGCCTCAGCATCATTTGTCTCTAATAAGCCAAATCCACAAATGAATAGGGCGCTGGCTGGCATCGGGGCTCGTGTCTCTCACCATGTGACTCTGAATCGGACCCCATCTTAACCAGAGAACGATCCATCATCTGAGCAGGTAACAGGCTGGAGCAGGGAAGCCCTGGGGGTACGGGGTTTGCCTTCCCAGAATCACGCCATTCTCGCAGCGAGCTCAGGTCCTGTGTCTGCAGGTGCCAGCTGAGGTTCTGGGTGGCAGGACAACTGTGGGCCAGGACCCCTGAGGCCAACAGCTTTCTGCTTCAAGCAATTTGTTCTCTGTTGTTTAAATGCACACTTTGTGGTCCTGAGAGCCTTCCATTTCATTCCCACAATACCGCACCAGGTTGGTATTATTATCCTTGTCCCTGTTTCGTGGGTAAGGAAAGCAGGATTTAGAAAGGTGTAGCATCTTATGCAATGGCCGGCGGCTAGCCCATGGCAGAGCCAGACTTCAATTTAAACAGTCTGGGTTTCTAACTGCTAGACTATGCGGGGATACTAGTGTCCTCCTAAGATGCCCAAGCTTAGAGACGTGTTCTGGAAAGTCGATGGGCACAGGAGTCAAGCAGCTTCACGGGTAAACTGAAGGGCAGAGAATTCACTGGCTTAGTAGGATCACAAACGTAGTAAGTCAAGGGCGAGTTGGAGATCATTTGGGGGGAGCCGGCTTCCCAGGTGGAACAGCTGCTTCACGCGTGTGGGGCTGGTGTGTGACATGCACACGAGTGACCTCGCCAGAAGGAGGCATCACAGCGGAGGTTCCCATCTTGCTCTGTTCCCCAAGCACCTCCCTCCTGGGATTGGGCCTCGGCTTCCTCATCTATCATCTGAAGGGAGATAGATTTTCAAGTCTTGCGTTCCGTTTCATCCCTCGAATTCGATAGCCACAGCAGCCAGGAAGGATGCTCCAATATGGAGGCAGTCATACTTCACCCAGCTGGATACGGGGCTCTAGTGGTGTGACCCCGGTAGAAAGCTTACAGAGTGGTGGCACTGGTTTGTCTCCCGTCCCCATTCTCTGCCGACAGGCAAACATGACCTCCTCTCCCCCCACCGCCCGCTCCCAATGATAAAAGGACTTGGGGAGGCTTAAACTAAAGTATTATGGCTTTTCTCTAACTGCTCACTACCATCTTGGGCGAAATTTGTGCTTCTACGTGAATGACTCTATACTCTTTTATCCTTCCCTGGAGCCATTTCATCCACCAGATTATGAGTCCTTGACTTAGGAAGTGAGATTTTACCTTTAACGTCCTAGAAAATCGCTGTAAGATACGTCACAAGGATGAAACAAAGTCATTTTTACCTGAGGCTTTGCTAACCCTTTTAGTCAGATGCTTTTGCATAAAGTATAATCCTGGGCGAATTTACTCTGCCAGGAGTTAATGCATTTAACAACGACGCGTTATGGCAAACGCCACTGCCTGTCAGGTGTTTAACATCAGGATCATAAAGAACCTGTCTGCTCCAAGTCTGCTTTGTCTCTCATCTCCTCCCGGCAGATTGGCATTTGCTTCTGTTTTCTCAATCTGTGGATAAAAGACCAGAGGATTGCTTCAGGATTTGGACTTCTGTGTAGAACTGCATCAGCGTCGCAAGCCCTAAGACATCCTTTATTTCCTTACCAAAATCCAATGCAATTTGTATTCTGATTTCAAAGATCCCATTCGAGGTGACCTTTAGGATGACCCCTTAAAATAACCAACATGCCAGACCGCAGATCCCCATAGAGGCAGGGTCATTGTTTGTCTCTTGATACATTCAGCGGTCTGCATTCTAATGTTTATGTGTCCCCAAATAGTTTTATGATATATCATCATTCTTATCTTCGGCATTCTGATGCCTGTTTTCTTTACTTTATCTGTTAAGCAGAAGTATATTTCGTGTTCAAAGCGATACATCATAAAGGTAGAAAAAGGTGAACCCTTTGATATATTACAAGTCTCTCATAGCATGAAATAACTATTGCCTATTATTTTACTCCTGACGTTTTTATTTTTAAGGGAATTTCACTTGATTTGTGGTGCTGACACCTCTGATATGTTGTTTCCAGTGACCTTACATCCAAAATCAGTAGCGTGTGACATTTGATGGCCCAGATAAAAAACATTAATGGTGGAAGAGAGGGTTTATTTTCCTGGTCATAAATTAAGTTTAAATAACTCTGAATTTATTTTAAACTCTCCAGTACTTTTTACTGTCCAAGCAATAAATGTATTTATTACTGGGGGCCTACCTGGGTTTCCAACACAGAGCCCGGCTGCTTTGATTCCTTTCCTTCTCCCTCACAGAAAGCTCATCTCACCTGGAAAGGCCGATTGGCACAAACCGTTCTCTAATTTCCACCAGCAGGGATCAGAGAGAGGGCTGCTTGTCGGAGGGGTAAACCAAAAACGTTTTTGTTGCCGATCAGCTTAAGAAAAGGGGGAGTTCATAAAATACTCGCTGATGCGGGTAATCCAGTTCTGAACGAATTCTGTTCGGGAATTAGAAGTAGAGACCCAGGCGGGAGCAGTCACGGCCCGATCCCTCTACAGCCTCGTGTAAGGGCTTATGTTCCGTCCTGATGTAATTTTCACAGAAGGGGAAGCCCATTTCCTCATTTTGATCTTTACAACTTTCCATCTTTATGTGTATGTTTTTTGGTACTCACTCGCGAGATGTATCGTAAAATTGTGTGGAGGATTTCTCAGTAGAAAACATTTTATGATTTAAAATTTTCTATCTGTATGTTTGAAAATTGCCTTGTATATTTTTTATTGAGATATAATTCACATACCATAAAATTCGCCATTTTAAAGCGCACAGTTCAGTGGTTTTTAGTATATTCACAAGGTTGTGGAACCGTCACCACTGTCTAATCCCAGAACGTTTTCAGCACCTGAAAAAGAACCTCCTGTACCTGTTAGCAGCCACTCAGCACTCCTTCCTTTGCCTGGCCTCTGGCAACCACTAATCTAGCTTCTGAGTCTGTGGATTTGCCTCTTCTGGACACTTCACAGAAATGGAATCACAGGGGGGCCTGGGTGGCTCCGTCGGTTAAGCGTCTGACTTCGGCTCGGGTCATGATCTCGTGGTTTGTGAGTCAGGCTCTGTGCTGACAGCTTGGAGCCTGGAGCCTGATTCGGATTCTGTGTCTCCTCCTCTCTCTGCCCCTCCCGTGATCATGCTCTGTCTCTCTCTGTCTCTCAGTAATAAATAAACGTTAAAAAAAATAAAAAAAAAAAGAAATGGAAACATACAATATGTGACTTTTTGAATATGGCTTTTTAAAAAAGTGTTTATTTATTTTGAGAGAGAGAGAGTGCAAGCAAGGGAGGGACAGAACCGAAGCAGGTTCCAGGCTCCGGGCTGTCGGCACAGAGCCCAATGTGGGGCTCGAACCCATCAGCCACGAGGTCATGACCTGAGCCGAAGTCAGATGCTTAACTGAGCCACCCGGGTGTCCCTGAATATGGCTTTTTTAATTTAGCATGTTTCCAAGATTCATCCGTGTTGTGGCCTGTACCAGCACTCATTCCTTTTTGTAGCTGAATAATATCCCATTATATGGTTATACTACATTTTATTTATCTGTTCATCAGTGGATGGTTTTTTATTTAAAATTCCTGTCAAAAGTTGCCTTATATTTAATTCCTTGAGTATTGGTCCTGTTTGGGATATTTAAAAAGTTCGACCTTTGAAAAAAATGCTATAAAGTATACGCTATTTTAATACCTTCAGTAATAACAACCACACATCACTTGTTGATTATGTATGAATTTGATCTGGCCACAAAATGGGAGGAAAGTAGAACCTAAGCAGCTCTTAATTATATGAGTAGGGTAGTAAAACAATAAGTCGTTTACTAAATCCAAATTCACATTTAAAGATTACATGTGGTTCTTGAATATATGGAATGCTGTTTAAATGGCTTTTCACAAAAAGCGGCCACCTGATCCCTCTTGGGACCTCAGGACACTTTTCCTTGGAGTACAGCGACATCCCATACATGTTTATCCTTCACTGGACTGGAAATTCTTTGTAGGCAGGAGCTGTATCTGCTTCATTTTTACCTCCAGAGCCCCAACAAAATGCTTGGTGGGTACAAGGCACTCAGAAAGCAAAAACTTGATGAATCAAACTGTACGCTCTTTTGCTCTCTGTGCTCAGTGAGAAAAAAAGAAGAGACTTCCAGAAAGCATTCTGATCATTGCCAGTTGACTTCCCTTTACCATTTATGTAGAGAGAAGTAAACAGTTCACACTTGTGTGGCTTGATAAACGTCCACAGAGTGAAGACACCTGTGTGACCACCACGCAGGTCAAAAACCAGCCCCCGCACCCCCCGCCCCTGCCAGCCCTTCTCTCCAAAAGCAACCACTCTCCTCACTTGTAACACCATAGGTGATTTTGAACTTTACATAAATGGACCTTTCTCTTCTGCTCATGACATCTTCAAAATAAGGATAAAAAGCAAATTTGGCAGACTTATAAATAAGCATATGCATGATATACAATCTTTAGATTCTAGGCAGCAAAGACTCAACTAATCCAAAGGGCAGAACACAATGCCCATTTTCACTTCTGACTACACTGAATTAAAAAAAAAATCTCTCATGATTTCTTACGTTTTAATGATCATGCATTAAACTGCTTAACCTTCTGAGCATAGAAAAGTGTGAAGTAAGCCATGTTTGCCCATTTCCTTTCACCTTGGATATTTCTACTTGCATCCCTTCCTTCTCTCAAGGACTTTGTCTTTGTCTGGGCCACTGTCACCAAAATACCATAGACCCAGTGGGTGGCTTGGAAACAACGAGTATTTGTTTCTCACAGTTCTGGAAGCTGCAAAGTCCGAGATCAGGGGACCTGCAGATTCAGTGTCTAGTGAGGGTCTGCTTCCTAGTTCGTAGACAGATGGTGGGTGGTCTTCTCACTGTGCTCTCAAAGGGAAGAAGGGGTAAAGGAGGCTTTATAAGGAGACCAACCAATTCTATTCACAAGAGCTCTTCGCTCACAATCTAATCAATTCGTCAAAGCCCCACCTTTATTTTTTTTTATATTTTTTAATTTTTTTTTCAACGTTTATTTATTTTTGGGACAGAGAGAGACAGAGCATGAACGGGGGAGGGGCAGAGAGAGAGGGAGACACAGAATCGGAAACAGGCTCCAGGCTCTGAGCCATCAGCCCAGAGCCCGACGCGGGGCTTGAACTCCCGGACCGCGAGATCGTGACCTGGCTGAAGTCGGACGCCTAACCGACTGCGCCACCCAGGTGCCCCAAAGCCCCACCTTTAAACGCCATAGTTTCAGCATATGAATTTGGGGGAAACACAAATATTCCGTCTATAGTAGACTCCTTCCTAGTTCCATTCCTCGGAAGTCATTGTAGAGGGTAAACTGATCAAACAGCAAAGCGTTCAATAACAACTATATTGGCCACCTCTTCCTAGCAGATCTCTCAGTATTTGAAAGGACGTGCATCCTGAGGAGGCACTAGAATTTGGGATGGTGTTGCTGTAAGCCTGGGTGTCCTGAGAACAGGGAGCTCAGAGGAATAAGCATCCGAGTTCAGCAAGTCTTTTGACAGAGTCTATCCTGTTATCCTTGAGGACCAGAGGGAGAAATGTGTGACTGGCAGAATTACAGCCTGACACTGAACGGGGAAGTAAAACTAATTCAGCAGATGACAGAATTATGACGCAAAAAGGTCTTGACGGTCTGGAGCGATAGCCTCAAACTCACTGAATTTAAGGGTGATAAACATAAGGTTCTGTTATCGAGATAAATAACTAATGACACACCTACAGGATGAGAGAGGCTGACTGACATCCATTCGGGTGTAAAAATAAGTCCCAAGGATTTCAGTTGATTATAAGGGCAACATGATGTGACTGCCAGCATACTACTTTAATCACAGGAGACGACGAGGCCACTGTTCCTCTTTCTTTCTGCCATAGTCAGAAGCATCTGGTGTATTTTATTTGCTTTCGAGCATCACATTTAAAAAGGAAGATGGTAAAACTCGCGAGGGTTGAGGAAGGAGGAAAGGATAATAAATGGTGGGGAAGCCCGGGGAAGATACCAGGAATGATGGGAGGGGATGGGCATCCTTAGTCCCAGGTGGTCTACAGACGGCTCTCTCACATCTGAAGGGAGGTGAGAGGTAGCACGGAGGGGAGCTGCTAACTTAGGTATGACCTCAGAAGGCATCTGACCTTTTTGCAAGTTGTGAATGGGCTGGGACCAGATGATCACTAAGTTCATTCCAGGAAAAAAAAAGCTATGAGTGTTATGCCCCGTAGAAACCAGAGTTGGATGTGGTTCAGTCGTAGAGTAGTATCCCACTCAAGAATAGTTTAGCAGCCAGACTTCATTAAAAACCAATGCGGGTGAAAACTTAACTTTTCTCAAAGGACACTCTATTTACCCCTCACTCATTGTGATCCAGCCACCTCCCGCTCCTCTGCTACCTTAATCCTTCTAAAAGCCCCCAGAAGAGAACTAGCATTTGTCAAACACTTGAGACGTGCCGGATCACTTTTACACGTAGGGTCTCATTTAATTTTCCCAGGAACCCTGCAAAAGATACATGATGATGACGATGATGATTTTATGTGTGAGAAAAGGCCTCTCAGAAAGCATCATTGGCCCAAGGTCGCGGCTGGTCAGGGAAGCCCGGGATTTGAATGGAGGCCTTTCTCTCCCCGTGGCAGCAGCCTCACAGAGCTTAGCTGCGTTTGTCTGAAGTCAGCCTGTCCTGTCGGCCACGGCTGACAGATCTGGCTCCGTGCTTCCGGCCTGGCTTTCGATCTAGGGACAGAGAAACAGGCTGATGTCATGTGGCAGCGTGTTTTCTCCTAAGAGAACCTTTCCCCTGTTCTCTAGTTTGCCCTTCCGTGTCAGTATTCCTCTGCTTCCGGCCTTCTCAGTGTCCAAAGTGCAGATGAGCCCTTCTCATACTCACCGAGAAACGCAGTGTAGCGTGAGCTGAGCCAAAGAGCAAGGACTCCGGGTGACAATTTTGCATTTCCTTTAGACCGCTGCCAACGCCAGATGCTTGACCCGCCCCTAGTCCGCTCGTCTTTCAGGTACGTGGCTAGCTCTTCAGTCTCACAAAGGCCTCTCCAGAGTCAACCAGAGACATAGGAGGTGTTTTCAGTTAATTATATCATGGCGGATAAGGCGTGCTTCAGGGGTAGGACAGTAGGCTCCAGGGCATGTTGGCCCTAGTTGAGTCATAAGGTGACGCTCCTACGTGCGAAAGAAGATTGGCTGTCCACACGCAGTGCCTAGTTCCGTGCCAACAAATGTGTCTCCAATGAATAAGTGAATGAATGAAGGCATGCTGCGTGTCCCGCTCGGCCAACTCCCACCTGTCAGTGAGGCAGGCCGGGAAAGCTGCCGCTTCCTGCCAGCCTGAGTCTTCGGTGGCTCGAGAAAGTTCTGATTTTTGAGAGTCAAGGAGGAGGCACATTGTACAAGGCATAGTAACCGTGTCCTCTTGTTCCTGAAATAATTTATTAACGGGGCAAAGTTGGTCCCAGTGTGTGCAAAAAAAAAAAAAAAAGGAAAGAGAAAAAAAAAAGAAAATTTGATTCTACAGACCAGACCTCATCAGAGTCAGACCGAGGACAGCTTTGAAAAGTCTTTTAAGCACACCACATATGGAGAATTCTGAAGAGCCACATCCATTTTCTTGTACCCATTTGATCCAGAGGAGAAAAGCCGTGCAAAGCATGCGTGGCAGAGGAAAATGAGTAATGGGGCAAGAAAACCCTATACAGTAAGAAGAAAAAGTCTGACCTTTTAGTGTCTTTATGGAAGAGGCGGTTCGGGTCACTCTGTCTCGGTGAAGGACAAAGCTTCAGGGAAGAAAGCTGACCTTCCCATGCCTGGGGCTGAATCTAGAGCTGAGCACTGTGGTGAGTTCCAACGGGAGGGTCCCTCCCGTGCAGGAAGGCAACATCTCACTAGTGTGGGACACTGATGAGGACCTGATAAGCTCTTTCATTCATTACTGATGGATGCCTTCCAGAAGATCTCCGCAGACACAACACCTCGGCCAATTACGTGAAGCCCTTTCCCCCCCTGCTCTTCATCATTTACCCCAACACCCTTTCACTGCCAGGAATTCATGCTTTGTCAGTGGTCACCGACACTTCTGATTTTACTTGGAGGCTTGGGAGGGTTGGGAAGTGAAGGAGGAAAGAAGGAAGCCCTGGAGTTCGGTTGTCTCTTGCATTTTCAGCAGGGCCGCCTGGTTGCTCACAGCCAGTAATGGTGAGCAAAAGGCTGTGAAAACCAGAACCCCCCCCAACCCCATTTCAGACCCTCCCCCATCACCGACTAATTGATTAACCAAGGGTTCGTGAAGAGAATGATTTGATGAGGGTAATTTATAGAGATGGTATCTTTTGTCATCATTTGTCTTTGAAAACATAGAAGAAAACTACTTTCAAGAGGACATAGCCCGCCAACATGAGCAATGGCGGACGGGGCATCATCAGTTACAGCAGACTGCTCAATTTTGTACCTTTTCAGCCAGTCAGATATCCAATAACCACGAAGGGAGGGGAAAAAAAAAAAACCCACATCTTCACTTTCTGTGTTTTAAACTTTTCCAGCACTGGCTTATGAAAATATTTGGGGTTGTTCACTGCTCTGCTCTCTGTAGCATAAACATTTATTTAAATGGGGCTGTCTCTAGTAATGAAGAATGAAGGAAAAACAATGGTCTGATTTTGACAAATTAACTTGTGATTTGGAGAGTCAGTGAAGCAGGGAAGAGACATTCCTAACTATACTAATTAAATGAGCTTGCAACATTTATTTTAATGCAATGGAACCAGCCATATGAAGATGAACATTTTAATTTATTTTGCAGTGACATTATGAAAAATCTCACTGCTGCAGATTATCTACAAAAACAAATCTCATCAGCATCTAGGTTTGTGCAGGAAATTTCCATCTTTCACACGAGCCTGACCTTCCCCAGTGGAAGCAAGTACGAACGAGCTAAGTTACTTGAAAAGTTTTTCTGAAGGTTGTCTTTCCACTGAGGCCGGGCTTTATGTTCAAATGACTTCTGTGCCAAACACATCCATTTTTCATGGTGTGGCGTAGATGAAAAATTCCGAATCCATTCTACGGGGAATGCAAATATAGCTCATTAGTTCTAAAACATTTTTCATGAAAGACTGCAGAGTATTCGCCGGCAGATGAGGCTGCATAGTGCCAGCCAAGAATGAACACCACATGTCCCACTAATTGTTTTTTAAAGTTGTTCCTTTCCTCTCTGGCACCCAGTAGCTATTGAAAATAAGAAACAATATGAAAAATGGAGGGGGAGCCTCGCTTACTTTGACATTATTCTGTACTTGGTGTCTTGTCTTCCCCCCCCGCCCCCCTCTCTCTATGCAGCTGTATTCTAAAAGGAAAAGACACGGTTTTGTGGATGACTGAAGCATTTCTGCTTCTCCTCGAGACACATAGAGTGCATGTTGGCTGGAGAGTCAACTATTACCTGAAGGCAAGTTCTCTGGAACCTTCTTCAGTGCCACAGGCTCAGAGGGTGGGCTGGCTGATATAGCACCAGGCAGACAAAATGGCCTCCTTCCAGAGAGGGGGTGGGTCGGCTGCTGGCTCCTGGCCACCACCTCAGCCAGCTTTAAGGAAGTCACACAGTCCAGAGATGTCTTCCAGACTGACATTCCCACTGGAGCTCTGCCAAGGAACCTCAGAGGAGAGCCGGCCACCTCCCTTTCCCAGCCAGCACTGTCTTCTGGCTATGGTTGGAGGCCTGGTGGGCACAAACCCCTCTTGCTGCAGATCGTTTCCCTCACCCCCGCCCCCACCCATTGTTTCTCACCTGGGGGGCCTAAGATGGTCTAGCTGGACCACACTGCTCTGGGTAAACTTGAGTTCCCTGTGGGGGCTCTCTCTTCCTACCCACTCACCACAGAGGCTGTAAAGGAGGAGAGGCCACACCCTCCTGGAGTTTGGGCCAGTCCTCTTCAAGTGCGCTCAGTGCGCACCAGTGCCCTTCATGGGGTCTACACTCACCGACAGGTGCTGAGCTCTCCAGCGTCCAGTTCCCAGCCTGCCAGAGCCTCCCAGCCTCGCTCCTTTTGCAACGTCCCTCTGAGCTCTTCCTTCTGCCCTAGGTGTAGGAAGCAGCTGAGAAGGCATTCCTCACCCCAGCACATCCTCTGCCCTTGGCATTTACAGGACTAGTGGCCACTGGCCCAGCAAACACACACGGCCTGAGGGGGAGGTGGGGTCCACCTGGGGAAGAAGGGTTTATGCTCCACCCTGACCACAGTAACCTCAGCAGGGTCTCAAACGCCTATGCCGCCCACAAGCATCGTGCAGTTACCTGGGCAGCTCCTTGGTCCCCTAAAGGGCCCAGAGCAGTCTGGATTCCATCTGAGAAGCAGGATAGCCAGCCGTCCTCCCTTGTTTGGCAGGGTGGTAGGTGTCCACTGGGGAGGGTCACATTGCTGAAACGTTCTTCGGGATGGAAAGCAAGCCCCTCATGGAATTATTCAGAAAGTAACTACATTATTGTTGTTAACTCAGCAAAGGACATTGCCTCCAGTTCGTTCGTTCCAGTTCGTGCTATCAGCTATTTGAGGAATGATTGTTTTGTGGAAAGAAATCACGGTGCTCTGGGCGCCTAGGTGGCTTGGCCGGTTGGTTAAGAGTCTTATTCTTGGCTCAGGTCATGATCTCCCAGTTCGTGGGTCTGAGCCCCACATCGGGCTCTGCTGACAGTACGGATCCTGCTTGGGATCCTCTCTTCCCTCTCTCTCTGTCCCTGCTCGACTCACACACGCACACACACTCTTTCTCTCTCAAAATAAAGAAATAAACTTTTTAAAAAAGTCGTGGTGCTCAAAAGAAATGCACAGTTTTCTCATGGCAGGGAATTGAAGTGAATTACAAGCAAATCCATCCATAGGACAAGGTATTCCCACTTCTCTCCTACCATCTCCTTACAAAAGCCAAATAAACCAGTTAAAGATTAGAAAGATCATAAATCACAGGGTAAGATGGGCCCACTTAGGGCTCTGTTGGGGCTCACTCAACCAATAGCCCCATGGAGAATTCCTCCAGCATTCTTTTTTTTTAAATTTTTTTTATGTTTATTTATTTTTGACAGAGAGAGAGATACAGAGCATGAGCGGGGGAGGGGCAGAGAGAGAGGGAGACACAGAATCCGAAACAGGCTCCAGGCTCTGAGCTGTCGGCACAGAGCCTGACGCGGGGCTCGAACTCACAGATGGCGAGATCATGACCTGAGCCAAAGTTGGACGCTCAACCGACTGAGCCACCCAGGCGCCCCATAATTCCTCCAGCATTCTATGAGATGATAGAACTAGGTGTCCTGGAATGAGCACGATACATTTGAATATGAGTCCTTAAAAACGTCTTAGAAACTGACCATCTGCAGACAGTGTCCCCTGATCTTGCCCCTTTAATGGCCCTCACTCCAGATCCCCGTCCAAGTCCCAAGACAGCCTGGCACATGGCAGGCATTCAATCAATGTTTGTGAAACAACAAGGTTAGAAAATAGTCTTTGGGGGCAGAGGGAAAACGCATGCAGGAGTGACAGTGGGTCTTGGCTGCAGGAGCTTCTTTGGAGGCTTCCAAACTCAGGAAGTACGGGTTCCTGTCTGGTCCAAAGCCAACCTACTGGCTAATAATTCCCAGTGCTGGAGGCAGCACCGTGTGGTGGCTCAGATAGGACCCTCTGTCTGCATTTGATCCGGTTCTGATCCTTGCTAGCCCTGTTTCCTTGGGCAGGCTGTACCCTGTGTCTCAGTTTCTTCGTCAGCAAAATGGTGACAGCAATAATAGCACCTTCTTTGCAGAGTTGGAGTGACACTAAATAAGCTACATAAAGATGGCCCTTTGGCTGGAAAGACAAGAAAAGATGAAATAAGAGATCTCACGCTCTCGCACAGCTGAGACCTCAGAGGGAATCTTGATGGGGACCTAGCTCAACCCATGCTGTTTTACAGACATGGGCTCTGGGGTCCTAAAATGGAAGCTGACGGTCCCATAGCTAACGTCAGGACTGGTGCCCAGCCCAGGAGTCCTCAGCTCGGAGTGTGAAACAGGCTGCAAAATCTCCAGACACACTCAGGTCCCATCGGGGAGGGGCAGCGACATCGCTGCTTAGTTGGTCGATATTTATCGGAAAGCCCGCGCTTGGCACCCTTGTGTGTCTCTGCTCAGGAGAATTTACAACGTAGCTGGGAAGACACAAATATATGAGAATTACTGCAAATCTTGTCTAACGTATCCACAGCACAGCACAGCCTACGTATCGTAAGCGCGTGGGAGTCAGAATAAAGGGTGGGACGGGGCAGGCCTCATTTGTGCAAACTCCCAAGATGCTCACTTTCATGGAACATGACAGAAGTTGGCCTCGTCCCCAGCCCCACCTCTCCCAGGGAAGAGGCACACTCTCCAGTTTCCTCTGGAGTGGGGCACAAATTCAAGTTCAATGACAACTTAGGTTACACCTTTATTTGCCTGTGACTAAACTGGCCTCCCTCCTGAGTCCCCAGCAGTAGGAGGGGAAAATAAACGAACTGCCCAGTCCTGTTTACATACAGTCCAGCTGACATAACGGTCCTTTTAGGGGACGTCAAGACTCTTTTTGCTAAAAATACTTTATCTTTCAGAGATCAACCCCCCTCCTGCACCACCTTCTTTCCCTCTGGGGGTGTTAGAATATGCGGAGAAAACAAGGTCACACCGAGCAGGGCGCAGATTAGAGATTCTTGGGCATGAGATCTTCAGCCTCACGTGTTCACCTGGGACCTGCTTGTTCCGTAGACGGTGGCGGCTAAAGTCTGGTTGGTGACGCTCCCAGTCGTGTGCTTCTGCTGGGTCGGGGCTCTGCAGCAGCCCCCAGCTCTGACTCGGGGATCCGTTCTGCAGCCCTTGCTATAGGGTGACTTCATCCCCGGGGACCCTCTCTGGCAAACTTTGCCCAGCCAGACTCTGAGCAGCCTCTAGGCCCTGCCTATGCCACATAGACCCCAAGAGATGAATTGAAAATCAAGCCTTAGGGTCTCTGTCTTAGTCTGCTTGGGTTGCCATGACAAAATATCATACATAGGATGGCTTAAGCAGCAGACATTTATTTCTCATAGTTCTGGGGGCTGGAAGTCCTAGGTCAAGGTCTGGCAGGGTCGGTTACGGGTGAGCGCTCTCTTCCTGGCTTACCTTCTCACTGTGTCCTCACATGGCCTTGCCTCAGTGTGTGCACATAGAGAAAGATATGTCTCTCTCTCCTTTTAAGACCACCAGTCCTGTCAGATGATACCCCATCTTTATGACCCCAATTAACCTTAATTACCTCCTAAAAGCCCTATCTCCGGATACAGTCACATTGGGGGTTAGGACTTCAACATATAAACGAGATGCGGGGTGGGGGTGGGAGACAGTGACAATGTGGTTCAGTCCTTAGCAGCCTCTGTCTGCCTAGCCACTCTGTGAGGCCAAGTTCCCAGGGGCACTCTGACAGAGGATCTCTTTCCAGAGTTCAGAACAGGACAGAAGGGACAGTGGCCTCTCTTGGCCCTAGCTGTTGTCTCGTTCTGGAGAAATGATGTGGATGTGGCTTGTAGGTGAGGAAAAGAAGCTAAGGTGACATTTTTAACAGCAAAGCAGAACATTTGAGACTTGGGAGACCCGAGTCTTAATCTTTTAATGATTTTCTGTGTGACCCTAAAGCAACATCATCTCCCCTTGGGCTTTATCCCTTGTTCCCTAACATAAGGGGGTGTTGACCTGCTTCCCAAGATGGTTGAGGGGAACCGGCAGGAGACGTAATTGCAGAAGTCTTTTCTGAAACCGTGAAGACGCTTTCAGAGGCTGTGAATAAAAACAATGCAGACGAACATACGTCCTTTCCAAATGCATGACACCTGCAGAGTAAAGCCTGAGCTTCTAATAGCTGAAACCCCAGTTCCCTGTGGTTTGTAGAGTTGCTAAGAGGGGAGATGAGTCTACCCATCTAGGGGGTGAAGGGAAAGCTTGGGGGAATCTGCCTAACTGAAGGGAGATAGCTTCTAGGAAATTCAGGACAACACAGAAAGCACTCTGCCCAATCCTCCAGTGACAGTTTGTCAAAGAGAAGCAAATCCTTCAGGACATTCTCTTTAATATACTTTTAGTAAATGTTTTATTGCAGTGGATTATGGGAATTAAGGGAATGAAGACTCCATACCGTATTTTTCGAAAGCAATATTTTTAGAATCACAAATTATATTGAAATTTTTATACCAAGAAAATAAAAACAAAGATCAGAAGAACTAAACAGCATTTATATATGTCTCTACAGAGATATATATGTATATTAGCAAATTGAAATATAGCAAAGACACACAAAAACACCCACATAAAAGAGATGCAAATTATATTTTTGACACATTTTCAGCACAATCACCTAATACAATTTTCTTTTATAGGCAGAGGTAATAAATAGTGCAAATGTATATTTATGGTGTATTTGACAAATGGATTTGCTTTGAGTCAGAAGGAAAAGCTCCAATGATTTTACTGTGGAAATGCTTCTCATCTACCTGGACTAAATTGCTCCTCTTTCTTCTGGATTTCTCACCGTGACTGAGTCTGAGGGGAGAACCACCTTTTGGTCTCAGAGCTTGGTACATGCCTGGAATCAAGATTTGGAGCATACCCGAAAATCGAGATGTCATTGTATCTGTGCGTGCTGGTGTCGTGTCTTCCCTCTCTGACGACGTGCTCCTTGAGAGTGAGGACAATGCCTGTCCATGCCGGCTACTCCTCCACAAATCTTTCTGCGTCCACAACGGTCATTTGCATGGAAGGGGGACATCCTTCGACTGTGTTGGTGTGGTCAGGGAAGCAGACATGTGCTCTGTGCTCCAAGATGATCCTCTCCTGCTGCATGTCTGAAAACAGACCCTTTTCATCCAAGATACAAGAGTGTTTCCCCAGCTGGTGAACTTAATTTCCAAAGATCCACCTCTCCCCTGTGTCATATCGGGGTGCGGGTGCTGACAGATCAGTGTGGTCAAAAGGGGCAGACTTTATGTATTTATGTATTTATTTTAGTGTTTGTTTATTTTTCGGGGCGGGGGGAGGGGCAGCGAGAGAGGGAGACGCAGAATCCGAAGCAGGCTCCAGGCTCTGAGCTGTCAGCACAGAGTCCGACATGGGGATTGAACCCACGAACCGTGAGATCATGACCTGAGCTGAAGTCGGGCGCTTAACCGACTGAGCCATCCGGGCGCCCCTAAAAGGGGCAGACTTTAGATTAAACAAGCAGAGTGGTACGACCTACAGGGCCAGGTAGGTGAGAAGCACGCCCAGAGGCTCAACTCCGCCAAGGAAGGGGCAGCTAGAAGGTGGGAGTAGGAAATGAGGTTCTGGGACCTTTGACTCTTAGCTAAGAGACCCCCCCCCCACCCCCACCGCCTCCCAGGCTGCTCTTGGGGGGAAGGCTGCCCCAGGCCTTGGGCTCGGATATTGCCAGGGAAGCCAGTGGGTGAATTTGCCCTCAGAACAGGAATAAGACACCGCCCCCCGGGGGGCAGATGGAAAGGGGACTGGAGGTAGATAAGGACAGGGAACAGTCATCAGACCCAGCCATAGCCCAGTGGTGCTTGCCTTGGGGACAATTTCTGGAAGAATACTCACACTGGTGGCTAATTTCATGATAAAGGCTCAGCAGGTGAACAGCCCTTTCTCAGCAGGTGAACAGGATGCCTCAAAACCAGAGTCCGGTGAACTTGCCAAGCTCCAAACGCAAGGGAACTTCAGAGAAACAAGAGGCCCTAATGGTTTGTCTGGCCCATCCCCTCTTTGGTTCCCTTTTTTAGCTCCACGTCTGTAAGGAAGGCTTCATTAGGAAGGACCGGGTGTTTCCTTCTTCTTCTATGTGTGCTCGTCGCCAGGCCTGCAAACGAGACCCAGACCACCCCCACCACGCGGCTGTGAGCAGATATATTTAAATTTCTTTAAGCTTGGGTGACATCCTCGGATGAGGAGCTCTAAGTACCAAGAATTATTGTTATTACTATGTAGTTACTGCCTAGCATGCAGCGAATTACCCTGTCCTGCTGTGTAAAAGATGTATAGTGGGATGGGGAAGTGCGGAAGGAGGAGAGGCGTGGGGATGTGAGAACCAGAGTGAAAAGTACTCAGGAGGAGCCCGACAGGAGCGCCCCGTGCATGGGCTCTTCACTCTTACGGCTGGAAGCAAGAAACGATTGCTTTCCACTCAGCAAACATAGGACGCCATGAAGACGCTAGGACTGGAGAAGAAGCACGGCCCAGGGCCTGAAGGCATGGAATTGTATCCCCAATTCCGAAACTTAGGACTGGTGCCTTGGACAAGCCAGTGAGTCTGTCTGGGTCTTAGTTCGTGCCACCTGGCCCATAGAAGGCTCCAAATAGCTACAGCAATTCCTGTTACTACTGGCACTGCTGCTATTATCCGGCCTCGATCCAGTTGTCAATGATCTGCAGGACCCAGGACATTATCTGAAGCACTGTTTTCCCAGGATTTCCCGGGAGGGGTCACCAAAGAGATCCAGGAGAAATGGACACCGGCAGCCACTGTGGAACCACCCAAAGGGGTCTAATGGATGCCTCCCAGAATTGCCAAGGAATTCTGGGTCTCAATTCAACCTAAAAACAGTCGTTGAGAGGTGGCGGTGTTGTTAATGAACTCTGGGTCTCTGTTTATGGAAGAGTAGCCAATATGGCCCACCTCCAGCTCCCCACCAAATCTGGAGACTATTCCGGAAACCTCTGCTGACCACCGTGCATCCAATTCCTCTCCAAGGTATCAGGAGCGGATGCGGGGCGGGTGGTCTTTATTGAGACTTCACGCTACATCTCTGCTTCGTCTACACCACACAGGGCAGGGACAACCTCTGTGGTTATACAGTCACCATACAAGCTTTGCCAGACCTAGGGGACTCTATTATGAGAAGTATCAGACTTCTGCCCACCGAGAACTAACGATAGAGGAGGTAAGACAAAGCCTCCAGGGAAAGATGACTGACAGTACAAAGTGAGGATCGACTGGAGAGCAGTGCAATTCCAGTTCAGATTCAGAGACTCCTGAAGTTCAGCTTCAGTAGTCAGAGGCTGCTTCACCGCTTCCTGGGAGATCATGGCGCAACTCAGTATAAGAACATCAGATCTAGATTGCAAATAAATACCCACCCCCACGGACACACAATGGTACACTTAGGTGATGCGTAGATGCTGTCGAACCAAGGTAAAAAATGATCGTGTCTCAATAACTAGTTGCCTGATTTACGGATGGGTTGACGCTGGTAGTTGGCTTTTTTTCCCACTCAATTGTTTGAAATGACCTGATGATTTCGGGACATCTACCTAAAAGCCCCACTCCCCTCCTTCCAGGCATTGATGGATATGAATTGATTAAAAAGAACAGGCTTCACCCTGAATAAAAGAAGCACAGCACAGGAGTGGCAGCAACTATTGGGCTGTTGGGCATACGAGCTGTGCCCCCCACCTCTCACTTCCCTCTCTTACGGGGGTTCCTTCCACCCATCCCCACCCCGGTCGTTTCCTGCACGGTGGGACTTCCGGCAGTGAGTATGGTAAGTGGTCACTCACCAAAAGGTTAATTGAAAGGTGTCCTTTCCATCTTCCCTCTTAAAGGCTCAAGAATATGTCTCGAATGCCTCTATCACATTAATAGAAGAAAACAAACCCTTTTAAAAAAGGAAAAAAGACCCCACCGAACAGAACAGGCTTTGAGACGCCAAGCAGGCTAAACTCCATCGGCACATTTTATTGATTTGTTTTCTATTTCAGGGAAACAGGGCAACTCAGAAGACTGAGAAACACCCGGGGCTTCCAGATGAGGCACGGGGCACACCTCACGAATGCGTGTGTCCTGTTTAGGATGGAACCATTTTGAAACCTGCTTCCTGCCATCATGCCAGACCTTAGTGAATTAATTTGGGTTTAGAAAAACAAACACCTTCTTGGTATGTGGTAGCATTTCACTGGGCTACAAAGTGGGATCAGAGGGGTCTGAACGTCTCAGTCTCACTTACGAGACAGAATTTCAGAGGCCGAATAAGGTGCCCTGTGTCGCCCATCTGCTTTCTAGACAGGGCAGGGAAGGTGGAGGAGGGTTAGGGAGAACTGGTGTGTGAGAAAGCAATGGGTTATTTTGAGGCCTTTTCCTTAAAATAGTGAAAGAATAATTGCATTGTCTGCTGTACTAAAAGTTTTTTTTTTTTAATTTTTTTTTTTTAAAAACACAATTTTTTTTTATTTTTTTTTCAACGTTTTTATTTATTTTTGGGACAGAGAGAGACAGAGCATGAACGGGGGAGGGGCAGAGAGAGAGGGAGACACGGAATCGGAAACAGGCTCCAGGCTCTGAGCCGTCAGCCCACAGCCTGAAGCGGGGCTCGAACTCACGGACCGCGAGATCGTGACCTGGCTGAAGTCGGACGCTTAACTGACTGCGCCACCCAGGCGCCCTTTTTTTAATTTTTTAAAAAATGTTTTATTTATTTTTGACAGAGAGAGAGAGACAGAGCATGAGCAGGGGACGGGCAGAGAGAGAGGGAGACAGAGAATCTGAAGCAGGCTCCGGGCTCTGAGATGTCAGCACAGAGCCCGACGCGGGGCTCGAACTCACAAACCGCAAGATCATGACCTGAGCTGAAGTCAGACGCTCAACCGACTGAGCCACCCAGGCACCCCTGTACTAAAAGTTTTCATTAGATGATCTGGCTTTGCTCTTAAAAAAAAAAAAAAAAAAAAAAAGTACAAGAGACGTGAACTACACAACATGCCAACGAGAGAAGCTAATGCTTCTATTGTTGCAGATAATTTTTACAGAAGATTGTCCGTTGCAGATTGTGACACATTCCCGACACATTCTCTCCCTCCTGCTCCTTCTCGCAGTTGGCTTTGAGGAAACACGCTTCTAAGTTTGAGAATTCATCTTGTCTGATTAATGATGTGTACATAGAGATTTCCGTCTCATCTTCCTTCTCCTGGTCTTTTTTATTCCGTTGTTTGCTGTGCTACAACCCCGCGGATAGATGGTTCTGCCGTGATAAATGTAAAGTTTGCATAAGCCATGTAACAGCAGGACAACCTATTATCACTGTACATTTTCCATGGCTGTGCAAACCTCTGTAGGCTATTTTATTGCTAATAGATCCACAGAGAAACAGTAGTGATTTTACGACTCTTTTTAAAATGGAAATTCATGTTTGAGAAATACAACTGGGAGGAAACAGATGTAAACCACTTAAGCATTTGCAGAAAATTGAGATGCACACTCTTATTTACAGACCTACATAGCCTCCATCGCTTTATTTTCAAAATTAAAATAAGCAATCTGTTTACCATGGGAAATGAGGAACTGTAAACTTGTTGGTTTTCCTTTTACACGGCAATGGCCGCCATCGTTGGGTTTAACGGCAGAGGTGAAACAGGATGGCAATTTTTTCCCCTTAGATTTTATTGTCTATAACACATTCCCTCCGTAATCTGTGTGAGAGGTAGGCGAGTGGGAAAGATTTTAGTATAACTGTATGTCTGAACTCACATTATGCTCTAACAGCTAAAATGATTATCGCACACATTAGAAGGATTTTAACCAAGTACTTAACACTACCTGTAAATTGCTTAAAATATTGGAAGAGCCGACCAACCTCTGCAGAATGTGCTTTTATGTGTCCAAATGCAAAAGCACAACCCATCCAAAAATGTTTATTCTTGACTTGTCCCAACCTTCTCGTATATTCGGGAATTGTGAAAAATCTCATATATCGGAGAGGAGATGTAAATTGAAGCGTCATGGAACAACACATTGGCAATGTCTATGCGTTGGGTTTATCAGAGCGAGTTTCTTATAACATGTGGAGGCCCCTCTAATTTTTATTGTTTGGGTTTTTTTGTTTGTTTGTTTTGTTTTAACGTTTATGTATTTTTGAGAC
The DNA here is from genome assembly GCF_022079265.1 of Lynx rufus. Lineage (NCBI taxonomy): Eukaryota > Metazoa > Chordata > Mammalia > Carnivora > Felidae > Lynx > Lynx rufus. Next base: position 119,076,590 of record NW_025814856.1, on the reverse strand, counting down.
AGAGAGAGACAAAGCATGAATGGGGGAGGGGCAGAGAGAGAGGGAGACACAGAATCGGAAGCAGGCTCCAGGCTCTGAGCCATCAGCCCAGAGCCCGACGCGGGGCTCGAACTCAGAGACCGCGAGATCGTGACCTGAGTTGAAGTCGGACGCTTAACCGACTGAGCCACCCAGGTTCCCCTGGGTTTTTTTGTTTGTTTGTTTGTTTGTTTTTAGTTTTGAAACCACACTTTAAAAAATTGCGGGTAAATATACATAACATAAATTTTGTCATTTTAGCCATTTCTACATGTACAATTCAGCAGCACGAAGTCCATTCACAGTGTTGTGCAACCACCACCGTCTCCAGAAATTTTTCATCTCCCCAAACAGAAACTCTACCCATTGATCATCAGCTCTTTATCACCCCTCCCCAGGCCCCTTGCAACTTCTGCCCTACTTCCTGTCACTACGAATGTGACTGCTTGAGGCACCTTACATAAGTAGAGTTATACGGTATATGTTCTTGTGTGTCGGGTTCATTTCACGTAGTATATAATGTATTCAGGTCCGTCTGTGGTGTGGGACGTGTCAGAATGTTTTTTCCTTTTTAAGCCTGAATGGTATTCCTTGTGTATACACGCCAAATTTTGTTATGCCCTCGCCTGATTTTAACATTGAGGAGTACTTCCAGCACCACGGGGATGGTGGTGGCCCGCCTGTTGCTGAGCCCCGCAAAGCAGCCCACAGCAAGCCAGGGAGAAGGACAGCGGCCCAGCACCAGATCTACAGAGTGAGGCAGGGAGGCCTCTCCTGTGTGATCCATACCTTTCCTGGTCTCTGTGTAATTCCCAGCTGTGTGAGCCTTTTGAGTTCATCCCAGATCTTTACTGTAAATGTGAAAGGAGGCTAAGCCAAACCCTCTTAGAGACCGAAATTCTTCTTGGAGACAAGTTATCATGGATTTCAGCCCAACGTCAGAGAATAGGACACGTTCTCCGTCTTCCTTTGCAACCTCATTGCCCCCGCAAAGCCATCCCTTCCACCATCTTGGAGGAGGCATTGGAAAGACTCCCTGATCCCAGCTCTTGGGTCACAGCCAGGAAGGCACAGCCACAGCGAGCCAGCCTCTGAGCAGACCCATTCTCAGTGAAAACCATACTGTATGGAGACGGTATTGAGTACATTCACAAACCGATTTGCCATGCACTCCTCCCTTTTACACTGGGGGAATGAAGTGCCCACCATTGACCTTGTTATCTCATGGCCCGTGTGATGTATAGGGGCTTCTGTTTACAGCCCCTGTGGTGACATAAGCTAATTACGGACACGTGTGGAGGAAGCTTCACGACTCAACCTCTATCACTGCCCGCAGTCACCACGGTTTTCCACGGACTCACCCCTGTTCGCTGCATTGCTGCGTGTCGTGACCAACAAAGCAGGGGTTTTCACAGTACCTGTAAAATTAATTTCTGTCATTGGTGTATTATCTGATGACTAAATAACCTTGGGGTTTTGCCTAAACATCTCTGACAGTTTACAAGGGAAAACGGACATTTGTCAAGTGCAAATCTTATTAATGGAGAGATTCCGTGGCATCGACAAAAAATTTTCGTATATGTGTATTTATCCTACACAGCAACAATCCTGTGAGGTGTTGAGGATAGCTCTGTGATCCCCACTTTATTGACGAGGCCAGGCGACTTGTCCACGGACTTCAAGCCAAGGTGCTGCCACCTGCCCTTCCCAGCAACGCTGGCCTCATCTCAACGCCTTCTCCCTTTCTCTGTTGATGTCCTCTCCCAAAGTGCTCTCACCATTCGCTCTTTGCTTAGCACCTCTGCAACCATTTTCCCTTTTCTCTCCCATGCCTTCCTCAAAATTTTGCCTTCACCTTTGACTTCACTCACTCCTCAGCCACCTTCCCTGGACCAGGAAACACTTGGTCCTGCCTCTCCTCAAGGCTCTGGATGTTGCCAGGCTCGGGCCACCTCCTCATCCTGGTGACAGTCTTCCAGAGGCCAAAAGTCAAATACGGCTTCTCCTAAATCCACTTCTCCCATGCCTGAAACATTTTTCCTGTTAGGCGTTGCATCGAGATACTTTGTTTTGTTTTTGTTTTGTTTGGAGTGTTTTTGTTTGTTTGTTTGTTTTTGGTTAGCAATCTGATTTGTCTGTTCATGACCTTAGGAGCCATCATCTTTTCTCTCTTTAAATTCTCCCTGTGCTCTCTTTGCATCTGCTCTAATTCACTCCCCCAACCACGCCCCATTCATACTCCCAGAATGTCCCGCCACTCTCACATGTACTAATATTCATGCTAACGGTTCTTCAGTGTTACCTAAATATCAGACATATGTTCTCTTAATTAATCCTTGAAATAACCCCATGAGATAGGCTTCGTTATTAATCCCATTTTACAGATGAGGAAACTGAGGCACGGAGAGATTCCATTAACTTGCTCAACGTCATCCAGCTGGTCAGTGGAGGACAGGGGTTTGAACCCAGGTAGCTGGACTCCAGAGCACATTAAGTGCTACACCCCAGGTAGCTCCCTGCAATTCGTCACCATCTGCCGCCCTCCCTGTCACACTACTTCCTTCTTGAAGAGAATGAATCGTGTACTTGACCTTGGTCTGCTAAGCGAAATAGCAAGAAAGTTCCTCCAACTTTCCTGACACATTTTTTTTTTCTTTTTGCTGGCCTCCAGAACAAAGCCAATGTATCTGCTGATGAAGCTCAAGGACTAAATGACTTGCGAACGTGGTCCTGGGTTCCATTTCAGCCAACAGCCGGAGGGCTGGCTGGCTGGGCACCTGTTCCTCCCCGGTAAGGAGCATTCATACCATATGCTGTCTCTCTTATTTTCCTCTACCTTGCACAGAAGCTTCCAGGAATCTTTTCAGTCCTCTTCTCTTCTAGCTCTCCTGGAAGGTGAAAGAGGCAAGCAGCCAGTTCGGGCCTTTTCTCTGACCTTGGATTCCTGCGCATCTCTTCATCATCACAATCTGAACTGCAGCTGTGTCTTGCTTCCCTTTCCGGCTGACTTGCCCTAAATGCCACCATAGTGCCTCTGAGCCAAACCAGGGGAAAGGTGTTTCTTGCTCTGAATTTCCAAATTCGTGCAGATTCATTCTGGCCACTACGGGTGTTCTGGGAATTTCCTTTCTTTTCCCCATCCCCTGCAGGCTCCGCCCAACATTTATCCAGTCATTTCCTCCCTCTTCGGGTTCCCATCTCCTGTCAGCCGCGCCCAGATACATGGCTTCGTTGAACATGTGTTGAATCTCACAGCACCTGTGAGATGCGGAGAGATGGGTGCTAATATCCCCAAGGGATGCTTCCGAGGGAATTCGCTTCTGACTTACTCAACATGATAACTTCCTCTTCTTCCAGGAAACCTTCCTGGATTACCCTTCTCAGTCACTGGCCTTTCTCTGTATTCACAGCATCTACTTTCTGGCTTCTATATTCTACAATTCATCCTATTTTGCCTTGTGGCATTACTTGTATTACTGTCATGAGTTGTTATTAATGTCTCATATATTTATGCTTTTGTCTCCTCAACTAAATTTTAACTTCCTTGAAGGGGTTTATACTTCTGGATATTCTTCATACTGCCTTGATTTCAATAATTTCGCTATTTGATTTAAGCTCTGGTTGGATAGCGAAATACATGTTATAGAGTGCCCCAAGCAAGAGGATTTGGTGAGTCATTTTGAAATTCCATGAGTTCTAGTTAATCGTTTTCCCTTTTGCCAATTGGCATTCTATTTCTAAATGAATGAACGAACAAAGGAGCTAACAGCAAGCAGGCTATCCTCCGGTTCATCATCAGAAATAAGAAAATAGTTTTCCAGCATGACTATGTGGCCTGAAAATGGCATTTTTAAAAACTATCAAAAATATGAAACAATCCCTTTATGGGCAGCAGTATTGTTTCCGGGCTAAGAAGATGCATGCTATGGATTGAATTCTGTCCTCCCAAAATTCGTATGTTGAAGTCCTAACCCCTCATGCCCATTGTATGTGATCATATTCAGAGAAAAGGTCTTTAAAGGTGTGATTAAGTTAAAATGAGGTGCTTAAGGTTGGCCCTAATCTAGTATGAATGTGTCCTTATAAAAAAGAGGAAATTTGGACCACATGGAGAGAGACACAGTAGAGGAATGACCATGTGAAGACACAGCAAAGAGGTGGCCACCTGCAAGCCAAAGAAAGAGGTCTCAGGAGAAGCCACACCTGCTGACATCTTGATCTTGGACTTCTAGCCTCCAGAACTGTAAGAAAATACATTCCTGTTGTTTAAGCCATCCAGGCTGTGTGGCATTTTGTTATGGCGACCTGAGCAAGCTAATACAATGTAATTTGTACTCAAACAAACTTCGTATTTCTTCTCTGTCATTTAGTCACAGACCGAATGCCTTGGGGGCATGTGATTTAAGTTGTTCGTCAGTTTCCTCCTCTGAAAAACGGGACTAGCCACACCTATGTCTCTGTGTTGGTAGGTGACAGAGTTCAGGGTTAAAGACTGGGCTTTGGAGTGGGATGGTCCAGAGTTGGAGTCCAGGCTCTACAGCATATCAGCGGTGGCATCTTGGGGAATGTTCCCTAACTGCTTCATGATGTTTTGATGAAAATTAAATGAAGGCTGTCACACCAATTCTCAGTAAATATTAGCTTCTCTCTCTTATTCAGGGGAAAGCAAGTCTCAGCCAGTGGGTCTCAAATGCCGGATCATCCTACCAGGAGGTGAACATAGCAAGTTGTTTTGGCCTGATGCTACTAAAGGTTTAATTCTTCTAACTCCCTTTGTTGTGATTCTATACTCACAGCACAACCTTCTGACTGTGCTTCCCCAGGGCTCTGCCAAAGACCTTGGTGACTGGGTGTTCCAGCTCCTCTGACAATTGTATTTCTCGTTGTGATTCTGCCACTTAATAGCTAGCTTGGGCAGCGACTGAATTCCTTTGTCTTCATTTTCTAATTTGCAGAAAGGGGAGAATGTCAACTGGATATCGTGATAAGTCGAGAAGGAAAAGTGGCAATAGAAACAACAGCAGCTAACAAATATGGAGCACTTAGCGTGGGGGGAGGCACGTGCTAAGTGCTTTGCAAACATGATCTCATTAAATGAGATACTGATAAGTCTTGGTAGAGTACCTGGCACACTATAAACACTCAGTAAACGGTGGCAGGTAAATGACTGTGGCGAACAGGAGATTATTTCCCATGTAGCTTATTGCTAGGAGTAGAATATGCTGATTGTGCCCATCTATTTTGCCCATCCAAGTATTTCAGGGCATGTAACAGATTTCTGAATTTGCAATGATATATTGGCACTCTGCTTTAATGCCTCCATGTAAAAAGTATGGTTAGCGTGTCCATTCCCGAGAAACAGATCACCTCTGGGTGTGCTGACAAAGTCAGATTTCTAATCTTAAGAGACAAAAGACCAAACTTTGTTTTGGAAGATTCACCAAGCTCATAAATAGAGGGGGGGTTTTCTTTTTTTTTTGACCTTCTGATTGTGGTAAACTGTTTTCAGTGGGTCTGCTATAATCCACTGTGTGAATTTAGCGTAATTCTCGTAACCATTTTAGCATAATTCATGTAACCGTTTCCTTATTCAAAGACATCTCAACTTAATACTTTTTTTTTTTTTCACAAATGACACTACAAAGAGCACGATTGTGTATGAGATTTTGTTTGGGCTGTGAAATGTTTTCAAACAAGCTAAGTGATGTTGGAATGATGTCAATTATCGAGTTCACCCACCAGCCTGCCCTTAAAGAACTCTGAGGAACGAAGCTGGCTCTCCTCTTTCTTGTATCTGGTGCCCATGGTAGGCCCCCTGGAGGAGGGTGGATGGGACTGAGATCAGGCCATAGGGTAAGAGAGGCAGAGGCTTCAGGACCGGTCCCCTGGGGTACGCAGGGAGTCACTGACCAAGCCATTTGCGGAGAACACGTCTCGTCTGCTAACTCATTGTCCCTGACTCTAATCGTCAGAGCTGGCAACGCAGGCTGCACTTTGGAGTTGGTGCCTTCAACAGCCATGTCTTCAGGGGGTGCATGTGGGGCAATCAAGACTATTGAGAATGTAAGTTAAGGTTATTGCTTCCAGCCACACACATTCCACTCGCAGGCTGATTAGTACACTGAAGAGCTCTCATTGACATTTCGTGGTTTAACATAAAGATTTCTTATGCATAGCTCAGGAAAGAGAGACAGATTTTGAAACAGCTGTCTAATATCTCTGTCAACATAGAAATTAAATAGATTTAGGAACTTCAGAAAAACATACGCGCATTTAATGCCCAGTAATGATCAATTCCAATTTCCAGTTGCAGAAATAGGAATTGTTTTCAATGTGTTCTGTGGGTTATTCCAAATAAACATCTGGCATCATTTTATTTCTTTTTAATCATTTGAATGGTGATATTATAAGTCTATCTATTTATTTGTCCGGCTATAGAGCTGATGATACCATGAAGATATTGAAATGATCCCATGCCTCCATCATCTTTCAAATGAAAACATTAAATTGTCTTAAAGTAACCATTTCACATTTAGCATATATCAACTTTGAATTACAGACTTCCTCCAAGTTAGTAGCAATTCTTTTTTTCTTTACCAGTGATAATGAAAGACAGAAACACCACCTTGCCTTCAGGGTCAGAAATGTGTTTGTGTTGGAATGAGATCAACTCTTTGTTTTCCATATCGTGGAGAGAGTGCACACAGAAGAGAGATCCAAAACTCAAGACTAGGGTGTGATGTTCTTTTAGTCGACTTGTTAGTCTCAACCAATCAAAAAGACCATCCCCATCTAGGCAGCTTGTAAGTGAGAGGAGAAGCTTTGCCTGATTTGGGTTCAAATCCCGGCTCGCTCCTTTCTAACTTTGTGGCCTTGATCAACGTGACTCACTTCGCAGAGTCCCAAGTTCTTCATCTTCGGCACAGATGAAGGAACGTTATTAATACGTTAATTACATAACATAATTAATACGTTATTAATACGTTATTAATGAAATGCTGAATATGGAGCGTCTCCAGACCCTGAACATGGTAGGTGCAGAATAGATGACAGCCATCCTTATCATGAGGACAAATCCAAAGCCACCGAGCCCTCAGCTCAGTCTACTCTGCACTGAATTTGAGAAAATGGGCTGAAATGAATTAGGCTAGGTACCTGCAAAGGTAATCCATTTATTTACCCATTTGTTGTTATAATAACAAGAGCAAAAGGAAACTAACTTGAGTCTAGATGCCCAACCTCTTCCTCTCTCAGAGGAGCACCTCAAACAAATGAGCAGTTCGGCTCCTGTTCAGGAAGAAAACATGGGAACTCACACCCGCTGAGAGCAATAGAAATTAATCAGAATTACAGATCATGTTAGTAAGAGGTTACTTTGGAACTCTGAGAACAGTTTTAGTTATGGTTGATTTAGGCCAGTGTGAGATTGTAAACAAAACATGCCTTCGGTCTGTAAGTCCCGTAGCTTCTTTGGGGGTAATTTTAAAGAAATACAGCAGTGCGTAGAGTTACAGCTCTCCATGACCTTCCACGAATGCCGATGCACATCTGGGCCAATCAAAGGTGATACTACACTCAGTAAAAGCTTGGTATAAAGTGGTTTTTCTACTGCACTGAATTTGCTGTCCCCTAGAAAAGGGCTAACATCCCCATTCCTGAGCATTGGATAGTATTTCAAGTGCCCTTTGCTTTACTCAAATCAAGTCCTTAAAAGTGGGAGTTCTAGGGGAGCCAGGGTGGCTCAGCCAGGGTGGTTAAGTATCCAGTTCTTGATTTCGGCTCAGGTCACGATCTCATGGTTGTGAGATCGATCCCTGCGTTGAGCTCCACGCTGTGCTTCGAGCCTGCTTGGGATTCTCTCTCTCCCTCTTTCCCTGCCCCTTTCCTGCTCCCTCTCTCTCTCTTCCTCTCTCTCTCTCTCTAAAAAAAAGTGGCAGTTCTATTTTCTGAACTCATAGGCGATATAGCATGTGGACCAACAGCTTCGGATCCCAACCCTGGTTCTAGTTGATCCTAATCATGTGACCAGTTCCCACATCTGGAAAAGGAGAGTAATTGCAGAAGGTGCCTCATGAGGGAGAAGGAAGCCGAGCTAATGCCTATGATATATTTTGCCTACCGCCTGGCACATAGTAAGTGCCCACTAAAATAAATAGTAGCTGTTATAGATAGAAATAATGCTGGCCCACAAATGTGAGACCGAAAATAAGTGGGAAAAGCCTAAAGAACATTATGTGCTCTTCCTTGTACTTCCCTTTTAGTCTGGTTTTCAAAAGAAGCCACCTTCAAAGGTGCCTCTTCCCCGACTGCCCTGAGGTAATACTGTTGTGTGTTTTGTGTTAATCACTCTCTGTTTCACCTAAAGTTTTCTATATATCCCTGAAAGCATGTATTTTTAGATTTGCCTCCATTTTCCCTTTTTGTTCAACATTACGTCCGTGAGACTCACCCTTGCTTTGTCGTGCCCATAATTTATGCGCTTTCGCTGCTGTATTCCTTGCTGCAAATTTCCACAGTGTGTTCATCCAATCTCTTGTTTATGGCCATCTGGGCTCTTTCCAGTCTTTGCTTCTATGAGCATCCTTACACATGTCATCTGTAGCTGGCATGCAATAATTTTTATAGGATCCTTATGATGAGCAAATTTTAGAATTTTACTGAATTCCATACCTATTACGATGCACATGTAGTTTTTCTCCTTTAATTTCTTGATATGGTAAATTAAAGTGAGAATTTTTCCTAATATTGAACCAATGGTGAATTTCTGGAGTAAACTCTGCTTGATCTCTTATTTGTTAAAAAAATTTGTTTTACTTTTATTTTATTTAGTATTTAGAGCACATGATCTGTCTTTATCTAGATTTGATATCAAGATTATATCAGCCTCAATAAATTACTTAAAGTCTTTCCTTCTTCTTTCTTTCTTTCTTTCTTTCTTTTTTTTTTTTTTTTTAGAGAGAGAGAGAGAGAGAGAGAGACAGAAAGCTGGGGGGAAGGAGAGAGGATCTCAAGTAGGCTCTAAGTGCAGCTTGGAGTCTGAAGAGGGGCTCAATCCCACAATCGTGAGATCACGACCTGAGCAGAAATCAAGACTCCCCCAACTGAATAAGCCACTCAGGTGCCCATTTCCTTCTTTCTTTCTTTCTTCCTTCCTTCCTTCCCTCCTTCCTTCCTTCCTTCCTTTGTTTTTAATGTTTTGAGAAAAGCTTGTGTAACATAACAATCACATATGACTTATGTCTTGTAAGTTTGGTAGATCTGGAGTTTTCCATGTGAAAATAGTTTAATGGTTATTCAACTAGATTTCCTCCTTTATCAAAAGTACTTTGGGGGTGCCTGGGTGGCTCAGTTGGTTAAGCATCCGACTTTGGCTCAGGTCATGATCTCACGGTTTGTGAGTTCGAGCCCCACATCGGGCTCTGTGCTGACAGCTCAGAGCCTGGAGCCTGCTTCACATTCTGTGTCTCCCTCTCTCTCTGCCCCTTCCCTGCTCACACTCTGTCTCTCTCCCTCTCAAAAATAAATAAACATTAAAAAAAAAGTACTTTGGTCAATTATATTTTTCTAGAAATGTGTCCACTTTATCTATATTTCCAAATGTATCAGTAAAGAATTGTCTGAAATATTCTTAGAGTCTGCTGCACCTATAGCTTGTTCCTTTTTCTCCTTGACATTGGCAATTGGCACCTCTCTCTTTTCGAGATGAACCTTGCCAGAGGTTTGTCCGCATTGTTAGTCTTTGTGGAGAATCACTTTTCAGCTTGGTCAGCCCTCCCTGCAGTATTTTTGTCATTCTTATTTCATCAACTTCCGTCCTTTAATACTTCCTTTCTTCTACTTTGAGTTCATTGTGCTGTCATTTTTCTAATTGATTATATCATTAATTTTAAGCCTTTCTTCTTTTTAGTACGTGTTGGTCTCTGTGAAAGTACCACTTTCGTTGCATCCCACAAGATTTAAAAAAAACTTAAAACTTTTATTTTGAGATGGTTATGGAGTCACATGCAGCTGTAAGAAATAATACAGCGAGAGCACCTGTATGCTTTGTCCAGTTTCCCCAGTGGTAACATCTTACAAAACTACAGCATGAGATCACAACCAGGATATCAGCATTGACACAGCCAAGGCACAGAACATTTCCATCACTTCAGGGGCCGCTCGTGTCGCCCTTCCCATGGCCACTCTAGTTTCCTTCCTGCGCCCATCCCCTCCTCAACTCCTGCCAACAACTAATCTCTTGTTCGTGTGTTTAACTCTGTTCTCTGAAGAATGTTATATAAATGGAATCACACAGTATGTAACTTTTGAGAATTGGCTTTTTTCACTTATCATAATTCTCTGAAGATGTATCTAGACTATTGGATGTACCAATAATCAAAACATGTTCCTTTTTATTGCTGAATACTATTCCGTTGTATGGATGTACCACAATTTATTCCACCATTCACCCAATGAAAGATATTTGGGGGCGCCTGGGTGGCTCAGTTGGTTGAGCGCCTGACTTGATTTCAGCTCAGATCGTGATCTCACAGTTTGTGAGTTTGCTCCCCGCATTGGGCTCTGCACTGACAGTGCCCCTTTCTCTCTGACCCTTCCCTGCTCGCATGCTCTCTCTCAAAAATAAACTTTTTTAAAAATTGGAAAAAAAAGATACTTCATTTGTTTCCAGTTTTTGGTTATTACCAATGAAGCTGCTGTGAACATAAGTTTTCATTTCTCCGGGATAAGTCCCCAGGAGTGCAATTGTTGGGTTATGTGATAGTTGCGTGTTTAGTTTTTTAAGAAATTGCCAAACTGTTTTTCAGAGTGGTTGTACATTTTACATTCCTACCAGCAACGTATGAGTGATCGAGTTTCTCTGCATCCTTACTGGTATTTGGTGTTGTCACTATTTTTTTTTTTTAGCTGTTCTCATAGGAGTGATATCTCATCGTAGTTTTAATGTGCATTTCCCTAGATTAATGATGTTAAACACGTTTTCATGTGCTTATTTTCCATCTGCATATCTTTTTCAGTAACATACCTCTTCATGTCATTTGCCCATGTTCTAATTGATTAGTTTTGATTTTTGCTGTTGCGATTTGAGAGTTCTTTATATATTCTAGATACTAGTTCTTCATTCCACAAATTTCGTTGATAATATTTTTCTTATTCATTTTTCATATTAAGCATCTTCTCATTTTCACCACGAACCATGAGTAACCATGGGTCCTTTAAAACATATGCTTTAAATGTTCAAAACAAGTGGGCTTTTAGAAGTCATCTTTTTATAACTCAGTTAAAATTTAATTTCATTGTTGTCAGTAAATGTCAGTAAATGACATATACCAATTATCTGAAATTTGTCAATGCTTGATTTTGGCTTATAATATGGTCAACTTCCATCATTGTTTTCTGTGTGCTTGAAAATAATCTCTATTCTCGCATTGTTAGAAATACTATTTATGTATATCCATCAGAATAATCTTGTGATGTCCAATTTTCTGTGACTTTTTTTTTCTCTGCTTGATTTATCAACCACTGAATGTCTCCCTCAGTGATGGCCTATTTGTCATTTCTTCTTAGAATCTGTCAATTCTTGTTTTACATGTTTTGAAGATTCATCACTAAGTACGTACAAGTTCCTAGTGAAATCTTTTAAAAAATATGTACTGATGTTCATTATCGACAGTAATGCCTTTCACCTAAGGTCAGTCTGTTTTATCTGATATTATTTTATGCTAGTTTTCTTTTGGTTACTATATGCCTGTTGTGACAGAGTGGTTCCTGCAACTCTGTCTTTCGTGATATGATTCTTCCTTTCTCACACTTTTAGCTGGAGACTTGGTCGTCTGAGTAAAGACTACATTCCCCAGGCTCCCTTGCAGCTAGGTGTGGCCATATGACTAAGATCTGGTCAATGAGATAAAAGCAAATGGGTTGTTTGGCAGCTTCCAAGAATCTACCTTAAGATGTAACACAGGATATTCCATGTCTTCTTCTCCATCCTTCCTTCATCCTCCATCTTGGAATGCAGATACTATCATCTTGGACCTACTGCTTAAATCAGCCCAATATGGAACCATGGGATCAAAAAAGTCTTAAGTTTCTGACAGGAGGGAGTGCCACAGACACAGAAAAAATAAATTTCTGTCTTGTTTAAGCCACTGTCATTTGGAGTTTTCTGTTACTTGCAGTCAAACCCATCTCACAATGATATACCTATCATATTTTTTTCTCTCTTTTGTTTTCAAGTTTCCATTTTCTTATATTTTATGGAAATTAATTATAAACACAACTTGTGGTTTTGGTTTTTGGTTGTTTTTTTTTTTTTTTGATGCTGTTGTATGTTCTCTTTTAATTCAACCCTGATTTGATGGCCTTAGTCTCTTAACTAGAAAGTTTAGTCCATTTCCCCCAAGTGTGATTATTAATATATGTAGTAAGAATTTTATGTATGTGTTTATTTATATCCTGCCCCAGATCACTGAGGTTTTAAGACCACTTACAGAGGCAGAGCCTTATGGTAAGATAAAATAAAATATAAAATAGTTAAAGGAATTGAGGAAAAGCAAACTGTGTTAATTAATTAATTCTCATTCCCACTTTTATTAATCAAAGACATGAAATTGCTGATAAGAACTTTTGATTAGCACATGATAACCCAAATTATCCTTATGAAATTCTACCGGGATCACAAAATAAGATAAAAATAGTATATTGAATTAAAATATATTAATGATCACACTAATGGAAATTGAGTAAACTTTCTAGTTAAGAGACTAAGGAGATGAAAAATAAGCTTCTTTTTTGGCCTATTTGCCTTATTCAAGTTCCATTATACTTTTGGAAATGTTATTACCCTAGGGACCTATCCTTACCTTCACTTACCTCACTTGAGGAAGACTTACTCTGACCTCCACCTGAAATCTGGAAAAATTCATGCTTCTCTCATTGCTCTCATTCCTGCATAGACTGCTCTCCACTTGACAAAACTTTTCTTGTTCTCGTGTCTCAGCCTAAGTGTCACCTCCTCCTGGAAGTCTTCCCTGACCAGCTCATGAACTTGAGCAGACAGCCTCTACAGTGGACTGCCATCACTCTCTAGCAGGGTGTATCAGAGCTTCTGTCTCCTCATGTGGTTGCCTGTTTCCTTGTTTACACCTTCAAATAAACTGTTGAATCCACTGAAGGTGGGCTCTTTACCTAAGTTTTTCACTGTTGTGCCACCAGTGTCCAGAGCAGTACCTAGCACAAAAGACCGTGAACAATAAGTGATTATTTGATGGATGGATGGATGGATGGATGGATGAACTGATGATGCCAAGGCCACTGTAACGAATGTATATAGGATGTAACTGATACCAGTACTCCAGATTACTGGTTGACGTCTTCTCCTCTCCAATAACTCTAAAAAATATTTCCACTGGTGAGTCCCACTAACTGGCTCTAACTCCCCAAACTGAAGAGAAACGGGCCACCTTTGGTGGGTAGGCTTTAAGATGGCCCCCAATAACCACTGCCTTCTAGCATTCATGGCTTTGTGTACTACCTTAAGTATGGACTCTCTTCCAAAAACTGGAATATGACAGCATTGATAAGATGTTACTCTGAATATTAGGAAGACTATGACTTCTGTCTTGAGTTCTCTCTCTTTTTCAATACTCTGGTGAAAGTAAGCTGCCATATTGTGGTTGGCCCTATGGAGAGATCCACATGATGTTGTGGTGCCTTCTGTGCAATAGCCTTCAAGGATCTGGGGCCAGCTGACAACCATGAACGAGCTTGGAAGCAAAGCCTTTTGCACAAGTTGAGTCTTGAAATTCTTTGGCCAACCGTAGTCCTTGAGGGCACCTCATGAGAGACCTTGAGGTAAAGGCATACAACTAGGCCACTCTTGGCTTTCTGACACACAGGAAGTGTGAGGTAATAAATGTTTCTTGTTCCAGCTGCCAGGTTTTGAAGTAATTTGTCATGGAGCAATAGATAATATACCACTGAGTGGCAACTCTAAGGTAGCCAGGCTCTGTGCTATGCACATTCATCTAGGATCTCATTTTGTTTTGGTATACATCTTCATCACCTGGGAAATGTGCTAAAACACACTTGTACAGATTTTGGAGGCTCGGAGAAGAGTTCGGTTACCTATGTTTTTAGTAGGTCCCCAGAAGATTGTGATGCACCCCAAGTGTAAGAACTAGTGCATTTCTCTTCTTGGGTTACCCATTCCTTCCTCTTTGGCAAGGTGGGGAAGGGCAGAGGGGCAGGAAGCTGCCACATCAGGTGGCCTCGCTAGAGCCAGGCTGGTGTGTGATGACTGTCATCCATGCCTCCAGGAGGCACCAGAACTAGGGAAGAGGGCGGAACAGTGAGCCGAGTGGACAGCTCAAGTTCCTCAAGCTGTAAAAGAATTGCCCAACCTGTTGCCAACAGCGAAGAGGCCATGACTGTTCGGGAAGCTGAAGATCCAATGGGAAGCTGAGAAGTGAGAGCAGTGGGTTAAGGGGAGAGGCTAGGGCCACTGTGGAGGTCAAGCACTGTCTTCTACTTGTGGTGACACGGTGGGGCAGCTGCACCTTAAACACCAGCATTATCTGACAATTGGGGCAGACTCAATTAATTTGTGACTTTCCAGGAATTACTGACCGAGAAGCTGATCTTTGGCAGAGAAGAGCTGCATGAACATAACCCCTTGATCTACTATTGGGTCAGCTGGTTCCTTAAGAGACTGCTGTTGTGTGAAGGCAAGACCCCAGGACCCTGAGAACAGAAGGCCAAGGTTGGAATCCCAACTCTGCTATCACCACCGTGTGACCTTGGACAGGTCAGAGTCATCTCCCCAAGGCTCAATGTCCAAATGTAAATAGGAATAATGCCTACCCTATCGTTTTACTCTCCGTGAATGGAGAATGCTCAGCGCAAAGTCCACACTTAACCAATGCTGCTAAGTTTGAGAGAGGTCTCCTTGTGGTCTTGTTTGCTATGTCTGTGATTGATCGTCCAGCAGAGTGCTTTACATACAGCTAGTACTCAAAAAATACCCGATGAATGAACAAATTCCTAAAAGTAATAAAAAAATAATGTAGTCAAAGTGATGCAGCTCGTCGAAAAAAGGAGCGGGCTTATCCGGTCTTGAAACTTAGCCATGCTCAGCCCTGGTGAGATTTTGAGGCAAATAGCCAAGTAACAGCGGTAAGGACACGAAGGCTATTTAATAAACAAATAAGTGAATAGTTGAAACTAAACTACTGGGTAGACATTGAATCACAGGATGTAAATGTCCACCCGGAAAAAAATGGTGCCACGTATTTGCATCTGCTGTTAAAATTCAATCAAATATTTAGTTACATCCACTATCTGGATATCTGGGTTAAGTTAGCCAAAAGACTGATGACTGAGTGAATTTTTTCATTTTAATTGAGTCTCTTTTGAGATCATGCAGGCTGACATACTCTTGGGGACACAACTGAAGGAAGAATTCAAGGAGGAGCCATCCCCATGAGACTTGGACTGCCTCATGAGCTCAGGTTGCAGACAGAACTTCAATGACACCAATGTCACCATAGCGAGTTCACGACGAAGGAATCATTTCGGAGTCTCTACTTGTAGATTCCATTAAAATAAAATAGGGCTTTAAAGTTTTCTAAGACCTCTATCTCACAGTTTTTAATTAATAAGAATTGCAGTATCACTTAAATATATAATCTTCTTGGAGCTATAAAGTCCAGCTGGTGGCCAATTACATTTTAATCTATTTAATGAAATTTCCTAATAAAATATCTGATCAATGAATATTTGTGTTGTGTATGCTTTCCACTAATACATGGTGACATAAATGCCTAGTCAGAGGTGCATGCGTGTTCAAATACATCAATACTGTTTAGGCTCCTCTGTCTTATAGATTTATACCTAACTTGCTTTCAATGTTTTCTGCATTTTTTCAGGCAAAATCCCTTGTTCAGTTTAAATTTCTAATATTGAAATTTATATCCACGCGTTAGTCACCAAAAGGAAATCAGTTACCGTTACCCACCGCTAAGTATTTTACATGCAGATTTTATAGAGTTGCACTAAACCAACCATTGCAAATCTATGGTGTGCCAATTTGCTGCCTTTTTTTTTTTTAAGTATATTAACTGCGGGATCATAAAATAAAAGAGGTGAGAATTCCTCACCCCAATCAATGAGTCAAATGCAGCTGTTCACAAAGTCCGGGAGTTCAACTAAGTACTCAAGTGAGTCTGAACATTTCTCTCCTTAGTCTACTACTGTTTGTGCAGTATTTTTTTTTCTAACCCCAGGAAGCAAGGATTAAGTAAATAATGAATAAACATGTCTCATTGAAGCGACTTTGACATTTCATATAGGTTTACATGTTAATTAAGATAAGATTGTTCTAGTCCCCCAAAAGGGCTTTTTTTCCCCCTTTGAGCAACAAGACTGAAATATAGTATAAAAGTGTATGAACACTCTGTTAAATGCACAGATTTAACCCCGCTGTTTTGCTCCTAATCATTATTAATTGCCTCCAGTGGTGGACATTAATTTCCCTATTGCAGCAACATGCATCTTGAGCTTGGGCATATCCTAATACATCAAACGGGACAGGTGATATAATTCAGTTGGTCACAGCTGGAAAGGAGACAGCCACCCACATGCAGGCAGTCTGTCAACCTTAGTTACACTGCAGACACCACCACAGCCTCCGAAACAACATTGTACATTTATCTCTGGGGATAACTTTACAAGAAGTATGGCTGCTTGGTTCATCTTATTTAATCCGTTATTGTCTTAGCAGCTTCAAGAAGGAAACAGTTGAAACTCAAAACTCTGAATTTGTTTCCAGTCGTTGAAGGGGGAATAGCAGAGACATATGGTCGGACTCACAGTGTAGATAAAGTGATAAGTGCTCGGTTCAGTGTAGTTTAGATTTTAAGATCGATGTCACCGTAGGATTTGGCGTGAATCGCTGATAATGTTTACTATGATGACACTTCAGGGTCCTGCCTTGTTCTGGAGACCTTAAGGAGATCTTGACAAGTTGCCCATAATACCTTGTGTTTACACATGAATGGCTCTTTGGAACAAAGTTCATAGCTTTGTTATCCTTAAAGATGAACTCGAAGCTCCTTAGTGGTAACATGGAAAAGAGAGGTAGGGTGGTTATTAGTCTTCGATTGTATGGCCGAGAGAAGTGAGATGGTGGTGAGGCTGTGTTGAACATGAGCCAACATCAAAGCTATGGCAAGGACTCCAATCCCAAATTTTGGCTCCAAAGCCTGGTTCTCCCTGCCAAAGTTACTTCCTCTTCCACTATAGGAATCATTCTAGGTTAGAGAAAAGCAAACCCAAGCCACCATGAGATATCACCTCACACTCATTAAGATGGCCGCTATCAAAAGAACAGAAACTAAGCGTTGGCAAGGATGTGGAGAAATTAGAACACTCGAGCTCTGTTGGTGGGAATGCAAAGTGGTGCAGCCGCTAGGGAAAACAGTATGGCGGTTCCTCAAAACATTGAAAATAAAACTACTGTATGATCCAACCATCCCACTTCTAGGTGTATACCCAAAAGAACTGAAAGCAGGATCTCGAAGAGAGATTTGTACATCCTTGTTCCAGGCATTATTCACAATAGGCCAGAGCTGGAAGCAACCCAGATACCCACCGACTGATGAATACAGAAAATGTAGCATACACGTCTAGCGAAATACTGTGCAGCCTTAAAAAAGGAAGGAACTCTTGTCACATACTAAAACACGGATGAACCTTGAAAACACGCTAGGCAAGAGAAGCCAGATGCAGAAGGACAAAGGCTGTGTGATTCCATTCATGTGAAGTATCCAGAGTAGTAAAAAATCAGAGAAGCAGAAAGTACAAAGGGCTGGGGGGAGGCAAGGAAGGGCAAGTGGAAATTAGAGTTCCGTGGGCGTAGAGTTTCAGCTTTGTAAGATGAGAAAGTTCTACAGATCTGCTGATGTGCATATACGAACTGCACACCTAAAAATGGTTAAGATGATAAATGCAATGTTATATGGTTTTTACCACAATAAAAAAAAATACACAGAGATAGATACATAAACAGAAGCCTAGAGGAACACCTTGCACAATATTAATAGTATCAGAATTACAGGTGATATTTTCTAATTTTTTTTTCTGATATTTCTACATTTATAATTTTTCTCTATAATGATATATATTGAAATTCTGTCCAGAACGCAACTTGTCAGAGTAACTACATTTTATAAAAATAGCCCAAAGCCCATAGATGTCTTGCCCAAGGACGGAGAGTCAGCAGAAACTGGGAGGAAAGTTGAGTCATTTTCTCACTCGGCAAGGCAGGCAGACACAGAAGCCCTCCCTTCTCTCTTGTTCCACACTCATAGATACAGATCCTTTCACAGGATTCACTGGACTTTCTCTATCAAAGTGTCCTTGGGATTTTCCTTGTCGCCACTCACTCCCTACTGCCCAAAGTCAGCTCAAGTAATACCTCCCAGTAGGATGCCATGCCTCAGGACACATGCCTTGTGCATTTGTCATATCCTGCTTTGTAGAATAGCTCTATGTGGACCTGTTTTCTCTCTCTCATTAGAGTAGAAGCGCTTTGAGGGCAGAGCCCATACTTTCTACGTTTGTGTATTCCCAGACACAGCGTCTACTCACAGTGAACCCTGGAAGGGAATGAATGAATGAATGACAATGAATAAATGAATGAATGTGTGACGAAGTGAATGAATGCATGACAGATTGCTGAACTCTCCATGAGCAAATAAACAAATCAAGCCAGCTAGGACATTTTTCTCATGAGTTCTGGGTTGGTTCTTATTTTCTCCCAAATAGCGATTCTTACTTATCCTCAAGACTTCTTTGTGGTCATTCCGATTTTTATTCCTTGCACTTAAGTAAAAATTATAATTATAATAAGAATTATAATTTTTGTGACCCTGTTATCTCAGTTCTGTATTTTAAATTCTGTGGCTCTATTTTTATCTCAGTAAAGGCAAATTTTCATTTAAATTTAAATTTGCTTTAACATTGTTCTCAGATGTTTTTTCACCAAGACAGGATACATATATTATATAATGGTGCTGCTCTATTGGATGTCTCCACTGTGGTCTCCAGGGGAAAAGTTACAGATGGGTCCTATTTTGTATGTTAGAGATGCCTCTTCGCGTAAATAAACTTTTCCTAAGTCAAATTATAGTTTGGCTGTCACAGGGGTGTCACCATACCAATGGAACTTTCCAGAAGGGTTCTTTAAAACAAGATTTGCAAAGCAAGGAACCAGCCACCATTTGTACAGTTTGTAAATTTTGCAATATCAGATTTTCTAGAAGGACAGCACAAGGTTATATCTATCAGTTCTATCATTAGGTTAAAGAAAAAAAAAAACATAGCAAAATACATTCAGTCACAGCCCCTACATGTAAGGCATACGCAGGTCAAACCGCCACCAAGAATCAGGATTTCCTCAGACAAATCCCAGGCTTGCCATGACTGTCCCTCTTTCGTTGCTTTCATCTCCCCTGCTTTTCCAGGGGAGATTCTTGTAGGATTCAGCCCTCCAGAACAGTTGTTGATTTTTCTCTCATTCCGCTTTCTCTTTGAAGAACCTTAGTACCCTCAGAAAGCCCGCCTCCAATACATTTGTCAGCTTTAACTAGAGGGCCTGGCTTGGCCTGCAGGGTTTGCTGTCCCGAGCCTGCCTGCGGAGGAGGTCTGGCACAGCGTGTGTGGACTGTTTTCTGCCCACGCGGAGGTGAGCCCCTCAGCCAAGCAGACGATGAAGGCCTTCAGATGGCAGATAGGCCGCGTGCGGCCAGCACCGCCTCAAACCTGGCGCTCCTTTGGGATTGCTGTCAGGGACTCGTGGGTGACATTTTCGTTATCTAGGCAGAAAGTGTGTTTGGGTTAAACTGCCAGTGCCACCGTGTCACCGAGTTCTCTGCTGAGCCCGAGACAGGCACTCCCTATCAGCGATAGCTACGGCAGGCCCCGAGCTGCTGCCTCTCCAAGCAGCCTGCTTTCTGCACGGCGGTGTTTACAGGGCATCACGGACGGCCGCCAGGACTGGGATTGGCCTTCTCTCCGAGCTTGCGAGGAACAAAGACTGCTCCTAAAGACACACGTGGAGCAAAAAGCCTGACAAAATGTCCTGTGACTTCAGACGCCTTTTACAACACCGTGTAGCCGTGCTGTTAATTAAAAGAGTTAAACTTGGGAACTAGACTTTGATGCAATATGTTGTTTCCATTCTTGGAAATACATTCACGAGGAGCTAATAAATAATCCATGAATGCTAATCTTTTTAAGTCATTTCAAAGGGATGAAGTCAGCCTGGATAATTGTAAATGCAATGGCTCAACCCCAACTCCATTAAAATGGAAAGGTGTGAACTGATTAGACCCTCAGCTGCTTTTGATAGAAGTCTTAAATTCAAATGCCACATCATTTGTTTTTAGCAAATGGAGTAATTACAATAATATTTTCTTCATTTTTAAGGTCAGATCCCTTAAATTCTACAGGCTCGGGCCTTAATTTAAATGCAGCCAGAATCATTTTCCTTGCATGCATTAATTAAATGGGTATGTAGTTTAAAGGTAACATCCACCCTTATTTTTTCTGGAGGGGAAATAAATAAATACTCGAGGTGTCTAACTACAAGGTTGGAGGGGAGATTTGTTATTTCAATTTTGTGCTCCAAATGACACAAAATGATGTTTTGTGCTCCAAATGACAATATTTGTTATTTCATTTCAGATATTGTTAGTGAAACTGAAATGAACCTGATTTTCCACGCTACTAATTCTATTCTTGCTGAGAAAGGTAGTTCTTGTTTAAAACAAAGGTGTTTTCTCCTACTGCTCTAGCTTTTCAAACCTATTGTGATGTTAATAAAAAAAATTGAGAAAGGATTCGCTTGGTGATAAAGTCAATACTTTTTAATATTCTCGTAGCATCACTGCCCAAAGCAAATTTTGTAAATATTTCTTTCTCATGGGAATTGTGGTATATTAACAACAATGTATTTTTCTAGGATTTTGGTAAATAACCTGGGAAATTTCTTATAAGGGAAAACTATACAAGAGTTTATTGTTTCAAGTGAGCCTTGGCATTTTAAATGAGCTAAAAAAAAAAAAAACCACATAAAACTGATTTCTGCTTACTATAAATTAAAAGGTTTCCTTTGGCCTCCTTCCTCCTGACTGTCAGGGAGTTAAGCTCCGGAAATCAGCCAACGTGCAGAAATTAAGTGATGGAGCCAGAAACAGTGGACGCATTTATTTAGGACTGGGAAGTCTGGTTATGGCCCGACCCGAAAACCTCCAAATGCACCACAACTCTGCGCTTTTAAAATACTTAAATTTCCTGTGAGCACACAGCTGTGGTTCTATGGTCAGGATTCTAGAAAAACAGAAGGAAGAAATGCAATTCAACAAAGCCAGGTTACCACTGGCCAGATAGGGAGCCATTGACCCAACTGGACTTGGTCCCTGGGCAGAGTTCTAACCAGGTTTATTAGAATACCTTCTAAACCATGTATCTGCAGAAATGCTGATTCCAGGCTCTAGAGGGCCCCAGGTGTCTGTGCTCTGGTGATTATGGTTTGCAACCCTGGGGAGGATCCACTCACATTTTATTTTCACCTATTGATGTGCTAGAGAGAAAGCATAGGGGTGAGAGTGGGAGCAGAGGACAGACCCGGGAATGTGTAGCTTAGGCTAACGGAAGCTGGGAAAAGGCAGTTCCCAACACCAAGAGTGGACTCTATGTTCACGAGCTCTCCATCCCGGTTGGGTGAGCTTGCATATCATTTATCTTCACCAACACTCAGCTTTCTCATCTGTTAGAAACTTGAATGAGTTGGCTCAAAGGAGAGATTATGAAAGACACGTTTAAGGCTGGTGAGGAGGCTAGCTTGAGGGAAGGGTTTGAAAATAACCCTGACAAAGGATTTTGGATGTCAGTGTAATCAACAGGGGAGTTGATAAGGGTGAAGTTTCCTCTGTGGATGTTTTGTGCTCCAAATGACAATGGGACCTCACCTAACTGCCAGGCGAAGAATGCAGGAAAGACAGTGGCAGGGGTGTGAGGTCACGTGGCCTTGACCAGGTGGGGCCAGTGGGACCAGAAGGAAAGAGTTAGGGACGAGGGCAACTCTGCAGTTTAAAGCATGAATCTATGGGGTAGCGAATGAGACAGTAGCTGGGGTTGAGGATACTGTATTTTGAGTCAGAGCAGAATTTTGTGCAGACCTTGGTGATAACATTTTCTGCAAGGATCTTTAAGACTGTCACTGTCTTCTTAGCTTGTAATGATTTGATTGCCCTCATCTGTGTTCTTCAGGCAGAATATTTATTACCTGCATGTAGACTCATAACGGAATTCTATATGCCTAGGAGTGTAATAAATAATAGCTGATGTTAACTGAGCACTCACTGTTTGTGTATCAGGGAGCGAGTTAACTTATTTAGTCCTTACAACAACGCTAAGAGGTAAATACTGTCATTATCCCCATTTCACAAATGAGGAAACTAAAACACTGAGAGGTCAAGTGGCTTTTCGAAAGCTAACCGCCGAGTAAGTGGCGAAGTGGGGATTTGAACCCAGGTAGCATGGCTTCAGGCTCCTGGCCTTTGAAGCCAGGGAAGGGACAAACAGTACATAGTCTGCCCAAATCATGGTGATCCTGTTGGGATGCAAACCCAGGTCAGATGCCGAAACCCCAGGCCCTTTCCTTCATTCCAAAAGTGACCCGGAGACAACTTTAGCAGGTCAAAAGCCACGTTCAACACATGAGCCAAAGCGAAGCTGAGAGCTCAGAGAAGCAACTTTGCAGTATCGTGCAGACATAGACTACAGTAAAACCTTGGATTGCGAGTAACTTGTTCTGCAAGGGTTCTGCAAAATGAGCAAACATTTCTCATAAATTCTAACTTGATAAACGAGTGATGTCTTGCATTACGAGCAGTCCGTGACGCCGAATGTCACATGATCACACTGAGCCGATGGTTCTTCTCTCTCTGTCGCCATGGGATTGTGGGTGATCGTCTCTCATGCTTGGATGCTCGGCCTCAGGCCATGGTGTTTAGCAGAGATCAGTGATTTTTCCAAATGTTGGAAGGTGCCCACAACAGGCACTAGTGTATTTTTTGGTCACTTCAGAGCACCTATGGACAGTCGTTTGCTTTTCCATACAAGAGTAAGCTTAGGGATGCTTTGCTTCATTCTAGGTCATTGGATACGTTCCTTGTTACAGTTGCATGAAAAGAAAGATTCCATTGAGTCAACAGCAGTGATTCCATTAGTGATAGTGAAAGTCGTCCTACACAATAACCCTCCTCTCTCTTGTTTCCCTCACACCAGCCACGAAGGTTTTCAAAGGTAAGTGCTGGTTAATTTGTTTATTTTTCTTTATATTTTGTATTTTCTTTATTATTTTATATTATACTACAGTATCATAATCATTTTTATATGAATATTTTTGGGTTGTGGAATGAATCTTCTAAGTTTCCATTATTTCTTATGGGGAAATTCACTTTGATATACAAGTGCTTTGGATTACAAGCATGTTTCTGGAATGAATTTATGCTCGCAAACCAAGGTTTTACTGTATATTCTTTTTTTTTAAGTTCATTTATTTATTTTTTGACAGAGAGACAGAGACAGAGAGAGAGAGAGAAAGAGAGAAAGTGAGAAAGGCAGAGAGAGAGAGGGACACGGAGAATCCCAAGCAGGCTCCACACTGTGC
Organism: Lynx rufus; assembly: GCF_022079265.1. Lineage (NCBI taxonomy): Eukaryota > Metazoa > Chordata > Mammalia > Carnivora > Felidae > Lynx > Lynx rufus. Next base: position 119,052,838 of record NW_025814856.1, on the reverse strand, counting down.
AGAGCCCGATGAGGGGCTCGAACTCATGAACCAGGAGATCACGACATCAGCCAAAATCAAGGGTGAGATGCTTAACTGACTGAGCCACTCCGGCACCCTTCTCTTCATAGACTATAGAATTTGTATAAAAAGAGGCATTTTCTTTTTCTTTAATTTCTTAATGTTTATTTATTTTTGAGAGACTGAGAGACACAGAGCGTGAGCATTGGAGAGGCAGAGAGAGGAGACACAGAATGAGAAGCAGGCTCCAGGCTCTGAGCTGTCAGCACAAAGCCTGATGCGGGGCTCGAACTCACAAACTGCGAGATCATGACCTGAGCCGAAGTCGGACCCTTAACCGACTGAGCCACCCGGCGCTCCTGGAGCCACTTTCAAAAAATGTTATTAGATTTTTTTTTTTTTTTTGCACACTAAGCTATAGATTATACATAGTTAGAAAAAGAATGGTAGTGATAAACTCTAAATTATTATATTGCGAGGGTGGAGTGGGGTGGGTGGAAATGAGACCCTATTGGAAGATGGGTTCTATAAAGGAGAATTTTTCACATTTTACCCACTGCCTCTTCTCTATTCGAATCTTTTCGAATACCATATTTGTGTATTATTTTTCAAAATTTAAAATGAATTTTAAAAATTTTAAAAATGTTTAAATTTAAAAATTGTTTAAATTTAAAAATTTTTAAAATAGATAGAAATAGAAACTTTAGGTTCTCAGGCAGCACTAAGGAAGTTCTAGTTACCCAATGATAGAAACACATTTTTACCATCGGTATTCTGAAGACAAGTAAATAACTCCAAGGTAAGTAAATATTCTATCTATATATGTACGTGTGTTCCCAGAAATATATGCAAATCTCACCGAGAGGGCAGGCTGCAGCGGTACACAACAGGCTACTTAATTATCCCTCATTTTATTAAAAGAGGAAGCTCACAAAAGCCTCATAGATTTCAGAAGACAAATCTGTAAAACTTGGTAGATGTAGAAGAAATGATCCCATATCAAGATAAGGCATCAAGCCATAAAGGATTAAGAAGAAGGAAAAAAAAAGGGCAGTCAATAGTTAAGGGCCTGATATGTGTTGCTGGGTTCTCCTGGCTGCACCCCGCAAGGTCACGCTCTCAGTAGCAGGGTTCTCCCGATACGCCGAGGGATAGCAAAGTTTCACGATGAAACTCACCTGTAATGTGCTGGTCTTCTCACATCGGTTTGCAAGGTAGCAAGCGAAGCAGAGTGACACGTGTCCCGTTTTGCCAGGGATGGTCCCAGTTTACCCCTGTTATGAATAGTGCTCCCCTTCACCAAGTATCTGAGTGTGGATGACAAGTTATACGGATCGGTATACTAGAGCAAAGCCCATGTCTTGCCGGGCCCAAGGAAGAGAGCCGCCCCATGCGTCCTGTGCACAGCAACCGTAGTCCCTTCCTGGTCTTGCTGTCTCTGGGCAATCACAGAAATGCCTTCATCCTCTTATCCCATCTTGCGTCTCAGTCAGTACCCCCTGTCCTTGCCATCACCCGCGGGCTTCTCTGAGAGACAATATGCGCGGTGGGTAAGACCTCCAGCCCTCAGCTGAGACACATAGGAGTTTGTAAACCAGCGCGGCTGCTTACCAACTACCGAAACCTGTTTTATTATCTGTACAACGGGAAGAATAAAAGCATCAAGGCACTATGGTGAAGTTTTGAAGATTCATGTGATAATGGAGGTAAAGTAAGCACTGTAATTATTCAGTAAATGTTAGCTAGTATGGCTTTTATTACAGACATACCATGACAATGTCATGATAAAGATACATTGTGACCTTAAAAGAATATGTTACTGGAGTATAGTATATGCTGCGTAAATGTCAACTGCTATTATCATTACAATTGTTAGTTCAGCCAGTGCAGCAATTTATCACTCCAATGGCAAGAAGTTGCCAGTCTGGTTGCTGACAGTCGGTTTGCCATTCTTTGCTGCCTCTTCTGTTTTCACTCATATAGGTTGGGATGGCGGGGGGCTGCTGACCAGCTGGGTTATGTCACAATCTGGTATTCCCACTCCAGCTGAAAATACACAAAATATCCTGAAGTCAATGCCTTCACGGCAATTTTCCAGCATTCTCCTAGCCCAGCCTTCAGCATTTCCCAGTATAAATTCAGAGAACTCCTCATCTAAATTGAAGGGAAGGCAGGGGGGTAATTTAATACGAAGAAGTTTCCCCACTGGACATTTTCACAGCATCATACTTACAGAGGGCCCTTTCTGATGACACCATTCTTGTTGGTTTCGTCATTTGGTGGCATGCACAGTAGGCTTTTTCTACTGAAAAATGAAGGCTATAAAATTAGATGGTGGCTGTAAATTTTTAATGGGTGCCGTGCGCCATTTATGTTCTCCCTTTACCTCCTGTATGCCACTCAGCTGGGACAGCTCGAAGCCGCCAGAAACTCAAAGCTTGACTTGCAGCTAGTTCAACTCACTGAGGAGCGGCTGCTGTAGGCACCAAATGGTGGCCAGGCAGCAGACCTGGTCGCTTTTCCAGGGGTCATCACCAGCTGCTTCTGTCATTGTGGAGAAGACATTTTCTCTTGGCCTCCTTGGACCCCCAGCTGCCTGAGGTCAAACCCAGTGCCCTACTTACTAGCCACGTAACCCAAGGCAAGAGCCTGATCCCATTCATCACCCATAAGGGCAGAATAACAATACGACTCACCTCCTCCAGTGGGGGGAATTAAATGAGATAATGTGAGGAAAGACTCTGGGACAGAGTAACGTCTTCACACGTGTGCGCCATTACTGTTCAGCAGATTGGCATTTCCCGAGCCCCTGCTTTGTCCCATACCCTCCCGGCAGGTGTTTGTGCTATCTTATCGGATCTTTACAACCCTGAAGGGTAGGCACTGTCATCCCACACACCTGTAAGGGAACTGACTCGGGGGTAAAGTCCCTTACCTTGGGACTCAGAGGTGATGAGTCCGCAAGTGGAATCTCAACCTGGCTGGTCCGCTTTCAAAGTCTGGCTCTTTCTACCACATCCGCAACACACAAGTCTCATAAATGATACTTCCCTCGTGGGGCTCAGGGTCTGTAGACCGTGATCTTGCCTTGGCTGGAGGTGCTTTCCCACAAGCAGCCCGGCAGGGTCTGCTCTGGGTTTTGTGGTTCCCCCGAAGCCATTTGTTAGGCAGGATGTGAGGCGTGGGGCACTCACTTCCCAGCCGGGCTTATCTGCTTTGTGGCAGGGCCTTCCTGACTCAGGCCTGTGGGTTCATGACTTGACACAATGACAGTGACCACAATGAAGCCAATGGCTTTGCCCAGGAGCCACCCAGACCAGGAGCCTGAGGGGAAGCAGGATGGGGCCTTTGTTTATATTTCAAAGGCTGGAGTCGGCCTCCCAGCTTCCCACCTGTTTCTATCTAGTAAAAGCAGCCCTCTTCTGATTCTTTTGGTCCTCCCGTTGTAAAGAACTGAAAAGGAAAGGAATGTTCTTTTCTGTCTCTCATACCTGACTTGCTCTCTGTGACAAATGGCAGTTCCAAAGACACCAGTCGTCCAGCTGCTTTTTTCGACCTACGTAGGTCAGCTGCTGATAGCCTACCTGACAAGCATTCCACCATCTTCTCTCCCACACCTAGATTTTCCTCGGAGGAGACATGGCTGCTCTCCTCTCCTCAAAGCCCTTGGGCTTTGGGTAGGCACCCCACCCAGCCACCAAGGCTCAGGAGTACAGCATATGACTCAGCCCAAGCCAAGCGAAGCATCACACTCTAGTGATCATGGGATTGGTTTGAGACTAGACATTGCCCCCCCCCCAATCCCCCAACACCAGGATGGAAAGAAACCTTTGCCAGGGCTTCTCAAAAATGAGTTTGAATTGCTTACCAGGAAGGGAGGAACTAAAGAAAATTTTCATCCATTCACATGCCTCCTGGCAGACCACTGGGTACCCCCTGGAGATGCTCGTCTCCTATTTTGAGAAGCAGGGGCCTCCAGGTAAATTCCAAACTCCCCCATCGGCCATGTCAATCTCACCACAATTTCATATAAACCCATCTTTTCAGCCCCACCTCTTGCCACACTGAGTTTCTTGCCATTTCTGGAACAAACCATGTTCTTCCATTCCTCTGGGTCTTTGTATAAGCTGTTCCCCTTGCCTAGAATCTCTTTCCCCCTTCTATGCATAGAAAGTTCTACCGATGCATCTATCTGAATCTACATCAGATACCTCCTTCTCAGGAAGCCTTCTAACTCCCCAGATTTGTATCTATTTTCTCCTTGATTAGAGCACATATCTTGACCTGGACATGTCCAATTTTTTTCTTCCTCACTGGACTGTGTGTGCCTCCTGAGTATCTCTGTATCCCCAGATGCTAGCACAGGGCCTGCATAAAGGTTTATTAGATGAATGGATGGATGAATAGATGGATGGATGGATGGATGGATGGACAGATGGGCCACTGAGTTTTGAAAAACCCGCTCTTACAATTGCCACAACATCCTGGCCCAGCTGGTATCACTCTCATATCATTATAATGGTGAGTAACATATAACCTAGTTCTTACATGGGCATAATTCTATTTATTAATCGCTAACTTCATAACAATTTATTTCGCTGTCCATGCCCGTTAAACTCTTCAACGCTTAATAAGGGAAGGAAGGCCAGATGCTCTTTTCCATCTACTTGGTCTACCTGTTTCCTGACAGAAGCCAGGGGAGGAGTAATCTGAGTAATCTGGAGTAATCTGAGTGCTCTGTCAGAAACCGGCTAGCTGCCCGCCAGCAACCCTCTTTCCTTTCCTTCTTGGGCACCCAGCTAGATTCGATTTCCCAGCCTCCCTTGAAGTTAGTTGTGGCCATTCGACAGACTTCTAGCCAATGGAACGCGGTCAAAAATGATATCAACCATTTCCAAGTCGGCCCACGAAAACTACCCACGTGTTCTTTCCCTAGCTCCTGGTTGGAACTGAAGGGCTCTGAGGTCCCCAGGGGGTAAGAGAGATTCAAGATGGAGAGATCCCAGGCCCCTGAATCACCATATGGAGAGCCAGTGCCAAATATTCACACGGGACTGGGTTGTAAATGAGAAATATCACTTTATGCTCTCAAATCCAGTGATGTGCTAGAACTGGCTTGTTTGGGCTTGTGAAAGTCAATCATTTAATTTTGAGGAGCTTTGCAAGTTGACTGTTCGATACAGTCATCATTAAAAGTTAAATTTTATATACAATTAAATATGTGACTTTTTTAAAGGTAATACTCATAACTCATCCCAACATAATAATTTTACCCTACTAAACTATTACATACTGCTCTTGAGGTTATTTTGTGGAAATGCTACATAGTGGGGGTGTTACAAATATCTCTTCCAACCCGTGCGTTCAGTAATGTGTGTGGGTAGCTTGAAATGAGCTGTAGTGGCAGTATTTACACCAGGGGAACCGGCAAATACTATAAATCAGGCTTTCCCCTCACTGGAAAAGGTTAAACATTTACCAGTATGTCATTCGAAGGTTTATCTGTTGCAGGAACAAATACTTCCCTAACACGTTGACTTCCTGCATTAGGGGAAAAGAGCATAGCAGACAAAATGCACATTGGCTAAATGCAGCTCAAAGTAAAGGAGAAGCAGTCAGACTGCCCCAGGAGCACCTGCAAATGAAGAGTCACTCCGAGGCTCAACATGGCCAAGCTGAACGCGGCGTCGTGTGCTTGAGGTCCTTGCTCATCTCCAGAGCATGAGATTATTCTGACAGAGGCACAGCCCTTATCGTCACCTGCCTACACGTTTACTGGGTGACAAGCGTGACTAAGAGGGAATAGACACATGGATGCTGAGTTTCAACCCACAGCTCTTACTAGGGAATACAGATGTGGAGACACACTTCGTTCCCATCCAATTCTTTGGGGAAGGGAATTTCTCCGTGTTTAAACTCTCAGCAATATCGTATATGTTGCGGCACCAGCGTCTGGAGTGGGCCTGGACAGAGCAGAGAAGCTGAGAGGGTGGCAAGTCCACGGGCGAGGTAGGTCCCGGGTTGCAGGTGTGAGGACAGCAGGCTTTGGGCCAGAGCCTGATCGACGGTGTTTGGAATTCACCAGGTTTGCACATGGCAAAATGATCGAAATAATTATCCTTTGTGGAAGTCATAATATTTCATTTAGAGGAAGGCAGTCCGATCCTTGGGCAGCTCGGCCCTCCTCCGCAGGATATAAACTGCTGAAGTAGACCCTAGAGTGCAGGGCCATTTGCGAGAGACATCACACAATTCGCAGGACGTTTCCGTGCAGCCCCTGAATGAACTAATTCTGCTAATAGAGTATTTGATTTAATGGCACATTAAAGGGGAAAGGGGAGCGCCGAACACATTCTTCAGCTCAGCAGCTGATGGGTTACTGTAGATATCATAAGCGAAGGAGCCAAATTCTCCTCTGCCTTCACCAGAACAAGCAAGAGTTGCGGGAGCAGACGCGGGTCGTTTCGCAGATGGGGTTTTGGTTCAGGAGCTTGGAGCAGAAATCATCAGGTTAATGCAGCTCTTCGGCACAGAGGTTATGACTGGTGGGAGAGACTGACCCACACAATGACAAGTTTCTTTCCCTTTTTGTTTAAAAAAAAAAAAAAAGTTGCTAGATCATGCCAGAGTGGAATAAAATAGCCGTAGGAGTTACTTTGTGGTGGTTCATCACATTTTCTAAGTCCTTTTTTTTTTCTTTTGGAACCCTAGAAGGGAGATGCCATTGTCATCCTACTTTACAGATGAAGAGTCTGTATAGAGGGGTTAAGCAAATTTCTCAAGATCACACAGCTAGTTGGAATCAGAGCTGGAGTTTCAATCGGATTTCTCTGACCCCGGAAGCTGCATTCTTAATTAACCCTGCAAAGTACTATCATTCCAGCTAGAAGGTAGGGGACAGCGAGGCTCATTAAACATCATCACCCAAAAAAGCTCAAGCCAGAAGCGATTTGTTGAGAGAATCAAATAGGCAAATATATATGTCATGAAAGATATATTTGGAGCCAAAATGTTTCCGTTTCAAACCCAGTTCTTCGATTTTTTAAAAAGTGTTTCCCTAAAACAACCAATAGGAGTTTGACGGGAAAATTTTTTTTAAGAAAATTTCACCATCTATCTTTTTCTTCAAGATTCATCTATGAACCTTAGTTGGAAAAAGTGGCAAAGTTTAATGACTTTGGTTTGCTCATTCTGTTCCCATTCATCACCCCCTCCTATTTATTTTCCCATTCAGCTGTCGGAATACCCTTTCTGAAACTGAAATCTGATCAGATCAGTCCCTTCGCAGAGTTTCCATATAAAATCGGAGCTGAGCTCCCCAGGCTAGTGCACTCCTCCTGGGGCCCCCCCACTCACCTCTCATTCTGTCTGCCACCCTCTCCCTCTGACTTGCCTTATATACGTCCACGGCAACATTGCCTCTCCTTGGAGATACGCCCAGATTTTGCACGATCTGCCTTTCCTGTTCTTTGGTTAATGTGCAATTATTCCTGCTTCTTCTTTGAAGGTAGCTCAATATCCTCTCCTTCTCATCTCCTTGCCCTACCTTCATTTGGGGCTGCTTCTCTCTGCCCCTAAGTAAGCCTAAGCTTACTTCGATCATGGCCTTTGTTGAATGTCATCACCCTGGACTGTGAAGACAGGGACTGTGTTCTCCACATTATGTGTCCCCAGCATGTGGCATAGTGATTCAACACTGAGTGTACGATAGAATCACCCGGAAAGTCTGATCCAGGTGGTCAGTGGTGGGCTTTGAGAACCACTGGCCCCACTGATGTTTGCTGACTGACCAACTGAACAGATGAAGGAATGAATGAATACACCGAGGCACAGAGCCCGGACTCTGCCCCTCCTCCACCAGTCCTGGAGATGTATGACTCACTCTGCCCTAAGGTGCTTAAATTTGTCTAATGAGGCTTCTTGGTCATGCACGTGGTCAGGAGGCTGCAGATTCAGACCTAGAATGTTCATGGACTCTTGCTCGACTTCAAGAGCACACTTGTCCCAATATACAAAATGGGAAAGATGATTCCTCCCATAAGAAGGAACCTGAAAAATGCTTTCTGGATGGCAGGTGCCTGTGAAGTTACCAATTCCGACTCACGAGATATGCCCCTTTCCTCCCTGATTAGCTCAGTCAAGAGCTCATCTTGAGTTCTCTGAGCATTAAGTATGCCAGAACCCTCGGTGGCTGGAAGGCGTGACAGCACTGGCAGGGGCCACTGGTAACACCCCTGCGTACTAGAGGGCACACCGTCCTGACTCGGGCTACACCTGCAGCAGAAGCTTCCTCTTCCCTCCCTGTAAGCCCATCCCTGAGGTCCGAGTGGAGCAAACCCTCCTGGTCACAGCCAAGTGTGGGAGGCCAGTTGCCGGTGCTGACAACCGCGGGCGTGGAGAGAGAGAGAGAGACCCCTTGCTAAACCTGTCCCCTTTTGTCCTCCTTCTGAGGCGCAAAAGCCAGAAGTCCTGGAGAGTTCAGCCTGCAGAGAGCCCAGTCTCCCATGCTATAAAATAGCTGGAGAGCTCTTGCATTTGAAAAATCACAGATGCATGCTCTGCCTTCCAGCACCAGGCAGGAGAAATGAGACAAACAAGCTTTGCAAATAAATCTGACTCTCTCGCGGCTCCAGATAGCCGACAAGTGTTCGTCCATCTGCCGCGAGCACTCGCACTGTGAATTTATTGATTTGATAATACTCTCGCATAATTGATTGAGGACGAGACTGGCTTCTTCTTGACTTGCCTTCGTGTTTGCCGTCTGATATTTCCCAGCACCGCTCTCTCTCTCCGCTTTATGTGTGACGAAGGAGAAACCAAAGATCTTTCTGGCACTTTCCGATGGGATGACACAGACACTATTGGCTTCCCTGAACAGCATACTTTTTTGAATCTTGAATGGCAGGACCTGTTAAGTTGAATGTTCTTCCCACTGACAATACCACCTGCCTCCCCTCCACCCTGGCTGTCCGATTGTATTCACAGGTAACAAAAAATAGCTAGAGGTCTGTCGCTATCCTTTTGAAGTCCTTCTCTAGTAAGAGGGGCACAGCGGCAACCTCGACTGACAGAGAACAATAATAACTGCAGAATTGTTGTATGAGATATTAGCCCGGGGAATAATACCGATCTTTCCACTCTCGGCAACCGCAACAACCCGTCCGCCTCTCTGCAGCGGTGACATTCAGATGTCACCACCATTTCATTAAATGGAATCAAAACAGCTGTGAGGATTGCTGTTTTATTTTATAGCACAAAGCCATCATAACTTACTTTACAAAGCAGCTAGCAGCTAGCAAATGCAGCCGAAGTGGAAAGGCCGGTTGGAAAAAGTCTGAGCATGAGAGGGGACAAGTCGGGGGCTAGTGAAATTGAGAGACAGCCCCTTGGCTCCGTGGAAAGCACCCGGGAGCACATGATCATATAGTTATTTGCGATTCCCTACTAAGCAAAGATATATCAGAGGACAAGGGGAGCTTAGCGTCCAGTTAGTAAACAGATACTTAGATACTCAGATTCCGTTCAGCCAAAGAGAGATGGCTATCTGGGCACTCCTCAAGACAGAAGCTCAGGCAGTATAACACTTCCAGTTTCCCTCTCCTGCCTGCAATCCTCAGCCCCCAGCCCTGAGAGAGTATAAAACCTTCGAGACACGGTATTTAAACTTTGGGAGGCGTGCCTGCTTCTTCAGCTGGACAGCGTGGCCAAGGCAGTGTGGCTAAGTGGGTACGTCATTGACTCTCAAGTGGAACAGAAGCTAGATTTGCATTCTGCCTGTGCCACGTATTAGCTGTGTGTCCCTGGGAAGACTACTTAGCCTTTACATACATCTCGGTTTACTCACCTGTAAAATGGGCTTCATGGGGATAGCAGATCTTGTCAGTGCCCTGCCCTCACCTGCAACCTGGCGACTTCCAACTGAATTCTTGGCCTTGAAGCTTTTTCTGGTGGTCAGAGCCATTGCCTGCTCACCTGGCAGGCTAGGTGCACCTGAGGATTAATGCTCCCCGGGAGCAGCTCTCAGCCAACGAGGTTGGGAGTTGCTGTTTACAGTGGCATTGGTATATAAATACCTCAATTCCCTCGCCTTTTGAGTGGCATAACTCTAAGGCACAGGTTGTATATTGATTCCCAGGTTTCTACAGCAGATCAATCTCCAGTTGACCACAATGGTACCTGGCATAATAACATATCCTTTATTGGCTGCCTCTTTTATCCGACTTCCCACTCACCTTCTGAAGCTCCCCCAAATCATCTCCCAGTTAATTTCAGAGGGTGATTTTTTCTCATTCGTCTTGGGAAGGATAAGGGCAGCCTTTACCTTACTGGTCTCCCTAAAAGGAATGCCTGTTTCTAGTTGGTTCCCTCAATAGATGTAGTGTTTTTTAAGCCCGTGGCCAGGGAGAGAGCCTACAAATCTACACTGGGAGCTTTCAGCTCCCAGATATATCCGGTCTCTTTTCACAGCTATCCCCAAACTCTTACAGTGATCCCTTCTAAGGTATTATGAGTTTCTGCACCCCTGTGGTTTGATCCTAGAAATACCCTAATCATCTGAAAACTCCATTTTTAGGACAGTGAGTTAAGTTGTAGGTTGCTATTTCCTTTCTGAAACAAGTACACTCAGTTCCGTATCGGATTTCCACAACGTGATGGATCAATACTACGTTCTGACCAAGGGAACTAGTTGTTAATCCCCTTCCCCTCGGCAGGATAGCGATCCCGCATCTCCAAGGACAGCACGGCAAATTTATTTATTACAAATCCCATTTTATTCTTGATTTTCCGTCTGTAATTGGGGATATTGCCACAGAGGGGGGAAAAATCCGCGAATCGATTTTCTTCTCTTTGTAGGGTCTTATAAGCCAGGCATTCAAAAAAATGAGCAACTATACACCAAGGGCTTAGAGTTCCTTGCTAATGGTACTAGCTGAAAATTACCACTTATTAGTGGGAAGGTGGAAGTCTAGAGCTTGTTAGCACATTTAGTAGGAACAAAGGTGTTAATGAAAGTGGTATTTGCATTTATTTCTCATCAAGGCTAAATGAAACTGGGTAGAGGAGTCAGGTCAAGTTCATCGTCTGGGGGAGAAACAATTCAGAGCACATAGTCCCTTAATAGACGGGCACATAAGAATAACAACCAATATCATTATTAATCCTCATTATTTTAACTCCAGCTTTGGGACAGGGCACCCATGCGCAGGAGTATCTGTAAGCCAGGGCACCTGGGAGTCCCACACAGCTATACAACATGATCATGGCTCTTTGCTTAGGCTGCCATTTTTTAGATAGCAGTACGAGTGTCAACTCCCTCTGGAGAGCTGACTCCTCTCTGAGGGTCTATGATCCACGGGAAGTCTGGTAATTCTGACGCGCGTCTCGGGGTAACACTCGTTTCAACTCTTCCCCCTTTTAATCAGTTCAAAGTCAGACCCATTTCAGTGCTGATGGGCCAGGACCGTCTTCAGGGAGCACTCACGATCTCTTTTCTGCTTATTTAAGGGATTTAGGAATGCCTGGTAGACAGCATCTTATTGGAACCAATGAGGCCACATAAAGCTTAAGGGACGTTGACAAACCTTCTGTTGGCTTTCATGGGATTTCTTCCTCCCGGTGTCCTGGGCAGCCGCACAACTTGCCCATGGAAAGGGCTGCTTCAGAAAATTACACTCTTTATGGTGGCAATTCAGTTTCACATCTGGGTCCTTGATAGTAAAAGGTATTTAAATTGAAAAGCATCTTTTGATATAAAGTCTATGGAAACCCACTCCCTCTCAGTTATGTGGATCTCCACGCCAAGCAGAGACCTAGGGGCTGGCTGCTTCGTGCCTATTTCGTTTTCCCATTCAATCCATTTTCGCTGAAAAGGAGACATAAGCAGTGAAGCCAATATAGTTTTATTGGATCCAATGCACTGCCACTAAAACAAATATATGTACACTCAGGCCAATACGCTTTTATTAAAACAAATAGAATTTAATTCAAACCAGCATTCAATACGTTTTCTCCAAGCAATGAAATTAAGCTCTACCAGTACTTGTGTTCAATATGTTTTCCCAATCAAATCCATTTGAACAAAGTGAAATATATTTATCATAGATAACACATTTTTATTAAAAACAAATTCATTGAAACCGAGTTTCCCTTTGAACTGATAGATAGAGATTCTAACCAATTGTACAATTAGATCACAGAAACGGATGTATTTTTACTTTAGCAAAAAGCATTTCCATTCAGGTCCACTTGAAAGCACACTAATGAATAATCAAAGTTGCTCCAACAATGTCTTTAATGGAGTATTTTCTCAAAAGTGTGTCCTCTGGGGTTGAAGTGCAATGCAGAAAATAAAAAACACTTAAGGATAAAGAATAGCACTGGGAACAGGATTACAATAAATTCAGATTCGTAACGATTAAATATTTACGTCTACCTATGTGCACTTAGAGTGAAGTTGTTGGTCGTGTGCAAATGCATAAAGACATGTTTGGGGACATTTTGTAGTTGTGTTTGCTTCTAAACCACATTATCCAGAAAAATCCTTCCTTATTGGCGTTCAAACATATTATGAATCCTCGTCTGTCTGAGCTTAACTAGGAATTACCCTGCATGGGGAAAACTCGATGGAATGAGAGGGCAGGTGTTTGAGTGGCTCTCTGGAGAACAGTTCAATCTTTGGTGTCTAGATCGTGAACCATCTTCGAGTCTTTCAAAAAACCACAGACAGGGAGAGCAACCTCCATATGCCCTACACCTTTTGGGGACCGGGAACAAACACACTACCTACAAGCAATAGTATCTGACTGCATTCCGTGTCTATGTGGGACCGTCGATAGAGGCAGACCCTCAGTGGCTGACGTGAACTCCATCCTGTCTGCTTCTACAGTGATCCCCACATCAACCTTTTCTACGTCTTTCCTGCCTCGAGGCTGCAGGATGCAAGGACAGAAATGAAGAATTTTACTGCTCTCAATAAGCAGCCCAGAAAATACTCTTTATATCAAGACTGTGTGCTCCAGTAGTATTTCCTCCTTCCTGCTTGGAAAAGTGTAGCAAATGCAGATTATGCCTCCAAGTGATTGGACAATTTGTTAACCTCTGGGGCACTGTTTTGAATGGACTAGACCCGCCCTCCCTGAAACACAGCTAGTCACGTTAGCACAAGTCGTTCACTACAGAATTGTTCATAAAATTGAAATATCAGAAACCCAACTATCTAGCATGCGGGCAATTGGCTAAACACGTTGTAATAACATCTTCCTGCTGTATTCTACAGTATAAATATCAACACAGTATTGCAAGAATTCGAAGTGGTATTATAGAGAGATTTATTGAATGGGAAACATTTGCATTGGTAAATTTAAAAATGCTTAACAAGACATTATGCGTAGTAATTTCTTATCTCTGTAACATAGATGTGCGTGCCATAGATATGCACAGACAAGAAGACCAAAGACAACGTGAAATGTTAGTAGTGGTTAAATGAGTCGTGGGGTTAGAGATTTCTCTCTTTTTTAAAATCTGCATTTCCTAAATTTGCTACGTTGAACATGAACATGCATTATTTCTGATACAAGAAAAATTTATCTAAAAAGTGATTATTATTTTTTTAAGTTTATTTACAGAGAGAGAGCAGGGGAGGGGCAGAGAGAGAGGAAGAGAGAATCACGAGCAGGCCCTGTGCTGTCAGCACAGACTCCCAACACAGGGCTCAATCCCATGAACTATGAGATCACGACCTGTGCCCAAATCAGGAGTCAGATGCTCAACTGACTGAGCCACCCAGGTGCTCCAAAAGTGATTATTTTTTAAAAGGTAGTGTTAAATCCAATCTAAAAGGTAGTGTCCAGGGGCGCCTGGGTGGCTCAGTTGGCTGAGCGTCTGACTTCAGCTCAGGTCATGATCTCACGGTTCATGAGTTCAAGCCCCACATCGGGCTCTGTGATGACAGTGCAGAGCCTACTTGGGATTCTCTCTCTCTCTCTCTCTCTCTCTCTCTTTTCCCTTACCCCATTTTCTCTCTGTCTCTCTCCCTCTCAAAATAAATAAACTTAAAACAAATTTTTTTTAATAAATAAATAAATAAATAAAAGGTACTGTCCAAATATCGGGTCGGCCTCCATAATCCGAATTCTGCCATCCTTTCAGAAAGGGGTAATATCCCACATCACACTCTGTCTTTCTGTAAGACTCTTTTTGAAGGCTTTGTTCAACTGGCCATCCAGCAAGCACTTATACAAGGACCCGGGTAATAAATTCTTCTCTGAGTTTGTTCTAGGAAAGCAGTAGTTCAGCAAAAGAAAAAAAAAGATGTGATTTTTTTTTTCAGATGATACATGCTATGTAACCCCAGATTTTTCTTTTTGCCTCAGCTCAGAGCTTAGCTGTTCTAATGATCTCATCTTAGACGTCTGGAATTATCGAACACCTCTGCTCCTTTTTGGTAATTTCCCTTCTCCTTTCTTCTTCTGTCACTCTATTTTTTTATTGTGTTTACTTACAAAAGAGACCCATATTCATTTTAGACATAGATTTGATACAAATCTACAAAAAAACCCATACAAAAAAAAAACCCAAAACACAAAAAGCATCCCGTAGAAGCAAATCCCAAACACATATCAGTGTTTGACCATGATTGTGCACAGACAACTCCTGCTTCCTTGGTGGGGACACGGTGTGTCCACAGAGACCCAGCTATACTGGGTGAGTGATAACTGAGGAGGAACCCTGGGAAAGATTTAAGTGGGGGAGTCATTAAATTCCCCTTGCTCGGGGGCAAGATCTTCTGTCCCCTGCTTGGCACTGATAGGGACAGGCCAGCTTCCATATCTGGGGGAACAGCTGGGTACCCCAGCTGGCAGCCTGGAGGCCTTAGACAGTGAGCTCGAGAATGGAAGGTGTCATCTCTCCTTCACTGGGACCCTCCATGTGCTCTCCTGGGAAGAATTTACTCCTATGGGCGTTTTCATGCGTGGGGTTCCTCCTCATGGGTTCAGCCCCTTCAGTTCAGTTGGGTCCTTATTTGGTGTTTTCCTATGCCCACTGTGAGGATGAAAAAGGAGGACAAGAAGGAAAAAGGAGAGAGGACTGGTTTGGTAGCTGGTGGTAGAGACAGAGAAATACAGACAGTCCAAAACAGAAGCGACAACACAGAGGACACAGAACATGTTTAATTAATACTGACATTTAACCAGCTGCATTTGAAACCCCGCGTGGAAATAATTGCTGTTCATTGTATTGTTTTAGATGAAAATGGTAGAAATAAATGGAACTGTCAAAGCCCTAAACCTTCCCATCTTCATTAAAAATAAAGAGTTAAGAAATGGAAAGCAGTAGGCAAGGAGGCGGGAGTGTTCCAAGATTTCTCTTTTCCACCCCAAGGCCATGTTCCAACAAAGCTTGGCATCCACGCGTCCTGTTTTCTGTCCTGCTACCAACAGGTACTTTATTTTGTCCTCCCTTCAGAAGGGTGGCTCAGAGCCCCACCGCCCACCTCAAGGTCAGGCCTCTCTCAGCCTGAACTTCATAGATCAGCTTCCTCCCGCACTTGCCTTCAAAATATCCCACTCACCAGACCTTCCTTCAGATCTGGGGAAAATACCTTCTCCGGAAGCTGTCTGTGAACTAGCCAGGCTAAACTCTTAGCCCTCCGAGGTAGATGTCTTATCCCCGTATCACAAAAGGGGGAAACTAAGCCTCAGAGAGGTTGAGTCACTGACCCCTGGTCACATAGCTCGTGCATGAACAGAGTGTCTAGGCGACTTGCCCTAGTCTTCGCTGCTCTCCTCAGATGGTCTGGCTCACTGTGTACCTGGTGCAGAAGAGGAAACTGAGACCCAGAGATGTGAGGTGGCTTTCCCGAGGTTACTAAGACCTGCTGGTTAGCCTCAGGCCCTCTCCACCCCACCGCACTGCATAGCTCATTGTATTCAAATACATTAGCTAATACATTCGGATGCCAAAAACCCACCACTAAAATCACCGCCAGCATTTTCTAAGAGAGCAGCTTAGTTCCAACCTCTTTCTCCATCATTTTTTTTTAAACCAGAGGCCTAATAAACAGCACAGCTGTGCTTTTGTTTCATCTCCTTTTATTTCCTCTCCCTGCCCTTGGGCGGGGGTCCCAGTGTGTGACCACGTGGCTCTACCACGGGGGACGGGCGGGAGAAGGAAAGGGCTGGAACGGACAGGCCGAGGATTAGCGCTTTCCGGCTGTCTCTCTTCTTTCCACCCCCGTGTCCTTTCCTGTGTCCCTGGGAGGCCAACCTTAGTCTGTGGGGTTTGGGAGGCCATTGAACCAAAGGCTGGTCTGTGAGGGGAAGAGGATGCAGATCCACCAGGGAAACCGAGAAGTGCCATGAACACACATTCCAACCACCGCGGTGCAGAAAGCAAGTCGCTGAGGCCTTTGTCAGCTGCTGCTTCTCCCTACGTAGGACGGGGCCAGCCGACTATTTCCATCGGATTCATAGACCCCATCAAGAAAAGAGACCAGAGACAGTTAAAACTGGTTGAAACACAGGGATTTAACTGCTGATGGAGACACACAAGGTGGTAGAAAGAAACTAGAGCTGAGAGCTAGATTTTGTTCAAAGCTGAGACCAACCTACTAACTTGACCACGCAGCTAGGGGTCTTGGGGGAGTTGTTTAACCTCTCTGAGCCTGAGCTTTCTCGTCTGTAAAAGGGGTCACCAGTGCGCAGTGGGCTCTCAACATATATTTGATGAATTGAAATTAGAATATTCAGACTCATTTGTGTTGCTGGTTTAAAATAGGCAGAATATCCCAATTCCTGTTCATTCGAAATCCAGTTGTCCAGTTTGGAGTTTCAAAGGCAACAAAGAACTTAATGGCTGAATGACATTAGGGCAATCCTAAAATGGGGGTGCTTGGATGGCTCAGTTGGTTAAGCATTGGGCTCTTTTTTTTTAAATTTACCTTTTTTTGAGAGAGAGAGAGAGAGAGAGAGAGCGCGCGAGTACTCATGGGGGAGGGGCAGAGAGAGAATCCTAAGCAGGCTCCACGCTGGGCATGAAGCTCCGTCTCATAACTGTGAGATCATGACCTGAACCGAAATCAAGAGTCAGATGTTTAACCGACTGAGCCATCCAGGCGCCCCAAGCATTCAACTCTTGATGTCAGCTAAGGTCTTGATCTCAAGGTTGTTGAGTTCAAGCCCCACGATTGGGCTTCGCGTTGGGCATGAAGCCCACTTGAAAAAACAAGATAACATAAAATAAAGTCAATAAAAAATAAATGAAATGTATTAGGACACCCCCAGACTCCACCATGATCGTATGTGGCAGGCAGTGCACTTAGTGGGACCTCTCTCTCAGACCGACTTAAATTTGCAGGACCACTCGGTTATGAGTTATGGTATGTGTGAATGTGCGCACACACACACACACACACGCACACACACAAATGTGCATTCACACACAAGACCATAGAACTCATGCTAAATGAAGGGATGGAAATCATCACAGTCCACCAACGTGGGCTCTTACAGAACTCAACCATCACTGTACGTTTGCTCCCTAATATCCCAAGAGGCTGGAGTAGCCACAAGCTTTTAAATAATGCACTTCCCTTGCAAACACTAGTAGACATTTTACTGAAATCCAGAAGCGTTCTGTCCAGAAGAGAAAGGAAATAACCACACAGAAGGTTAGTGGCGTTTTGCAGCTAAGTTATCGCCTCGTAGCCTCCGTAAAACCAAGAGTGTCCTTGCCTTATCCCCGATGGCTGTGTGTGCCAGCACAGTGAATGAATTGGGGCAGATTTAGGTCTTGAATGCCTTCCTGATATCATTTGGGCAAATTAGTATACGTGGCTGGACATTGTGTTCCAGGCACAGAGAATGTTCTTTTCCTGTCAGAATCTCCGACAGACAACCCAACGCCACTGGTAAAATAACAGCAACCTCTTAACATTTTTCTTGATTTCTTTAAGAGTGAACACGAGACATATTAAGAACAACAACCCAATCATTAAGCCCTGCGCGATTGGCCTAGGAGCCAGCCCTATCGCTTTAATCAGATTATGGACAACTCATTCTCATCCCGGCCATTTATCTTCTTTGTTTATGCACGCACCAAGTAGCATGTGTCTTACCATCAAAAAATAGTAATCAAAATTGAGAACAACAAAGGATCTTTCATTATTTATGGTGTTAAGTAACATCTATTTGCTTTCATTAGTTTCCAAACAACAAGCTCACTGGTTCTGATTAAACCTGGCATGTGTTAATTATATCCGAGGTCGGGGGTTGTTTTGTCTACAATAAAGGATTACTTAAGGGTGAAGCCTGAGTGAAACGTGAGGTTCCCAGGCCTCAGAAGTCACCCACCTCCGTGTGCTTCCTCCGTGAAGGTTTCCAGCCTCGGGATGGCAGAAGCGGATGTGAGCTTGTCACAGAAAGTTACGTTTTGGGGGGTTTTGTTTTGGTTTTAAGCCCTCAGCTTTATCACCCGTTTTATGGGCCGGAGTTAAATGGCAGTACAATGCAGTTAGCTCTCTTACTGCTCAACACTAACAGCCATCATGAGCCATAATTAGAAGAAAAACCACCACATAAATAACGCAGCAGAAAAATTGCCCTGATGATGAGCCAGACTTTGGCTACGGGAAACTTCAGCGGGTCCTGAGTATCCATCATACTTAAGGGGCACTGCGTGTTTTTGCCCATATTTGTCTTACTAAAGCCAAAATGGGAGCCATTTAGACTTTCAAATAAGCTTTTAAAACTATGCAATGCCAGTTGAAACAGACTGTCTGTTACTAAGTGTGATGTAGAAACCCTTCGCCTGGAGGTCAGAGCAGCTGGGGGGGCTGGAAGGGAGTATGCGAGCCCAGAGACAAGGAAGGGAAAAGGAATTGTCCAGGAGATACGTGGACTTCCCCTAACAGGAAGGTCTAGAAACAATCCTCTCAAGTACGGAAAAGTTCCCGCACACCATTGAGCACGGGAAGTCACACTCCCTATTTTCTGGAATTCTCATAGCAGCCTTAGGAAGTCAGAGAAAGTAAAATAGAGTCCTGTACCTGAGAGTGGCCCTGAGGAAACAGGACCAACCATCGGCTTTTTGCATTTGGCCTGCCCGTTTGCAAAGAGGCAACAGATGGGAATTCACATGAGGCCACACAATAAGCTGAACAGTTTCCTCTTTCCCTGATTAGTCTCCCTCATACAAAGGATTAGGACGCAGATCAATGAGAGTAAAACCCCTAACGGAAGGAACAAGCTTTGTAGTGGACAGAGTCTTTCAAAAACCTGCGTCATTTAAAAATTAATTTAAGTACATTCACTTGCTTTTTCAAAATAAATCACATGTATTTTTCTATAGATCGGCCAGAATAGTTAAGGTCTAATCGTCACGTGGAAAGAAAGAGAGTATTCCTCTGAATAGTCTACAAGCCCGCATGTGTTCGCTAAAGAGGATGGTTCGCTTTCTCCACTTCTTCCTTCCTTTGCAAACGAAAATTAAAACAAAACAACATTGATCAAAAACTCGGTGTTGAGAGTTAAAACGCACGAACCCTGTCTCTAGTATTAAGCAGTGCATTTAGTGAAATGGCTTTAAACTTACCTGGGTAACAGAGCTCTGTTTCACGTGTGGATTTTTGTCTGCATTTATATCTCTGCAAGGCACATATGGCGTGACATTGCCATTTTTTTAATTAAGATACGAAGTGCTCATTTTTTGTAGACCTGCTATAGTCTAACAAATTTACTACACGTCTCAGAAAACACATAGCTTTGCCAAAGTTGGTGAGCAGCCCAGCATGGTTTATCTCCAGCCTACAGCTCTTTCCCTGAATTCAATACTGCAGGCACAATTTAATGCAAACCCAATTTATGACTTAATGCTCTAGGGACCGTGGTGGGAGATTGTTACATTATTCTTTTCTAATCCTATTTGTGTTTTAATTTGCTAAGTCTGTAATGAGGTGCATGCCTTGAATAGATTCAAGATCTTTCACATTGCTTTTGACTTTGTTTAATATAATAGATTTTACAGTTTGCATTAAATACCCAGGTGCTACGGTCAGTATTATCTCTTTATTTTCTCAACTAGAGTGAATAAAATTACGCCGTGAAAGTAATTGTGTACATGTTTCCTTGTTTATTGTAATGGTTTATTTCCTATTATAATTCTTGATTCAAATTACATCCAGTTCTCCAAAAAGTCAATTCCCCATGGGCTCCTACTTCCCCTGTCCACACAACTGTGACTCTCTGAAGAAAATGAAGGGTTGGCTGACATGTGATTCGTTGGGTAATAACAAACTAAGTTCTCTAGTCTAAGTTATGAGGCTTCAATTAAACAGAAAGGGAGAAAGTGAGGAAGGAAGGGAGTGAGGCGGGAAGAGAGGGAAGAAGGGAGGGAGGGAAGGTGGGTGAGAGGAAGGGAGGGAGGGCAGGTGCTGTGTCACCATGCACTTGCTGTTTTATTCGCGATGTTCAGCTGAACCTTACCGTCGCTAATCAGAGCTGCTACATCACCCAGCTCCGCCGTGTGTCATTTGCTGTCCATAACTGTGTTATAGCCAATTATAGCTAAATCCTCTGTTCTGTATGCACAATCAAAGGGTTTCTGGAATGCATTTTGCGATTTTCTGAATCCTATTATTGCAGACATGTTTATTACATTCAGAAGATGGCTTTCTGAAATTACACTGGAATTGTACCACCCACCTGCCATTTACAAACAAAAGGACCTAAACATTTCTTAACAAGGAGAAAGTTCATTTAGCTCTTTCCTGGCAACTTCTTCTGTGTTATTTTCCTCCATGACCGTTTTTGTGCAACTCGCGGCTCAAGCCTCTATAGATTTCTAAAAGTATCTATGCTGTCCAGTTGATGTTAACTTTTCAATTAATAACGACACGGCGGGTCAAAAAGGAACTGCGGGTTGGCTGTGGTTGGTGCTTGCTACAGTTTTCATTGTGAAAGTCTTCTCCGCCTACGTATGGAGGGATTGTAAAATGGATCCTAAATTATAACCATTCGATAGCCCTGAAATAACTCTTGTAGGTTGCCTGTCAAAGAAAAAAAAATCAAGTTATGTCTTTAAATTTCATTTAGGGCCATTTTAAGAGGAAAGTGAATGGCGTTAGAAAGACACACGGTATCTATGTGAAACCATAGCACCTCGTCATTAATTATTAAGGGAAAATGAAAGTGTTTCTAACCCAAATGCTTTACTTTTTTCCCTTCTACTCAAGTTTATACTCTTAAATTCTGCAGCCCCCCCCCACCCCACCCACATACACACACATATACACATACCCAAGCTTACTTTACTTTATTACTGGTATTTGCCTCACAGAGTCAGGGGATATTACTACCTTTTATTTGCTATTTTTACAGGACCCAACAAAAGTGCTTTTAAAATATATAACCACTTAATTCAAGTCAAGCTTCTTCAATACTCCTTTCATTCAAGCCCTTTCTAATTTGTTTTCCTCCAGCCAGGAGCCCGGAGAAGACACTGTGATTTATGTTTTCATTTATTTATTTTATTTGGGCTTTTCATTTAAGAAAAGAAATTCTGCACAACCCCCACCACCCTCAATTCTGCATCATCTCACCCCACTCCGCCCCTTTGTATTTGGACCATTAAGACTTTCCCAAGGCCAGACTTTGGAGTCTTAAACAGATTTCAGAGCTTTGACCGTGATCTGGAGAAGGTTCGGCTTGGGTGCTTCTGGGCACACCAAGGATGAGGGGCTCTTTCACAGCACACCATGCAGGGGGTAAACTCAGGGACGAATTGTGCCTTTCCCCAGTGACAAAAGATGCTTTGCTAATGAGCTCACGTTTCCACAAAGACTAAAAGTGTGTGCCTTGGCAGCAAGAAAGATATTATTGTTCAAACCAACATGTTGTTTTTGTGTTGGGGTTGGGCATGGGATGGAGGAAATTGCTACATGACATTTAAGAGCTTGGGCTCCACGGTCCAGGGGCCATGGATCTGAGTCTTGGTTCCACTTTCTACCAATGGCCTTGAGTGAGTTACTCTTCCTCTCTATGCTGATTCATTGTTCCAGCCAGCCAGTAGGCAAATACTTATTAGGCACCTAACATATGCAAGGCACTGAATTAGGCACACTGAATTAGGTAACAACACAGATGTGGTTCTTGCCCACGCTGATCTGTTGGGGCCAAGAGACAGACAAACATTTATGGTAAATTGTGACAAGCATGATAATAGGGGAAGCTAGGGAAGCCTCTGGAAAAAGTAATATGTAGGTGAAATGAGATCAGTTTCCTCCAGTATAAAATAGGATGTAATACACACCTGCCTCATGGGGGAGCTACGAGAAAAAGTGAGATAATGTCCAATAGGGCTCTGCATTGCTCCCCACATAAAGTAAAAATTTGGTTAAAAAAAATCAGAAAGGGATTAATGTCATTATTGCTTGGTATCATCCCAGGATTCCCCCAAAAATGAATATCAGAGAACCATTTCACCTTTAAAAAGACACAAGCTTTGGGGCACCTGGGTGGCTTAGTCAGTTGAGCGTCGGACTTTGGCTCAGGTCATGATCTCAGGGTTCATGACTTCGGGCCCCACATTGGGCTCTCTGCTGTCGGCACGGAGCCTCCTTTGGATCCTCTGTCTCCCTCTCCCTGACCCTCCCCTGCTTGCACTCTCTCACTCTCTCTCTCTGTCTCAAAAATAAACATTCATGAATGAATGAATGAATAAATAAATAAATAACACAAGCTTTACTCTGTAGTTCTAGTTCTTCTTTTACAGAAAGAACTAAACAACAATGTGGTCTATAGAGCATTAAAGTAAATTTGAAGATAAATGAACTAAAATTAACAGGCTTTCTGAAGTAAACATGACTAGTAATTGAGCCTTTATCCAACATCAGCTTCTGTCGTTGCAGAAAGGATTTGACGACTCAGTTCCGCTCACTTCAAAAGGGCCCTCAGCCTCCCCATTGAGTCTTGGATATTTCCAGCCAAAGAATGCTCCTCCTTTCATTCATTGTTTTTTTTTAAATTTTTGTTTATTTTTGAGAGAGAGAGAGAGAGTTCGCAGGTGCACGAGTGGGGGAGGGGCATAGAGAGAAGAAGACACAGAATCCAGAGCAGGCTCCAAGCTCTGAGCTGTTAGCACAGAGCCTACCATGGGGCTTGAACCCACAAACTGAGAGTATGACCTGAGCCGAAGTCGAATGCCCTACCGACTGAGCCACCTAGGTGCCCTGGAAGAATGCTCCTCCAAAGTGTTCTTACTAGTTTAAAAGGTAATACCATTTACTTTCACTTAAAGATAGCCAGGAAGCATTTTTAAGTGCATATTTATTCACTGGGAATCATATTTGCTCATTATAATTTCAGGAATGCATTCCAACAGAGACAAACTTTGGCTTCACCTACCATCAGACAAAACCCGCCCACAAGAGATCCTGGTTCATTCCAGGAAGTGCTATGTCATGGTGGGTGCAGTGTGGGTAGTGGAGTTCTCCAATGCAATTCCTGAAAACATGTCAAGCGCTGGTGTACATGATCTTTGATTACTTACACAAATGCTACAAATATTTGGGGAAAGGGGCGCCTGGGTGGTTCATTCGTTGAGTGTCCGACTTCGGCTCAGGTCATGATCTTCCAGTTCGTGAGTTTGAGCCCCGAGGCAGGCTCTGTGCTGAAAGCTTGGAGCCTGGAGCCTGCTTCGGATTCTGTGTCTCCCTGTCTCTCTGCCCCTCCCCCGCTCATGCTCTCCCTCTCTCTCTCTCTCTCTCAAAAATAAATAAACATTAAAAAATTTTTTTTAAAAAACACAAATATTTGGGGAAAGTCACCTGTTAGTTGAGCTGCAGCAGAACTCATCTTAGGGGAGAGGACCGTCTTCATTTTAGCAAATACTTATATGGGCCAATCGACTGCCTTCAGATTGGGTCCCAGACAGTGGTGAATGGTTCTGCCTAGTAACACTGGAGGGATTTTGAGGTTCTGGGAGCAGCCTGAGAATTAGAGAGAGAGAAAGAGTATGTTGAGGGAGAAAGAAGAGCCGACGGGAGGTGTTTAGGAGGAAAGCTGGCAAAGACATCTACCCTGGTGCGGTTACGAGGAGCGACTATTACCCGAAATGATGTCCAACGTCAATTCTTAGTTAGCAGTTACTTATCTGCCAGGCTGGATTACCAGGTAACATTTGTGAGCACACACATGCACACACGTGGAATTGTCACCATAGGTCCTTATGAGTGCATGATATGAGTACTACTTGCAGGCCTTCAGGTGTCTTGGTGGCCACAGGCCAGAGAAGAGAGCAGCCTTGAAGTCCAAGACAGGTCCAGAGGTCAGCAGGAACAAGGTATTGGAGGAAAAGACCTCCAAGAACGTGAGGCCCTAGAAAGTCACAGAAATGACGAGCAAGGCAACGATACTCACACAACACATGGACAAGAGCCTTTAAGCCTGTTCTACCCTCCCTGGGCTACATGGCTACATATAAACTATAATAAGCCTTTATTCTTCTTTCATTGGAAATCTTTACTAAGTCAAGGTGACCTGAAAAATTTAAGCAGCCATACTAGATGAGCCTCGTTTTAGGTTCTGGAGTAACTGAGACTTGAAACGACCACATGGTGCTACTTTTTTTTTTTTTTTTTTTTTTTGAGAGTTTCAGAGACACCTGCAATGGTTCCTTTGCATTCTAACAGTACTATCCCTTTAAGTAGGAGAGCCCTGTCATCAATGAATGGTTGCTGATCTAATGACTAATTGATGGCAAAGAGTCTCTAATGATCTAATAGCTCATTAGGGTTGACTGAGCCAGCAGGGGTCTTCGAAAATGTTTTTTATTCCACTCTGAGGTTTTGTGAGTTTTCCTGTACATACATCAGACAGCTGCCCAGGTTATTAAACCTACAAATGTGAAACCACAGCAAGAACGGGATGGACCTATACAAATATAACTTGGGAGTATAAGGACAAATATGGAACCCACATGACAGAGATATATAACACTGCCCAAACCATATGATGGGAAGCTAGAGAGAGACATGCTGGGAATCAAATGGGTTCCCAATAGGTAATATCTCTGCCAAGAACTGAGCTGTCACCGTGATGCTGTGGAAGAGCTTCATAGTATGTAAATTCACCATTCATTCATCATTTAATAAGTTAATGTTTATTAATTACCTATTACTCACATGGTACTGTATATAAATGCTTTATGTACATTTTACCAATTTATATGGTTGCTATGGTCCTTTCACATATGAGAAAATTAAGCTGCTAGCAAGCTAGAAAGTGTGAAAGAATTATATAATGTGCCATATATATATATATATATATATACATATATGTGTGTGTGCATATATATACATGCCTGTATATATATATATACGTGCATATATGCACATATATATATATGTGTGTGTGTGTGTGTGTGTGTGTATGCACACACCAGGTAAGGAACAGACCTCTTTCCAAAAATCCCACATTTTTGTTTCTTACCACATTGTCCGTTGGCAGGGTTCAGACAACTCAAGCATCTTATTTCTTGGAAAATATTTGTCTCTAAAGATATAAGGAAAGGTGATTGCTGTTGGTAGCCATTTAACAAGAAATAGCCAATTCTGGTAGCATGAATAATTAAAACACTCAGGTCAGCCTCGAGCGATAGTGACGAAGAATTCTCATTCAGCTCTTCCAGCATGGAGCTCTCCACTCCTGGGCCATCACCAGGACGTGCCGTGGATGGATGAGTTCCCTTCCTGGCAACAACCCTCATCCTCTGATGAAGCTGGAACTGCTGAGAAACAGGAAGGGAGGGGAGCAGCAAACACTCTGGAAGGCTGGCCTTGTGGGGCAGAAGTGTCTCTAGTTAAATTTGAGAAGACACCGCTTGTAACATTTCTGTTCAGCCCAACAAACCCAATTTGTATGTAACCGAACTAAAATTATAACTGAAAACAATCATCAGGAGGGCAACGAGGGTCAAGAGCACAGCCAAAGGACAGAGTTTGAAAAAGAGGGACGTCCATAAATCTGGCCGAGATATTTATTCCCCAACCCTATCCACCAGGGCCAACCTTTGCTCCCGGGGGGGGGGGGGGGGGGTTAATGCCCTGGCACTGCAGGCTCTGGCTGGCCGAATGGACACCCTTTGGTGGAGATACGCTTGCTGGGGAATGTTCAAGACAAATGCCACGGGGATATGAGCAGGGGACTTTGAAAGCATCTGCTACATCTGCTTTCTTGCTAGAAGAATGACCAGAACAGCCCCCAAGCCCGCATCTGTTCATGAGTATAAAGAATAGGAACATATTTTTTTACCTTAGTAGCGTGTAGTTGATACACCCTCCCCAGGACCCTGAGAGTATATAATACCAGCATAGACATCCTGAAATATGTCCAGATATGGAGAGGCACCTGCTCATCCCTCTTTTAAAGAATTCAGGCAATGTTGGTTGACCTCCATTATAGAACTGGAATATATTAGCTGAAATAATACTTTAACAGTTTTTTAGTACCCAACTATACGTTCTGTTATAAGGAATAGCAAATGTTTAATCATAAATATTTTAATGGCTTCAGGGATTCATGGTATTCAATGACCGTGTTAAATGATAATAATCACATCTGGTTTATTACTATAGTAATTCAGCAGCTTCTCCTCAGCAGTTATTTTTATTATATGTGCTGTGCGACTGTCATGGTCATTTATAGCAGTAATATTTTAAAGTGGCTCATTTGTTTGTTTAAGGACAGTTTCACAATATATTTCTGTATTAATATACATTTTGCGCTATTATTTCCAAGCTGCCACTGGAAAATTGATCCTAGCCTGTTACGACTGGAGAGGCCAGAAGCCACGCGGGATACCCGGGCAGAGATGGAGTGGGGCGACCAGATGGGACTGTCCAGGTGCCCACTGCGGTGGTGACGACCGTGGAGGCTCATTCTTAAATGAAGGCGTGCACCAAGAAAGAGTGAAGAAGTAATAAATACAAAGGGAGGACCCTTTAGACGTGGGGAGGCATTTTAAGCGAAGTACCAACCCAGAGGGGCGGGCATTTGGGAAGAACCGAAAGATGCATGGTTTGCGAGGCCCGAGGCGGTCATAAGGCTTTGGCAGGCATCTCTGTGTCGATAACAGAAGTGAGGAGGCGAGGAGTGAAAAAAATGTGAACTCGCAAGAGGGAAGCAAGGGCGGATCAAGGTTACCCACTGGGTGGCTTAGACACTGACATCAATTTCAAATCTGCTCAAAGTGAGCATTAGGAGTGAACCGCAGAGGCATGGCGAGCCGTGCCCCAGCCACGTACCTTCACTCGAGTGGTTCAAGGCGACGGGTATTGTGCCGGGCCTGCGTACAATGCCCGCTGCTCTCTTACCCCGGACGTCACAAGGTGTTGCTTGTGATTGGGGTAAATATTCGCCTGAAATCACGCATTGCTTCTTAGTAGGGAGGGGGAAGGGAAGGGGTCCCTAATAACCCCGGAGAGTTAATTTTCTGTGACATTCTGCTGAACCAGGTTGAGGAAATTCAGAGGAGCCTGGAGAAAACTGCCAGGCTACTGCTCCGCTTGCTCTTGGCTGGATCCTGATTGGTTGGGTGACAGAGGGCAAATGGCTTTTACGGCTATGAATGATGTATGACCGTAAAATGGTCTGTAACCAGAAGTGCCAACTGACATGCCTGCTGATTTAACGGACACCCAGGGTTATGTTTGCACAGAGACGCTTAAATAAACACGTGCTGGGTTTGAGGCCATTTACTGAGCAATCTCTTCTCTCGCTCTTCTTTCCCATTTTATTTTACTTCATCATAAAAACGGGGAGAGTGAAACCGTGGTTCCCTTTTTTATGATAATGAAGATTTACTCACGGCGGTGGCCGCTCCTCCCTCTTCCTCTCTGCGGAATCTGGCCCCCTTTTCCTCTCTCTACCTGCAGGGGGAGCTGCGACAGACCTGCAGAGGCCCAGGCAGGGTTGGCAAGGGCAACCACTTGAACGAGCAGCCCTTGGGGAACGGAGGCGATGTTGTCTGGTCGCTTTTGCATTTGGTGGATTCGGAGGTCGCTGTTTGAGCGGTGGAATGGGGGAGATTTCTGTTCAGCCACAAATCGGCAAAGGCACCAAACACAGGAAAGATGCTCTTCCCATGATGGTCCTCAAACTGGAACATATCCCATGAGCTGCTATGTATAAATTCTCTCCAATAAATTGATCAGAAATCCATAAGATATCATAGAGTCATTCTTTGCTATATGTGTAGAAAGTATCCTATAAGGTCCATTTGACTTCATATTCAGGCTAAGTTAGGAATGGCAAATCAATCCCCGATTTGTTCCTCTGGATCTCAACCAGGCCTTATAATCTGTTTTGCAGGGTTATTTCATAATGTCTAAGTATATTTTTACCCATCTTTTGATTATTCATGTTTAACGTTGTTAGCATATAATTTAAAAATGTAGCTGATCTCTATTCTCCAGCTGGAGATAGTTGCTTCCAATCCTTCCATGTGATTGGCTCTTCCTGTCTGGTCCTATAGGCATTGGGGTTTGCTGCCCATGGAGTATTTTTTTTGTGTGTCATATTTTTTAAACTTTCTAAACCCGTGTTCCCCTGAATACCTTTTTTTTTTCCTCATTAAAGATTGTTTTATCCTCTTATTGAGATACAATTGTTATAGAACGTTGTTTAAGACTAAGGTATACAACATGTTGATTTGCTAATTTATATGTTGCAATATGATTACCACCATAGCATTAGCTAACATTTGTATCAGGTCACATAATTATTATTTCTTTTTTATGGTAAGAACAATTACCACCCAGTCTCTTAGCAACTTCAAAGTTTACAACACAGCATTGTTAACTATAATCACTCTGCTATGGGTTCGATCCCCAGGTCTTACCAATCTACCTACTAGTTACAAGGCTCTGAGCATTTTTGGTACAGTGGCATTCTCTTGCCCTTCTTTAATAATAGTTGTTATTTGATCTAAACTAAATCAAAGCAATCGGACAAAATATAGCCCTGTCTTCAAAGTGCACGCTTCTGAGGTGGTGACACTCCGTCTCTAGTCAGTGCTCCAGAGAAAATTGCTCTAGTCTGATATGTTGCATTTTTGGCCTGCTGGGCCTCCAGGACTCCTTGGTCACTGTAGTGACCTCATTGCCATTGAGATGACAGAGTCCTTGGTCGACCATGAGCAATATAGAAAAATATATTTGAATCTGGGTAAATGCCCTAGTTCAGGAAAATAAAGGTATCTAAAAGAAAGGCCACCTGGCCACCCAGACTGAAGGTGGCATTTACCTTGGCAAATTCGCCCATCTAGAGCATGGCCTCGGTTCCATAGAAATGTCATCGCATTTATAAATGCAAGTTGATTGCATTGGAGACACTGTTTCCCATTAGTAAGTCTCAGAGACACTGGTATTTTAAATCACATAGCAACATACTTATTTGCAATGAGAAATGGACTGCTGTGTGTGTGTAACACTCTGTGGATGTGACCAGTACATGACAATAAAGGCTTTTGTCCCATAAAGTCATCAGCACATTGCACTGCTCTTTCTCCTTCTGCATATTCCTGTGGTTATACAAAAGTACCACTGAATTCATCAGGTGATGAATGAATAAATAAAATGTAGCATATCCACACAATGGAATATTACTTGTCAATAAAAAGGAATGAAGTAATGATTCGTGCTATAATATGGATGAACCTTTAAAACATCATTTCTAGTGGAAGAAGCCAGTCACAGAAGAATACATAATGTACGATTCCATTTATATGAAAGGTCCGGAATATTCAAATCCACAGAGATGGAAGGTATATTAGTGGTTGCCTCAGGATGGAGAAGGGGACTGGAATTTGGGGAGCAGGAGGTAACTGCTAAAGGGCTTCTTGGGGAGCTGATGAAAGTAATCTAATATTGATTGTGATGATGTCTACACAAATCTATAAAGGTACAAAGAACCATTGAATTGTTTACTTCAAATAGGTGAATTGTGGGGCACCTGGGTGGCTCAGTTGGTTAACCATCTGACGTCAGCTCACCTTATGATCTTGCGGTTCGTGAGTTCGAGCCCCGTGTCGGGCTCTGTGCGGACAGCCTGGAGCCTGCTTCGGATTCCATGTCTCCCTCTCTCTCTGCCCCTCCCCTGCTCACATTCTGTCTGTCTGTCTCTCTCTCTCAAAAAGAAACATTAAAAAAATTTTAATGGATGAATTGTATGGAATTGAATTATATCTGAAGGGATCACTGCCATAATTTTGGATCGTGGTGCTTCCGGGTTGGTTTCTTCTCATCCTTGTACTGACTTAAAGGATCTTTCATGTATTTTCATACGTGAGCATTTCCTTCAAGGACGTGTCCTTCTCACCTTACATGGCAGAAGTGTAAGAAACAAACAGAAACACCCAAGCATATTTAAAGGTTTTACCTGTATTGCAACCGTCAACATTCTGTTGACCACACAAGTTGCATGGCCAAGCCCTAAAATGAATGACAAGAAGATGTATATTCCACCTATTTTACCAAGAGGCATTGTCAATGTCACATTGCAAAGGGTGTGGATGTATAATCCTGTTATTACGGGGCGGGGGGGAGGGGTTCCTGCTGCAGGTGACCCTTTCCCTCTGAGGTGGCATGGGGAGTAGGGCTTTAATGCAATGGAATGCGGGCACATTTGTGTCTCCTGACCCTGACACACTGGGAAATCAGGTCTTCCTCTTCCACTGATCATAGCTTTCTTTGTTTTTGTTGTCTACCCTGACACAAATTTTGAATTTTTTAAACTGCTGCAAAACACATCGAACCGCGATTTTTGTGTTACAACGTGCAGAGTTGACTTCACCTATAGGCATCCTTCTATTTTATCATATTTCCAACATTTGTAATTTTCCTCGAGGAAGGGAGGGATGTATTGGCAAGAACGAGGTTTGGCTGAAAGTAACAAAGACCTGAAATAATACTACCTAAAGCACAATAAAACTTTATCTGTCTCTCAGGGAAAATCCCCCGGAAGGTGGTCCCGGCTGGTGTGGCAGCTCCGCTTCACCAAGACTTCAGGTATCGATGCTCCTTCCAGGGAGTGGCACCTGCTACCATGATCCAAGGGAGTAGCCACCACACGCACATTCCCCAAAGCAGGATGGTGGAAGGGATAGGAAGAAGGAGGCAAAGGACATGCGCCAATCATTAGGAAACTCTCTAGAAGCTGCCATACAGCACTCCCAAATATTTCATTTGTCGAAACTGTGACTCATGGTCACACCTAGCGGCAGGGAAAGCTAGGGATTATGATCCCTATTCCAGGCGGCAGGGGCTCAGAGAAAAACTGAGAGTTCTAAGAGAGAAAATGCATATCGGGTGGATAACAGCCTCTGATACAGTGGACAACGGTCCCCTATCCTGCGGCCTCAGGGCTACCCAAGAGGTTCGGTATTCATTGTTTTTCGTGAGGACTATTACAGTTTCTTAGACAGTAGACTTCAAGTCAGATATGAATGTCTAGTGTTTATACCTGCAGACTCTGGAGTCATGCTGATAGGGTTCAAATCCAAGTGGCTCCTTCTCAGTAGTTGTGTGAACCTGGGGATAGTTTCTTTTCTGTATTTCAGCCTCTTACTCAGCAGAGTGGTAATAGCAGTACCTAGTTCATAGGGTACTTTTGAGGACTGAGTTAAAACTCAAGCTGCGAGTATTATCAATGGGTATCCCTGCCTCCAGTCTTAGCTTCTTTCCTTCTACAAGGGAAATCTGATGCTCTGATGCCGTGAAAACCCTGTAAAGTTTTCTGAGTGTGTACGTATAAAGCCCCGGATCCTTGGCGTGGCCTGGAAATTCCTTCCTAATCTGAACTGTTGGCCTTACTTGGCTTGTCTTCTGTCTCCCTCACATGTAACCTGCTTTTGACCCTATCACACCCCTGAGTCTTGGGACAAAGAATGTCACGTGCCTCCCCTTCCTCTCCCTTGTTTCCTCCATCTCAAAGTCTTCCTTGTTCTCCTCGTTTCCTCCAGACACAGATATAGCTGCTTCCTCTCTGGGCTCCAGCACATGTCCTATATGTGATATGGGCTGATATGAGAGATACGATGACCCATGGAAGTATATGTCTCCCTGCACTAGAACTTGGCCTCCTGGTGCACAGGAACCTATGGGCTACAAGTGTGAGGCCCTAAGAAGATGAATTAGGGGCACAGCATTTGCTGACTAAGTGAATGAATCCCTCCAATACTGCGTAAATATTTGGCAGCAGGTAAGAGAATGAAAGAGGCATTTGTTGCAAAGAATAAGGAGCTTAAAGTATACTTTTCCTAAGTTGCGTGCTCTATAAAGCAAACAAACAAACTCCAGCTGTAAAATCCAAAGCCAGCCATCACTTTCCAAACAGGAAAAGTACCTTAGCGCCATGTTTCATTAATAATATGCTGTGACACAGACTCAGGAATTTCAAGGCCTCCAGACCATGATGAGCTGTTTCTGGTGCCCGGGTGGCTCAGTCGGTGAAGTATCTGACTCTTGATTTCGGCTCAGGTCATGATCTCACAGTTCGTGAGCCCTGCATTGGGCTCTGCACTGATAGCACGGAGCCTGCTTGGGATTCTCTCTCTCTCTCTCTCTCTCTCTCTCTCTCCCTCTCTCTCTGCCCCTCCCCCACTCATGCTGTCTCTGTCTCTCTCAAAATAAACTTAAAAAAAAAAAAAGGTGTGCCCTTCAGGGCTAGCCCCAATAACTGCACCCCTTTATTAAGCCTCAGTTGCCACTCACACACATCATGGCAGTGCCTTACTTAACTCCTAGCAACTAAGAAGCACATACTACTATTATCCCAGTTTTATCAGTGAGGAACTTGCAACATGGAGAAGGTGAGCAGTTGAGTTGGGTTGGGTCTGATATTCCAAGGAATACCAAAGGAGCATCAGATTGCAATACAAAATACAAGTGAGACCCACTCACTCCACGGGAAAATTATTCACCACATGAAGGAGTAACGGAAACACTTGCAATCAACCTCCCAACCAACACGGCCATGTTGTCACCATGCTGTGTGGAGAGCCATTGCCGCAGTCCTCGTTTTCTTGCCCGGTTTGGCCCAAGCTGGGAGGCCTGGGAAGCAGTGTGCTTGGTGGAAGGTTTTGGGACCAGCTGACCTGAGTTCAGACCCCAGCTCCTCCACTGACTGTAAACTTGAACATGACACATCCTTAGCTGGGTTTCCCATCTGTGAAATAGGGATTATAATGCTTTCCTCCAGAGATGTTATGAGAACTAAATTAAATAATTTGCATAAAAAGCCCAGAACATAAGGAGCATTCTACAAATGGTGGCTTTTTCTTCCCTCTCTAAGGCAACAGGCAACAAATGCAGAATGGCTATAAATGATCTAAAATAAACAAGCCAGTTGCTCTAATGTAGCTACGATTAGTGCAAGAATCATAAGCCCAGGGTGTACATCTAAGAAAGACAAAACACATTGGCTTGCCCACCACAGTCTCTTGAATTTCACTCTACCACAAACGGCAAATTAATTCTGTTCCAGGAGAACCAATCCTACCCACTTTCTAGATACACGTGCTTGCCAAGCCTAAGAGATTAATCGATTAGAAAGGGAACTAACCTCAGAGTCAGTTTGCCTTTTTTAAAAAAAAGCCCAAACCAATGAGTTCCAGAAACCACTCTGCTTAAGCCAGCAGAAATTCCCACATTTAACCTACCCACACCCTGGCTCTCTCCTGGTGAAGGCAAAGCCTCTGATTGGGCTTTTAAGAAGTTGGAGGAATCCATTGCTGGAAACAGAGGGGAAGATTTTATCAACCAGGCAAGAGGCCCGTGGGAGCATTAAATGCTGTCCCATATTTCTAACGACAAAGACGCCGGTTAAGCTGCTGTAATGTAAGGTGATCCAAGCGCCTGCAGAAGCCAGTCCTCAGGCCACTTGCCTATCTTCCTACTGGCCCGTGTGGGTGCCCGTCCCATGTGGCGTGGTCTCCACACAAGGGTTCACACGAGAACAGGAAGAACAGCAGGAAGGCACAGCTTTCTCCCAAGTGTGGAAAAGCAAGGACCTGCACATTCTCCAAAATGACCACCCTGCGTTCCCAGTTTGGGTGCATTGGAAGATCCAATCTGGAGTGAAGATTCTTTGTTTTACTAACCCCTGCACACCAAGGCCTGGCCCCACAAGGCTGCAGACATCAAAATGCCCACAGGGAAGCTGGTCCAGGGTCAAAGCTGTACCCTCAGCACCTGCTCCCATGCCGGCCCCTCTGAGCCTACAAGCGAGTGAAGTTGGCAGAGACATCTAGGAGCATCAACCCCACAGAGCTCCCTGAGTTAGAGGGACAGGCCGGCCTGTCCTCTGGTCAGAGGCAGGCATTACGAGTCAGGCCTGTCCTGGAATCCTTGCCTTGCCACTCACTAGCTAAGCCTTGGTGAGTTTATTGGCCTCACTCGGCCTCAGTTCATCATCTGTAAAATGGGAATACTATCCACATCGAAGAGATTTTGCAAGGATTAAATTGGTATTAGGTGGAAAGTACTTAACTCGGTAGCTTAGCATCCAGGAAGCTCTCAAAAAATGATAGATTTAAGGGACGCCTGGGTGGCTCAGTCGGCTAAGCATCTGACTTTGGCTCAGGTCATGATCTCACAGTCTGTGAGTTTGAGCCCTGCGTCGGGCTCTGTGCTGACAGCTCAGAGCCTGGAGCCTCCTTTGGATTCTGTGTCTCCCTCTCTCTCTGCTCCTCCCTCACTCATGCTTTGTCTCACTCTTTCTCAAAAATAAACATTAAAAATTAAATTTAAAAATTTAAAATTTAAAAAATTTAAAAAATTTAAATTTAAATTTAATTAAAAATTAAAAATTAAAAAAAAAAGAAGTCCTGAGGGTGCCTGGGTGGCTCAGTCGGTTAAGCGTCCGACTTCGGATCTCACAATTTGTGAGTTAGGGCCCCGCATCGGGCTCTGTGCTGACAGCTCGGAAACTGGAGCCTGCTTCGGATTCTGTGACTCCCTCTCTCTCTGATCCTCCCCCATTCATGCTCTGTCTCTGTCTCAAAAATAAATAAACGTTAAAAAAAATAAATAAATAAACAAATACTGGTGAATCTATCACCCAGCTCAAGGAGTAGAATATTATCAATATTGTTGCATGTACCTGTGCTCCACTTTCCTTTTCTATCCCAAATTGTGCTTATCGTTTCTTTGATTTAAAAAAAAAAATTTTTTTTTAATGTTTATTTGTTTTTGAGACAGAGAGAGACAGAGCATGAACGGGGTTGGATCAGAGAGAGAGAGGGAGACACAGAATCGGAAACAGGCTCCAGGCTCTGAGCCGTCAGCACAGAGCCCGACGCGGGGCTGGAACTCACGAACTGCGAGATCATGACCTGAGCCGAAGTCGGACGCTTAACCGACTGAGCCACCCAAGCGCCCCTGATTTTTTTTTTAATTTTATTGTATGTATGATGTAGATGTCATATATAATCATATATGCGTTATATACATAATCCTAAAGAAGGTATTATTTAGTTTTGCTCTTGAAGCTTTTAAACCGAATTACCACACTTTAAGTAGCCTTCTGTGAGGTCCTTGGGTGGCTCAGTCTGTTAAGCGCCTGACTCTTGGTTTCAGCTCAGGTCGTGATCTCACAGCTGGTGAGTTCAAGCCCCACACTGGGCTCTGCCCTGACAGTGCGGAGCCTGTTTGGGATTCTTTCTCTCCCTCTCCCTCTGCCCCTCCCCCACTCATGATCACTCTCTCTCTCTCAATCTCTTTCAAAGTAAATAAATAAACATTTAAGTAGCCTTATGATACCTGCTTTGTTCACTCAATATGTTACCTAAGATTCAGCCAAGCTGCTGCATGTAGCCAGTTTATTTGTTGTGCTTCCTATGGACTGTTCCATTATATGTAAAGAGCACCATTTATTTATCCAGCCTTCTGTTGATGGAAATTTGGGTTGTGTCCAATTTTGTCTTGTTTTCTATTTTCATTCTTGCATGGGTCTTCAAGTTCATAGGTGAAGAGATTCTCCAGGGGTGTAAGAAGAGTAGAATTTCTGGATTGTCAGGTATATATGTATGTTCAGCTTTTCTAGACAGTTCCAAATTGTTTTCCAAAGTGATAATGTCAATCTGTATTCCCCCTGGCTGTGTAGGAGAGGCCTCATTAGCCCTCAGCCTCCCCAACACTTATGTTTTCAGACTGCTTAATTTTTGATAATCGGAGATGTACATTGGACATCCCAGGTGCTTTTTCTTTTATCTTTAGAGTGGGGGGGCCTTAAAGATTTGTGAAAGATGGAACGAAATGACTTCTCCGAAAATCCCACCATCGAAAAGAACTTGGACTTTCAGGACACCGGGTCTTATGCATTTTTCACATTTTCCTCTTAGCTCCTATAACAATATGAAGTGGCCTCAAGTGCTCACAGAAGTTACTGTCCCAATAAAACAGTATAAAAGGGGAGGATTGTCTTGGCCCTACTTTCAGGATGCAAGACCAAGGGTAGAAACTTGGAAGGAGAGTTTCCTCAGCAAACTCAGAAACTTGGAAACTTTGGTCCCTCTCCACACTGATCATTGTGGTAGCTGCCAATAATTGAACACTTCAGATACATGGTACGGGTTCTCTAAAACACCTGAAGTGCCTGTGGGGCGCCCAGGGGGGCTCAGTCGGTTGAGTGTCCGGCTCCGGTCGTGATCTCGCGGTCCGTGGATCCGAGCCCCACGTCGGGCTCTGTACTGGCCGCTGGGAGCCTGGAGCCTCCTTCGGATTCTGTGTCTCCTTCTCTCTCTGCCCCTCCCCCACTCGTACGCTGTCTCTGGCTCTCTCTCTCAAAAATAAATAAACGTTAAAAAAGAAATTTTATTTTTTTAAAAAAATTTTTTTTCAACGTTTTTTATTTTTTATTTTTGGGACAGAGAGAGAGCATGAACGGGGGAGGGGCAGAGAGAGAGGGAGACACAGAATCAGAAACAGGCTCCAGGCTCCGAGCCATCAGCCCAGAGCCTGACGCGGGGCTCGAACTCACGGACCGCGAGATCGTGACCTGGCTGAAGTCAGACGTTTAACCGACTGCGCCACCCAGGCGCCCCTAAAAAAGAAATTTTAACACCCCTGAAGTGCTTGTTAGAAGACGGATTGCTGGGACCCCCAAGGGCCCCCCAGAGTTTCTGAATCAGTGGGTCTGGGGCAGGACGTGAGAATTTGCGCTTCTAACCTCGTAAGTAACGTCTTAAGTAACGCTGATGCTGCTCGTCCGGAGATCACGCTCTGAAGCCATGGGATGACAGCATGAGAGGGGAAGGTGCCGAATTTCTTCTATGTCACCTCCTCCTCAGCGGTAGCTTTGAAAATGACTTTTCTCTGAGAAACGGAGCCAGGTTGCCATGTGAATGGGGCTAACATGTGACTGAGTCCCTTTCCTCGGACGTGGTCCCTTTACTTCACTATTTTGTCCCTCAGCTCAGAACCCACCCTCCCACACTCTGGCTCTAGCTCACACAGAGCCCCCCGGGCCCAGATCCAGTGCCACCTGCTCCAAAGATTCTTCCAGACCCTAGTCACAGTAACTTCCATCTCTGACACCTCCTGCTTTGGGTTTTTGGCAAATGTGCATTCGCCTTATGCCCCTGAAAGTGAGCGTGTGTGTGTATGTGTGTGGGGCCAGACGGAGGTGCCCGATTTGTTTGAGGTCTTCCATAGCCTCTTCACAGTGACGTGCACAGAGCAGATAATCATTAAGTATTTATTAAGTGAAAACGCACATGGATGTTCATGCTTAGCTCTTCCTTTCTGCTTTTCCTAACTCATGTCTGCGTCTCCCAGGGGTTTTCTTTCTTGATAGAGCAAGAAGCAATGTATGACATCCTCAACCAGGATGTTGAATTTAGCACCGTTATCATCTCTGACCAATACTCTCCTACATCATTTCCTGCACTAATCACTGTTCATAGCCTAGGATTAAGTCCAGGGCACTCTTTTTGCTCTCAGAAGACTTCACTGTTTCCATCTTTTCGGATTTTGGGGTTTTAATCTTACATCTCCTGCTCTCGCTGGTTCAATTCTCTGTCGGCCATCCATTCATTCCACCATGTTCCACTGAGCACCAGCTACGTGCCCAGCATTGTGCCGGGCACTGGGGATCCAGCAGACAAAACTCAAGTTAGGGATAAATAGAAAATCAAAATGTAGCGTCTCTATTATGTCAGAGGATGTTAAGTACTGTGGGAAAACTAACAGAGAAGCAGAACTAGAAGTGCTGGGTGGTCACGAGAGCAATCTCAAACCGGGATGGCAAGCCAGCCCCGAGGAAAAGGCAATATTTGAGCAGAGCCCAGAAGATGGTGAGGGAGTGACCTCAGGGGACAGCCGAACAAAGAACCAAAGACATCTGGGGGAGGAGTACCCAACAAAAGCAACAGAGGGGCAGCGTGACTGGAGCAGAGTGAGTGAGGGGTAGAAAGCGACTGAGGTCGGGAGGAAATAAAGGGAGGGTCCTGATGGCCAATATGAGGATCTTGACTTTTATTCTGTGTCAGAGGGGAAGCCACTGGAAAGCTTTGAACCGAGACGTGACAAGATCTGCCTTAATTTTTTTTTAAGTTTATTTATTTATTTTGAGAGAGGCAGGGGAGGGGCAGAGAGAGAGAGAGAGGGAGAGAGAGAATCCCAAGCAGGCTCTGCATTGTCAGTGCAGAGCCTGACAAGGGGCTGGATCCCACAAACCCGTGAAATCATGACCTGAGCCGAAATCAAGAGTCAGATGTTTAACCAACTGAGCCACCCAGCTACCCAACAATCTGCCTTATCTTTTTTTTTATTTTTTTATTTTTATTTTTTTAATTTTTTTTAACATTTTATTTATTTTTGAGACAGAGAGAGACAGAGCATGAACGGGGGAGGGGCAGAGAGAGAGGGAGACACAGAATTGGAAGCAGGCACCAGGCTCCGAGCCATCAGCCCAGAGCCTGACGCGGGGCTTGAACCCACAGACCGCGAGATCGTGACCTGAGCTGAAGTCAGGCGCCTGTGTTGATCGTGGTCCACGGTGGGGCAAGAGCAGAAGCAAGGCGAACGGGGTGCAGTAATCCGGGCGAGTGGTGGCCGCGGCTGGGAAAGGGGCGGAGGTCATGGGGCAATGAGAAGTCGTGAGGGGCTGGGTATGGAGGTCTTTGGAAAGGAAGTCCTCTGTGAAGGCGACTGGGCTTAATCCTGCACTGTTCCCGGTGGTGGCTGTGCGTCATTTGCAGTGCGGAACCCATGCATGGAATTTGGGGAAAGCCAGAGTTCAGGGAAGGGCAAAAAGGTGTCTGGCTTTTAATTGAATCCAACCCCCTTGTAGGTCATCTTCTAGGAGGAAAAAAACAAGCAGATACTGGTTTCAGTTTCCACTCAAAATTCCCTGTGGCCGTGTCCATTGCTTCTCTATAGGCGAATCGCATTCACTGCTCTCCTTTTCCTCCAGGTCCCTCCTATGCCCTTTGTAGATTTCCTGGGGATGCCCTGAAGTTGCGAGGACCCATGAATTTGGAGTCCCCTGATTGCCACCCTCCAGTGCCAGAAACCCAGCCGGCTGGCCACACAGAGACTGTCCTGCTGGGCCTGGGCCACCGGCCAGGAGCAGGTTGTGGAGTTAGCAGCTAAGCGAGGGCAGATTGCTGGAGTTTGGTCAAGAGAACAGATGTGCATTATGGGCCAATCTGACCGCAGAGAAACATTTCCCCGTACCTTTTAAAGGTGCACAATCGCCTGGTTAAGCCAAGGCAATTTGACACACATTACCTTGTTCATAAATAGAGAGAGAGAGAGCCCTTCCTCCCCGAGGGTGTGCGAACGGTTGGAGAGGAAGCCAAGGACCTGGGAAATGCCAGCACAGCTTTGGGAAACAAATGTCTGTGGAAAGGGCCCAACAGCATATTAATGGCCTGGATGTTACCACACCCAGGCCAGAAGCTAGAAGCTATTGATCGTCTGTTCACTCTTCATTTCAAGGCACGAGTGGAGCTATCTTTACACACGGGGACAAAACCTTCCATTTCATTTAAAGGAGCCCACCTCTGCAGACCTCTCCCTCATCCCTCCAACACCTACCCAGCACCTGCCTTTCTGAATAGTGCCTGCTACTTGTAGCAATTTCACGGAATCCCAGGGAAATGAAAGCATCTTTATTCTTAAGACACTTCAAATAAAGCTGGGGATGGGGCACCTGGGTGGTTCAGTCAGTTAAGTATCTGACTTCAGCTCAGGTTGTGATCTCACTGTTCGTGAGTTCAAGCCCCGCGTCGGGCTCTGTGCTGACAGCTCAGAGCCTGGAGCCTGCTTCGGATTCTGGGTCTCCCTCTCTCTCTGCCCCTCCCCCACTCATGCTTTCTCTCTCTCTCTCTCAAAAATAAAATAAACATTAAAAAAAATTTAAAAAAAAAATAGGGGCGCCTGGGTGGCGCAGTCGGTTAAGCGTCCGACTTCAGCCAGGTCACAATCTCGCGGTCCGTGAGTTCGAGCCCCGCGTCGGGCTCTGGGCTGATGGCTCGGAGCCTGGGGCCTGTTTCTGATTCTGTGTCTCCTCTCTCTCTGCCCCTCCCCCGTTCATGCTCTGTCTCTCTCTGTCCCAAAAATAAATAAACGTTGAAAAAAAAAATTAAAAAAAAAAAATAGAGCTGGGGACTCCTGATGTCCATTAAGTGAAACACCCAAGGTGGGTTAGCAGGAGTGCTGAGAGACAGGGCTTCATAAACGAGACCAGCCTTATATTCTCTCCACTCTACCTGGAATGTTCCCTCCCCTCCCACCACTACCCATCTGTCTCTGCCATCCAGAGCAGTGAACCTGGTGATCTCCAGCTTCTTGGCGACTGCACTCAGGCATCAGTTTCTCCAGCACACAGTGCTCTCCCCTGCTCCCTGTTCCCCGGGCACTAAACACAGAGTCCTCTCCGCACATCTGTCTTTCCCACCAAACTATTTGCATTGCTTGGCACATAATGTATGCTCAATTAATATTGATGTCCATGAAATGAAAGTCTGAGCTTTGATTTATCTGAGAGAGCTGAAGGGAATCGTTTCTCTGAGGGGATAAAAGAGAATTTGAGGAGAAAACAGCTACACCTTACTACGTGAGACATTAAGTCAAGTGCTTTTCACGACATATGGAATGGGAAAACGTAGGGTCACTCAGAATGTGAGGGGGAAGGTTGATTTCAGACATGCTAAAGCTTTCCTGGGACAAAACAATGACAGCTGGAAATGGACACGATGTCCATGTCACCAAGATGGCAGAGACCTCCTTGGGAGCAGCATGGTGGGGGGGGGGGGTAAGGTGAATTCTAGAAGGTGTGGAAGGTGTGGGCAGATGTGGGAAGACCTTGGAACACTTAAGGAATCAGGTTCAGAGACATGACGTGGGAGGAGAGAAACACTGTGTACCGGGAGAGTGACTATCTAGACATTCTCCGGGCAAAACCCAGGAGGTTCATCAGCCGAAGTGAGGTGATTCCAACAAAGACATGCTCACCTAGAATCAAGGGGGAACCTGGAAGCAAGCAGACAGAAAGACAGGAAAGTACAAGGAAGAACTTTCCCAGGAATGGAGTTATAGAAAGAAGGTGAATTTAGGAAAATGAAGGACGACCAAAACGACTTAATTCACAGAGTTAACCCGGACCAAATTAAAAGGTATGCGATGACTCTGGACATGGGTAAGAACACCTTTTCCTGTTAAAAAAAAAAAAAAAAAGTGCTATATTCCAGAAAGGGGATTTGAATCTTAAATCACAAGCTAGTGGTTTCAAGAAGGAAAAAGTGGTAGTGAGTAACCATAATAGTGCCTGAAGAGACCATTCACTACTCATCCATTCATTCAGGGATGAGCAAATTTTTTTAGCGGCAAACACGTGCAAGGTATTGTACTGGGGGTTAAGAGGGTGATAGGAAACACGCATCTATCTGCCTGTATCAGTGTCCCAGGGCTCACAGCCAAATGCAGTGTATCAAATATACTTTATGAACTAAACTACAAGGTAAAGAAATAAATGTCATAGTTTAAATGCTACGTGAGTGAGTCCAGAGGAAAGTGAGATTGTTTCCATGAAGAGAGATCAGGAAAGGGTTGGTAGGGGAAACATCATTTGGGCTGGGCTTTGAAGGATTGATAGGAGTAAGGAAAAAGCCTGGATGGTGTTTTGCACATAGTAACAGCTCTATGGGAGTTTTTTTAAGAGTTTCTTTTCTTTTTTTTTTTTCTTTTATATTTTTTATGAGAGAGAGAGCACGCGAGGGTGGGGGAGAGGAGCAGAGGGGGAGAGAGAGAAAGGGAGAATCTTTTTTTTTTTAAGTTAATTTATTTTTGACAGAGAGAGAGAGTGCAAGCGTGAGCTAGGGAGGAGCAGAGAGAGAGGGAGACACAGAATCCGAAGCAGGCTCCAGGCTCCAAGCTGTCAGCACAGGGCCTGACGCAGGACTCAAACTCACGAACCGTGAGATCATGACCTGGACCGAAGTCAGACACTTAACTGACTGAGCCACCCAGGCGCCCCATGAGAGAGAGAGAGAATCTTAAGCAGGCTCCATTGCTTAGTGCAAAGCCCAACATGGGGCTCAATGCCACAACCCTGGGATCTTGACCTGAGCCGAAATCAAGAGTCAAATGTTCAACTGACGGAGCCTCTCAGGCACTCTGGGAATTTGCTATTAATATTTTAATTCAAACCAATATCCTTGCAAGTCCCCAAGGCAATTTGATGCCTTTGTTTATAATACTCCTTCTACTTGCAATTCTCTTCCCTTCTCTGGCCCCTTTCTCCCTGACCAATACCCCATTTGTCTTTCAAGATCATCACCTACAAACATTCCCCTGACCCTCTGGATCACACCTCCTGTCACGCCATCCCTGCAGTCTATACTCTGAGCACATCTCTGTCATAAACAAGTTACCTAATCAGGGTGCCACGGGTGGCTTCCTGTATGATTGCAAGCACCCA
Source organism: Lynx rufus (assembly GCF_022079265.1). Classification (NCBI taxonomy): domain Eukaryota; kingdom Metazoa; phylum Chordata; class Mammalia; order Carnivora; family Felidae; genus Lynx; species Lynx rufus. The sequence goes on along the minus strand of NW_025814856.1, from coordinate 119,009,861 downwards.
GAGGGCCCCCCTTGAGTTAGATTCACCTCCACAGACCCAGTGTCAGGTCAGAGCAGGCCCTGGGTGGACGCACACGAAGGATGAGGCCGTGGAGTGAATGGGATTGCCAAGCATCGAGAGCAGAGACAAGGACCTAGGACAGATCTTTGGAAACTGACTATATTTTGAAGACAGTGCAAAGAAAAACAAAGGCAGGTGTAATCCTGGCTCCACCTGCCCAGACGGTGAATAGAAAGTGACCCTGAGCATCTCTCAGGCTTCTATTGTTTCATCCGAGAACAATAGTGCCCCTGTCTTTACGGGGATATCCGGTGAAGAACAGATCTGCAAGGAGGCTCTCCCCCCCACTCTTCCCCACACAATATATTAATAAACAGTTACGTAGGGCCGTGTTTTTATCCTGTTGTCCACACACCAGCTGGGCCTATTTGCTGTCCCCCAAACAGGCAGAGGTGAAGGCCAATACTGATCTGTGGCGGCCCCCATCCAGAACCACACGCAAATCGCCAACAAAGTCTACTCCCCTGCGTCCAGACAGGAGCATAGGCAAAGGGGGTACCCTTTGTTTAAGGAACGTACAGGGGAAGAATTCCTTCACAAACTTAGATACCAAGAAGACAGACAGTTTGGTGTTTGCCCGTGTTCTCTGAAACAGGAGTCACACATGAGGCCATTCACTCTGAAAACAGAAACAAAAAACTCACTCCTGCCAACGTACCAAATTCCACAAGGGTGGCGTAGCTTAGTTTCCAGGTGAATTCCGTCTTTTTCCCAACCTTCAGGACTCCTCCTCCAGGAAGCACTTGGTGTGCAGTGTTTTGTGGTCTATGTGTGTTCTATAGCACACTATGGGCACCCAGCCCACAGCATGAAGGCATTTTCATCTAGCTTTTGGTGAGGGGGAATGTGCCCAAAAGCTATTCCAAAACCTTGTTTATAACAGATGTCAGCAGCCTGTGTTATAAAACTTACACTATTTGTCAATGAAATATAATGCTCAAAGCAAAATATATAGTATGTTTACTTCTAAACTCTTTGCCACTTTGCCAGACAATAAAAGAAAGCTGTATTTTTGTCAGATATTCCTCTTAAGCCAGAGTGGCAATTCCCTTTCCCTTCTCCTGGCTCTAATGAAGGCCAATCTGTTCCACGTTCTACACAACCATGGAAAGCCTGGAAAGAGACGGGAGGAAGCGAATTTAGTATTTATGAACTTGTTGTGCCGTGTAGATAAATAGCCAGTTTCCTACTTCTCCTGGGTATCTGGGCAGGAAAAAACTCAGTTAAGTAGGAATCGAATGATTCCTTGAAAGCATCATGGGAGGAAGGGGGTCTTCCTCTCCTATTGTTTCCTCCTTATGTGGTGAATGCATCGCTGTTTTCCAGAGCCTTAGACTGCAGTGAGAACACGGTCAAGATGTGGGGTCTTTCTCATATGTAATATTGTGTGAGAGAATGTGGTTAAGAAGTTGGTTTGTATATTTTGAACACTTGATACAAATAAATGCTATTGTTTATTCAAATGCTTGTGATTAATTTTACTTGTTTGATTCTTCATTTTAAATCTATTTCATCGAGATATAATTACATATAATAGAATGTCCCCACATTATGCAGTTCAATGAGTTTTAACAAATGTATACACCCACAAATGCAACAATCCCCCCAATTAAGAAACAGACAACTTTAAAAATAGAACTACCCTACGACCCAGCAATTGCACTACTAGGTATTTATCCAAGGGATACAGGTGTGCTGTTTTGAAGGGGCACATGCACCCCCATGAATATAGCAATGCTATTGACGTTATATAAGGGTATTATGCTAAGTGAAATGAGTCAGTCAGAGAAAGACCATATGACTTCACTCATATGAGGACTTTAAGGTACAAAACAGATGAACATAAGGGAAGGGAAGCAAAAATAATAAAAAACAGGAAGGGTGACAAAACATAAGAGACTCTTATATATGGAGAACAGAGGGTTACTGGAGGGGTTGTGGGAGGGAGGATGGGCTAAATAGGCAAGGGGCATTAAGGAATCTACTCCTGAAATCATTGTTGCACCATACGCTTACTAACTTGGATGTAAATGTAAAAACTAATTAATTAATTATTTAAAAATGAATAAAGTGCCAGCAGGATAATGGAAAAAAGGAAAAGAAAAGAAACAGACTATTTCTAACACCCTTAAAAGTTTTCTTGTCCACTGTTGCAGTCTCCTCACCCCAACCCTAAGAAGCCACTGTTCTCCTTGTTTGTCACTACAGGTTAGGTTTACTTTCTCAATGATTAAGTAGAAATGAAATCATATATTATGTAGTCTTTGGTATCTGGCTCCTTCCTCTCAGCACAGTGTATCTGAGATTCATCCATGTTTCATGCTTCCATAGTTTTTTTCTCCTTATTGCTGAGTTGTATTCCATTGGAAGGCTATACTGCAATTTGCTTATCCACTCAATGGTTGATGGCCATGTGGGTTGTTTCTGCTTTTTAACTATTATAAATAAAGCGACGAGGAACATGTAAGTGCAAATTTTTGCCGGGATATATGTTTTGATTTCTCTTGGTTAGTTACCTAAGATTGAAATTGTTGACTAAATGGTAATAGTATAGTTAACGGTATAAGAAATTGCCAAACTGCTCTCCGAAGCAACTGAACCATTTCACGTTCTCCTAACAGGGTATGAGCGTTCCAGTTGCTCCACAAGCTCGTCAACACTTGATATTGTCGGTCTTTTTAAATTTTAGCTGTTCCTCTGGGCATGTAGTGATATCTCATTGTGGTTTTCATTTTTATTTCCCTGATGAGATGAAATGTTGGGCAGCTTTTCAGTCTTTCACACATTTTCTGTTGTGAAATTTCTGTTCATATTTTTTGCCCATTTTTCTAAACTGAGTTGTTGTTGTTTTTTTTTTTTTAATTACTGTAAGGAGTCTTTCTTTATATTGTGAATACAGTTTTTGGTTTTTTTGGTGAGACAACTGTTTTGTGAACATTTATCTGGCTTGCATATTCAATTGTTTATGGCATCTTTCAAAGAATAAAAATGTTTAATTTTAATCAAGTCAATTTTATCTTTTTTTTACAATGTTTCTTTAGTTTCATATGTATAACATAGTGATTCTGTGGTTTGATTGTTTTGCAGTTCTACCACAATAAGTACAGACACCATCTGTCGGCTTACAAAGTTATTAAATTTATCTCTTTTTCAATGATTATTGCTTTTTGTGTCCTAAGGAATCTTAGATAAGACAAAATCATGAAGATTTTCTCCTTCCTTTTCTTCTATGTTCTATAATTCCAGCTTTTTATTTAAGTCTATTAGCCGTTTCAATTATCTTTTGTGTATGTGGGACAAAGGTCACAATTCACTTTTTTTTCCATATAAATATCCAGTTGTTTCAGTATCATTTATGGAAAAAACTATCCTTTTCCAAGTGAACTGCTTCCATACCTTTGTCAAAAAAGTCAATTGAGCAAATACATGTTGATCTAGCTCATTGGCTTTAAAAATTCAAATATTAAACTTTGAATCGAATACATTGAAAACATTAAGTTCAGTGCTATTGAAGAAGGATCAAGGAGAATATGCTTATGGCATTTAAAAAGAAAACCAGCCCTGAGAGAAATTGCCCATTTGTGTGTGTGCCCTCACCAGGCAGCAGTCCTCACAGAGCAGACACTGGGTCTGACTCAAGCTTGTGGCTGGCACACAACGGGCTCCCAATATACATGTTCATTGAATAAATGAAAAAAGGAAGGAAGGAAGGAGAGAAGGAGGGAAGGAAGGAAGGAAAGAAGAAAGGGAGGGAGGGAAGAAGAAAGCGGGGAGGGAAGGATGGGGAGAAGGGAGAAGAAGGAAGGAAGGAGGGAGGGAAGGGAAGGAAGGAAGGAAGGAAGGGAGAAAGGAAGGAGGGAAGGAAGGAAGGAAGGAAGGAAGGAAGGAAGGAAGGAAGGAGGGAAGGGAGGGAGAAGGGAAGGAAGGAAGGAAGGAAGGAAGGAAGGAAGGAAGGGAGGGGGGAAGGAAGGAAGGAGGGAAGGGAGGGACAAGGGAAGGAAGGAAGGAAGGAAGGAAGGAAGGAAGGGAGAAGGGAAGGAAGGAAGGAAGGAAGGAAGGAAGGAGGGAAGGGAGAAAGGAAGGAGGGAAGGAAGGAAGGAGGGAAGGGAGGGAGAAAGGAGGGAGGAGGGAGGGTGTGAGGAAGGGAGGGAGGAAGGGAGGGAGAAAGGAGGGAGGAGGGAGGGTGGGAGGAAGGGAGGGAGGAAGGGAGGGAGAAAGGAGGGAAGGAAGGGAGGAAGTCAGCCAACTTTTCATGGCAGCACCATAAAACAAACTAGAGCTTTGTGGGTATTGCTGCTTTCCCTGGCTGGGCTATTTATTTCCAAAAATGTGTCCCCACTCACCATAGTCTCTAAGTGGTCCTTGCCTTACATGCAACAGGAACTTGGACTTCAGTCAGGGGGTTCTTACCGCCCCTTCAGTGAGGGCAAAATCTCAGTAGAGGAGGTTCTTGCCCAAGTTCCTCTCTGGCTCCGCGACTTATCCTCTCTGCACATGGTTCTTGATCTGTACTTTCCAGCATTTCTGTGAGGAATAACTGAGCCAGTGCCTCCACAATCTGAAGTGTGCCAGAAAACATTTTCCTATAACTCAACTCTTTTTCTGACTGTGTGTTCACCTCTGCAGGACGGGAGAGACGGCAGGAAACTGACTCACCGTCTTTCGTCCCTGAAGGTCGCTGCTGAGAGGTCGACGATCTGGACAAATGGTCCATTTGGACCTGACCCCTCTCTGCTTCTGAGCCTTGCCGAGTGTGGCAGCCTCTGCGACTGTCCCCGAGAGACTCCTCTCGGGGGCAGCGGGCGGTGAGAGACGCAGCTCTGGTCCCAAGCGCTCAGACCTGCCATCCCCTCTGTCCACCTGCGTCTCTCAAGGGAATCAGTTCCTGATCAGGGGGTGGAAGCCCGTCTCTCTTCTTGCTTCTCCCAAAGATTTTCTCTCCGCTACGCATACCCTACATTCTAATCACATTTATCCCCTGGGGCGATCAACACAGCTTGACTAGCTTTTTTGAAAAGGAAGATGGAGAGTAAAAAGGGAAAACATAAGGAGTGAAAAGAACAAAGGGTCGCAGTAAGAGAAAGCGTCTGGAACATTGTGTGTGATCAATTAATGTTAGCTGTCGTTATTAGTAGTAGTATTGGGCGGGGAGGGGCTAGGGAATGAGGAGCCCCAGTTTCCGACAGAAATGAAAATGAGGCCATACCACCAGGCCGGCCACAGGGGGCCACCTTCCTCTCCCTGCTGTTCGAGGAACTCCAGCCAATTTTCAACCCATGTGACCACGCTTCCATCCAAGACAATTTGAATTAATTTTGCGCATGAAATTTGGTGGGACTCAGTGCCAAATGTTTAACTGAAATCAAGATGCAAACTTCCCTTCGTCCTCCTCGTTTTGTAAATCCTGTCAAAAATAAAATAAAAGCCATTAAGCCTGTCTGGCAACATTTGTCCTTTATGCACCAAGTTATTCATTGTTCCCGATTCCCTTATCCTCTGCCCGCCCGCCCCCACACCCCCCTCCATATTTGTTCTGTTATATTGATGGTCCCTGGGCAGGCCCAGCACACCGTCAGCTCTACTGACATTGCCAAGTCTAAGATGCCTTTTAGGGACTTATTTTATTTAAAGAGCACCCCATTAATGGGTTTAATGGCCTTTCAATCACTTAGCATGCATTGTCAATGAGGGAGAATCGATTTTCTGAGAATTCCTGTTCTGGGAGGAAAACAAACAGCCCTTCCTTCTCATTGCAGTCTGGCCAGTGAACAGATGATGATGTAGGACCCGCTCTGTCCTGGGGTCTCAAGCTCTCCTTGTGGCCGGCTGGCAGGGGAGCGGTGTGGCCAGCACATGCCCGGTGACACGCGCTCCTCTTTCTGTAAGCTGCTGGCCGTGGGGACACCTTGCTCGTGAACTTCAGATGAGGCTAACTGTTGCTCTCACGAAAGACCCGCTCTGGGGTTCACGCCACCCTCTTTGGGGAAGAATCAAACCACTGCCCCCGAGGCTTCATGAGATCCTCTCGGTCCACAGGAACAGATGGCGAAGGACGACTGGCATTTCAGTGTCCCCCAGACGCAGACTTTTAAAAGGGCACTGCACCTCCGCAGTCTTGAGTTCCAGAATCTTGAAGCCATGAGCAAACACAGAAACTCTCACTGGGGTAACTTCTAATTCCAGAAGTGTTTGTGGATAACTTTCTGAGTACAGGGCTTGGTGTCCTGGGAGACACATGCAGGGGACATGAAGACAGTAAAACGCCATCTCAGTGCACACTCAGGGTTTGTCTCTTGCAAGTTAGGATCTCCTTTAGGTGTTTGTTAACCAAACTTCTCTCCCCTCCCTCTCCGATTCTCCCCACCTCCCCTCTGCCTTCCCTGCCCTTCTCTTCTTCCTTTCCCTGCCCTTCCCCAGAATCCTGCAGGAAGTCACACACCCTTGGTAACCACAGCTCTGTTCCACGAAGACTGGCAGTGATGGGGAGTCTCTCCTTGGCACTGGGCAAGCTCCAGTCTTCAGAATCGTCACCAGGACTCTGTGTAAATGCTGTTATGTTGTGACTACCCCCATTTTTTTTTTTCAGGGAAGGGAACCAAGTTCAAAGGAGATCAAATCATTTATTAGCCGTGAGCCAAACCCATCTGACTTGAAAATCTTTTCTCTGAAACCCTGCGTCTCCGTTGTTTTCTCCTGATTTTTTTTTTCAGGGTACTTTGTTCCCCGGGGAGTCCTAGCCGGTTGGTACCTGTTGTCCTAAGGTAAGAGAAGCAGACTTCCTGATACCTGGCTAATTAGAATAACAATATTCACAATGTAGCTATCACCCATAAGGTGACCATCCTGTGCCGACCACTTCCTGTATCTTTCTTTCGCTTAATTCTCACAACTACCTCAAGAGATGGAGAAAAGGGCACCATGGGGTTAAGGGACTTGCCCAAGATCTCATAGTCACTAAGTAATAATAATGATGATGAAATTGCTAGCATTGATTAAAGGCTTAGTCTATGCCAAGTGCTGGGCTAGAGTTTTTATATCTCTCTATCCTTTAATCCCAACAAGGCAAGTGTTGTTATTTATAGCTTACAGATGAGGCAACGGAAGCTCAGAGATTGCAAGCAACTTGCCCAAGGTTACCGAGTGCAAAAGAGACAGAGCCAGCCCTTGGGCCGGATGGCCTGGGCCTCCTTATAATAGCAATGCCACAGTCACGCCCCAAAGCCCACGCTCTTCAGATTGAACCAAAGCCTCCTCTGTCCTCGCTAAAAGCCTTTTGGAAAACGGCCCGTAACGTTTTCCCAAAACAGTAATTGAAGACAAACCCGAGAGACATCGGTTTTGCGGCAAGGCTGCTTCTTAACAAGCTCTTGCCCCGCCCGGGGAGCTCATTTGCATTTGTCCTTCCGCAGTAGTTTCCAATTCCCAGGCAGAACACAATTCCACTGTAAAATTCGCCTTAACTAACCAGCTGTCTGCCGCAGCCAGGCACCAGGCTCAGGTGCGACTCCCAAGGGGCTCGCTCCCTCGAAGCTGCGTGCCAGCCTCTGTAAAGCAATGGAAAGTCACCTCCGAGAAATGAGATGCCACTCGGAAGAGGTATGTGCTGCCATGCCCGCTGGTTGTCAGCTCGGAGAAGTGCAGGGGTGCCAATCACGACTCAATTACTCCCAGGATTTCTTTCCTGAAGTCTTCCCTGTCATCTGTAAGAACCAGCACGGGAAACACTGGCAAGCGTCCCGGGGTGTTACTTGGGACGGTATCTTGGAAGGGAAGGGTTACGGGCCCAAAGGGCCTTGTCTCCCCACAGGGTCAATAGGGCATCCACCGAGGGCTCCCAACGTCCAACAGGCAAGAGAACGCTATTCAGCAAATGTTATCTGAGCCTCCACTATATTCAGGACATCACGGGAGGACGTACAGAGGTGAATCACAAGCCCAATCTCAGGGTGCCTGGCTGGCTCAGTGAGAAGAGCATGCAACTCTCCATCCCAGAGTCATGACTGCAAGCCCCACGTTGGGTGTAGAGATGACTTAAAGTAAATAAACTTAAAAAAGCAGCATCCCCAATCTCAGCCTGATGTGACCCTACAATTTGACAAGTAGGCAGAGTGCCAATTAGAGTAAGAAAAGGGCCCTTAGAAACATATAATCAATGAAGTTCAAAGACATCTGCTTAGAGGTTGTAGTTGCAATGAGGAAGCAAATAAGATTACTGGGAGAAAAGGTATAGGGAAAGTGGAGAATAATGCCCACAAGGAGGCTTGTGCACAGGCCTCAACAGAGGCAACAGAGGCAACGGCAAAGACACCCTAGAAAAGGAGCAAGGGAAGAGAGTAACAGCTCAGTTCCCCGGGGAAGCATAGGGTGACAAGTGGGAGGGACAGTCTGTAGTGTCCATTGAGACGGGGGTGATGAGACGGGAGACGAGGCCATGGGCCCCAGTGACTAGGAGGATGCTGACGCCCCCTGAGAAAACAGTGTCTGTAAGGGAGACCAGCAGTGTGCCCAAGGTCAAGGAGACAAGTGGGTGGTGAGGAAAGTAACTGAAGAGTGTGGACCGCTATTTAGAAATGTTCACTGATGAAAGGAAGAAAAGGCTGGGGGTCAGTAAGGTAAGACGGTAGCAGCCCTGAGGAATGTACTTAGAAGGATGGGGGAGATTCGAGCAAGCTTGCAGGTCCCAGGAAAGGAGGGCTGGAAGATACAGGGAGACCACATGTTCCCGATGGAGCAAGATTCTAGGGCAGGCAGGAGCTACCACGGGCATAGGGGGGACAAATTCACGTGGGGAAGGTGGGGAGACCCTTCAGAGACTGGGGCAAGGGCAGAGGAGAAGGGATGTGCTCCTATTTGAGATGGAAAGGGGGATGCTGGAAGAGTATACAACTGGTGACCTTGACTTTACCATGACATCCCAAATGATCTCCAAAATATTGTCCCATCGCAATAGTGGGGGACTGTGCTAAGCTGGTCACCTTCTGAAGGAGGATACTGGCAGAAATGGAGAAAGAGTCACTACATTTGTTTTTCATCAAGCAAATATTCATCTTTTTTTCTCATTTTTTTTTAATTACATACACAGTTCTAATCAGTTTAGTTCTTCAACTTTCCTTGCCTTTACTTCTCCTCAGGAGTATCTTATGACCTTTATCGCAAGGATTTGCCTCCTCTTATTACCATCTAGAGTCTGTAGGGGCTAATTATCCAGGCTGAAGATTATCTGGGTCTTTCTCTTCCTCTTTCCACAGACTCCCTGCACCTTAGCCATTTCATGCTCATCACGTGGGCAGGGAAAGCAGGAAAACCTGAAACTCAAATCAGTTCATTTTATTACTTATTTTGGGATCTAGCCAAATATTTTAAGCTATTAGCTCAAATGAGGCTGGGGGCTAACTGAAGTTCATAGTCATTTCGTTATCCGTGAATGGAACCACCCACAATCAGTCCCCAAGTCAGAAAGATGAAAACGTCTATGTGATTTAAAAAAAAAAAAAAAAAAGACATGGTTAGTGAAGGTTCTACTGGCAGAGATCTAAGCAATACCTCTTGTGTCATAGTTTTGACTATCTCCTTGCCGTTCACTCTGAGTCTTGCTTTCTCGTTGTGGCTGTCTAATTTGAAATTCCACATATTGTATTTTCAGATTGGAAGCACTAAGAGCTAGCACTGCCAGTATTAACAGATTGGTGTTTCTTTCAGTCTCTGAAATGTGATGCTTAGAGTATTCATTAACATTATGGTTAGGGCAGCGTCCAAAGCTCCATTCTCCGCCTGTCTCGTCGACAGTTGAGCATAGGGCATGATCAGATGGTTCCTTATTAAACTTTGAGGGGTGTGTATTTCAAAAAGGCTCCAATAAGTCATGACACTGTGCTTCAGTTTGTCAAGATATTAGTATTGGGAGAAAATGGGTAAAGGATGACTACTGTGAACCTACAGTCATATTGTGAATCGCCAATTACCTCAAAATAAAAAGTTTAATAAAAAATTCTCCAAGAACTTATCATCAGAAGAGCAAAACCAAAATGAAATCTAACAAAGGACTTTCATATACTCAATACATACACTAAAGTGGCTAAAATTAGAAAGACTGACAATATCAAATGTTGACAAGGATGAGAAGGCACCAGGCCTCTCGATACTGCTGGTGGAATATAAGACCACTTTGGAAAGCAGCTTGGCGATTTCTTAGGAAGCTGAACATACCCTTTCATAGGACCTAACAATCACACTCCCAGGTATTTACTCAAGAGAAATGACAATGTATGTCCACAAAAAAGACTCATCTACAAATGCTGACAGCACTTTATCATAATAGCCCCCAAGTGAAAACAACCCAAATGCCCATCAACTAGCAAATGGATAAATACATTTTTATATACTCATGCAATGGAATACTACTCAGCAAAAAATAGATGAAAACCACTGACACATGTAATATAAATAAATTTCAAAATCATTATGTTGAGTGATAGACTTTAAACACAAGAGTACAAGGGCACCTGGGTGGCTCAGTCGGTTAAGCATCCGACCCTTGGTTTCAGCTCAGGTCATGATCTCACAGTTTGTGGGATCAAGCCCCACATCGGGCTTTGCATTACCAGCGTGGAGGCTGCTTGGGATTCTCTGTCTCCCTCTCTCTGCAACCCCCCCCCCACTCTCTCTCAAAAAAATAAATACATAAACACAAGAGTACATACCACGTGATTCTATTTGCTTGAAGTTCTAAAACAGGCAATACAGTTCACACCGACAAAAAGCAGATCTGTGGTTGCCTGGAGACTTGGTGGCTCAGGGATGGGTATTAGCTACAAACAGACACCATGGAACTTTTCAGGATACAATCAGTAACTTGATTGTGGTAATGGTAGTGGTTATGCAGGTGTTTTTGTGTGTGTGTGTGTGATTTAGTGTAAATATACCTCAATAAACTTGAATGAGGGACCAAAGAAGGCTCCAAGAACCTCTAGCTAAATCAGAAAAATAAACCAAAACCTAGCAATGAGTTTCTTACACTCAGTACTTTAACTTCCTAATCCTAAATGCATCTTCAACAAGGAACAGATACCCTGAGTCAACACACCTGGCTTAGATCAGCCAGTAGAGGGAACTCTTTCTCAGACTGTGCGTCCATAAACTCAATGACCTACTGAGAGTAATCTCTAAACTGTGAAAATGTAACTCTCTTATGTCTCCACATTTCTCTTCCCTCCATGAGTGCAGCCACATAACCTCAGATAGAAGGGGCCCAAACCATCCCAGTGAAGAAACCACCCCTGTTCCCACGGAGAGGTGGGGGAAAGGAAGAATTCCAGACCAGCGGGTATTGCTTCCGTGTTCAAGCTGACTTCCTACTGCGCCCCCACTCGGATCTTTAGATGAGGCCAGATAATTGTTAAGGATGCTTGTAAGCGAGCCCTCCTCTGACTCCCCAGTCCCAGCAGTCAGAGCCTCGCCACAGTGCTGTGCCTGCCCTCTGTCTCAGTCGCCCGAAAGCGGGGTCCTGACTTGTGTTTCCAATTGTTCTCTAACCTAGAGCCCCAGTGCTACCTAATGCCAAACCCCCTAACAACCAGCTTTGTCTGTCATTTGCCCGCAGCCAGGTTTCTGTGATGCTCCTTTCTGCCCACATATAGGACACACTGGGACTCCCTCCCCCAGGAAACTTCTAGAAGTCAGGCCCTTGCCCACCTGTGCTCTGACTTGGGTCTGCCCCAGCCCTGGCAGGCCACCTGCTCATCCTTGTCACCCTCTCCTGAGGCCCACCTAGATTTACGAATCCCAGAATCACCCCCAGGGATGCCCACTCAATAGTAACTATACACTGGTTCTCAAAGGCATTTCTTCAAGCCGTTGTTCACCAGAAAACATTTTGGTGAGATAATCATCAGTTCTCAGAGGACAAATTTTGAGTCACTGTAAACTAATTCTCTTTAGGGGCACCTGGGTGGCTCAGTCGGTTAAAGCGTCTGACTTCAGCTCGGGTCATGATCTCGTGGTTCACGAGTTCGAGCTCCGCGTCAGGCTCTGTGCTGACAGCTCAGAGCCTGGAGCCTGCTTCGGATTCTGTGTCTCCCTCCCTTTCTCTAGAATAAATAAAAACGTTAAAAAAATAAAAATTAAATTAAAAAAAATAAAAGAATTCTCTTTATGTTGCATCTAGAATCGTGGAACTTTAGAGTCAGGTTTCAGAGTCCACGTGCTCCAAGCACTGCCTTGGCAGGAATTGTTGAGAAGTGGACACAGAGGTCTTACTTTTGACCATTTCCAGTAGGAGCACTCAATACTTTTCAAGATACTCCATCCCACGATTAGGAAGATTCTGTTGCCAAAATCTCCTTTATATGGACTTCAAATTTATCTCCTTGAAAATCCACCTATTATCATGGCTTCTACTCTTTTGTGAGGAACACAGAATTCCCTCTTCCCTATGATAGCACTTCAATTGTTCAAAGTCAACAAACATATGTTCCCCTCCCTCCTGTTTCTCACATTATTTCTTCTCCAAACTAAGGAGAGGGGGGGCAGGAAGTCAAGTCATTTTTGATTCAGTTCTACTCAATTTGAAGCAGCATCCTGAGGGCTTGGGATTCAAAGGTGAGTAATTTGTGGTTTCTGCCTTTGAAGAGTTTATAGGATGGAAAGGGAAAGTTGGAGAGTGGGGGGTGGACACTCAGAGGAGACAGCAGCACTGAGTGAACCGGGAGAGGGTCAAAGGGTATTCCAGGCACCAGAACGTATGTGCCAAGGTCCAGTGGCATTGCTGAAAAGTTTCTTGAAGGGAGGGCACAGAGTGGGAGTGTCATGAGAGATAAGGTTGGAGAGGTAAGCCAGCATCAGATCACAAAGGATGTTGTAGGTCTTGCTAAAGACCTACATGCTTGCTTAAGCAGGGAATGACACAATTCTATTTCAGTTTTAGATGTCTTTGCTGTGTGCAGAAGCGGTTTGAGAGGAATAGGACTGGAGACAGGGGTGTCCAGGAAAAGGCTAACATAAGAACCAGGGAAAAGACGCCCATGACCTTACCTCAGGTGGCAGCAGGGGGATGGCAAAAGTGGGCTCACTGGAGAGGTGCCAAAAGTATTGATTCAGTAAGACTCAGATGTGAGAATACAGGGGAGGGTAACTCAACTCCATTTTTGTGGCTTGACTGGCTACTGATACTGTGACAAAGAAGTCAGACAACAGACAAGAAAAACCAGGTGCGGAGCCAGGAGCTGGTAAGCGAAGCTTTACACATGTTGAGGTCTGTGGCGAAGTTACTGGGGAAGTGATATCGGAGCTTAAAAGAGAGATCGGGGCCAGAGATACGGGCTTGTGAGTCCCAGGCCCATAAGTGGTCATTGAGGACACGGGGGGGGGGGGGGTGGATGAAGGCGCACAGCAGATGCCTACGGCATCACAAGAGAGTGGGAGGCAGCATGGGGGGATGGGCACAGAAGAAGGAAAATAGGGAGTGGCCAGGAGCCATGAGGCAGAGGACGCAACTGTTTCTAGCACAGTAAGGTTTCCAAACACTTGGCCGTCCCGGACACTTCAACCTTTTGTTGCTCCGGGTTTTTTTGACCTTCGGTAACCTTTATGAGGTAGGGATTTTTGAATGGACACAATATTCCGGACGTGGTAGAGAAGAATCACCTCTTGAGTTCTGGACCCTGTGCTTCTAAAAATGTAGGTATCAGGCCCTGATGGCTATGGCTCCTGCTGAACTTGTCAAATAAAAAAATCCTCAGTGTCTCAACAATTAGCCAATCAATCAATGAATAGTTATTAAGCCTGATTGTGCTGAGGTTTTATATGCAGGGTGTAAAAACCACCATCGCTGGCTCCCGGAAACATGCACTGTGATCAGAAAGATCAGAGATGGATATATAGACAGATGTGGATGACCCTGTTCTGATTACCACAATTAAAAATGGCTGCTCTTGGAACATGGCAAGCTCTCTCAGGGCTTCCTGCCTTTGAATTTGGCGTACCCTCCACTTGGGATTTCCCCTTCTCTTATGCTGGTTATCCATTGTTTGCCCCTTGGCTCCAAATCCGTCCTTTTTGCCTTCTCCATGAAAATGGATCTGAGCCCTTTAGTGATTGCTTCTTTGCCAGCTGGCACAGTGGTATGCTTTGTCGGTAGAGGGTTCTGGAGACACATTGCAGGAAGCAGAGGGGTTTGCATCCTGGTTCCCAAGTGCTTGCTCAGCAGGCTTCCCCAGAGCCCAGATCCAGTGGTGCATAGTGGCTCATAGCTTCCCCTGGCATCCCACCATTTGCAACAGTCTTGTAAGCAGAGCACCTCCCATGAGACACTTTACTGCGAACAACTCTCCTCTAACAGAGCAGGAGTGGGGTCGCTGGCAAGTTCCGATGGCAAATTTCCAGCGAGTCCCATTGATAGTATGGCCTCTTCTCTGCCAGTCAGCAAGCTGAGGCCATGCCCCTCTCACAAGATCTGGATTTCAGCCCTGGAAATAATAGCTGTTCCTTATATCTGCTATTCTTGTATTCTGTAGTAGTGTCTTTACTTCTTGGTAAAGTCCTTCTCAGGACCTTGTTATTCCAATCCCTGTTATAATCAATGATCCTTCATGTTAACCTTCCCCTGTCCAAATTACGGTGCAATTCTATTCTCTTGGTTGGACCCCAACTGATACACCTCCCTTGTCCACCTGGTAAACTTCTATTTATTCTTAAGACTGGCTTTGGACATCATTGCTGTACCTTGCCTGACAAAAAGTTCAATGGATACATGCTGAATGGATTTATGTATGCCTGAATGATTCCCATTACTGCTTGGAAGTTATTCAGGAGCTACTTTGGTAAGTGAGACATTTTTCTCTGATTAATGACCAAAATCATAGAGAGACCATGGTCAGGTGACCCTGGATTTGGTGTCTTAAGGACAGAGTCGTTGTTCAAGCTGGTCTCCACTGGCTTTTACAGCCCAACTTCATGGCACAAAGGTGGGAACCAAAGGAAAATTTCCTGGAGATATTTATCTTTGGCTTGTTTTGAAGACATTAGTAAGCAAGTATTTTTAACTAGTCAATTTTAACATCAATCAGCCAGGTGTTAGTAAACTAAAATTACAAAACGCTGGTGGTCTGATATCTTTGGATGTTTCTAGTTACCTCAAAAGTTATTTAAAAAAACGTTATCAAAAAAGATCCCAATGGGGGCGCCTGGGTGGCTCAGTCGGTTAAGCGGCCGACTTCAGCTCAGGTTGTGATCTCACGGTCCGTGAGTTCAAGCCCCGCGTCGGGCTCTGTGCTGACAGCTCAGAGCCTGGAGCCTTTTTCAGCTTCTGTGTCTCCCTCTCTCTGACCCTCCCCCGTTCATGCTCTGTCTCTCTCTGTCTCAAAAATAAATAAACGTTTAAAAAAAATTTTTTTTAATAAATAAAAAAAAGATCCCAATGGACAAAACTGTCTTTATTTACCTCATATTAAAAAATTAAATACATACATCGTGGCACCTTGAGGAGGCATGGGTAAAAGTGGAAATGTTACAAAAAGAAAATAATAATAGGGCAGGAAAATTTCAAAATACATAAGTCAGGTTGCATTACCCTGGTATGTGCCACACCTTGGACCACGCCAAAAATCATGGGCATAAAAATCACTTACACGCATGCACACACTTACACACATACACACGTATGTGTTTACTTTGTTTATCTTGCCCACATAGATCGCCCACATACATAAACATTTGCATATATTGACAGATAAATTTCTCCTATAATATTATTCGTCACACTATTTCATTTGCCTTTTACTATCCTTTTGTTTTGGTATCCCCATCTCCATTTCCCTCCTCTGCAGAACATTGAGTTATAAGGATAGAAAAGGGTAATGTTTGTAAAGTTCTTAATATAGGGCTAGGCACAAATAAAGCACTATTTTAGTGTTAAAAAATAAACTAGCGTCAAGTAGAAATAAACAACTTTGAAAAAAAAGAACAGAGCTAGAAGACTCACACTTCCTAATTTCAATACTTACTACAAAACTGCAGCAATCAAAACAGCGTTTTGGGGCACCTGGGTGGCTCACTCGGTTAAGTGTCCGACCCTTGATTTCAGCTCAGGTCACGATCTCACGGTTTGTGGGATCGAGCCCCACATGGGGCTCCCTGATGAGCATGGAGTCTGCTTGGGATTCTCTCTCCACCCCCCCGCAAAATAAATAAATAAACTTAAAAAAAAAAACAAAACAGTGTGCTACTGGCATAAAGACAGACATATGGGCCAATGAAACAGAATAAAGAGCCCAGAAATAAACCCTCTCATATGCGGTCAAACGGTTTTCAGCAAGGGTGCCAGACCATTCAATGGGGAAAAGACAGTCTTTTCAACAAACAGTGCTGGATATCCACCGGCAAAACAATAATGTTGGATGCTTATATTACACCATATACAAAAACTAACTCAAAGTAAATCAAAAGTGTAAATATAAGAGGTAAAACTACAAAACTCTTCTTAGGTTTGGATTTGACAATGATTTCTTGGATATGACACCAAAAGCACAAACAACAAAAGAAAAAAACAGATGCATTGGGCTAATTGAAATTTAAAACCTTCATTCATCAAAGGACACTGCCAAGCAAGTGAAAAGGTGACCCACAGAATGGAGAAAACATTTGCAATCATATATTTGATAAGGGATAAGTATCCAGAATATTTAAAGAGCTTCTGCAGCTCAGCAACAACCAAAAAAAAAAAAAAAATTGTTTTAATGAGCAAAGGACTTAAACATTTCTGCAAAAAAGATATACATATGACCAATAAGCACATGAAAAGATGCTTAATGTCACTAATCATTTGAAAAATACAACTAAAACCACAACTTACAACTAAATACCACATCACACTCATTAGAATGACTATTGAAAGAAAGAAGGAAAGACAGAAGGAAGAGAGGGAGGGAGGGAGGAAGAAAGAGAAAGAAAGAAAGAAAGAAAGAAAGAAAGAAAGAAAGAAAGAAAGAAGAGGGAGAGAGGGAGGAAGGAAGGAAGGAAATAGTGTCGTTGCAGATGTAGAGAAATCGAGGCTCCTGTGAACTGTTGGTGGGATGTAAAATGGGGTCACTGCCATGAAAACAGTATAGTGGTTGCTCAAAAGATAAAACATGGAATTACCATATGATCCAGCAATTCTACTTCTGGGTATGTACCCTAAAAAATTGAAAGTAGGGACTCAAACAGATCTTTGTACACCAATATTCATCGAAGCATTATTCACGATAGCCAAAAGGGGAAAACAACCCAAATACCCGTCGACAGAAGAAGGGATAAACAATATGTGCATACAATGTAATGTATTCAGCTTTAAAAAGGAGTGAAATTCGGACCCGCGCTACCACATGGATGAACCTCAAAGACGTAGTGAATAAGCCAGACACGAAGCGACATATATCGTATCGTTCCGCTGATATGTAGTGCCTCGAGTAGACTAATTAATAGAGATACGGAATGGAATAGAGGTGAGCAGAGGAGAGGAGAGAAGACAAGGGGGATCGAATTTGGGGTGATGAAACAGTGTTGGCAATCGGTGGGGGTAATGGCTGCACACCAATGTGAATGTACATGATGCTACTGAACTGTATATTTTTAAGTGGTTAAAATGGCAGATTTTATGTTATATGTATCTTACCACAGTAAAAATCTAAGGAATAAAATCAAAACAAAACAAAACATAAAATCGTGTGCTCGTTATGTGCTAGGCGCTGTTCTAAACGCTTATTGCTTATTACTTGAGTTGAGCCTCTCCACCATCTTGCGAGGCAGGTTCAACTGCCATTCCCATCTCACAGATGAGAAATGGTGGATTGGTGAGGTTAAATGTTTTGCCCACGGGAAGGGAGAGAATGGTTGGTAGAGCTGGAAAGGGGGCCCCAGAGGATCAGAATCAGCCCCTATAACCTGCACACACAGCTGACTGAACAGATCATGAGTGTAATCTGTGCATGGGTAGGGAGAAGTCTCAGTGAGGAGGGGACCGGCCCAGGCCTCCTCCCAGATCCAGGACTTTCTGCGGGCCCCCCAGGCAGCACCTTCAGACAAACCACAGCTGCCAGAGTCTTTTTCTCCTACTGCTGGTGGCAGAGGCTTCTGAGGGCAGATGGAGCCCCCAGATACAGTCACCTTCAACATTTTATGGGGTGTGTGACCTACCCTCAACCAGTGAAAGGAGAGGCTTCCTTAAACATCTCCAAGAAGGGGCGCCTGGGTGACTCAGCCTGACTCTTGATTTCAGCTCAGCTCATGATCCCACGGTTTGTGAGATTGAGCCCTGGCTCAGGGCTAACGGTGTGGAGCCTGCTTGGGATTCTTTCTCTCCCTCTCTTTCTCTGCTCCTCCCCTGCTCACATTCTCTCCGTCTGTCTCAAAATAAATGAATAAACTTCAAAAAGAAATTCTCCAGGAAGAAGAGGTCTGAGGGAGCATAGGCCAGTCTAAAGCTGTGTGCAGATGATTGGGCCCCTCATCCAGCTAGAAATCCTTTCTTTTTTTTTTTTTAATTTTTAAAAAATATTTATTTAATTTTGAGACAGAGAGAGGGACAGAGCGTGAGTGCAGAAGGAGTAAAAAGGGAGATGCAGAATGTGAAGCAGGGCTCCAGGCTCTGAGCTGTCAGCACGGAGCCTGACGCAGGGCTTGAATTCACGAACCATGAGATCATGACCTGAGCCGAAGTCGGACACTTAACCAACTGAGCCCATGAGGGCACCCCTAGAAATCCGTGCAAGTTTAAAAAGAAAAAAAAAAAAAGAATGGAATAACTAACCCTGTTGGTGAATCATTCATTAGAACAACCACACAATCTGAATTGGGGGAAATTTCTTAGCTTGGAGATTTCAAAAAGTTAATGTCTTACTAATATCTATGCTGGTTTTCAATATATTCATGTATCTTTCTTTTCTTTTAATTTTTTTTATCTTCATTTATTTTTGAGAGAGAGACAGAGTGCAAGCAGGAGAGGAACAGAGACAGAGGGAGACACAGAATCCAAAGCAGGCTCCAGGCTGTCAGCACAGAGCCCTACGCGAGGCTCGAACTCACAAACCATGAGATCATGACCTGAGCTGAAGTCGGCCGCTTAACTGACTGAGCCACCCAGGCACCCCTGTATCTTTCTTTTCTGAACTCTCCCTCTCTCTTTCTCTCTCTGGCTGTAAAATTAACCGGTATTATCACAAAGTTTCTGTGTTACTAATATTTATTGAGATCTTACTGCTTGTAAGCTCTCTTCACAACATCCTCATTTTATAGCTGAGGAAACATACAGAGGTTAAGTAACCTGTCCAATGTCAAATAGCAAAGACATGGTGAGCTGACAGTCACACCAGGCAGTCTGACCCAGATCCTTATTATAAATCAGTCCTGGAAACAAAAAAATTAAAAAGAAAAATAAAAGTGAAAAAAATCAAGCAAGCAAGCAAGCAGCCCAGTGATGTTGGAAAATCCCCTTCCATACTCTTAGGTCTTCACCTGGGAAATGAGGGGTTTGGACCAGATGATGTGTAAGATTTTCTTCCAGCTTGAACATCGTTGTCTTTGCAGGCAAATGATACCTCACCATGCGCTTCCCAGATGGGTGTCCATCAACACTCGCTACTTGAATTATGGGCGCCATTAATGCCGTAGGACTGGAGAGTTGATCTCAGCTGAAACTGACAGTGCCCCTCAGCTATTTATCATTCTTTTGTCCTGCCCCAAACATCCTTTCTGCTTTAGCTACACTCACCCCCTAACTCCCTACATACCTCCACTATCTCAACAAAGTCTCTCCAGACTCTGTAATAACTCCATAAAAGAGCAACAGAGATAATGATTCAAGACCGAGGAGGAGATACGTGTTCTGATTAATATTCTTATTACAGTTCCTTCTTTCTTCCTCCAGAGTCACGGAATTTCTTCTCCCTTATGAATTTTCTGGGAAGTCTGGATAGTGGTGTGCGGGTCATGTTTCACAACCAGCTCCCCAAGAAAACAAAAAAGCCCTGATTGGTAGCATCTGCTGACTTCTGTGGCTTAAATATATTCCCACCATGGTTGGTTCTCTACTAATGCCAAGTCACTGAGCAAAGTTGGAAAGAAATATGAGCCAGTAGGAGCTGGTACCAACACATCACTGAGTCTAGGTCATAGCACTAGTCGTCTGTAAGCCTTGTAGCTTGTTCATGCATTTGTTCATGCATCCATTCAACAAACTTTTTAAAAATTATACTAGGAACATGAATAAGGCACCTATTGAATTAGTTCTTTATTACAAATCCATCGCCTTATTGGGTTTATTACAAAATGACTTTATTTTTCCAAGACTTTTCCAAACTGAGAAGCTTCTTGAGAGAAGGCAGGTGGAATGATGGCTTTTCTACCCCCAGACAATTCACTTATCTAAACCAGGTAAGATGATTTGCTTCTCTTGAGTTAGTAATCCTCGTTAACATTCTAAGCAGTTGGGGAAAGGGGCCTCAAAATGGCCTTGACAATAGAACCCTAAATTGCTTTATTATAGAAAGTTTACAAAAGGAATGCAAAAGACAACAACTCGCCTCTAGAAAATGCTTACCTAGACATAACCCTTCTATAATACTTTTTGTCTGCAGGGGCATATTCAAGACATGCATGGCATCTGAAGAACGTAGACTCTGGAGCTCAATTTCCTGGATTCAAATCACAGTTCCATCACTTATTAGCTGTGTGATCTTGGACAAATTACTTAATTCCTCCGGAAAATGGGGTTTAGGATCATAGCCGTCGCTCTTGTGAGAATTGAGTAAATACACATACAACACCCAGAACAACGTATAGGAAGCTCCACATGACTTAGCGGTTATTCCCAGCAAACACCGTCGAGGATTTTCTCAATGTTGTCTGAGGCGTGTCTTTCCAACGAGATGGTGCGCTCCTTTGCAATCCCCACTGTGCCTAGCCCACAGTACAACTTCAATCAATTCTTATTGAATAAGCAATTAAATAAATTAATTGATTAAATGTAACTGGATCAACGTGACTCCAAAGCATTTGTACCACAAACCAGCCATTGGGTCTCTCGTCTATATCTCAGGCACACTTCATATCTCCACAGGCTTCTCTGAAGGGAAGGAATAAGTACCTAGAATAATCCGTCAGAGCTATTAACATGTATTTATGTCCAAGAATGTTTATTATTCATAAGCAAGGAAAAACGAAAGCAACCTAAATGTTTGACAAGGGAAAGGTTGAATAAATTCATGTCCTAATTGTCGGAAGTGAAAAAAAGTAGCATGTAAAATTGTATAAATAATATAATCCCAATGTTTATTTTTTCAATGTGTTTGCATTAAGGAAAAAATAAAAAGAGACCAACCAGAAATACACTCAAATCATCACAGTAGCTATCTCTGAGTGATGGGATTGGAGGGACTTTTTCCCTCTTAATATATTTCTGAATTGTTTTTAATAACAAAAAAAAAAAAGACAAAACGGATCTGGACTCTCGACCTTGGAATTAGGGTCTCAGAAACGAAATGATGCATTCCTATGTGCACATAGATTCAGTGACCTAACCACCTCCGTGGATCAGCTCTGTCACCCACCCACCTACCTACCTGCCCAGTCTGACATTTGCCACCACCCATTTCTATAGCACTCCCAAACTCCTAAAGTGTCCCAAATCTGACACGGCAGCATAATCTATGCTTTGCAAATATGACTCCAACATCCAGCTATTTGGAAGCACCAACGATTACCTTAATTTTTCACATGCCTTTCAGATATCTGGCATTGGGGTAATACAATCAACCTCACGTAGACATATTTCCAGCTATTAAAAACCAAACACATTTGTGTTATCTCCTGCCCTTGAGGTGCCTGATACAAGGGAAGCATGATTGAGTACCTTACTGATAAGGCTGAACAAATATGTCTTTTGAAATAGGCTTTAGGAAAAACCCAGGTTGGAGATGTGCCATACATGCTAAAATCTAGCTTAAATTTGGGTAGAATGTGGGTCTCAATTTAGTGAACTGTGAATTCTAGAGTATTTGTTTAATAAAAGCCATTTTATTACTTTCAAATCCAAATGGGCTTGCAGCACAATTTTATGAGCCTAAATCGAGGAAGCAAGTATATAATTGGCTCCTGCTTTTAGAAATAGGTAAGAATTATTTATAATGAGCATATCAGTCAAGTATGATTTAGTCCCTCTGATGTGTTTAAAACAACTTATTCAAAATAATAAAAAAGCAACTTATTCCCTTAAGTAGCGCAATGTCTAGCAATCTTATTTTTATTCTTAATTTGCTTACATCCACCTCTCCTCAAGGCAATCTCAAGCCAAAGCCTATCTAAAGCATCATAAATTTCAAACTACTGAGCTAAATCAATAAGGTTTTATGGTACATCTTTTTTTTTTTTTTTTAAAGGAAGAAGAGGCATAACTTAACTAAACGTAGCCAGAGAAATGCACAGAAGTTATTTCTGCCGTAGCTACTCTGCTATGGATGGAGGAACCAAGCAGTTCTATTTTCATTCATGAGGAAAATCTCACAACAGTGGGCACACTGTGGGACACAGTCAGCCCAAGCAAGAAGCAAGAAAGCAGCTTTAGCTGCTCCTGAAACACTTTAGGGGCAGAAATTACTAACATCAAGGCACATTCTACTGTGAACCGAAATATCGCTGCTTCAATGTTGTTAATTTCATGCAAAAAATTTATTCCCATAATATTTATTAAGCACCCCTTCACCTTCTCTGCTTTATTCTTCTCCATTGCATGTGTCACTAACATGCTCCATAGTTTACTTTTTTTAAAATTATTTTTATTTTCTGTCTCCCCAGTTAGAATGTAAGCTGCATACGGGCATGAATTTTTCTTTGGGGTTTTGTTTTTCCTTTTTTCCGCTGTATGCATTTAGAATGTACCTGCACAGGGGCGCCTGGCTGGCTCAGAAGAGCGTGCGACTCTTGATCTTGGGGTTGTGAGTTCAAGTCACACATTGGGTGTAGAAATTACTAAAAAAATAAACTTAAAAGAAAAAGAATGTGCCAGCACATTGGAGGTGCCTCAGAAGTGTGTGTTGAATGAACCAAGCTTCCTCATAACCAAGGAGCATCCTCCTGAGGTATCTAAGGTGTGGTAGGAAGGGCACTGGATTTGGATTCTAAAGTAAGTAGCAATTTGCTTGGCTCAAAATATTCAGTGACCATTGTTTGGGTGGAGATGGGTGGATGGATATTTTCTTGGCAACTCGTCTGATCTGTGAAACGGGGTTAATGCTTCATTGTGAGAACAGTTGTGACACCTCGGTTTTTACCTGCTAACTTTCTTCTTGTAGCTGATGTAGAGGAAGCAGGAACAAGGCAGTAGAACCCTCCCTGTGTAAGACAAGGAAAGAAATCATTTAATCTTCCGCATAAACGAGAGGAGACAGGAATTTGGGTAGAAGTGTACGTTTTTATTCTGTCTTGCAGTGCTGCGAAGTCAAGACAGTGTTTGAGCAGAGAGGCAAGCAAGAGGCAGCCAAGTGCAGAGGTGACGGGCCGCCAGCTTCCAATGAGACGTGAGTGGGAACCAGCCCTCGGTTTCACTCCAGTGGCCTCCTTGAACCGCGAGGCATCCAACTGTCAGGCAAGGTGATGAAAACCCACAGTAGACACTCCGGATCTTAGTTCTGGTCATTAAGTCTCAAGGGTAATCCAGCCCCAGCTTTCTCGTTGTTAAGTTTGTGATTTTTTGCTACAAGAGATAAAGCCTTTCAGCTTTCTCCTTCCTCGAGGAGCATTTGGATTTGCCGGACGGTGGCTTGTTCGGTGAACAGGGAGGTCTTCTGCGCGCAGCACCGTCTGCTTTGGTGGACAGCGGCGGGGAAGGACACGTTGTCCTGGGAAGACAGCTAGGGTGGAGGCACAGAGGCCAGCGTGGGGTGAGAGCTGGGCCCCCAGACAGCTGCCGGTAGCCTTGGGAAGATGTTGCGGGGCCCGGGGACACTGTTCCTCCTAAAAAAATCTGAAATGCCCATTGGTAGAGAATCGGGGTAACTCAGTGCAGGAAAGTTTTCTTCCTGCTGTTCCTGCCTTGGGTTCGGGGGCCTCAACGTGTCCCAGAGCTGTCCCTAATGCTGTGCTGTGCTCAAGGAAATCACCTCGCCTCATGACCTCAGCCCTTCATGTGTTTAGTAGTTCGAGAAGCAAATTCCCTTCCTACCGATAAGAGGCCCCAGGCTCCCGCGGGCCCTGGCCATTGTTATTTTCAGAGTGAATTGCATAAATTTCTGTTGCTGTGGGGCTTGTGGGAGGCTAGATGTAGGCAACTTTTGAAACAAACCCCAGAATCCGGAATCAGGAAACCCCCAAGCATGCCTTTCTCCCAGAGCTCTGCTGACATAAGTGCTCTTGTGTTAGGAGGTGATGTTCCTACCTCCGTCTGTAGGAATAGTAAGGCTACAACAGATGTCCCAAGACCTACGCTGGGGGCTTCCATGGGCTTGATAATCCAAAAACCAGGATGGATCAGTAGTGACCAAGAAATGGAACATTCCAGAAGCGGTGCCATTGGTCAGTGTCGCTCAACCAGCACGGCCTTGGCGCCTGCCCCATGAAAGGTCTGGGAAAAAGTAATGAGGAAAGCATAAAGAAATAGAAGATCCTTTTCCCCATTACCATTTTCATCCAGCCAGGGAGACAGCCCGTGCACACATCCCGTGAGGTACACGCGCGGGATAGGTGTCAAATAAACGATCTCAGGCCCTGAGGACTGGAAGCGTTGAGGGCTGGATGAGCTTTCTAAAGGCTGGGTTGTATGGGAAAGCTTGGGGAAGAGGTGGGAGCCACCCAGGGTCTCATGGGATAGCTTGGAGGGGTGAAGGGAGGAGCAGCAGGATGGAGTGAGGAGAGTTTGTACACGTGTGACAGGAGAACGCTATTTATCTGTCCTGTCCCAACCCACATGACTCAGATGTTGGCAGGCTCTGGCTGGGGAACTCAGCAGAGCAACTGATGTTCATCAAGGCGCCCTATTTCCGCCTCGATTGCAGCGCACTCCCCACATGGCTACGTGCTGCTGAGTAACGTCTTCCAAGGCAACTGTCTGCTTACATCATGGGCTAACCTTCTGACCCACTTAATGAAGAATTATTATGACATTTCCAATCCTTCACACAACATCTTTGAGATCAAGGCAAAGATTATTTTTAGCCTGAATCGTTCGGGTTCCCAAACCCCACTGTTTCTTTTCTGAGTGTCTCAGGCTCACCTTTTCTTTTCTATTTCATCCCCACTACCTTCTCCCAAGTCCCCTGGCCTTTGGGGCCCTGTGGCCCATCCCACCGCCCTGGCTGCTCTGTGCGGCAGCTTATTCATGAAAAGTCCTGAACGTGTGCACATTTTGGACCCACTAGCTCCATTCCTCAAAATGTATCATTGCCTAACTTTTCTCTTTTAATTGTTCTTTCATTTGTTCATCCACGGTGTATCAGGAGTCCCGCCAGATGCCGGGGCCGTGAAGCAATGAACAAGCCAGAAACACAAGGCCCTGCATGAAGCTTATGGTCTAGGAGATTTGTTTGTTTTTTCTCCCATAAATCCAGATTTTTAAGAATTTATTTATGTCTTTCATCTCTTAGACAAGATATGCCTGTAGTATTCTTAGAGAGAATATACGGTCCCTGTGCGATATCGTCAAATAAAATCCCAATGGGGCGCCTGGGTGGCTCAGTCGGTTAAGCGGCCGACTTCAGCTCAGGTCACGATCTCGCGTTCCGTGAGTTCGAGCCCCGCGTCAGGCTCTGGGCTGACGGCTCAGAGCCTGGAGCCTGCTTCTGATTCTGTGTCTCCCTCTCTCTCTACCCCTCCCCCGTTCATGCTCTGTCTCTCTCTGTCTCAAAAATAAATAAAATGTTAAAAAAATTTTTTTTTTTTTTTAATAAAATCCCATTGACCATGCCGTGGACACAAAATGACAGAGCAGGCAGAATGAGAAAGAAAATTGTTCCAAGTCAGGGGTTTTCAAAGTGAGTGCCACACGGTGTGAGCGTCAGGGGTGGCGTAGGTTGGGTTGGAGAGGGGACAGTTTGCTAGTGCTGCACATGTGGACTCTTATGTCCCCAGCACCCCCACCTACCATGCAGTTCTGTGTCGTTTTCTCCTTGTGACTCTGGGCTTCCTGGTAAGATTTCTTTGACCAGAATGTTCTGTAGCTGACAAAGTTTGAAAACCGCTCGTTGTCTCAAGTTTCTATATTTAGTCTGGAAATCTTCCAGACCGGGGAGTTTTTCTCCAAATTCTCTGTAAATCCTCCAGCTTTTATGTTTAATTAATGAGCTTTACTGATACCTGATACATGTTGGGTGTGTAATTAATGAGCAGTAATAACACAGGCATGATAAGTAATAAAATTTCATAGACAGTACAAAGAGGCTAGAGGCTGAAAGCCCCAGAACAATTTTGCACAGTATGCAACGGGGGGAGGGGTGCGCATCAAGAACACCAACAAAAATGGAAGCACCTTCAACAATTTGACATGAAATCTGCATAGTGGCGTTGGGATTTTATTTAATATTTGCTGTCTTCTCACAATGCGCTGGATAATCATCTCTTTTCCCTAATCCTGCTTAACACCTTAAACCTACAGATTTGACACCTAAACTGTCATTACTCACATACTGCCATTATGATTTTTTTTTTTTACAATATCTGCAGGCCGCTTGCACTAGTAAATATTTTATTTAAATAGATTCATTTTGTGTTTAGATAAATTTATTTTAAAAGAAAACTTTAGGGGCGCCGAGGTGGTTCAGCTGATTGTCCGACTCTGGGTTTTGGTTCGGGTCATGATCTCACGGGTTCGTGACCTCGAGCCCACATCAGGTTCTGCACTGACAGTGAGGAACCTGCTTCGGATTCTCTCTCTGCCTCTCTCTCTCTCTCTCTCTCCCTCTCTCTCTCTTTCTCTCAAAATGAATAAATTTTAAAAAGAATTTTAAAAAACCACTTCATATCACTACCCATAAATAGAAGGACCAGAAGAAACACCAAAAACAGAAGGTAACTGTAACAATAAATTCGTAATGATGAAAATAATCCATTTTTTCTTTCAAATATAAAGCACATACAAGCTATGAACTATAAAATATAGCTTGCCTTTGCTTCCCTCCCTCACTTTATAGCCTCTTGTACCTGCACATCCAATTCCCACTCCCTCAAAGTATCAACCTTGCTTGGAACTCTTGACAGTCAAGAGTGGATGTGGTGTTAATCTCCTGTTTTTTATATTGATAAGAGATCGTTAACTTTTCAAGACTCAAATATCAGAACCTCATCGGAATCTTAGATATAATGAGAGAAGATTGTTCCATTTAATTTAAATCACATATATTAGGTGATCTACTAATCGCCTACTCATAAACCAGTCCTCAGGCCTCCCCACAGATTTATATTTAGATTGCCCCAAAACATGGAAATTTGCCCAAGAATATATTAAAGCCTTTAGAATTTGACAGATATGGTCTTTTCAGATTGTGATGACCCTCTAGCAAAAGAAATATGGATCAACTACCTCATTAGCACACACTTTATTCTAACTGTACCTATAATGATATTCTCCACCACCCACCCAGCCACCTAGGAAAGAGGGAGGGGGAATTGGCCTCGGGGTCTGAATATTGAATTTACATCACTAATGACTTGTCATTGCATTTTCTCCTTCTCACATTCCAGAACGCCCCCTCCCAGGAGACTTTGGGAGAGTTGTCACAGATGAGGTTCCCTGGGAAGCAGACTCTGAGATGAGGTAGTGTGTGGGAGGAGTTTTGGGAAATGGACTGAGGAACCACGCCTGGGGAGGCACAAGGGAACCAGGACTGGGTAGAAGGAGAGGTTAAGCTGTGCTGTTGTCACAACAGAAGCCCCAGCCAAGCTTACAGGAGTTGGGACAGCCCTTCAGAGGCAAGAACATTGTGTCTTTGTTCTCCCCACACTGGCCAGTCATTGGATGCAAGATGCCTCTGAGGAGGGGTCATAACTTTGGGCAATGCAGCTCTCTTTGGCCAAAGGCAGTTCTTGGGCAGGGATTCAGCTATGAGTCACCAGCAGGCAGAGCTCCTGGGAGGTGGGAGAATGATACCTCGGGCCTGGAGGAGGATCTGGGCAGTGGACAAGAGCATCTGCCTCAACAGTAAACCCACAAGTGCCTTGCCCCAAAGTCCCACCCAGATAAGTGGCAACACGGATAAGCCCTGAGGCCTGATTTCCAGGCAGTTCTTCCCAGTGATGACCCAGTGGGCCTGGAGGCTGAAAGAGAAGGTGAAAGGCAGGTAACATGGTCTGTATGTGTGCAGGAGTGGGGGTCGAGGAGCACCCCGCGCAGACCTTGATATTCCTCTCCACCCTTCGGCATTCATCCCTCCTCCACTGAGAAAGTGCTGAGCAGGAAACAAATGAGGTCTTGATGCCTACTGGGTTATCAATCTTGAGATATAGCATTCAATTGCAAAGTTGTTTGACCAAAGCCAAGTTTCGAATTCTGAAGGAAGCTGACTTTCCAGAAGGCAAGGACATTTGGAGGCATGAACTGGAGTGAACCTTTTCTAAGTGAAGACTCGGGAGTCTTGATTGCCAACAGTTAGCCAAGCATTGGCTGGGTTGCTTTCTTTCCTTACAGCCAGGAAAAATGTTAAGTGGAGGCGGGACTTCCAGGGCCAAGCCCGCGTGAAGCAAACCCGAAGGAAAGGAGGGAGCAGCCCATGCCGCAGATCTCCTCCTTGGTCTCCTTTTTCCCCCCTGCAGAGTCGGGTCACACAGGTGAGTAATAAAGCCAAAGCCTGCAACTGGTAACCTTGTCTTCAACCCCTTTGGTTTTCTTGGGGAACAGAGCCGGGAGCACGTCTCCGTCTCAGGCAGGGAGAAGCCCACCATAACTTTGCGCTGGTAATGGCGGCCTCATGCACGCAGCTCTCCACTTCCGCTCGGCCAAATAAGAATGGGTGTTGGGGCTGGGACCCTTCCTTGCCAAGAGATAAGGGGCCCACACAGCCTGCACCAGGCTTTTTTAACTTGTGTGGGAATATCTTTCCCTGTTTCAGGCTCAACAAGCGTTTCTTTGTTCTGTCGAAGCATTGTACCCTCAATGGCCCCCAGGTTTCAAGATTTCTGACTACACAGGAATCAGATCAAGGTCATTCTGCCGTAGCATGAGAGGGGCACATGGTAGGACAATTCACTTACTGCCAGTGGCACCTGTTAGCCATGATAGCCGTGAGGGACTGAGGTGTACCACTGGAGCTGATTTTGCCCTGTCTCTTCTCTCTAGATATGACCAGACGCATTGTTTCGTCCATGGCCGCGCTGGGTTGTGTTTTCCTTGGTGATTCTGAAACCGAGATGCAGTGGACAAATGTGTTTGGACCCCTGGTGCTTGGCATTGTGATGATCTTTGCTATCCGCGGAGCTGGAGTCCTCCCTTGACCCTGGGAACCAGCGCCCCATGTTCTGCTGGATGCTTTGTAGTACTCAATCTCGGGGGGGATAACGAAGTGATAGTTTACGTTGGACTCCAGTACAAATGGTAGGCCGCACCCTTGTCCAAAGGGTTGGTTGACGGAAGTTAATTGCCGCGAGGCCTATTTAAACTGGGATGTCTCCAAATGAAACCTGAACTCCTAGCAGGGTCCAAGAGAAGGTCCAGCAGAGGCACCTAATAACCTTGAATGATGGCGGCAGATCAGGCCATGTGACTGGAGTGAGCCACCTCATCTCGATAGGTTCTGTCCTAAATGTTAGAATGTGCTGCCACTTCTGAGAGCAAGATCATCTCTTTGTGTAGGGAGGAAGAAGGAGGTATTTGATTCGGGGTACAGACGGGTGGGGCCTTCACAGCCCTCCAAGGAGGAAATTGAGCAATGCTGCTCTCAGGGCACAAGAACTACATCGGTCCCTCATTTTAACTGGTTACTTCAGTGGGTCACAAAAGCTCTTCATAACTCAGGATCAGAGTGACAGGTGTTAGTTTAGCTTGTCATGTGGTTACTGAGCTGAGTGCTTACAATGTGTCAGGCACCATGCTGTCGTTTGATTCTTATAAACAACCCCTGAGGTGGGTCAGATTATTCTCCTTTTCTTAGAGAAATCAAAGATCAGAGAAAGCATGGAATTTACTACATACTCACAGACTCTAGAAGGCAAAGCCAATCCTTGAACCCAGGTCTGTCTGGCTCCAGCCCACTTCTGGCTGATGGTTAAGAAGCCCCAGTTCTCCACTGTCATGCCAGTGCCTCCCTGCACTTGTCCTTTCACGTAAAAGAGACATTTAATAACGGGGCTCCTGGGAGGCTCAGTTGGTTGAGCGCCTGACTCTTGATTTCAGCCCAGGATACGATCTCACGGTCGGTGAGTTCGAGGCCCGTGTTGGGCTCTGTGCTGACAGTGTGGAAACTGCAACTGCTCGGGATTCTCTCTCACTCTCTCTCTGCCCCTCACCCCCCCAACACCGTCTCTCAAAATACATAAACATTAAAAAAAGAGAGACTTTTTTTTTAGTGTTTTATTTATTTTTGAGAGAGAGAGAGAGAGTGCGATCAGGAGGAGGGACAGAGAGACAGGGGAACAGAAGATCCAAAGAGGGTTCTGTGCTGAGAGCAGCAAGCCCAATGCAGGGCTTGAACTCCCAAACCATGAATGAGATCATGACCTGAGCCGAAGTCGGACACTCAACCGACTGAGCCACCCAGGTGCCGCAAAAGAAAGACACTTAATGGCAAATCTTCGTGTGCCCAGAATCCCGTTCATCAGACCCCCTGGGCTCTAACGGTTGGCCTCCAACACAGAGGCTTCTCTGCATCTTTCCAACCTTCCCAGTCACCCACTGCAGTGCCCTGAGCACAATAAGGACCCAGCAAATGTTGCCAACTGACTGGCTGATGTACAAGCGAGGCCGCGAGATAAATCAGCCAAGGAGAGAGCCGGCCCATATTTTCACCAACTGGCATTGTGTCATTCCACAGAAAATGCTTGTATATGCCCTGTTTGGTTCTCTGAGCCCAAACCTCCTTTATTTGCTCTGAAAATCTGGATCACCATTTGCTTGGATTATGCTGATCATTTATTTAAAAAAAAAAAAAAAATTTTTTTTTAACCCAGGGAGAAAATGCCACTGGTAATTAAGCCTGTGTCTGTAACGAATTCCTATAACGGGTGTAATTCCTCTCCCTCCTGGTGGAGTCATGCCAGCCCGTGTAGACCCGAGTACGAGTGGCCATACCTGTTTATGTATGGCTTGTCCTTCTCCATATTTCACAGATGATAGGATATGGCTCTGCATCTTTTCATGTTAATTCTATTTGAAATACTCCCCACCAACATCTTAGGGCTGTGCCATCTAATAAGTGCAGCCAATTTATTGATAGTAAATCTAGGACAAGACAGACTCACATTGATGTGGGCCACAGGGCATTTAAATTAAACAGGAACTCTCCAGCCATCTGTGTTTTAACTTTTTTATGCCTTGATAATAAGCCCTGTTTAGAATAATTTGCTGTGGAAACTGGGACTTCGTGACTGACAGAGAAAGGCCGGGTATAAACAACCCAAGCAGGCCCCTGAATTTGCGAGAATGTCAGGCGAATTTAGACTCATCATAAAAGAATTCTCAGTGACTGTATTTCAATATGACACTTTTATGGTTTTTTATTTTCTAGTCCATTGCAGCCCCAGAGCCCTGGCATGATTTATATAGCCTGGCAGTGCATAATCTTTTGTATAAGATATACAGGCCTCCGGAGGTTTAATTTCTTTCCTCACCGCCACTGACAGCATTTGTGCTCCCCTTCTCTTCTATTTTCATTTCTAATGAGATATTGGACTTTGCTCAGTGAGAGGTGATATTTCCACATTTGCAGCCTGACAGGCTAAATCACCAGATCTCAGTGGTGAGGATACAAACCCATTTAAACTGTGTCAAAATATTCATGGAGCCCCATTGATTTGGGCAACGGTTATTAGGGAGCTATTTGGAAAGTTCAGGTTTAATTTTTGGAGCTTTCTGCTGCAAAATCACTCAGTTACATCACAGAGAAAATTGTATCAAAAGGATAAAGGAGAGTGAGGGGTGTGGCGTGTTCCATCTATTTTGTTGGGATTATTTTTAGTACAGAGATGACCTTTGTCGAAAACAACACCAGAAAAGTCCCACAATGACGCGTTGGTAAATGTGCGGCGTGAAGCAAAGGAAATCCTTCCTATTGCAAATAAATGAATAATATGTCAAGCTATGGAAATGTTTTTTAAAAAAAGCAACAGTGAACACAACTGACATAGGAGATTAATGCTTTGCATTGCTACACTGACTTTTACCTCCGCCTTTGATCTTAAATCTAGCCGAAAACTGTAGCGACAAGAGTTTAGCTTCTAAGTGGAGTGGGTTCAAATTGCCCTTTTCACTTAGTAGTCAGAAGCGTCACGGAGGAAAATTCCCGTGAACAGGAGAGGTGAACGTGGCTGCCCCTGCGAAGGGTCATGGGGATAGAAATGCAACAAATGGCCAACTGAGGGGACTCAGGAGCTCCTAGTAGATCTCAGGAGACACATGTGCTGAAGGGACCCTCGAAACGAGGCCACCGGAACAAAGTGTTGGAATGTCCTTGGACACTACAAAAGATCAAAGTCCTTTGAGGGGACCGAGCACATTTGACCTTTAGACGGGTAAGGTCATTTGCGAGAGTTGCCTGATTTATGACCTGGGACTTTATATGAAGTTTATATGTACGGGGTTCCTGAGTTCACGAGGACCTCGTTCAATGGCACACATAAAATTCGTACCCGCACAGAGGGAAACAGCTTTGGCAATTTGTGGGTGATCAAGTGTTTCCCCTAACACCGTAACCACGGTGCAGGTTTTCCCCTAACAGGTTAGGTTTCCCCTAACCACGGTAAGTGGATGGTAAGGAATGCTAACGCAATGGCAGCAGAATTTCTATGGAATGGCATATTACATTCACACTAATGCCAAATCGGTTCTTGGTGAGACACAGTCCTGCGGGACTCAGTGCAGAATCAACAAATGTACTGCAGTGAGGCCTGTGTGGTGACAAGTGGCCATCCGTTCACATGGTGGGATACTCACACACCGACACTTGCTAGCCGGCCTTGAGTGTAAGCCGGTGCTGGGCGGCCTACAGACTCCTCTGAGAACACGCCTTGAGAGCTTCTCGGAACCCGAGACCTACAAAGTCCCCAAAGACTACCGCTGTGTGAATTCTCTGGGAACGGGGCCCCCTTGATATGGGAAATGTACTAAACTATGGTGAGAAATTCCGGACAGATGTAAATGAGAAATTCCTGGAAGTGCAAATTCCAAGCCGCTTGAGGCATGTTCTGGAGTGTCCCTCCCTAGGGTGCTTTAAGGATGAGCTTGGCACGCAACAGGCTTCCTCGTGACCCCTCTCGTCCTTCAAGCCTGAGGAGCCTGAGGGCTTGGCCCGAGGGAAAGAAGCCAGGCAAATTCCCAGCCCGAGAGCCATTACGAAATGGTCTCCAGAGCTGCAGAGCCCCGGAGCCACCTCTCTCGTTCCAGACAAGTTCCCAATGGGCCGGTGCCTCAAGAAGCTGTCCTCCCAAGCCCCGAATGTGCTCTCGGGGCAGACTCATAAATACCAAAATATAACCCCAAACATGACCCATGCCTGGGACACCAGGAGGAGTGAGATAAGAAGGCCCTGTGCTATGGCCAAACTTCATCCAGTCAGTGAGGCACCCCGGTCGATAGAGTCTCTAGCACCCGGGTCTGCAGGGTGGGCATCCCCGCTCTGCTACCGAATCGTTAGGTTATTTAACCTTGCCAAGCCCCAGGTTCCAAAAGCGTAAGATGGATTGGTACTGTGACTTGACAAACCTCGTCGTGAGGTTTAAATAAAATGCTCTTTGAAGACTATGACGCACGGTCCCTGCCACCCGGCAAGGATATCCCGTGCACCAGTGCAACTAGTCTAACCTCCCTTTCTTCTTCCCATTGTTTCTCCCCTCTCCTTCCTCATTCTTTGCCGTAGACACTTCGTACCTTAAAGAAGGTGGCTTCCAATGACCGCACCGTCAGCAGAGAAGATGGTTGAGGGACAGAGAGCCCAGCTCAGCGAGCATCGCTTGTACACTATCAGAGAGCGTCTTGCAAATAAAGCAACAATTGCATCCTAACCGCTAGTCCTGAACTATCATGGACCGGGGAGTCTACACATCTTTGCTCTGTTTTCAGCTCCTCCTGTGTTTTCCTCTTGCCGTGGGTATTTTAGGCAACCAACCATTAATTGGCATGCTTATATGGAGACATCCTAAGATCAGTCAGCATTTTGGAGCACTTCCTGAATACAGGCTCTATGTTAGGCAAAATAGCAGGTAAATGATTGAATCAGAGATGGGCCCTTTACTCAAGAAGCCCATAACCCAGTCAATGAGATAAGGTTGCCTCTGAACAAGCTCCCTACTTGGGGTTCCCAATGAAGAGCTCGCTAGTTTATAGTTGTGAATGCGATTAGGGCAATAATGTGCGGGTAAATGTTTAACAACGAGCTCTCAGTATGGGTGGGGAGAGGCTGCTTGTGTATATATGTGTACAGGGGTTTGTTACAAACTTCGCCGATTCGAAGGATGCATAGCACGTAATTTACAAAGAAAAATAAGCAAAACTCGTAATTATAATCTCACGTACTCAGAAGGACTTGGCCGATGTTTTATGAACTCTGGTATCTACAAACATCCTAGGTTGCCAGTGATGAGTGGGTGTAGACCCATTGGTATTTTCATTTACGTTAATGAGTGGGACAAAAGTGAAAAACGAAGACATATGTCAGAACTATATTCGTTCGTCAATGACAGGAGTGACTTCTCCGCTGAATCAGATAATGGTTTTCGAACACTGGAAGAATATTTTCTCAAATTTCTGGGCTAGTCACAACGTAGCAGCCACAGACATGCAAGTTTAATCTGCATTATTAGCATTTTCTCCATCGCTTTCTTAAGTCGAGATAGTCAACAAAACAATAAATCAAGTGCTGATTTGCAGTATTTGCTGATTTCCGTGGTATAAATGTGCTTACCATGGCCAATTTCAAGGTGATGTCACTGAATGCAGAATTAGGATAAGACACTGAGAGGCCCACCATTGCCTGGTGGCAAATCCACCCCTGGATTTCTAGCGCCCAGATACAATAGAACCAAATAACCTCGAGAGCACACATAATGGTCAAATAGGGTGAAATAATTCAGAGTTGGTAAGTCTGAGTATTATCCTTGTTTTTAGCATAATGTAATTGTAGGGGCTCCGTGAGTTTTCTTCCCAAGTCCCAGTGGGTCCTCACAGATCTGCCCCATCCTCTTCGGGAGCCACCTTTTAGCGGGTGTTGCCCAAAGCAGGGGTGTGGGGTTGCGTACCCAGAGAAAGCCTCTCCCCTGGTAGCAGCTTCTCACATTTGACCCTCCCTGGATGCCCCGGAGGTTTCTCCCCATGACCCAGCCTCCAGGAGGTAGTCTGTTGCTTCCTTGAAGGCAGCATTTTCCTTGGGCCCCTGGAAGGAAGGCTCTGTCACTGAGTAGTTCTTTTCATATATTTTTATTCTAGAATAGTTTTCTTCATCCTCTGTTCTCGTTCCTGTCTCTTCGTCACAGAGTTGCACCATGTGTAAGAGAGAGAGCAGCATTAATATCATTTCAAGTTTCGGCCTTTCTCTTTAGTGATTGTCCTTCTCTGAAATGTTCCTTGGGAGCAGAGCTGGAAGAAGCGAGGCCTAGAGGAAGGCTGGAGGGAGGAGACGGAGGCTGGTCACCTGCACCACAAGGAGATGCCTGGGGCACAGTCCACGGCCTCCTGCCAACCCCTGATCACCCCGCACCTGACCCCACACCACCCCAAGCCTTTCCCGCACATTACCTGGGTGATTATTTAAAATGCAGATTCCTGGGGCTGTGGGCGACTCAGTCGGTTAAGCGTCTGACTCTTGGTGTCAGTTCAGGTCATGATCTCACAGTTCGTGAGTTCGGGCTCCATATCCGTCCCCATACTGAAAGTGTGGAGCCTGCTTGGGATTCTCTCTCTCTCTCTCTCTCTCTCTCTGCCCCTCCGCTTCTCACCCTCTCTGTCTCTCTCTCAAAATAAATACACAAACATTAAAAATATATATATAATGCAGACTCCTGGGCCTCACCCCACTTCTTATGCACGCCTGGGGTTGGAGACTCAGAATTTGCTTTTCAACAAGGTCCCCCTCTCCCCCCCTCCCCGCCCACCCCGGTAATTCTCACGCGTGCTCCACACAGAGCACTAGGTTAGACCCTATGGGTGGAGGCAATCGGATTTCTGGTTACTTTGCAATTTGGGAGTTTTCACATGGCGGGTGTAAGACAGCTTTGACTGGTTCCCTAAGAGTCAGGCGCCTCAAGAGTAGTGAGAAATTAATAG
Organism: Lynx rufus; assembly: GCF_022079265.1. Taxonomy (NCBI): domain Eukaryota; kingdom Metazoa; phylum Chordata; class Mammalia; order Carnivora; family Felidae; genus Lynx; species Lynx rufus. The sequence goes on along the minus strand of NW_025814856.1, from coordinate 118,973,383 downwards.
TACAGAATGATGGAGCAGTTCCACTTATAGGCCAAAATAGCAGATAAAAGTAAGGAAAGCTGGCCCAAATGACAGGAGAAGGCAATAATCAATATCCTAACAGAAAACAATAATGCAGCTGGTACCATAAAGCAATCCCACCGGGAACTGTATATTGCATCCTTAGTGTCCCGTTGTAATGAAGCACACAGAATGCAGCACGCATTAGCCAGGGCAGAGCCTCTTCAACGCAGAATATTCTGCCACATTGCAGGCACATTTATTTTATTTGAAAGAAGAATGGTCCTGTTGCCAAGCCATCAGATGGTAAAAAGAGATATATTTGATGGATAATAAAAAAGGGTCTGACACAGCCTCACAAAATACGTTTCTAATGTAAATGCATCTAGTACGTGGAATTCATACCTCTGATGTGTCGATACCTGCAGAGAAAGGCAAGTAGGGGCCGGGAGAGCCGTGGAGGGTGAGTTCGGAGTACGGCCAGAGAGAGGGGACCATTATTTTTTAACAATAACAAACAACAACAAAAAAAACTCACTTGGTAAACATCACTCACTTCTTCTCAACCTGTTCTTGTGATACAGATTGACGGCCCTTTTAATATGAAATAAATCAGGCAGGAGAAGGAGAGTCTGGAAGAACATACAGATTGAAAGCTGACTGACAGAACGCCTCCAAAACGCGCTCTGTTTGCATTTGCCTTTGTAGCAGCTAACTTGAAAGGATGTCAGGCGCTTTGAAAGGCTGCGAGGTTGCAGTTCCGGAACCTGCAGGCTCCGGGTGGGAGCCCTGCCGTGCACCTGCAAGAATGAATGCAGAGCGGGGGAAAAAAAAAGAAAAAGAAAAAGCCACTGCAGAGGCAAGTGGTCCTTTCCATCTCCCTCCCACATCTGGGGGTAAAACGGCATTTTGTCTAACAGCTGGTTTCATACTTAGTTAGAAACACCAGTCATCCCAAGCCAGTGCGCTCAGGCTGAGGCATTAGGGCCTAGTCACTTCTCACCGGGAAACTGGCTGGTAATGAGCTGTGTCACCTCTCAAGGTGTGTGGTCAGTGGACATCCCAGTCAAGTGCACCCCCACCTCGGTCCAGCCGTCGAGATGCTTACGTCCCTGTGGTTAGCTGTCTCCTTGGATTTCCTGGACTGTCCGGTGTTCACAGTTATCCTGCAAAGCAAATACCAGGATCCATCAGTCACGAGACAACCGAAGTCAGTTTCAACATCGCCCACGGCGCAGGGGGAAGTAGTTTTGCTCAGAGGCAAGAAAATGCTGGTGAAGTATGGGGTAGGTCGGGAGTAAGCCCCGAGGAAAAATAAGAGAACAACGCAGTAGGCAAGCATGAAAAAAGCATGCTATGCTCGAAGGCTGTCTTCACTGTGGAGTCCCACAGCTGCCCTCGTCTGCCAGGCCTGCCCAGCCTTCATGCCCACCAGGCGTCTTATCCACAGTCTTGCTCCTGCTAACCTGGCTCTTGGAGCAAATGGTGGCTGAGCATCTGTGAAGGGCTCTGGTCACTGTCCTGGATGCTAGAACTGGAGCGATAAATAATTCAGACAAAGCTGCCCTCCTCGTGGAATTTACATTGTCGAGGAAGATGGTAAAGAAACACAGTGCTGTCCCAGACAAGGTAAGAATCGATCGTGCCAAATGCTGTAAAAGCAAGAGAGTTGATACAGCGATTGACCCCTACCCGTTTAGCCAGGAGGCCTGCTCTACGCGGAGTGATCAAGGATGGCCTGGCCCGAGGAGGTGACATGTGAGTGGACCCAGCCACATGACAAAAGGGAGCAGAGGGTCCTGAAAGTGCAAGCACACTGAGCCACCTGTGGTCTCTGATGGGCTCCAAGAGGGCAGTGACACCTCCTGATAGCACCTGCCTCATGGGGCTATTGAGATTATAGAAGACGCCAAGTGGTTTACACTGTGCCTGGCACAAAGTCAGCACTCTAGGAACGTTAACTGTTACCATTATTTCCCAAAGACTTGGGTTCCCTTTGAGGCGGGATGGGAGTGTGAGGTCAGCTTCTTGGGGCCATTCTGAGCCTGTGTGCCTGAGTCCTTATGATGTCAGGCCACCAAAAGCACTGGAGCGCAATTATAAAGAAATTACTTTCCCAGCAATTAATCACCAGTATAAGATTGCCAATACATATCATTGCTGCATTATGACACATTGGATCACACAATCAGAATGTAGAGTAGAAAAGGGGCCATTTGTAGCTGACCTTATTCAAGTCAAATCAGTGCAATCAATTGAAAGTCAGTGGGAGTTTTGCCTGAGTGAGAGTCAAGACCAATTATTGAAAGGCATAAGAGAACAAGGGGATGTTTTTGAAGACATTAGATCTTATAGCAATTTTTCACAGTTCAGAGATATGTTGAGGTAACACCTCTATAATATAGGAAATACAGTGTTCATAAAGGTGTTCTGTCTAATCCTTTATTTCAAGAGGGTCTACCTGCAACTTTTCAATTTTTTTTTTTTTTTGGACAAATGTGAAAGTGGGTCAAAAAGTACAAAATGGCTAAGATACGTATCTTAAAACTGAAGGAGGGTAGTAGGAAGACGAAGACTTCCCAGCAACTATCCATTATGCTATTAGCTTGGATTCTCTGCTCCTCCATAGTAGCCAGAAAGTAGGCTAGAAACTTCCACAGCCTAATTTTAGCCTCAGACTTCTCCATCTTGCAAGGTTCCCTTTGCTTTTCAATTGAATCCTAACACTGACTTAAACAAGATTTCCTTTATATTGTAAATCTGCTGCTAAAAAACGATTCTGTATATTTCAAAGCCAGCGTTGTGTATGGATTTATTGCTGTTTTTTGTAACATCTGTGGGTCTATCCCTGTCTGGTCCCCCCAAAATGTCAGTAAGTAACTAGAAGAAAAGGCTACTTAAATCCGTTAGTGGTCTTTCACTGGTACCAGCCACGCCTCTTTTCACTCTCTGGTCCCCAAGCCTGGGTTGCACCAGCTGACTCATCATCATCAAGATTTTCCCCCTTTTTTTTTTAATCAATTTATTTATTTTGAGAGAAAGAGAGCAAGTGGGGGAGGAGCAGAGAGAGAGAAAGAGAGAGAGGGAGAGAGAGAATCCCAAGCAGACTCCACACTGTCGATGCAGAGCTGGACGCAGGGCTTGAACCCACAAACCATGAGAGTGTGACCTGAGCCAAAATCAAGAGTCAGACACTTAACTGACTGAGCCCCCAGGTGCCCTACCAACATTTTCTATGATTCTAACAAAATCATTTGAACTTTGAAACATCTTTATAAAAGACTTGTAAAAATATTCCATGTGCCGGGGCACCTGGGTGGCTTAGTTGTTTAAGCATCTGACTTCAGCTCAGGTCATGATCTCACGGTTCATGAGTTCAAGCCCCGCATCAGGCTCTGTGCTGGCAGCTCAGAGCCTGGAGCCTGTTTCAGATTCTGTGTCTCCGCCTCTCTCTGCCCCTCCCCAGCTCACGCTCTCTCTCTCTCTCTCTCTCTGTCTCTCTGTCTCTCTCTCTCCCTCAAAAATAAATAAACATTAAAAAAATTTTTTTAAATATTTCAAGGGCCTAACTTGGTAAATATATTTTTAATATGATGAGAGAATAAAAAGCAAAAATGCTGGGTGGACCGCAAGTGATTTGAGAACAGAAATCATGTCTTTGATCCTTCGTACCCTTCACTATGTCCGACATTTATGAATTCACCAATAAATAAGCGCTCTGTAATTGGTGAATTACCAAAAAGTTAAATTGCTTTGTCTAGACAGAGAGGATTGATTTGGGCTGACGAAGTCATAGTTCAGATTCTATGCACAAGTGGTAATAATATTTCCAGACATGGAAGCTTGGTGTATGATCTAGCACAGGCCTTTAGCCAAAGGGAATCAACTGAAACTTTGCAGAGGAGCTTCTTGAAATTTACACAGGATGCAAAGTTGAGGGGAAAGCATGTTTTATGCAATGGGCTTCTGGCTTTAACCATGTTTAAGAAGGGGGTTGCTGGTTGATAAGGAGATACATAGTAGCCCACGTTCCTAGACAATGGAACCTGAGGCAAAAGCTTAGGTGCTGAGCTGTTGTTGGGTGGTGCAATCCCAAAGAAGCAGAGAGAAAGGCGAGTAAATCAGGGAAGGAGGGAGGACAGGAAGGAGAGACAGGAAGCTGGGCTCCACTGAAATACCAGCACAACTAATCACTCAATGGGACAAGAATTACTGCATCCCAGGCAGTCTGCTGGGGGCCGTGGGGCAGGGAAGGGCAGGAAGAATCACTTACCCACTGGCTCCCATACCTCAGTGATGAAAGTTTGGTTTCACCGGATATTAACCCCTTGTGATGGGTAATTTTATGTGTCAACTTGGACGGTATTTTGGGTGAGATTAATATTTCAATCAGCGGCAGCCTGCTGGCCTTCTGACTGAAGCTGCACCATCGGCTCTCCTAGGTCTTGAGCCTCTCAGGTCAGCCCCCACTTTACATTTTGGACTAGTCTCCATAATCAGGTAAGCCGATTTATTATATGTTCATATGAATGTGTATATTTATTACATATATATATAGCTCATTATGTATATGCACATGCAATTCACACACACACACACACACACACACACACAGAGGTGCACACACGGGCGGGCACACATACACACACCATTGGTTGTTTCTCTGGAAAACCCTGTATTTCCAAGCTGCTCATGCAGAGGTGCAGACTGGGGTTCCAAGTAGTCTTATGCATCAGTGTCCAGAGGGCTCATGGACAGTCATGAGGCAGGCACTGTCGGGTTCCGCCTATCAAAGGCAGGCGCCATGGCGACTTGGGATCGGCAAGAGGCCAAGGGCTCAGAGACAGTTCACGCAAGAGGGTCTGAGGCCATGCCTAAAAGTGAAAAGCGTGGAGGGGAATGCCAAGACCAGACTCGGATTCTCAAATGGTGCTAACCAAGCCCCGACAGGGGGTTTATGGGTAAGGCGAGAAAATGTGTGCTCACTTTGCAGTGGGGTAAAGTTTCAAATAACAAGACAACATACACTTCAGAGCACCCATGATTTGGTGCCACTGTCTAGATGTGTGACTTTGGGCCGGGCATGTAGCCTCGCTGTCCCTGGTCTGTTGGTTTTTGAAATGAGAACCTTTTTGGATTGATGATGTCCAAGCTTTCTCTCCGCTCTAAAATTTCTATTTTTCTCTCTGATTTGGACAAACACTTAGAAACTTAAAGATTACGTAAATCTGAGGCGTTAAATGTCAGAATCAGAATTTTTAAATATTTCATTGGTAGAACTAATGGGCCAAAATCAATATGATGAAATTTAGCATAACTAAATGTCAAGCCCTGCCTTTGGGACCAAGCGACAAATTCCACAAGTACAAGTACGGATTAGGGGAGATTTGGCTCGAGAGTCACCCCTATTAAACAGCAACAGCCATGCCTGGGATTTTTTTTTTTTTTGTCCCCAATGTCTAATGAGTCAACTGCTCAATAAGCAGGCACTTATTGGGGTCTCTTCACTGAGACAGAGGTTGGATAAGGTGGATCAGAGGGCCTCTGACGATCCATCTGAAGATTCCAAGCTTCATTCACTCTTATCTCATCCCTTTAGCCTTTGCCTCAGTACGATTAGATTGTGGCACAGGGCACAACAGCCACAAGGTCAAGTGCTCCTGAAGGATTTTAATGGGACCACTGAATGGCACAAGGTCACTCTGAGAGCCTCCCAGCTTTTCCTTCTCTTTACCCTCAAGGAGTGATTGTTCTGGATTGTGGCTCCCCTGCCTGGTGTATAAAGTCACCTAAACACAAAACTCATAACCAGAAGGCAGCTTCGGGAATCCTCGCTCAGCTCTTCAAGAGTTATAGGCATTAAAAGGGGGTCCCCTGGAGTGCTCCGCTACTCTGCTGACTGGAACCAAATCCATCTTAAAGTTGGAAATATGATCCAGGTGGGGATGGACTGTGATTTAATGCCATTCAAGTACTATAGGGCACACTTCTTAAAGAAACCGTTGTAAATTATTTGTGGCCAACGCTGCTGGTGGATGGAGGGCATGGTAGGCTCTCAAGTACAAGAGCCCAGCTTGTATCTAATAATTGTTATATCTTCTCTGAAATTTACTGCCGATGTCTCAATTTTAACAATTTAAATAACAAGATTAACCAAGTGGAACGAAGCTCAGGCAGGCTGGCGCTCTTGACGAAAGCGGGACAACGCTTATGTCTGAGCGCATTTTTACTTTGACATGAGCAGTGACACACAGAGATGAAATCTGGTTAAAGCGGCAGCCTTCTCAACCCCATGACAGCTTCTTAGGCTAAGCAAAACAATTTCAAGAGAGTGCACGCGTGCACTTGTTAACTTTGCTCAAGAAGACTGATTAGGGACAATGCTTATGAATATGATAATAAGAGGTGGGAGCTGGAAAGGTGCACGGAAGGAGCTGGGTAATTGGCATGCTGTTTTCTTCACTTCTAATGGACCCCTCTGTAGTCTTAATCTTTGGGTGCGTCGGTTTGTTTAGAAACTAGGTGGGTCTCCTCCAAGCACCAGGTATTAATGATGAGAGCACACTTTTCTTTTCCCTGCTGCTGAGTTGCTGTTGATACCATGAGTGGTCACATGTGATTTCCTGTAGATTGTAGTCTCCTTACCCTTGTGATGCTGTTCACTCCATATCCTGAAAAATCCCCCCAATTTCAAAAGGTGTTTCATGCCCGGGGTGATGTAACACACACAAAGCAAAGCCTGCCCTGGAGGATAGGCGTGTCCCCGGCAGCCGCACACAAGGCCCCCGCCGGGAAGTTGTTGCCACAGGACCAGTGGAATTTCTCCCAAGTTGCAAGACCTTGCAGAAGAGTGAAGAGACTAGTCTGTGAGCAGCACGAGCTCAGAAAAGCCACTTACCCTTTCTGGATCACTGTCTCCTCCACAGTAAACCGGAGGACTGGATGGTGATATCAAGTTCCTTCCAGCTCCTCTCTGAGCGTATGCTCCCCGTCTAAGGGCAATTAAAACGAACTCAAATTTGGCTTCTTTTGCTCAGCATGCTCAACAACACAGATACATCTCGAAATAAGTATGCTGAGCAAAAGAAGCCAAACCAAAAAAGTACATACAGTGTAATTCCGTTTGTATGAAAGTCTGGAAAACTGAAACTAACCCGGAGTAATAGTGGTGGCCTGGGGACAGGGTGGGGAGAGCAAGAGGGAGGGTTTACACAGGTCACAAGGAAACTTTTGGGGTGACGGATGTGTTCACTATCAGGATTGTGATAATAGTTCCATGGGTGCTTATATATGTCAAAACCTGGCAAAGGGTGCACTTCGGATACATGCAGCTTCTTATATGCCAATCATATCTCAAAAAAGAAATTTTTTTTTTATTTTTTTTTATTTTTGGGACAGAGAGAGACAGAGCATGAATGGGGGAGGGGCAGAGAGAGAGGGAGACACAGAATCGGAAACAGGCTCCAGGCTCCGAGCCATCAGCCCAGAGCCTGACGCGGGGCTCGAACTCACGGACCGCGAGATCGTGACCTGGCTGAAGTCGGACGCCTAACCGACTGCGCCACCCAGGCGCCCCAAAAAAGAAATCTTTAAAAACAAGTCTAACTCTTACGCATAAACCTTATTATGAGTTCTAAAAATTCATCACAAAGAATCAGACATGTGTGCTAAGATGTGGAGTATGAGGGTATTTATTTCCTGCCGGATTATTTATGCACCCCCCCAAAACTGGAGACAGCCTAAGTGTCTAAAAGGAGAGAATTGATTGGGTAAAGGATGGCACATCTGTAGGTCGGGGTATGATGCAGCCAGGAAAAGTCATGCTGCAGACAAAATAGCATCATGAAAAAAATGTTTATGATCTATTTCTATGTGGAAAAAGCAAGGTACAAGGCAACATGTATAGTATATTTTCCCAGGCTATGCTGGAGGTTGATAATTAATCACCCTTCTCTCTTCCCCTCCAGTTGAGAAGCAGAGTAACGAGTTGGGTACGTGAAGAGCAAAATATCGGCTTTGTTCCTAGGGGCTCTGATTGGAAACACGTAGCTTGGAGCTAAAGCGGAACGGGCTTCCTGCTTTTCCTCTGCGAACTATCCAGAACCACTCCAAACTACAGCTCCTCACGCAAGGTAGGGCCAGCCTGGGAAGCTGATCCCCTGTGTAGTGTTTCTCAACCCAAGGCAAACGGCATGTCAGGCAGTGCTGCCTGACACACAGGTTGTTACCATCCCTGACCACCCCCCCCCCACCCATTGGGTATCATAGAATTTTCCCAAGCGTTGTGACAACAAACGGCCTTTTCCACATGTTTCCAAACGCTCCCCCAACCCAGGGTGGTGAGCTGCCCCTGGCTGAGAACCGGCAGAGGTGTTGAGGATAAGCTGTGATGAAACTCATGAACCATGAGCGGAAGGGGCATGCTTAACTAATTCCCCTACACTTCCCGCCTTCCAAAATTCCCTCTTCCCATGGGTATATGAAGTGAGGCAGCAGCAGCGGGAAAATGGAAGTACTCTGTCTAGTACTTCTAAAGAAAGTTCCAATTTAATTGTCCAAGGTAGAAACTTAAGGAGGAAAAAACAATGGTTCCTCTTGCAGTCAACATGTCTCCGCAAAGGTGAAGAAAACAATCTGGAAGGACATATGCCATGCAGCTGTAATGGTTACCTTGCTTGGCACGTCTTGATCCCCAGGGCACTGTCATACATTTTATGAAGATGCCATTTGGGGATACATTGCCCATCATGTATGGTATTCAGTGTTGCCTCTAGTGTCCAGAGTGCTCCATAAATGGGATTAGATTCCTTTGTTGATAAGGACAGTGGCTGCCATGAAGTAATTTTCCTAGAATGGCCTCCACTTAGCATCCTCATGGGACTGACATTCAGGCATACCCTGGATCAGTCTTCTCAAATTGACCAAACCAAAGTTTCAGAGCTTCAGTCTATTGCAAAACTAAAATTACAAAAAGTTGTTGACATTCAACTCTCTGAAGTTTTTAACACCAACAAACACAGTCAATATAACGGTGCTACTCACAATATAATTACATGATATGTGTTAAGATACTAACTTATAGGGGCGCCTGGGTGGCTCAGTCGGTTGGGCGTCCGACTTCAGCTCAGGTCACGATCTCGCGGTCCGTGAGTTCGAGCCCCACGTCGGGCTCTGGGCTGATGGCTCAGAGCCTGGAGTCTGCTTCCGATTCTGTGTCTCCCTCTCTTTCTGCCCCTCCCCCGTTCATGCTCTGTCTCTCTCTGTCTCAAAAATAAATAAACGTTAAAAACAAATTTTTTTTAAAGATACTAACTTATAAAGCCTGGCCCATAGCTTTGTCCTATAATAGGAAACAACGCTGTGTGGAAACCATCTTCCCTTTGTCCTACTATCCTGCAACTCTACCCATAGCCTCATTTGAAGATAACATCAAAAGTCTGGCTTGAGGCCCTCTGAATGTAAGCCTGGGTCCTACATCCCTTCATACCCCACCTGGCCCCAGTGTTGTCTCAGATGCAAGTCCCAGCTACCCTTACTGTGTCTCTATGATGAGCCCGACACTTGAAATGGTAGAGATCCCAAAAGAAATTTGGGACGCTTTGCTACAAACGCAGCCAAGTAGATGGGGAAGCTCTCCTGTAAACTTACAAACACACTTACACAGAATCATACACCAGTCCAGAATTGTTTGCAATCAGGAAAAATTGAAGCTTCTGGAAATTAATGGCTTCTCCATTTGTGGTTGTAGCAAATGCCACAGAGACCATCTGAAACTATGCAAGAACTAAAATCAGTCCTCATAGGTGTTGCTTGTAGAAATTTGGGCCAGCTCACCCCACAGGGATCTCACGGACTCAGCACTGTGTGTCTTCTGGGAAAACGTCTCATCCAAACAGAGACTCTTCGGATTGAAATGGTTCAAGCCCAGTGTTGTCTGGTTGATCTGCTACCTGGGTCTCTACCACCTGAGTCATTGACCTCCTTCTCTCTGGGCCACGTGCCTGACCCCGCCCCTTCCTCCAGGCAGTAGGGCAGGGAAAAAAGTTAAAAAGCATGCTCTGAATCCTTCCAGGCAAGCACTGGGCAACCAAGAGCACCACATGCTAGAACCGAGGCTCTGGTGGGCAGGTGAGAACCTTGGAGTCAAAAGTAGGTTGGAGGTACTCGGATCCTGGGGCATGCTGGGAACGACATCAGGGATATCCAAGATCTTTCCACACCAATATATGATAAGGCACACGTTTTGAAACTAGCTCCCAAAACTGCCCGCTACAGAATAGCCGTTCAATAACTATTTCTCAAATGAACGAAGCCAAACTAAACCTTACTGAAATCATACTTACCTAAGCAGGTGCAATGCCTTCTGATATTTTCTACTCTTTTTTGTTTCTTTAAAAAGGTAAGCAGTTGGAACCCACTACTGTGATGTCACCACCACTCACAGGTAGTCCGTTCTGAAGGGAGTTTTATGCACTGCCTGTCCCTCATCGAAGATCACTGAAACTTGCCAAGTAGGAAGCGGGGACTTGGGGACACTGGGGGCAAGCAGGCTGCCACCGGCCCTATCTGGGTCAGGCAGAAGACTGTCAGGCAGAGCGAGGCCATCACAGAGCAGCAGGGGAGAACTATGTTCTGTGCCTCCGTTCCAGTCCACACACTGTCCCGCTGTCCCCTCGCACGAAACCATTCATCAAAGCCAGAAATGGAGTCAGAAGTCAGGCTGGCAATCACTTTGCTTCGATATCTGTCGAAGGATCAGGAAGGGGGAAGGGATGGAAATAAGGGTTATTTAAGCAGCTGTGAAAATCATGGAGTCACTTGGAAAATGAAAAATCCGCTCAGAGCCACAAGGAGCACAAAAGTGAGGGATTAAACAACTTTGTAAATACAGGGATCATTGCTCTCGATGCATTCATACACACTTAAGACCTATTGAAAACTTCCCATTTCAAGATAAGTGAAGAGCATTAGCTGGTCTGAGGCCTGGGTCAGCCAGGGTTGGCTTGGGGTGGGGGCAGGAGGGGCCAGCCGGTGGGTCCGTATCGGGGACCCAGGAGGGGCAGCTCCCTGCATTTCCGCTCTGGCGAAGGCTGTAACCGCAGCCCTGCTTTTCACTAAAGGGCTGTGCTCGGCACACACCTGATGAAGTTGGGAGGAAAGTTCTACGCCAGTGCATTTGCCTCCTCCGAGTTTCATCATCATTCACCAAATAAGCATAATTGCTCCGTGTTGAAGAGGTGCTGGGAACAGAGGCGCTGCTGGTAATTGCCTAATGGGCGGGCGAAATGAGGTGTGAGGCACATCGGTGTGAAAAAGGCAATAGCCACAAGTTTATTAACATTGAAAATTAAAATAAGCTCGGCCCCAGCCAGGCAGTCCTTGCTGAAATGAATCCCATTATCCCTCTAATAACTGCACGGGGCTCAATTGGATGCCACCCAGGGGGTAGAGAGGCCTCAATACAGGTCACCTCTCTGCCAGCTTCGGGGAGCTGAAGACTCCGGCTCACTGATGACGATCACAGAGGAAACACAAACACCCCCTCCTCCCCTGCCGCTCTTCCGACTACGCTTGAATCAGTGGGTTTGCAAGGCGCTGTGAAAAGGGGAGGCCCGAGAGAATTATGCGTGTTCTGACCTGGGCGCCCTTTCAAATAGTTGCTGAACGGAATTCGCAAAGCTGTGTTGCAGGGCTCTGGAACAGGACGTCACCAGATCAGGGGTCCTGCCTGGGGCTCAGCAATCGGCCTTGTCTTCTTTTTCGTCCCTGGATCCTAGTGTCAGCTATTTTGAGATGCCCAGTGCTGGTACGAGAGCTGCCCTGGACCTCAAGCACATGCAGCGGGTGCAGGAAACAAGGCTCTCGCGGGTAAAATAATCAGAAAACGATCAGTGCGTGCGGTGGCCCGCAGCCTCGCGAAAATGTAGAGAAAGAAAAGGTGGGTGGTCAGAGGACCACCAGAGGACACGTGGCTTAGGTCAAGTAAAGGCAGAGGGAATCTCGAAAACAAAACGTATGGAGGGAAGGCGCTTGGAGGAATAGGGAGACTGGCCGGGCAGAAGGCAGGTTTGGAGCTGGGGACCAGTAGACAGTGAGCGTGGGTGAGGGTAGAGAGGGTGGCCCAGGGAAAGCGGCACGGGGAAGTTTGGATTTAATGCTGGATTTAAAGGGAATCCTTGGAGGTTTCAGACAAGACGAATCACATGATCGAAGGATTTAAGTCACTTGACACTGAATTTGCTTTACATTAAAAAAAATATGTTTGGATTTTAAATCTTAATTCACCTTCAATTGCGTGAATTTCATTCACTGTTCTATTCAAAGCCACTTACTTCGAGGGGGTTTCAGTGCTCCCCAGAAACCCAACTGAAAATCCCTGGTCCATGCGCTCCCTTGGTTTCAGAGCGAAACTTTGTGCTTTTTTCCTCTCTTCTCAAACTTCCAGCATCTCTGTTTGCGTCCTGCTCTCAGCTCCGACCTTGCCTCTTCATATTCCTCCCACTTCTGCCCACCAGTCGGCCTGTGCCCCCCCAGTGCCCCCCTGGGCCCCACTGTTCTGCCTCCTCCCGTTTCTGCCAACACCTCCACCAGGGCCTGGATCTCCCCTCCTCCTGCTCAAGGATGCCCCTTCCACTGCAATTGGCTACAAAGGGCAGAAATCGCTCTCCATCCCATTTCTCTGCTCCCCTTTGCAGGAGGATTGCTCAAAAGAGCTGTCTACCCTGGCCACTGCACTGCCTCCCCTCTGTTTTTCTCTAGAACCCTCCCCACCTAGGCTTGACCCGGCCCCTCCCAAAGAGCCACTCCTTGTCGAGGTCACGGAACACCTGATGACCCACGGTGTAACTAAACGCAATGGTCTCCTTCCCACTTTTTCAGCCTCTAAAACTTATAGCGAGTCCTTGAGACTGTTCGCTCTCTAAACCATATGCCTAGTTGATCTCGTCTAGTCTCAAGGCTGTAATGTAAACACCACCTCATTGCTAACAAGTCCCAAATTTATATCTGTAGTTTATTCCACTCCCATCTCCGGGGGGGGGGGGTGTCTGCTTGAATGTCTAACAGGTGTCTGGAATTTGATATTTCCAAAAGTAAACTCGTGGTTCCTGCCCCACGTCCCACCACCCTGCCCGCCACCCCCCCCCCACACACACACACCTCTGCACACATGCACCAATACCTCCTTTCCCGGCAGCCTTCTCAATGGCAACTCCCTCCTCCCCTTTGCGCAGGACTAAAACCTCAGCCATCTGCACCTGCTCTCACACCCTCCATTCCTATCCATCAGTAAATCTAACCGACACTGTCTTCCAAGTATATCCGGACAGACCATTTCTCACCACCTCCGCTGCCATCTCCCTGCTCCAAACCACCATTGCTTCCGAGATGACTGCAGTGGCCTCCTCTGGTCTCGCTGGTCTCCCAGCCGCCATGTTTGCCCTCTGCTCAACTCGGCAGCCAGAGCGATTTTTGTAAAGTAAAATTCGGAGAATGTCATTTCACTGCTCAAAGCCTTCTAATGACTGCCCAGGTCACTCAGAATAGGATGCGACCTTCTTACGGTGGCCTAAGAAGTCCTACCCTCCCTGGCCCCAGCTACTTCTCCGTCTGTCCTCTCCCTCTCTCCCTCTGCTCAGCCGCACCGGCCCCTTGCTGTTTCTCCAATGTGCCTTTGCACACACTGCTCATGCTGGCCGTGGCGGAATTCTCCCAGAGGGCCACAGGCTGGCTGCTCCCGTCCCTCCAGATCCTACCCAGTGTCACCTCCCTGCTTAGCGAAGCCTTCCCCAGCCACCCCGTATAAAGCATACACACACGTTGGCCCTCTCGTTCACTTTTCGTGCTTAACTTTTCTCCATTCGGTTTATCACCAGCTATTAAACCGAGTCCTACTTGTTTTTTCTTGGTCTCTCCATCAGAATAGGGCTCCTCTGGGGCGGGGATTGTGTTGTACTCACTCCTTTGTCAGTGCCTAATATGCAGTAGGAACTCAATAAATACTCATGGAATGAACGGTAGTTATTTGAACCCACTCTTTAAAAAAATTTTAATGGGGCGCCTGGGTGGCGCAGTCGGTTAGGCGTCCGACTTCAGCCAGGTCACGATCTCGCGGTCCGTGAGTTCGAGCCCCGCGTCAGGCTCTGGGCTGATGGCTCAGAGCCTGGAGCCTGTTTCCGATTCTGTGTCTCCCTCTCTCTCTGCCCCTCCCCCGTTCATGCTCTGTCTCTCTCTGTCCCCCCCAAAAAAAAAAATAAACATTGAAAAAAAAATTTTTTTTTTAAATTTTAATGTTTGTTTATTTTTAAGAGAGAGAGAGAGACACAGAGTACAAGTTGGGGAGGGGCAGAGAGAGAGAAGGAGACACAGAATCCGAAGCAGGCTTCAGACTCCCAACTGTCAGCAGAGAGCCCGACGTGGGGCTTGAACTCACGAACTGTGAGATCATGACCTGAGCTGAAGCCCGACGTTTAACTGACTGAGCCACCCAGGCGCCCCCTTGAACCCACTTTTATAAGCACCTGCTGTGTGTACAAGCAAACACAAAACCTCTCTGCTCCAGCCATCCGTTGCCAGGTGGCTCGGTGTCCAAGGCCTGGATTAGCTCCCGCGGACGCCACGAAAACTACCTGAATGCACGGCGCTGCTGACATCTCCTTTCCTCCATCCCACCCCCCTCCGGACTACCAAGATGAGTTTGTTTCTGCCCTCTGCTCCCTTGCCTGGGAAATGAGTTTTCTGATGCCAGCTGCTGCCCGGTTGCTTCCCTCCAAAACAAAAGTAATCGACCGTAACCCACGGTTTCCTTCCATTAGGCTAAGGGAGCAGTGACCAGGACGCCAAGCCTCAGCTCTTCCATTTACTTACTCTGTGATTTTTGGCCAAGTTTTTTTAATCTCCTGCATCTCAGTTTTCTTAACTGAGGGATGGGGAAAGTAAAGCTGACTTCTAGAGAGGTCGTGGGGTTAAATGACATGAAGAGTGGATAACACCAGAAACAGAGTACTTGCTCACTAAATGTCTGTTTACCTTCCTCTTCTCACCAAAAGGTGACCCTAGAATCACTCTGAAGTTACAGTTTCTTTTTTTTTTTATGTTTATTTATTTTTGAGAGAGAGAGAGAGAGAGCATGGGGGAGGGACAGAGAGAGAGGGAGACAGAGGATCTGAAGAGGGCTCTGCACTGACAGCACAGAGCCCGGTGTGGGGCTCAAACTCACCAACTAAGATCATGACCTGAGCCAAAGTGGACGCTTACCCAACTGAGCCACCCAGACTCCCCCTAAAGTTACAATTTCTAACCCAACACTTGACTATGGTCCTCTAGAGATGCCTGGCCAGGGTGCCAAGGTGGTGGAACCTGTCTAAGCCATTCGCCTCCTTCCCCTCCCCCTCCTCCTCCGCTCCCTCCTCCTTCACCCAAGCCCACAGAGGAACAGACTGCCCTTGGCATCCGTCTTGCATTTATGGCAGTCCTTCTCCGTCCTGCAACGGTGGTGAACTGAATTCAGAAAAATGACAGGTCGTTACAAATATATTGCATGTTGTAAAATGAAAGAATGTCCTTGTTAGAAAGCCAAATGACTTACTTTGGGAGTAACTTTAAATGATAGGCAGAGGCTACTGCGAACACAGAGTGCACGTGTTACACTTTGGTGTAATACTTGAAACATACACGTGGCACTCGATTATCAATACATGTGGACGTTGGCATTAATCCTTTAACTGGAATGATCTCTGACGGTAACTCTCCATTACTCAGCTCTATTGATTTGGGTTCAGACTTGGAGAATACTCAGGCCAGGTCTCCACTGAGGAGAGAGGCATGGAGAGTTGGTAATTATCCAATGAATTCCAGTAATTATGCCATGAATTACAAATTGTCTATACCGGCGTTTCCTGGAATGTTTAATTCAGCGACATACCTGTGAACTTTCCAGGACTCATTCGGGGGAGGGGTTGGGGAAAAGGCGTGTTTAATAGGGAAGCCTGTCCACTTCCTCCTGCCCCTAGTACTTGTCCACCTACTTCCCCTCTCCCCAGTACATTCTTATAAATATGTGTAATTCACATGACTTTGGGTTTCAGTCTGGAACCGCTTCTGCTTCCGAGTTAAAAACACTAAAGTAAAAAAAAAAAAAAAAAAATCCTAAGGAAATCCTAATTGGTTAGGTATGTTACCCCAAGTAGGTCACTGTCTGCAGGAGAGAACTTCCCTCAAATTCTGTGATTGTGACTCTGAAACCAGGACTTTGACACAGGCCATGGACCTCGTTGAGAACTGGAAAATAACAGGCGCTACCTTCAAAACGCAGCCTGGTATAGGTTCATCACTGCTTCTCCCCAAGATGTATTTGATTGCCGTTGTTCCCGGACTCCCGCACACCTACCAGGTATGAGCCCACGTTGGCAGGGTTGAGTCCAATGTGAGTTATATGCATCTTTTGTTGGAGAAGTATTTTTTTAAGATTATTTATTTCGAGGGGCGCCTGGGTGGCTCGGTCGGTTAAACCTCCGACTTCAGCTCAGGTCACGATCTCGCGGTCTGTGAGTTCGAGCCCCGCGTCGGGCTCTGTGCTGACAGCTCAGAGCCTGGAGCCTGTTTCGGATTCTGTGTCTCCCTCTCTCTCTGCCCCTCCTCTGTTCATGTTCTGTATCTCTCTGTCTCAAAAATAAATAAACGTTAAAAAAAATATTTTTTTTTTAACGTTTATTTCGAGAGAGGGAGAGAGTACAGGGGAGGGGCAGAGAGAGGGAGGGAGAGAAGAATCCCAAGCAGGCTCCGTACTGTTGGCACAGAGCCCAACGGGGGACTCCCTCTCATGAACCGTGAGATCATGACCTGGGCCAAAATCAAGAGTTGGAGGCTTAGAAATCAAGAGTCAGGTGCTTGACAACTGAGCCACACAGGTGCCCTGGAGAAATAGTTTTTTATGCTTATTTTCAACAACAAGCTTACCAAAGTGAGTGACGAGTTGGTCTCCCTCAGGAACCTCACGGTGGTCTTCCAGACCCTCCTCGCGGGCCCTCAACCAAAGGACCATTAACAAATGTGCCCCTTTGAGCATCCCTGCAGCACTCATGCTATCAGCTAGTCAGGCAAAGGGACAGATGTCACCCAAGAAATGTTTATTAAGTACCTGCTATGTGCTAGAACATGGGGTACAATAGTTAATAAGATGGGTGTTGCTACTGTCCTCACAGAGATTGCTCTGTGATGAAAAGAGCCCCGGGCTTGTGGTCAGAAGGCCAGGCTCTCCCACTTTCTCTCTCTGAACCTCAGTTTACCTTAAGCAAAGTGAAGGAGATAGCTCTATGTACCCCCCCCCCCGCCATCCACCTTATAGATCAAATAAACCTGTTGACATGCTCTATAAACTCCTATAGTTTACATTACGGAAAGATAAGGTATGACTGCTATAGACATTTAAAATGTTTTTTTCCGTCTCAAAAGACTTAAGGAGATATCTGTACGTCCATATTCATAGCAGCAGGAACTTAAGGAGATATCTGTACATCCATATTCATAGCAGCAATATTCACAAGAACCAAAAGGTAGAAACAATTCAAATATCCACCGATAGTTAAACCCATTAACAAAATGTGGTATACACATACAATGGGATATTATTGTTCCTCCTTAAAAAGGGAGGGGATTCTGACACAGGCGACAACGTGGATGAACTCTGAAGGCATTATGCTAAGTGAAAGACATCAGACATAAAAGGATACACACTGATTCTACACATTTGCAGTAGCTAGAGTAAGCAAATTCACAGAGACGGAAAGTAGAATAGTGGTTACCGTAGTGGGGAGTGTTGTTTAATGGGCACAGAGTTCCAGTCTGGGATGATGAAGAAGCTCTAGAGACGGATGGTGATGACAGTTGCACAACTGTGTGAATGTACTTCATGCCACAGAACCGTGCCATTAAAATGCAAGGGCGCCTGGGTGGCTCAGTCGGTTAAGCGTCCAGCTTCGGCTCAGGTCATGATCTCGCAATTCACGAGTTAGAGCCCCACGTGGGGCTCTGTGCTGACCGCTCAGAACCTGGAACCTGTTTCAGATTCTGTGTCTCCCTCTCTCTCTCTCCCCCTACCCCATTCTCTCTCAAAAATAAATAAAAACATTAAAGAATGCTGTAAAAAGTCATTAAAATGGTAAAAAAAAAAAAAATGCTTTCAGGAATGCAACTGTGTGTGTAAGTGCCAAAGTGAGGTGTCAGCCACTTTTCCTGGAGAAGTTTCCTTAGCATGCATCAGTGTGGTATGTTCCCACTGCCTGGGGTCTGGTCTTCAGCTTGAAGACGGTTCAGGACCCTGCCTTTGTCAGCCCAAAGGGAACTGACCCAATATTCCTCTCTGTTTTCTGTTGGCGAATGTTCATGGGAGGCAATCGGGAGGCTGTTTGGTGAACATCGAATCGAGACAGGGAAAACCAGAGGCGCCTGGGTGGCTCAATCCATTAAGTATCCGACACTGGCTCAGGTCATGATGTCACGGTTCATGAGTTCAAACCCTCCCATTGGGCCCGCTTGGGATTCTCGCTCTTTCCTCTTTTTCTCTCTGCTCCTCCCCTGCTCACACTTTCTCTCTCTCTCTCAAAATAAATAAATAAAACTTTAAAAAAAGAGAGAGAAAACTAAGTGCTTACGTGGCATCATGATAGGATAGGATGTTCTTGCCAAAGGGACCTGAAGTCCGTCAGTTACACACGTGTAAAGTCTATGACTTCCGTCACCATATTGGAGACGCCTCTTCCAAGAAGATGGGAAATTACCTGTCAGTTGACTGTGGCTCCCTCTCCCTCAGACGAGGTCTGGGTGGGCCCTGCTAACATTTACCTCTGAGACCCTCTTTTTGTCCTGCTCCCACGGGTGAGCAATCCTCCCCCCTTTGGATCAAATCATTCTTTCTTTAGATTTTCTAATAAAGTGTTCAAACAGGTTGCATTTGAGTCGTGGGGGCCTGGGTACTCTTTCTTCCCCTTCAGATGACTTCTAGCACCTCCACTATGATGAATTTCATCAAAGTTTAAATCTCAGAGAAGGACAGCCCCCCTTTACAGAGTTCTTGGGGACACTTCCTGGAGCCCCCAAGTACTGACAACAACTACCATTACCCATCTTTTCCAGTTTTCTCAGCACACGGGTGACTAAGGCAAAGCCAAAGGACCTCTCTTCTGTGTCGTCGAGCTGGGGAATGCAAACTGGAGGTGTCTCCAACAGTGACCCGTGCAAAAATGATGATCCTGCTGGAGGGGCAGACCCTCCCTCTTTCAGCTCTCCTTCAGCTCTGCATGCCAGTAATCGCCCGCTGTCCGTGACAGATGGCAGGTAGACCCCGGGCAGAGAGCTCAAAATGGACTTTGAGTATTTCTCTTCTTGGCAGGCTCTGGTGCAAAGAGGTGAAGGGTTGCCAGCACCAAGGATGTCTCCGCTCAAATCCACCTGGCGGAGGTCAGGGTTGAGGACCTGGGTGAACTTAACCTTAAGCAGAGCAGATCCACAGATAAACAAAGGGAACCATGATTTTGAGCCTGGTCAGCTTCTTAATCCTCTATAAGCACACACATCACTCACTGCAAATTCTTATCCCAAACTGGAATTCACCGGAAGAAATCAATTTATGGCGGCAGATGTTTTTTCTCTTGCTTGTCTTGTCTTAAGCAAAACAAATTGCACAACGAGCAAGACTGATAGCAATAATATTAAGTCCGTAATAATGCAAATCAATTCTTAAGTGTGAGACGTGGGAAGATAAGTTGGGGAGAAGTTTGTGATAAAGGCACCATTCGTAGGAGACATTATAGCATTGTGTTATGTACTACCTTTAACCTAGAGAACATGGACTCGAAGTTCAGACCAACCTATGGTCAAATCCTAGCCTTTCTACCATGTGATTCTGGGTCATGGCTAAGCCGCTTCATAGATCATAAAACGGAATAATAAGGTTTGATGAGGGAATTAAATCAAAGAGCATGTATCAAGAACCCCGTAGAGCATTTGGCACGTAAATAGGTGCTTAAAGAGAGTGGTTCCTGTCTCCCTTTCTTTAGCTCCTAAACAAGCACAGCCTCGCTTGTGCATTTAACAAGTGGTTCCTGCCTCAAACTTCACGTCCTTAGAAGATACAGCAAATCCATACGTTTGATAAATAGCTTTATAATGGGCTGCTCTTGTGCCGTATATCCCAAAATCAAATAGACAGGCGAGCATCTAGGAAATTTAAAAGAAGCAAACTTTCTCCATTTCCGCGACCCTCAGGCATATCACAGTGTCCTGGGCCGATCTGAACTCTCCCAGCCGTTTCCACCAGGAGGAAAGCTCTGCCTAGGTCTGCCCAGCAGCTAGTCATACAGGGAAGCTTGGTGAGTAGGATGTTGGGGAAGAAGCAAGAAGGAGAAGTGAGAGGTCACCAGCTTGTCGTTGACCTCTGACCTCATCTCAGAGCCCACTTTCAGATGCCCCAGCCCATTTCAGCCATCAGAGGTTGAGGACCTTGGAGATGTGGGAGGTGCCCGGGCTCCAGCAGGACAGGCTGCCCAGGCCTTGATCAAGAGAGGGGAAGGTGGGGAGATCTGGGGTCTCCTTGCTCCTCTTGTCCTTCCTCAACAGCCCCCTACAAGATCATAGATCCCCCAAGACCGAATCACTTCCTTTTCAAGCTGTCCTCACATTTGGAATTCCCATAAAGACAGCAATAAAATGAGAGGCACCCTCAGATTACCATTTGCAGGTGTTCCAAGATGCAGCAAGCCATTTGAATCCCCCCTTAGGCCAGGGGATTCACTCCATCTGTGCTGGCAATTCAGCCGAGACCAGTATTTTCTGATGTGCGGCTTTCCTGAAATGTCTGTTTCTCCTTTTTTTTTTTTTTTTTTTTACATACCAAAGAAGAAAAATCAGCGTTACCATCCACATTATTAGAACCGAAAATAGCCTCGTTTCTCCCCAACCCATATCATCGCCGCATTACAGATACATTTTGTGCATCAACCTTAAAGGTTGTTGTGTTTCCCTCCTGCCTTCTCCTTTCATTATACAAGATTTCCAGTTATTCAGTATTTTGTTCTCATTAGAACACTGCTTGTCACATGTTTTCACCAGAGACATTCATCACCAAGGTCAAAGGGTGAATATCGTGATCTATTACGCTTAGAGGAATCTAATGAAAAGCCACATAATTATCCAATTTAAAGAGAAGCATGTAAAAAAAGAAGGGGGGCACTTGCTATAATTTAAATTGTTTTGTTTCCCTGAAGCAAAATTCAGCACCTGATTGACAGGACCTAATGATAATTCTTATTGATATGGGGATGTTAATTGTGGAGAGATATTTAATAAGTCTTATATTCTGGAGGTAAATGTGTGCTCTTAACCTGCACCTGAACCTGATTTTTGATGCAGCGTGGGGATGAGGTACAGATACAGATAAGTGAGCACAAGTGGATTTTCAGTCTTGTGTGGCAGAATGGAAATTGGAATCTTCAGAATCTATTAGGAGAACAATTCCACAGTTGCTCACACTTTTATAAATTATACTGTATGCTATAGGAAGACACAAAGTCAGGGGAGGTTCAAGAGAGGATATGTCGTGACTTTGCGTAGAAGTTTCTAAGGGTGGTACTTAACGATGGCGTTGTGTTGTTTTTAGTCAAAGACACATACCTAAAGCCGTGCTCTGTATTCATTTTCGGACAAAATGGACAAATGAGATCCATTTCCTGTATCACCTCTCTCCTACCCCCAGGCTTACCTCGCAGAAAATGAGGTTAACTTTGAAACCTAGGTAAATAAATTCTCAGAAGAAAATGAATTCTTACACTGTGAACAAAACCAGTTGAGAAGGCGTTCCTAGGCCTAGATCTCAAAGGAAGTGATGGGTGGGGGCTGAAAACATCAACCAGATCTCACTCTATCCTGAGATCACTGGGCCCTGGGAGCCAGCTTCCGGGGCTGTGGACAGAGCTGGGGTCAGCACTGACTTTCTTGTGAGGCCGTTTCCAAATCACTGCCCAGAGGAGAGGAGGTGATTCACCAGATGTGGTTATGTGGGATTCAGTAAGCTACAGCCTGCCCTCACTGAGAGGTTGTGCATTTTTGTGTGTTTTTGTTATGTTCTAGCAAAGTTTTAAATATTGGAACTTTAAAACTGCATCTGCTGTTATGAGACAACTCCATCACTGGGGAACTGATACTTATATAGCTAACTTTGGGCAAATGATACAAAGTAAACAAAAAACCAAAACCTACTCTAAAGACAAGTAGGCTTGAAAAAAAAACCAGTGGCTTCAATCTGAAGGAGGGAATTTCGAGTTGTGAAATTGAGTTCAAAAATTTTTTATAAACTCTGAGTTAACTCAGTCTTCCAATTTTACTATTGGAAAAAGACTTACATTTTAATATGATATGCTATAAATATAAATATTTATACTAATATTTAATATAAAATGCTATAAATGTAGCATTAATATCATATCTTGGTCAACATAATTATTCACACCAACCCATATTTAACTCCAAAACAATCGAGCCAAAGATTGTTATAGACTGAGTCACAAATGGGTCACTGTCATCAGAAACTAAGAGCTGTCAATCTACAAATAGGAACATGAGAGTTCAAGTGCAATCATTAAAAGGGTATCACAGAAAACTAGAGTAATTGTTAATGAACAAATATTTAAAATGTTCAAAGCATTCCAAGATAAGATTCTTTTGAACATAACATCTGGGGGTCTGGGACACAGTGGATGATCAATAAATGAGCAACGAGCAAGAAATTCTGTTTTTCTTTTGGCTTCCTGAATTTGCTTCGTTGTTTTTGCTTTTTTAAAAAAAATTTTTTTTAACATTTATTTATTATTGAGAAAGAGAGAGACAGAGCATGGGAGGGGCAGAGAGAGAGGGAGACACAGAATCAGAAGCAGGCTCCAGGCTCCGAGCTGTCAGCACAGAACCTGACTTAGGGCTCAAACTCACAAACCGCGAGATAATGACCTAAGCGAAGTAGGACGCTTAACCAACCGAGCCACCCAGGCGCCCCTATTTTTGCTTTTAATACACACACACACACACACACACACACGCATGCACACACCTTGAAATGTTCCAGATATAAATTATATGGACTCTGAGCCAGGTACTCACCTTAACTGAAAAAAAAAAGCCAAGTTAATTGGAGACGCCGAAATTGATCACAGGTTATGATACCGATGGCAGTTGAAACAACTGCCTGTGATTTTCAACTTCCCAGGCCAGAGCATTACATCATACACAGGAGATTATAATTTCTCTGCACACTTCTGGTATCTCAGTACTTGAAAAGTGATATGCCGGCAAATTGAAGAGAGTTCAGAGAAAAGCAATAAAGATAATTAAGGGGGCCCTCAGATTGACTGATGGAAAGAGATGAAAAGAATTAAGTGTGGGCTGTGTGGCCCAGTGATGACCTGGTGGTTCTAGGAACGACATGCAGCTCTATCAGGATTCCCGTCCGCGGTACGCGTTCGTCCACACAGAATCACGATGAAATAATAAACACAAAGAACCTGGTGCTGATCCAGGTCAAGAGCCTAAGGCTATACCTGTGCTGGGCAGCTGTCGACACCAACCCTGAGTTGCTGTGCCTCTCAGTGGGGGATCAGGGTAACCTCAGAACTAAGAGAGGCTGGAATGTCACCGAAATCCCCCTATCTCCACTCTGGTGCCTGTCTAACCATCCATTCATCCTACACTAGACCCCTGGATCCTGGAAATGCCCTGCATCCCAAAAGGGAAGTTGTAAGGGTTGGTTAACATCATGGTCGAGTCTGGGTTCAAATCTCAACTTCAACACTTCCCAGCTGCGTGACCTTGGGAAAGTTACTCAACCTCTCTGAGGGGCCCTTTCCTCACTTGTAAAATGGAGGTAGCAATAGAGTCCTTCTCCTAGGGTTGTCGGGTGAAACTGCTCACATAAAGCACTTCTCAGAGTGTCTGGCCTATAGTAAGCACTCGATACACCGTAGCTATCGTTCTTGTTTATTATAATTAATAATTATTTAGGGAAAGCCCTAAAGATCGACAAAAACCTGATCCCCCTAATAAGGGGTTCCAGGCCCTAAAACATTCACCTGTGTGTTGTCTGGCCTAGGGGACCATGCCAGAGTCTGAGGAGATCCCACAAGACTTCATATGTTATTGACGCCCTCCCTCCAACAAGCCCGTCTCCTTTATACCTATTATCGTTTGGGGACCAAATGGCCCAATTTGCCCAGCACCGTCCTGGTTTCTGCGTGTTGACTTAAGGTAATTATTTATAGCAACTGCTTTCACTCATAAGGGTCACAGTTATGATGATGAACGATACGGTCACCCTAGTTCCAGGTCCCCTGACATCTTTTTCTCTACACCTTCTCTCTCTTGCACCACCTCTGGAGTTTCATAAGTATATTCAAGTTATTTTTCATCAGTCCTTACCTCATGTGGGTCAAATGGGAGGGTTGCCCTGAGTTTTACCTAAGGGTTTCCCTTGGCTTCTTTCGGGATCTGGTGAATGGATCCATAGTCACCCTTGCTGCGGGCTGCCCACATTTTCAGGTGCTCGGGCCCAAGAGCCTCGCCGGTTAGTCTGTCCTCAGCAAGCTTTCTCCAAACCCATTTTCATTTTAGTGGATTTTCTCTGGAAATTTTCCAACGTCACTGGATCTTTTATAAGCGGCACAATGGAAACTTTGGGTTTTTTTTTTAATTGAATGAAATAGTCTCTCTTTTTTTTTTTTAATGTTTATTTTTATTGTTGAGAGAGTGGGGGAAGGGGCAGAGAGAGAGGGAGACAGGATCAGATTCGAAGCGGGCTCTGTGCCGACGTCAGAGAGCCCAATGCGGGGCTTGAACTCACGAACCGTGAGATCGTGACCTGAGCCGAAGTCAGATGACACTTGACCTACTGAACCACCCAGGCACCGCGATAGTCCCTCTTTTTATTCCAGTGCTTGGAGTCAGAAGATCTGGGTTTGAGTGCCAGGTTCATCTGAACTGCATGCAAGAACTCACGAGTCACTTCTTCCTGAGCTTCAGTTTCCTCATCTCTGAATAACATGCCGGTAGCCAAGTTACTGACAAATACATCTCCAAAATAGCTTTACTTCTTCCTTTTCCATCTGTACGCTCTCTTTTTTCCTGCCTTAGTGCACTGGCTAAGACCTCCAGTACAATGCGGAACTGAAGTGCTGAGAGTGAACATCCTTGTCTTATTCTCATTCTTATGGGAAAGGGATTTAATGTTTTGCCACTAAATATGATGCTACTTGCAGACCTTTGTAAAAAATGTTTATTTATTTTTGAGAGAGAAAGAGAGAGAGCGTGGGGGAGGGGCAGAGAGAGAGGGAGACACAGAATCTGAAGCAGGCTCCAGGCTCTGAGCTGTCAGCACAGAGCCCGACTCAGGGCTCGAACCCACAGACTGCAAGATCATGACCTGAGCTGACATGGGACGCTCAACCGACTGAGCCACCCAGGCGCCCCACCTGTAGACTTTTCATTGATGTCCCCTATCAGGGCAAAGAATTTCTCTCCTAATCCTAGTTTACTGAGAGTGTTGAGTCTTGTCGGATGTGCTTTTTCTATTTATTGAGATGATCACATAATTTCCTCCCATATTCTATAACTTATTAAATTACAATGATTAACTTTCAAATATTTAAAGAACTTTACGTTCTTGGGATAAATCCCTCGTATTGTCAGACTCAGTTTACTAATATTCTGTTAATGATTTTGTGTCTATGTTATTGGTGTAATACTAGAAGAAAAGTGTTTTTCTTCTCTTCCTATACTTGGAATCACATGAGATTACAAATGTTAACACGTTTCGTAGCCTCTACAGGCCCCAAGGCTGGTGCACCTGCTAGGAATGACGACAATGCCCAGCACAAAGGTAGGTGGCCCTTGCCATGGCAAGAGCCCACAGGGTGGTTGGGAACCCATCCCAATGACTCATTCCGACTCTCTCACAAACTTAGTCATAACCAATAACTCAGAACCCTCAGCCTGTGAGTTTGGTAAAGTTGTCCCTCGGGTTTTCCAGGGAGGCCCCCATGTAGAATATTCTCTCCTGTTGTTAATCCTCATCACACCATATATCCTGAGTTTGGAGTAGTTTTCCCTTGAATGCACTGATGTGTTCCTGCCTAGAAAGAAACTCATTTACCACTTGCCTGGCTCCTCAAGTGGACGCAGAACATTTTCCTACAATCTGTCCCAACACGGGACATGGTAGAGCTTATGATACATGTATAGTTTCAATAGTTTGAAATCTGTAAAGAAGTTCAGTTTCGGGGCGCCTGGGTGGCTCGGTCGGTTAAGCGTCCAACTTTGGCTCAGGTCATGATCTCACGGTCCGTGAGTTCGAGCCCCACGTCGGGCTCTGTGCTGACAGCTCAGAGCCTGGAGCCTGTTTCAGATTCTGTGTCTCCCTCTCTCTCTGCCCCTCCCCTGTTCATGCTCTGTCTCTCTCAAAAATAAATAAACGTTAAAAAAAATTAAAAAAAAAAAAGAAGTTCAGTTTCTACTTAGGAGGTTTAAAGTCAAGTAAGGTTTCTCAATTCTGACAAAGATTATTAAAGGTATCCTAATTTACGTGTCCCTGAACAAGACGGGCAAGGCAGTGCCCTCCTGAAGCCAGTGTTGTTCAGGTGCTGATTTGATATTGAAGCCCTGTGGTGGGTGCCAGGCAGGGCCACCCAGACCCCCTTTAGGACCGTGACACTCACTCACCTAGTTGCAAGGAGTTTGGGCTACTTCTAACTCACATCTTAGATCCCCCCTAGGCTTTGCCCTTGGCCAAGGGAGCTGCCTCACCAGAGGTTACTTTCCCTTCTAGCCATTCCTCATGACAGGTGAAATGGGAGGAAGGAGAACTATAAAAGCACCGCCATCTTGCCTCGACAGAGGACGACTATTGGAGGCCATTCTACCTGCAACCTACCTTCATTGCAGCTCAACTCCTTCTTCTGCACCCTTCTCCCTACCTCATCTCTCCCAAGTATTGTTTCCAGAGCATTCTCCAGTCAACTTCTTACTCCCCAATCCCCATCTCAGAGTCTGTTGCCTGCAGCAATGGGCTTAAAACCAGCCTAAATCCTGATACCTTCTTAAAGGCTGCCTCTTACCTCTTAAAGGTAAGAGATTAACTGAATGACTGCTAAATGTCTTTCTTCAGAAATAGTGGAGCTTAAAAATATACTAGACCTCAGTAAAAAAGTTACTGAGAAAGGGAAAACTTTCTTCCATGATTAAAGTCATAACTGACAATTCCTTAAGGAAATCATGACCCCCAACTAACGTGAGCCCCAAAAGTTCAGTAAACAAACAAAACCACCCACCATCATGGAACAAAGAGTTTCAGGAAAAACTTTTCTAAAATTAAAAGTTCAGGGTGTGAAATGTCATAGACGTTAACTGTGGAAGTTACTATAGCGCTATTAAATGGGCAGAACTCTTGGCTATGATGTGGGTCACAGGCCACCACAAGCTGTGAGACAGCATTTCTGTCTCACACAAGAACTTCTATACAGAGCAACCTAGAATCTTCACACGTGCTTCAAGGTTTGTGACATTCTTTCAGGTTTGGCTTCTCTTGAAAAACAGAGCAAAATCTGTCAACGATGCAGTGGGACATTGCAAGCCACGAAGGAACTATTGGATGGGAAAAGATGAGGATACCCAACCAGCACAGGACAGCTCATGATGTGTGTTTTTCCATTACCAGGGAGGTGCTCAGTGAACGATTCCTGATGCTGACTGCCCCCCGTGATTACTCGCACTTGTGGTATGATGGCACAGGGGAAATCAGCAAGCCCCTGATGATTTACCCCTTCATTCAACTATTTATTCAACAGTGTGTCCATTGGGCTGAAAACTAAGCTGAATAACAAAGAGATCACCAAACACCGTGGCTTTTAAAAGCAGAAGTCTAATCCACACTCATGTACCATTACAAGGCGAATGGTCCGGGTTGGGGGAGCTCTGCCATGCCTTTCCATCCAATTGCTCTGTCACTATCCAGGGCGGTGCCCTTGTTTACATGGACACTGCCATGTTCCTGCCCTCAGGAAGGTGAGTACCAGTCTAGGGGCTAGGGCTTGGCTTCTGAACAAACGAGGCAGACATTACACACATCACTTCCTCTCTCACTCCTCATGTGAGGAGTCAGGCACCTAGCCACCCAGCCACATGGGAAGTTGCTATTGTGGTCTAGCTGGGCGTTTGGCACTGTCCGGCTTAAATCCTATTACTATAGGAAGAAGAACAAATTCTATCAGACAACTGGAAGTCTCGGCCAATAGTGTCAACTTTGAGCCTGGCATCTGCCAGACCTGCATCGATGGCAGTGAGACAGTGGACCTGTAGTATTTGCTCCTATGGAGTTCACAGTCTGGTGGGGAAGAAAATACATAAATAAGGAAATATGACCAAGCATAAAGATCCAGGAAGAGGATGAAGATGGTACTGATAAAGACAAGAAAAGAGAGTGCTGGACAGAGGAATCTAATGCTCAAAGTCCCAGAGGGACAAATGCTTGGGTATACCTAAGGCCCATCCAGAGAGTGGACCCGGAGCAGAGTGAAGGGGAGAAGGCACGAGCTAGGGATGCTGAGGGAGCAGAGCGGGATCCTGAAGGACCCTGAAGGCCATGGTGAGGAGCATGGTATTGGAAGTGCAATGAGGAGGTGGCTTACCAGATACGATCCCTGTGCCTGCTGTGGGGAGAATGTAGCCATCTGTATAATCCACCTATTCCTCTGAGAAGAATGTAGCCATCTGTATAATCCATCTATCCACCAGGAGAATGAATGTTTAAATACTGTCTCTTAAGAATAATTTTCTTTAATGTTTATTCATTTTTGAGAGAGAAAGCATGAAGTGAGGCAAGGGCAGAGAGAGAAATTGAGAGAGAATCCCAAGCAGTCTCAAGCCCCATGTCAGGCTCTGTGCTGATGGCTCAGAGCCTGGAGCCTGCTTCGGATTCTGTCTCTCTCTCTCTCTCTCTCTCTCTCTCTCTCTGTGTCCCTCCCCTGCTCATGTTCTGTCTCTCTTTCTCTGTCTCTGAAAAATAAATAAGCATTTAAAAAAAATTTTTTAAAAAGAAATGGTAGGCAAATACATATAGTCTGTCTACACCTTTCTGAAATGCACTTTTGCATGGGCAACAACATGCAGACGTTAATAATACCCAAAAGGTACATGTTCTCCCTAGTTTACAAAGTCTTTGTCCCCATTACCCTACGCAGATACCTGGGTGAATTGAATTTGCTATAAATGGCTCTTAACGAGTAAATGAGACCAACTGACTAAAATTTGAAATTTGTAATGGGCCTATGATACCTATTCATGCATCATAAGCATACAAGTCTTTAAAAATAGTTAGTGGGTTCTGATGACTCAGGAGGCCTTGATTTCTTGAGCCCTTGGTTTGTAAACTGGTGCGACCTTGGAGGAAATTCTGCCCACTTGTAACCAAAACTCTGAAACTTTGGAGATAAAGGGTTATTTCAAATCTTATGAGAATATACATGAAGACTGTGTCTGTGCTAACTCAAATTCTAAATCAGTTGCCGGGTGAACTAATCATTTCAAGCATTAAAGCTTGGCCTTGGGATGAAATTAAAGGAGAAACATTTAGGCGGAATCATTGGAGAATTACCCTCAAAGTAAGATGGCTAGATCCATAAATATTTTCCTAAGGGAGAAAGTGAAAGTATCATCAGTTTCTAATTCTAATAGAAAAAAAAAAAAATTAGCCTGTGGTCCATAGAAAACAACCTTGTGTCAGAACACTGAATTATGTTTCTCCTACCTCCCATTTTCACTGTGACTAATATTTCCTAATAGATTCAACGAAGAAATGCAAAGCAGATATCTGCATTTGAGATCTCTGATTTATCCACAATAGCCCAAGTACCTGGGCTGGTGTGGGGGTATTACATGGGGATCCAAGCGCCCAGTACAGAAAGCCCAGCACAGCGGTATTTCTAGAGAATTAAGGATGCACAAAACAATGGGTGTGCGGGCAGCAGTGCCAAGAGGGAGAGAATTCTTTAAAAGCAGGAAACAAGGAAGAGGGTCCCACTCACCATTCTTGACCTTTCACTCTGCAGAAAACACTCCTTACCTCTTGGCCAGAGAGCACACCTCCCTCCCTGCTGCCCCCCGGGCTTTCATTCTCCAGGCATTTACTGACACCTTCTCTGAGCCAGACCTACAGCTGGAGCCTGAGGCTACAGAGATGAGTCACACGTGACCCCCAGCCCAAAGGACCGGTTCTCGTGCTAAGAAATGAACACAAAAAGGAACAATCTGGAAAGAGCTCTTAAGAGAGGAAGGTGCCAATGGCTGAGAACCCAGAAGAGTTGGTGATTCACCCTGGCCTCCCCGGTTGGGACAGGCTTTACAAAGAGTGAGTTTTGGGGCGCCTGGGTGGCTCAGTCAGTTAAGCGGCCGACTTCGGCTCAGGTCATGTTCTCACGGTTTGTGGGTTCGAGTCCTGCGTCAGGCTCTGTGCTGACAGCTCAGAGCCTGGAGCCTGTTTCAGATTCTGTGTCTCCCTCTCTCTCTGACCCTCCCCTGTTCATGCTCTGTCTCTCTCTGTCTCAAAAATAAATAAACGTTAAAAAAAAATTAAAAAAAAAAAGTGAGTTTTTCGCTTTCGCCAGCTCCTCCGTGATGAGGCTCAGCGAAGAGGAGAGATGTGGGGGTGCTGGGGAGAGCAGCTGAGGCTACAGGGAAGGTGAGAGTCCCCTTGTGAATAATCCCCAGCCATGTGTCTCACATTTGACCTTGGGACTTCCCCTGAGCAGAAGACTCTTCTCCAGGGCAGCTCTCATCCATGAGAGACTCCCCCTTGTTCTAGATCAATGACTTCATCCTGGGGATGCAGCAACTTTCTGTGCTCACAGGTGCTGTGGCACAAGGCATGACCCTGAGGACAGCTTGGCTCTGGGTCTCCCCGACTTCTGAGAGGAAGGACGACTATCTCACCCAGGAAGACACGGTGGCCAGAATGACTTCATGACCGGCAGCTGGGCTCATCTGGGCCCTGGAGTGAAAAATCGGGTGGCTCCCTGTCTTCTATATCTTACGGCTTGCTGAGGGGATCTATAAAATGATTCCTTGCTGTTCCATATTGACCTATTTTCCTCTTTTTCTTACTGCACCATCTGGCTGTGACCTACGGTAACAAGACCTCCTGTGTGTGTTGCGCTCATGCCTTCTCAGCTCCCCTCCTCCCGCACACACTATATCTGCAACAGACATTTGCATGGAAGCGCCCAAAGACACTCTACTCTTTCTCCCTTCTTGCCTTTTCACAGACTGTTGCCTCCACCTGGAATATTCTGTGTGTGCCTGGCGTCCTCCTACTTCCCTTTCCAGATTCAACCCTAATATAGTCTGGTGCCTGGAACCTTTGCTGAAGTCCCCAGCAGGATGGATGCCCTCCTCTCTGCCCCCTTCCACGATGGATTCTATTCTGTTCTACGCTGAACACATGGCCGCAATAAATCGTCTCACATCCGCCTCTCTCACTAGCCGATGAGCCCTCAAAACCCTTGAAGGGTGGAAAATGTGTTAGTCTCATCTGTTGTCTCCTCAGCTCTCAAACACCCTAGCACACGGGGGATGTTTAGCCAATGTGGACTTTTCAGTGACTTTCAAGATAACCTGTCACGTTCTTACGTGCATTTCACAGAGCTCACGTGCTTAAAGCCCTCTTAACAGTTTTCATCCTTTACACTTTACACGGCATCCTTTACACAGCAATCTTGCATTGATCAGCCCCATTTAGAGACGAGAAAACAGAAGTTTGGAAACTTGTGGTGATCTGCCCAAGGTCACTTAGCAAGAAAGTGGCGAAGCTGAGATGGGTCTGGGACATTCTGGTCTGCTCACAGCCCTCTGGCTTGCACGGTAGGGGGATAGCACTGAGCTCCCTGTCTGAGGTCCGAAGATTACGGAGGACACAATCTCCATCCAGTGCCTGGGGCCACCCACACCTGCTCCTCTGCTCCTTCAGTCCTTCAGCTGTGGTCTGAGGCCCCTGGGGGGCTACCCTGTGCATAGGCCTGAGGGAGGGTATGCTGTAGGAGGTTGCTTGGGTTGGCCTCCGCAGGCGGACTCAAGCTCAAATTGTGCTCAAGTCAGCAAGCTGAGGCTACAGCCAGATCTGCGGTGGGAGCGGGGGAAGGATGAGAGTTGGAATTACTTCTCCCACAATTTTATCCCTGGTGTTGGTTTGCATAAAAAAAAAAAAACAACTCACACTACCGTCCATGTGCTACCAAACTGACCACAAAATCAGAAATATCAGACCCCAGATTAGGGAGATCTTTAGGTTTTTACGAATTGCCTTCATTTAATTTCATTAATTAATTTATTATTATTATTATTTTATTTATTTTAATAGATTTGGAGAGTTTGAAAATCCAAAGGCAAAAGAAGGTAGAGTGTAAAAATTGTCCTTGCCATTCTTGTCCCCCATGACCAATTTCCTCTGCCAGAGGTGTTCCATGAATATGCAAGAAAACACACACACACACACACACACACACACATAATCACACACACATTTTTTTCCTCCCATTTTTATATGATGGGCAACCTATTTATACACTGTTCTACATCTTGCTTTGGTTGTCACTTGACAACACGTCTTGGAATTCCTTCTGGATCCGCCCACAAAGAGGTGCCTCCATCTTTTTTATAACTGTAGTGTATCCCACTGTATGCATGTCCCAGAATTTGCTTCACCAGTCCCCTAGTGAGGAACATTTAGTTTCTTTTCCATCTGTTGCTATTATAAATAGCATTGAAGTGAATAACCTTATGTATACATCATTTTGGTCACCTGGGAGTATATCCAGAAAACAGGTTCCTAGACTTGGAATTCTGGGTCAAAGTGTTGCCCGATGGCCTTCCAGAGTTTGTCCTAATTTAAAAGTCAACTAGAAGTGTTTTAGTGGACCTCTTTCCCCATGAAAGCCCCTTTGACACAGTAGCCATCGGGGATGGTGTGAGAAGTTCAGAGAAGCCAGGAAGACCTGACTCCTCTGCATTTAGAAAATAAAGGTGGGGATCGGGGTGCCTGGGTGGCTCAGTCGGTTAAGCGTCCGACTTCGGCTCAGGCCATGATCTCGTGATTGGTGAGTTCGAGCCCCACGCCGGGCTCTGTGCTGTCAGCTCAGAACCTGGAGCCTGTTTCGGATCCTGTGTCTCCCTCTCTCTGCCCCTCCCCTGCTCATGCTCTGTCTCTCTCTGTCTCTCAAAAATAAATAAATGTTTTTAAAAAATTAGAAAATAAAGGTGGGGAAAAATGCAGATGAAAACCACTTCATACATACTAGGATCCTATAATCCAAAAAAAAATCAGGAAGTGAGTGTTGGCTGTAGAGAAACCTGAACTCCTGTGCATTGCTGGTGGGAATGTAAAACAATGCAGCTGCTCTGGAAAACAGTTTGGTGATTTCTCAAAAAACTAAACATAAAATTACTTTAATGACTCAGCAATTTTACTCCTAGGTATATACACCCAAAAGGATTGCAGAAAGGGTATTCAAACACTTGTTCGTGAATGTTCATAGCAGCATTATTCGCAGTTGCAAGAGGTAGAAACAACCCAAATATCCATCCACAGATGAATGAATAAACACAATGTGATATGTGCATACAAAGGAATATTACTCAGCCATAAAAAATAATGGCATTCTGATTCACGCTACAACATGGATGAACCTCCAAGACATTATGCTGAGTAGAAGAAGCCAGACAAGAAAGGTCACATCTATCATATGATTGTATTTATATGAATTATCCAGAATAGGTAAATCCACAGAGACAGAAGGTAAATTGATGGTGGCCAGGGGCTGGGAGGGAGAAGGAATGGGGGAGTGACTGCTAATCAGGTACAGGGTTTTTCTTGAGGGTGATGAAAATTCTTGGAACTTGATACAAGTGATACCGAATTGTGTACTTTATTTTTTTTTTTAATTTTTTTTTTCAACGTTTATTTATTTTTGGGACAGAGAGATACAGAGCATGAACGGGGGAGGGGCAGAGAGAGAGGGAGACACAGAATCGGAAACAGGCTCCAGGCTCCGAGCCATCAGCCCAGAGCCTGACGCGGGGCTCGAACTCACGGACCGCGAGATCGTGACCTGGCTGAAGTCGGACGCTTAACCGACTGCGCCACCCAGGCGCCCCCCGAATTGTGTACTTTAAAATGGCTAATTTGGGGCGCCTGGGTGGCGCAGTCGGTTAAGCGTCCGACTTCAGCTCAGGTCACCGATCTCAAGGTCTGTGAGTTCGAGCACCGCGTCGGGCTCTGGGCTGATGGCTCAGAGCCTGGAGCCTGCTTCCGATTCTGTGTCTCCCTCTCTCTCTGCCCCCCCCCCGTTCATGCTCTGTCTCTCTCTGTCTCAAAAATAAATAAATGTTAAAAAAAAAATTTTTTTTTAAATAAAAAAAAATTTTTTTAAATGGCTAATTTATGGCGTACAAATGTCATCGCAACAATAAAAAAGGAAAACGAGCGGCGGTATCTTCATGTCACTGTTTCATATTCTTGATCTCTGGCTTTCTGGATCCCCCCCGCCCAGTGAAATGCTTCTCTGGGCCCCCCTCCCAAGTTGGCCTATCTGTAGGAGCAGACAGGATGCTGGCCCAGGGGCTCAGTGGTTACAGAAGTTCACAAATATTAGTCAATACCATACGCCGGGCAATGAGCCTGGTGCCTTATATGTATTTTCTCATAACACCACAACCCTGCAAAGTGTGTATCATTATTTTCATTTTACAGATAAAGAGATGGGGATTTAGAGAGGATAAGTACCTCGCCCGGTCTTACTCAGCTAGAAGGTAGCAGAGGGCTTTGACTCCAAAGCCAAGTGCTTTCCATGAAGCAGCCAGCCTCAATGTTTTATCCGTCTCACAGGGACCGGGGACAGCAGGACCTTGCCAACCCCAAAAGCCGCTCCTGATGACTCCATGACCTGGGCCTTTGGCCAGGCTGCTCCTCTGGGAAGCATTGAGCTTCTCCTCCTCTGAGGCCCTCTACGTCCAGCTTACTCCAAGCGTTTCCTTGAAGCCCAGCTTGTCCCTTCTTGCCCTCCCATTTAACATACTGAATTGAGTTCATGGCACTCCATAAATACTAAGTGAATTAAATTGATCTCAGTAGGATGGAGCAAGGGAACAAAATGAATTCAGAGTGTTCGGCCCTAACCTAAATTAGGCTGCTTGAATAAAATAACCTCACCTTATTCCTGCTGTGATGTGAAGAGTGAGGGCTTCTGGGTTCAACAGTCTTAGCTTCAAATCCTGGGTCTGCCGCTTTCTTGCCTGTGTTCTCTAAGCCTTAGTTTGCACATCCATAAAAATGGGGCTGTAAAACTGTAAGGAGGATCGAACAATACAGTGTGAGAAAGGCCAACGTACTTCATTCAAAAAATATCTATTAAGGCCCCACTATCTAGCAGGCAGCGTATTGGTACAGGAGATTTTTCTTTAAATGTGGTTCACATGATCCTTGAACTCAAGAGACTTTCATTCTAATGGGAGGAGCAGATATTAAATAACTAATTGTGAACCAGGGGTCTTATATTCTGTGTGTGGAAGGGTGTCTGAGGAGGCTTTCTGAGGAAGTTATATTGGAGCTGAGGCTGAAGGATAAGGAGGTATAACTGGAATGTTCCACAAAGGCCATGACAGGTGCAAGGGCCCTGCGGAGGAAATGAGCTAAGGGAGTTTGAGGAACTAAAAGGGGACCAGTGTGCAAGGGACCAGTGTAATAGATATCCAGGGGAAGAGGGACAAGAGATGGCTACCATTCACTGCCAAACACAGAGTAACCCATCAGGTTCTTCCGTCCTATAGTCACCTTAGTGTCTCTCACCACCCTTCTACCTGTGTCCCTCCAGCTCACTCTCTAGGACACAGCCTCAGCGGCCATTTAAAGAGATAAATCGATCACTCTCCTCTTAATGGCCTTGAATGGTGGCCCACTGTTTCTAGGAGACTCTCAGACCAGCATCCATAAGGTGTCTGCCTGGACGAGTCCCTGCAGATCTTAGACTCAGTAGGGCTGCAATGCCACAGCTTCTTCCGAGGAGCCTGTCCCACCCACAGCTCTTGTCACTCAGGTATCCGTGTGTTGGACAACACAACAGGCCCCCAGCCCCAAGCTATATGGCTGACTAGACCAGGCACATTCACCGAACTCAACGGGTGGCAACCTAAAAGCTTCCCAATGCCCCCTGGTATGGAACCTAAAATATAGTGGAGAGGAAGAAACCTGAATCAATCAGAATGTCTTTGCCAGGAGTTTGAGCTAAGGCATTCCATGAGACTGACCAGAAGTCAAAAAGGTGCTGGGAGATCCAGCCAGGGCCATGGAAAGCCAACGCCGTAGAAATTTGACAAAGAAGGGGACAAATGTCACAAGGTAGCAGAAGCCAGTCAGCAGAGAGAGTGGAGCAAAGGCCCAGAGACAAGGGAAGATGCAGTGAAAGACAGATCCTGTGGCCCCACAGACAGCTGCAGATTCCTTGACCTGGGTGGGAAACCTTGACTCCCGATGGCTCCTGTCTGCTGCCCCAGGTGGTAGCTCTGCCTCATTCTGGCCCAAGTTGGCCCTTTTCCCATTGTCATCCAAAGTGAATCTCTGCCACTGCATTCTTCCTTGCTTGAGTTACCCTTGCATCCATAAGATCCACGCAAACAGTTACTCAACTAGGTCCAACTTCTCACTCTTTGGCATCCCCCTTGGCACACAGGGCTTACACGTGTTCAGTATGTACCTACTGGGAAAAAAATAACTGAATGAAATTTACATCCCAAACAATGGCTGGCATGGTGATTGGAGATTGCTTTTTCTCATTCATATCAATTTTAATTGGCACCTTCTGCCCCTTGGATAAGAAAAGTATTTTTGGGGCGCCTGGGTGGCGCAGTCGGTTAAGCGTCCGACTTCAGCCAGGTCACGATCTCGCGGTCCGGGAGTTCGAGCCCCGCGTCGAGCTCTGGGCTGATGGCTCAGAGCCTGGAGCCTGTTTCTGATTCTGTGTCTCCCTCTCTCTCTGCCCCTCCCCCATTCATGCTCTGTCTCTCTCTGTCCCAAAAATAAATAAACATTGAAAAAAAAAATTTTAATAAAAAAAAAAAAAAAAGAAAAGTATTTTTTTTTTTTTTACCATTTTCACCGTGGTAAGCCTGGAACAAAAAGTCATGGAAGAAGGGGTTGAAGGGAGGCAGAACAGGGCAGGTAGGGAGGTATGTAACAACTATTCATACAGACCATTTACCCATAAGTAAATATCTATAGGCACCTGTCACTCACTAAATTTGAATGAAGGCAACAGTATGGCACACACAGAGCAATGTATACCTGGCTTAAGAGCCTACATTTTCTGGGGCACCTGGGTGGTTCAGTCGGTTGAGCGCCCAACTCTTGATTTCAATTCAGGTCACGATCTCACTGTTTCAAGAGTGCAAGCCCTGCTGTCAGAGCAGAGCCTGCTTGAAATTCTCCCCATCTCTCGGCCCTTACCCTGCTTGCACTCTTTCTGTCTCTCTCAAAATAAAACTTAAAAAAAAAAAAAAAGAGTCTAGGGGCACCTAGGTGACTTAGTCAGTTAAGCGTCTGATTTCGGCTCAGGTCATGATCTCACGGTTCCTGAGTTCAAGCCCCGCATCGGACTCTGTGCTAACAGCTCAGAGCCTGGAGCTTACTTCAGATTCTGTCTCCCTCTCTCTCTGCCCCTTCCCCCCTTCTCTATCTCTCTCTATATCTCTCTCCCAAAAATAAGTAAACATTTTTTAAAAAATTTTTTAAAGAGGGGCGCCTGGGTGGCGCAGTCGGTTAAGCGTCCGACTTCAGCCAGGTCACGATCTCGCGGTCCGTGAGTTCGAGCCCCGCGTCGGGCTCTGGGCTGATGGCTCGGAGCCTGGAGCCTGTTTCCGATGCTGTGTCTCCCTCTCTCTCTGCCCCTCCCCCGTTCATGCTCTGTCTCTCTCTGTCCCAAAAATAAAAAATAAACGTTGAAAAAAAAAAATTTTTTTTTAAAAAAATAAAAAAAAAATTTTTAAAGAGTCTACATTTTCTCTGTTTAGTCAGTGGTGTATGTTCCTTAGATGAAACTTCTCACTCTAATGTATAATGTATAATTGCAGTGGCCCAATATACGGTTGTTATTTTTTGGTTATTACCATGGTAACTGTGTAGACCCCAATCAGTGTCCCACTCCATTCTTTGAGCACCCTCAGCTTATGCAGCCAGAGCTGGTCCCTAGACGGGGCAGAGTTATTTTATCTTTAGACACAGGAGATGATTCCCTGTGCCTCCAATTCCAACCATCATAGCCACGCCGCCAAACTACTTGAACAATGGCCGGTCAGCCCAATGGGGTCTTGCCATTATTAACCGGAGAGAGGGCTCCAGCTGCGTAGAAAAGAATCCAGTGCATGGAAAAAAAGAGAGAAAGAAAAAAAGGGAGAAAGAGAAAGAAAGAAAGAAAGAAAGAAAGAAAGAAAGAAAGAAAGGGAGGAAGGAAGGAAGGAAGGAAAGAAGGAAGGGAAGGGAAAGGGAAGGGAAGGGAAGGGAAGGGAAGGGAAGGGAAGGGAAGGGAAGGCAAGGCAAGGCAAGGCAAGGCAAGGCAAGGCAATAGTAGGCCAGTTGTCATTTTCTTATTCTGTACAAATCATACAAGGCATCCTTCCCTGGACATTCTCTGTTGTTGAAATTCAGGAGGCAATATGCATAAAGGGGTGAGAAGCAGTGTGTGACAGAGGTGATTCATGCTCGCCAAATATCTACATGCTCCCTTGCATATCCCAGACTCCCTTGCTGTTACGGGACCATGTGACTAGTTCCAGCCTATGGACTGTGGGGAAAAGTCTGTGAGTCCTTCCTAGGAGGAGGCAGTGCAAAGCCAGCCAGCTTCCTCCTTCTCTGTCTCTCAAGCCCTGCTGGAGTCTCATGGAAGGACACCTGCTCCTGAAAGCATAGCTGCAGGATGAAAAACCCTTGCTGATTTTGCATCAACAAGAAATGGACCTTTATTGCATTCAGTCACTTAGATTTAGAGGTTTATATGTTACCACAACACAGTCCAGTCTGTTCTGGGCCTTACACTGCAAGGTTCGAGGCTTAGGAAACCTTGAAAGGTAAGAGACAGGCCTGCTTTCAAGCTGCTTGCAGTCTAAATTGGGAGAAGAGGCGGGCAAACATTCCCATGTCAAATGTGAAAGCTCAGGCCACGAAGCTGGCAAAGAGAGAGAGAGAGATCATTCAAACAGCCCCATGACAGAAGCATGATTTATGTGAAGTAAAAGGCTGACTGGAAAACAGTTAAAGACCTGAGAGATAGAATTCCATTGAACAGGAGGTACAAATGCGGTGACCACGCAGTCCAGAAGTGGCTTGTTAATTTCTTCTAATTTTGTAGCATATGGTATTTTAAAACATACAGAAAAATAGGATCGTGCAATGAACCCTTCTTCCACTCACCACCTGATTGGAATAATTATCCTTTTACAGTGCAGTTTTATCTACTCTGTATGTTCCTCTCCCTGTAGTGATTTTTAAATGATCCAATAACCAGTCCGTAGTCAAATGTCCCCCGTTGTCTCAACAAAAAATCTTTTCACAGTTAGTTTGTTCAAATCAGGACCCAAACAAGTCCCAAACACTGAATCTCATTGGTATGTCTTTAAAATCTGATTTCAGGGGCACCTGGGTGGTTCAGTCAGCAGCCGTCTTCAGCTCAGGTCATGAGCTCGCAGTTCATGGGTTCAAGCCCCGCATCAGGCTCTGCACTGACAGCTCAGAGCCCGGAGCCTGCTTCGGATTCTGTGTCTCCCTCTCTCTCTGCCCCTCTCCCACTCCTGCTCGCGCACGTGCTCTCTCTCGCTCTCTCTCTCAAAATTAAATAAACATTTAAAAAATAAATAAATAAATAAATAAAATCTGATTTCAGCCATGATAGTCTACCTCTGCATACATTTATAAATGACGTTTATACATACCAACTTCATAAATATTTCCAAGGCCCTGCCTCGTCTGCTGTCACATAAGAGCAAAAGAAATTTGGTAAACAACTGAAGTATCGTGAGCCGCCTAATCATGTTGGGTTTGCAGAGGCCATACAGCAAAATGTGTGGCCAGACCACACGCAGCAAACA
The DNA here is from genome assembly GCF_022079265.1 of Lynx rufus. Classification (NCBI taxonomy): domain Eukaryota; kingdom Metazoa; phylum Chordata; class Mammalia; order Carnivora; family Felidae; genus Lynx; species Lynx rufus. The sequence goes on along the minus strand of NW_025814856.1, from coordinate 118,933,177 downwards.
TCCGTGACATGTGACCCATGACAGGAGCCACATCTGGACCCTGATGGGCCCTTCCAAAAGTGCCTACCAGAAGAAGAAAGGCCCCGTGGAGTGTGTGTCCATCTCCTTAACCACTGGGATTGCACGAAGGTCCCATCTGGAACTCGGGGAATTGTGGGGAAGGGTGTGTTTTATCAGCTAACGAGCAAAGCGGCTGTGACTCTGGTCCCCGTCTTTGGCTTTTCACCAAGAATAAGTGCTTCCTGGGAGGCAGTGGCCAAGAAAGGTGGCCGGTCGATGATTCTGGAAGGAAGCGACTGTCACCCCAGGTGTGAGCCTGTGCCTCTGGCATAGTAACTGCAACACTACTGACCAGGAAATGAAGTGTGACCCAAAGGTATCATGACCAAATTCCGGACTCAGATAACGACTGCTGAGTGTTATCACAGAACCAGAGAGGATTTCAGAATCTGAGAGAGACAGAGAGACAAAGAGTGAGGGACAAACGAAGACAGACACAGAGGACAAGGGTGAGGAGGCATCCATCCATCCATCCACCCACCCAGCCATCCACGCAAACGAGAGGCAAAGGCAGCAAGAAAGAGCAGAGACAGGGAGAGGCAAGAGCAGGGGTGGAGCAGGGAGGGGAACCGAGCAGAGCCAAACGCCGTTTCTTCCGACAGTTTGCTGAAGAACCCCGCTCCAAACACTGCCCAAGAAGCTACCAGGTAAGCTCCTGCCGTTTCCTGCAGAGAACGCTGCCCCGCCAGCATTGTTGAACCACCAGGGTTGCGCTCCCCGCTCCCGCGCTGGGGATGAACGGCCGGCCGGCCTTTGTTCGGTTTTCTCAGCTACGGCGCAAATGAACGGGGGCAATCAACACAACAGCATATCAGATGTGGATTATTGGTTTAGAAGGGGACCCGGATCCCGGAAACCCCGCCAAAGAGACGGTGAAAAGGTCTGAAGAGAAAGCAGAAGGCTGTGGCTGGGGTGATGTGCCAATTAAGAGGGCTTGTTTGGAGCCACTTGGAGTGGCAAGGCGAACGGTGCATGTAAATGATCAAAAGCAGGCGGGACCCTCTCCCATCAGTCACAAAAGATGCTTAAGGCCGGTTCCTTTGAATGCTGTTTTAGTAGTGGTCTCATACAATACATCTTAAGGAACATTTATACTGTGTTCACTGTGCATTCAACTGTGGCCACTTCAAAGGTTTAGCCAAGTATTTTATGGCCATGGTAAAGGGTTCTTATTGATTTAAATTACAAGCTTGGCTCCCGTCAGCTCCACTTGAGGGCAAAAATGCAATAAAATATCCCACAGCACAAGAGACAGACATATCGCATTGAAAATCTTAAGAGATCCTTTTCACTATAATCACTCGCAATGATATTTATTTATATGGGCAAGGTTATCAGAGAGATTTGTCTACAATCTTTAAGCTTTGGGGGTTGGTCTTGGTTTGAGGGTTTGCTTTTTAAGAAAGCTAGTTTTAACCTGGGCTAAAGAAAGGTCACAAGTGCATTCCATGTCCCCTGGCTTGGTCTCCCACCGCTCCCCGACTCCTAACAGAATGGTCTTTCCAAAAATAGTGACATTGACATACTGGCCATCACGGCTGAGGGATTATGGTTTCCAGTCCTCCGATCATTTGCATATCCAGCAGGCCAGACTCAAATGAATGAGAGGTGTCAAGGCTTGAATGACAAGCCTATCAAGACGATGGAAAGCTGTCCCAGGATTAACTGTCACGGAGACAAACTCCACTCTGGAGACAGAGACATGAGCACGCTATTGGAAGACTGTAAAATGGAGGGCAGCCCGGAGCTGTCAATACGAAACGCTGTTTATGCTACTTGCTAAGCCCTGTGATCACCAGCACAAAGGAAGTCACCTTATGCTAAGAAAAAGAGAGAAAGCCAAGGCAGCCAGCTCTGGTCTGCTTCATTCCTGGTTCCTTTATAATAATTTGCCTGAAACATACCCAGGACGGAGCTAACCCCTGGACATACACAGAAAATAGCAAATGACTATTATGTATCTGACATTTGAAATAACATGTTTCTGGAGGGTTGGCATTACAAGAGTCATTTCACTTCAAAATGTTATTCCTAATGTAATTTTTTAAAATTCATAAGAGGCACTTGCTAGAATTCAGTGTAGCACTAAAGTCACTCAGAAGACAGAGGTCAAATTCATTTCATTTCTTTTATGTTTTCTTCTCTCTGCTAGATGAAATAAATGATTAAGCCTAGAACACTTGGCAGTTCAGCGAATGTGCTCCGTGGCACCATTACAAGATCGATTTTCTCAATACAGGAGTCTTTCTAGGGTGCACATTGCTTAGCTGACATCTGTCGCCGTTGTCATGGCAGCGCTCTCTCCAGCATAGTGAGAGGTCAGGCCTGACAGGGAAGGCCTCGCCAGCTCTACCCCAGTCACTTCAAGGTTAACAGCCAATGGACCAAAGAAATAGGCAATTATAGTACAGTCAATTCCGGTTAAGGAAATATCTGAGAAGTAAATATATCTGATAAGTGAATGGAAATGAAACAGCCAATGCTATTGATGCAATCCCATAATATCAATATCATTTGGTGGTGCGGTTTGGTTGTTCCTTGTAAAATTTCCATGCTCGGAGAAATGTAGCGAGAGCGAGGATAAGCAAAACTTCGTTATGCTGCCATCAGCCTCTGTATTCGAGGAACAGGATTCCCCACAAACGGACAGATGACTAGTAGCCAAGGAGGGGCAATACCTTCTTCCAGGAAAAAGTACAAAGAGGATCCCCTGGGTGCCCATCCCCTGTTGGTTTCGTCCTCTGATATTTCCAGCTGCATGTACGCCTAAGGAAGATTCCCAGCCCTTTCAAGGAAGTTGTCGTTGAAATCATATTTCTCCTTGCTACCCCAGAGTTACCCAATTTATTCTTTATCAAAGTGAAAGTCTTTTCTACAGTCTCAACGACCCTCAAACATATCAAGTTTTCCAAATTACCAACATGTTGGAATTAATAACGTCTAATGATCTGCATTTCTACTAAAGCATAACTTTTGATGGACAGAGAAAAAGCATTATTATAATAGACATTCTCCGAATAGAATTAGAAAAATGACAGGTGGAACTAAAATGTAAAGATTTTCAATTACAAGTTGCATACCCCAGGAATTCAGTTACTGACAACCTCTGCAGGTTGCAATACTTGAAATTCATTATAGTACATACATTCACGTTACCCACTCCTGATTAAATCCTGCAGTTAGTATAAAGAGATCTTCAGATTTCATCAGACGTCTGAAAGGATGGCAATGACTTTCCTTCTGCCATGAGATTTTTTTGCTCGCAAAGAAGAATGGAAAATTAAGGGTAAAAATAATATACATATTGTCACTGTGGCTACTTGTCTCAGATTTTTGTCGAAAGATTCTTGGCTATGGTTGGCGTAGACCTTCGTGACCGCTGAGGTCTTCGGTCAATCCTTGGCCACAGCAAGCGGTGGAATCTCATCCAGCAGTGGTCAAGCTGCACTTGCTAACTTGCTTCCCAGAATCCTCGCTACTAAACTGAAGCCATCCATGTCTTCATGGTCAAAGCTGACTTAGCACCTGCTCTGGTCAGCTGACGACACGCCCTTCAGCCTGACGGTCGCTTGAGAACCAATGGCTTCATTGGAAAGTTCAGCATTATTTTAGAAAGGTTATGTGCGGATGCAAGAAAGAGTAACCCAGTCAAATTAGCTTAGGCGTAGAGAATTTTCTTGTAAAGACACAACAGGCAATCCTGAAAAGAATGGGAAACACAGGCAGGAAACGAATGAGATACAGGCCAAGTGGGAACTAGAACTGAAACTGGAAAGCCTGAAATCAGAGTTCTGCTCTCGACATGGATTTCACCTCTGTCTCGCTTTTCTTCTTTCTTCACCTCTCTCTTTCTCTTGCCACAAACGTCCTCTGCTTTCAACATGGATTGACCTGGAGCAAGCTTTCAGTCCCAACACCATCTTCACCTTTACTGACTGAGGTTCTCAATGTCCAGACTTCAAATACCCGTAAGACAGAGTCTGTTGAGCTCAGCCCAGACAACAGACTGGTCCCCCCACAGTCCGGGCTGAGGCGGATTTAACCTGCTGTCGGGCGTAAGAGTGGGCATGAGACCTGACCTGCCCGGGACCACCCCGTCAGCAAGGGCAAGGCTCATACTCAAAACATGTTTTCTAGGTCTTCTTCAAGGATCAGAGGTGACATATAAATTGAAAATTCCCCACATGCCCAACGCTCATCATCTTAATGATGAGCAAGAGTTCTAAAACAAAATGATGCCGAGATAGTTATTCAACCATAGGACCATGAATTTGCATTAGTTGTAATATTGTCAGAGTCCTTCCTGTCAGTGTAAAATGACTAACCATGGAACACACACGCACACACAGCCCTCCTCCTTCCTCGCCTCATGACGGACAAAAAAATTTGAGCCTTGGCCTTCAGACCAGACTTTGCCAACATCGCACCCTATGTCCACTGTAGCCCGCATTTGCCCTGCGCTCCAGCTACCCTGCACTGTTGTCTGTTCCCTGTTCCAGCCCCGCCCTCTCCTTTCTTCCACGGCCCCCTCCACACAGTTTCCATCCCATCTTCTCTCTGGGCCGCACTATAATTAGATATAGCTAACACACAGAAGCTCTCAAAGAATAACCAGGACGTAACGAATGGCTGCTAGAAGTGGGGTATGTTCTCAAGCAGGGAGTTTAAATGGACACTTGATGTCACTGGTTGAGAGAAAGCATACAGGGCCCATCCTTGAGGGCCAGGTAAGCTGGCAGCTCCCTCATAAAACCTTCCCTTGACTACCCAGATGAAAAATCAATAATCCCTCCTCCAAGGAAGCATTTATTGTCTCTATCACAGTTTTCCAAATGTAAGCACTTGTGGATCCTTACAATTACAAGCCCACAGACCTCAGCCTGAGGAGCATTGCATTAGAAGTTAAACCCTGTCACCTGAGGGGCCATTTGAGCCATGTTGAGTCATAAACTTGGAACCTGAAATTACATGGCAGTTCTAAGTTATTAGGCTGACCTCCAGATGATCCCAAATATTTTTCTACTAATATCTAGATGATCATTGAAATAAGAACACAAATCGGCATCATCCAATCTCAATTTTAGGGGCACCTGGGTGGCTTAGTCAGTCAGCTCAGGTCATGATCTCCCAGTTTGTGGGTTTGAGCCCCACATCAGGCTTTGCGGATGGCTTGGGGCCTGGGGCCTACTTCAGATTCTGTGTCTCCCTCTCTCTCTGTCCCTCCTCGCCTTGCGCTCTGTCTCTCTCTCTCTCTCTCTCTCTTTCAAAAATAAACTTTTTTTTTAAACTTTTAAAAATCTCAATTTTAAATAAATTTAAATCTTTAGGTAAATTTAAATCTAAAGTTTAGGCCTGTGTAGTCTGGCATACCCAGAAAACTCTCATTCCAAGTCACTGGGTCCACATGGAATTAACCAGATACCAGCTCTATCCTCTTGATTTGACTTTGTAGCTCTGGCTTCTAAAGAACATCAAACATCCTCTATAGCTTAGTAAACTATATACCTTCTACTTACACTTGATCAAAAGCCATAAATCCAGAGCTTGTTTTGGATGGTGATAGATTTCCAACTTGTTCACTTGTAAACCCAAAATACCAATCCTGGTCTTTTATAGACTCCATGATTTTCGACACAGCATCTGAGCAGGAATGCCCATCATTTGCCAAAACAAGAGAACTGCTTTATATGCTCACAAGTTATTTAAAAAAATATATATATATATATATATGTGTGTGTGTGTGTGTGTGTGTGCGCGCCTACCTCAGATCCTCTCTCCCCTCTTTCCGTCCCTCCCCCACTTGTGCGCACGTGCTCTCTGTCTCTCAAAAATAAAATATTTTATGGGAATGCAAGCTGGTGCAGCCACTCTGCAAAACAGTATGGAGATTCCTCAAAAAACTAAAAATAGAACTACCCTACGACCCAGCAATTGTACTACTAGGTATTTATCCAAGAGATACAGGTGTGCTGTTTTGAAGGGGCACATGCACCCCCATGTTTATAGCAGCGCTATCAACAATAGCCAAAGTATTGAAAGAGCCCAAATGTCCATCGATTGATGAATGGATAAAGAAGATGTGGTATACACACACACACACACACACACACACACACACACACACACAGTATTGACTTCATTTGAGGGCTTTCTGCTTTTTTATCATCGCTGGTCCAAACTGAGAATTACTGTGGTGGAGACAGAGATAACTCTTTCCTATCCTTTGTCTCATCTCTGGGTGATTTTTTTTTTCTTTCAGTTTTGGGCTGGGGCTTTTTTTTTTTTTTTTTTGTATCTAATATAGAAGATGCCAAGGACTGTGCCAGCATCTGAGAATACAAGTATCTCATAGCTTCATGGGGAAGACAGATATGTAAATAGATAATGCAATGGAATAAACTTTACAAATGGGGTATATATTAAAGGCTATGAGAAAGAAGAGAAACATTAACACTTACTCGGGAATTTTAGAAGAGTAGTACCTGTTTTTACTAACCAGATTTAGTACCTCTGCTCACTAACCAAAAGAAATCTGAAGAGGGTTTTCACTTTTTTCTTAAGATTTTTTTCAAGTGTATTTGTTTATTTCGAGAGAGTGAGAGACAGCATGAGCAGAGAAGGGGCAGAGAGAGAGGGAAAAGGAGAGGGAATCTCAAGCAGGCTCTGCACTGTCAGCACGGGGCCCCACGCAGGGCTCCAACTCACAAACCATGAGATCATGACCTGAGCGGAAATCATGAGCGTGACATTTAACCGACTGAACCACCCCAGGGGCCCCAGGATTTTCACTTGTATGAAGAAAGCTGTCAGCGTACTAATAGCTTTTCATAGAAGTGAGGTGACATAAACTTTTGGAAAGCAAGAGATACCTACATGGCCGCATAACAATTACCCCAAAACACGGCAGCTTAAAGCCAACTTTTTTCTTTTCCTCACAATTTCTGTGAGTCAAGAATTCGAAAGCTAGCTCAAGGTTTCTCATTAGGTTGCAATCAAGACCACTCACATGGCTATTGGCCAGAGGCCTCAGTTCCTCTTGTGGGCCTCTCTGTGGGGCTTCTTGAATGTTCTCATAAAATGGCAGCTGGGTTTCCCAAGAATGAGTGAACTGAGACAGAGACAGAGATAGACAGAGAAAGACAGAAAGAGAGAGGTCCTAATCTTAGACATCACACACCATCACTCCCTGCATAATCTACTTGTTTAAAAGTTACTCAGTACAGCCCATACTTAAGGGCATAGCAATTAAGCCCCATCTTTTGAAGGAAGAAGTGTCAAAGATTTATTTTGAAATCATGAGTATTGAAGAATGAATAGGAGCTTTCTACAGCGAAGCTGAAAGAGAGAACAATTTGGGCAGAGGGAAGAGATGTACAGGTGTGGGAGAACATGAGTTTCAAGAAAAGCAAGGAGTTCACTGGAGGTGTTCGAACTTATCTCAGCACCTTAATTAGATAAGATCTTACAAAAATGCATAGTATGCAAAACAAATAAAACTGGCTCTGATATGGTTGAAGCTAGGTGAAGAAGGGGGAGAAGAAACTCCCATTCCAAGGCAGACCTTATTACAACTCCCTGGAGGCCCAAGAACTTGGGAGAGTTGTCTGAAAACCACTCCTATAGACAACAGATAGTAGTGTTTATCTATAGGTGCAAGGCATACTCTCTGTTCAACTTTGTCTTATTAGGTAACAAATTGTGCACTTGTCCTATCACTGGCCTGTAACTAAATTTTAAAATTTCTCATTAAAAAGAGAATAATTATCTTGTTACAGCACAGGAAAATTCCAATTTAATAATGGGTTATATTCTAAGAGATCACTTATAAGAAGGTTCTTCAGAGCTCTATGTATCAGTTAGCTATTGCCACAAAGATGCTGTGTAACAAAGTATCCCCAAACTCGCTTAAACAACTTAAGCTTAAAACAACTATCACTTATTCTCATGTGTCTGCAGGCCAGCTGGAGATGAGCTCATTTAAGCTGGTGCTCAGTTCCATGACTTTGCTTCAAGCTGCAACTCTGCTAAATGAGTAGTAGCTATCCACAGAAAGTTCATCATCGACAGACCAGAAGCGCAAAAAGTACAAGAGGGCAAACAGAAAAAGACAAAGCCTCTAAATACCTAGAGAGATAACTGGCATACTTTTGCCCACATGGGGTTGGCCAACACCAAGTTTTATGAATGACCCCAGAGTCAAGAGATAATAAGATACACTGTAGACTCCTCTTACATGAGCCTAAAGCAAGGGGGTGAAGAATTGGAGCCAATCATTGCAATCTATTAGCATTTTTCCTTAAAAACAAAATTGTAAGTTGTGGCTTATCATATTAGCTTACCAAAACAGACTTAATGCTAAGAGGAATGACATCAGTGGCCTAAAATCAGGTAGTTCTACGATGCGGTCGCATTTTTTAAGAAAGCTAAATTTGTCTTCCCAGGTCACTTTCTTTATTTCCTTAACAGTGTTCCCCCTTCTCCCCAAGTGCCCTGCATCCTCGTGGCCGCCCTAAACCCCTCACCTCTGTGCCACATTCATCCCCTGCCTACCTCCTCCCAATTATTTCAGCCCCCTGAACTCTGAACCCCTGACTGTAGACCCTCCCAACTGGATGCCCTAAGGAAAACCATCTTATTGATCCAATTCATACTCACATATGAATGGCCCCTTGTTTCTTCACACTTCCCAAGACTTTTGACTTTTTCAAGGGGCCTGTCCCATAGCCCAGTGATTCTCCCACTGGTGACATGCAAGACAGTAAATACATTGGTAAAAGCCAAAGGTCTGGGATATTTTCAGAAAAGGAGACTATGTCTTAGGTCTTCCAGTCACTCTCATTTTGTGAAGGAACGTGTCATTTATACGTGCAGAGCCTGCCCTATTCACTTTATTACTCTCAGTTCCAATATTTTCTTTTCCTTTCTATGCTGCTACAGGGAATTGAACTTACCAGGAGAAGATAAATGTCAGTGTTATGATTTACATCTCATTACAAGACTGGTGTTGTTTCCCATTTTGAAATTTACTCCATAGGCCAAATCTTCAAAGACTTTCTTTTTTATCTTTCAACATTAAAATGACATATTTCAACATGAAATATGCCTACTTTGACTTAAGAAGAGCTTAACAGTTTGGCCTTTGTACTGGGTTTTCATATGAACATCCCTATTTGAAATGAACAAACAAAAATAGAAATTACTGTCTTGAGAACACTGTTGTTAATCACATTTGAAATAATGTTTGCATTTAAAGGCAGATCATAAAGAAGGATTCTAGGTATTAAATTTAGTAATACCACTTTTCTAACCTGTTCAAATGTCAGTGTACAGACAAAGGGAAGTGGGAAGTGGAAAGTTAAGGACTGAAGATACCATGTAAAAGACTAATATGAATAATTTGGGCCAAAAAAACACAGCTTTATTGATCTTAAGGTATGAATTTATGTATGGTTCTTCATTTCTGCTGATGTTTCATGACAAAAAATAGCAAGGCCCATATGCCTGGTGACAGCATTATTAGGCCATATTTTAGCCACTTTGAGCAGCCTTTGAAACAGTCAATATCCTCCCCCATGACTTTGCCATGCAAACTATAGTACTTAGCATCAAACTACCTGAGGATGGGCCAGTAGCAACAATTATTTCTCCTCTTGTCTGGCCAAGTGTCGATAACCACACAATCAACTTCAGGTAGGCTATGCTAGGTTAGGATTTGGGGTGTTGGGTTTAAGAGTTCCTTCTCACACTTTTTCTTACATTAGCCAAGAGGTCATCCAAATTCCCTCTACCCAAGAAAGAATGCTTTTCTTTGCTTCCTAACAATCAAATTCTGATGCCATCTAAATACAGGCAAAACTCTCAGTGAACACTGGGAAAGGCAGGGTGTAATAAGGTATGATTAGAAAGGTAAGTTCTACCCTTGAATGGCAGAATAACCAATCAGTCACCAGTCATGAAGCTGTCTTTATTACTGGCTCATTTAGAGTGAACTCATAGGTTAATGGCTAAAATGAGGCATAGGGTTCAGAACAACGGTTCAAATTCCAGATCCTACATTTACCATCCAAGCTACTTAACTTTTCTGTTCTCGGTATTTTGTTTTGTTTTGTTTTGTTTTGTTTTGTTTTTACCTGCAGGTAAGGATAATAGTACATACCTCTTAGAGTAATTATAAAAGTGAAACGAGTCCACGTGTTTGAAGTGTTGAGAATAGTGCCTGGCCAACATCATGTCCCTACCATCATTGTCTGGGGATTCTTCTTAACCAGGCTGTCTCTCTTTCCTCTTAACTCAGATTATTTGAGAACTGCTGAATTAGCCCCTGGTTGATTCACATTTTTGAGTCTTTATTAAACAGTGCTATTGGGAGTGCAGCTTGGACAACCACTCAGATCTTGGCCTGAAGATGCTCCTTCCCTATGACCTAGCGACACTACTCTTGGGCATATACAACAGAGAAATGTTTAGACCAAGAGACTAGATTGGATTAGACTATTCATGGAAACATGGCTTGTAATAACAAAAAGTGGAAACATCTAGATGGTCATCAAGAAAAGGATGGATGGGGCGCCCGGGTGGCTCACGTCAGCACAGATCCCACCCACCGTGGGGCTGGATCCCATGAATCATGAGATCATGAACTGAGATGAAATCAAGAGTACGATGCTTAGACATGTGCATGCACATGTGCTCTCTCTCTCTCAAAATAAATAAACATTTAGGGGCATCTGGGTGGCTCAGTCAGTTAGGCATCCGACCTCAGCTCAAGTCACGATGTCATGGTTCAAGGGTTCCAGCCCCACATCAGGCTCTGTGCTGACAGCTCAGAGCCTGGACCCTGGTTCGGCTTCTATGTCTCCCACTCTCTCTGCCCCTCCCCTGTTCATGCTCTGTGTGTGTGTCTCTCTCTCTCAAAAATAAATAAACATTAAAAAATTTATTTAAAAAGAAAGAAATAAAAAGTTCTTCAATGAAGAAAAACTGAACAAAGCCACTACTTTGCTTAAGGCCCCATCCCTTTTCCCTCAGGTGGCTCACCCACACACATTGGTGGCAGCAGGAATTTAGAAGGTGCTGGTTCCTTCTCTTCAGTTATGCCAGGGCACTGCTTTGCAGATATTTCTGTTTAAAGATATGCAGTAGAGTCAGGTCTGAGGGGCAGTCTCCTCTATTTACATATCTGTCTGTTTTCTTCATATAAGAATGCAGTATCCTGCCCCAAAGATAGAGCACCTCTTCTCACAGACATGACTCTACCTAGCAGTGGAAGCACAAAACCACCACGGATCCCGCTGGCCAACGGTTCTAGTCACCCTGCTTCCTTCTGGCGGCTTCCATTCTGTTTTACCCCCAAAGGGGCCCTCGTGCCCTGTGTTTGCCTGTATTCACCATCTGCAAGTTCTTTTGGAAGTCCCAGACCGTAACTCTTAAGTGTAAAAACAAGGGAATGGCACCTATAGGGTTAAAGCCCAACTGGCCTGATTACAGGTTCCATAACTTAACATCCTCTCAATGGGATTTAAATCCATACGCGGTGCTCATTATCCACCAACACGCAAGATGCGGCGCGGGGGGAGGGAACGGAAGAGGCCGAGAGCTCACCTGCGGTCATGGGAACCAGTCCCCAGTGGCCGTCCCCTCCCTGCAGCCACCAGGACTTCACTCTGCATTATTTATTTATTTCTAAGACCTGGGGGGGGGGGGGTGGGAGAGGAAAGAGAAGAAGAAAAGGAAGTGATTTTTCTTCTTAATAGGTTTGCTCTTCTCGCTCTGGGTAGAATCAATGCGAGCGAGCGGAGTTGAACACGCTCTTTCACATCCCCTCCCCTCCAAACTGCTTCCTCCCATTGTAAATAATTCAGACAAAATAAAATAATCATGTGCTGGTAATTACCACCCCTCCCCCCCCCCAAAAAAAATGAACGACTGCTGCAATGCGGTCCCCCTGGATGTTGCAGGGCCATTAATGGTGCCCCTGCTTGTGGCAAGTTGAGGCTGGGGTGCGGGTGGGGTGGCCTCCGAAGGTGAGGGCAGGAGGGCTGCTCGATGTTACTCCTGCACCGAAGGGCCCTGAAATGACGCCACCGCGCTTCCAGGGAAATGGCTGGCTTTCTGCTAAAGGGTCTGGGAACAGCACAGATATAAACTTGCCGCTCTAAACCAAATTCTTATTTTTTTTTCATTCTAATCTCCATCTTTATGCATGAGAATAAAGCTTCTATGAGATGCTCCAAGGCTCCCCCCAACTCCCCCGCCCAAAACAAGTATGCCTTGTTTCCCAGCCTCACTTCCTCATAGAGTGGATTTATTTTTGTTTTGTGGATTTTTTTTTTTCTTCACTTGAACGCCTTGCTCACCTGCGTGGGCCTCATTAACAAGAATTTTTCGGAGAGGAGCAAGCAAGTAGTTCTTTTGCTTCAGGACATCCAACAAGTTCAGGCAGGGATGGCACCAGTTCCAATATGAAAATAGACGCTCTCGACCCCATAGAACAAAATGGTAGCAACTCATCACCAAAACAAAAGTCTCTCCCAACAAAGCTGTGTGTGTGAACAAGATCACTGCGGTGGAAGGTATCCCATTCGGATATCAGTAATTTACAGGGAAATCTCTACTTAGTAATAGTTATCCCCGGCAGACTCCTCATCTTCGTGGAGAATTAAAGAAGCTGTCAATGATAATTTTGACAACAGCATAGACAGGACTGGTAGGATCCCTTTATTTAAAGGCATGTGGCCTTTATTTTTTTTTTTTAATTTTTTTTTTAACGTTTATTTATTTTTGAGACAGAGACAGAGCATGAACGGGGGAGGGGCAGAGAGAGAGGGAGACACAGAATTGGAAGCAGGCTCCAGGCTCTGAGCCATCAGCCCAGAGCCTGACATGGGGCTCGAACTCAGACTGCGAGACCGTGACCTGAGCTGAAGTCGGACGCTCAACCGACTGAGCCACCCAGGCGCCCCAAGGCATGTGGCCTTTAAATAAAAAGCTGGACAAAGGAAACTGAACTCAGAAACATGTAGGCGGGGAGGGGGGGGGGGGCGCCTGGGTGGCTCAGTCTGTTAAGCATCTGACTTCAGCTCAGGTCATGAACTCGCGGTTCATGGGTTCCAGCTACGTGTTGGAGACCCTAAATCTGACTTGTCCAATGTAGTAACCACTAGCCACGTGTGGCTATTTACACTTACACTAATTAGTTTAAAATAATTTAAATAAAATTTGGAATTCAGTTCCTGAGTCACTCTGGCACATTTCAAGGGCTTAGTGGCCACACGTGGCTAGTGGTGCCATCCTGGACACGCAGACATAGAACGTCTCCATCATCTTAGAAAGTTCTATTGGACAAGGCTGTTCTAATGTCAGCACACTGTAGAACATAGATAGATACACTCCCTATGTAGGAGGAAGTCTTTCGAAAGGGAGGGAACAGGATCTTCAACCCTAAGTCACGTCTATATTTGGTGCAACTGTTTAAATAAGTAAATGTAAATATCCATGAGAAACAAGTACAAAACCCAGTGTTTTAAAAATCCCATTTCTATGCTAATGAGCTTTCAGATATTCAGGTGCTTAGTAAATGTATCCCTCAGTTTGGTTAATTTCCCCCTTCTTTTTGATGTTCTTCTTGTTCTTTTCTTTCTTGTAAGTAGACTTCACACCCAACGTGGAGCCCAATGTGGGGCTTGAACTCACGACCCTGAGATCAAGACCTGAGCTGAGATCAAGAGTCGGAAGCTTAAGTAACTGAGCCACCCAGACGCCCCCCATAAGCTGTTCTTAACTGCTAACGTAGGACAGTTTTTGGAGAGACGGATAAAGCACATATCTTGGGTGAAATGATATTTTTTTCATATCCTAAAAAGAGAATAGTGATTCTACTGATAATATGAAAATTTTGCATTAAAAAATTTGGCAGGCTACATAAGACATCCATTCATTTGCTCATTCTGTCACTTTCATAAGCAGTGTTTACACCGAGGGTTGCCAAGTGCCCAGCACTTTGCTAAGCTCTGATAAACCTTCTTTTAAGATTTTGCACTCACAAAGGAGAAAGAAACCGACACTGTAACAAAGATAGTACATGACAATGGCCATCAGAGAAGTGCAGGGAAAGAAAGCACTGGGGGGGTTAGAAGCAGGGGAACCCACTTCCTGCCAGGGAAGCAGGGCGGCTTTCTGGAAAAAGTAGCCTTTGAGCTGGATCATAGGGCAGAAAGTGACAGGAGGCGTGTAAACTCAGGGAGACAGGAAAAAAGGGGGGACTGTGTTTGGAGAGCCCTGGATATCTCAGGTGAGCTGGGTGGTAAGCTAAGTAAAGGGAAGTAGGGGAAGAAAGGGCCAGAAAGGCAGATCACAGATGTGATAGAGGACCTGAATGTTAGACTGGGCCAAAAACTTACCACCCCAATATCATCCCAGCTACCAGTGACATGCAGATTCCAGCACCCGCCTTTATTAATGAAGGGTAGTCGCTTTTATCCATGCCTGTAACTACTTAAGAGCCTCTGTCCATTACCATCACCCCATGATTGGTGCTCTGTGTTATGAGAAGTAATTATGTCATCAGTTAAAATGCCAGGTGGTCACCAACACCACAATCCACTCACATTCCAACTTAGCTCCTCTCTTTCCCTAAAATGTTTACCAGATAGCTCAATTCATCTTCATCGTGATAGATCTTTTACCAGAGCTACACAATTACCCTGGGAGAGTGAAAGAAAGAAAGGACTCGTCCTCAAGGAGCAGGGATTTGTGGCAGAGGTGGGGGGGGGGGGGGCGGGGAAGAACCCTGGTCCTGGAGCCAGAAGACAACTTAGACCCGGTTTTGTCATTTAGCAGCTGAGACGCTGAGCAAAGCATATACATGCTGTGACCCTAGGTTTCTTATCTTCCTATAACATGGAGAGAGATAAATGATGTCTGCCCTCCCTCAGCTACAAAATACTGGGGAAACAGAACCTATTATTACATTTAGATAAGAGTTTGGAATAGTTAGTATTGATTCATCATCTGAGAAAAATAAATCCACAATAAGTTTTTCTTTGTGAAGAATGTCCTTTTCCTCTTCAAAGTACCCATTTTCTTCCTAATTCAATTACTATTTCTTTTAAAATATTGTATATCCACACTGAAGTTATTTTGCCTGATCTTTCTTGATTCACTTTCCTTCTTAGCTTTTGTCTGTTAATTTAGGAGAAAGCAAAGGATTTATTTTGTGATTTACATTTTGCAACTGGTTGTGAATGTCTTGAATTCCTACTTTGTGCTTAAAATCCTCTTCCTGGCCAGGGAGGATACAGAACAAGTGTTGGGGGCCTCTGACCACAATAAGGTTATAATCTAACTAGATAGTTAAGATAATTTATGTTGTTACATTATGTATGCAGTTACAAAAACAAAAGAACTACTAAAGGTCAAGTTGTAGTTGAAACTGTGTGTGCTTCAGAGCATAGAACAATGGAGAACCCCCCCCTAAGACAGGAACAGCGGGCAAAGTTTCACACAGCAGGTGAATTCCATCTGAGCCCTGAGGGGCAGGCAGGATTTGCTTGGAGGACAGGAGAGGAAGGGCTCCTCAGGAAGTGAGAAGTCTAGACCATGGTTACCAGTAACACTGTGACCTTGGAGCTATGAGAAAAGTGGCCAGATCCAGTGAACAGAAAACACTGGAGAATCAAAGAAAATAAGGTTGGGTCAGAACATGAAAGACTCGGAAGTTTAGCTCCTTTGAACAAATGCCTTTTGATAACTGAAGTTATATGGGGTCACATGTAACTCACCGCAGCGAGTGGAAGATAAATAAGATGGTCTCTGTGGTTCGAGACACTAGAATTCTGGGACAGAGGACTAGGTCTCCCGACAAGTCACTAACTGCACCCACTGATCTGGGTGAAGCAAGGAACCTCCTGGAGAAACCTAAACCAACGAGTCAACAAACTTGAACTGTTGGTCAGACAGTTTTGTGCCTGTCTTGAGAAGGGAGGGCATGAGAGAAGCCAGGTTGAGGGGGAGGGTGGAGAGATGGCGGGAAAGAACTTCCTTACCGTGTGGGCTGGGGTCTGGCAGGGCAACCAGTCTGTGAAGAAGGCAAGAGAGCCACGTGGGAGTGGTGATCCTGGGTAACGGATGGGGCCAGGTTCCTAGACCCACCTGCCCCAGCTGACCTGATGGTATCTACATACCTGGGTAGGAACCGAGAAGAGGACCTCCACGCGTACCTTTAACACCAAAGCGCTCAAGCAACAATGTTCTGGAACTCACTTCCGAGAAACCCGCGAGCAGTCGCAGTACCCATGAAAACTGCTCCCATTTGTGGGAGCAGGTCCATCTTTCAGTAGCCACACTTAAGCAAAGGAAGAAGGCTCTGTGGAGCAGGCCAGAAGTAGCCACGTGGTGGAAGCGGCAAAGGCCAGAAATTGATTAGATATAGTATCAAAAATACTATACTTTGGGGCAGTTAA
This sequence comes from Lynx rufus, assembly GCF_022079265.1. Taxonomy (NCBI): domain Eukaryota; kingdom Metazoa; phylum Chordata; class Mammalia; order Carnivora; family Felidae; genus Lynx; species Lynx rufus. Next base: position 118,916,657 of record NW_025814856.1, on the reverse strand, counting down.
GTATCTGACTCTTGATTTCGCCTCAGGTCATGGTTTGCGAGTCTGAGCATCGGCATCAGGCTCTGCACTGGCAGGGCTGAGCCTGCTTGGGATTCTTTTGCTCTCCCTCTCTCTCTCTCTGCCTCTCTGTCTCTCTCTCTCTCTCTCTCTCAAAATAAATAAATAAACTTTAAAAATACATGTATTTTATCCCCGTAACCTCCATGTGAGGAGTGTAGCTCCCCACTCTGACTTGGGGCAGCTAGTGTAGCTCCCCACTCTGACTTGGGGTGAATGGCTTTGACCGCGAAGCGTTAGAGGGGGCCACAGGCTGAGGTTTGAAATGTGCTTGCGTGGTGGGACTTGCCTTCTTACCCTTCTACCACCACTCTGAGAAGATTACGTCCCAATTAGTCCCTTGGCCCAAGTCAGAGCCCACCCGGACCCACACACTGAAGCAGAGCCAGCCCCAGCCAGCCTGCAGATCCTTGAGAACGGACGACATAATACAATCCACACAAACTGGAAATTCAAGTCACACAAATTTCAGAATGCAACACTCCACAAGCTGGGATGGTCCTTGCCGACCTTTAGCGAACGCACTCATCAACAAACCATAATCTTATTGTGCTATTCACAAGAGATTGTGAGGAAGGGCCCCACACAAAGAGTTTTGTTTTATTTTTTTCCCATTGAAAGCAGCGGTCTACTCCAGCTTTGGCTAAAATAAAGCACAAGGTGTGAACAAAACCTAAAACCTGCACGGGCTACCAGCTGGGTTTTACAGTGGCAGCTTTTGGATCTCACACCTTTTATTTATTTTTTTTTTTTCACTCAGAGCATCGTGTCTTGTTTTTCTTTATCTTTCTTCTTTCTTTTTTTAGTTTTTTATTTTGAAATAACTTTAGACCTACAGAAAATTTGCAAAACTAGTGCAGTTCCCATATTCCCTTCACCCAGTACTAACATTTCTTTGGATTTCATCAGTTTTTCTACTAATGTCCTTCTTCTGTTCTGGGACCCAATCCAGAATCCCACCCACAATGTTTTGTCTCCTTAGCGTCTTCAAATCCATGACAATTCCTTAGTCTTCCTTGACATTCATGTCCTTGACACTGTAAAGATTGCTGGTCAGTTATTTTTCAGAACATGGGACACCTGGGTGGCTCAATCGGTTGAGCGTCCAACTTCAGCTCAGGTCATGATCTCACGGTTGGTGAGTTCGAGCCCTGTGTTGGGCTCTGTGCTGATAGCTCAGAGCCTGGAGCCTGCTTTAGATTCTGTATCTCCCTCCCTCTCTGCCCCTCCCTGGCTCACTCTCTCTCTCTCTCTCTCTCTCTCTCAAAAATAAACATTAAAAAAAATTCTTAAAGAATGGATTTGCCCGATGTTTATTCATATTTGGAATGAGGTTATGCATTTTTAGTAAGAATACCACAAGAACAATGTTGGCTCCTTCTCAGTGCATCATGGGAATAGGGGGGTGGGGGGAACTGTCTTATTACTAGCGATCACTTATTACTTAATCACTTGGTGGAGGGAGTATCTGCTGGATTTTACCACTGTCAAGTTACTGTTTTTCCTATATAATTCATAAAATCTTGAGAAAGATACTTTACAATTATACAAATATCCTTTCTCCTCAAACCTTCATCTGCTGATTTTAGAGTCCATTGGTGGATCTTGCTTGCAACATTATTACCGTGGCATTCGCCGAATGGTGGCTCATCCACCTGAAGCTGGAAGGGAAGCAGCTCGTGAACATGAACCATCCCTTTGCTTCCCAAGTTCAACCCAACCAATAATGAGATTTGAACTAAATGTGCAAAGGGGTGAGAAAGGTCCGGTTCCTGAAACTAAAGAGTCTCAGCCACAATTTCTGGGCTGTTTTGCAGAGTCAACTGCACAGCAGTTGACAGATCTTGCTTAGAAGACAAAAAAGGAAAACAACCAGGAGCACAGCCAACTTCCATGCTAATCAAGGTGAATAAAGCCATGACACAGAACAGAAAACCACGGGACTCTGTTTAACACAACCAGGGACTCAACTTATTCAGCCAACTACCTTGTTTTCCATTTGTAATTAGAGTCACAAAGAAGCAGCTTCCTTGTGTGCCGGCCCGCGAGCAGAGCCCCAGACAACATCCTCATTTTCAATACTCCTTCCCCTTTATCTCACTCTGCCTGATGCCTAATAAGCTGATTGCTATTTACTTTGGACCAACAGCTAATCTGTTAATGATTGATTTTAAATTTTTACAGTCATTTGTCTCTGGCAGGACCTGAGACTGCAAAAGGCAGTCCTTTCCTACCTGATGAATTGGCTTTTTCAGGAGAGAAAGAGAGAGAGAAAAGAAGGAAGGAAGGAAGGAAGGAAGGAAGGAAGGAAGGAAGGAAAGAAGGGAGGGAGGGAGAGAGAGAGAGAGAAAGAGAGAGAGAGAGAAAAGGAGAGGGAGGAAGGAAGGAGGAAAGAAAGGGAGAGAGAGATGGAGGGAGGAAGAAAAAGGAGGGAAAGAAAGAAAGAGAGAGAGAGAGACAGAGGGAGATTGATTTAAGTCAAAAGTCTTCATGGTTCCATTCTGCTGACCAACAATTGACATTTAATGAGAAATTTCAATGCGGAAGAAGAAATGGTGACTCTTCCTCTAAAATTCCTCTGCCTTTGAAATGGTCAGCAGATAATAAAAGTGGACATTCTGCTAATGGTGACATGGGGTAAAGACCCTCTTCCAAACGAGGTAAATTGTAATTGTACTATGAATTTACAGAGCCTAAAATTCTTAATTAACAAAATTGGTGCTCATTGCCCGACTAGAGTGGGATAGCTAAACTAATGCCATCACTGTCTCTTAACAAGACCTGAATTGCACACCATATATATTTTTTCTGCAGCATATATGCAAAAAGAGAATTTTGCTTTCCACAAATAAAAAAAAAACACCCCACCACTGAATACACAATGGTGATTTTAATTGGTACCACACAGCAGTGCTCTGCAATTTAATCAGTGCTTCTAAAAATAAAACCGTGGATCACCACCGTGTTCTGGAAAGGAGAGCAAACCCTGCACCTGAGTACTGTGTGCATTTATAAACACTGCTTCTTCCAGAAAGTCAAGCCTGCCTCAGAGACGCCATCCCTAATTTTGCAAATAAGAATGACCCCCAGGGCCAGCATTCCCATCAACTATTTATCAAAATGCACCCCAAGACCTCTCATCTCAAAATGGAATTAGACTCATTCAAGTGTCTCTGAAAAATGAGTGATTTAAAAAAAGGTGAACGAGCACTTGCACAAAACGAAAAGGAAGGCCCCTGGTACAAAGTGGTGTTTCGGTATCTCTAAGTGGTGGCAGGTCTTCCTGGAGAGCCAGTGTTATAAATTAACAGATCAGACATTTTTGCAGAGGCTCTCAAAGGAAAGGCTAACCTGTTTGAAGGATAAAAGCCCTGATCTTATTAATATTTTAGATCCCGCAAGACACTGAGTCTCCACCTGCTGTTAGCGCTACCTGAGAAAGAATCGAGGCGGCTGGGGGACAGAAACCGCGGCCCCCCAAAGAGTCTACTGACCTTCCTGAGAGGCAGATACCATGTGACAGCAATTGCCTGTCTCAGCAGACACGCTGGAAACAGGAGAAAGTGTTAAATATAACCAGGGAGACAGTGATGAATTGACATACTGAAAAATCGAACACTTCAGTAATCAGCCTAAGGATCTGATATCAACAACATTTTTCAGTTTTGTCCAAATTCATTGAAAGGTGTACTTTAGCAAGTTCACTTCTCATTGGTAAGACCTTTCATCTTTATGCTGCTTTTCTGATTGGATTCTGTGTCATCAATGGTTTGGGTGTCTCTGTGCCCAGGAAGCAGACAGACTGTTCCCTTGGAGAGAAGAAGGACTGGAACGAGCACAAATACAAATGCGTTTTACTCCAACATTAATTAAAAAACTATTAAATATCTATCAAAATGGTTATTTAGAAAGAATTATTAAAGCCATGGTATATGAAAATGCATCAGGTACTGTGTTCTAACAGCACAGTAAACCTGAAATATTGAAATATTGCCCTCTATTTTGCGGTAGGAAGCTTCTATAACTATAATTCTAATTACAGAACTCTAATTAATGGTCTACATGGTCTCAGATAACTTCATTAAACATTTGGAATATTTATATTATCCAAAGACAATCTCTATCCATTAGAATAAGGAAATCCTTTAAAATAACTTTTTAAAATACCACTGATAAGCTTTTCTTTTTATGAGACACATAAGTCATACAATTTACTTTAAGGTTTCATTCATCTCTATAGCAGTATTGCAAAAATGCTTTAACTGAAAACCACTTTTGTCCCTGGTAGAGATGTAACAAGGCGTTCAGCTGAGGTCGCTCTGTCCTCTGAGATTTAAATTAAAAACTGGCTCAAGTGTTCACCCCACATCCTGTGGGAAGTCTGATGCTCTCCCCTAGATTTCTGAGAATCCCGGAGAACCTATATTTTTATACTCACTTCTCTAGAGTTCCAGTGACTTCTCTGGGCTGGATTCTTGACCTCGCTATCTCTCACATCTTGTGGCTGCCTCATGCCAATTTAGATTCTGAAGGTAACCCCTTTCATTTGATTTCTGTCAAAACACCACAGAAAAACAGTATTCGTGTGGAATAGTATTTGTGCGCAACAGACTTTCTATGTCCTTAAAAGTCTTTCATCAGGTCCATCGTATGCCGCCATCTTGCTTTCTCCCTTACGTAGTCTCTCTCCCCTCTTCTTTCTCCTCTGCTCTCCACCATTCACAAATTCCTGTAAACTTCTTCCACAGAGCAATTTTCTCTCTCCTAGTCTAGCTCCAGACTGTTCAGGCTATCTCCAGAGGCCTCATCTTCTTAGCCAAAAGCTCCCATTAAGGTGGTAGACAGCCTCCTCCCTGAAAGGAATTCCTGGCTAGCTCTTAAAATAATTGCATTTTCCCCTGGGCTGCTCACATATTATAAAAAAGTTCTGATTCATCCCTGCAAATATTCAGGAGAATAAACACAAGGACAACTAATTTTGTGATAAGTACCATAGGAAAGCATGAAAGGTCTACAACAGATAAGAATATTGAATCAGACTTTGGGGCCACTATTACTTGGGAGCAGAACTTTGAGGAGATTCTGCTTTCAGATTCACCCTGGAAAGGGTCAATGAAAGGATTGATTCATAGACAGCCAGAGAGCCAGGTGGGCTGAACCTCTATCTCAGTATCTTCCTAAGACCCGGAGCTCCTGGCTTTTCTCAGAAAGTTCCGTGTGGGAAGACATAAATGGTGTGGTGTGTGTGACTGATTTCCTCTTGCAGACTGAGTTAGAACCTAAGATGAGACAATGCTTTGCTGTGTAGACGGGTAGAAAGAATTCCAGAAATGACAAGAAGTCAATTGTTTTCCATTTATTCCCAGCTTGAATACAGGATACAAAGCATCTCTCCAATACCCGTAAGCTTCAGGTCACTCAGAACTATATGAATAATAACATGTGACTTACATGCCCCTATTAGATCAACAGCCTTAGCGGGACATTAAAGTCCCAGATCCATGAAGACAAACAGGATGACTCAATTCATCGGCAAATTCATACACATTCTAACCCCTATCAGGATAATTCATGCAGAAGAATTTTACTTTAAACCAGGTTGCTATTCAATGAATTATTTTTCTGGCTCTCTGGCAAAGTAATGATAATCTCTAAGCAGATGATGAAAGTAAGCCAACTCGGTTCGAGCCTAAACAGTAATTTTTATCTTAGCGCAATTCTGGAAGTGTGTATTCAATGTTGACTATGTCCAGCTCAGTGGGAGGCCAAAGTGAGAATTCCCGTCTCTACACATGGGAATAAAATCATTGCAAACTGCTTGAGAGGCACTTGAGTGGTTAATTTTATGAAAAATCAGTTGCAACCAATATCACCCAGCCATAATATGACTGCCCTATGAGAGACACATTGGACAAAATTTGCCCATGCACGGAGGAAAATGTTGCATTTCAAGGGACCCAGAAAGAAAGTGACTTATAATTGGTCAAATGTCCTTTAAATCACAATAGATACGATTTGATGTAGTCATCCTGAATTCATTCACATAGTCAATATATGACAATAAGTAGCAAACATATTTATAACACTTTCTGTAAACCAAGCACTGTTATAAGAACTTTATATATACTGACTCGTGTATTCATCACAAGACTGTTAGGTAGGTAACTACTATTATTCCCATTTTAAAAGGGGGGAAACCGAGACACGGAGAGATAATAGAACTCACCTGCCGTCACACAGACAACAAGCTGTCAAACTGGCACTTGTATACGGGTGGTCTGGCTGACCCGTGTTTTACACTTGGCTTCTGTGCCCTAAACAGCTTCCACTAAGTGTGGACCTACAGCTGATTCAAAGCCACGTTCACAGTAGCAGCCGCAGAAATAAGAATCGACTTCTGGTAGTCTGATTACCCCTAAGTGCCCGAGGTACTTTGAAGACACAAGAAAACCTCCCGAATCCAACCTACCTGCAGGGAAGGCAATGGCCAAATTAAGAGAATTTGCATTACAAAGTGTTTTAGAAAGTACAGGTTTGGTTCATTCCAAACGTATATTGTGCCTTCAACCACAAGCCATTAAGTGTGTCAAGTATAGACTCCAAGGACCTGCTTAAACAAACAAATAATGATTATTTGCATACGGGATTTCATAGGCCAGAATAGTAAAAATAATTTAACACATTCCCTATACTTCTACTTGGACTATTGCAAACCATTGCTCCCTTGAAAATGCCAGAGTAAATACTAGCCTGGCCAAGGGAACTAGGTCATGTTTTGAATTAATTGAGGATGCATTAGTGAGATTGTACTGCAGCAAGGACAGTGGTTCCCAGTCTCTAACCTAATCCATGAGATATTGCAACACTGGAGAATATATCTTATTCTACTTCATCTTGCATTTAAGCACCCTCTTTGACATAGCCAGTTGGCAACCAAATACAAACGTATTTGTACTTGAGTCAAGAAGCTGGGTAGAGTACATTCCTCCAACTCTCAAAACGCAGTTCTCTCTTCACTTATTATCCCAGCCTTTAATTTGCATACAACATAAACGCTTGTTTGGGCACTTGTTTAATTAATTTTTGCTTAATAATTCCTTTTATTTCCCTAAGCCTCCAAAGACTAGGTGTATCCCACACAGTTGGCTGCCCTCTGGTCTTCTTTTGTGGCATGGCCAGAATCTGTTAGGGTATCTACCCCTCCCACACGAAACTCGGGATTAATCCTAACCTGGTCCAAGCCAGTGATTGACTTAGGTGTGCAAGTGAGCAAATGTCAACTGCAGGGATCCTGGGCTTCTGTGTGAAAGGATATGCAAGGAAGAGAGAGGCTCCCTCCATTTCTGTTGGATGTCCCTGTGTCCAGATATGGTGCCTGGAACCACAGCGGCCGTTCATGACTGTGACGTCAGCTAACCCGAAAATGACAGAACAGAAAGATGAGAAGGAGTTGGGCCAGGCATGATGTTAGCCAGCCATCAAACACGCCAACCTTTCAAACTTCTGGTTGTATGAAATAATAGGTGTCCTTACTGGTTTAGCAAGTTGAGTCAGGGTTTTCTGCTGCTCAGGGCTGAAAGTATCCTAAAGGAGATGGCAGAAAAGCATGACTATATAATTCACTTTAATTAATGTGTTCAGCATGTGCTAATTGAACATCCACTAGCCCCAGGCATTGTTCTAAAACTTGGGGGCAGACCAATAAATAAAACAGACAAATCCTTGCCTTTATAAACATATGTTCTGGTAGGAAATTCACTTCGTGCGATGCCTTATACACTTAGCACAGCACAAAGTGGGGAAAGAGAAGTCACCTAACCTTGGAAGGAGGGGAGGAAAGTTGCATTTATTATCCATCAGGACACGTTTCAAGGGCTGTCTCATTCAGTCACCACAGCGGCATGGCGAGATTAGTGTTACGGCCCCGTTTTGCAGATGAGGACGCTGGCGCTCAGAGATCATAAGTGGCAGAGTCAGGATAAAAATCCAGATCTTCAACCTCAACTCTGACACTCTTTTGGTGCTAGTGCTACATTAAGCCTGCAAAGTAGTGAGTGCGTCAACAGTAGGAGCAGGACTAGAGACCCACAGGCTCCTGGTGTGCTGGCACAGATACATGGCTGCTACCTGGTCTCAGACCAACACAGGGCCATTGTGTGTCCTGTGGGGATTGCAAACAGGACAAGGCAGTAAAATTCAGGACAATCCCAAACAGAGGGACATCTGGCATTCGTGAGATAAGCACTCAGAGCTTTTGATGAGTCAGTGACAGCACGGGAAGGAGCAGAGGTGAGTGTTCTGAAGGGTCTCTGATTTCCCGGTCTGTCAGCTCTGAGCCAGGCTGTCCTGTAAGGGATGTGACCCCACCCTCTGTAGAAGATAAACACAAGAGCTGCTGGATCACCGTTAGGCGTACGGAAAGGGGGAGTTCACTCGAGAGCTGTATGTTCTGCAATAATAATGCATAAAGGAATCCTTCCCAGACTTCTGCTTGGTGTGCTGTTTAGTGACATAATGATGGTGGCTTCCATTTATTAAGCACTTAATGCATGCCAGGCAATGTGCAAAGTCCTTTGTCTGTAGGATTGTATTACGAAGTTAATTCTACCCTTATTCTTATTTTTACAGATGGGGAAAACCAAGGCACAGAGAATTTTAGTAATTTTAGTAACTGCTAAACAGGAGGCAGAACTGGGATTTAAACCAAGTCTGTCTTCCGACTGTTGTCCTCCCCTCTGTGAGGGTTTATGCAGCTTTCAAGATCCTGTGTGCTGGCATTCTCCACTCTGATTCTCAGCCTGTCCAAAGTGAAGAACTGGTTTGTTTGCTTATTTGTTTTGTCCGGTTTGCCATGGACCGATGCAGAGTTCTCATATGCTTAGAGATTCCCACCACATAAGAGTCAGAACCCAGCCTGCACAATATCCTATAAGATAATCTTCTGACCATTTCTTGGATGGTGTAGCAGTGTCAAACCACTATGTCATTTTGAGATCTAGACACTTCCTCTCGGTTTATGTATTTGTCTCGTTGCAGACCAGCAGCAAACAGTTCACAGACATGCACTGGTCCACAGACCACACGTTGAACAGCAGTGATGTAGGACATTGGACCTGTAGCCCGCTAATCTTGCAAAGGCAAGGAGGCCAGTTGACAAGGATTAGTGTTTGTATGTACAGGTACATCTCAGAGAAGGAAAGCCCAACATTAAAAAATCCAAAGGAAAATGAGGAAGCCAAGACATTTACAAAAAGGTAGTTCCCAGACCTAAAAGCATCTCTCATATTATAAACCAATAGGATAGATGCAATTGTCTAACAGTAGAAGAACGGAACAATAATTCTGGTGAAGTTATTCACTGGAATAGTATACAGTCATTGGAAAAATAGATATAATGCTAAATAGAACACAAGAGTAACATATATCCAGTATAATCCCCATCTCTAACACACCAAAATCTGCTATCAAGAAAGGACTCTATAAACTATCTTGTTTCTAATTATAATTTGGTAGACGATTTTAGCTAGCATCAATGTTTTTCTTAACATACTAATTAATATCTCCTCAACTTATTTTAAGAAATGTTATAGATTCATTCTCACTAAGGTGTAAATGACTAATAACTAGTAATGCTTTCCGGGAGCATTTGTCTTTTAATAGGAGACATAGCAAAAAGAATTAATTGTCCAGTTTCAATTAGCTATGCATTAGAAATGTTACTTTGAAATCAGGCAACTGAAAGAAGCTGGATCCCTGATATATATGGATATGCCTCGTAAGCTTGGTCCCAGCTCTTCACTTTCCAAGAGTCCTTGCCCACAACAATGAGCCATGAGACCAAAACAGAGATGCTGCCTTCGTCACCCACTTAGGAGGTATAGAGAGAGAGGTTTTTCCATTTTTTAGGATTTAAGGCTCACCTACTTCCCAAAAGAATTTGAAAACACTGATGAAATTTAAACAATTCAATTAGGGGCACCTGGCTGGCTCAGTCGGAAGAGTGGGCAATGCTCCATCTCGAGATTGTGAGTTCGAGCCCCACTTTGGGTGTAGAGATTATTTAAATAAATAAAACTTAAAAATGCATACTTCAGTTAAAAAAACACACACACAGAATAAAACAATTCGTAATGGCTGGAAAATAGATATTAAAAAAAGTGAAGCAATGAATTGAGCTGACATTTTCCTTCTAGAACACAGTATTATTTTTGAATTATCAACAAAAATATGCTGATTGTATCTCGTGTAGACTTCCCACAGTAGGTGTTTAAAATGAACAAATTTAATCAAAGTACAGCAACTTCAAGTTTTAACCATCTCTTCCTAAAGAAACTTGTGGAAGTCAGTGTGTAAATTATGAAGTATTGGGTAAATTCCAAAGCAATAGTATATTCTGGTAATTGTTTTATTTTTCCACTAGGCCATTTAAAGCATCTCAGTCCTGAACTACATTATGTACATTAAGTGTTATCGCTTTATAATGTATTTAGAACTCAACAGACTCCCTTTCCCCTCACCTCACCATCAGATGATCCACATAGGTCGAATTTGGTGTCAAGCAAATTAAAAGTGTTATTTTATTATCCAAAGTAATTGTTTCAGTATTAACAGGCCATTATGCTGAATTGGCTATGTTGGTGATTATGCCATTAAGAATGTGGGGCTAACTATTGGTTTAGCTGAATGCCCATGCTTGTGAAAGCCTTCTTTAAGCTCTCCTACATGTGGCAAATCATTCTTAACTGGGTGCTGCAAATGGTCTGTGTACCTCAGATGTATTTTTCTAAGCCATTAACACATTGAGGCCCCTCCCCCAATTCCCCAAGCGATCATTAATTAACAGCGTAAGAAGAAAAAACCAGGCCTCCCATTGTGATGCGACTGGGACCAAACCGTTCAGCAATGATCTTGCTCAGAACCAGTCAGTCATTGGATGAGATCTCTTATTCATATCAAATATGCTATCATGGGAAGGGGGGTGTTGGGAGGGCAGAGTGTTAGAACAATGATTTTATTAAGAGCATTTGTTAAAAATCTGCTGGATATGGATATGTTTCTGAAAGCTTCAAGGAATCTCAGTCTTGTAAAGAATTTTGAAATGAACTCCTTAACCCGGCCCTCAAATAGCTCCCATTCTCTGAGGACTCACTAAGTGCTAAGACATGTATTAAGTGATTCATTTATCATTATCGATGCTTACAAATTCCTGCCAGGTTTTCTATTTTATAGATGGGGAAAAGAAGCTTAGACAGGAGAATCTACCTAAGCCTCTTGGCAACCTGGAAGTTATATCAAAGATCCACTTGGTAGGTTTCTATTACATACCAACTCCCTAAAACACCTCACTGCAGCTCTGAGTTTACAATCTATGTCAGAGGGTAGCCTGTCTAAGCATATACCTGAGAACCGTATGATTAATCGTGAAACCAACAAAACCCACTAAAATACCCAGAAACAAACACTGAGAGAAACAGGCAAAATCTGTGATACCCACTCACACACGGGGACATTGTCACTTGAGACTCGGAATTGTGAAGTAACCAGCTCTCCCCCCAACCCCAAATTAATCTATACATAAAATACAATTCTAATGAAAATCCCAAAAGGATCCTCTCTGAACCTTTGAAAAATGATTCCAAAATCTCTCTGGAAGACTAAACATTCGAAAATCGCCAGGAAAACTCTGAAGATGAATAGTAATGAGATATTAAAACGTGTGGTCCTGGCATAGAAATGCACAGAGCAATCAAATGACCGTGGTAGAGCCTAGAAAGTATATATGGACATTTAGTACATAATAAAAGTAGCATTTTGTATCAGTGGGAATAAGATAAATTATTCAAGAAATGATCTTGAAAAAACTAGCTAGCCATTTGGAAAAAAATAAATAGAGTTGGATCCCAGCCTCGTTCTTTACACTGAGTTAAATTCCAGAGGGATCAACAAAATTACAACAAATGTAAAAATTGGAACTGTAGAAGTAATAAGGGAAAAAAGAACAAAGATTTTTATTATCCAGGAAAAATGGCAGTCTTTCTTATCATGAGTCAAAGGCCAGAAATGAAAAGAGGAAAACATGATAAATTTTATTTCATAAAAAATGTAAAACCCTTGTAATTAAAAAAGAAGGCAAATGACAAACAGAAAAACATTTCCAGCGAACATAATTTTCAAAGAGTTAACATCACTAATCTAAAGAGAGTGTTTAAATACTTTCTTCTTTATATTTTCCAACATTGTTTGATTTTTTACAATGAACATATACCATTTTTCCACCAAGAAAAATAATAAGGCTGTTTTTATTTTTTAAATGAAATATTTGTTTAACCATACCGATTTCCTCCAGCACGTAACTTCCAATATTGAAGGAACCGGGCAATAACTTTAGATCACACCCTTGCAACCTTAACCATAGGAGGTCTCAAAGTTGGATGTGCTTAAGAATCACCCAGGAAGGTTTTATTTCAGGGGTAAAGGAATTTGCCTTTAATTTTTAACAAGCGTCTTGATGTGTCTCGCCTGTTAATCTCACTTTGAAAGCATCTCCAATCACAGTACATTTTAACCTGCGGAAAAAGTACACTGAGAGACGATCTTGAATTTAGGAAGAGATGAAGAAAGATCCAGTGCTTCCTAAAGCAGCTCCACTGGCCATTGAAGAATTGCTTTCTCTGTCTCCTAGCTTTGGTGGCCTCTTAAGATCTGATGTTAAAATGGGGGCGCTAAATAAAACTTATTATCTAAGTTTTATCCTCAAGACGTCTTACATTTTATACCAGGAAACCAATTCTGGGTATGACACTGTATTCTCCACATTTCTATGATGTGAAGTATGAGCTCTGTCCTCTGCAGTTAAATGACCATTACAGGAATTCAATCTTCTGCATATAGTCCGAATTTCATTTACTGAAGATGCCATATATGTCTCCTAAGTTGAAATAAAAAATTTGGATTCTTTATTGGAACTTTCCTGCTCCATCATGACACTCTGTTTTTTTTCATATATTTGGAATGACTTTGCAAGTTTCTGTTGGCTCTTTTTCCCTCCTCAGTTTTAACTTCAGTGTTAGGATCTTCACAGGCTTTAAGTGTTGAGACACTAGTACAGTTCACTAGCTATGTGTGGTGTTTTCAAATCTACCTTGTTGGAATAGAAACTCAAGACTTCGAGTCAATTGATGACATGTCTAGATATAAATGCGGTCTACTTTGAGAGATCTTCCTATAATTGGGTTTTTCAAAAGATGTGATGGCCTTAGAAACTGACCATTTTTTCTAATTATTTTCTCTTTTCTTTCAACTTTTAGTGACAAGTAGTTAGATCCTACCACCTACATATTTAGGCTTGCAGTCATTTCTCTCTTCATACATAGGTATTATCAGACTAGATAAAAACAATCGGTTATCGTTTTATATTTTATCTAACATTGAGTTATTCTTTCTCCACTCATCATTTGATTAGTTTGTATTGACCACCTAGATAGGGTCTAGTTACTTTGCTAAATCATAAACACATAAAAATTTGGGGACATCAATTCTAGATGATATACTTTTGTTCTTTCCCAAGCTTTCTCAGAAGGAGTTGAACTTCACAATCACAACAGAGCTCCAGAAATATCAACTATATAACTACTGTGAAGTTAGTATTAATAATCTTGGCAAATGGCCATGAAAAAATTCTAGGGTGATGTCTTACCAGTCAGACCCTAACAACTAGCATTACCTTCATGTGTTGCTCATGGCCCCCGGACAGGTACTTTTGGACCTTCTTGTCTCCGCTGGTGTAAAAATATGTAAGCTTCCAGACACCCAATGATTGATTAGATGTCATGCTCTGCTAGTTGCGATTCCTCATACCTGTTAAGGGGCACATCCTTTCACAATGTTTATCCTTTCAAAACAATTTTTACTTTCCTCCTTGAATCTAGGAGAAAATCACTGAGGAAAGACTGCTGTCTGTACAAGGATTGCATGTCCCCAGAGTCCTAATGATGTCTGGGATTGCCAGATCATCTTACTCACCTACGTAGTAAGAATTCTCTCAACAACCTTGCGCTTCTGTTCGATATCTGAGAAAATTAGAAATTTATTCTCATGGCCCAGGCTTTGTTCCATGCCAATGAAAATATCAAATTTGGTTTTGTTAGGAGTCCCATGCCAATGAAAATATCAAATTTGGTTTTGTTAGGAGTCCCTCTTGGAGGTCATTGCCAAGAATTTCACATAGGAGGTGATCTCATGGGAAACTATGTTGGAAATCCCCAATATCAACGTGTGGGGGCAGGTGGCTTGACTCTGTGAGGTTTCAGCAGAGCCTCTCAGGCCTCTTGCTTTCATTTGTAAAATTCAAGACTCTGAACAGGGACTGGTAGGACTGACAGGACATCCTTCTTCAGTAATTCAATCATGTCATCAAACTCCCTAATCTGAGGCTAGTCACTGGTCACAAGAGATGTTATTGTGCCACATGTTTGGTCCTATGGGAGGTCTGCTTGTGCTTGTTTTGTTTGCTTCTAGACAGCCTCAAATACAACATGGAAATCCCTGAGCCTAAAAATTGGGGGAATTACGTAAAGTTCATCTGGAAGTCAGCACAGACTTAAACCAAGTCTCTCATTCTTTTAAACAAAATGAGCTGGCTCATAATTCTCAAAGAGGACTGGTGTCAGCTTGGAGGGAGGTCTCTAATCAATAGGCCACAGGGCTCTCTCTGTCTTTAGACATTCCCTCAGTCCAAATGTTTTCCCCCGCCACCGACGAGGACATGGATGGCATGCTTATCAAATCCTATGAAATTTATTCAGCGTGTGAATCCAAGAAACAGGACACTTGACATCCAACTCTGCAATATACTTCAGAGAAACGATGTAAGCAGTGTCTTTTCAAACTCCGGTAAAGATAGGATTTAGCTGCATGTGCAGAGTAATTATCAAAAGATGTATACTGCCCGCTGTTGTTTTGTGTTCTTCTTCATTCTCATTAGTATCTTTTTGGGGGGTGGGGAGGTGACTAAAAAGTATGTAGTTTTGAGATCACAGCAAGTGGCGTTGGTAGTCCGTTGCAGCAAATTATAACGAGACACTTCCTATCATCTTAAAGGAACACCCTGAGATATCACACAGTGCTCCTTGGCACACAGAACAAAAGACAAAGTCCTTGCAGGCAAGTTCAAGTCCTGTAGCTCAAAGACCATAGAATTTTAGAAATGATAAAATATTAGAAAGTACATAGCTCATATGCTCCATCTTAAGACTGAGGCACTTTAAAGGCACAGGATTTCCATGGCTTTTGAATGCCCCAGCGCAATTCAGATTTAGAGTCTAAGTGAAAATCCCACTCCCTCCTGATACCTCATTCTCTTTATGCTCCCGAATGCCTGACTCAGTGCCTCCTCCTAAGTAGGCTGTGCTTCCCTTTCTGCTCCCTTTCCTCGCTGTGAGCCATTCACACCAGCATTCCCACAAAGCTTCACCCTCCTATTGTGGTTTCTTCTGTCTAGAGGTCCCTCCCTGTTGCTATGGAAACGGTTCCCTAATCATCTTCCAAGACCCAGGTCAAATAAACTTTGAGGAAACTATTTACTCCGTCAGAGTTAGTTGCTCATTGTTCACTTTGCCCGTATTATGTGAATTTTCAGACTGGTTTCCATTCCCCTGTCTCTCCTACTCTGAGCTGCTGGAAGAGGAATTAAATGTCAGCCATCTTGAATGCCCAGCCTCAGGGAGAGCCAAGTATACCCAGGTATGTAGTGGACAATAAATGGCCAAATTAAAACAAGCCAATAAACAATAATAACAATAAAAACAACCTTAGGCCAGACCCAACTCCATAAATCTGTAGAAGCCACAAAGGTAAAAAGACAAAGCTTTTGCTCTCAAGGGGCTTACCATCCAGTGGAGAAGTCGCTTATAACTTCTTAGCAAATATTTGATGAATGATGAATTAACATGACTTAATTCCAATTGTCCCAGATTGATAGGCTATTATGAAATTCAACCGATCTCAGTGTGTTTTGTAGAGCAATCGCTTTTTATCTCTACTAACAGGACTTCCTACTTTGTAAGCTGACTTCCCCACTTCACCGCGTTTATCACAGCGCGCCCCCCCCGCCCCCCCCCCAGGGCTGGGCTCTCACCATAAAGCTGTGCAGAAAACATGGTGGGAAAATTCACTCACACACATCAGAAGTGTCCCCCATGATAAACCATTGTATTGGCCTGGCGTGGGAAAGTAGGCACACATATGTTAGTTGGAGTATAAGACAGCATAATCATTCTAGTGACCAACTTGGCAATATGTCTCAACATTTTAAATGTACATCTCTTTGTCCCAGCATCTCACTGCTAAAAATTTACTCCATGAACATGTTTGCACAAATCTGCAAGTGTGTAAGTATATTCATTGCAGCAATGGTTGGAATAACATAAATTTAAAATTTGTTACATCTATACCCTGGAATTTCATGCAATCACCACAAAGGATGCAATAGATTAAATATGCTGGGGGGGGGGGAAGACGTTCGCTATGTTATTAAAAACAACAGATGCCTACATTTGCATATGTATAAAAATTACTAAAAGAATATAAAAAAAATATTAACAGAGATTTTAACAACGGATGGTACAGACGCCAGAAGGAAACAGGAGAATTTCATTTTTTTAGTTCATAGTCTTTGGCAGTGTTTGAATTATTTTACTATAAAATATATCACTTTTGTGATTTTCTAAAAGTATCTTCCATCTCCTTAACACCTTCTTATTTTATCTATTTCGGTTTCGCAACTAGATTTTTCTCAGGACTGAAGTTATTTATTCCATGTTAACTCTGAAACTCATATGTATCTCTCAAACTTATTCTCTCTAAACCACTTTTGCACTTTAAACACGGCCTTTCCCACGTTTTCAGTTCATCATCAACCAGATGAAATCATCAGTACGTGGCCCCCCAATCCAGGTATTGACTTACAAAAGTACATTTGGGGGAGGCGGGGGGGGGGGGGAAGCTAACTCAATTGCATTAGTGAAAACATCAACAAATGTTACTAATGTCACAGTGGCAGGAGGTCAAAGACCCATGCACTCTGCACCAGGAGTCACAGGGGGACTTAACTGGGGCAGTTCTGGTTCTGCCGCTAGGACCAGGAGCACTCTCAAGGAAAGTGCATAAGACACCACCATTATCCCCGGATCATTGCCATGGTAGACCCAAACAACTCCAGTCTGTCGTGTCAATGTGTATTTGGGGAGTCTTTAATGCACGGATCATTGGCAAGCTGCACCATAAAAGCCCTGTAGGAGCCATGGCCGTGCGTGGAGTCAATGCACACTCAGGGACGCCCTCATGCCTGGATCATTTGCAGCGCATCGTGTCAATGCATACTCGGGGAGCCCTTACTCCACGGCCTGTGCATGCCGAGGAACAATGTACACCAGAAATACTTATGAAATAGTCGTTACAGTGCATACACAGTATTCACTCTTCTAAACGGCATGTCAGCAAGTTTAGTGTGCGACAAATAACTCCTAAAAGGCACAAAACGCTCCTAGAGGCCCAACTTCACACACAGACAGTTGGCCCATGGAATTGTGGCATGGCTGTAGCGGGAACAGGGGTCTCTCTTTACGGTGAACAAAGGGAAAGGGATAGTTGTTGGTCCGTGCAGTCTAAGCCTCAGCCTCTACTCAGTGTTTCAATATAACCCCAACTATTTTCTAACTATTTTCCTGGGCGTTTGACACTTGAGATCCCAGAACCTTCCCTCTCTCCCTGCCCTGCTCCAAAGCACCTGCAGAGTCAGGTAAGAGGTCACGGCTAGAGGCAGGCTGCTTGGGTCTTAAGTCTCTAGACCAGCACTGCCCAACAGAAATACAGTGCAAGCCTTGTATGTCATTTTAAGTGTTCTTTGCAGTCTCGTTTTTTTTTTTTTAAGGCAAAAAGGAACAGACTTAACAGATTTTAATATTTTATTTCACACAAAATACCAAAACGGCATGTCAATAACCAATCAATATTTGTAAATGATGGGGAGTTTGCATTCCTTTTTTCATAGAGCCTGTATTTTGCACTTACAGCACATCTCAATTTAGACTAGCCACATTTCAAGTGCTCACTAGCCACATGTGGCCAGTGGCTGCACCAGTGGACAGCACAGCTCCAGAAGCCCAGGAAAATGAGTCTCACGAGCTTCAAGGTTCACCAGCAACTACCTATGTCAAAGCAGGTATGTGTCTGTCTTTCCACGTCGTTTCCTTACCAGTGCTGCCGCACCTACAGCCTTTTCTTAGCAGTCTGACTGGGTGGCTATGTTTTGGTTTTGTAATCAGAAAAATGACCACAAACATGCATTCAGCAAGGGGAGAAAACCACTGCAGGCCAAAGTGATAATGACAGCATTTAAGTCCTCCTTCTTGGAGATGGAGATAAGGGGAACAGGGGGAGCTGCCGGGGGAAGGGAAGGGTGCCAAGTGTGAGGGTGGTGGCCTCACTGCCACGAATTTCGTCCCCCTGGGTGCTGTCCGCAGGGCAGCGGGGACGTGCGTCTCGGGGTCTGCGGGGCCACCGGCGGCCAGCCGGGTGGGGTCGCTGGTATCTGAGGCTGAGCCTTCCAGAGACACAAAGCGGGAGGGAGGCGGAGACAAAGGCGCGGGGAGAGAAAGGGAAGAGGGCGAGGGCGGGGCTCCGGCCGGAGCGGGCGCGGGGCGCGGGGAAGCGGCGCCCCTGCAAACAAAGCGCCCGCGGCAGTCGGGGAGGGGGCGGGCGGCGCGCGCTCATCCGGGGACTCGCAGGCCGGCGGGGGGCGGGGGCGGGAGGCTGGGCGAGTCGGCAGGTCTATTTGAATATCAGGCTCCGGCACACTCCGGGCGCCGCTGACAACTTCATTACCTCCGCGTATAAAAATGACTGCCGGCGAATGCAAATGGCTCGCCCGTCTCAGCCGCCTGCCTCCGCTCTGCCGCCGGCTGCGGGCGGAGGCCCCGGGAGCCGCCGCCGCCCGACCTGACGAACCGCCCGCGGCAGGGCCGGCGCCTCCTCCCGCGCCCCCGCGCGCCGCCGGGACCCCGGACCCCCCGCCCGGCGCGGGCTTTGAGGGCCGCGGGGGAGGCCGGTTTCGGGAGAGACATGGGGGTGGGGGCGGCTGAGAACTGCTGATCGACTGAGATGTGCTCGTGAGTGTGAAGCAAATGCCCTGCCTCTTAACTGTCATCTAATTAATGTATGGAAATGCCGGGAAAACAGAGTACTCGGTGCGTGGGATTCGCAACCTTGAACCCTGAAGGAAGAGGTTGGACCCCACTGGTCCCCGGCCGCCCTGCCTGGTGATTAATTTGGACGAAAGCATCCCTACCGCCCATTTGCGCCTACTGAGCAAGCAGGGAAGCGAGCGTGCTGCTCGCTGCTCCCCAGGCCTTAGGGTGCACCTGCCCCCCAGGACGATGCCGCGTCACCCTGCAGAGCCCCTCTCCCAGTCCAGATGGCAATAGAGGCAGGTCTAGGGCGGAAGGAAAAACAGCCCTTACAGAGCCTCCCTCCTTCCTTTGGCATGTAGAACGAGAGGAGGGCTCGCTCCCTGGCAAGAAGTCACCTCTCGCCTTGCGACAGTTCCACTTATTCCACGAGGACTCCTTGGGAGCTCCTCTAGGGCAGGAGTTAGGTCATTTTTATTAATCACATCAACAGCAATAGTTAACATCTGCTGATAGCTTTTTATGCGCAAAATATATCCCCACTCCTTTATCTAGATGACTTTATCTTTGCCACAACAACGCTACCGCTCTCCTAGAAACCCAGGCTTATGGAAGCCTTACCAGGGGCCCAGAGTAACCCAGCAGGAAGGGATGGAGCAGGGGTTGGGAAGCAGGCCTGTCTGCCAGCAAGTCTGCTCTCAACCACTCGGCAATATTCGTTTTACGGGGCCGCTGGCACTGCTGTGCTGGGCGCCCTCCTCTCGACTCCCCAACCCCCTCCCACAGGGTCCTCTCCCTTGTGGCCCGGGAGTAAGTCCTAAATCTGTTCCAGTCAACCCCTTCCTTTGTCCCGGGCTTGGTTCAGAAAGGAACACGTGACCAGTCCCGGCCAATGTCATGGGAGGGGACATCTGCTAGGGGGCTCTGGGAAGTGCTTAAAACAGGGACACACAGAAGGGATTCCCGTTTCTTCTGTTGGATGATATCTTGGTGCTGTGTGTAGTTTGATAGTGTCTACCACCTGGTAACCATGGGGGTGCCAGCCAGTGAAACTACTTTTTGTGGAGACAGATCTGCAGGATGCAGTAATGCGGGCAGAGGGAGTCCAAGGCCCCAGGGAGGGAGGGGGGGAGGGGGGTCCCACAGGACCAGCCAAGAGGGTCCTTGGCTTCACGCAGGCTAGAATTCCAACGCAAGCCAAAGAAAGTGAAAGCAGAGTTTATTGAATAGCGTGAGTGACAGAGCACAGCAGAGTGTCTGGGAAACTCTGGAAGGGAAGGAGGGTGAATCTCGTCGTCACTTTTTCCAATGTATTCTGGAAAGGGGTCTGGGGTATGTGTTCCTTCAGGAATCCAGGGTAGCGGCCAATCAAAGGCTAGTGTCAGGTGAACAGTAGGGGCTATTCCCTAACCAATCGAAGGTAGGGGTATTGAGGTCGAGGTTTGTTTGAAGCTAATGTCCTGGGACATGTCAGCGATCTGGCTCTCTCTTCTTCCATGTTGTGAGGCCTATGACAAAACTCGGAGAAGGATTAACTGTCTTGCTTCCCCCCTTGAATTGGGAACGTAGCTTTTTGAGCTGACTCAGAAGCAAAATGTGGAACATGAGTAGATGGTTTCTAGCAGAAAAACGGCAGAGATGGAGCCTTCCTAAAATGGAGTCCCTTCATCAGTACACAATGAGAGAGCTAAAGTTTAGGCAAGTCTCATTCTATTCCCATGTCTACCAGCAGTGAAATCACGCTGCCTCATGTTCATTCAGGGGTATATTTAAGTTAAGCCTGTTTGGGAACGAGAGAAAATATAAAGAAGTAAAGAAGGGAACACCCCCCCCCCCCAGAAATTTGGTCAGGTCTCTTCCCTGGTCTCTTTCCCTGTCTTCATCGGCAAAATGAAGTAAAATGACTGAAGTGTCTGCACCAGATGCTTAAAATGAGACCTTGCCTTTCCAGATTCTCTTCCCGGACACTCACCTCCAACCTCATTCAGTGTCAAGGCACTAGGCAGCTTTTCCCCAACCCCCTTTTTTCCTTCAAGACATTCCTCTGTCTACACAGGCAAGGCGTCTCTTCCCTCTCAGCATCAGACCCTCCATCTAACTGTCCCGCGCGCACACACACACACACACACACGCAGGTGTCTGAGCTTGACCCCTTTGAAATGTTGGTTACTAGCCTTCAAGTAGTGTCTTTAGAGAATGTGTATCTGGTTTGGGACATTTTCAAAAACAATGGCTACGTAACTAGGCACTTAGTAGTTTCCTTTGGCAGATGCTTTAAAATATAGAATCCACATTAGGATGGAAAATTGATTTTTATTTTTTCATTAAAACCACGCACACTTTTGGGGGTGCCTGGGTGGCTCAGTCGGTTAATCGTCTGACTCTTGATGTCGGTTCAGCTCATGATCTCACGGTTCGTGGGACCAAGCCCCGCGTTGGGCTCTGTGCTGGCAGCGTGGAGCCTGCTTGGGATTCTGTCGCCCTCTTCCTCTCTGCCCCTCCCCCACTTACACGCTCACTCTCTCTCTCTCTCTCTCAAAATAAATAACAAAATCCACACTTTTCATTAAAATGTGCAAAAAAAACACTACATAAAATACATACCATGTGCTTTAACAATCCATCCAGAATCAAGTATGGTGAACAGCTCAAGTATCTCTAATATTTCCCACCACTGAGGAAAAGAAGCCCTCATGCATTAGCAAGGCATTCAAGACATGCCACAATCTGTACCTAAGCAGCTCTTGCCTTATCTGTCTACATCATATACCCCTAAATCGTACTCTTGCATTTTCTCTCCCATGACAGACACTTTAGTATGTTCATTGCCCATGCTATCTAGAAAGCCCTCGAACCCCATCTCCAACTATTCAAATACCACTGCCCTTTTCAGGTACAGATTAAATACGACCTCCTCCCCAAATCCTTTCCCCTTCCTCACATTTAATGACGGAAACTTTTGTTACCTAGTATTTGTTCTCAGTAATATTTAGCCTATGTTTTGAGTTTATTGACACCCAGTATTCTAAAAGTAATGTACATGCCTAAATAGCATAGGCCTTAAATATCCTCAAGCAAACAAATCAAATAGGTTATATATATTATCAGCAGAATGTATAAACCTCACTCCCAACTTAAGGATGTTCTCTTAGATATGATAAAGTTTCTTGCACTTCTTGTTTTTACTAGGACAACATTTTTAAAAATTTTTTTTTAACATTTATTTATTTTTGAGACAGAGAGAGACAGAGCATGGACGGGGGAGGGTCAGAGAGAGAGAGAGGGAGACACAGAATCTGAAATAGGCTCCGGGCTCTGAGCAGTCAGCACAGAGCCCGACTTGGGGCTGGAACTCACGGCCCGTGAGATCATGACCTGAGCCGAAGTCGGACGCTCAACCGACTGAGCCACCCAGGCGCCCCTTTACTAGGACAACTTTAATGTAAGTAATAGAAAAGCTGTCCCTACTAGTTCAAGTAACAAGGAAAATGTAGCATCTCACATAGGAAGTCTCAAAGTGGCAGGTGCTGAGGCCGATTAATTCAGTGTCTCCATAATGTTTAGTGTTGTCAAGGACCCACACCATCCTCAGCTTGTTGACATTGTCCTTAGCTGGTTCTCCTCAGGGTCTCAAAATGGCTACCAAAGTTCCAGGCATCACCTCAAGACATGCTAAAGACCAGCCAAAAAAGTGGGACTGTTCTAACCTTTCATTTCTTCTGAAGAGTTAGGAAAATTACACCAGACGCATCTCAGAAGATCTTTTCTCATATGTCATTAGCCGGAATTGGATCACATCTCCAAACTTTTACTGGCAAGGGAGAGGAGATTATCATCACTGGTGACTAACCGGGATTTATCCCTGGGTTATATTGGGAGAGCAGGCAAGGGATAGGACAGGTAACATCAGAACAAACGGCAAATTTTAGCCAGTCATCTCTTCTGCATGCAGACCATACCAAATTTACCGGCTTAAGAAAATAATTTGTTTTTCTCAATATTGTAGGCTGGGTGAGGAAAGGGGTGAACCCCAAGCAAGAAGGGAGGTTTGGTTGGGTGGGCAAGTGACATCTCTTTCATGCAAATTATGATGGTTTATTTGAAAGTTAGAAACAGTCACACTTAGATTATTCTTGTAGTTGTCCTTTCTACAAAATATGTTAAAAATGGTATATATTAGGGGCTCCTGAGTGGCTCAGTCAGTTAAGCCTCTGACTCTTGATTTTGGCTCAGGTCATGATCTCACGGTTTGTGAGTTCAAGCCCCGAGTCGGGCTCCACGCTTGGGATTCTCGCTCTCTCCCTCTCTCTGTCCTGCCCCTGCTCGCTCTCTCTCTCTCTCTCTCTCCCTCTCAACATGAATAGATAAACTTTTAAATAATATTTTTAAATGGTATATTTTAATTGCATCAATAGCTGATTGGCTAAATTCAACCAATAATTTTCTTCGTGGGTGGTAGAATCATGTTTGCTCTTTTGCATTGTTTTCTCCTAAATAAGTAGCCATGCTATGTACTCCACATAGGGGTTTTCCTTCAGTAACATTAACTTGGCTGAATTAAGCCATTTCTGCCCTAAATTCTTTAGGTTGTCGACATCTGAGAATTGAGGTCAGGAGGATAGCAAATAATTCCTTTGGTTTTGCAAATAATTTGGTAACTGGACTATTCGCCACCAGAGTATTACCCTTTTGAAAACCTGTAAACCACAGAAGCTTTTGAGGATACAATTATTAAATAACCGTTCCTCTCGTTTTAATCAGGGCAGGTAGCAAATGGCAACCTAGTATTCTTTGTTTTGTAATGCCACCACCTTACCCTAAATAGGCCTTCCAATTCTAACTTCCATATGTGTGAGGCAAGAAATGCTTTAGTGGCGGCTACAGTGAGATTCATATCATTTACTAAAATAATACATGGGCTTCCTTTTGTGATGATATCTTCCATCTTCTAATAAATGTATAACCGCCTCTCTAACAATACCCAGTCAGATGATGAATGTCCGTATAATAATACTACCTCTCTCCCCCATTTTTTTTTTCAAGAAGCTCGTGGAACTGCTTGCACAAAAACAGATGTATTTCGACCTCATCCCTGTGAATCGTAGACCATGAAATCCAGAACGACAGCCCTCTAATTTGGTAAGTCAAGAAAAGGAGGGCTCTTGCGTTTGGAGAACTTTTTGGAAGTTGCCGGGCTAGTCGGTGGCAGAGTAGGGTCCCATCACCTTGTTTTCTGGTTACGTGTCCTTTACACCACACAATGCCATTAATGATTGACGTTAAGGACAGAACTCAGTCTAACCAGGTCATCAGGTCAAAGTCTTTATAGGTGGCACCCGCTCAGCCAGGTCCCCGAGAGGGCAGGGTGTAGGTTCTATCCTCTGGGTGTCCTCCCCACCAGCCCAACACTACCTACATCCTGACCCACAGGTACCTCGGGTCTCCTCAGATCCCTGTTTTCATGACACGTCCCAGCAGTCCAGGCCAACCCAGGGTGCGAGGAGCGTCCCTGACAAGGTGCTTCTCCCCCACACTCCCATTCAGCACAAGAAGGGACAAACAGAAGAGCACAGCTACAAGGCATCGCTGGCCATCATGTCACCCTCACGGTGAGTTTGAAGCCAAATTTTAAGAATAGAGTCTTTCAGTTCAATCATGAAAGTAGGTTTTTACTTCTCAAGGTCAGCTGAATATTCCCCCTTCAATAATTGTTTGGAATTATTCGAGAATGGAATAATAGAATTATTCCATTGGCGGCATTCACTCAAACCTACAACTCATTTGTTCATATCGTACATTTCTTTTTTTTTACGTTTATTTATGTTTGAGGGGGCTTGGTGAAGGCAGAGAGCGAGGGAGACACAGAATCCTAAGCAGGCTCCAGGCTCTGAGCTGTCAGCACAGAACCTGACACGCGGCTCAAACTCACGAGCCTTGAGAGCATGACCTGAGCCGAAGTGGGACACTTAACCGACGGAGCCACCCAGGCGCCCCCATATTGTACATTTCTAAGCAGCAGAAAGGAAAAGGAGCTCCAATTCACTAATATTTTCAACAATTGAGGCACAACTAAGAAAATGAAGCCATATTTCTCCTCTTTATCCCTTGCCTCCTCTCCTTTGACCAACAATTGCCATAATCCACACTAATGAGGTAGACTGTGTTAAGAATTTTCTTCACTTAACAGTTCTCATTATTAATAAATTTTACACTGACAACTATAAAGTGAACACTTTGGATTTATGCACCTAACCTAATTACATATGCTGCATGTACGCATTTCATTATTTACTTGACAGATTCATTCCTTGATATCATAAATAATTAAACAAGAATCAAATATTAACAATCAGATACATGTTAATTCCCCTCGAATCTGTAGAAACAAACTATATTTTTATCTTCAGTTCAACAAGCACTGATGAAAATTTCTTCGTTAGGCAAATTTCATAAGCAAAGTTCTTGATCTACTTTTCTTACTTTCATTGAAAATTAAACCTGGAGCAAATTATTCCAGGATTACTTCATGGGCAAAAAAATGGAATGTAACAGTATTTCTAACAAGCCGTTGGATTCACAATCCTTCTCAAGCACTGCTCTCTCTTATATATGACACATTAATCTGTGTGTTTGTTAGGAGTTTTCAAATATGGATTTTATTATAAGCCAGGAGACAGCCCCATATTAGTAGCTGGTAGTGTATTACCAGAGCTTAGTTTCCAGGGAGCTGGTGGTTTTAACCAAACAATTATTTTATCAGTTGTTTAAAGAATAATATCTGGGCATTACGGATAATGGTGGAACTAAATTTACTGGGGCTGAAAATTTACTCTGAGGTCAAAGTATAGCTTTTTCTGCTTTGATGAGCTGGGTTTCAATTTTTTTTATTCGTGTATAGCAACATCTTCATTGATCAAACCATTCTCACATTTTATCAAATTTGCTTTGGTAGAGCATACCATACAATTTCATCATTGAAAAAATATTAAAGATTCATAGATAGCCACATTATTCATAACACAAGATTAATGCCAGGCTGACAGGTTTTTGTAAAGATCTGACTCTTTTTTTCTAAGTGCATATACCATATCTATGTGAAATGTACCTCTGATGTTGCATATTGATTTCTCCCTTCTCTTCTCTTCTGATGCTAAAGAGAGAATATTATGGGATGATTGTCAGGGTTAGTGTGTTTCTGACCTACACATGTACTATTAATAATTTATGAGCTGATTTGAAATACGGCACGAAGAAACCGACTGAGGACCAGTGCCACTGCCTGGGAAGACGTACACCCAGGGCTGACAGCATGTGCACCCAGATTTTGAGGTTCCGTTAAAATCCATGGAGAGACACAAACGCTCTAAGTGCCAGAGCTAACTGGATAAAAGGAAGCCATGCTTCTTTGTTAGAAAGTTCAAGTAGCTACATTTACCTCTTTTCGTCCTATCCTATGACATCAGATTTCCTTTGTCAATTATTTAATTAGATTGCCAAGGGAACTCATAGCATCTTAAAACATCAGGTAATCTAGGGGCGCCTGGGTGGCGCAGTTAAGCGTCCGACTTCAGCCAGGTCACGATCTCGCGGTCCGTGAGTTCGAGCCCCGCGTCGGGCTCTGGGCTGATGGCTCAGAGCCTGGAGCCTGTTTCCGATTCTGTGTCTCCCTCTCTCTCTGCCCCTCCCCCGTTCATGCTCTGTCTCTCTCTGTCAAAAATAAATAAAAACGTTAAAAAAATTTTTTTAAAATAAAAATAAATTCAAGGAATATGAAAGCATATAAAGCAAAAGATCAGGGCTTTCTTCTTATTTCCCCCATGCTTTTACACATAGAGGTTGTCTGATGAGTAACCTCCCAGACTGTTCTGTGCTCATTTGAAGATAGAGAAGACGGGCACCTGGGTGGCTCAGTCAATTAAGCGGCCCACTTCGGCTCAGGTCATGATCTTGTGATTGACGATTTCGAGCCCCACGTTGGGCTCTGTGCTAACAGCTCAGAGCCTGGAGCCTGCTTCGGATTCTGTGTGTGTGTCTCTCTCTCTCTCTCTGCTCCTCCCCAGCTCACGCTCTGTCTCTCTCTCTCTCTCTCAAAAATAAACATTAAAAAATAAATTAAATAAATAAATAGATAAAGATAGAGGAGATGGAGAGGAAGAGTTCCCCCTGCCCTCAAAAATGGCATCACACTCTACATTACTGTGCTGCGATTTGCTTTTTTCACTCAACAATATATCAAAGACGTGCCCCGTATCACCACGTACATTTGTAGCTCGTATTTTAAACAACAGTATAGGGCTCCATTTTATAGAGGTGCCATGGTCTATCTATCCATTCCCTCATTAAAGATTGTTAATCTGTCTCCAATTTTTCACAATGAAAAAATAGTGCCACATACACTGAACATATATGCTTATGCACTTGCTCAACTATTTCACTTAGATGGAGACCTAGAAGTGGAATTGCTAGGTCAGTGACTGATTTTTCAGTAGAACATGTGACTCTTGATCTCAGGGTCATGAGTTCAAGGCCTACATTGGGTGTAGAGCTTACTTACAAAAAGAAAATAAAATCTCCTTAATCCATTAAGTGCATAAGGCTAGAATAAATGAATGTCCCTATTTAGGATCTGACTACAACATTGCATTAATAGATTTGTACATAATATTTAAATACATTTTCTTAAAAGTATAGTTTTAAAACGTTAATAATATGAAGTAATTTAGGAAAAGTTCATCTAAAGTTTTAATTCCTGAGTAGCTTTATGCAAAAGCAAACTAAAGTCTAAGTTGTTCCTAATGCTTAACAATATGCCACCAGGCCACACATCTGTATGTATTTTTAAAAAATGTTTATTCGTGGGACACCTGAGTGGCTCAGCCGGTTAAGCGTCAGACTTCGGCTCAGGTCGTGATCTCACGGTTCGTGGGGTCGAGCCCCACATCAGGCTCTGGGCTGACAGCTCGGAGCCTGGAGCCTGCTTCGGATTCTGTGTCTCCCTCTCTCTCTGCCCCTCCCCCTCTCACAGTCTGTCTCTCTCTGTCTCTCGAAAATAGAGATGTTAAAAATAAAATAAAATAAAAAATAAAAATGTTTATTCGTTTTTGAGAGGGAGAGAGAGAGCGTGAGTAAGGAAGGGGCAGAGAGAGAGGGGGACAGCGGATCTGAAGCAGGCTCCACACTGACAGCAGCAAGCCTGATGTGGGGCTCGAACTCACAAACCCATTGAGACCATGAGCTGAGCTGAAGTCCGATGCTCAACTGACGGAGCCACCCAGGCGCCCCTGTATGTATTATTTTTAATACCAACACTCAAAGCAGGCAGTCTTCATTTTAGCAACGCTACATGTAACAAACCCTCTTAAAGTGTGTTTATAGAGATTGACAACTGTTAAACTATCGAATGTTTTACAAAAATATATTCAAAGAATTTTACGTTGAAAGACATCTCATCCACGAAATCTAATTAAAACCAGTATTGTTATGTTTATGTGAAATCATCACGAGCGAAGTGTATTTGTAAAATTCTCTGCTGTTCACCTAAACGGCTTGAAGCTTTCTACAAACAGAGTAGCGGTTACCTAGTGTGTCTGTCAAGTTCCATTACATGAAGTAGAATATGCTTTCAGAAAAGACGCCTTGCATCCGATGACAGGCACTTCCTATCTGCTAGGTTTCATAAAAATTGGAACATTGATCATTTCATGTAGAGATTTTCTTTAGCAAGAAGATAAAGGGAAACCTTGTTATGCCAAATGACTTACTAGTCAAAAGTATCCAGGACACTGAAACCTGGAAACTAGTTAATGGTTTGTAACAAGTCAGAAATAAAGATGTTCAACCAAGAAAATGACATTAAGCAGCACCGGCTACAAGAGAAAAGAGCAGCCTGTCAGAATCATGCAAGGGCTGTGGTGACAGGTAGACAATAAAATGGGATGACACCCGTTCCTCTCACTGGGGGTGTTTTCAACGGCTTTCTCTTGAGCGTTTCCATGCACTTCCTTTGTAGGAGACTTTCCCTCTGAAAATGGCAGCAGACCCGTTGGAGGTCTTATTAAAATTCTCCTTCTGTGTTATAAAATATGTTGTATAAGGCAGATGGCTGTACCTGAACAGTTAATTCTTCATTGTGTAAAGGAATGTGGGGATAAGTCATTCCCGTAAGAGGTAGCTCCTCGGCTGACATATCCCAGCAATACTGCACCGTAGGCATCAGGAAACAGGAAATGAGTCAGGGGTGAAATCCGTCCACAACCCCATCTAAAATGGCAGACAGCACGAATCCAAACAGAAGCAATATGGTACATGATTAATATTTCATACTCAGATTGGTATCCATTATATCTCCAGATGAATTCCACACACTCGCTTAAATCTCCACAGTGTATAGTCCAACAGCACCGTGAGGATAAACACTGTTTTCATTTTTAAGAGAAATTTTCTTTCATTTACTCTCCACCACAAAACTGCTGTGGGAAGAGTGTACCTCGACCTACCTCATCATGAGCTATAAAGGCTGTGCCATCAAAGAACAGAAAAAAAGCAAACACCCAGCAAGTGCCCAATGAGTTCCTTAACACCAGCAATTTCAAGGAATGAACCTACTCGATCTAAAATAATACTATCAATGTGTTTTACTTAACCCCGGTCTACTGTAAAGTTCGATCATTTCATATATGTCTACTTAAAATGTTATAATACCACTGAACTAATTTCCAGTAGAGTAATAGCTATTAGAACAGTTTTCTAGACCATTTCTCTCTTTTAAAAATTCTGTTCCCAACATATTTCAAGTTATATGACAAAATAAACATTTCATAACCCTTTTCAGCTGAATTTTTTTTTCTACTAATGTCATTTCAACCAGTGGTGGGTGGGGGGGTCCATATTTTTCACACTGCAGTTCTACATCTAAAATTATTTCTGATATAGATTAGCTGTCCCTTCCTGAGCGGTGAAAGACAAAATCTTAGTGTCTTTAACCCCGTCTGGTTTACAGCATGCACATATTTACACGAAATAAAAAGCAAATATTTGCTCTTTTCATACAGCTGTCAGCACAAACTTGGGTTGTTTAGAAACCTGTTCACACAAACAGAATTTGTGTTTAATACGTGACATATGAGAAAAGGTCAACGATAGGTAAAATCAAAGATTATTTAAAAAGAAGTATGGAGTTGATAACACATTTTTGGAACAGGAGGTGGCCGTGTTCTGCCATACATTATATAGCACACTGACGACTAGAACTTCGTTGTTGATTCATTTGGTTGTTTATTTAAGAAAACACGGGCCTCACTTTAGTTACTCACTTACCAGAGTATTAACTTTGGGTTCACTTCCGGGGATAAGTACACGAAAATGTTGTTACCCTAAAATATTTCCAATGAAAGCTGCCTTTCACCTCTTTCAGGGGATTTTTCTAATAGCTAATGGGCACGTATTCTGAGGTCAGGCAAGCTGAGCATTCCCGATATCACTGCCACCTACTCTGGGATCCTGAGCCACACCACCTCCAGTTACCCGACAAAGTCACGCGGCTGCGTTAAGAAACTCGTAGCTCCCGAGTGTGCGGGAGCAGGAGCAGTGATTTACCAAAAGATGGTTTCAGGGGTGAATCTACTTTCTTCCTTCCCCCGGGATTTGTGCTGTCCTGGGGACAAATTTCACCTGCCCCTAGACCCACTCCGTTCTGAAGCCCCGAGGACAGAACTTGTTCAGCTTCCTGTGGACAGCGTCCCATCTGCGGAACACACATTTTAATAAGTAAACTCTATTTCCAGGGAAATACCTACTGGTATTAACAAGAAAATAGCATCTCTACAAGATGCTCTGAAAAGAAACCCTGTCAGCGCCACTCACTCTGCCTTCAAAGACAAGTCCCTGTAATTACTTTCTCCTCTTCGTTTCCTTGTCTGGATAAAGCAACAAGATCAGGAGAGCCTATCCATTTTCCCCAGATACCTTCCAAAATGTGCGTCTGCTGTGCAGGCTGGGATCAGAAATTGCATTATCTGTATTTGTATTAGTAATTCACTGCACAAAGAGAACAGGGGGCAGAGGAGGAGAGCAAGCATGGAAGCAAACATCAGACAGACAATTGTATATATGCAAATGCTTGCAAATTTCGGCCAGCATCTCCATATCTATAACCAAGCAACATGGAAGCCTATTCATCCCTCATCTTCTTTGCTGCCAACTATGGTTGTGGTTTTGGAGGAAAATATCGAGAAAACGTTGAACCTTCAGCCACCGGGACTAAATCTAACTCAAAGCCTACCATGTCAAAAGCTAATGCATAAATATAATCAGTGATTTTCTGGAAAGACATGAGATATTCAACCTCCCGGCCACAGAGGGTGGGAAACAATATGCCCTGGGAGGGGGCAGGGGAAGAGAATGGTAGCGTGCAGCTCTCCAGCCCAATTGACAGAGAACTGAAATGTTGCCTCTTGGCTTGGGGTTGTGTATTTGCATAAGCAGCCCGAGCAAGAAGGGGCATGGAAAACCGGAAACAGGCATGACGAAGAAAATGCCCCAAATTCAAATTCATAAATACAATGTACTACCTTTCAAATGAATATGCATGGTGGTTGAAAAATGACAGCGGGACTCACCATGCATTTTGCTTTGTCTTGAAACCGATTAGTCCCAAATAATGATGGTTATAGAAATGGGGCACCTGGATGGCTCAGTCGGGTAAGTGTCTGACTTCGGCTCAGGTCATGATCTCACAGTTCAGGAGTTCTAGCCCTGCGTCAGGCTCTGTGCTGGCAGCTCTGTGGAGCCTGCTTCGGATTCTGTGTCTCCCTCTCTGCCCCCCCCCCCCCCGCTCGCTCGCTCTCTCTCTCAAAAATAAATTAAAAAAAATAATAATGGTTATAGAAATTCTCATGACCTTCTTTTTATATATTTATTCTACTCACTGCACATCAGTAATAATATTAATAATTCACCCATATTTATGCATTTCACACGGAGTAATTCCGCTCACCTTCACAATCATGCTTGGAGATAGGATCGGTATTGTACTCACTTTACAGGTAAAGAAAGCAAGGCTCTGATGTTCAGAGATTCACATCACTAATAAATGACGGGACTGGAACTCCTCTTCTCACGATCAGCCAAGCCCCGGGTGCTACCACAGGTAGCTGCTGAGCAACATTACAAAGAGAATTCACTCCAAGTGTAATGGAAGTGGCCCTTTTTTTACCTCCCAGCAACATTTGGCCCTGCTGCTCACTCCTGCCTTCTTGAAACCCTCTGCTTTCATTATGCTCAGGAATCGCTCATTATTGATTGGCCTTCTGCCTCACAGACTTTCTCGGTCTCTTCCAAGATTTCCTCTTCCTTGGACTTCCGTCCCCTCCTCTCTATTTCCGCCAGCAGTGAGCAATCTCATCCGCTTCTGTTCTTTCGTTTATTCATTCAACAAGTATTTCTTATGCGTCTCCAACGTACCACACCCCACTCTAGACCCATGGGATAGCACAGCGCACACCAGCGATCTCCCTGCACAAATAAAGTTTATACTGTTGGGTGGGTGCAGAGAAAACGGATAAAAGAATAGAAAGCAGAGAAGGATAGGGGAGTGGCCGGGTCAGGGAGTTGAGACGAGATTGCAACTTGGGGGGTCAAGGCAGGCCTCACTGGCTAGACACCTGTGCAGAGGTGACCTCTGCGATTCTCCTCTCAGACGATTTCTGAATTTCCACATCTGACCTCTCTCCTGATTTCAACCCCACGCTGGCACTCCTAAACACACCATCTCTTCCTGTACCCACACCCCGAAGTCATTCACCCTCTCCTCCTCTTCCTCCTGCACCTCCTGAGTCAATAAATGTATCAGGAGGACCTCTGAAGCAAATGCACTATTCTGGGTGCTAAGGGAATTCATTGGTCAATAAGACCTATTTTCTTCTTAAGAGCTGTGTCTGGGGAAATCACAGAGGGAAATGATTAAGGGTTTATAAACAGACCTGTGTTCAATTCCATCTCCTCCATCAATGAGCAGCAGGTTCATCTATTCAATGGGGATAATGGTACCTACTCATATTAATACTACAGGGATTAAATGCAACAATATCAGGAAAGTGAGCAAGCGCGTTAATGAATGAATAAATCAGCGAATGGTGTGCTTCCTGCCGTGCGTGAGGTGGGAAGTACTTAAGATATTTACGTGACGTCATCAGGGCCCACTCTCTTATCTCCCAGCTCTGTTCTGTTTCGCGTGGCCTCACTCTCCTCATTCTCAGGCAGGCTCCCCTTCCGGTGGCAAGACGGCATCCCAGAGTTCCGGGCTTACACCCTCACCCAGCCACTCCAGAAGGCGAAAGAGAGTTTCTTTCCTCCATAATTGCACAAAAGTCACTGGTCCTGGTAGAGTCATGTGCCCACCCCTGAACCAATCACTTGGGCCAGGGAAATACCGTTGCTCTGATTGGCCAGGCTGGTGGCAGCCCCCTCTAGGTAGGGAGGTTGAATCAGCTCCTCCGTGAACCGAGAGCGAAGAGAGATGCCCACCGAGGAAAATCAAGGTGCTTGCAGGAAGACAATGCGCAGTAGGCACGTAACGCAATGTTTGCCTGCTACCCTCGACTGGGGCACCTAGTTCATTCTATCCCGTATTACGGTCAGATGCTTCCATGTGTATCTGCCCTCCGATCGAGAGCCCCTGAGAACAAGGGCTATTTGTTTGTTACCATGGTATCCCCAAGACCCAGGACAATCCTTGAATATAGTACAAGTTCAGTAAATGTTTCTTGACACGAATTGATTCATGACGCTAGTTTCAACTAGTTCTTCTTGTGCTCCTTTGAAATTCTGTGCTGTCTTGTTCTCTTTTTATTACACGAGGGTACATAAAGTCTCAAACACACACACACCTTTTAACGCCGAAGAGGCAAGACTCCAACAGCAGAAGCAAATAAACCATCTTCATAATTTACATATATATTGACTCTCCTCTAAAATCATTATCTCAGCTAATTTTACGCAGGTGAGAAAAAAGCAAGATTCGGTGGTGCCTCTCTAAGCCGCTTCGTTTTGCTGTTCTGTTTTTGTTCAGCAAATGTTGCACTTGCTAAAAACTCAAGGGCGGAAGACTCACACTCGGCCTTTCGCAAGGTATCAGCAGTACACGGTTGTCATCATTTGGATTTCACCGCAGTGCGGAAATGTCCTTAGTCTTTCCTTGACTAACTTAACTTCGATCTCTGTGGCGTTTCTCAAGGACGCCCCTCAAATCCTGTGGCCTCAAGTGGGGCACTTTCCTCCACTTTCCTGGGCACACAGCCGCCTACTGGAGACTGCCCCGGCTTTGCCTACAGCTAGATGTGGCCGGGTCACTGAGTTCTTGCCAAGCGACGGGTGTGGTGACGGCTGCCACTTTCAGATAGCTTCTTAATCACAGAGTGACGGGCACGGCCGGGGTGCGGGGTGGGGGGGGATATTACACTACATTATCCTTACCTGTGGGTGTGTTTGAAAATTCCTATTGGCAGATGAATCCAAATAAATTAAAATAAAACATAATTAATTAATTAACAGGCGCTCGCCCCAGTTGTTCTTGCCCCAGTTGTTCTAGCCTTTCCATCGGACTGGCTAGAAACAGGAAGGAACCGGGCAACCTTGGAAAGCACGCGTGGAGGGTGACAGAGCTACTCCACCAGCCTGGGTCCCTGAATGATTTCCTGGAGCCGGGCTTGCTGGTCTGTGTTGGAGAGTGGCTGGAAGAGAAATTGATCTCTGACTCAGGGGCGCCTGGGTGGCGCAGTCGGTTAAACGTCCGACTTCAGCCAGGTCACGATCTCGCGGTCCGTGAGTTCGAGCCCCGCGTCGGGCTCTGGGCTGACGGCTCAGAGCCTGGAGCCTGTTTCCCATTCTGTGTCTCCCTCTCTCTCTGCCCCTCCCCCGTTCATGCTCTGTCTCTCTCTGTCCCAAAAATAAATAAAAAACGTTGATCTCTGACTCATTGGAGCCATTGCACTTTGGGCTCTCTCTCTTATAATTAGTGTTCTCTACCCAACTCCAGCTCCTCATTTACTTACGTTCTATTTCGAAGCAGCCTGCTTCCCTCTAACAGACAGGATAATTCGCCTGCCTTCACCATCCCCTTACTGCTTTCTGGCTCTCTTCGCGGTCAGAAGGGTGCTACAGCTCAGTACATGTTGACTACGGGTACATGTTCTGCTCCTCTGCAGGTCAGGCTCCACAAGCCCCCCAGATACCTAGATTGCACTGAGACGACCTTCAATCGCTCACGACACAGCTCACTGTCAAAACCCTTACAAAAATGTCATGTTTGAGTTTGCAGGTCTACCGTTTACTACAGTTATGGGCAAATTTGATTCCGAAAGGAACCATAGATTCTTACAGCAAAACTTAGGGTGAAAGAGTGATGTTGAGAACATTTCAACGAGAGAATGAAAAGTGAAGAAAAAGTTTAAATTTTTTTTTTTTTTGCATAAAATATGGTTGTATTCGAAACCATCCCGTAGGTTGCATCCAACCCGTGGACCTGTTTGGCCTTCCCCTCCCCAGATCTGGCACAGTCCAACACCACTTGCAGGATTTCTGAATTTCTGTACTTCAAGGACATACACGCTCCAGGGCTGCACCCCCCCCCCCAACTCCCGCTGGGATTCTTACACATTTCCCTGGAGCCCGAGGGATTTGGCCATAGACTGGGCTTCACGTGTAGCATGAGGCACACGGATTGAAAATAATTTTCTTTTAAAATAAATTTTAATGTTTTTTATTTATTTTGAGAGAGAGAGAATGAGCAGGGGAGAGGCAGAGAGGGTGAGAGAGAGAGAATCCCAAGCAGGCTTCACACTGTCAGCGCAAAGCCCGACGCGGGGGCTTGAACTTATGAACCGTGAGATCATGACCGGGGCCGAAACCAAGAGTGGGATGCTAAATTTGACTGAGCCACTCAAGTGCCCCTAAAATTAATTTTCTAAAAGGAGTTGTTACCCCTTACCAAAGGACACAGGCTCTTTCCCCAATGGGCCTTAGAAATAAGGTTGATTTTCACACTTGTGGCTTTAGGTGAATTCCCCTGAAGGTCAGAGGATGAAACTGATAGATAGACCTACAGAGAGGAACATAGAAATGGGGTGCGAACTACCCTTTGTTGTTATTGAACCTAAAAAAATTGGGAGTCTCAGGAAAGCTGTCCTGGCAGTGTGAGACTGTGGGTTTCCTCTGCTCATTTCTGCGATGGTGGGGAGGGGGAATTACCTGGCGAGTACAGCCAGCCTGCTCCCGCCCTCTGCCCCCCTGCACACCCACGTCCACACACACATACACCCCAGCCCCCCTCCCCCCAGGGCTGGCCGCGCAGGCTGGCGTCAGTGGTAGTGTGGGTAGGAACCGGGAGGATCGGAGATTGTCTTCACCAACTTACACAAGAGCAAGGAATGGATAGGGCAGGTTCTAAAAGAAGGGGAGAAAGACGAGAGCCAGTGTGGGCTGGGATTTGGAAGTCTCGACAGATGCCCAAGTTGCCAGAAGTTTGAAAGAAACTGACTAGGAATGTGAGGGGTGCATGTGTGTGTGTGTGTGTGGAGAGACAGAGAGAGACAGAGAAAGTGTAGGGGGCTAAAATGAGATTCCTTTGGTGTTTGTTTTAGGAGACTTTAGTAAAACTTTAAAACTCCGTCTGGGCTTCAGCTTTATGTAGGGTTATATGACAAGAGCCGCAGACATTCGGAGAAAAGGCTCACCTGTCCACAGAGTCAAATATTTCTTTTTTTAATTAATTTATTTTTTTTTAGCGTTTATTTATTTTTGAGATAGGGAGAGACAGAGCATGAACCGGGGAGGGTCAGAGAGAGAAGGAGACACAGAATCCGAAACAGGCTCTAGGCTCCGAGCTGTCAGCACAGAGCCCGACACGGGGCTCGAACTCACGGACCGTAAGATCATGACCTGAGCCGAAGTCGGACGCTTCACCGACTGAGCCACCCAGGTGCCCCATAGAGTCAAATATTTCAACTCGATCATCAACTCTGTTTTGGATGTCACTCTACTGTTGACACACTGCACTAGGCACAGTGTCTTGTCAGAACCGAGTTGGCCAAAAGAAATATTTCATCAAAATGTTTCATTGAGTGGTCTCTTTGATCAACGAAAAAAGTAATGTCGAGCAAGGCATTTATTGACCCGCCAGGCAGACCTCACGAGTGGACAATTATATTACCATCGCAAGGCCTACTGCAAAAGAGAACTGGGAAACAAGGCACTGTGCTTGAGGGTTCTCATGCACCGTCAGGATGACCAAAGTCTCCAAGTTCAAGGAGGTAAACGTCTCTGCATTACCTGCTGCATTCTCTAAGCTCTTCTATTTTTGCTGGTTCTGCCACAGGAAATGGAGCCTTAAGAGGGTCCACAGGCCTTTTGTTTGCCCACCACATGGCATCGTCGACTCCAGAACATGCTCCATATTAAACTGTAGGTTGGTGCTGGGTGGCAGGGGGGTGGGAGGCAGAAATGAAATGCATTCCTCACCATCCAGGAGCTTCTGCCTGAACAGAGGAACAGACAGGCGGGTGACCAATCATGAAAAGCAGGGGGAGAAGTGCTACCAGAAAGTCACGCAGGGATACGTGGGTCTTGCTACAGAAACACCACGAAAGGGCACCTGACTCGTAGTGGATGCCCTCAGAGTAGACTTCAGCCATCAGCGCATAGGAGACATATCATGAGTCCTGAATAACTAGTAGGAATTAGCCAAGCTATGAGGCATTGGGAGGGGAAAAGAAAAGACCCTTCTGAACCAAGGGAACCCGCAGTGACTTCATCAGCAATTCACACCCAGCCTCTCGTTGTGTTATTATCCTCACGCTATAAATGAAGGAACGAATTCCATAAGGTTGAGTGACCTATTCCCACTTGCCTTGTAAGCAGTGAAACCAAGATTTAAACTTGTTACCATATTCCCTGCCTCTTTATAGAACTTGCTCTCTGAAGGGGAATCCTTTTTACTTGGTGATATTCACACTTTCCTCACACACCACACCTCAGGGACACCTGGGGTGAATGCAAGTGCATTCATTCTGGGAAGAGATCCAAAGTATTACAGAATCAAATATCATGGAATTTTAGATTCTCTTCTTCAAATCAGTTTAAGGAAACTGCATAGAGAAGCCCCCCCCCACCCCACGCCCTCCCACACACGTACACTTAAGAGATTCACAGTGCAATTAACATATGAAAGGCACTGACAAGTCCTGC
This sequence comes from Lynx rufus, assembly GCF_022079265.1. NCBI lineage: Eukaryota > Metazoa > Chordata > Mammalia > Carnivora > Felidae > Lynx > Lynx rufus. Next base: position 118,878,177 of record NW_025814856.1, on the reverse strand, counting down.
AGAAAAATTAATGTTAGATTTTGTTTAACTCAATGTGTCTGAAATGTAACTGACCATGGAAACCTTCAACTTAACCCCTTTCCTTCCTTCTTTTCTTTCTTTCTTTCTTTCTTTCTTTCTTTCTTTCTTTCTTTCTTTCCTTCCTTCCTTCCTTCCCAACCCCTTTCCTTCCTTCCTTCCTTCCTTTTTTAGTAACACTTATTAACACCTTTAAAGACATTCTGTATCCAATTTTCTTACTGCAGTGATGAGGAAACTGCAGTGGAGAGGGGTTGGGAGCTACCTTTGGGTATGTGCTAATGGCAGAGTCAGAACTCAATTCATCAGACTTCCTTCCAGTCAACATTCTCTCAGACAAATCATGCTTCAATAGGTCCGTTCCATACTTCCAATATGTAAACAGTACACACAGCACATGAGTTGATAACCTTGTAATTGCCAACTTAACAAATTACCCCTCTAAAAAAAAACACAAAGAAATCCGTAGGTGAGAGCTGAGATCATGTATACAAATCTGAAGTGTGTTTATATACACTATTAATCGCCCTTGTCATGGTTTATATTAGTTATCCAACTCTTGCTGATATCAACTGTTTATCTTCACAGCCTTCCCACCGAAATAATAATACTAATAACAACTACTAGCTCTCTCGTTGCTCTCAGTGTGAAAGATAACATTAATATTTCGATGGCAATTTCTAGTGTTTATCTTTATGCATTCATTTAAACGGAACCAAAGCTGAAGAAATCACTTGTTAACAAGATAATCACAAAACAAATCTTTGCACCAAGTACTTCGTTGCGAGATCAAATCCCATCATCACCACCTAAAAGGAAAATCCTTACTTTGGAATTCAGTTGGAATCCAGACAGCACAAAAAAGGAAGGGAAGGTTTTTTTTGTTTTGTTTTTTGGGTTTTTGGGTGTGAAGATTTCTATTATAACAGTATCTATTATATTAAAATTTAAGTTATGTTTGAATGAAAACATTTTACAGGTAATATACAAATTAAAGAACACATTTCAAGAGCAGTCAGGGTGCAAATTTGAAGAGTATTTACGAATAATAATGGATTAGGAAAGGCCAATTGGGCTGTCTGTCTAAACAGTTAAATGTTCGGTGCCTGCATTCTGCATTTGTTACCAAAGGCTTCTTTATCAGCAGAAGGAGGCAAATGATACCCTGAAAATGTTTTAAACGTGCAACTTTGCTTATCTTCCTGTATTAATGATCCTTACGGCAGTTGTTATATTAACCTTATCACATAGAACAGCAATAGGGGAAAACTATTGCGAAAGGAAGGAAAAGAAAAGGCATTTAGTTTAATCTTGAGACCCTTTTTTCAACCTAGCAATTTTCTGATTGTCAAGGGCAGGGGGTAATGAAAGTAAGGTTTTTACTGGGTTTTCTTAAAATCTCAAAAAAGAAATCAGACATTTCAGACATTTCCAAATGGGTGATTCATTAAACATCATATGCTGTGAAGAGGACGGAGATTAGATTATCAATGAAAGGCTCATTACGTGAGTTCTGGGTTTCGTGAGGTCCGGGAAAGAGCTCTGACCGGGAGACAGTGAGTGACTCCTGAGAAAGCCAGCCTCTCCTTCAAGGCTCTGAATTACTCATTTGTGGATATGACATTACAAGAAACACAATTTGCCCCTCAGAAGACTTCTAGATCCTTCTCCATACAGTCCCTGTGCTCACATAGAGGAAATTCAAAGGCTCCGTCTTTTAACTCCTTTTAACTTGGACAACAATACCAAACCCGACCCTAAGACCCCTTACCTTCTCATTCTCTCAAGGTGCTTAGGGAACCACCTAACTTTATGATTGCAATTAATGTTTTCGTTCCACTGCAAATGCCTGAGCTTAACACACAGACCAGCAGAGTGAAGAAGCCCCTTCGGCTTCTTCAACCAGGTAATACGCTTCTTCCTTTTTTTTTTTTTTTTTTTTTTTTCCATTATCCCTTTAATGCAGAGCAGGGCTACTGATTACAAAGAGGCAGTTTGACTCCAGCAATAGGTCTTCCTCACTAATCCTCACTGTCATGGAAATTCCAGCTGCTACAAGAATAAGAGGTTCAATCCATATTTGCCAGCTCTAATATGAAATCTGTCAGAGCCCAAATTAATGAGTTCCAAATTCCTTACATCACGATAACAGGTTAAGACTGGTCAATTAATTACATAAATCCTTCCCGATTCATTGTGCGTTTGCAGCCCAGATTGTGTCTTACATTACTCCATGACACAAGGCCTTTTGGCTCCTGTTGTTCTGCAGAAAGGCCCCATTTAAGTGGAGGCTGCCTGCCACGGCAAAATGTTAAATGTCACACGTTAAATTTGCACTTTTCTGTAATTGCTTTTGTTAAAAAAAAAAATTAAATTAAAGCACAGGGCTCCCAGTACACCACTATGCAGAGGGCTGGGGTGGTACTGAATGGATCCCCAGGCGTGCAAGGAGCTACCTTTCACCTCTAAAGGTTCACAGGGTCTCTCTGTAGCAGGTGCCCAGTAGGCAGTGGAACCCAGAACGCGCACATTTGTGAAAATGAACCAAGTTTCCCGAGGATCCCGCAGCAAAAATATATATTTGGGAGAGTCTTTTCTTGATGAAAGGATTAAAATAGCATTCTTTACATAGCCAGATTCCCTTTTGTCTACCAGCAAAAGTTAGATATATAAAACACGGTTGATCTAATCACTTCTTCAGGAACATACATGGTACAAACGAATGCGTGTTATACGTGTGTAGATCTTTGCCATAAAAAAAGATGTTGCTGATGGCTTTGCTATTTGGGTTTGTAACTGGGACACATCTACAGAGGGAAAATAACTGAGGATTAAGATCTCAAAGGAGTTAAAAAATCGTCCAGGTCAAACGTTTTCCTTTCTAAAGCATCAAAATGAGCTTGGAATCACAACTCGTTTGAACTAGACGTAGACTGTGGACTTCCAGCTTCCTAGGGCAGCCGGTCTTCACTCCGGTACATGTCCTTGTGGAATGGCCTTTTATGTGCCTAGGTGTTCTGTACTGAAAGGACCCAGTCCCTGGTTGTATTTCCTGCATCATCTCATCGAGGGCTGGGGGTTCTGCGAATACACTAGCGAGCAGACGATGCCACCAAACACAAAGTGAAATCTACATGGGGCGCAGGTTCCTCCGACCTGGAACCCCTAACGCCGCTCACTCCACCACGCGGACAACTAGCCAGACCCGAGGCTGCGTGTTCTCTCCGCCGCCCTGGCCCCGCAGCGCCCCCGTCTGTCCTCCGACGGCCTTGCACCGGGTATGCCATCGGCGCGCGCCTCTTTTTTCCAGGCGAAGAACACCACCCCCCCCCCCCGCCCCGCTTCTGGGCCCGCAGCCTAAAGCGGTGGAGGATCCGTGTTCCTAAACTACCCCGCTACCCCCACCCCCGCACACAGAGACATTAAACTCTGACCCAGGGCCGTTTCTGGACCCGGAGGCACGCGCTTCTATCCCGAGGCCCAGTCCTGCCACCAGGCGCGACCGTCCCCTCCCTCTCCAAACGGGAGGAGGCGAGTTTAAGGCGACGGCGCGTCCGCTAGGCAGGTTTTAAGGTCCTGGGGAGACTGGAGAGGAAAGCGGTTAACTAACGGGTGCGGTGCGTGCGCAGACATTCGGAGCGCACCAGCTTCGCCCCAGCCTCGCCGCGACCTCGGGGCGCTCGCCGGCCCCCTCCCCCCCCCCCCCAGGCCTCGTCGCCTCCAGGCCGGGCGGCACGTCGTCGCCCTCTCTCCGGCCGGCCGGCGGGGCCGGGGGCCGCAGCGCCGCGAGCATCTTGCAGAACAAAGACTCGGGTCTAGACGGGGCAGCGCCGCCGCCGCCGCCGCCTCCGCCTCCCCCGGCTCCGGCTCCGGCGCGGCCGACCCCGACCCAACCATCCCCAAACCCACCGGAGCGACGGGGTTGCGGCTCCACGCGCGCTCCCAAACCCAGCGGGGCCCCAGGAGACCACTGAGCCCGGAGGCCCGCGGTGGGGACGTCGCTATTCAAAGCTCCCCCCGCCCCTCCGACACCAAACCCACCCTCCGAGGCCCCTCTGCATTTTTATGTTTTATTATTGTTTTCCAAGCAGCCAGAGTCGTCATTTTCACATTGGGAAGGGGGCCTCGTGGTGCCCACGTTGGCAGCAGGTGGGGCAAGGGAGAGGGCGCTGCAGGTTTGTGCTGTAAATCGCTGTCTTTTTGCGGCCGTTGTTCCCACTCGCCACCCACCGCCCCCCTCCACCCGGGTTTTCTTTCTCTCTCTCTCTCTCTCTCTCTCTTTCTTTCCGCAGCGCAGTTGCTATGGGTTACCAGGGCGGTTGCCATGGGTTACCGGACCGAGGCCGGCTGGCTCGCTACCTGCCACCCAGTCGCCGCCGCAGCCGCCGCCGGCGGAGCGCCCGGGCGGGAGGAGGCGGGAGCGCGCGTGTGCGGGACGCGGCGCGGGGGAGTGTGCGCGGGCCGCCGAGGCGCCGCAGCCAACGGGCGGCCGAGGGTGCAGCGGCGGGAGCGCCACCGCCAGTGGGGTGGGGGCAAAGCTATAAAGAAGACCCAGAGGTAAGAAACTAACAAAAACACAACCACAAGTTATGCCCGTGCTGTGCCTCTGCAGCAGCAAAGACAAGCGGTGTGGGGTTTGGGGATGAGTCTACACTTCTCGTCGGGGAGAGAAAGGGTGTGTGCCTCTTTGGCATAAGCCATTTGCATAGTGTCTTTAGACCAGAGTTTACTTTCAGCAGAAAACCGTGGCTGAATTTTTTCCCCTCTTTTCTTCTGTATCGTTTGAAAAGAAGTCTTTGGAATTTTGGAGAAAGAGAAAATGATCATTACCAGAGTTGGCGCAGCTGAAATAAATGACTGTCCAAGGCAGTGTTCATAACAATGATCCAGAAAAGTTTCCAACAAGAGTGAACAGCAATTGTGTCTGACTTAAAGGGACAATGGTGACTCGTTTGTGAGATGCATACGGCAAAGAACAGAGTCAAAATCCTTAGTAAATATTTTTAAATTTTAAAATGTTGCTTACCTACATTCTTCTAAAATTTTTGAATTCCCTCTATTAAAATGTATTTCTTATGACCTTTATTTGCAAAGAAAATTGTATCTATGCTTTGAATGTCAAACTGCAGTAATTAATTTCAGATGGCGTTTTGTACTTGAAAATGTGTCTATATAATAAAGGAAGAGAAGGTCTATATTCCAAACAAAAACAGAAAATTGTGTTGAAATTAATGGTTTTCCTCCACTGAAAAGATGCTACATTGGATTTACAGGACACCAACTAAGCAATTTAAGTATTAAGAGGGCAACTATTTAGAAAGAGAATAAGCTTTTGTTGTGTTATATTTGTCTTAAAACTGTAGAGGCCTTTTGTGAAAAAAACTGTCTTCCATTTATAGCTGAAATACTAAAAACCTTATTTGTACCACAGTAGCTCCATAATGATGAATCCTTAAGGCACCAAAAAAATGGAGTTCAAAACAACATTCAATTTACTGTTGGATATAACTGTAATTGTGGCGAGGCTAAATGAATTTGTTTATGTTCTCAATAGCCATAAAAGAAATTTTATTCTTTTACCTTACTACAGTAAGGTTATTGCATATCACTTGTTTGTATTTAATTATTCAATAAAATGTGCATTAGGCTGGAAAAGCTCCTGCAAGATATTTAATATCTTAAGGGACATAACTATTTAAAGATAAACATTTCTGCTTTTCCTTGGTAATTTTTAAAACTTGTAATTTTAACTAGAATCTAAGTCACTTTCTTCCAAGTGAGACTTTAAAGAAGCCCTAAGTAACAGGTTGTTGACTTTCCTTGTTGACACCTCCGGGTTATATATAAAACCAGTTCTCAAACAAAACACACACACTGGCTTTATAGGTGAATCATTTACCCTTTAAGAACTAGCCAGGAAAATACAGTTCTGCTGTATGTAAATCATAAAGCATCCAAGATTACATTAAAAATAGTTTTAAGTAAACATCGACTTAATTTAGTTACTTAGTAACTACTTTCTTTTCCCAAAGAAAGCTTTATAAAATTACGCCAGAGAAAAATAAGAGACTTGAACATAGCAAGAAGGCCACTGGGGGCTGAAGTTTACCTAAATATCTCAGCTGCAGAAAATGAGAAGCCAGTGCTTACAAAACAACCAAACCCAAGGCTAAAAACCTCAAATGTGTACAACTATACTGAGCAGTAAACCAAATCTTACCAAAGTTTCTCTTTAAAATTTACTGCTTGCTCAAAAACACCCTGAAATTAGGTGGAAGTCAAAAAAAAATGGATTCTCTTCTATAAAATAAGTGATCCAACAAACTGAGCTTGATTTTTTCACGTTTAATGTGAAAACGATGATCTTGTGAAGGTTACATACCACAGTATTAGGCATTACTTAATATCAACTTTAATGGCTATGTTACATCATCTAAAAATATGACAATTGGTGGCACATTACATGCTGTTGAAAACTGCTGTAAAACAGAAATAATGTGAATTCAGACACATATTGCCAAACAAGCTGGGGATCGCTCTTAAATGACTAGATGGCAAACTTCACAGGTTAGCAAGATAAAAAGAAATTGCTCCATCTTTTCCGCCCCCGTGTTAAAATGAGTCTTAGATGATAAAATAACAAGATCCAAGATACATTAAATAAAAATATTTACAAAAGTTCAATACTGTTTTAGACCAAACAAAAACAAAAAAGGAAAACTTAAGGAAATCATTCTTGCTCTAAATTTAATTTATTTTCTGTTCTTAGTTACAAGCACTTCAAAGGCTTTTTAATAATACAGTCACTCTTAAACTCCCAGTTAAAATGAGGTGAGGTAACATTTAATTAAAGCAACAAGTTATCGCAGTTACGTGAAAGTGTCTTCGTGGTAGTTTAAGAGACACTTCACACCATTCAACAGAGAAGAAACTTGGATAATTATCTCAAGAAAACGCTGCCTCATCTGAAATTTGAAGTTCAATGTAGTTTATCTAAGACATTTTATCTTTGGGCCACTAACAAAGAAGACATTTTATTAAATTGCGCCAGTCCTCAGGCAGATGCCTTAAAAGAAAGGCTCTTGAAAAATAATTCTTAAATTAGCAAGTTGACATTCTTTTCTAAATGATGGGAATGTTTATTGAAAACATTAAATGTATTACTTTTTATAAGATCCCACTCGTAACTTAAAAATAAGTAACAAGTAACCACCACTGACACTGAAAGTTATCTAGTGATAAGAAATTGCACATTTAGTCAGAAAACAGTCAACCTGGAATTCTAATTACACGCCGGTAATGAAACCACAGTACCTGTTTCCAGAAACCAGGTGTTAAAGCTGAATGTGAACAATGCAAATGTATTTCTGAATCTATATATTGCAAATATGAGCAAAATTACGAGCACGATTTCTGTTTTCATGTAAGACGTAAACATTATTTTACCATGTCTCTAGTAATAAGGTACATTTTCCATCTACGTGTGAAATAAAATACTGGAAAGGCGAAGCTTCTTAAAATATTTCAAACACCCAAAGCGAAGTGTTTTGCCAGTGCAGGGGAGGTGCCCACAAAACATCAGCCACATGTCTGAAAGAGGCCGTCCGGTCGATGCCGTCAGTCTTCATACTGGCTAAGATCATACAAGCTGGGTTTATGCTGACGCTGTCCCACTGACACGAGAAGGAAGGCGCTCTCTGGATTTTCAATGCTGCCTATTTACCTATCTTTTCAAATTCAGTAAAACCAACTCGGTGCTTCTAAATGTATGTGGCATTTCAGTTCAGGACAGGATCTAGTTTTACCGATAATGTTTGCCTATAAAGGAGAGTTGCATTCGCGGGCCTTTAGCTTTTTACAGGAGCTCATCCAAAATAAGACAACATAAAAATACCACTAATAAACAACCCAACGTCTTTAATTAAATACCTACTATCATGACAGGGAGCTTTAGGTAAGAAGCTATTATTAGTGAGCTTGCTTCTCCACGACTGGACATAATTCACTATTCCTAAGATGGTAACATCAGAATTCTTTTTCAGGATTCCTGCGGGGCTGTGCTCATTTTACATCCGTGTGAACTGCTGTCATCGCTACTATGTCCGAGCCCAGAGGATGAACTGGAAAAGAAGAGAGGGGGAAAATAATAAAAAGAGGAAATTGGTTTTCACAACACACTCAAAGCCTGAGTAACAGAGGAGAACTTTAATTATCTCCAGTCACAAAGAGAGACAGGAAATTTGGACTTTTAATTAGCCATTTGGAGTGCAGTTGGATATTTTTTTAGCTAGATAATTTAAACGCGAATAATTCAAGTCTGACTAAATGAAAGTCACATAATCAGAATGCAGATAATTGAATTTCTACTGCGTTCATTAATTCAGTGTGGAGGTGTGTGTGAAGACTACTATGATGAGCTGTCACAGCTCAATAAAATCTCAGTCAATTAATTTTTTCATTATCTTAGTATTACATCAACAAAACAGTGAGGTGCGTATGCATATACACACACGTATGTGTATATGCGCACGCACACGCGCGCTCTGTATCATACAGACGCATACACGTTAACTCGAAAATGCAAGGCGATACCTTTCTGAGTCATAATCTATATCATTTTCTTTTTTTCCTTCTTCATCTTCTTCAGGGAAACGTCTGTTCATCAAGGCAAACTTGTGAATTGCGTCTTCTACCGAGTACTTCGTCTGCCCGGAGACGCAGGCCTCAATGTCTTCCGAATTCAAATGGCTCTGCAGGAAGAGGTGAAGGCAGCTGTCCGAGAGCAGAAGCGCGTTCTGTAGGACCCTGGGCAAAAGAAACAAGGAGACATCCTCAGTGAACAGGGGTGGACAATTCGAGGGCAGGAGAGAGGAGAAACGTTAGAAATGTGCCACCGCAATAATTTCTCTACTATGGCAAACTTTGCATCAATTACAGACTCTGCCTATTAAAAGGATGAAAGCATATGTTAACTTTTATTCAATTATTTGGAAATTTAGGTGAGTAAAACCACGAAGCTAATAGTTAACAACATCTGTTAAAAGAATAACTTCAAGGACGTTTCTTCAATTTAACCATCTGTTATGACCGTGTGGATTAATTATGGAAAGATTCTGCTGATAGTCCTAGAAATTTATTCTACTTAAAAAAAATTTTTTACTGCCAACCAGCATGTCTGTTCTGTGATCTTTATTGGCTAGGCTGTCATCAAACATCAAAACTTTCCACTGCCATTAAAAATTATATTAAAAAGTCAATACGTTTCTCAGCATGTTTTACATTTTAAAACTTTACAAGTATACTTATGTACATGTTTACAAGAGCTAAGTTGAGAGGTGGCTTTGTTTTGAATACCTAAAATTGGCGAGAAATTTCTCCATACTCTGCAGTAGCACTGTGTATCCATGTTATTAAAATAAGCCATCAAATAAAATTGCTCCCAGCTAATTTTACCATATCTATACTTAAACCATGATGATTCTGTGGTAAGTACATACTAGCCTTCCCATATTCAATGTCAAAGTTTACAACGAGTACAGATTTCAACCAGTGCATCAGAACTACACGGAAAATTAAAAACGACTCTAACAAATCCATACATGCTCAAATTCATATTATTACTGAATGTGGGTTTTCTTTCTGAAATGCATGTCTTGGGAGGGGAAATGAAGTCAGAATACACCCTTATTTTTAATAAAAACCCGTTTCGTATTTTCAGGGAAGATCCTGATGTATGATAATTTAGTCTCTACAAATAGTTCAATAAAGATATAATACAAGGCACTCAGACCAGATGGAAGGGACAAAACTAAAATACTAAAACCTGAGCATAATTTTGCCCAACATGGGATTTTTCATAGAGAGTTCTAAGAAAAACAGATTATGTATGTCAGGCCAAATGAACCTTGCCTTATAGTCTGCATTTTTCCACAAATAATTAGGAAAAGTGAATCTTTTCTGGCCATGCATATTAATTTACTTAAAATCCAAGGTCATTACAAGATTTCCTTTTCTTCAAAATAAAACAGAGGCAAAAGTCTAAACACGTACAGTATCACAACCAAAATGCAGCTTCGACAGGCTTACCAAATGTAGCCTGGGAAAATATTCTTTACTGGACCTACGAAAAGGAAAATGAAAAGCTTTGTGCGTTTTGAAAGGGCAAAACTCTCAAGCAAAGCAGCTAAATACTTCCCTTCCCTCCATGTCTTCTGCCCTGGCTTCTCCCAGAAGATGAGCGTGTCACATGGTAAAGATTAATTTACCAAGTACAAGTAGTAAAGTAGTAAATCCCTTTTACTACTCTTTGAGATTTATTTTCTACATTTACAAATGTTTACCACTCTTGTTTTAAATACTTGAAATCAAGAGAAGATTTATGTGGCAACAGACCATTAATATGAACTTGCATCCACTGTGAAGTTTGCACGGAGTGTTTCCTGCGCCCTTCTGTCTGTCAGTGGTTTTCCTGCCAGCCAGGGTACAAGTAACTGCTCACAGGATTATACTTACTGCTTTATTTCTGTTGGAAATGTGTTTTATTTTCTTTATAAAATAATGGGTAATCCTTAAAATTGATTTTAGATGGTTCGAGGCATTACACCACAAAAGTAATGAGCACTAATGCCAATGATATTGGACACAAATTCATTTTAGCTTTATTTCACGTCTAAAGCAATTCTACTGAGCCTTGAACTGCTCACGCGCTGTTATTAACTTGCTGGTAACCTAACACACGGGTACAGCAAACAAAAGTGATCAGAGTCCAGGTTGATCGGGACCTCAAGGCTACTGTCCTTTTTCTTGAGCTATAATTCAATTTCCAATTTTACTGTACATTAGACTCATTATTTCCCAGTGTTTTCTCTTCTGCTCGCTACTGCCACCTGGAGGACATGCCCGTGAAAAGCGAGAGGGAGCCCGCACACACCCAGCTCACAATTCTGAAGTGGGAGAATGTGGCTGGGGAGGCAAGATCTGAACACCACACAGGCCTGGAGTTCAAAGACAGTACATCTGAATGCCCGCTGGCTGGCTAAATGTATCCTACCATACCCCATGGGTATGGCCTTTAAAGAAGCAAAATAATTTTTTAATGTACTTATGATTTTTTTTTTTACTCAGATAATTCATTTCACAATTAAAAATACAAAATTTTGAAAGCATTTTCCCATCTGGTTCAGTGAGCGTAACCACTTCATTTTAAGTAACACCTGGTTTACTGTATTTCAGAGAACGTTGTGACTGCCATCATCATAGTATTAAATCCTATTTTTACCTTAGTCATATAGTCAAATCCTATTTTTACCTTAGTCATACCACACTTTCCACAAACAAATCTAACAGCAGAAATTAACTTCAAACTTAATATAAAGAGTACTTTGTAAAATGGTCAATAAAATGTCATCTTTATAAGCCTCCATAAAAACAAATGTATACAATTTTCAAGCCTTTACAAAAGGAGCAACAAATAGCCTCTAGAATTTTACAGGGATTTCTGAAAAGATATTTACAACATGAGTCAAACGTTATTCCTTTCCCCATAACAAATTTAAACTAAACAAAGCAAATCTTGTTTTTCCCTTGAATTGGACACAGTTGAAAATCTGGTTTTCCTCAACCTGATTTTATTAGGTGTATTATATACCAGTTCAGTTGGGAACAATATATAGCTATGCAAAACCATTTAATCCTAACTAAGGATGCCCTGTCTACTGAACCCAATATAATGATATATACACATGTGTATAGTGTGGAAGGTTCGCAGTTGGATGTAGGGGAGAAAGAATTTAAGTCAGCCTGTTTACCTCTTACCATGAGGGAAAAAAAAACAACCTACAAATCTTCTCCGAAGACATTCATGATCTGTGCTATGGTGCCCTCTATTGAACACAAAGACTTATATTGTGTGTGTGTGTGTGTGTGTGTGTGTGTGTGTGTGTGTGTGTGTTTCCATGGTATCCTTTCACAAAAAACTAATATTCCTTAAATTTTTAAGAAATACAAAGCTGTAATAAAAAGTCTACACTGTAAGGCACACGTAGTTATATTAATGGGATGAATTCAGCAAAAAAGGAAAGCTGGCTCCCATTCATGATATGAATCAAACAAAAAATTAGTAGGACTGCCATGTTTATAGTTAGGGACTTACCAACACAGTTTATCATTTTAGTCCATAACTTTCTTTTCCCATAACTATTAGCAGAAGTGACTTACAATTTATAATTAGCTAGGGAGGGAAAATCCAAACGGGAGAGTATAGCCAAGATTGAGGGAAAATGAATGTATTTGAAAAATCTCACACTCATACTGACCAAATTTAACTATCATGTAAGAGTTCTACTAATTATAAACCTGCCAGATCCTAGAATGAATATGCCTCCACCTTTCCTCTAACTTCCTTGTTTATAAAAGTGAGATGATACCCAATTCCTAATATTATTGTAGGACCTGAGCTAAAACATGCAAAAAGCTAGACACATAGCAAGTGTTCAATAAACAGTATAAATTATTATTCTTTGGCACCTAGTCAAAGGAACAACTTTCCAACTCCTTTATGAAGACTGGCCTGGATGCGTACTTTGTTATTAAAGATGTATTACTGAGACGCCTGGGTGGCTCAGTGGGTTAAGCGACTGACTTCGGCTCAGGTCATGATCTCACGGTTCATGGGTGAGCCCTGCGTCAGGCTCCGTGCTGACAGCTCGGAGCCTGGAGTCTGCTTCGGATTCTGTGTCTGCCTCTCTCCCTCTCTCTCTCTCTCAAAAATAAACATAAATTTTTTAATAAGAAAGTATTACTCCACCTTAAGATGAATATATATATAGTATACACACACATGTACAGAGACAGCAGCAATTTGGTTTTAAAGGGTTTGAACATATATACTCTTCTTGGTTCATAACTTCAAAACTTACATAAAAACCAGATTTAAAAAATACATGCGATGATCAAAACAGGGAGGGGGACAAAACATAAGAGACTCTTAAATATGGAGAACAAACAGAGGGTTTCTGGAGGGGCTGTAGGAAGGGGGGGATGGGCTACATGGGTAAGGGGCACTAAGGAATCTACTCCTGAAATCACTGTTGCACTTTATGCTAATTTGGATGTAGTTTAAAAAAATAAAATTATCAAAAGAAATACATGTGATAAATCTACAGCACAAGTATATATCACATTTGAGTGCTGTGGTATCTTCCCTCTCAAGTTCCTAGAAGTACTACACAAAAAACAAGGTACAGGCCACTGACAGTGACCACTGCTTAGCAGGTACATCATGGAGCCTCAGGGGATGTCAAGCTGGGGTCAGGACACGGTGCTGAGATGGCACTGAGACCGCCGAGTTGCAAGTCACATCCCGCTTCCCAAAATGGACTTGGGCTCAGGGGATCCCAGGGGAAAAGAGCTGGAAGGTTGCTACTTCTACACAGACTGGACAAAGCTATGCATCCGAATCCGAGGGACACAGAATGGAGGGTGAGGAGGACCTGAAGGGGCCACGGTATTTAGGCCATTTAGGTCGGGGGTGAATCCGGCCGTGTGGTATTATAGACTCGTTGCTTCCTTCAGGTTCAAACCACGTAGAAGCACCAGCTTCACTTTTAATGTGAAACTCACCAGCTTGGAGACTAATGTTCACACACCACAGTGGAACAGACACCACAAGCGAACTTGCTGTCTCTTCTCTGATTTGACTTCTGGATGGTAACCCAGACCCAATTTTAATGAACCTAGCCATCCCCTGGTAAGTACATAGGACTTTCCCACTAGAATGGAAGCTTCAAGTGGATAAGGATTGGTGTCCATTGTGCGCAGTCCAAAGTAGTCACTTACTAAATAGGTTTCCAGAGTCCTTACCAATGCATCATCGTAACGACACAACCAACTAGGGCAGCAGTGAATGTGCTACATCATCATACCCTTTATAACAAAGGCACACAAGAATTAAGTGACTCTTCCAAGGTCGGATGGCCAGAAAAAAATTAGGAGTTGTGACTTATAGGAGACCTGGAACCCAGCTCTTCAAGCTCCTGATCCAGGATACTTGCTGCTATGACGTCTGCATCAAATTCAATCCGCAAACAGCCAAACGACACAGTATGTAAAAATAACCAAGCACAAGCCTAAGCGCACTGCAGCCAAATGACATTCGTTCAGTCATTAATTTGACAGATCAACTGTGGAAAAAGGGTCGTATTCAAAGCAGCAAAGTGATTCCTGGTCAAAAACACATGCCCTGAGCTTAACTCAATGTAAAGACAGAGACACGTGCTGTTCTTTGACCTCCAAAAAGGAGACTTCTCTACGGAAGACAAGCGGCCCCCCAGTGCTGACAGGGACTGCAGGATTTGGCTGTCCCCACCCAGGCCCCACTGCCAATGGCCAGTCTGCAGCTTCCTGAACAGCATCTGCACTGACGGGCCATTCGGCCAACTTGGACAACTGGGGCCACATCTTAAGGGAGACGCCATCAGCCACCTGGGTCTCATACAGACAACAATTAAAAGCAGAGCGGTCTCCAAAGGAAACGGGCAGAAAAAAGTTGACCAGGCCTTTGTTCCGTCATGCCTGTGATACCCAAAAGAATACCACTGTAATGTTTTCTGAGGACTCGGCTTGGTTAATGGGTTCTTATGGTCTCTTGTCATTTTTATTCCTCTGTTCTTTTTCCTTTCTGGCCCTCCTTCAATTTATAATCGCGGATATTTCTGTATGTCTCCATGACCCCTTCCAAGGAAAGACACTATATCAACTTAATGGAAATAAATATTAATATTCATGTGCATACTTAATATCCAAACCCTTTATGAGTGAGCCATATGGGGAGAAGGCAGTATATTATTTCAGGCTGGCTCTAAGGTCCCATGGAGTGAATGAACTCAAAAGGAGATTACTGCAGACCCTGAAGTCAGGAGAAAAAGAAAGACAGCTTAGGAAGCTGGGCCCTGCCACTAACCAGCAGTCCTATGACTCAGCCTATTTCCTTATCTATAAAATGGGAAGTTTAAAAAACTAGCTCAAAGCTATTTCATGTTTAAGTGGATCAAAACAATAACAGCCAATACCACACATGACATGTCACACTATTGTGAGTGCTTTCTATTCATTAACTCACTTCATCCTCTCAACAACTATATGAAGTACATACTATTATTAACCCCATTGTATAGATGGAAAAAAAACAAAAGCACACAGGAGGTAGAAAATGCTCCCAGCCCCTCAGCTCATAAGTAGCAGAGCCAAGATTTGAACCCAGACAGTCTGGCCTCAGCATCTGTGTGCAAACCAATGTGTTGTCTCACAGGATGGGTATTCTAGCATTCCGGAGTGGGGACAGAAAGAAATTATAGCGGTGAGAATTCAAGTCGTTTTAACTGCACTGCCTACCATCACCAAGCAATCCAGAGTTAATAACCCACCGGGACTATTCAACCACCAATAAATACTCCCTTATAAACATTCCCTCCAAAGAGGAGAGTTAAAGTCTTCCTTTAGAAGAGCCCAGAACAGTATCACTTAGCAGCCAATGCACTGGAGAACGGATTTTGGTCTGTCGATCCAAAATGTTGTAAATAAAGATAGTTTTTAAGTAGCACCTTTTTAATAAAGCACGTTTGCTTCCTCGCAAATTTTACTTTTGTCAGCTGAACTCCTTAGTAATTTGGCTCTGCTTTACAGCTTCAAGGACCACAGATTTATTCATTACCAGAATCAATTAGCTCATTGTTTTCCTTCTAGAAGATGTGGTCCCAGATGTGCACGATAAGATGTCAGCCACAAGATGGCGCTCTAATATAGGAAATGAACTACTGAACTAGGCTCTAGATTATTAATATCTGGAACAGTGATATTCTTCTCCCCCACATAATTATAGGACACTCAACTTTTGCAAAGCACTTTGCTTACAACTCCTGTACGGCCGCAAGAGTTTCCGCACACTTACTTTCTGAGGAAATCTTCCAAACCCTGACGACGCTGATCTACATGCTGGCGATTATTCATGTTGAAAAACAGGTTTTTAGATGGAAGTTCTGGCAGTTGCCTTAGGAAAAAGAAAAAAAAACTTTTTAATAATCAAATCAAGGTGGGTTAGTGACAAAATTTCTCCAAGCGAAAGCAAATTATGTTATAATTATCATATAGTTGTATATATTACAGGGTATATATAATAAGGGTATAAGATAATTAATTAACTTAAAGAAAAACCCATTTTTAAAAATTTTTGAGGGCTTTCATGCTCAATACTCAACAGGTTAGTGAAATGCAAGTGATAAATTTTGTATTCAGATGTAGCAGCCACAAAACTAACTAAAGCTATAGATGGCAATCAAGAAGCCTATCAAATCCTTCATGTTTTCTGTATCTTAATGCATGACAAATTTTAAAATATTGAATATAAAATAATAAAGCCTCCCCAGTATCACTTATTTAAATCACTTACACCAGCAACGCATTACTTTGGAGTCTCTGCCTCAGCCACACAAATTCTCTGTATCTTCTTCGCACACAGGATGTTTTCATTGTAAAACACATGCTATTGGTCTGTTTGAAGAAAAAGAAAAATACAAGCCCCATTTAAGGAAAAAATGTTTTTTCCTCCATCTCGAACTCACCAAATGTGCCCATGTTCATTTGCATAGGATTTAAAGAAACCGAAAGCACAGTTGCACTTGTGCCAGATTCCAATCTTGCACAAAGCCCACCACTATCTATTACATCCCTGAAAAACAGCCGGGATGACATCAACGCGCAGTGCTGTCCTGGGGCAAAGCCTGACCCTGCCGTCCCCTGAGTCCTGAGGTAGCCTCCTGCTCACCTATTAGTACTGCTTTCAAAGATGAATCATAAAAATTAAACAAATCCTGCAGTCTAAATGACCAATAAAAACTCGGGGTCATCCCTTCCATTTTAACACCGTCCATCCATGAGGCTGGAGAAGCCTTTGGGAATTAGAGACACCTTCTTATGGCCCTTGACACGACACCACAAGAAGCCATCATATCCTTGATAACGGCCATCAGTACAGATCACACAAACTGCCAGGTTTGGTGGTTTTCAGGCATCCTGAAATCACTTTTTTTTTTTTTAATGTTTAAGTAGGCTCCACACCCAGAGTGGGGCTTGAACTCACAACCCTGAACTCAAGAGTCTCACGCTCTACTGACTGAGCCAGCCAGGCGCCCCCTGGTATCACTTTTAAACAAGAGAAGAGCATTCTCCTTCTCTACTAGATGTGCAAGGGAGTGCGATCCAAGGTAGACAGAGGATTGTGGTGCGCAGGGACAATTATACCCGTGGGGAACCCACGTGCCAGTTCTGGCCCTGCCATATGGCAAGTCACTTAAACTCCAGTTTGCTGAGTGGTAAAATGGGGGGATGAAGTAGTACACACCTATTTTACTGGGTGGTCGTAAGGATTGATGGTAAGTATCTGACAAATGTTATCTATTAATACTGTTATTAGAGAGGAGATGTCGGTTTGCTTCCAGCTACCCTAAGGCAGACTTGGAAAAGCCACCTACAGAGTCCCCATCCTAAGCAGAACAGCAATGCTTCTCCTCGGAGTAAACCCAAGACCAGTAAATACATGTTTCTCCTTTCTCCTTTGTGTAAAACAAGAGACTGGCAGATACCTGACTAATGGTTTCGTAAGATTTCTGTTCTCTACATTTATTTCAAACTTCTATTTCATGATCTTTACCTTGCCAAATGAGAGTGTTTTGGGTCCCCAAGATTTTTATTCTTTCAAAAATCATGATTATCCTACCACTTAGCACCTAAGCACCCAGCAGTTGTTTCCCTTAGCGAACGTGAGTGACTATGTGCCTGAGTTCTTAAACCACCCCCACCCCCACCCCCATGAAAGGTACGGCACAGCTCCTGGTTCTCCTAAACTTGATAAAGTTCAGGAAACTTCAGAATGCAGACAGATGAAGAGATCTGCCCCCAAAGGAGCTACTGGTCTAAAGCCTGTCACCTTTGACAACACGGCAGCAAAACGCACAAGATGGAGTCTGGGGCACAGTAACATTCTGTATGTGAATTTCAAAGCCTACTACAGCCTCACTCTAAAGTGACCCCTGGGGACGGAGTCAGCAGACCGTTCACACCAGGACGAGTGTCCTAACAAGGCCTGGGCAGGTGTCCTCTAGAGGACCAGGCCACTGCAGGGACTCCTGACACCTCAGGTAGGACTGAACCAATTTCAACTCCCTTTCATTTCTCTGTTCTGGATTATTGTGGATGTCAATAATGTGGGTGTCAGTTGGAGATCCACCTGGTACCTATGCCAGACAAAGGTCCATCCATAAGTCCTTCATTTGCAGGACAAGGTTAGGAGAGCATATACAGTTCACTAGTTTACAATTCTAAATAAATGCTGAGATTCCACAGTCACCTGGTATCATTTCTCTTGAGGTTCATTTAAATGGGTTAACTACCGGCTTCTCTACTGCAAAGCCCTATGGGTACAGCACCTAAATGAGGCTGACTAGAGCTCTCTAGTCCCCCCCACCCGGCCCCCCACCTCATTCCTAATCATAAACAGGTATGGATAGTTAGGACCAGACTATGCTGAGATCACTAATTTTTAAGTTCCTCTAAATCTGTTTGCTTATTCTGTTATCTCCCAAGCCAAGAAGATTTAGTCATTGTCAATGTATTAGCATTTCAGAGACACGCCAGAACACCACCAAATAATATTTGTGGAATCTATCATTTCTGGCTTGAGACAGACATTTCTGAATTCACCTAATGCAACTTATGTAGCAGAGAAAAAAATCTACGCTTTCATTAACTCTCTGAGGATAATTAAATTTCATGTCTCCCATGAAGTGTGATAAGGACACACAAATTTTTCAGAAGAAGTTAAAAAGGCAACTAAAGAATTACGTTTCATTTCCAAATGCTTACTCTTACATACTCATAATTTTCCACACAGAACGCATATCTGGTGGGATTTTATGAGTAAAACCAAAACAAAATCAAAATACAAGGTATACCCTGGCAGTGGTCTTCAACACAATCATCAAAAAAGCAGTTCTAAAAAAAAATAAAAAAAAAAAAAAAGCAGTTCTGAGTTTTTATTTTCTAAGTTGGAGAACTTTGAAAGAAAAAAAAGGGAAGAAAGGAGAGAAAAAAAAGTTTTATGGCTGATGCCTGGGTGTCTAATCTATCAATTTAACTATTTACAATGGGAAGATTAAAGGTGGCTAGATTTTATTTCACATTGCATACAGTCACAGATAAAATCTGAGTCTATGCTCCCAAGAGAAGTCTGGACTAAATCAGATGGGAAAAGGAACCTATCTTCACGATCAGGTCCAATAAACTATAGCCTGTGGGCCACATCCAGCCTGCCACTTAGCTTTGCAAATAAAGTTTTATTGGAATACAGTTACATCTATTCATTTGTGTATTGTTTAGGACTGCTTTCGCCCTACAATAGTGGAATTGAGTAGTTTTGAGACAGAATGTATACTCCAAAGCTGAAGACATTTACTACCTCAGTGTTTACAAAAAAAGTTTGCTGACCCTTGTTCAAGATGATTACAGAAGGCCATACACCACACAAAAATGCTCGAGATTATGATAAAGTATTACTTCCAAATAAAGTACATCATTTCTAGTTATTTACGTATGTTAATTATGAATCTAGACTAAGGCAAAATAATTGCACATATTTATTTTCCACTTTCTTATTCTACATATATAACCACTGCACATCAGTTTCCCAGAAAGCTCTATATCCTCTTAAAACCTAAGATTTATCAGGCAATCTATTACCCAGAAATATGCTATAACAGATCATAAAGAAATACCATTAATGAGCTATAAATACACTTTAACTGTGAATTTTAGATGTATTCACATATTCATACATGAAGGCAATAAACTTTAAAATATTAGTATTAGCAAAGGTACAATAAGCAATTCTAATGAGTAATTTTCCAACTTAAGGAACCAACTTACTACTCCATTTGAGACACAGGCATTAGTTATAATCATCCAAAGTCAGTTATTTGAGATAGGAACATTTTTACAAATATCAATTTGAAGTATAACAGTGTGTCCCATCAAATGCAGGATACCTAAAAACTGCCATGATTTCTGCAGACTATTGACTGAATACTTACATGAATACATATCTCATAGTCAATATAAGAATGCCAAAAGTCCTCCTTCTGAATCCGAGGATCTCGAACCCAGACGCTTACAAATTCCTGTAAAGGCATCATAAACAAAGGAATATGTTTCAGAATCGCAAGCAGGGCTGGAAAGAAGAGAGAAGCACACAGTACTGGAACAAAACTGAAATGAGCGTGGTTGTTCATTCTTTAAAAAACAAGAAGTAAAGCTAATGAATCAGGCACTATGGGAAGTCCAAGAGCATTTCTGCCACAAATGGAATTTTTAAAATGGTGTAAATCCAACCTGGGGGTCCTTCTAGGGAGTCTTACAGGTTAATGAAGACCGTAAGAAAGTAACTGATGTGTCATTTTGAATCGTGAAATATGTTCAGATTTTTCTCAAATCTTACTTTTCTTTCTTTTTTTCACTTTCTTTACAGCAGCCATTTCTTACTTTTTTCATCTCCCTACGTTAAAACCATAGGCCCTGGGGCACCTGGGTGACTCAGTCAGTTGAGCGTCTGACTTCGGCTCAGGTCATGATCTCGCAGTTCGTGAGTTCGAGCCCTCAAATTCGGGCTCACTGCTGTCAGCCTGTCAGTATAGAGCCCGCTTCAGATCCTCTGTACCCCTCTCTCTGCCCCTCCCCCTCTTGCGCTCCCCCCAAATATAAATAAAAATAAATAAATAAGTGAAATAAAAAAACTATAGGCCCTACCTGATAAATCCCTTCCTAGAAGAAAATAGAAGAGTGGCAAAGGACATGTGATAAGCAAGCAACGGAAGATGAAAATGACTTTCTACGCACCCCACCTTCATGAGAATAAGCAGCAATAACTTAGAAAGATGAAACCCTTTTATCCAATACTTTTCTATTTTTTTAAATACACTTTCCCATATAGTAAATAATTTCACCTTCTTAATAACCTCATGTTACGAGTAAAAAGAGATGTTAAAAAAATACCTGGTAGACAATCTTGTTCCTTTCAAAAGATAACAAAAATTGGAAATACAGGGTAAAATTTAAAACACAATGCTTTCCAAAAAGTGCTCTTTACTAAATATTCTTAGTATAAAAATATGACATCATATACAACAAACGATTATTATGTTTGGCATGATAAATCTGAAAGTATTAATTTATTCACTTGATCACAAATTTGCTAACTGAATTTTTAAATCTTATTACTTATTTTTAAAGATTTCATTTTAAGTAAGCTCTACACTTACTTAAAGTAAGTGTACTTTACTTCGGGTTGTGGGAACCCGAAGATTAACAGTTGCACGCTCCACCAATTCAGCCAGCCAGGTGCCCCAAATTCTTTCTAAAGATCTTATTTTTAGATAATCTCTATACCCAACATAGAGCTCAAACTCACAACCCCAAGATCAAGAGTTGCATGCTCTACCGACTGAACCAGCCAGGCACCCCTAATTCAATTTATTTTTTTAATTTTCTTAAGTTTATGTATTTATTTTGAGAGAGAAAACACGAGTGAGCTGGGGAGGGGCAGAGAGAAAGGGAGAGAATCCTAAGCAGCTCTATGCTGTTAGCACAGAGCCGAATGTGGGGCTCCATCCCATGGACTGTGAGATCATAACCTGAGCCGAAGCTGGATGCTTAACTGACTGTGCCACCCAGGTGCCCCAAATTTAATTTTATTTTAAATATTTCAACTTTTTATCTAAAAAGGGGGGGCATCAAAGCTGAAATCTTAGGCTTCTGTTACTGCTTTGTGCTGGCACATCTGAGAGGCAGGCTCTGAATGTTTGTAGAGCAGAAGCAGAAGAGAGATGATGGTGTTTTCTGGACAGAGTACCTCTATTCTGTTACACAGATCATAAAATGATCATATTTCAGCCCAGGGCATTTTTTAAAAAGGCGAAAAAAAACAGCTCACATTCCCTTTTGACACCTATGAAGTTTCACCTTTTTTAAATTTTTTGTTAACGTTTATTCATTTTTGAGAGACACAGAGAGAGAGAGTGCAAGCAGGGGAAGAGGAGAGAGAGAGGGACACACAGAATCCAAAGCAGCTCCAGGCTCTGAGCTGTCAGCACAGAGCCCGACCCGGGGCTTGAACCCACGGTCCAGACCGCAAGATCATGACCTGAGCCGAAGTGGGACGCCCAAACGACTGAGCCACCCAGGTGCCCCTCAAATTTCACCTTCTAAGGCAACATATACTTAGTTCTTGAATTTGAGACTTCTGCCCCACTGCCTGCCTGAAGGATACAGGGATTATGAGTTAATCTTCCCAAAAGTCTTACTTTAAAAGCTTTTCTTTATGTATTAAGTCATTTAGAAGACAGATAATAAAAATAAGACAACATAGTGATGCTCTTTTGGCCATTATTTCTCAAACCCCCTTTTTTAAAGTTTATTTTTATTTATTTTAAGAGAGAGAGCAAGTGGGGGAGAGGCAGAGAGTGAGGGAGACAATCCCAAGCAGGCTCCATGCTGTCAGCACAGAGCCTGACGTGAGTTGCAAACTCACCAACCGTGAGCTCATGACCCAAACTGAAATCAAGAGTCAGACACTTAACCAACTGAGCCACCCAGGCGCCTCTCAAAAGTACATTCTAAATTGTAAGAGAAACTGTTCAGAGATGGAAACTGAAACAAACCCAGGCACCCTGCCCTTAGTCTAACTGTCATTTCCGTCTCCTGTGAGTGTGTGTGTGTGTAACTCATTTCCCTGCAGTACTTTTCACACACCCAGAGCTCTTAATGGACTAATCATCAATGAACCAATGAACAGAAGGGAAAATAGGTTAGGAACAGAAGACCAGAATCCAAAGCAGACCACATTTATCTTTCCAAACCATGCACCTCCCCCCTCCCCCCCACACACACTTAGGGCTGCATTCTGGCTTTCATGGGCCTTGGGGACTTTTGCCTTCATGAGACCTTTCTGCCACATACACCAAAAAAAAAAAAAAAAAAATCAAAAATCATACTTTATAACCACACTGACATAAAGAGGAATATATTAATATTATATATTAAAACCTTTCATTTGATCTGAAAGTTCATTTTATTTTTCTGGTTTAAAAGGAAATTAAAACATTTTCAGTGGCCGACCAACACATGAAAAAATGCTCCACACATCACTCATCATCAGGGAAATACAAGTCCAAACCACAAAGAGATACCACCCTCACAGCTGTCAGAATGGCTAACATTAACAACTCAGGCAACAACAGATGTTGGCGAGGATGCAGAGAAAGGATCTCTCTTGCACTGCTGGTGGGAATGCAAACTGGTGCAGCCACTCTGGAAAACAGTATGGAGGTTCCTCAATAAATTAAAAATAGAACTACCCTATGACCCAGTAATTGCACTAGTAGGTATTTATCCAAGGGATACAGGTGTGCTGTTTCGAAGGGGCACATGCACCCCAATGTTTATAACAGCACTATTGACAATAGCCAAAGTATGGAAAGAGCCCAAATGTCCATCAATGGATGAATGGATAAAGAAGAGGTGGTATCTATCTATCTATCTATCTATCTATCTATCTATCTATCTATCTATATACAATGGAGTATTACTTGGCAATCAAAAAGAATGAAATCTTGCCATTCGCAACTACACGGATGGAACTAGAGGGTATTATGCTAAGCGAAATTAGTCAGAGAAAGACAAATAACATACGACCTCACTCATAGGAGAACTTTA
Source organism: Lynx rufus (assembly GCF_022079265.1). Classification (NCBI taxonomy): domain Eukaryota; kingdom Metazoa; phylum Chordata; class Mammalia; order Carnivora; family Felidae; genus Lynx; species Lynx rufus. Next base: position 118,854,345 of record NW_025814856.1, on the reverse strand, counting down.
AGACACCAAACAGAAGAACATAAGGGAAGGGAAGCAAAGATAATATAAAAACAGGGAGGGGGACAAAGCATAAGAGACTCTTAAATATGGAGAACAGACAGAGGGTTTACTGGAGGGGTTATGGGAGGGGGGGGATGGGCTAAATGGGTAAGGAGCATTAAGGAATCTACCCCTGAAATCATTGTTGCACTATATGCTAACTAACTTGGATGTAAATTAAAAAAAAAAAATTAAAACGTCTTCATGTTTTAATGAAAACCCCTAAAAGCAGTATGGGCCTTGATCACCACTATGCCTACACTGAGCAAGGCAGGACATTGATAACAGCAGGCAAGGTTATTGTGCATGCCCCCACTCCATCCCTCCACCACCCTACAGCCAGAAGGCACCCAGTCATCAGGTCACATGTGGGCCATGAGCCCTCACAGGGTGCCGGCAACTCCACTTTTCCACTGGAGAGGCCGAAGTTCTTGAATATACCAAAAGGGGAATTAAATATTTCCAACAGCTCATTGTTCTGTATTTTTTTTCAAATGTTTATTTTTGAGAGAGAGAGAGAGAGAGAGAGCGCGCTATGCACGCTAGCTAGGGAGGGGCAGAGAGGGAGGGGGGGACAGAGGATCAAAGCAGGCTCTGCACTGACAGCAGAGAGCCTGCTGTGGGGCTCGTACCCACAAACTGTGAGACCATGACCTGAGCTGAAGTCGGACACCTAGCTGACTCAGCCACCCACGTGCCCTTCAGTGTTCTATATTAATAGCAGAAGATATGCACCTGTTACTGAAATAGTGGGTCTCTACACAGACTAAACAAAAATGAAAAGAAAAGGAAATCCATTTGTCAATGTGCTACAAACTTGTGATTAAAAAAAAAAATCTAAACTAAAACTATAAAACCCACAGTTACTACAGTGTCACAACGCCCCTGACCACTCAACATTCTATTAATCGATGATGGTAGCAATGACAAATAGTTCTGGGGAAAAAAGGGGGGGCTTTTATTTCCCCCCACTATTTGCTTGCTACAGCCCAACCGTTAACATGTAAGCTTTGAGTAACATGTCCCGTTTCATGGAAAGAGCACTGAATTTATGGTCACAAGACTAGGGATAAATTCTGGTTCGCTGCATTCTAAATTATGAACTTATTCACTGAGCCTCAGTTTCCACATCTGGAAAATGGGAATAATGCCTGTTCGAACAATATCCCAGCTATTTGTTACGAGTATCAAATTATAAAACACCAGTGGAAACCCTGGGAAGTTTTTCATTAAGTACTACATGAAGGTAAAGTATTATTACACAGAAAGGAAAATGTTTATAATAAACCCAAAGCATTGAGACCTTCCCACAGACACTGGAAATAAAAAATTAAGCTAAACCAATTGTATGTGTTTCTTAAAGTACAAAAAATTATTAATTTAAGAACCCAGCAGCAAACACGCTAACACTGTAATTTTTCTGCAAAACTCAGACTGACCTAAGGATTTCACAGTACTTGCTCAGAGCAAGTGCCTCATAATATTTATAGAAGGGATGGACAGCATAATGAAAAATTACAGTAAAAAAGTCTTTTCTTCATCTCAATGGGTTGGAATTCTCAGACTCTGCTATTATTGTTACTTATTAAAGTCTACTCTTTACATAGGGAAGGACATGTTGAATACATATTCTAAAACTTTGCTGGGGGAAAAAAAGTCTTGTAAGAGCAGCAATGCATTAATGTTTATTTATTTTTGACCGGGGTGAGGGGGTGCAGAGAGAGAGGGAGACAGGGAATCCGAGAGGAACCCAACATGGGGCTTGAACCCATGAGCCGTGAGATCATGACTTGAGGGCAAATCAAGGATCAGACACTTAGCCTACTGAGCCACTTGGGCCCCCCAAGAACAGCAATGCATTTTAAATGCACATTTAAAGTCAACTATGGTGCTAAAACTCCAACTATTTTTTCAATCTTGAAAATTTTTAACTTGGTAGGAGGGCTAAATATCCCTATACTTTTGTGGATGGTGAGCTCTTCCCTTCTCACTCTCTTAAACATCGCTAGGGCCCTGACAGCCACCCCCAGCTGCTGTCTTTCACACCCAGATGCACTTCCAGGATGATCTCATGCAAACATATGCTTTCGAGCACCCAGCAGGAGCTGATGATTCCATCCCCAATCCAGCCTGGGCGTCTCTCCACATCTCCAGCCTCTTGCCTAGAAGTCTCACGAGCACAGAGTCTATACCATTGCCACACACCCCATCCTGCTCCCCCATCTCATCTCCAGCAACCCCGCCCGAAACGCAATTATGCCAGACTTCGCCTGCACCCAGTTCATCCCCCACACTAAGACAAGAATGGCCCCAACGCACACATCTGGGGATGTCACTTTCCTGATAAAAGTCCTTCAAAACCTGCGCCATAATTTTCAAGATCAAGTTCAGACTCCTTAGGTAGCACAACATGATTTTCACTCTACTCATGGCCAAAGGCAAAACAAAGGTCGCCTACATGACATGCCAGTCCAGCCCTCCATGCCTTTGAACATACTGTTCCCTCTGCCTGGACTGCGATCCCTACCCCACTTTCCGCTTTCTTCTTCATCATCATCTTCCTCTAGCCTTCATGGTCTGCTAACTCCAATTCTTCTTTCAAAATGCAACTCAGTCTCTGGAAATCCTGCAGTTCACCCAGTCTGATTCATCTGACTCTCCTCCGAGCCCCTAACATCTCCGGGCACATCCTGGGCACTGTCCCTACTTGCCACAGCTTACTGTGCTGTGATACCTGTAGGTCCCCTCTGTCGGACACTGAGGTCCTTCAGGGTAGCCCAAGCCGTCACAGCCGACCTGGGCGCCTGGCACAGCCAATGCATTCCATTAATATCACCTAATGAATAAATGAATGCCTGCAGGAATGAATGAACTGCCTTCGGGAAAAAAACAAGATCCAACCTGAACTGGAATAAAATCCTCATCCGCTTGGGTTCTTGGACTCCGTGAATTAATGAGAAGTTATTTAGCAGCTGGTCTAAAGTTTATCTTAATTTACCAAACCCCTTCCTCTAAGGGTGTGCCAATTAACAGCATATGGCTACGCGAGCAATGTTTAAGATCTATGAGAACAAACTGTTTTCGAGCACCCTAAAGAACTCTAGAAGCACCTATTTACATAGAAATAATTGAAAATCATTCTGATAGCTTCAATAACTTGGGTCCCCGAAGACCTGTGCCAGACGACAATTTGTTTGCCTAGTTGGAGTTAAAATATGTACTTGAAAGTAATAAAAGTACATTTATTTTAAAATATTCTATAATTCAGATGGGCCTCCCCTCCCCCACCCCGCAATTAGTAGGAATTAGTGAAGTTTCGCCGTACTTCCAGCTATGAATAGCACACCCAGGAAGCCAAGGTTCACCTATAATCTCTTAATTAGACGCATCCCTCACGATGCTGCCCACCATCCTTCAAAGGAATGTTGACAGCTTGTCAGCCGCAGAGGACAGTTCCGAGTTCCACACCTACAATCATATGGATTTCCTCTGAAAATTGCTTCAGCAGCAGCAGTCAGTCAATTTAATAACCTTATTAAACACTTTAATGACTTCTTGGGCCTAATGACTGTATCTAGTGTGGAGGAAGAAGCCAGGCAGAGTAGAATTAAAAATTTAAACTAACTGATCCCTACTGTTCTCCATGTGGGAAAAGGCTTCTGAAGAAAGAGAGACTGCTAGACTCTTTGAAAATCTAATTCCTGTGTTCTCTTATAATAATCGCTCTTTGATTGTAATGCATCCTGTCCCCCACCACCACTGCCCCAGGTTCAACCTTTGTCTATTTACTCATCTACCTTGTCTTCTCTTCCTTAGCCCTGATAGGAGATGAAATTAACAATAAAAATAACTGTATTATATAGAGCACTGTGACAAGCGTTTTACATATGTTTTTCTTTAATCTTTACAACAATTCTAAGGAAGCGGTCAATTAATTATCTGTCCCATTTTACAGATAAGGAAAGTAAGGCTTCTAAAGCTTAATTTAAGCAACTGGCCCAAAGCCAAACAGCCAACAGACTGAGCTATTGGCCATTTCAATATTCAAACTCAAAGCTTGTGCTCTCAAACATTCTATCTAGCGGTACTTTTGGCAATGATAAATCTCAGATGATTTCCATCTTCTCTGTAATTATTTTGGAGGGAAAAAATTATCTTTGTTGCTCTTAGCCAGTATCAGTTCAGACGACATGCTCTTCTCAAAGGCTTTCTATTCCATTTTTATATTTCTAGCCCCAAGCACAGTAGTAGCACATAGTAAGTCCTCATGAAATGTTTGAAAATTAATCAAACAACTGATTACAGAGATAACTCAAAAACAAAGAACGTAGATTCCGTATGCTGAAAATTACAAGATGCAGTTGAAAGAAATCAAAGAAGTCTACACTTCTCTGTATATGTCTACATAAGTATATGTCTGTACTGCGTTCATGTATTGAAAGACTCAACACAGTAAAGAGATCAGTTCTCTCCAAACTGATCTATGGGTTTAATGCAATTCCTGTATAAATCCCAGTAAGATTTTCTGAAGACACAGATGAGATTCTTCTAAAATTTACATGGAAAGGGACAGACCCTAGAATAGCCAAAACAATTTTGAAAAAGTACAAAAGAGTGAAAAGAATCCCCCTGCTGCAGTAATCAAGACAGTACAGTATTGGGAGAGGTACACAGATCGACAGAACAGAACAGAAAACCCTGAAATAGACCTATACAGGGATGTCCAACTAACTTTTGACAAACGTGTAAAAACAATTCAATGAAGGGGGCGCCTGGGTGGCTCAGTCGGTTAAGCGTCCGACTTCGGCTCAGGTCATGATCTCGCGGTTTGTGAATTTGAGCCCCGCATCAGGCTCTGTGCTGACAGCCCGGAGCCTGGAGCCTGCTTCAGATTCTGTGTCTCCCCTTCTCTCTGCCCCTCCCCTGCTCACGCTCTGTCTCTCTCTGTTTCTCAATAATAAATAAACAAAAAAAAAATATTTTTTAAATAAAAAAACAATCCAATGAAGTATAGACAGCCTTTAAACAAGTGGCTCTGCAGCAATTAGACATCGACAGGCCCAAGATGAACTTTGACCTGACCCTTGCACCTTCCACAAAAATTAATTCAAACAGATCATATATTTAAATGTAAACACAGGGGCGCCTGGGTGGCTCAGTCGGTTAAGCATCCGACTTCGCTCAGGTCATGATCTCACGGCCTGTGGGTTCGAGCCCCGCGTCGGGCTCTGTGCTGACAGCTCAGAGCCTGGTGCCCATTTCGGATTCTGTGTCTCCCTCTCTCTGCCCCTCCCCCGTTCATGCTCTGTCTCTCTCTGTCTCAAAAATAAATAAACATTAAAAAAAATTAAAAAAATAAATAAATAAATGTAAACACAAAACCATAAAACAGTTAGGAAAAAATATGAGAAAATCTTTGGGTCCTAGGCGTAGATGAAGAGTTCATCGACTCGATACCAAAAGGATAATACACATAAGGAAATGGTTATACAGTGGACCTCACCAAAACTAAAAAACCTTTCCTCTGCAAAAGACCCTGAAAAGAAGTTGAAAAGACAAATGACAGACTAGAAGAAAATATCTGCAAATCACACATCCTTCAAAGGACTTGTACCTAGACCATATAAAGAACTCTCAAAACTCAACATTTATGTGGCACCTGGGTGGCTCAGTAGGTTAAGCGTCTGACTCCTGATTTCAGCTCAGGTCATGATCTCCGGTTCCTGAGTCTGAGCCCCACATCAGGCTCTGTACTGACCACGAGGAGCCTGCTTGGGATTCTTCCTCTCCTCTCTCTCTGTCCCTCCCCACACAAGCTCTCTCGGTCTCTCTCAAAATAAATAAATAAACTTAAAAAAACAAAAACAAAATTCAACATTAAAAAAAAATTAAGAATTCGATTAGCAAATAGGCAAAACACACACAGAGACCTTTCATCAAGGACATACAGATGGCAAACAAGGACATGAAAAGTGGTATAACATCATTAGCCACTAGGAAATGCAAATCACCACCATGATGTGACATCACAGCACCTACCAGTTTCTGGGGGTGTTATCCCTATAGTTTATGTTGGCCATTTTGATAGGTGTGGGTTGTTTTTTTTTTTTTAATTTTCACTGTAGCCTAGCTTTGTAGTACAGGAAGCATAACCTTGTGCTAATTGTAAGAATATTTACTCAGATTACAAAAAGACAAGTAGGGACAAAAGCTAATAAATCAGAACCTCTAAGTGCTAATGAAGAGTAATTTTTCATAGCCTTGATGAGAATTTTCTATCACAAAAATGAAAACTTGTTTCATTATGTGTTCACTTTCTCAGGACTTTTTTTTTTTTCCTATTCCAAAGTATGTTTTACATGCTTATGTGTTTAAACTAAGGATTCATTCATATTTTCATTCATTCAACTAAAGAACATGGACTCTGTGCTAGGCACTGTTCTAACTTGTAGAATTTAACCAATGTCTTATTCACCAGTGTTCTGTTCAGGACTCTCACATAACAATCTCAAAACTAATATTTAACCCATTTTGCACACTACATTCTTTACAAATAACAAGCTTGAAAGGCAGAAGGAATGCATCAAGTGAGCTTCCTATTTCCTAATAACAGTTATGACAAATCACCTAAAGGAATACTACAAGGGATGTTACTTTCTACTTTATAGCTTGGAGGGTGTTTAAATGCCATGCTCTGGCAGTTTTGAATGATGATTTTTAAGAAAGCTTTTATTACTTTAGGAGAAATAACCATGGATAAGATTCACTTAGACCTGCCTTTTGTATGACTTATAACAGTTCGTGATGTCGCAAGCTTTTTTATACAAGTAGGGTTCAAAATTAAGGAGAGTTACCTTTTGTATCTCGTAATACATTAGGAAAAGTGCAGTGGGAAAAAACTCATCTTTTGCAGTAAGAAGTAATTGCCAACCTGTATTAAACTATACCACAGGACACAATCAGCAAAATCCAGTTTGTGAAAATCTCTACTGAACAAAAAGATGTAGTTTCTTCAACAAATTAATTACAAAAGGGGAAAAAGGCAGAATCACAGACTGTAAGCAAAACAGTAACTAAATGCAATGTGTGGTCCCTATTTGGATCATAATGAGTACTAAATACATACATTCCCCTCCCCAACAGAAGCCAAAAAACTTGAACACTGACTGAAGATTTGATGGTATGAAAGAATTAATACTAATTAGTTAAGGTGTAATAATCTGGTTTGTTCCTAAAAAGGGTCATTTGTTAGAAATGTATACTGAAATATTTACAGATGAAAATACACAACGTCTAGAATTTGTTTCAAAGTAATTCACTGCCTGGTCCCACGAAAAAATGAATATGGGTGGGGGATAGCTTGGTCATGAATGAACAATGTGCTAATTGTTGAATCCTTAGAATAACGTAATGAACCCTTGTGTACCTCTCTGCTTTGTGTACGTTTAAAATTTCACAATGAAAAGTTACAATCAGAGAAAGTGAAAGGGAAGAAGGGAGAGAGGAAGGGAGGGAGAGGGAGAGGGGGGTCATCCTAAGATGACTGCTTTATGAAAAGGAACAAATGTGGCACCTGAAAGTGAAAGCAAGTCAGAAACAGAGACCTAAAATGTTAACCATTTACTCAACATTTATTGACATCATTAACATAATAGCCTAATACTTATCTGCCTTAAAAAATAAGATTTTTTCATTCCTATAAAAATAAAACATGTATGTAATTAAAGAGAGATACATAAAATTTCAAACACAGATGAATACACCATGAAAATGAAGTCCCCTACATGCTGGACGCCCTGCTTTTTGTCTACCTAGTGAGGACTTTTATAATTTTTATATTATATATAGATATAGAATTGCATTTGTATGTATATATATTTAATTTTAACACAAATGGGATCATAATATAAATACTGTTTTGTATCTTGCTTTATTTACTGCACAATCTTTTAGAAACCTTTATATGTTGAGCATATATAATTCAATGTAATTTGCTTCAAAAGTGTTAATTTTAGGGGCACCTGGGTGGCTCAGTCGGTTAAGCATCTGACTTCAGATCAGGTTGGGATCTCGTGGTCTGTGGGTTCGAGCCCCACGTCGGGCTCTGTGCTGACAGCTCAGAGCCTGGAGCCTGCTTTGGATACTGTGTCTCCCTCTCTCTCTGCCCCTGCCCTACTCATGCTCTGTCTCTCTCTCTCTCAAAAATAAATAATAAAAACATAAAATTTTTAAAAAACAATAAATACAAGTGTTAATTTTAGCACAGTTTTGGATATACAGAAAAATCCCCCCTTATCTCACATCCAGTTTTTCCTATTATTATATCACACCCCACAGGCAAAGAAGGAAAAAAAAAATTTGTTTGGCGGAGTAGGAGAGCGTTCTGTCTTGTCTTGTCACTTGCCTTCAAAGTCCCCAGCATCACAGGACCCAGGTGGAAGGCCTGCTTATGGGATATTCTTTAATGACATTCATTGGTTCCAGCCCAGTCAGTTTCCAATCAGTTTCCCAATAACAAAAGTATGCTTTCCTAGAGCGAGCCCAAGAGGTTACCATCAGTCAGCAAAAGCATATCCTGAGCACGTAAATGTTAAGTTTTGAGGCAACACATCCAAAAGAGCAGCACATCCCTGGCATCTGTCCCTGTAGGGCCCTGTCTCCTCCCTCGGAGGCAGGGTCCTCATGGTCCCTGGAACTCTCCTGGGCCCACTTGGATCCGTTCCATTCAGGGTATCCACTGCCACAGAGCTGAGGATTTATTGCCACTAGATGTCAATACTGGTAGTTGCTGCTCTACCCAGTATCAAGTATGTACATTTTGAAGAAAAACCCTCATCCTAAAGGTATACATTTCTCAAGGTAGAATTCAGTCGTCATGATCCAGGAGAGCAGAGGAGATATACATCCCGTCCCCAACACCTACACCCACAAAAGGGGTTTCGGCCCACCCTTCCAGCCATATCACAGAGGCAGGACTGCCCCATTTACACCACGTGAGCCCTGGGCAGAGGAACAAACCCAGTGCCCTGGAGGGACCAGAATGTGGGACGTCATGAAACACTGTTCGGCAGGAGGGAACTGTTTATTCACACATCACAGAAGAGGAGCTCAACGTGGCAGAGAGCAAGGGCCTTTAGTGACGCAGAAAAGCCAAACTGCTCACTCTGGACATCAGAATAGAAAAAGAACAAAAATGCCTGACTCCACGAAAGACAATCTGAAACACGTTTCCTGACACAGCCACCTGCCTTTTCATTAGGATACTGGGTTCTGTCTCATTAAACAGAAGAGTTGATTCAGTTGAGTCCACCTAATTATTCTTATTAAAATATGTAACCATAATATTTTAATTGTAAATTAAAGTTGCATGCATGAATGAATCTGAATTCATTTTAATTTTACAATGGCCCAATGCCAGGGCCTTTTTATGGGGAAGATCCATCAGCTTGCATACTGTTCTCCTGGGAATCCAAACCAATGTGCAAATGGAATATGTTTAACTAACAAGGGAAACTCTCGCTCCCTGTTCTCCTCTCTCTAGATTTATTACAATAATAAAGCTATTTTAACAAGAGAGACTAGATTTGGTTACCCACCCCCCACATCTATAAAAATTTTTTTTTTTACCAAACTTCTAGGCTGGCTCTATCAGTTAGGTAGAACCAACATGTCCCTCTTAGGCCATCTGAATTTTTTTTTTTTTAATTTTTTTTTTTTCAACGTTCATTTATTTTTGGGACAGAGAGAGACAGAGCATCAACGGGCGAGGGGCAGAGAGAGAGGGAGACACAGAATTGGAAACAGGCTCCAGGCTCTGAGCCATCAGCCCAGAGCCCGACGCGGGGCTCGAACTCACGGACCAGGAGATCGTGACCTGGCTGAAGTCGGACGCTTAACCGACTGCGCCACCCAGGCGCCCCATTAGGCCATCTGAATTTTAAACAAAGGTAGTAAATAGGTCTCACTTCATGTGCCAATGTCAAGATTAATTAGGAATGTCTGCTATGGGCACTGAGTGGAAAGTGCTTACACACACACTGATTCCTTGGTCTAGGTTCTAGAGCAATCAGTGATACTACATTCAGCCCTTACATATGCAGTCAGGTGGGAAATGAATTATTTCCACTGAACAACAACCAGGCACTAGGATATTGAAAAGCTCAGCCAAAACCTTCTCCACTTCTGACCACACGGACTACAGGTTAGGTGGTGAGGTAAAAATACCTTTTTATAATTGAGGCTTTAGGAAAGCCTCTTCCTGACTTCTAAGCGGAGGCCTGAGGATAAGGAGGAGTTAGCCACTCCACTCAACATGGAGTGAAGTCTGGGGGAGGAGAGATTATCCAAGCAGTGGGGAAAACATCTGTGAAAGCCCAGGGGCCCAGAGGACACAGAGCATTCGAGTCTGCAAAATAAGCTCCAAAATAAGAAGTGAGAAGTGCATCAGGGCAAAGGGAGGCACAGACGATGAGCCTGGAGAAAGAAGCAGGGTCCAATTACAGAGGGTCTTAGTCACACATTTAGGAGTTTTAACTTTGTTTAAGAGCAATGCCATTAGAAGCCAGGAGATCATTCTGGCCACAGGGAAACAGTGGACTGTCTGAGCAACACTACATTGTAATACATCCAGAACCTGACCCGGCTATGCTTAGTTCTTGCTGACAGAGGCTAACATAAATTTCCAAACATTAAATCTCTCTCTTCTTATAATACTTTTTTCCTTTTCAGTTGAAGGACTTTCTAGTTTAAAATTCCTTAATTTTATGGGGCGCCTGGGTGGCTCAGTTGATTAAACGTCCTCCTGTTGGTTTCAGCTCAGGTCATGATCTCATGGTTTCATGAGTTTGAGCCCCACATCAGGTTCCATGCTGACAAGGCAGAGCCTGCTGGGAGTCTTCTCCCCCTCTATCCCTGCCCTTCCTTTATTCGCACACACTGTCTCAGTCTCTCTCAAAAAAAAATAAACTTTAAAAAATTACTTTAAAATTCCTTAATGTTATATTATTATTATTATTATTATTATTATTATTATTATTATGTTTACTTGTTTTTGAGATAGAGAGAGCATGAGCAGGGTAGGGGCAGAAAGAGAGAGGGACAGAGGATCCAAAGCAGGTTCTGTGCTAAGAGCACAAAGTCAGATGTTTAACCGACTGAGCCACCCAGGCACCCCAATGTTATAATATTATATAATTATTTATAATAAAGGACTTTTGCAATCAATAAAACACTTTCTTTATGTAGGTGGTTAAATTATTTTTCGTGTTGTAGTTTTTATTAATTGAAATGCGTTTGTAATCAAAATCAAGTGCTTAAACCAAGTAAAAAATTTAGAAAATTAAAAATTAAGAAATTTTTGGGGCGCCTGGGTGGCTCAGTCGGTTAAACGTCCGACTTCAACTCAGGTCATGATCTCGCAGTCCGTGAGTTCGAGCCCCGCGTCGGGCTCTGGGCTGATGGCTCAGAGCCTGGAGCCTGCTTCCGATTCTGTGTCTCCCTCTCTCTCTGCCCCTCCCCCGTTCATGCTCTGTCTCTCTCTGTCTCAAAAATAAATAAACGTTAAAAAAATTTTTTTTTTAAAAATTAAGAAATTTTTAAGTAAACCCTCTAATTGGAAAAACAGTCTTTGTTGCTTTCATTGGCAGTTTTCCCCCCTACGAGAACTTTTTTTTTTTTTGAGAGAGAGCACAGGTGCACACAAGTGGAGGAGGGGCAGAGAGACAGGGAGGAGAGAAAATCCCAAGAAGACTCCAGGATGTCCGTGCAGAGCCCAACACGAGGCTTAGGGCTCAATCCCACGAACCATTATATCATGATCTGAACCAAAACCAAGAGTAAAAAGCTTAACCAGCTGAGCCACCCAGGCACCCTTCTCCCCTAAGAGAATAAGGTTTAAAATGTGCCTTTGGAGTGTGCCATCAATCACATAGTCTCACTCTCTCGGCACTGCCTGCCCAGTGGTCAGGACAATGCAGGTGGTGTAGTGAAGAGTTCACCTCACCCAGAGAGAGGTCTGGCCTCTGCCCTCAGATACTGGGAGGTGATCTCTAGGCCCCTGGAACATCCTGCCTGACAGGAGTACCTTTGCCTGCCTGGGCTTTGGCCACCAGACAGTCCAACAATGTGCATATGATGGGAGTTCGGTTGTACCAGCTGCAACCTCTGGAGGAAATGGAGACTAAAGATATTAGCCTGACCCCAGGAGGAGTGGAGACTAAAAGGCAGCCACACAGGAGGACGCCCGGGTGGCTCAGTCGGTTAAGCGTCCGACTTTAGTTCGGGTCATGATCTCACAGTTCGTGGGTTCGAGCCCCACATCGGGCTCTGTGCTGACAGCTTAGAGCCTGGAGCCTGCTTCATGAAGATTCTGTATCTCTCTCTCTCTCCCCCTCTTTTCTCCCACTCACGCTCTATCTCTCTCTTTCTCTCTCTCAAAAATAAACATTAAAAAAATTAAAAAAAAAAAAGCCACACAGGGAGTATGTGACCGAGCCCCAGTAAAAACTGGACACCAAATGCCCTGCTGAGCTCCCCTGCACATATCCTCACACATCAATGGTGGGAGTGTAACTCCAGCAAATCCATACAGAGAAGACGAGCAGGAGCTCCACATCTGGATGCCTCCCCAACTCTGTCCTCTGCATCCCTTCATTTGGCTGGTTCTAATTTGTGTCCTTTCCCTGTAATAAACCGTAACTGTGAGTATCATAGCTCTCTCAGTGAATTCTGTGAGCCTTACGAACTATCAAAACTGAGGATGGTTTTGGGAATCCCTGAAATTGTAACTGGTGTCGGAAGTGAGAGAAGTCATGTGGGGACTTGTAGTTTGGCCAACTTCACTGAGAAGGTATTTCCTGAAACAAGCAGCCTGATCCCAGTGTTGTTTAATATAGAGACGAGAGAGAAGTCCTGGTATTATGTGAGGTTACCTCTGTGGGGAAGATAAAGGGGACTGATGGGAAGGGCCACACAGCACTGTCTGGGGTGCTGGAACCATCTATAGCTGAGTGTGGTTACACAGGTGTACACATAAGGGATAATCTGTTGTACACGTAAGATTAAGGAATTTTATGCATTTTACTATTTATATGTTATACCCCAAAAGTTAAAAAACACTGTCTTTGAAAACAGGAGAGCCAAGGGGCACCTGGGTGGCTCAGTCAGTTAAGCGTCCGACTTCAGCTCAGGTCACGATCTCACGGTCCATGAGTTCGAGCCCCACATCGGCCTCTGGGCTGATGGCCCAGGGCCTGGAGCCTGCTTCGGATTCTGGGTCTCCCTCTCTCTCTGCCCCTCCCCCGTTCATGCTCTGTCTCTCTCTGTCTCAAAAATAAATAAACGTTAAAAAAAAATTTTTTTTTAAATGAAACAAACAAACAAAAAAAAAAACAGGAGAGCCAAAAAAAAATGTAAAAAAAATAATAAAAAGAAAATGTGGGAGCCCAGCCTGGAATTAAAGGGTAGAAGTGAGCTGGAGTAATGAGAATATGAACCGAAAGACAGGGCTGAAAGTAAGGATGTGAGATCTAGCAAAGAAGCTTCTGGAAAGATTCTCTGAAATGGATTTCTCAGATTGTTTAGTGCTTTAAACTTGGGCAAGGCAAACTAAGGACCATGTGGCCGTGTGTGTGTGTGTGTGTGTGTGTGTGTGTGTGTGTTGTGTACTCCCTAACAAGTCCCTCTGCCACTGTTCAGTCTCATTAGGCTCACCCAGTGACAAAGTGTGTGATACAGGAGTAGGCAGGGTAGGACAAATGGGTACTGTGAAGAGAGGACCACTCAGCAAAGGGTTGGGGTGGTGGTTACCCTACCCTCCGCCCAGTCAGATAAAGCTCAAGAAGCCAGGACTGGAGGCCTGGGAGGTAAGACTGGGTTCAGGAAAGAACAGCGTTCTCTGAACTGTGTGAAAACAAGCCAAGAGATCTGAGAGGTAACAAGCCAAGCGAAAGTGAAACTAATGGCGGACAGTTCCCCTGGGTCATTACCAGAGGTAGGGGGATTCACTCATGAGGCAAGAGAGTAGAAAACCAAGAAAGCAAGAGGGAGACTGTTCAAAGCAGAGGGTGATAGTCAGAGCCTGGGAGAAATCTGAGTCATGGAAAAAGATATTTTTATAAGCAGTGGGTGGAAGTGAGCAAGGAGCCAGCTCAGTCACTGGAACCAAGGAATGAGGGCCGAGGACGCATCAATGCTGGGAAATGGGGGCAGCGGGGGCAGTGAGGACAGGAGGGCAGGTGTTTTGTTCTGTCGTCAGCCCTCCTCTAGGATGCCCTGAAGTGTCTTGACTCTTCACCACAGATTGATGGTTACTGAATGAAGAACTAATCCGCGGTGAGTCAAAATGCATGGATTATTTATCTTTGGATTTGTGATGACATACCTCTTTCTGTTGTTCTGGAAACATCTTCAGCACAGGATACAATTAATCTGAAAAATAAGATACCAACAGTCAGTGATTTGGAAGCAGAAATGTCTCTCATGGCCTCCCACCAAAATCCTCCAAGAGAAAATCTCTCTGCCTACTCAGTCCCTGAAAGATGAACCTCTGCTCCTCCTCCCTCCTATCCACTGCTGACCAGACCAAGGTGAACATCAGACTGATGTTTAGGACACAGCAAGTCTGAGGCAGTTGGACGCTGACAGGCGCTCAAACCCGAAGGCCAGGCAGAGTGTAGCTACAGGTGAAGCCTTGGTAAGTCAGAGCCTGGAGGTGGGGGAGCAGGGTGGCCATGGGGGGCCGGCAGAGGATGCCCACTGGCAGAGAAATGGAGACAATGGAGATGCCCAGACAGAGTCACTGCTGAGAACAGCTCTGATGGCTTCACCGGCAACCAGACATTCAAGGAACGGGTCATTCCTGTGACATCTGAACCACTTCAGTGTTCAGACGAGAAACGGTGTGGGCCCCAAGAGGGATAAAGGTCAGCACCTTGATTCCAGTCAGTACAACCAACCTGATGGGTGATTCCAGGCCCTGAAGGTCCCTGGGATTGTCTGCTGGATTTTAAACCCCATTTATTACATAAGCTCATTGAATCTGACACCTGCTCTCTGTCAAAGAAAATTAAAATCCCCTAGCTGTATCCCTGCACATGTATTCTTACGACGGAAAGGTGGCTATGACTGTGTCATCACTGTCTGTCTTTATTTTGACCATAGGTGTCTGGGTCCATTTTCGGGATACTTTTTACCATCCACAAAAATCTCCTGAGCCTCTACTAACATCCTTGGGACTGCAGGGAATAAAAGGAAGCGAGAACCCTAGCTTCAGCCTCCAGACCCACATGATGTTGCTGATAGGATGCCGCACAGCAGGCAGAGGCAAGGACCTGCTGCAGGAGGAGAGAGGACTGCACGTGAGTGGCTGGAGAGTTTCCAAAGGGAAGGCAGTTCCTGTCACCTGGGAAACACAGGAGGACCCATGGAGAACACAGGAATGTCAGCATTCACGGAAGGAAGAGGGACCTCCAAGGAACAGGGGTGGTAGCAGCATGCACAAAGGAGGGAGAAAAGCATGATGGACAGTCAAGAGAAGGTGGGCAGGCCAGTTCCACTGTGGGAAAGGGATGGCGGGGGTGGGCCAGGTTGCACTGTTGCTGCCAAAAAGATATGCCCAGGTCCTAACCTCCAGGACCTATCTAGAAAAAGGGTCTTTGCAGACATAAAGAAGAATCTCAGATGTGATCATCCTGAATTATTGTGGGTTCCGAATACAATGACAAGTGTTTTAGGAGAGACAGAAGAGGAGAAAACCCGCACACAGAGGGAAAGACGTGCGAAGATGGAGGCAGAAATTGCAGAGGGGCAGACACAAGCCAAGGACACCCGGAGTCACCAGAGGCAGGGGAAAAATGTCCCCCTAGAGACTCCAGAGGGAGCACAGTCCTGCCAATACATTGATTTCAGACATCTGGCCTCCAGAATTACAAAAGAATAAAATTCTCTTGTTTTAAGCCACAAAGTTTATGGTAACTCCTTTTGGCAGCCATAGGAAACCGATACAGAAAGGGTCTGTGGGGATCAGATAGAAAAGACAGGCTGGGGTCGTAACTGTGGAAGGGGTGAGAATTCATTTATTCACTCAGCAAATATTTATGGCACTCCTACTATGTGCCATGTGCTGGGTTAGGAGTGGGGCACATAGGGGACTACAGCATACACCGGAAGCTCAAAAGATGACTTTATAACCATAATGTGGAAGGGAGAGGAAAGGAAAGGACACCTGTTTCAAGAACGGAGGGACAAAATAGGGGGTGGAGTGGGGAGCTGGGAAGGCTTTACTGAGAAAATGGCACTTGAGCTGAGACCTAAAGGATGGTGTGGTTTAGCGTGGAATGCAAAAGGAGAAACATTCTGAGCAGAGGGACTGGCATGTGCAAAAGGGTGGAGGCTGGGAGGAGCAGCTAGAGGGCCGGGTCATTGAAGGGGTTCCTGCATTGGATAAAACTTACACCAAGAGTTGTATCTATCTCAGGACGGGTCTCGTTTCCTACACACCCTGCAATGCACCACACAGCCGAGTCTCCGCCCAGGTGGGTCTTCTACTCTCATGCCTTCACCCCTTCCAGACCCCCCTGCAAAGCTCCAGTCCTTTTCCAGGATTCTGCTCAGAAACCACTTCCCCTCTCCTTGCCCCAGCTCTCTGCGCCATTACAGTCCCCTGCCATCATGACCCTCATCTGCATCATAATATTTATATATGCTATCTATATGACCCCAATTGAGTCAATTTCTCCAACAGAGTGTATCTGTGTTTTCCTGTGTAATCAAAGGAAATGTGTAATCTTCTGTGAGGGAGATGTGAGTATCCTCACCTTACAAGTAAGAAAACAGAAGGTCAGAGGGAACAAGTTGTCCAAGGTCACACAGCCAGTGACAGAATTCCAGTCTACTTTCAACTCAAGCCAGTCTGCTTCCCGACCCTGTTTTTTCCATTGCCCAAGGTTGCACCCATGACTGTGTCATATGAACCCATGGGTCAAAGTTTGGGTCTTAATTCTCCTTAAAGGGCTTGAGCTTTTCCCACCCAGACAGAAGGACTCTGCAACCCCAATAGGGTGCCAGCCACCCCGAGATGCTACATACCAAGTAGCACAGAAGTAGGAAACTGAATGTTTAAACCAGTTCCAGAACTTCACAGAGAACCACACAGTCAACCTTTAATATGGAGAGAGGTGGGGGGCGGGGGGGTAGGACTTTCATTTTTTACTCTATATACTTCCATATTGTTTGAATTTTTCCAGTTAACACAAATTCATTTTATACTTTTTGAAATAATGATGGTTTAAAACAAACACCATAATTCTGTCAGAAGTAGTGACTCTAACATAAATTATGGAAGATTTTTCTTTCATGTGAAATAAATAGCAGATTTGAATTACAAAGAGACAGTATCTTTATAACAGAAACTATCAGCTGGTACTAGACCTTGCCATAGCATTTACTAATGAAGAGAAGGAAATTAACTGCTAGCACAATAGTATGGTTTGAGATAAAAGGTCAGTTGTCTATAACTTAGCAAACCAAAGCCACTAATGAGAAGCTGCCCTCTGAAAACACGACACCCACCTGGTGGGCTATAATATTATTAGGTTTGTTTAGATTTCTAAATTCCCCAGACTAGCCCATGTGTCTTTCTTAATACTGTACGTAGGGAATTCTTGCCTCACCGGAAGATTTTCATTCCAACAACTGTGGAAGTCTGCCTCCAGCTGACCATCAACAAGACTGTCTTCGGAGCACTGGACCTCCCCACCACCGATGGGGAACCACTGCACATCTGGATAATCACCCACTGAGATCCATGATCTTTCCTACTTACCTTCCTAGAGAGAATTATTAACTGTCCCCACTATTCTGAACAACAGGGATGACTTCTCAAACTTGTTCAGGCTAGAATTAGGTACACAGAGATGACAGAGATATGGATTGTCCCCCTACTGGGAAACATGGCGGCCACGGAGACTCATCTCAGAGACTCAAAATGTATCTTCACAACTCTATCACTGCCTTGAGAGTATGATGTGCCAAAACCAGAAACTTCAGGAGAAAACTGCCTCCATTTTCCACCTTGGAATAGTTCTTCTATAACATACAAAATGTCTGGAACCAAGATAGAATTCTATAGAGCAGGGGTGGCAAATCTTTTCTGTAAAGGGCCAGATAGTATATATTTGAGGTTTTTCATGTCAAACAGTCTCTGTTATAACTATTCACGTCTAAAATTTGTAGTGAAAAAAGCACCCAGATGCTAAATAATCCAACGCACATGGCTATGTTGAACAAAACTTTTATCTACAAAAACAGGCAGCAGTAGTTTGCAGACCCTACCTATGGAGAAAGTAAGTATTGTGTTTTCAATTCTATACCTTACTGAAGCCCTCTCTTAGATAAACAGGAAAAAAACTTCACAATGTTAAGCTTGGTCTGTATACCCATGGGCAGTCTCCTCTCTGACAAGCAAACTACTGACCGAGAGTCTGTAGACCATATACGGGGCCGGAAAGAGAAGGGATTACGTACTTTTCCCCATGGTGAAATAAGCAACACAAGTATGGTTTACGTCATTCTCTAAAATGAAGATGGGGGTGGGGGGAGTGAGCTTTTAGTACCATAGTTTTGGGTTTTCTTGCCATCTCTTGTCAAAGGCTGATTAACCCAACAAACTTGTTAATCATGAACTAGGTCAGAATTTATATCAAAGGCACAAGGACATTCTAAACAGAACAAAACTGGTTTTATCGAAGATCTACACAGAGTCATTGACTCACTGTAACAATATACAATTTCGTAAACCAAATAGGTATGTTTTTCCATATTTCTCACCCAGAAGCCAAGAGAAATCTCATGTGCTCCTAGCAGAAAGTACAGGTAGATTTTTAATTAACCTCATGGTGGGCAGGGCTCTTCAAACAGTAATGGGACAAGGGTATATTTTTTATTAGGAAACAACTTTTATAGCTTTCTTTTTCTTTTCTTTCTTTCTTTCTTTCTTTCTTTCTTTCTTTCTTTCTTTCTTTTTATTTATTTATTTATTTTGCTATGTTAGAAGGAGTCGTCAACCCTCAAACAAAATACACTTAACCTCTTCTCCCTTCTGCAGCTGTGCTCAGGTTCCAAGAGCTGGGGCTTGAGCCTGGAGACAGGCCCACAAGCTGTGCATGGAGGAAGCAAACAAGTAACAAAGATACCACCTCACCTTTCTGTTATGTCTCACCATTTCACCTTGAAACTGCTTCTTCTTTTTTTTTTTTTTTAAAGAATGTGTGAGAGAGAGAGAGAGAAAGCAAGTGGGGGACAGGGGCAGAGACACAGAGAGAATCTTAAGCAGGCTCCACACTCAGCACAGAACACAATGTGGGGCTTGATCTCATGATCTGGGATCATGACTTGAGCTGAAATCAAGAGTCAGACGCTCAACCGACTGAGCCTCCCAGGTGCCCCGACACTGCTTCTTCCAACGCATTTTCACCCAAGTCTTAGAGCCTTCACACCAACATATTACTTTTTAATGTTGAAGAGACTCCACTCCGGGACAAGGGGGCTTAGCAAAAGGCGTAAGTCACCCAGTTCCTTTCCTGTTACGATTCTGCCTTCAGAGAGGGCTTTTAGAAGAAAGTCAGACAAAAGCCTTGGTATTGAAGGGGTGTGAGCACTGGAGGAGAGGGCCCATGTGAGGAGTTGGCTGAACAGCCTGTGTCAGTCTCAGCAGTAGCTAAAAAGGTGGGAAGAGGGGGGTGGTTGCTTTCAGGGGCACCCAGGACCTGTGTTGATTCGGGGTTCTAAAAAGCTTATTTCCTTACCTTTCGAGAGAACCTCCTCCCACCTACACCCAGTCCTGTGCCTATGGCCTCTGCAGTGTGCACAGAGGAGGGAGACATGTTCTGTCTACACCTGTGTCTCAGCAGCTCACCACCTAGCAGGGGAAAGGCTCACCATGCCAGGGAATTTATGCTGTGGCCACTGTGCTGCGCTGTGAGATGCCCTGGGGTGCTGAAGGCCCCACAGAGTCCTCTAAGATACCCAAAGGAACTGGTACTAATATTACTATCAGTAAACACCCCTCCACCCTCATACACACATAAAAACAGGACAAAATTTTTAGAAAACAGTGACAGACGTGGCCACATGAAATTTAAACCTGCTGTAGCGTACATTTCAAAAGGAATATGAAGACAAATGTTAATATTTGTAATACATAACAAAGAATTAATATTTCTTAATTTATGAAAAGCTCTTGTAAATCCATACCAAAGAGCATTTCTGTAGAAACATGGGGTAAAGGTTACCAATAATCAATTCATAAAACGAAAACAATAAAGGTCAAACTCAACAACAGAAAACAAACACCCTGATTAAAAACTGGGAAAAAGACTTGAGTAGACATTTCTCCAAAGATGATATACAAATGGCCAAAAAACATATGAAAAGACAGTCAGTGTCACTAGTCATTAGGGAAATGGAAATCAACGCTGCAGTGAGTTATCACCCCGCGTCCATTAGGAAGGCTACTAACAAAAAAAAAAAAAAAAAAAAAACAGAAAACAAGTATTGGTGAGGCTATGGAGAAACTGGAACCTGCGTGCTGGTGGGAATGTAAAACGGCACTCCTGTAGAAACCAGTATGGAGGTTCCTCAAAAAATTAAAAATAGAACTACTCTAGAGTCCAGCAATTCTACTGCTGGGCACATATCCGAAAGAACTGAAAGCAGTATCTCAAAAAATTGCACACCCACCTTCTTAGAAGCTTGATTCCTACAGCCAAGAAGGGGAAGCTACCCAAATGTCCATCAACAAACGAATGAGCAAGATGTGGTATATATGTAGAAGGGAACATTATTCACCTTTTAAAAGGAAGGAAATTGTGACACATGCTACCACATGGATGAGCCCTGAGGACACTATTCTAAATGAAGTGATCAGTCACATACACAGAAACCAGGTACTTTATGATTCCACTTACCTACATAAGTAAGGTTTCTAAACTAGCCAAATTCACAGAAACAGAAGGTGGGATGGTGGCTGCCGGGGGCTGAGGAAGGGGAAAATGGAGAGTTCTTGTTTAATGGGTACAGAGTTTCAGTTGGGCCAGACGAAACAGACCCGGAGATGTTGTTACACAACAATGTGAATATACATAATACTACTGGACTGGACACTTAAATTGGACAAGATGGCCAATTTTACACGTTCTTACCACAATTAAAAAGTTTTAGGGGTGCCTGTGTGGCCCAGTCGCTTAAGCGTCTGACTCTTGATCTCAGCTCAGGTCATGATGTCGTGCTTCGTGGGATGGAGCCCTGCGCAGAAGCTGCTTGGGATTCTCTCTCCCTCTCTGTCTGCCCTTTCCTCACTCGTGCGTTCTCTCTCTCTCTCTCTCTCTCTCTCACAAAATAAATAAACGTTAAAAAAAAGTTTTAGGAAAAAGGTCAATGATTTATTTAAAATGTTTAACCTTGCTATAAACAGAAATGCAAATTAAAAAAAGGTACCATCTTTGTGTCTATTAAATTAGAATTTTTTTTAATGATAATATCTACACTGGCAAAGATCATGAGAAATGGGACTGATCGCTGCTGTTTCAACATTCCTGAAAGACAAGTGGGCCATATGTTTCAAAAGAATTTTTAAATTGCTCGTGTTCTTTGACTCAATCATTCCACATCTGGGAACTCAACCTAAAAAAATCAATCAGACGTGTGCAAAAAAAAATTTTTTTATATGAAAGAACGTTCACAATGCAGTGTTTTTAAAACGTGTATCAAATAAAATGGAAACGTAAATGTCCATCGGTAGATTAGACAGAATGAATTATGGCAGCGCTTCATAACACACCAACCAGCTTGTGCCACTACAAATTATGTTATAGAAGAATATTGAACGTAAGGACTGTTCAAGAAGTTCTGAATAGGGAACGGGTTGACACCAGGCAGGGAAAGATACGGGACCTCCACGGAGGCAGACTGCATCAGAGAGCGGGAGGCTAAGGAGGCAGCAGGGGCGGCAGAGTTTGGGGAAGAAGAGGAAGAGATAAACGTGTTCTGGACCTGCCCGCACTAGGGGCCGTGCGTGAAGTCTCACAAACTTTCTGATAGGGTCCCAATAAAAAGTCAGGGACAAAAATCCTCGGTGGCTACCCAGTTGGGACCCCTCTCACTCTTGAGAGCTTTGCACTTCCCCTCAATAAACTCTATGGCTTTGCTCGCTCTCTGTTGTCCGCAAAGATTCCTTCTTCGACTCCGTGAGACAAGGCCAGTGTCTCTCCTACCCTTCTGTAACAGTATCGCCAAGTGAATTTTTTTTGTATGTTTTATTTCTTTACTTATTTATTTAAGAACCAGGGGCGCCTGGGTGGCTCAGTCGGTTGAGCGTCCAACTTCAGCTGAGGTCAGCTCAGATCACGATCTCCCAGTTTATGAGTTCGAGCCCTGCGACAGGCTCTGTGCTGACAGTTGAGAGCCTAGAGCTGTTTCGGATTCTGTGTCTCCCTCTCTCTCTGCCCCTCCTCTGCTCGTGCTCTCTCTCTCCCTCTCTCTCTCTCTCTCTCTCTCAAAAACAAATAAAAAAATAATAATAATATTAATTAAAAATAATTAAATTAAAAAAATAATAATAATATTTAAGAACCAGAGCCTACATACAGGGAGTTAACAGTGGTCATTTCTGAGTGGTGGGATTCTAATGGCTTTTTACTCTGTTCTTTTCTGTATTTTTCAGGAAGTTTACAATGCATTTGTTACTTCTGAAGTCTGAAAACACTGCGAAAATTTTTTTTAAGTAAAACTTAATGTGCTCAATTACTTTTATGTTACCATTTCCAAGAAAACAGCTAAGTTAATTTCACTTTGTGTTTTACTTCCTCCTATGATGTTCAGCAATTTTTCTACATAAATCAAAAATTACTGACTTCTTACTTTCAGCTCATAAAGATATGTCATCAGTGAGGTTGTTTTAAATTCAAAGTTTAACTTAGTGCCAGTTTTCCACATACCTATTTCTCAGTACCACCTATGTCCTTCGCGATGCATTGGGCAGGTCTGGGGGTGAGGCCATACCCCCCCCCAACCTCCTCTAGGGGGGAAGCTCTGGGACAAGGTCCTGCTGAAGGGACAGCTCTACAGGTAGCCCCGTTTTGTATCACCTGAGGGGACCCTTCCTAGACACAGGTGATGGCATCAATGGTTAAGTATCAGACTCCAGAGAAGCCAATCCACAGGTTAGTCAGGTGCCCAAGACACAGCCTGGCAAGCAAACAAGGGCTGGGCACCTGCTCCTGCCCACATTTGGCCCAGGAAACACTGAGAGACTTGGCAGTACTCTGGGACCCGAAGCTGGGAAATGATGAAAGAGAAACAGGAGGGATTACAACGTCGCAGCCAGAGGTCTGAGGGACCAGAGCTTGCGCTGAAACAGAAGCCATGCTGAAGATAAAAGATCTCATGAGATATCAAAGAAACTGGTCACCAGAAAAGCTGAATTACGGCACTGGCTTCAGCTGCTGACATCCACACAGCTGCCTGGAGCCAGCATCCAGAGTGTCCAGTAGCTTAAGGGTCCAGCGTCTCCTGGGTACCCATGTACCCCTTTACTCAAGGTGGCCTGAGGGAGAGCCCAGCTTGGGCAATCAAAAAGAAAAAGACAAACAAGCTGGCACCAAAACATGAAAAATGGACCGATGTGGGGCAGCTGTGCCCTTTCGAGGAGGACCAGCAGCGCGTGCAGAACCACCTGTAAAGCCAGCCCAAGTTCTTCCTCAGTCTGACCTTAGAACTTAAAAAACACCAACCAAAATGGAAACACAAGCAGAAAGCTGAAATTCAGTGAAAGCTGGAAACACAGATAAAATTACTGCTTAAGTTTGCCACCATTTATCACAAAAGAAAAAATCAAAGAGAATACGGCATTTCTTTTTAAGGTGTATTAGCAGTCTAAAAAAATACTGGTGCACGGTACAAAAAAACAATGAAACCACTGATTTCGTAATCTCCACAACATATGAGTTCCTTTTATGGCCATGAAATGATGGTGGGCCAAATATGGGGTCTAAAATCCAGGAGCAAGAAAAAAATACATCGAATTTTAACCTCAACTATTTTGGTGGCATTTAGGAAACGTGCTACCTTAGACTTAAGGTCTTACCTGGACACATAGCCATGTACACTGTGGGCCTGACTCTACCTCCCCTCATCTATACACTAAGGACAACACTGGGGAATAGCAACACATGACCAGAAGAAACAGAATTGAAGGAAAGAAGCCATAAAACGCAGATGTAGGAGAGAGATGGGGACACTAGAGCAGACAGGCAGGTAACACTAGACTTCCTAACTTGTGACATCTGCTCTCCCCAAAACAACCCTACCCTCTCAGATCAAACCCAAGAATGTTTTTCACATTTCCCAAATGGTCTCCTTCCTTTTTTTATGCTATTAAGGTTCTCTTAACTAGTGATGTGTCTGGGCTACTCCTTTTCCTCTTCTGGAAGAGCAGGTAAGTCTTGGGGTGGGGGATGGGGTATTAGTAATCTAAACATTAGTGTGAATTTGTCCAATCAGATAGCATTCCTATTAACCAAAAGCTATCTACAGCTACTCACTCCCCTCCCGCACCCCCATCACAATGCATATTTTTGACGAAGAGGGAAAAGAGGGGAAACCATTGGTACTTGGGGGTGTGGAGTTCTTTGGAGGTTGATGCATCCCTCAGCGCCCTGCCACAGAATCGTGAAAGACTGAGACCACAGCCCCCTGAAGAACAGCAGAAAACACCCTGCTCTTCTTTCCTACCAACAATTAGAAGGCATTTTTTTCAACGTCACTTATTCTAGCCCCATCCCCTGATCAGGGGACTTCACAGAAGTACAACCACAACTTCCCATTAAAATACACCTTAAAAATGGCATCAAAAGAATAAAATGTCTAGAATTAAATTTAACAAAAAAGTACAAAGCATATACTCTAAAAATTACCAGATATCATTTAAAGAAATTAAAGATCTAAATAAGTGGGGAAAAAAACCTGTTTATGGACAGGAAGACTTAACAGTGTTATTGTTAGGACAGCAACTCTGCTCAAACTGATCTGTAGATTCAATGCAATCTTTATCGGAATCGCAGCTGACTTTGTGCAAATTACAAGCTGATTCTAAAACTCCTATCTAGTTGCAAGGGACCCAGTATAGACAAAACAACCCTGAAAAAGAAGAACATAGTAGCAAGACTCTCACTTCCTGATTTCAAAACTTACTACAAAGCCACAGTATGTAAGAGAGTGGCACAAAGATAAGCAGATAAACAGAATAGAATTAACAGTCCAGAAATAAATCCATACTTTTATGGTTACCTGATTTTCAACAAGGCTGCCAAAACAATTCAATGGGGAAAGAAAACCAGTCTTTTCAACAAATGGTGCCAGGACAAGTGCATATCCACAAGCAAAATAAAGCTGGACCCATACTTCATACCAGCTAGAGAAATTACCTTGAAATGGATCAAAGACCTAAATGTAAGAGCAAAAATTATGAAACTCTTACAAGAAAATACAGAGGTAAATCTTCATGACATGGGATTTAGCAAAGGATTCTTCGATATATACCAAAAGCATGAGTAACAACAACATCAAAAAAAACCAAAAAAAACAAAACCCAGATAAATTAGACTTCATGAAAATCAAAACTGTTATTCTTCAAAGGACACCATCAAGAAAGTGAAAAGACAATAAATGAAATGGGAGAAAGTATTTACAAATCATGTATCTGATAAGAAACTTGACCTAGAATATATAGAGTTCATACAATTCAGGAATAAAAAAACCTTAAGAATCTAATATATAACCTGGTGACTATAATGCACTGTATTGTATAATTGAAATTTTCTAAAAGAGTAGAACTCTCACCAAAAAAGGGGAGGGATATCAATAGGTAGGGTGATGGATGTGTTAAGTAACTTGATGGGGGAATCCTTTCACAATGTATACATACCATCAAATCACATCGAACACTCTAAGTAACTTACAATTTTGTCAATTATGCTTTGGTAAAGCTGGAAAAATAATAAAAATAAAATATATATGTTGTATTACATTACACATATAAATAGAATAATAAAAAGACCACTGACAACTTATAGAGATAACTGATAGCTGATAATTCAAAACCAGGCAAAGGATCCTCAACAGACATTGCTCCAAGGAAAACAGAGAAATGGCCAAAAGCATATGAAAAGATGCTCAATATCATTAGCCATCAGGGGAGAGCACATCAAAACCACAATGAGATATCACTGCACTCCACTAGGCTGACTAGAATCACAAAGTCCAATAATAACAAATTTGGCTAAGGATATAGAGAAACCGGAACCCTCATACACTGCTGGTAGATTTGTAAAGTAGTACAGCCACCTCAGAAGACAATCTGGCAATTTTTCAAACCACCAAACACAGGCTCATCATTTGACCCAGCAAGTCTCCTAGGTGGATACCCAAAAGAAATGAAAATGTTATGTCCACAGAGAAACTACTATATAAATATCAGCATTATTCATAATAGCCAAAAGGTGGAAATAACCCAAACGTCCAGCAATGGACAAACGGATAAACAAAATGTGGTATATCCATCCAATGGAATGTTACTTGACAATAAAAAGGAATGAAGTATTGATACACCTGCAACTTGGATGAAGCTTGAAAACATCAGGTTAGAAAAGGTCCACAAGAGTCCACCTGTTATAGAATTTCATTCATATGAAAGTGCCGAATAGGGAACTAAGGACAGAAAATAGATTACTGGTTGCTTAGGGCTCAGGTGGGGGGTGTGGAGAGTGAAAGGGTGGAGTGTAGGGGTTCAGGGAAGTGACAGCTAAAGAGCAATGAAACGAGGTGATAAAAACATCCTAAAATAGTTGTAAATATCTGTAAATAAACTGAAACCAGTGAATAGTACACTCAGCTGGGTAAATTGTATATAGTATGTGGATATTTCAAGAAAGCTATTTTTTAAGTGTTACCTGAAACTCTGAGTTTGACCCATTTTATTCATAGCCCCGGTGTCCCTCATCCTACAAAACACCATGTGTGCCAAACTGAAAGCCCTGTGGGCATCACGTACCCCTAGGGTTCTCTCACCCCGACTTGGCTCTGACCCCATCCTTGCTGTGCCATCCCGTCTTCCAACCCTTCCTCCCACTATGCCTCGGAACTTCATTCCTAGATCCAGCAAGGGGCCCACATTCACACCCACCTCAGCAGCACGATTCTGGCTGGGCCCTGACCACTCTTCCCTTCCCTTGTGACCCTCCCAAGTCAGCACTCCCATTTCTAAGGACCAGGAGAAAACCAAATTCCCCAGGTCACTACAATCTCCAGACAATAACCTACCAACAAGTGCCTAGAACCTAGGAATGTGGCCAACTCCCTCCTCCTCACTTCCTGGAATGACTTTCTTCTCGCCAGTTTCCTGCTTCTCCTTTCTACATTTTTAGGAACCTTCCCTGTGCTTTCCCATTTTTTCCTGATCCCTCCAAGGAGGACCTCATTCACGGTAATGACCTAAAACCTCTTGGTCTTGCCTTAGCCTATTGATTCCTGTGACCTAACCTCTTACCAACAATGTGTTTACCATGTGACCATATCACATCCTAACCAGGAACTTCTCTTTGAAATGTAAAACTAAAAGTCTCCTCTGATTACCCTTCTTTCTCACTTCCTCATTCTCATCCAATTTGCTCCTCCATTTGAATGAAAACCACAAGAACTTTGATCCTACCCTTCCTATTCTCCCTCTGGGCCTCACTTCCTCGTATAGTCTCCCTCCAGTACCCCTCATTTCCTGTTCCATCGACACACTCTATATGTCAACCTCCAAACACGGATCAACTTAACCTCTGTCACCTCCATTTCACCTACCACTGAAGAAAAATGCCATCGTTTCTATGACTGCCTCCATCACCAGGTTATGAGTTCCAACTTCAGTGGGCTCCTCCAGGGTTCAGGAATCTTTCACTCATGCCAGCAGCTTCAGACCTTCACCCCTCACCTCCAGCCACCTACCTCCTCCCAGTTTGCTACCCCACCCCATCATCTGATAACTCTTATTTCCCGTTTCATCAAAACAGTAAGACCATCAGGTTTACATTCTTCATCCTGGTTCTCTGCCCCCTTGAAATCTACCCACATACTCACCCACTTCCCTCAGTCTCAGAGAAAAAGGGTCACATTTCCCCCTGTCTTTGTGATCTTATTTCTCCTACCTCCTCCAAGACGTCGGTTCAAGTACCCCTCAGCCTTACTAACTCCAACTGCTTCCTTCTCCAACAAACGAGCTCAAGTGCCTCTTATCCCAGTGTAGATGGGCAACACTGGCTAATTCATTCAACCTATTAAGGACCAGGCACTGCTGCAGATGTCAGAGATAGGACAACGAGCAAGACACCAGGTCCTTCATTTCGCTTACATCATAGTGGGAAGGGACGGGAAGACGACATGTAAACAAATAGACAAGGTAATGAACAAGCTTAATGAAGAAAACAACAGGATGATGTAATCGAGCGTGATGCCGGGTACTTGGTGGGGACTACTTCACATTCGGGTGATTCGGAAAGGCTTCTCTGAGGAAGTGACGTCTGAACTGAAACCTGAAAGGCCAAGAGGGAGCCAGGGACAAGGCGGTCTTGGGAAACAGCACTCCCTGGTGAGGCTCCCATGGGGGAATGGGCCTTCTTCTCCCCAGTTCTGCACTGATACCTCCCGGGCTGGCCTTGAAGTACACAAGGGACAGTATGTTTCTGGTGGGGACATGAAAAGGTTCCCTGGTGAGGCACCACACACGGCTTCTCAGCAGAAGCCACGTACTCACTGTCACCCTCCACTTTAATCAGGGCAGTTCCCAAACGGGCCACTGGCAGCCCTCTTTCCTTCCACTCTCTACTCATTCTGTTTTGGCTAACACTCCCTTATCACATGCGAAGGAGTCCAGAATCAGAACTGCCTTTGAGGACAGCCTGGCCACCTCCTAGTGGACAGCTCCATCCAGACATCTGTAGGCACCTCTAACTTACTGTGTCTAATCCAAGCTGGCTGTCACATGTCACCTTTTCCCTGCACTTCTGTGGCCTAGCCTATTCTACCACCTCCTATGTTGCCCATTTTAATAATGAATCACATCAACATCCACACAGTGACTCAAATGGGAGTCCCAGAAACTGTCCTTGACTCCTTCCTTTCCCTTACTTTCCAAATCCAACTGGTAAGCAAGCCCTCTCTCTCTGAATACCTCCTACGTCCATTCCCTTCTCCTGGCCTCCAGGGTCAATGGACTAGCTCAGGATCTTGTCATTTCTCTACTGAACCCTAGCTGAAATACTGGAGATTCCCAGGGCCCAACACCCTTAGCAGATGCTCAGTAAATGATTTTTGAATAAACAAAAGAGAGGGAGCATGCATGAGTGAACAGAATGATTGAGTGATCAAATCAATGAATAAATAAAAGAATAAATGCATGCCGTGTACAAAGAAAGCTAAGAAATATAAAGTCTAAAGGAGGAGTTAAATAATGTCAAAGGAGTCAAAGGAGTTAAATAATGATCTACGGTGGCAGGGTTTAGATTCATACATAGCAGGGTTTCGATTCAAACTGAGGTCTGCAGGCCCCAAATCCCATCATGGCTAATGGTCACAGGCTTACACGACAGGCTGGACCTCAAAAGGTAATAGTAATAGCCAACACACAGAGAGTGCTTCTGATAGAGTCACCATTCTAAGAACTTCGCATACACCCTCACAAAAGTCCTATGAGGCAGGTACAGATGTGATCCCCGTATTAACAGTTAAGGAAACAGAGTCACCAAGAAGTTAACAATTTGTCAAAGGTCATAAAGCTACTGAGTGACAGAATTGGGATTTGAACCCAGACAGTCTGGCTCCAATGTCTGCGTTGGCCGTCCCTTTAACCTTTTGGCATACTGTCTTCACGATGGAGGGAAGATGGCAGAGGGAGGTTCCAGGTGGAGGGAACGTACGATTACACGCAGCAAGGCAAGAAGGTGGGAGTCAAATCTGGCAACAGGAAGGGGGGGTTGCTGTGGCTGGGATCAAGGGGAAGTAGAAAGTAAGGCCCCAGAGAAAAGACGGTGTCAGACACAAAGCTTCCTGTTACCTGGTCCAGGGCCAATGGCCAGTCTTGTTTGATACGTAAAGTGCCTCCATACTTTCACAAGGTAGTGAACTGTCAGAGGAATGTGTTCACTCTGTTTTCTTAACCACGGTATTTAGTTCTCCTGAATATCAAGGTGGAAGAGCTAAAAGGCAAAGGAAGAGCTAAGTTGTTCAAGGTCCTACGGTTAACTAGATGGTACAACCGGCCCCAAGGTCCATGGAAATAATCATCGGCACCCTAACCTGCAAGCATTTATTTTTGACACAGTATTAGTTTGAAAAGATTACCCATATTTTTAAAAATCTCTAATTTTGTTTCATAGTACTTCAAATGTGAGCCAATAAATTGCCATCTTCACATCTCACTACTGTGAAGTTATATACAAGTCAGTCAAATATAAATTTATATTAGAGGGGTGCCTGGGTAGCTCAGTCAGTTAAGCATCCAACTTTGGCTCAGGTCATGATCTCACGGTTCATGAGTTCGAGCCCCACAACAGGCTCTGTGCTGACAGCTCAGAGCCTGGAGCTTGGCTCAGATTCTGTGTTTTCCTCTCTGCCCCTCCTTCGTTCGTACTCTGTCTCTCTCTCTCAAAAATAAAAATCAAAAAAATTTTAAAACATTTTTAACTAAAAAAAAAAAAAAAAAAAAAAAAGACTCTCTCTTTCCTGGGGCGCCTGGGTGGCTCAGTTGGTTAAGTGTCCGACTTCGGCCCAGGTCATGATCTCGAAGTTCGTAAGTTCAAGCCTCACATTGGGCTCTGTGCTGGCAGCTTGGAGCCTGGAGCCTGGTTCGGATTCTGTATCTCCCTCTTTCTCTGCCCCTCCCCTGCTCGTACTCTGTCTCTCTCTCAAAAATAAATAAAACATTTAAAAAAACTTAAAAGTAAAAGAGTCTCTCTCTCCTGGGGCGACAAGGTAGCTCAGTCGGTTAAGGGTCCGACTTTGGCTCAGGTCATGATCTCCCTGTTGGTGAGTCTGAACCCCACATCAGGCCATCTGCTGTCAGCACAGAATCTGCTTTGGATCCGGTCTCCCTCTCTCTGTGTCCTTCCCCTACTCATGCTTGCTCTCTCTCAAAAATAAATAAACATTAAGAAATATATAAGATTCTCTCCCTCTTTCTTTGCTCCTCCTCCCTGCTCACATGTGCACGCGCGCACTCTCTAAAATAAAAATAAATAAAATATAAATTTATAGTAGGAAAACTTTAGTAGAAAAAACATTAAAAGGCAGACCTTAAAGCTAACCTTTCACCCTAAAACTGCTTTGGAAAAGAAAAGGGAAGCAGCCTTGCAAGCCATCTAAGCAAGCCCTTAGGTCCCTATGGACCTACAGATTCCTAATCTCGTCAGTCACTGGAAATGGTCACCTTGGAATCTGTAAGTGCTACTCTGGTTCCCTCCTTCATGAGGATCCAGGAGATCAAACAATGACCACAGCTTCAAGGCCTCCCAACTCGTGGGAGACCAACATGGTCATCCCTCATGGTCAAGGGGAGAGACATAAATACTAAGTGAAAGAACCCAAAGAAACGTTCTCTGACCTCTAAAAGTAAATATTCCGGAGGGCTCGTCTGGCTGCAAGGGAAAGGGGCAGGACCAGATCACTCAGTGCCCTCTGCCATGGGAATACCAA
This sequence comes from Lynx rufus, assembly GCF_022079265.1. Classification (NCBI taxonomy): domain Eukaryota; kingdom Metazoa; phylum Chordata; class Mammalia; order Carnivora; family Felidae; genus Lynx; species Lynx rufus. The sequence goes on along the minus strand of NW_025814856.1, from coordinate 118,822,521 downwards.
GCAGGGAGGGAATGGGAGATAAAGCAGAGGCAGGGTGACATGAGCAATGCGTCTGACAGAAATAACCCCTGCCCCAAGCCCGTCAGAGCCCAACGTTAAAACCTGCTAAATAAACTACAAGTGCACCCTCTTTCTCTGCCCCTAACCCACTCGCATTCTGTCTCTGTCTCTCTCAAAAATAAATATTAAAAAAAAATTTTTAACTACAAGTATAAAATTAAAGTCACTTGTTCAGCCCCTTAACGTAAGTTGTTGCTGAACATAGAGAAGTAGAGGGCCAGGAAGTCACTAGGGTGCCCAGCAATCAGCTGGCCTCGCTCACTCCTTTTACGTGATTCACTTCCTGCCCCAGCATAACCTTGACAGCAAGCTGTCAATGCTGGATCCATGACCTCGAGGGTGTGTTGTACATCCGGAAAGGAGCCTTGGCCCAGGAAGTCTGGCTAGGCAAGGGCTCACAAAACTGACCAAAGCAGAACTATTGATTTTCACAAAACTGACCAAATCAAACAAAGCCAAAGGGAGTGTTTTCCAAATAACACTGATCTTGTGGTCTTGTTAAGTCCAAAGATTAACAAAATACTAAGAAGGCAAACAAATGCAGGTGGCTGGGGAGTGGGAAAGAAAACTCAGACTGGCTTTGTTCTAGGAGCAGACTTGACAGATTCAGGTTCTTTGTGAATATATCTGGATTGAAGCAAAAGCCCAGATTTAACACTGGTTAAATCGTTACCTTCACAAATTTGAAAAGCGTAAGCTAGCTGGGAGAATCATCATGCCCATTAACTAGCCCTGTCACGTGGTTCTGGGCTGGGCACTGCTCTGCATGCTTCAGGGGCACATAAGACAGGACTCCATGCAACTCAGGCCAGGATTTACACCTTGACCCTGACCAGAATACAGGGTTACTGACTTCAAAGTCTAGAGCTCACACACCCTCCAACCCAGCATCCCTACTTCTAGGAAGGGATTTCTGAGAAAAACTGGCACCAGTTGCAAAGTCCCATCTGTGAGGCTGTAGCCATGTTTATTAACTGGAGAAACGGAGACGGCGTGAATGCCCGTTAGTAAAGGACAGATTGAATAAAGTAAGGCGCATTCATGGCATACCTTGCAGTTGTTCCAAAAGAGGGGATGGGATCTGTAAGTGCTGAGATAGGGGATTATCCACGATGCACAAAGTGGGAACAACAAACTGCAGAATGATATGTAGTGTGATTCCACTGTTCAAGCGTGTACATTGTCAAAAAGAAAACCATAGGCCCAAAATGGAGTCACTTACACAAGGCCACGCCACCAGCCGGGGGGTGGGGGGGTGGGGGGGGTTGCTTAATGCCTAACCTAAATGCAGTTTAAAAACCTCCCCCAGAAAAGTAGTCTTAACCGGTCAGTCAGGAATTTTCTGGTCAACACTAATGAGATAATCTGTTACAAGGGCCTCTTGGTCCTACTCCTCCACTCTCCCCACAGAAAGAAGGTAAAATAATCTGCAGGTAATACCCCCACTCTTCCCAAGGGACAATGGCTTTGCCTGAAGCAATTTTTTCTTTTCTTTTGCTAACAACTTCCCTGCCCTACCCTCCTTCCTACAGAAACCTTCCATTTTGTACAGTTCCTTGGAGCATCTCTCTACCTGCTAAATGAGATGCTGACCCGTTGAATTTAATTTTTTAACAACATACATGTGTATACACTTAAATGCCCAGTGATGCATTGAAAAAGATTCCACAGGATATGTGCCAAAGTGAATGCAATGAAGGTGTATGGGGGGGGGGGGGGAAGGGGAGGGAAGCACTTTTTTTTTTTTTTTTTAGTTTATACACTCCTGGATTGTTAAGAACTCTCATTGTTAAAAATGAGATTTTGTAATTTGAAAGTATTTATGTAAATATATATAAATATATAAAATAAACCGGAGCCCCTGGGCATCTCTATTCCTCTTTTGCTGAATCAGAAGATCCCAATTACTAGGAAAGGAAACACGGCCTGGAGAAGTGAACACACCACTTTCTCCAGAAGTGTGTAAGATATTTCTCCCTCCTTTAGCTGACACATCAGGCCAGATTTGTATTCAGTTCCAATCCATCAGAAATGATGAGGGAGCCTGAGGCAGGCTGAGGGGCAAAGCACAAGCTAGGACCCCCACCCCCACCCCGCCCCCGCCCAGGTGGGACATGTATGATATTCCTTGGACACTCCAGGCTACCCCAAACCTGGAAAGAACAACAAAACAAATGGTTAAACTGGTAAGAGTCTCCACCAGTTTGCCAGAAAAAGGCAATCCCATCATAGCCTAAAGTCCAGGAACTCCCTACTGTCTTAATGTTCATGCTTTACTGGAGGGAAAAACAACCTTAGCTTGACAATAAATAGCTAGGCTTCCAGTAAGTCTTTTGCATGTAGAAGTCTCTTTGGGAAACTCCCTCTCAGACTTTATCTCCCCCAACTCCATTAAACAGTCACCACCACCCCCCCCCACACACACACACATAACCCCAGTGCAACTCTTCCTGCCAACGGGTCCTGTCCCCATGCTTTACTAAAATCACCTTTCTGCACCAACAACGCCTTCAAGAATTCTTTCTTGGCAGTCGGCTTTGGACCCCACGAACCCCCCATCACCCCAAAACTTCATCAAAAAACAATTATTATTTTTTTTAATTAAGAGAGAGAAAGAGAGTGAGCAGGAAAGGGGCAGAAAGAAAGGGAGAGAGAGAATCTTAAGCAGACTCCATGCTGACTGAGCCCCGACATGGGATTCGATCCCACGACCCTGGGATCATGACCTGAGCCAAAATCAAGAGTCATACAACTCAACTGACTGAGCCACCCAGGGGCCCCAACAGTTAATTTTTGAAGCAAGATTCGCATTAGCAGAAACACAAAACAGGAACTGTAGAGCAAATCCACATGGTTTGAAAGCCAGCCCGGCCCGGCCCGAACAGACTCATCTAAGTCTGTGGCCAGTATCAGGCACTGACAGCCAACAGCTTAACTGGCCAAAGTCTCAGGGGTACGTCTTTCCAACTCCACCCACCTGGTCTACACCCATTTCTGAATATATCATTTATCTCTAATTCATCCTTCCCTTGCTTCCAAATGGATGGGAAGCAGTTCCCAAACAGCTAAGGCAGTAAAGCTATTAACATAGGAATTGTGATACAGATACGGTAAGAATGAGGAAAAAGTAAAAAGGTCATTTTAAGTATAAACTCCTAATACCTATTTAATTTTGGGTTGAAGCATATTTAATTTGGGGTTGATATACACTAGGGCTCCTTAAGATCTGTACTGTAAAACCAGGGAATATAACAATCAGGAAAATCATCCAGAAGGACAGCACTACATTCTCCACTTCTACCGACTCAGTAAATAAATCTGAACAAGCTTCCCCATGCTCTTCAGAGGACACTGGCCTTTTTCTAAGCCTTTGTCTTAATTCTCATATAAGTCTAATCGATCTTCTGGCACCTACCTAGCTTGCTGACACAGCAGCTTAACGATCCTCGATAACCAGCTCAAAAGGCAGCATGGAAGTGTTTAGTGCTCATACTTGGAGCCATTCACACCTGGATTCAAATCCCAACCATTCCACTCATGGCTGTGTGACCTTGGCTGAGTGACTTAACTTCTCTGGTCCTCCATTTTCTTATAGGGGCAAAGAAAGGATTCTTTTTTTTTTTTTCAACGTTTATTTATTTTGGGGACAGAGAGAGACAGAGCATGAACGAGGGAGGGGCAGAGAGAGAGGGAGACACAGAATCGGAAACAGGCTCCAGGCTCTGAGCCGTCAGCCCAGAGCCCGACGCGGGGCTCGAACTCACGGACCGCGAGATCGTGACCTGGCTGAAGTCGGACGCTTAACCGACTGCGCCACCCAGGCGCCCCAAGAAAGGATTCTTAATAGTGCCGGTTTCGTAGGATGATGTAGGATGAGAATTAAATCACATAATGACTTACTGCGTTTACCAAGTATGCAATAAAAGTTAAGTGTGACCAATGGCTGAATTCTTGGCACCTTTTTCTTCAAAATCTAAGAACAACGAAAGATGCAAAAAATTGTATATTTTCAATAAAAAGCTCAATTGGATGGCTGCATATACATGTATGTATATGTCCCGGGGCAGAGAGAGAAAAGCAAAACTTGCCATTCACAAAGGATGAACAAGACCACTGCATCTTTAGCTATAAAAAATATCCATGTAAAACTATAAACACTGCAGCAAAAATCAACGGCCAAACAGAATATGGCACTGGTACAGAAAATACGCATTAGCCTAGCTATTTGTGATTGACTGTCACGAGAAATAGAAATGGAGATGTGATCTAACACTACTGTGTCTTAAAATCCTAGTCTATTACAAATGCTTCCCAGGCAGCCCCATTATGAATGTGATTTCGCACCAACAGCTCTGTATGAGCCGAATTTCCCACATCTTAGGTGCCAAGGACAGTTGGCCTGGTTGAAGACCAGCAATAAATCTCCTTTAGGCTTCCATTTTCCAAGTTAAGTATCCTCAGGTATTCAGTGGCTCTTGATAACCAGGATAAAAAAAAGATGTAAACAGGTACCTTTTCAGAGTCTCCAAATGAGCAGAAAACACAGATAGTAATAAAAATAGCTACCATTTCTGAGTGTCAACTATGTGCTGGCATTGTGCTGAGTATATTATGTGCACTGCCCCGTTTAATTCCTAAAATCACCCATTTTATAGATGAAGAGGTCAAGGCTTAGAGAGGTGAAGCAGCTTGCTCAAGGTCACCAACTTGTCCAGGGGCAACACTGGAATTCAAACCTACCTGCCTAGTTAATCACTACTCACTTTTCAGATCTCGGTTCCACTCACACCAACTCCCTCCAGTAAAGTCAAATCCCCTACTTCCCTTGCACCATTGTCTTCCTCTGAAATTCTGATCACAGTGATATTTGTACCCTTATTTGTGTCAATACTGAATTAATGTCTGTCTCCCCACCAAACTGTAAGCTCAGGGATAGCACAGCTCCTCGCTGTGCTTGTTGACTTAGGGTCCCTGACCTCCTACCCCAGTACCATGCACATAATGGGTTTTCTACAGACATTTACACTGATTGTGCAAAAAAGTGGGGAAAAACAGTATTTAGAAATCAGCCAGCCGCTTGGGCACTGCACCAAGCACAGGCAGTTCAGTGTTCGTCCGTGTGTGGGCACCACAATGCCACCTGCCCATTCTGAGGGACAAGATAACTGGAAGAACTGGAATAAGCAGACCTGGAGGATCTCAAGCACAAAACCTCCCAGGGGTGAGACATGGTTTTATCTTCCCATCTGAAAGAGGGCAGTACAAGAGATGGACTCTTCATCAACCCAATTAAGATATTATTAATAATAAATCAGGGTGGCTCAGTCGGTTAAGCGTCCGACTTCAGCTCAGGTTGTGACCTCACGGTCCACGGGTTCAAACCCCATGTCGGGCTCTGTGCTGACAGCTCGGAGCCTGGAGCCTGCTTCGGTTTCTGTGTCTCCCTCTCTCTGTCCCACCCCTGCTTGCTCTCTCTCTCAAAAATAAATAAAAACATTTAAAATAATAATAATAATAAATCATGCTTCCGATTCATTGTGGTCAACTCTTTCCACTGCATATGGCTTAATTCTGTTTTGACACTTCTTTAATTAAATTCTTAAAGATTTTGCTTTTAAGTAATCTCTGTACTCAATGTGGGGCTCAAACTCACAACCTTGAGATCAAGAGTCTCATGCTCCAGCCAGGCGTCCCCTCTGTTTTCTTGCCCCCCCCCATTCTAATCTGCATTCTATTCCCTTCCTTGAATATCTTTTTTCTCAAATACTTGAAGCAGAATCACATCCCATTCACAGGCTAGTTTCTTAACACTCAGCTACGAAACCAAAAGCAACTGGAAATAAAGGAAACTATATACAAAACAAAAAGCAGTTATTGAATCTCAGCATTTCTTTGTAAGGCACTGTCACAAGGAAAATCCCAATGGTTTGAGAGTAAAATTTTTTTGTCTTTTTTTAAGTAGGCTCCACGCCCAACATGGGGCTCAAACTCACGACCCCAAGATCAAGAGTCATGTGCTTTCCCGACTGAGCCAGCCAGGCACCCTTGAGCAAAATCTTTTAAGCAAATCATATAGCACCATCCCATATTATACTCCATTCATAATATTAAAATGTTAAATGGTAGAAGCATTAAGTCCTTCACAAGACTCGAAAACACATCCAGAGCAAGCTTTTTAGTCCAATAAGATAAAAAAGGAGTAACTTTTTTAAAGAGAAAATTACATTTGCTACCTGTCAAAAAATCAGGTTTTTTAAGGGCTCAGGATCTGATTGTCAGTCTGATGATAGTTCTAACTTTGTAATGTTTTTTAGTTTTATATCACAGGTGAACGCTGAACTTTAAGAGTATGGAAGAGGTGGAGACAATCCGGAGAGGGGGTTTTGTTACATAAATGCTCAGGAAAAAGGGGGAAAAGGTTAACTTAGTCCCACTGGTTTAGCAGAGCCCCAAATTCATGAAAGGTCTACATGATCTAACCCTTTTTTAACATGCAATCTTACCCTGTGATCCAGTAACTACATTACTAGGTATTTACCCAAAGGATACAAAAATACACCCTGATGCTTATAGCAGCATTATCAACAATAGCCAAACTACAGAGAGAGCTCAAATGTCCACTGACTGATGAATGGATACAGAAGATGTGGTACATACATACTACGGAATATTACTCATCCATCAAAAGGAATGAAATCTTGCCATTTGCAATGACGTGGATGAAGCTAGAATGTATTATGCTAAGCGAAATAAGTCAATCAGAGAAAGACAAACGTCATATGATTTCATTCATATGTGGAATTTAAGAAACAAAACAGATGAACACGTGGGTCAGGAAAAAAAAGAGAGAGAAACAAATCACAAAAGATTCTTAATGATAGAGAACAAACTGAGGGTTGATGGAGGGAGGGAGGTGAGAGATGGGCTAGATGGCTGATGGGCATTAAGGAGGGCACTTGTTGGGATGAACACTGAGTGTTGTTCGTAAGGGATGAATCACCGAAGTCTACTCCTGAAGCCAATATTGCACTGTATGCTGACTAAAATGTAAATAAATGTAAAAAAAAAACACACAATCTTTATAGGTATAGAATTCCCCCAAATATTCTTTTCAGAGAGTCACAGGTACAGCAGGTTCTCCGGGCCTGGCAGAACAACCAACCGTGAAGAGCCCAGTTATGCAATGTCTTAGTCAAGGAAAAGTGTTGCCTGTGAGGGAAACAATAGCCCTGAGGAGACAAAATACCAGTGTACAAGTTCTAACACCATCCAGTATCTACTAGAAGGACCAATTCTAGAGAGCTGCTGTGTGATATGTACTTATCGTTAACAATACTGCGTGTCAGTGGCACCTGGGTGGCTCAGTTGGTTGAGTGGCCGACTTCAGCTCGGGTCATGATCTCACGGTCAGTGAGTTCGAGCCCCACGTTGGGCTCTGTGCTGGCAGCTCGGAGCCTGGAGCCTGCTTTGGATTCTGTGTCTCCCTCTCTCTCTCTGCCCCTCCCCTGCTTGTGCTCTATCTCTCTCTGTCTCTCAAAAATAAATAAATGTTAAAAAAAAAATTTTTTTTAAAACAATACTGTGTAGCATACTTAAAAATCTGTTAAGAGGGTAGATCTCATATTAAATGTTCTTACTACAATTAAAAAAAAAAGATGATCAGGTATCTGCTAAGTGGTTTTCTAGTTAGCCACACATGAAGGCTGAGAGAGAGAAACTGCAGGGTCCCCAAAATGCCCCATGCATGGAGGTTCTTTGCGCCTCTTCTGTGCATGTGCGCATGCGCGCGCGCGCACACACACACACACACACACACACACACACACACACACACCTAGCTTCTTCCTCCTTTTGCCAGTTAACTTCTATATCTTGATTCCTATGTGTGCTTCACGTATCTTTTTAATATAAATACTAGGCCCTTTCCCAAGATGCAGCACGGTGTATAAAAGAAGAAACAGAGGGGCGCCTGGGTGGCTCAGTCGGTTAAGTGTCTGCCTTCCGCTCAGGTCATGATCTCACGGTTCGTGGGTTCAAGCCCCGCGTTGGGCTCTGTGCTGACAGCTCGGAGCCTGGAGCCTGCTTCGGATTCTGTGTCTCCCTCCCTCTCTGCCCCTCCCCTGCTCGCTCGTGTGTGTGTGTGTGTGTGTGTGTGTGTGTGTGTGTGTGTGTTTGTGTGCGCGCGCACTCGCTCTCTCTCTCTGTCAAAAATAAATAAACATTAAAAAAAATTAAAAAAAAAAAAAAAAAGAGGTTCTGTTCCCAAGTGTGCTACTACCTGGGAGTAGACTCAGTCCAAGCCAGTTTCCTCAGCAGAGGAAGGGATGAAAAACTACAATCCTGATCTCAAGGGTCCAGTACACGCCCTAACATGACAGTTTTAAGAACTATGTGTAGCCTCTGCTCTGAATGAAGTAACCCACAGCCAGACTCACGCACGACCATTGGCATCTGGAGCTTCCTCAGAATCTAATTTTAAGCAACTCAAACTTCTTTATCACAACAGTCCTAAATCTCCAGTGACCCCTCCTGGCAACTATCATGAAGTCAACAGTGACCAAAGCTTCTGTCATTTGCTGCAGAAGCCAAGATCCTCTTTCCTTTCCTGCACACAGGACTGGGAAGCAGCCCTGAGTCCAGGGGGCACACCTGTGCACTCACCTACCAGGCAGTGAGAAGGCGGTGAAGTTGGCAAGGCCAGGCGCCCATACAAACACCGCCCAGATGCCAGCTGAAAGCCCCGGCAGAGGAAAGAGAACCTCCACGGCATGATTAAGGGAAAGGAAGAGCAAAGCACTCTCAGACATTTCCCAACCCATCACGCTATCACCCAGAAACCCAGGAGACCTTGAGCCCAAACTGCCGAGTTACTAGAAGGCCTCCACCTTGGTAAACCGAAGGCTGCCATTTACAATCACAGCTTGGCCAGGGTGCCTGGGGGGCTCAGTCGGTTGAGTAACTAACTTCAGCTCAGGTCATGATCTCATGGTTCGTAGGTTCAAGCCCCACGTCGGGCTCTGTCCTGAACGCTTGCTTGGAGCCTGGAGCCTGCTTCAGATTCTGTGCCTCCTTCTCTCTCTGCTCCTCCCCCGCTTGTGCTCTGTCTCGCTCCGTCTCTCAAAAATAAACAAATGTAAAAAAATAAAAAATGAAAAAAAAACAAACAAAAAACCAATCACAGCTTGGCCCTGTCACGGACATTACCATGTACCCATAAGCTGTGAATACATATGTTTTTGTCTCTTGTTTGTGATCTGTCCCCACAAGAGTAGGGCAGGCATCGCATCTGTTCTATCACTAATGTATACCTGCTGCTTGGCACAGTATCAGCCACGATGTCGGTACTCGATGACTATGGAACGGATGAGTGAATGAACAAATGGATGAATGATATCCTAGTCACAACAGTCCTCTGAGGCGGGGCAAGTATTACGGTCTCTGTTTCTCAGATAAGAAGAGACACCTAATGGAGGTGATGACTTATCCAAGGACAGGCAGGCCTGGGCATTTCCTCACATGATCATAATAAATCCACTCATTAGCCCTTACCTGTCCCTTTGCACAAGTTCACTCACTTATCAGATAATGTAGTAGAGAAGAGGCCTTGGAAGACTGACACTCCAGCTTGTAAATTCTTAGGAGACAAAAGCAGGAGGGAGAGGAGGGGCAGAAGGATGAGATAAGCCAAGAGCACAGAGTTGGGGGGGTGAGGGGGGATGGGGAGGAAGGCCAGGCGGGAATCCTGTATTTCAAGGACAGCTCCCTGAGAGGCCCTGGGCATCCCCGAGTCAGCAAGAGGAATCTGAGCAGCTATGAGGAAAGAGGGATTTCCAAAAGGCAAAGGTTGAACACACAGGACACAAGGACTAGGCAGTCGGGTCTGGAAAATCCAGATTCCCATTTCTGCTTACAATGCTGCACCTCAAGATCATTCTCTCCAAGAACTCTGAAGGTTCTGGTGGCTCATCTGTGCAAGAACCAGCCCTACATGTTGAGAAGACACAGACCCCAAATGGCCAGAAGAGAGCTGGCTTCTCAAAGGCAACAGGGATAGGCCCACACTCACCACCGGGCCCAGCCATCAGCCTGTGGGGACTTGCTAAAGCCACACAGCTCAGGTCTCTGCTCCTTTGTCTGTGGGGACACAGAAGAGGCTGAAAACTGGCTTTGAAGAAGCAGGTGACTCTGAGCATCTACACACATGACAGCCAGCTACAGATCCCACAGTGTTCTCTAGAGACACGGAATCCTGGTGATCCAGTACTGACAAGACACCAGGTGGTGGCCCCGAATCCAAATCCTGCAGGGTGGCCCTGGTAGCAGAGAGGAGAATGAAGAGTGACCATCTTGGTTAGAGGTCAGGCTGCTCAGAGTGAAGGGATGGAGTAGAGGTGAGTGGGAAGAAGACTCTGGAGTCAGGGCTCAAAAACCACACCTGCCTCCCCTCTTAGAGAAACCTGATCAGCACCCTCGCTGAACTCATTGTCATCCTACCTGCTGAAACCTCTAGGGCACTAAGTGGATGTCCTTCCATCCAACTTCCAAGGCCACCATCATCTGGCTCCATGGTCTGAAACAGTCTTAGTTTCTGCTCCTTCTTCCCACCGGCGATCCCACCATTCAACTGAGAGCCTTCCTCTCCCCAGCAGTGGGCTCGGTGTCCCCAGATGCTCCATCACGTCTCTCTGCCTATCTCTGCCCTACCCATCCGTTAGGGCAAAATATCAAAAGCGTACACCTCCACAGCCCTTAGAATGGCCAGAAACTACTCCGAGCACTCGACACAGGTTAACTTATTGACTTTGCACAACAGCCTTTTGAAGAGGCGTTATTAAGTATCCCCACTTTACAAATGAGAAAACTGAGGCACAGGGAGATTGACTTTCTCCAGTCCCCATAAATAAGAAGAGGCAGAGCCTGGGGAGCCTGGGTGGTGCAGTCAGTTAAGCGTCCGACTTCAGCCAGGTCACGATCTCGCGGTCCGTGAGTTCGAGCCCCCCGTCAGGCTCTGGGCTGATGGCTCAGAGCCTGGAGCCTGTTTCCGATTCTGTGTCTCCCTCTCTCTCTGCCCCTCCCCCGTTCATGCTCTGTCTCTCTCTGTCCCCAAAAAAATAAATAAACGTTGAAAAAAAAAAAAAAGAGGCAGAGCCAATATTCAAACCCACAATCCGCACCAGAGTCCCTCCTCCCAATCAGCAAGCCACACTGCCTCTCACGGCACAATTCACCTGCACCTCTTCCCCGAGCCTTCCCTGGCTCCTTCGTGGACAGCTCCTTGCAAATCTTCATGCCACTTTCCATGTTTGCTTGGCATGGTAATTGACTAGATTCTTGTCTTCTCTTCCCTCCTAAACTCAAAAACCCGTGAGAGCAAAGCTTCGGGGCTATTTCTACATCATCTTTGCACGCATTTCCTATAGCTGCTATAACAAACTGCCATCAATTTCGTGGCTTAAAATAACACAAACTTATTATTGTACAGCTCTGTAGATCGGAAATCCAACACTGATCTCTCTCGGCTAAAATCAAGGCATCTACAGGGCTGGAGGCTTTAAGGGAGAGACTGCTCCCTTGCCTTTTCCAGCTTCTAGAGGCCGCTGGCATTCCTGGGCTCCTGGCCCTCTTCTCCATCTTCAAAGCCAGCAACATATCATCTCTCTGACCCTTCTTCTGGGGGCGCATCTCCCCCTGACCACGGCCAAGAAAGTTCTCTGCCTGTAGGGATCCATGTGATTCGACTGGGCCTACGTAGAAAACCCAGGATAATCTCATCTCCAGGGCCTTAATTTAATCACATCCACCCTTGAATACAAGGAAACATTCACAGCTTGTGGGGATGAGAACATGGACCTTTTGGGGGGCCATTATTCTACCACAAGCTTTGTATATGCACTTTGAACACAGTGTTCCCCTGACTAGTGGAGAAACGAATCCCCATCAGAAATCAGCTGCACCAGCCCCTGAATGTTTGATCAGATGGTCCTTCCACTGGCCTCTGACTGTGGTGTACATTAGTCTCATGTCCCCAAAGTGGCCAACAGCTCTTTGAAGAGTGTCCTCCCTTCTCATAGCCCCAAACTGTGATAGTGGTGAACACATAAAGACGTTTAATAACCTGGGGATCAAACACAATGCTGAATCTATACGTAGGTTCAATCCCTACCTCAACGACAGTTTTATGTTCTATTTTTTGTTTCATATTTATTAATTTTTAAAACATAACTTATTTCAAAATATAAAATACACGAAAGAGTATAGAATAAAAACTCTCCCTCTTTTCCCTACCTCTTCATCATTTTTAATATAACTTCCAGAGATATTTTATGCATATGTGAGTACATACACATATGATCCCCCCCCCCGCTTCCTTTTCTGTAAATCGTAGACTCACATATGGTCCTTCCTACACTTCACTCTGTACTTAACAATACACACTGCTCCACAGATATTCATAGACCATTGTTGTTTTCTTTTTGTGGCTGTGTACTACTCCACTGTGCAAATGTACCCTAATTCATGTTCACCAGCTTGCACGGATAGGCAGTCTTGCTGTTAGAAACAGTGAATCCCGTGAATTTATCTGAAGGATAAATTTCTGCACATGGAATTTCTGAGTCAAGCAAGACCATGTGAATTTTCCACTCTGACAAATACCAGCAAGACAGCCTCTATAGGAAACTAATACACATTCTTCAAGCGAGTATGTGAGTTCTGTTTTCCCACAGCCTCCCTAACATGGATGGTTTTCAAAATGTTTTTCTCTTTGTGAATCCTAGAAAGGTGAAATGTTGTAAATTTCAGTGCAATTTAATTAGGATTTAAAAAATTATTTGTGAGGTCAGCATTTTTATGTGATTAGGAGCCACTAAGTTATTTTCTATGAATTGTTTGCTCATATCCTTTGACCATTTTCCTATAGTATTCTTGTTCTTTTCCTTATTGATTTTTAGGAGTTCTCTATGTATTAGGAAAATTACTCCTTAATACATAACATGAAATACAAATGTATTTTTCTGGTTTGTAAACTTTTTTTTTTTTTTTTTTTTTTTTTTTGCTTATGGGGTTTTGCTATGCTAATTGTTTTTAGGTAATGAATTTTATCAGTCATTTCCTTTATGGCTTTTAAGTTTTGCCCCATACTTACAAAGCCTACTCCTAGTGTAAAGTTATAAAAATATTCTCCTTTAAATTATTCCAGAAACCAATCATCTGTAAGCAGTGAAAAGTTACCTTCTATGTCATAAATTATATCGGGGCCGTAAGAGCTATTGGCCATAATGTACACAAACAGAATTTAAGTTCTTTGGGTTTTTTGTTTGTTTTTTTTTAAGAGAGAGAGAGAGAGAGAGAGAGCAAGAGAGCATGAGCAGGGGGGAGGGGGAGAGGGAGAGGAGGAGGGAGGGAGGGGGAGAGAGAGAGAGAGATTGAGAGAGACAGAGAGAGACAGAGAGAGACAGAGAGAGACAGAGAGAGAGAATATCCCAAGCAGGCATCAAGCAGGCTTGATCCCATGATCCTGGGATAGTGACCTGATGAGCCAAAATCAAGTCAGATGTTCAACCAACTGAGCCACCAGGTGCCCCCAGAATTTAAGCTTTTCAAAGTTAACTTTTATTTTCTGACGTTCTGACGTTTATAAAAGCACTGTCCCATGACAGTTGGTGAGGCAGGCAACTTACGTGTCTCATTTCACACAAGAGGATACCAATACCCAGAGAGGATAAATGGCCACTGAAAGCCACACTCTGTGGTGCAGACTCAAACTGAGGCTCCTAAATGCCAGAAGCTCTTCTCTCCTCTCCCCTTGACCGCCTCTCCTAACACAAGGACAACATCCACGTGCATTGAATCTTAAAGGACATCTCCAAAGTCATTTCTAAATAATTTCAAAAGGAAGTGAAAAGTAACTTTTCTATTCAAAAACAGTTAGGTATTGGGGCGCCTGGGTGGCGCAGTCGGTTAAGCGTCCGACTTCAGCCAGGTCACGATCTCGCGGTCCGTGAGTTCGAGCCCCGCGTCGGGCTCTGGGCTGATGGCTCAGAGCCTGGAGCCTGTTTCCGATTCTGTGTCTCCCTCTCTCTCTGCCCCTCCCCCGTTCATGCTGTCTCTCTCTGTCCCAAAAATAAATAAACGTTGAAAAAAAAAAAAAAAATTTAAAAAAAAAAAAAAAAAACAGTTAGGTATTGAAGTGGGTCACACAGCAATCCAATTAAACAGTGACTCATCCTCAAATGCCCAAGCCAATGTTCTCACCAGTTGACAGAATTCCATGTCCTATAGTGTGCCTATATAACCTCACACATTTAATTGAAAAATAAGGGATGTAAAAGTTCCCAGATCCCACGGCTTCTGAGTGGATCCTGAAGAACAGTGCTTCTCCATTTGGGAAAGGGGAGAAAGAGGTACATCCCAATCACAGAGGGCTCTTTTCAAATCGCACAGACCCGAGACTTCCCCATCACCAACCCCTTGACAGCCCACCCCAGAAGGTCACTGCCTGCTCCCTCAAGTGTACTGGTGACAATTTTTGAAAACCACTGTTTCAGAGGACAAAGTCTATATCTGCACAACCCCTGTAAAGCACAACGCTCTGGTTCTCTGACCAACCCCTTGGCTCAACTCTGCACACTCATGGTGCCTAGTTGCCCTACAGGTCAATTCTGAAACTCCCACCTCAGTCCCTTTGCGCCTCTTGTTCCCTCTAAAGCCCCTCCCACCCCGACCTCCCCACCTAACCCACCGTGGAGGCTCCTTCCCATCCTGCAGCTCTTGGTTTCAATGCTACCTCCTCAGAGGAGCCTCCCCTGATCACCCACTAAAGCAAACTCCCCCCAGTCATGTTCTACCCTTTTATTTTCTCTTCAGAATTTATCACAATCTGTATTGTTTTATCTATTAATCTATTTTGTTGTTTATTATCTGTCCTCTCAAAGGTCCCACAAGGACAGGGACCTTGTCCAGATCATTCAGGCTTTATAACAGCACTTAGCAGAGTGCCTGGCATATAGTAAGTGCCCAATAAATATCGGGTCAATTAAATTTGACTGCATTACTCACAACTAATTTTCTCCATGTCTGCACCACCATCAAGTTTCTAAGCGGCCTAACCACGTGGGCTGAGAGGAGGGGCATACGAACACTTCACCTGCCTCTCCTCCCAGCCCTCTCCCTTCTCACTCATGGTCGTTAATCATTCACCTTGGAAGAAAAGAAAGCTTTCAGCCAGCAACAGCCTAGAGGGGACTATCCGAGCCACCCAGGTCTTCCTCTGTCGTTTTCTATCTTTCCTCCTGACCTAACTCCACTGGACTGTAAAAGAGGAGAATGGGGAATAATGTTACAGTTATGCCACTGATAATCAGAAACTGTAATCAAAATAAAAAATAGCAGACTGCTAACCATGTGTCAGACACTGAAGAGCCTGTAAGATGAATTATCTCATCCAATCCCCAAGACGGCCAAGTATCATTACTCGCATTTTACAAATAAGGAAACCACGCCCAAGGTCGTGTAGCTAGTAAGTGAAGGAGCCAGGATCCAAAGCCAGGTAACCAGCCTCCTCCTTACTCACCACACGGGACCCACTATGTCCAGCATGGCACCTGCACTATCTCCTTAGAAATAAATGCTTAAAAGACAGCAACCGATACACTGGCTCATTAATGTCTCAAATGCTTTAGGAGGTGAGCTGGGGGCACAGTCCTGTCTGTATATGAACCTGGGAAAGCCTGCAGCCAAACATCTAGATGTGACTTTCTCCTCAGAAAGAAAGAATACTGAGAGAGGTGTGCTGCATTCACATGACAGACCTCTTTAGTGTCACTGGCAATAAAGGACCCTCTAAGCATTATGGGGGACAAGGACAAGTCAATTCAATATGTAATCACTGAGCCTCTGCTGTCTGATTGTTACAGGTCTGGTCCTGGTGACGGGTATTTTTTTAAATGGTTAAGTAACACTTTCTCACTTCCACGGCCTAAAGATGCCCAGGTACAGATATGAGACAGTCCGCTTGTAATGCAGAACTCACTGTGTGTCACTCTCCCCCCCCAAAATAGCACTGACAACAAGGCCACAGGAAGAATGGAGAGGCAGAGGCTTCACGGAGAAGACAGGGAGTGAGGAGGCCTCGATGCTCGCATCAGGACAAGCACAGAAAATGGGACTAGGTGATTAAGCAGCAGTACCACGTTCGGAGAGCCAGGAATCCGGCCCCCCAGGAGTGGAAGAGCTGTGTTGGCAGAATACTGCAAGGAGGTAAGTCTAGAAGGGCTCTAAAGGGCATCTAGGATGGGGAAGTCCCCGCATGATAAGAGGAGGATTTGATGGGGCTCTGGGGTGGCTAAGTCGGTTGAGCTTTTGCTTTCACCTCAGGTCATGAGATCAAGCCCTGTGTCGGGCTCTATGCTGAGTGTACAGCCTGTTTAGGATCCTCTCTCTCTCTCTCCCTCTGCCTCTTGCTCTCTCTCTCTAAAATAAATTTAAAAAAATTTTTTAGATTATATATTAAAAAAAGAGGAGGAATTTGAACTTCGATCCTGCTGGAAGGCAGGGATGACTGAGGAAGTTGCCATGATATGATAGCAACAACTCATGCGAGGATGGGGTGGAGGATGGATTGACCGGGAGAGAAATTAAAGGCCATGAGCTTCATCAGGGGGCTGCTTGGATGCTCCAGCCAGCAGAAAACATCACGGACCCAAGGTGGGCTGGGGGGATGGAAAAGCACTAGAAAATAACAAGAAGCAGAACACAGAGGGTGTTGGGTGCAGTGAAACTATTCTGTAGGATACTCTAATGGTGGACACGTGTCTGACTTGTGTCAAAACCCACAGAGTACAACACCGTGAGTGAACCTTAATGTAAAGTGTGGACTCTGGGTGATGATGGGGGAGGGGATGCAGACAGTATATAGAATCTCTCTGTGCTTTCCCTGAATTCTGCTGTGAACCTAAAACTGCTCTAAAAAAAACACACAAAATCTATTTAAAAATATATATATCATGAAGAAAACTTGGACAAGAGCATGATGGAGAAAAGGGAGTCAGTGATGACTCACCAATCAGGTGACCGGAAAAAAGACTGTGGTCACTGGCAGAATGAAGAAGTTGGAAAGGTGTGGGGGTGGGGGGAGGGCACTGTTTTGAGAGCTAAGAGAGAAAGATGAGGTCGGGTGGGAACAAGCTAGGATGATGGAGGACATCCACACAAAACAATCTTGTTTTGGAGAACAGGTTGGGAGTGAGATAAGAAAAGGGTACAGGGATGCAAATTAGAGACAGAAGTGAGCACTAAATGTTCCTCTTTAGTACCAGTGATAAATTCTCTTTCAAAAGGAAAAGCATTACAACACGCTGGAAATGACAATCTTTCCACGAGCTCGCAGCCTCCGTTGCAAAGAACTGCAACTAGGGAGGCAATTTCAGTTACTTGTGAGAAGAGCAACACAAGGAACTGTGACCTACTGGTCAAGTTCAAATCTGTCCAAAGTGACATCAGTCCAGATAGGAAGAACTCGCAAGTTAAAATGAGGGACAAGCAAGAAGGGAGATTTCATGTTTGAGCAAGATTTCACTTCTGACTTCCCCTAAGAGGAGTAGGAAGGACACAGTGAATGGGAAAACAGTGGAGCTGTTCAATGCCAAGCAGCCTGACTGTGAATTCTCATTCTGCCCTTTGCCAGGAGAAAGTAACCTTTCTGTGCCTCAGTTTCCTCATCTGTAAAAACAGGACACCTGCCTACTTCGTCGATCTGCTGCAAAGACTGAAGGAACAAACATGGAGGCAGATGCCAAGGATTTGCCGTGTCAGCCACTGTCCCTGTTCATTACGGTCCTAGACTTCTCCAAGACCCCTGAGGAAAAATGCTGAAGTCTCCCTCAATATCACAGAGCACCTGTGCCTTTAAAAAATGTTCTTTAAAAAAAAAAAAATGTTCTTTTCAAGTATCTGTTTTGTCAGATGAAACAGTAATATTTACAGAAGCAGAAAATCTTAGATCTTTATACGGCTCTGAAACTCAACCCACGTGTGTGAAATGCATACCTGGGCCATTGCCTGCAGTAAATCATTTACCCGGGGATGTCCAATGCCCAACTTTGATCCAAGAAGGCGAAGATAAGCCACATAGAAAGTCCTTTTCAAGTGGGTAAAATACCAAAGTTATTATTCCCTAAATTACTTGCCAAAGCACTGACTGTAATCCAAGGGCATTTTGACGTGTGTTTGTTTACCGACTCGGTTTAGCAAAGTTCTCAAAACAGAGGTCAGTTTTTCAAGGTTTCTCAACTGTCAGGGATATGAGCTGACTAGGAAAAAAGCAGCATCTAGTCTGCACCTCCTTGTAAATCACTGCATTGATTTCCTGGCATAGGAGCTTTCATGCGTGTTTGAGCGGGAGCCCAGATTCTCAGGGTCTGATCATCCATAGATAGCTGACAAAAAGTCTCTGTGTCTCCTGCTGAGATACCAGAACCCAGAGCTATGGTAACACCATCCCCCAACCCAGCTGGTGACCCCGGAATGCTGTGAGGACGACTGCCTTCTCCCCTTTTCCCCCTTCTCCCCAGCTCTTCCAAATGCCACTCTACACGGGGCGCCTGGATGGTGCAGTCGGTTAAGTGTCCGACTTCAGCCAGGTCACGATCTCGCGGTCCGTGAGTTCGAGCCCCACGTCAGGCTCTGGGCTGATGGCTCAGGGCCTGGAGCCTGTTTCCGATTCTGTGTCTCCCTCTCTCTCTGCCCCTCCCCCGTTCATGCTCTGTCTCTCTCTGTCCCAAAAATAAATAAACGTTGAAAAAAAAAAATTAAAAAAAAAAAAAAAAACAAATGCCACTCTACAATAAGGAGAGCTGCTATGTCAATAAGAAAGGGGAAGAGGGGTGCCTGGGTGGCTCAGTTGATTAAGCATCCGACTTTGGCTCAGGTTATGATCTTGCGCTTCATGGGTTCAAGCCGCACATAGGGCTCTGTGCTGACAGTTCAGAGCCTGGAGCCTGCTTCAGAGTCTGTGTCTCCCTCTCTCTCTGCCCCTCTCCAGCTCATGCTCTGTCTCTGTGTCTCAAACATTAAAAAAACAAAACAAAAAAACAAACAAAAAAAAACAACTTTTAATTAAAAAAAGGGGGGGAAGAAAATTATCACCTAATAGAAAATTCTCTTCTTTACGTGTTTATATTTCTAATTTCTAAGAAGCACAGGTCTCCAATATACAAAGCCCCTTGTTGTGCTCTGCACGTTGAACTGTTTGGGTTTATAAGTCTGAGGAAAGAACTGGGAAGAATCCAGAGTCGTGGAGGGAAAAGACTGGAGCTCAGAGGAAAATGAGGAGGGAGGGAGGGAAGGACTAAGAGGCAGAGGGAGGACACACAAGATGGCGGGTCAGGGGCCCCGCCGGCTGACCTCCCACTAACCTAGTTAAGTCCACTGACCCAGCAAAGCACATGGTGGCAGACTGCTCTATCAGCATGTCAGGGCTGACACCAAAGTAAAACAGAGAGAGCAGGTGAGCCTTTCTCCCACTTGCACCCCAGGGAATTAGCAGAAAACCTGGGAAAACTGTGGAATTCCCTGGACTATGGCTGGTGGGTTCTCCCCGAGGTTTATTATTTCTCTAAGGAACAGGAGGCCCCCAGGTGCCACCTGGGTTAGAAGAGAATGTGCCTTTCTTCCCCAAACTAATTAAACAGTCTGATTTTACTACATAACATCTAATCACCACAGGAATGCACCAAAAGGCAAAGAATGGACATCCACCCCGACTTTGCTCGCACTCCACAGGTCTTACATGGCCCCCAAGTTCTAACAGGAAAAGGCGGTAAACTGGGAGGGAAAGCAACAAGCCTTAGTGAACAATGCGGGCATGCCTCCCCAGATGCACCCCACTTCTTTGAAACTAGTCCCCAAAAAGGTCAAGCTCGTGTAGTGTGACCCCAGCCCGACCCTCCCCCACCCACCCCACATTCATGGCCCTGCCACGGGTCTCAGCCATCTGCAGGGACAATCCAGTCCACACCATGGGGCTGGCAAATCCAGGAGACCACACGTTTCAATGTATGTTCTTAAAAAGATTACTCTGGCTGATTTAGGAAACTGGATCTGAGGGGAGCCGAGTGGAACGAGAGGTGTAATCAGGCGCTGATATGAATGCGTGTGGCAGCAGCCTGAGCTAAGGCGGGGAGCTGGGGTAGGGGGTGGAGCATAGACAGATGGAAAATGAACCGAGCCGGCTGGGAGGTGGGGTGGAGAAATGGCTCCCGGTGCTAGCCTGGACACACGAATGGACGGATGGCAGTAATGATTTCTTCAGATGGGCAAGGGAGGAGGACGGGTTGGGTGAGAGTGGGGAGCAGAGGAAGAATCACCAAGAAGTTAAAGAATCTCCCGTTTCTGGGCCGGCATCTGCACAGACACCTCTGCGGACCTGTACTGCATTTTGCATTCACAATGCTGCGTTCTTTTTCGTAAAGAGGACCCCACACCGCTTGAGTGTCAGGCCCCGCAAAACTGGGGAGGGGAGGGTCAATAATGTTGGGCAAGTTCACTTAAAATGTCCCTGACACATCCAAGGAGTCAGATTTGATGTTAACTACATAATCCTGGGGCTCACGAGAGAGCCAGCCATCTGCATCAAGGAATTAATGGTTCAAAGTCTCAGAAACAAATTAAACCAGCTTGTCCAGTGTTTGTCATTGCATCTGGATCACGTGGGAATCAAAACACAGAATCCCAGGTCTCATCCCAGACCTACTGCATGAGAATATTTCAAAGTAAGGCCCAGAAATCTGCTTTAACAAATTTCCCAGAGAATTCTAATGCACAAAAACATTTGAAAAACACAGATATACAGAGAGAGTGTGGAGAAATAAAAGAGGATCAGGGGGCACCTGGGTGGCTCAGTTGGCTAGGCATCCGACTTTGGCTCAGGTCATGATCTCACAGTCTGTGAGTTCGAGCCCTGAGTCAGGCTCTGTGCTGCCAGCTCAGAGCCTGGAGCCTGCTTCTGATTCTGTGTGTCCCTCTCTCTGCTCCTCCCCTGCTCATGCTCTGTCTCTCTCTGTCTCAAAAATAAAAACATTAAAAAAAAATTTATAAAATAAATAAATAAAAAATAAATAAAAAATAAATAAAAGAAGATCAGGACAGGCCAAGGAGCCACCAAATGGAGGGGTCAGTGGGAGAGTGGAAGAACAGGGAAGGCAACAAATCACTTATCTGATTATTAACAAAGTTAAACATTTATGTGTGTGTGTGTGTGTGTGTGTGTGTGTGTGTGTGAATTACCTGTTAATAGCCTTTACCTGTATTTTTATTGGATTATTTTCTTTTCTCTATTGACTTTGAAAACTCCATGCCTTTTATAGATATTGCAACTATTTGCTTTGCTAATCTGTCATCTGCCTTTCAACTTTGTTTACGACATCTCTTTTCTTATATTAGTATAATGTTTCATAAAGTTAAATCAATATTTTCCTTTATGCCTTCTGAGTATTAAAGTTGGCAAGATCTTTCCTACTCCAAAGTTATTTTTGAAAACCATCACATGTATGTACATTTTAATGTCTATAATTTGTTTCTGACATATAATCTTTACTCTAAATGGAATGTGCTTTTATGAATGGTATGAGGCAACCATCTCAACAGACTTAACTGTAGTTGATTTTATGTTACTTTCAATTCCTGTCTTCACAATGGAACCATTTCTGGACTCCCCATCCCTGGTCCTACATGATATATTTTGAAATCTGGCTGGACGGTACATTTCAAAATGTATTACCTATTAGGACAAATCTATTTTTCCAGGTAAACTTTATCAATTTGTAAAAATGAAGCAAAGTTAAAGGACTGGCCTAAACTAATAAAGATCTCATGACCTTTCAGTCTTGCTTAGTCACTGGAGCATCAGCCTTTGGCCAGGAGGTGGCCTGACTTCCTAGTGACTCACACACTACACAGGATTCTCAGACTTCACGGAATTTAGATTGAATTTACAAACGTCTCAGCAAAACATTTTCTAACACTACAATTCTACCAAGAGGCCTCAATGGCCTCCTTGCGACTCAATCAGTGCATGTTATGAATCTTTCCTCACCTTCTCCCCCATTTTTATGCTCCTGCTCATACCTTTCAGAGTTGTTGATGCCCATCCTGAATCACAGTAAAGGGGTTCAGTTTACAACATGATATGCCAAAAGATGCTGTATTTTGATAGGTACTTCCAGGAAGCTTTGCGGGCCCCTCACACTGTGGCAGCCTATCGGGTGAGGAGTGAGTCTTTTGACATCTCATAATTTATTCACCTGGCACCACTTATTCCAAAGGGAAACATGGGAGTGCGATGGAAAGAAGACGAGACCAGGAAACCCGAGTTTTGGTCCCCTTTCTACTCCTAATTAGCGGTGTCGTTCAGATTAAGTTATTCTGCCTTTCCACTGGGTCTCCATTGCCCCATTTGTAAAATGAGATGTCGGGAATAGAACAGTCATTTCTTTCTTTCCGCCATGGGTAACCCTTTAAGAATCGGAAGTAAGCTGTGGATTCTCTCCTCCAGAATAATGCACTTTTGCACATGAGTATAAAATCAGACATTTTCAGGGGGTTCACAGATCCCCAAAAGCCTATCTCTGTATTCCTAGGATCAAGATCTCTGAGACCTACCACACACTGTTAAAAATACCAGAGAATACCATAAACGTATATAGAATCATAAAACCTTACGCAAAGTTGAATCTGCAGAACTAAAAGCATCTCCTCTGCAGATAACTGGGAGGAGGAAGTAGTTACTTAGGGAAGAATAAATGAAAGTGCCAATAAGACTTGCCTTTGATTGAGGCCTGGCTCAGCCCTTTATGTACATTCACGGGGGACTGGGTGAGAGCACCCATTCCAGAGCCAGGCTGCCCAGGTCAAATGTTGTCTCCATCATTTACTAGTTGTCTGCCCTGGGCTCTGAACCACAGTTTCTCCATCTATAACCAAAAAAAAAGAAGGATGTGGGGCGCCTGGGTGGTGCAGTTGGTTAAGCGACCGACTGACTCTTGGTTTTAGCTCAGGCCATGATCTCGTGGTTTCCAAGTTGGAGCCCCACATTGGGGCCCACATAGGGCTGATGGTGTGAAGCCTGCTTGGGGTTCTGTCTCTCCTTGTCTCTGCCCCTCCCCTGCTTGTGTTCTATCTCTCTCTCTTAAATAAAACTTAAAAAAAAAAAAAAAAAAAAGAAGTGTGAGGGGGTAGAAAGGACTGTTAATATATACATAGAGTATTTGAAAAAGGGCCTGGCCTACAGGAAGCCCAAAATTATTATTAGCTATTATAGAAAGGTGGGATACAGGGATGCCTGGGTGGCTCAGTCGGTTAAGCGTCCGACTTCGGCTCAGGTCACGATCTCGCGGTCCGTGAGTTCGAGCCCCACGTCAGGCTCTGGGCTGATGGCTCAGAGCCTGGAGCCTGCTTCCGATTCTGTGTCTCCCTCTCTCTCTGCCCCTCCCCCCCGTTCATGCTCTGTCTCTGTCTCAAAAATAAATAAATGTTAAAAAAAAATTAAAAAAAAAAAAAAGAAAGGTGGGATACATTTGCTGAGTGGTTAAAATTGTGAGCTGTGAAGTTTAGGGAAGTCTTCAATACCTTGATGCCTTAGTTTCCCCAGACGTATATGTGCTGCCGAAGCGAGCACAGTTTCCCCAGAGGTAAATAGGATCAGATTCGTAAATTTCTTATGAGGATTAAGGAGACTCACATAAAAACTCTCTCACAATGCCTAGCACATAGTAAGTGCTCAAGAAATGTCAGCTGTTGTTATTTACAATTCTGGGACGCAAGGATTACCATTGCTTTTTTTGTTTTAATTTCTGAATAAAGGATAAGTCAGACAGGTTAAGTGCCCCCACTGACAGTACCTCAGCTAGCAAATGACTGTGCCAAGACTTCAACGTGGGTGAGCCTGAGACCATAATCTGTAACCACTACCCCATACTATCTTTTATTTGAACAGGGCTAAGAGAGCATAAATGCTGATTCATAGTTACTGCGTTAACCAAGAGAAAGAAAGAGGTAGGTGCTAACAGTCTAAAATTTGGGATATTCTCCATGGAAGTCAGCCCTGACTTGGCAAAAAGCCCTTCTTTGCCACTCTTAGAAATGAAAGACTACAGAGGCTGGACTTTCATCTCAACCAGTTCTAAGCCTTTTGCAAACTTGGTTGTTAAACCACAGCAGTGACACCAAAAGAGGAAAAAAAAAAAAAAAAAAGAGGCCATTTCACAAACTAGTTTAACTAACAAAGTGAACCCTTTAAAATGAAAGCAGAGACCCTAAGCCTGAAAGAAGATACTTAAGAGTGCTCCAAAGCCACGAAAAACTGCGTCTAGGACACAATCGGCAGCCGTTAATGAATACATTTTTATTTAGAAAAGAATGACAATTCAGATCTATTTTTTGGATACCATGCTCCAGGAGGCCTTCCCCTAAAGTAAAATAAGAGGAAGTTCTCACCACAGCCCAGAGTGGTGGGGAGAGAAGTGGAGTGCCAGTCAAGAGACCCCTGGTGTGGAGCACTGTCACCTGAGCACGCCCCCACTCTTTCAACACCAATTTGCTCACCACTGAACCGGGTAACTGGTAAGGTGGGAACTGAGAATGAAATACTCCGGCAGAAGAAAACAGGACGATGAGTTAAATACAAGCCAGTGCTTGTAACCACGTTTTTCACATCTTCCCCTATTTACTTCTAAATGTATTTTATTTTTGTACCTTTATCCAAAACACCCCCAGTAATCAACCTGAAATCTACCATTCCTTAGAATAAAAATGGCCTTAGGAACAGCCATCCCTGGAAGTGATGGCAGAAATGGCAGGAGTGCTCACCTCACGTGCCTGGTACCTCCCGGACACGGATGGAGGAGCCGGTGGGTTCTCACTGGCTCTCTCCCGGGCGTCCACCTTACACCGCGGCCCAGCTCACCCGCTCCCCCCCCCCACCCCCGGGGCGGAGGTGGGGGGGGGGGGGAAGGACAGGGAGTTCTGCATTCCAAGCCCGCCCCTGCCCCCCTCCACGTCCCCCGAGGGTCAGAGTCAGAAGCCCACTGGAATCTAGGCCTGTTTCTGCTTCCATCCGGCTGAAGGACTCCCCTCCCAGGGCCTTAGTTTCCCCGTCCTTAAAATGAAAGGTTTGAAGGAGATCACGTGAAAGCCTCGTTCCTGCTCAAATTTCTAATTCCATCATTCTTACAAGAAAACGTTTCCTGCAGAAATAGACGCCTTTCCTTTCAAGCAGGGCACGCTGCCCTGCGTCCCCGTGACCATTCCCCTCGATAATCTCACAGAAGTATGATGCATCAGAACTGAAAAACAGGCTGTTGCTTTCCCGTGGTACCAAACCCGGTCACCAGTCAACGTGGATCTTCTCTCGGGCCTCTTCCTTCAATCCCGCAATCCCACGAAAACCCCTACCTACCCTTCCCAATTTCTAAACTCAAAGCTACCGTTTCATGGGTTAAAAAAAAAAAAAAAAAAAAACCACCACCCAAACCCGGCCTGAAGTAAGGTGCTACAGCACTTTTTTGGGCATCCAGGATTCCATCTCCGCCCCACCCTCTCGCCGGGGTATCTCTTTAGCCATAAACCCCTGTATCGATACGTAATACGCTCCATGCCCTCCCCTGGCAAAGAAGCCGACCATTTCTTCCTCCCCTGCACATCCCGGCTGGAAAGGTGGCAGCTCCCCGCTCCAATCCCGGGAGACCCAAGCTCTTCCCGGCCCGCAGGGAACGGCACCTGGGCGCATCGGCCCCTCAGGAAAAGAAAAGGGTGGCCGGCTCGCCCACGGCCGCGGTCCCCACCTCGGCGGCGCGAGGAGGCCTCCCCCGCAGGGCTCCTGTCACTTACGGATGGTTCCTCCGGGCAGGGCCAAGCCGGCGGGCTGGCTGGCAGGCGACGGAGTTTGCTGACTCAAAGGCACAGCGGCGGCGGCGGCGAGCGCCCAGGAGCGCACCCGAGCGCAGCCCCGCGCGCCCCGCGCACGTAGCGGCCCGCGCCCGCGCTCAGCTCCCGCAGACCTCGTGGGGCCGCCGGGCCTCCCGCTTCCGCCGCCCCGGGGCGCCACCGCACCGCCCAGCCC
Source organism: Lynx rufus (assembly GCF_022079265.1). Classification (NCBI taxonomy): domain Eukaryota; kingdom Metazoa; phylum Chordata; class Mammalia; order Carnivora; family Felidae; genus Lynx; species Lynx rufus. The sequence continues at coordinate 118,796,348 of NW_025814856.1, read as the reverse complement.
AGGTGCAGCCCGGCGCCGTCCGGGAGCCCCGCCCTCCCGCCCGCGGAAGATGAGACGCACTCTCGTCCCGCTGGGCTGCAGCGAACCGTGCCGCCGCCCGGGTGCGCCGCGGCGCCGCGGAGCCCGCGTTCTCTTTCCCGAGTCCGCCAAACCCGGCTGGGGAGGCAATACCCGCGCTTGCCGGGGCTCTAAAGCTGAAGGTGTGCAAGCGGCATCCTTTGGAATCACCACCTGAAAGCCACCTGGAGTTTGCCAAGCCTGCCCCCTTAGTGATGGAAGGATTGATGAATGGGGAGAGAGGGGATAGATAGCGTGACCGACAAGAAAGGTAAATTGTTCATGGTAGAATCTAGGCGGTGGGCACATGGAGTGTTTGCTGTAAAATTCTTTCAACTTTGCTGTATGTTTGAAATTTTTCTGCCAAGGGACCTGAATCCTTTCCCAATGACACCTTGGGCTGCGCCTGACCCACCTGTTTGCACGGAAAACCCAAGGGTTCGCTGAAGCAGCTCCTAGATGACTACAGGCCAGAATAATAAACGTAGCCTTATACTTCATTTTCCCAGCATGAAATTTCCCGTTAGACGCAGCCAGCTGCAGATTATCATTCAGGGCCTTTCCAGGCCCACCTGAAAATGTGCCTGTCTTTGGGGCGTCTGGGTGGCTCAGTTGGCTAGGCGACCCACTTCGGCTCAGGTCATGATCTAGCAGTTTGTGAGTTTGAGCCCTGCGTTGGGCTCTGTGCTTACAGCTCAGAGCCTGGAGCCTGCTTCGGATTCTGTGTCTCCCTCTCTCTGCCCCTCCCCTGCTCACCCTCTGTGTCTGTGTCTCAACAATAAATAAACGTTAAAAAAAAAAAAAAAAAAAAGGAAAAACTGTGCCTGTCTATCCTCCACACCTAAACTAACTTTGCGTAACGAAACTTCCAAGTCTACAAGGTAGTGTCTTAACATCTTGGATCCTGAACTTAAAGCTCTGAATCTTAAAGCTACTGGTGTTAAAATTTAACAGAATCAAATTTTAAAGATCTTATTGGCTTTATTCAACTATTCATGAATCTGGCAGCATCCCATGTAGCAGACAGAAAGGAGCTCTGAGGAGCTGGACAATGTGAAAGATTTTATAGGCAGAAGGGAGCAGAACAAGTAATACTAGGAAAAAGCAAGTTGGTTGTGGCCAGGTTATTTTCCTGGAGGGTTTAGCAGGAGTATATCAGGCAGATTACCCAGTCTGTGCTGACCAGGTTATTCCTGATTGACTGGTTTAAGAGTCCATTTCTGGAAGATCCTGAAACTGTAATGAAGTCTTAGTTTGGTGAGGTGGGGCCCATTTTGGGCCTGTTGTCTTGTTTTTAATATTGCTATTTAATCTCTTAAAACTGCACCCAAGTCATAATACACAAGTGATGTAAACACGATCACTTTTGAAAATCAAATTAAAGTTTATTTTTCAAATCTTGTTCCTTTGCTCCACAAAGAAAGAATTGAATGGAAAACAAAATGCTGCATATGTCTAAGATCCCAAGAGATTCTGGAAAATTAAAATCTTTCTAAATTTATTATTGTCAAAGCACAACCTTATAACTGTAGACAGAGCAGCAAAAAAAAAAAAAAAAAAAAAAAATTTGGAGAGTCTATAGGAGGTCATTTAAATATCTGTTAGGATTATGGCCCTAACAAAGAGGAAGACTATATGGAAAGAATTCAGAATAGAATGATGCAATAATGAGGTATTTCAATGCACTCCGTGGATGTAGCATCTGGGTGGTGTTACCAACTTAAGAATTATAATGTGTAGCCTGAATCTAGGGGACTAAGCTAGGTGATTGCCACCTTTTTAGGTTCTGACTTTTTGTTACAGCATCAGTACGCAGGTAAAAAAAACTAGGACTTTCTGGTGCTTAAAAAATCCTAGCCAGCTGAGAAAGTCACCATAAAACTGCTTTAAAAGAAAAAATTTTTTTATATATTTTAGAGAGAGAACAAGAGTGAGTGGGGGAGTGACACACAGAGAAGGAGAGAGAGAGAATCCCAAGCAGGCTCTGCACTGTCAACGGGGAGCGTGACACGGGGCTCGAACCCACAGACTGTGAGGTCATGACCTGAGCTGAAGTCAAGATTCTGACGCTTAACCAACTGAACCATCCAGGTGCCCCCATAAAATTGCTGTTAAGAAGAAATTCTTTTAACCGTCCAGTCTGGCCTCAATAGTTACGAGGGCCCGGTTAACTGAGTTTAAACCCTAGCTTTATTACCTCTCATTATGCGATCTTGGGAAAATAATTTAAACTTTCTGGGCCTCATTTTCCCATTTGAAAAAGGAGGATGGTAAGATTAGCACCAGCCACATATGGTTGTTGTGGGGGTTAAGTGAAACAACCCAGGTATGGGTGTCTGGTCGACCCAGTTGGTAGAGCACATGACTCTTGATCTCGGAGTCATGGGTTTAATCCCCACATTGGTTGTCGAGATTATTTTAAGAAAAAAAGTGAAATATTTAATCCAGGTAAATCTCTTGGAACTGTGCTGGATACACAGCAAGGGCTCAAGAAATTATATTTATTATTATAACATTATTATAGCTTTATTATAGCTGTTACTATAATTTGATCCTCTAATCTCTTCCATCTCCAAGCTGCCCATAAGGAAGCCACCTCCAATATACTGCCTATAGCTCAAAAAAAGTCACTAAGAAGACACTGAGTCCTTCCTCTATTCCCTGGGAAAATTGCAAAACCCACAGACAGTACAAATGGAAATTGCCTGAACTCAGTGTTCAGAAATTATAATTAGCTGTTACTATACAGAACATTACATTAAAAACTCTTTACCTTTAAATTTACATTAATTGTCCTGTCTTCTTGAGAAGCACTGTGATGGTAGATACGATGTACAGAAGGTAGTTTTTGTCATGCATCAAACAATAAGGGCCATCAGCAAAAAAAAATTAAGCAAATTGCAAATAATTTGGATTTTGATTTCCGACCTTACAATCATAATCTTTTTTCAATAGTATGAAGACAGATTAACCTGAGTAAAAAATAACCACTCCTGACCATCAATCTAACCTGTTTTTTCAAAATACCTCTCTTATGCATCCCTGCCAAACAATGACTAAAGAAAACTTTTGGGCCGGATTACCTATTTGTAAGACAAAAGGGCTTATTTAGACTTCTCATCCATTTACCCACCACTTCATCTTCCTGGACTACCTTTCTCTCAGGTAATGCCACAATCCTACCAACTTTGGCACTGGCTTTGACCTGCTCCCTTCCCTGATCCACAGAGATCCAAGTTCCATGCTTTTCACTGTGGTCAGATCTTGATGTCACTCACCTTCTCTGCTTTCCATTCTCTTATCCAGCTCCCCACTCTCTCAGAATCCTACAGCATCCTCTTTACGGTGGTCCAAGATAGTGGTTTTCAATTGTGTTTAGCCCTTGCTAAACCCTTTCTTAAAAATGAACCCCCTTTATAAACAGCAATAGATACTATTGCGTTGCTATACATTTATTTGAAGAATTCGACTTTGTAACATTGGCATATTATAAAGAACTCCCAGACCACTGGAAGCTGCTTTGTTGAACACCAACATTTGAAATCAGGGGTTTGTGGATGATTGTTGGAATCTACTATCAGCATTAACATATAATTTATTTCAGTATTTGATGGCTCAATATTGGGAAAAAAACCTAATCTATTTAGAGAGGTGTTTGTAAATAGTCACAGTTTGTAAACAATTTAAGATTTTCTTCAATATAAACTATTCAGAAGTTTGAAAGAGGAATAATGGAAATTTTCGTTTCAAAGATGAAGCACTAAGAATATATAACACATCCTCGTGCTTTATTGTAAATAGAAAATGCCGGTCGGAGGCGGGGGTGGGGGGGGTGGGTTGCCTCTCTGGTTCAGTCAGAAGAGCATGTGACTTTTGATCTCTGGGTTGTGAGTTTGAGTCCCACACTGGGTGTAGATTACTAAAAAATTAATTAAATAAACTTGAAAAAATGGAAAGAAAATGCAGAAGACCAATATTTAGAGTAGATGCTAAGATGCATATAATGGGAATTATCGCCAGATGACAGGCTATGTGTCCACATGTCTTTACATAACCGTATAAGAAAAAACCCTCCTGTGTTTCTCCTTTACTCTCCCATGACTACCACATCCGCAGCACTTCTGATACAAGATGTGTGTGGTTTCCAAGCCATTCTGCGACACCAGATGGGTGTCCTACAGTTCGATTCAGTTCTGACGCTATCTACCTGAAGTTAGTGTCAGATCCCACAGGTTAAGTCTTCAGGCCCACAAGCCTGCCTGCACTTCAGATGCCACTTGCAAGGTCCCAGTTGTCACCCCTATGGATGGTTCCTGATTTATGACAGTTCAACTTAGGATTTTTCAACTTAACAACAGTGTGAAAGCGATATATCTTCAGTGGAAACTGTACTTCGAAGTTTGAATTTTGATCTTTTCCTGGGCTAGGCATATATGGTATGATCTTTTGGGATGCTGGTCCCTCTCCCCTTGCTAAAGGTTAGGAGGTGGAGTGGAAAGTTTCAAGCTTCTAGCCATGGTTTGGTCTTTCTGGGGACCAGCTTCTATCTTGAAGCTATCCAGGAACCCACCCAGCATTGCCTAATTAGAACAAAAGACATTCCAAAGTATCTTGGAAATTCCAAGGGATTTAGGAGCTCTGTGTCATGAACCAGGGTCAAAACCAAGTATTAGAACACAAGATCTCCCAATGTTCTTATCACTTAGGAAATTACAAGGATCTTAGGAGCCCTATCCCAGGAAACCGAAGCATACGTGTGTGTGTGTGTGTGTGTGTGTGTGTGTGTGTGTGTAATTTTTTTTGTATTATTTCACGACAACCAACAGAAGCACACACCAAGCAGAGGGGTGGGTACCTCGCCTAGTTTTCCACAAGACCCACCCATGGATGCATGCTGCAGGGATGTTCTGTCATTCTGCTCTTTCCAAATAGCCAATAGCTTCATTCCCTAAAAGGAAAGAAAGAACCAAAAAAAAAAAAAAAAAAGCTTTGCATTATTCAAAACTCCATTTTAAAAGCATTGGTTTTAGTGGCAGATTTTATTATTACAAACCAAAAATAATAAATGGGTTCATTAAAACTGACCAAAACCAAATAACAGAACTTAGCATTACTGAGCATATCTTGTACTTAAATCCAGTCCCATGACATAGGATTTCTAGGCCTTTGATATAAATTGTAATACGGTATAATTAGCACCAACGGTCAATCAAAGAGCAAGAGAACAATGGAGAAGCCACCCTCTCGCATAGAGGAGCCAGTAGAGGTTCCTGCTCTGCAAATGCTCTAGCCTTTTAGTTTATACACACGGTACTAGTTCTAGATTTTGGGTGCATCGCAGCCCATAGCCATGTGGAGGTGATAGAGGGCAGTGGTTATGGTTCCTGAGCCAAAAGCTCTGTTCTCTTCCCAAAGCTCTCACTTGGTAGCCACATGACCTGATAAATCACTTCATCTCTCCAAATCTCACTTTTCTTATCCATGATAGTATCTACCCAAGGGTTGGAATTAAAAGATGATATAAAAACATAACTTAGCGCCGTGCTGCAACCGAGTAAAAAAAGAGCTTCGTAAGCATTACTTAGACAGTATTGCTTCTAATGCACACCTCATCTTTCCTGGGTAAATGGTTGCCTAATATCGAAATCTCATTGTGATAACTCTTGCAGAAGAGGATATGCTTATACTCATGTATGCAGCTTTCTGGGAACAGGCATAGACACGCCTACATTTTTTAAAATAACCAGTCTGTGCATATGCATGAAATATCTCTGGTACACTTGGATGAGGAGAAATAGGGCGTTGGGGCCAAGGTGGGAGGAAGATTACTCTTCACTCTATATCCTTCTGAACCTTTCAAATATTAGAGAGCACATTCACAAATATACGAACGAAGTAAGAGACAAGCACGGAACACATGAACAGATAACTCCACAAAAGAAGTACCAATAGCTAATAGACCATAAAAGGAGAATCCATTTTTCAACCGTTGGCTTAGTTTAAAAACTGTAATTGAGAGCATCACATGGTGACAACAGATATTTTCAGGCTCTGTTCTTGAGAGTCTAAATTGGAAGAACAATTTTGAAGCGTGATTTGCCAGTGTCCTACCAAATCATGCATACCCTGTAGGCCAGCAACATCACTTCTCAGCATCTCTCCTAGAGACCCTTACTTGTGTGATTGAGAATATGTATGTGCAGGGATGGGTACTGCAGCGTTGTTTGTAACAGCAAAAAACTGGAGGCAAGTTCAATGTCCACCAATAAGGGAACGTTTAAATAATCTATAGCACATGCGTAGCAATGTCTGTATGCATTGACATCAAAAGATTTTCAAGACAAATTAAGTGAAAAAAGAAAAGTGAGAAATAATGTAGTGTGCTACTATTTTATGTAGAAGTTTTACGCTTATAAAACTTGTTCTGTTGGTATATGTATATATATGTATGTATGGTCTAGGAGAGCTTTAAACTTCTACAGAGGTTTCCTCTGGAGAAAAGAATGAGCCAACATTGCTGCTAGACCTTTGTGAGAATTTGTTAAACACTCTCTTTCATCAGGACACTTTACTGCCGTCTGTGCAGAACTATCACTAAAACTACGTGAAAACTTACTACCCTGTGAAGATTGCCCCCTAGGGTTGTTCAGGGGTACAACCTGCATGATCCTGCTCTTTGTCTATAGAGGACATGCCCCTTATGTGTAAGAACTAAACTTCTTTGCGGTGACACTGAGATCAAGTTTTATTCTGAGCTCTACACAAAACAAGGTAACAGTTACCTTGGCCACATGGATAAACATCAGGTCGTTTTCAGTGTGTTAAAATTTAGCACGTAACACATTTCAGCGTGCAAAGGCAGCTAAGTGGCAATGCGGTGAGGTCTGTGGGTTTAATATCATCGCCAACATCAGAGACTGACTGCTTCCAAGTGCAGGGAGGATTTGAGCAGCAGCAACCTTGGGTATCAGATGAGATAAATTAATTACCTCTCAACTCCTTCCTTTTAGATGATAGGAGAGCAATAAATCTTGCATAACAAAGTATCATTTCTTCAGTGGAACCAGGTATCCATCTTCTTGCTTCTCTTTATATTTCAAACCATGTTTTGGAGGCACCAGGAATTGGTAAAGTATTTGCAGCAATTGCTCATGGCAGCTTCGAATGTTTTTGCAATATTAAACAATTCAAATTACTGTTAAATTTCTATGCGGGTTTAGATATACAAGGGTCAAATGTGTTACTGGTTATTTATAGTGGCAATGAAATTGGCATTGAACATAAAATTGTGAAGAATTTTGTTTGTATGAAAATATTAAATAGTATTTCATTAATTTTTCAAAAAATCAAGTCAAAAAGTGTCAGTTTCTTCAAACAATTTATTTAACAAATTTTATGTTTAGTGTATATGCTTCATTTTTGCTTTTTTGGTTTTTCATGTGTGTGTTTTGTTTCTGGGGGCTTCTGTGGGTCAGGAATTCAAGTAGAACTCAGCTAGGTGGCTCTTCCACATGTGTTGGCTTCCACATGTGATGGCTTCTGTTGCCCCCATTCACTTGCTTGTATTTGGTTGGTGGCTTGGCTGGCCTCTCTCTCTCACGCCGGTCTCAAGTCATTTAGCCTCTTTAGACTGGTTCCATTTCTTCCCATCTAGGGTGCCCCCCGTTGCCAGCTGCAGCACTTGTCCCTCAGGGTCCCAGGAGTCTGCTCAGGCGAATTCTGGGATAAACCATGGAGTCTCCCAGGAAGAACTTGTCCTTGATGTGGGGCAGACAGGGCATAAGGCATCTCTGCATCCAGGACCTGTCTTCCCGTCACAGGGAGCTCAGCTTTGCAAGCTATTCTGAGCATTTCTGGCCACTCCCACATCCCACCAGCCTCTCAAGGTCTATTTTTGCTTTTTATGTATTTTTTTTAAAGTTTATTTATCTTGAGAGAAGGAGAGAGATCACACGCGAGCATGTGCCTGTGAATGGGGGAAGAGCAGAAAGAGAAGAAGAGAGAGAGGGAGGGAGGGAAAGAATCCCAAGCAGGTTCCGCGCTGTCAGCATAGAGCCCAATACGGGGCTCGAACCCAGAAACCGTGAGATCATGACCTGAGCCCAAATCAAGAGTTGGGCCACCACCTGAGCCATCCAGGTGCCCCTATTTCTGCTTTTTAATTTTTAATAGGTGATAGTGAATGTTTTAGAAGAGGAATAATTTTTGGAAAACAAATGAAACTTTCAATAGAAATACATTCAAATTTTGGTCGTTTTGACCATAGTTACATCTTTCTTTGTCTGTTTGTTTTGTTTTCCTTTTTTCTTTTTTTGATTATAGTTACATCTTATTTTTAATTCTTTAGATCATTAGTGTCAATAGAAGACAAATTGTGTGAAAAATCTTTATTATAGTAATAAAATTAATGATTTAGATAAAATAAAGAAACATAACTTTATGGGATAAATATGTAATAATTTATGAATTGTGAATGTTTATTTTATCCCTCATACAAACATCACCAGTCCATCAACAGAAGACTAGATATGCCCAATAATTATTAAATTTGGTCATCTTGGGTATTTTATCAAATGTCAATCACAGGGGCGCCTGGGTGGCGCAGTCGGTTAAGCGTCCGACTTCAGCCAGGTCACGATCTCGCGGTCCGTGAGTTCGAGCCCCGCGTCAGGCTCTGGGCTGATGGCTCAGAGCCTGGAGCCTGTTTCCGATTCTGTGTCTCCCTCTCTCTCTGCCCCTCCCCTGTTCATGCTCTGTCTCTCTCTGTCCCAAAAATAAATAAACGTTGAAAAAAAAAATTAAAAAAAAAAATGTCAATCACATAAAAACACGACCATGAACATATTTTTCAACTTTGACATTATAAAGGTACATCTATCAAGGTAGAAGAATTGTGTTTCATTTAATAGTTTTCCAGTCTGATTTATAATTTGTAAATATTTAGATATATGATATGTATGTCTCCATTATACACTTGGCCTGGGGTCTGAAAATGTAAGGGGCACATTTATAAAAATATATATATATTTACACTGTATTTACATCATATATATCTATATATATATGATGTAAATAAAATTAACATCACACCATATAGAAATATCATTTCAAGATGCATCATAGACCTAAATGTGAAAGGTAAAACTCGTATGTTTCCAGATGAACATTTAGGATACTATTTGTTGGCCTTAAAACAGGACACAAAAAGCATTAATAATCAAGAACATAATTTGATAAATTGGACTACCTTAACATTAAGAAGTTCCATTCATCAGGGCACCTGGGTGGCTGAGTCAGTCAAGCGTCCGACTTCAGCTCCGGTCATGATCTCAAGACTCGAGTGTTCGAGCCCCACGTCGGGCTCTATGCTGACAGCTCAGAGCCTGGAGCCTGCTTTGGATTCTGTGTCTCCCTCTGTCTCCGCTCCTCCCTCACTCATGCTCTGTCTCTCTCCCTCTCTCTCTCAAAAATAAACATTAAAAAAAATTTTTTTAAAAAGAAGTTCTGTTCATCAAAGGATACCACTAAAAGAATGGAGAAATTAACCAGAGTAGAAGATATTTGAATATCTGAAATCTAACAACAGATTTGTGTCCAGAATATATAAACAACCCCTTCAAATCAATTTTTTAAAGGCCAAACAGCCCAATAGGAAAATGAGCAAAGTCTTGAACTTCCCAAAAGATGATATTCAAATGAACAATTAACATAAAGCTATAACAAGGTGTTCAGCCTCGTAAGTTTTCGGAGAAATGTACATTAAAACTACTGACTAGAGTAAAACAAACAGTAAATCTTGCTGAGGATGAAGAGCAACTGGAACTTTCATGATCCATTTTGGAAAATCCTTTGGTATCATGTAGTAAAGCTGAATAGACACTATATGGCCAAGCAAATGCACTCCTGGATATATGCCCAACATAAATGCACACATACGTTCATGGGATACGTATAGGAATGTTCATAGCAACACTATTCATAATATTCCCAAAATGCCAACAGCCCAGATGACCATCACCATCAGGAGAACTAAACTGTGGTATATTCATACAATCCTGACAGTGAATGCACCTATTACTATGCAGGACAATATGGATGACTCTTACAGCATCATGTTCAGTGAAAGAAGACAAATACAAGATTGTATAAAACACAAACCAGGCGAAAGTCAGCTGTGGCATTATTAGTCACGGCAGCAGGAAGTCATGACTGGAAGGGACATGACCTAATATTCTACTTCTTGATCACACTAGCATTCACACAGGTGCATATGCAGAATGGATGCATAGAGGGAGACAAAGGGTCTAATGTGATTCCCCTCGCACATCTTGCGGCTCAGCCCCTGCCCAGCCAAGGGACTATTGCTTACAATCTCCCTCCTGTAAACTCTCATACTCCCTATAAAGGTTCTTCCCAGGATTCCCCCTAGGAATAAGAAACTGCTGGCTCCTATTGAAGCACTTTGGTAATTCTCCAGGACTAGGTCCCCAGGGAAGATCACGTGCCAAACAGTGGTCCACTGTGTGAGATGTCTTCCCCTTCCACCCCACAGCACCCCAGAAACCCTGCTGATGTCAAGTCTGTGGTTTACTGGACCTGACAGTGGGCCCAGCCTCCCCTTCATGAGAGTATGTTTTTTTCATTACTTCAGTGTTGGGCAATTTTCTTTTCACTGCCTCTCAAGTGTTCTGATAAGCATCATTGGAAGACACAGATGGCGCTTCAAGAATTTCCCTGCTCAACATTTACATAAGCATGAATTGCAACAACAAGAACTTGAGCAATATGACTTCCATGAAAGTCTTCATTTACCACAGGTAGAATTTTCCCCAGCCTAACATAGCCTGGTTTTACAGCCCTGTGAAGCATGCTTGAGCCAACAGTGAATTATTTTATTTGGTATAATCCATCAAAGTGGAATAAATGGCTTTCATCAGCAAACATTCTGCAATCCCAACTAGATATGACTACTGCATTATTTCCTGCAGAGTGATGCTTTTTTTTTTTTTTTTTTTCTCATTTAACATACCCTATAGGCAGCTTCCTGGACACTGTCAAGCCATTCTGCCCTCCTGATCCAGGGACACAATTGATAACCTACCACAGGTCATGAAGGCATCATTGTCATTATTAATGAAAGCAGTCGCAAGAGCAGGGGCCTGGAGCAAATCAAAGGGAAAAGAAGGTAGGATCGAGCAAGGCTCAGGGATGGGTGGGTTAGAGTGCAGTGTATTTTGTGTATATGACTCAATCCTTTTTTAAAAAGAAAACTCGGGGCACCTGGGTGGCTCAGTCGGTTAAGCATCTCTTGATTTTAGCTCATGTCATGATCTTCAAGCCTTGTGTCAGGCTCCGCCCTGATAAGCCTGCTTGGGATTCTCTCTCTCCCCCCTCCCCTCTCAAGACAAATAAATAAACTTAAAAAAAAAAAAAAGAAAACTCAAATTTAATGGTTTGTTATTTTATCTGCCTGAAAGTATGTTATGTCAAAACATCAACATCGGCTTCAACTAGTTTGCCTCAAGATAATTATGTCAACAAGGTCACATACTACAGTAAAGAGGCTGATTTCTTTTCTTTTCTTTTCTTTTCTTTTCTTTTCTTTTCTTTTCTTTTCTTTTCTTTTCTTTTCTTTTCTTTTCCTTTTTTATGTTTTCTGATAGCTTCTAAGTCTTACACCTTGCTCTTTCCCTTGCATCCCACATCTTGGCAAGCTGATAAGAAAGTGTGGTGCTCCCCCCTTTGGCACCAACAGGGAGTTCAAACACACACGGAATCCTTACCTGGCCTTACCCCAAACATAATACCCAGAAGCCGGTCTCTTTTCTCTGCTCTCTCAAACTATTTTGAGACCTGCTGGGGGGACACCCTATTCTTCTCAGTAAGTAGTAAACCTTTTTCATACCCTTTTGGGGTATGTGTGCCATAATCAGTCTCCACATCCCAACATACCCTAGGGTTTAAAATATCCCCAGGAGGGGCCTCTGGGTGGCTCAGTGGGTTGAGCGTTTGACTCGGTTTCAATTCAGGTCGTGATCTCAGGGTCGAGGAATTGAGCCCTGCGGCAGTCTCCATGCGTGGAGCCTGCTTCAGATTCTCTCTCTTGGGGTGCCTGGGTGGCTCAGTTGATGAAGCATCTGTCTTTGGCTCAGATCATGGCCTTCTGGTTCTTGAGTTCGAGCCCAGCGTCAGGCTGTCTGCTGTCAGCTGTCAGCACAGAGCCTGCTTTGGATCCTCTGTCTCCCTCTCTCTCTGCCCCTCCCCAGCTTGTTCATTCTCTCTCTCTCTCTCTCTCTCTCAAAATAAATAAAACGTAAAAAAAAAAAAATTCTTTCTCTCTCTCTCTCCCTCTCCCCGTCTCCCCTGCTCATGCTCTCTTTCTGTCTCTCTCTCAAATAAAAAAAAATAAAATAAAATAAACAAGAATAAAACAACCCCAAGATGAAGGTCCCCAGAGGAGCTCCGTAAGTATAAAAAATGGTGCACCTACATTATGCCCTCATCACAATGCTTTGGTGTGTCACCTACTTGAGAGAAGTACTTCAGCTCCTCTCTTCCCAGACCCCCTCCCTTGGTTGTCTTTGGAAGCCCCCTAACAGGTCCTTCTGTGCAACTATAAACTGCCAGCCTCGGTCTCCACCTTCAATTGCCAGTTCTTTCTCTCCTGCTCCAACAATCCCATGTTGCTGTCCACTGCCCATACGGTTACCTCCAGGAAGTTCCCGTTGGTTGCTGTGGCAGAGGCAAATCGGGAGAGAAGCTTTGTCTCTTCTCATGTGAGCTTCAGCCCTGACCCAGCCCGGATGTTCTCCCACGTTGCGCTCCAGGGCATGAGACGGATCACCCCAATCACATCCACCCGCTGCTGTGTCACCGCACAGGAGAAGGTCCTTTCCCTGTTGCAAGCAGGCCCGGAGGAGCATTTCAGGGACTCAGGCAACTTGACAGCTTCAGAATGGTTTCCTGCGAACTTACCCCCCACGTGGTTTCCTCTCCATACCCTGGCGGGCACGAGCAGTACTTGACAGACCTTCCGCCAGCAGCACCTGGTCTCCGTCTCCATGGCAACAGGCAGGCCTGAAGGAGGACAATCTCCAGCTTCCCTCCGGAGGACAAAATTAGGGTGCCCACATGTAAGTGCACCAAGGAAACAAAGATAATTAGGTAAAGAGAAAATGGAGTCAGCGAAGGAGCAATTAATCTGGACAATGAACAAAATGAAGTTAACAAAAGTAAGAGAAAATATGCAAGGATGGAAAGAAGTTCATGATGTAAAATCTAGTGAAAAAAGGCAAGTTATAAAGGGTATGTAAATTATGCTTTTATTTTTGTTTCCTTGAAGGAGACGCATATAGGTAGGTATAAAGCGGCAACTATAGCCTTGTTTTTTCCAAGAAATGACCCATTTCTATATTTTGTCTATGGCAATAAATCAGACTCTAAGTTCTACTGCACTGGGTCAGTGGGGAAGTCTATTTCAGGCATTACTAAAGGCTGCTTAACGTCCTTTCCCACAACCCAATACCTGCCTCCATGACAGGCTAAAAAGGAACAAGAGGTCTTACTCAGAGCTCAATATTTAAAGAAGCTTCAAATCTTTCAGTATCCACTGAGATGCCATTGTCCAAACTCTCGTGGTCCTTTAATGTTAATTCTATCCCATGGAAATGTGAAGGAGCTCTGTGGAAAAGGCATTGTATGCACTGAGGATGTTAAAAGAGACAAGTGAACATTGTTCAATATCCATTAAAGAAAAAAATTATAAATCCAAACTAGGCAGAAGAGAAACGAGAATAATTGATTATACAAAATCACCAACTGAAACTCTTAGGAAGGAAAATTAGAGTCAATGACATCTAAAACTCAACATATAGGATAAAGTCTAGGCTGGACAGAGGTGAAGAGAGGATTGCTAAACTGGAAAACATCATGGTAGCATTTGCTCAGAATGCATCACAGAGACAGTTAAGAGAGGTGGATAATAGATCCAGAGACTCCAAAATACATAAAGTGGTGTTCCAGAAGGAGACGCTGGATTGAATGGTACAGAAGCCATGTTTAAGGCAATGACTTGAAAATTATCCAGAATTATTGAAAGGCAGGATTCTTCAGATATAAATTGTGCTTTAAAATACAAGAAGGGGGGCGCCTGGGTGGCGCAGTCGGTTAAGCGTCCGACTTCAGCCAGGTCACGATCTCGCGGTCCGTGAGTTCGAGCCCCGCGTCGGGCTCTGGGCTGATGGCTCGGAGCCTGGAGCCTGTTTCCGATTCTGTGTCTCCCTCTCTCTCTGCCCCTCCCCCGTTCATGCTCTGTCTCTCTCTGTCCCCAAAATAAATAAACGTTGAAAAAAAAATTTAAAAAATAAATAAATTAAATAAAATACAAGAAGGAACAAGAAAAATAAACCTACACTTAGACTTATAAAAGTGATATTGCAGAACATCAGAGATAGAAGACGATCTATGAAGCTACCAGAGAGAAGAAGCAGATGGCGGGAATGATCTATAATTGGCCGTAGACTTCTCAGCGGCAGCAAACAGACACCAGAGATGCTCAGGGAAAACAACTGACAACCTAAAAGTTTTTATTCAGCTAAGCTGCCATTTAAGAGTGGGCTCAAAACGTAAGGCACACAAAGACTAAGAGAGTTTGCTACCCCCAAACAAAAATATCAGGGCTCGCAAGGCAACTCCAGCTCTGATCCGCCATGAGATCAGGTGTTGCCAAGAAAGGGCACTGATTCTGAAAACAGTTGCCATAACTCAGTGTCCTGGGTGCCAGACATTCTTGTAAACCGTCTTAATCCTTTAACACCTGTGCCATGCAAGCGGTCAAAGTATGTGAATATTGAATAGGGGGAAATAAAAGTAGTCCCTGTTTTATGTTACTTTGCCTCTGTAATAACTCCTTTGCTTGACTTCTTTGGAGAAAAAAGTGTTATATGTTTTCCAGATGAGGTGGGATAAGAAAGAATAACACCCCTCTCACCTAGAGGATTCTGGCCAGCACAATTGTCTGCAATGAAGCTCCATGATTATTATAAAGGAAGTACAAGCCCCATTACTAAAGCTCAACACCTCACAGGTAGGAGACCCTTAAACCTCAGACCCCTTTTCCTTGTAGTTACAGCAATTCTTGACAAAATAGTAGCCCAGAAAACAGAAGGGCAGGAAATGGCAAAGGTAGGTATGACAACACCAGATAAGAGAGAGAAAAACGTTTTATTTTATTTAAAAACATTTTTTAAATGTTTATTTACTTTTGAGAGAGAGAGAGAGAGAGAGAGAGAGAGAGAGAGAGAGAGAGGTGCGAGTGGGGGAGGGGCAGAGAGAGAGGGAGACACAGAATCCAAAGCAGGCTCCAGGCCCAGCTGTCAGCACAGAGCTCGACGTGGGGCTCAAACTCGCAGACCATGAGATCATGACCAGAGCCAAAGTCAGATGCTTAACGAACTGAGCCACCCAGGTGCCCCAAGAGAAAAACATTTTAAGAGCACGTCTGAAAAGATCCCTAAAGTTCCAACGCCACCACAAGGCTGATGTCTACCTTCCCCACCAGACTGTGAGAGCTTCCTGAGGGCAGGGGCTGTGCTTATACAGAGTAGACTTCTATAGTTCCAGACACAGTGCCTGACACACAGGCAGCAGGTCCTCAATGAATAGTCATTAGGATAAAAGGACAAGGGGACAAAGGAGGAAAAGAAAGGAGGAAGCAAACTGAAGAAACCCAAGGAAGTCCCAGTTGGCTGCTCCTAAGGTGTGTTGACTCTATTTTCTTATTTTCTGTATTCTTGATGCTAGAGAGACTGTTCCTCCCAGGGGTAGTAAGTTCCTACAGATAGCAAATGACTCCCCTACAAGTGTGCCTTTGATATGTAAACCAACCAATCCAGAGCTCACACCCTCAACCCTCTTCTTTATCAAACTCTCCCACACCAGGCTGTATTCTTCTTGCCCTAAATCACCCCAGGGCCAGGTACTGGACAAATAGAGACCACCCTTATAGCCCAGAGTCTGCCAAAATGATTCAAACCATCCAATCCTAAGTCTACTCATTGTATCAATCCTGCCTTGCCGGTTCTTTCCCAAGAGAACTCCAATAAAGGTTCTGGTCCATACTCTGCCCTCTCCCACTGTTCTGCCCCCTGACCATCCTTGGTCCTTCCCCCTGCGGCCCTGTGTCTCTCCTGTTTCTAGGGATCCATGAGCATAAACTTTTTCCTTCATGACAGCTATATCCATGTCTGCTGTCTTACCACACCTGAGTAAAACAAATCTGGCAACATTTTGAACATACCAGGGCAACCTTTTTTTCAAAGAAATAGATCTCCAGCTCCGTAACAGAATTGTATGGAGAAGACAGGTAGGTTATATAGATTTTTATTCTATTATCTATTCCGTAAAGGAAAGAGAAGCTTGCAAAAAAAAAAAAAAAACCCACAAATTTTATGAGATGAAAACAAACAGAGCCATATCTTTTGCATTCAGCCAAAGATGGCTTCAAAGTCATTCAAAGTCAGTCATTCAAAGACAGCATCTCTTCTTTTCTTCTTCAGATATGCTTGATCAAGCCCTAAGAAAATTATAGCTTGATTCTGGAATTTTATTTTATTTTCTGAAATTAAAAAAAAAAAACTTTACTATCCAGCAAGGCTGTTTCAGTTTCCAGTTGCGAGAAAATGAAATTAACAATAGACATGTTTGTTCCTTTTGTAATCAATACAAGGAGCATTTAACTGTGTGAGGCAGCAATGAGACAAAGTTAATCACAGTTTGTACTGTTCCAGTAGCTCATTTGGAATATTTCTCTTTCTTCAGTCTCACTGTTTGTGATTCAGTTTTCCTGGAAATGAGTGTGGACCAGATGAAGCCAGTCACAAGCTGTCCTAGAGTATTTTTCCTCTACAGACATTAATATATTTCAGCTATATATCAAAACTCTAGTTATAAAACATCACTTCCCTACCTACTAATTTTTAAAACAATATTGAAATGTCTTTTTCTGTTTTCCACAATTCCCTCTGTGTAAGAAAGGCCATCAGAGTAAACCCAGAACCATAGATGATCCTAACCATCTCCTTTGCCCCTGTTTTGGTTTCTGCTTATCTTCTTAAAGTCAGTTCATTCCTTCAACAGGTATTTATTGAGCACCTACCATGTCTCAGGCCACAAGGTGGTTTGTTCACTAGGTATTGTCCCTCTTGTCATGGAGCTAACAATCTAATAAGAGAAATGGTCATTATTAATCTAATAATAACAAAAATTAATAATTAAGTACAACTTGTGTTAAGTGCTGTGATGTTAAAGTGCTAAATGTTACAATAGTAAAAACCGAGAGAACTAACCTGGAGGAATCACAGAAGTTTTCACTGAGAAAATGGAATTTGATGCAAAATCTGGAAGGATAGGGAAAGAATGCAAATTTTACAAGATGTAAATAGGGAGATTTTATAAGATGTGATAGGGAAAGAATGCAAATTGTTCCGAGTGTTTGGAACAGCATGTGCAAAGGCCCTGTGGCTGAAGCACAGGGCTGGGAATGGCTACAGAAGAGGAAGCTGCAAAGATGTAGAGATAGGTAGCAAGGTTAGGGATTTGGGGTCAAATACTAACATCACAAAGCCAAGTGAGGGGTTTTAAATAGGACGAAAATGTGATCAGCTTTCTATTTTAGAAGATCACTCTGGATTATATTTGAAATAGGAATGGGAGTGGGAAGCAGAAGAGTGAATGCAAGGAGACTAGTTAAGAAACAATTTCAAATGTTTAGCTAAGAGATAACGGCCTAGATGGTTGGCAATAAGTGTGGACAGCACGGAAAGTTTTGAGAAGTATTTAGAAAGCAAAATTGGCAGTCTTGGTTACCTACATGTGGATTGCTTGGCAGTAATTTCAGAAAAGAAAAATATAATTCTCATCATGCCTGAGAGGTAGCAAGTTAAAATGGGGAAAGCCTGGGTTGCAGAAGGAAAAGTATATTCAATTTTTAACTCTGCTGCTTATTAGCCGTGTGGTCTTGGACGAGTTATATAACCTCTCTGAGCTTGAATTTGTTGGCCAGTAACCCATGTTAATGTCACTCTATAAACTGAAGTCTGTAAGAAATACCTTGACTTTCTTCAAATAAACCAACTGGCTCTGGTTCCCCATTTTATTCGACTTGTGGGAGATTCAATCTTAGTTATTCTTGGGGTTACCCCTGCTGTGATTGGGCAAAAGTCTTGGAGCATTACGTAGTGCCAATACACAAGGGAAGACCTGGGTCATCAGATAACTGCATAGCCTAGTTACCACCAAGCCATCCATTATTCCAGAGTCTGGGATCTGTCACTTTTGTACCTTGCAAGGTAAAAGGATATTTCTGGTAAAGTCCAGAGATAATTTTCCAAGAGTCAGCCTTCTAAGGCCACCTCCAAGCCCAAAGGCCTCCCAGGGACCCGAGCCAGTCAGAAAATGAAATGCAGCTACCCAGTCCTTTCAGATAGGACTCAGAGAGAGAGTGGTGTGGATCCAGGACAAACTACCTAACCTACAGTCTGGAAGAGAGTCTGGGACCCAAATATAACGTCATGTGAAGATTTTATACGGCGCACCCTAGAAGGTGAACCTCATTTGTTTCTACTAGTCAGAACAAAGTTTTGATGGTCCTTCTTGGAGGACTCACAAACATTTCACCTGAGGAAACTTTCCTGTCCATCACATGGCATCTCAAAGGCACCTCCTTCTTTCAATCCCTCTGGGACACTCCAGTAGTTTTCTCCATAAATGATCTTGCAATGAGAAGAACACCTTCTCAGGGATGAAGGGAGGGTAACGTGAGTAAATCCAGCCAGAAGTCTGACACATTGTCACTTCCCTTCCCTTAAGATTCTGGAAAGGTGATAAGTTTCAAAACTCAGGGGAAAAAAAAGGTTCAAGACAGAACAATGTCCTGCAGATAGTATCTGGAAGGTGCAGAGGGAAGTTATAGCTCTGCCAACCTCAGCTGAACACAATGGCCACATGGGCCTAGTATTACGGGAGAGAACCACAAGAACTGAGTGAACAGGATCCTGTCAAGGCTGAGGTTCATTTCCACCAGTTGGTGAGGCAGCAGTTGTTAGGAGAGGAAGTTCAGTGAAGGCCCGAGTCAGGCAAACATAAGGTGAATCCTGACAGGGAAACACGAGAAGCCAAGGTAGGGTAAGGAAGATAAAAGAGCACATCTCTGTAATTTCTTTCCAGTAAGTACCACTCGTCCCTTGTGTCTCTGAAGTGTCTCTTCCTACACTCCAGTATCTAGTCAGTTTGCTCCACAGCAGTTTGAACCCAACATACATAGCTAGGGAAACAAACAGATTTTTTCAGACTTGTTTCGAATTCTGGATGTTCTGGTCCGTTCTCAGGTCTCTCCGTGGTGGGGGAGGGTAGGGGCGGTGGAGAGAGAACAGCTGGGTGAGGACCCGGCCTGGGAATTAATTTAGATGCAGGGCTGGCCTCCCAACTCGAAGCTACAGCCATCACGAACCACTGTGGCAAGATAATATTTTCAAGCTATTATCCTGTGTTCTTCCTTTCCCTCTCCCACCCCTTCTTTATCAAGTGTTTTCCTTTTTTTTCTCTCGCTCTTTCCCCCAAACAAAAATCAGAACTATCACTAAGTCTCCTGGCTTTGGCTTCCAAAACTCTAACCCCATGGAGTTAGCTAAATGTCCCTGAGCGAAGCATCAAGAGAAAGATATATGGGTTTTAAGAATGCATTTGTCCCAACAATCAGTGGCTTAATAAAGAGGAGTTTCTTTTTTTTTCTCACACAGCAGGAAGTCCTGAGGTAGGGCTTTGTTCTTTGGGTTCAGTGGCTCTTTGATGCCCAACTTCTGGGGCCCGGACTCTGAGTTTTTTCTGCCTTCCCATCATGAGTGCAGTAGCCCCCCATGTCACCTTCTCTCACAAACGTTTCAACAGGGCGAGCAAGTTGGATGTAACAAATGCTGTCAGTACCCTGCCCATACCCCCTTGGCATGTACCATTTTCATGGATGCTGGCCCAGCTTCAGACTGCTAGCAACCGACCCCATACACGCTCCTAGTTGAGGGTTCTCTGGCCACTGGGACCCCTGGGAACAGCACTCAAGCAATAGCTGATGGGAATCGTTGAGTAAGGCCTGCTCCTTGCCCTTGGGGACGGGGGCTGTTCCACATTGCTTCCCCGTGGGATTATGCCTCAGCTACCCCCAAGGGAACATGCTTTGATAACTCATCTTTCATTGGCGTCTTGCCTTTTCCAGTCTCACTTCCCCACTCCCTACCAGTGTTTCCTGGGAACATCTCCCAAACAAACTACTGATGCTCAAATGCTTGTTTCAGAGCCGGCTCCTGGGGGAGCTCAAACTAGGACAAGTAGCACCTGAACCTCATCTGCTCTGCCTGAGACTGGGGAGTTTCCCAGAAGCCCTCTGCAGACGCCCCTTACAGCCTATTGGCCGAAACTGGGTCACGTGCGCCCCCTTCCCGTTGGAGAGGAGTGAGGAGTCAGCACCTGGTTGGTGGAAGGTGGGTGAGGGATTCGGCAGTGTGGCCCTTGGCTGTTGTTGGGTTAACGAGTGTATTTGTTTGCATTAAGCTCAGCTACCAGGGACGGGAAACCCGCAAACAAGAGTGTTTGTTTTCTTCTTTTTGTTTTAAGTTTTTAAACGTTTATTCATTTTTGAGGGAGAGAGCGCGCGTGGAGGAGGGGGAAACTGCAAACAAGAGTGGTTTTTGGTTTTTTGTTTTTTTTTTTTTAACATGTATTTATTATTGAGAGAGACGACAGAGCATGAGCATGGGACGGGCAGAGAGAGGGGGAGACACAGAATCCAAAGCAGGCTCCAGGCTCTGAGCGGTCAGCACAGAGCCCGAGGTGGGACTGGAACTCACAAACCGCGAGATCATGACCTGAGCGGGAGTCGGAGGCTTTACCGAAGGAGCCACCCAGGCGCCCTATGGGTTTTTTTTTTTTTAACGTTTATTTGTTTATTTTTGAGAAAGAGAGAGAACACGAGCGGGGAGGGGCCGACAGAGAGGGAGACAGAATCTGAAGCGGGTTCCAGGCTCTGGGCTGCAGCACAGAGCCCCAGGCGGGGCTCCAACTGCGAGGTCGAGACCTGAGCCAAAGTCGGCCCAACAGAGCCACACAGGCGTCCCAACAAGAGTGGTTTCAACAGGGTAGAAGTATATTTCGCTTTGTCACGTAAACACGGAGAGGTGATTGCTGCCTGTTGGTTAGGGGACCAGACTTTTATTTGTTGCTCCACAAAGCACGGCTTCCTATGCCAACATAACCACGTGGTTTCCTACGCAGCAGGCGCTATGCTCTCCGAGGCATCATTTTGTGTAATCCGCTTAATCCTATGAGGGAAGTGCTCTTTTCCACTCTGTTTTACAGAGAAGGAAATGGAGATAGGGAGAGGTTAAGCTACTTGCCTGCTACGAAGTGGTAGAGCCTAGGACATTCTGGATCCGAAGTTTATGCTTTTCAGCCACATTTTTAAGAGAACATCTTTCTATCCAGGAACATGCATTTAGCATGTCGTCCTTAATTCCTTGTACATCTTTTAGTACATTTATTACTAGGATCTCTATTTTTCTCTGGTTAATGGTATCATTTTGGAAATTAAGTTTTCTTTGTGGCCAGAGTATCTACATAAATTGATGTTTTGTATATTGACTTTGTATCTGGCCATCTTAACTTATTAATTAATTATAATTTGTCTGGAGAATCTTGAGTTTTCTAGTAAACATTTGTAACCTCTGTGGATAAAACCAATTTTGTTTCTGCCTTTTCACTCCTAATGCCTATGTATCTTCTCTCCTTCCTTATCCTCTCCCTTTTCTTCCCAATTCCTTTCCTTCCTTGTCTGCTGGGCTGGCTACAACCACCAGTACGGTGTAGACTAGAGGTGATAAGGGAGATCACCTTTTTTGGTAGATACTATTTATCTGGTTAAAGAAATTTCTCTCCATTCCTAGTTTGCCAAGGTTTTTTTCACAAATGCTTTTGATACGCTTCTTGAGAATCTATGATTTTCCTTTTTAAATCTAATGTAAAGAATTACATTTACAAAACAATGTGAGGTGAAATTTGTATTCTAGGGATAAGCTGAACTTACAGTGTATTATCTTTTCTACACATTGCTGGATTCACTTTACTAATATTTTGTTTGGGGTTTTGCATGTGTATGTTCATGTATGAGACTGTAATTTTTCCTTCTCGTATCATCTCTCATATCTAGTCTAGTTACTGAGTTTGCACTAGCCTCATAGAACGAATTGAGGAGTGTTTTGTCCTTTTGCATTCTTTGGAAGTCTTGTATTAAATTGGAATCATCAGTTCCTTGAAAGTTTAGTAAATTTCCTTGTACGTATGGTGATGAGTTTTATACTTTAAACATTGTCTTTGCTCTTTGTTTTTAGATAATTTCAGCATATAGAAAAGTTGTAAGTACACTACAAAGAACTCCTGTATATACTTTACCCAAATTTTCCAGTTGTTAACATTTTATCATATTTGCCTTGTTATTATAGTACATGATATTTTTCTGAACTTGAGAATGTTGCAGACTTAAAGTTCCATTACTTCTTACTACTTTGGTGTATGTTTCCTAAAAACAAAAACACTCTCCTGCATAATAATATATAACCAATAAAACAAATTAACAGGTATTATATTTTCATCTATCCACAGACCCTTTCACGTTTCACTGTTAGTCCCAATGATGTCCTTTATTTGCCTGGGATCCAAGCCAAGCTCAGAATTGTACATAGTTGTAAAATCTCTTTATTCTTTTCAATCTGGAACCGTTTCTCTGCCTTTCGTGACCTTGACATTTCTGAAAAGGACAGTCTGGTTACTTTGTAGATTGTGGTGAAATTTGGGTTTGTCTGATGATCATTTATGATTAGATTCAAGCTGTGCGTTGTTGGGGGGAAAAAACCTCCCACAAGCAGATGTTGTGTTTTTTTCTCAGTGTAACATAACAGCACATAATGTCGATTTGTTCCATTACTGGTGATGTTAACTTTTATCATATGATTAAGTTAATGTCCCCCATGTTTTCCCACTGGTAAGTTAATGAGTATTTTGTGCTATCAATTAATAAGCAATTAATGACTATTTTTGTGAAGAGATACTTTAGACTCTATGAATATCTTGTTCTCCATTCAACTTTCACTCATTATTTTAGAATTTATTTATGATTCGTGTCTGGATTGTTTATTACTATTATTGTGGTTACCAATTGGTGATTTTCTAATTCTGTCATTCCTTCTACATTTATTTGTTGGCACACTCCTACAAGAGGTTTACTTTCTCTCCCATTTGTTTATATATTCATTTATTTTTATCACAATAGACTCATGGATTTTTATTTTATTCAGTAGATTCTAATCTGATGCAATGGCTTATATAAATCAAAATTATTTTTATAGCACGAATTATTCCATAAGTGACAGTTTCTATGACCTCATTGACATCCCCCCATAGTTCTTTGAGCACTTCATTGTTTTTCGGGCACAACAGGATGTTCCAGACCCATTTCTAGTTTCTCTACCCCAGCCCTGGAATCGGTCACTTCTCACAGAGAATGGAGAGGACAGAACTTCCCAGCGAGGGTTGGCATGTCCGCTAGGTACTGTATTCCTTTCCTTCCCAGAGGACAGAATTGCTGACCAAAGTCTTCCTTGAAAAATGGAATTAGGGAATGGATTGTGATGGTGAGGGGGTGTCAGACTGAAGATGCATGTATTTAATCCACGAAGTGGAGGCACGTGTTTGGTGTAAATGCAGATTGGTATGCCTTGGAGGTAAATTAAGCACAATCTAGTAAGCTTTCAAATGCACATACCCTTTGATACAATAATTCCACTACTAGGAATATAGTGTGGCTTTCCCCTATGCAAAGGACTTATATCCAAAGATACTCATTGTAGTATTGTTTAGAAACAATCTATAACCAAGGGATTTATTACATAAAGAAATGGAATATCAGCTGATAAAAAAGAATACGAATGAGTTAGTTATGAGCCAAAAAGAATGACTTCCAAGGCGAATTTTTAACCACTTGTTTAAAAGTTGTACAGAAAAACTATCCCTATATTTGTCCATCCCAGGAAAGACATAGAAGAAATGGTAGTAGTGGGCAGCTGTGGATAAACCACTTGAGTCGGCCTCTAGTGCTGGCGGCGTCACACCAGCTCAGGAGTTAGGTGAAATCTGCTTAGCATCACCTGTGATGGGAAATAACTCAAAGTTGTTTGTCCCTTCTCTCTTTATGTCTAGAAAATCCCACCCTAGTACCATGAAAAGAATTCAGAGCAGTATGATTAGATTAATGAAACAGGCTGGCAAGCCAGAGTGTCTGGGTTTGAATTCCAGCTCCATTGCTCATAAATCATGCAACCTTGGGCAAGTTATTGAACCTCTCGGTGATACGGTGTTGTCTAGAAATATGAGGATTGTAAGCCGAACATATTCAGAGAGTTGTAGGGGATTTGAGTGAGTAAATATATGTAGGAAATCTAGTTTCTGAGACAGAGTAACCACTAAAAAAAAAAGTGAACTATTAGTAGTAGTAGTATTAAACCCAGCAAGGGAAGAAAAACAGTCTCTAACTTTGGCAATCTTAAAGACACTTGCTTTCCACTGTATAAACACTAGTAATTTGATGATGATGATGATGATGCTGAATTAAAAAAAAAAGAAAAGAAAATCCAGTCATGATAGATTCAAATGAGCTCTCCAGCTCCACCCATAGGTACACTGGGGCACATATTCATTCATTCGTATTAGAGCCGGGTTCCCTCTTCCCTCCTTAGAACTGGTTGAACCACCCAAATTTATCACACCCGTTAAGTCAGCCCCTTTTTGTTAAACGTCTTAAAGCACAATATAAGTGATTAAGTTTGACCTTTTGCGGTTATAACTACATCAGACCACACGGTTCTGAGATTTCACCTGGATGATCTTAATTGGATTTTGACTGCCCTGAACACTGCAATCTGCCTTCTTCACAGCCTGCCTCAGACCTAAGCACTTCTCACCTGGTCTCCCTGTCTCTAGGCCTCTTTACTCAACTCCAACCCTCACGTTGATAGGGTAAAGTCCTTTCCTGCTTAGAAGCTTCCTTGACTTTCTCAAATGTACATAGAATTAAGTACTAATTAAAAGCAAAATAAAACAACAAATTAGGGTTTTTGTTTGATGCTGTGCTAAGAATTAAAAAGGAGAAGAGTGCCCATTTTGGAAATGATATTGAGAAACAAGAATTCTTCTACACTGTTAGTGAGATTAACCATCTTTTCTGGGGATAAAGCTGGGAAGATGTATCAACATTTTTAATGTGCATGTCCTTTGTCTCCGCTCTCCCCTTCTGGGAATTTAACTTCAAAAAATAAGTACACAAAGATGGTTGTACAAAGACTGAATATAGCTTTAAATCGTAATAACAGAGGATTGGTTACTTACTTATGATGTATTATACAACAGAATACTGTGCACCCATTAAAATGATTATATAGATCTGTAGTTACTGATGTGGAAAAATATCTAGTGTTTGGCACATGGCAGATATTCAGTAAATTTTAACTAAATGAGTGACTATAATAGGTAAAAAAAAAAAGTTACAAAACAGTATACATGCTCCTATTTTTTTGTTTTTTCAAAAATATATGTATCTCTGTGTTATATTAAATATATACATAATCTCTCTGTCTTTCCTATCCATCTTTCATCTGTCTCTCCCTTACTATATGAAAATACCCTGGAAATATTGGTAAAACAGTAGAGAGTATTGTTGGGAGAAGAGGGTTTTGGTGTGTTTTTTTTTAAAGATTTTATTCTTTAAAAAAATTTTTTTAAATGTTTATTTTTGAGAGAGAGAGAGTGAGTGCAAGTGGGGGAGGGGCACAGAGAGAGGGAGACATAGAATCTGAAGCAGGCTCCAGGCTTTGAACTGTTAGCACAGAGCCCAGTGCCGGGCTCTAACTCATGAACTGCAAGATCATGACCTGAGCCAAAGTTGGACTCTTACCAACTGAACCACCTGGCACCTCTTAAGATTTTATTTATTTATTTATTTATTTATTTATTTATTTATTTATTATTGTTTTTTAAATTTATTTTTTAATTTACATCCCAGTTAGTTAGCATATAGTGCAACAATGATTTCACAAGTAGATTCCTTAATTCCCTTACCCATTTAGCCCATTCCTCCCCCTCCACACACCCCCAACAACCCCGTCTTTTCTCCATATTTAAGAGTCTCTTATGTTTTGTCCCCCTCCCTGTTTTTATATTATTTTTGCTTCCCTTCCCTTATGTTCTTCTGTTTTGTATCTTAAAGTCCTCATATGAGTGAAGTCATATGATATTTGTCTTTCTCTGACTAATTTCGCTTAGCATAATACCCTCTAGTTCCATCCACGTAGTTGCAAATGGCAAGATTTCATTCTTTTTGATTGCCGAGTAATACTCCATTGTGTGTGTGTGTGTGTGTGTGTGTGTGTGTGTATACCACCTCTTCTTTATCCGTCCATCCATCCATCGATGGACATTTGGGCTCTTTCCATCCTTTGGCTATTGTTGATAGTGCTGCTATAAACATGGGGGTGCATGTGCCCCTTCGAAACAGCACACCTGTATCCCTTGGATAAATACCTAGTACTGCAATTGCTGGGTCGTAGGGTAGTTCTATTTTTAGTTTTTTAAGGAACCTCCATACTGTTTTCCAGAGTGGCTGCACCAGTTTGCATTCCCACCAGCAGTGCAAAAGAGATCCTTTCTCTGCATGCTCGCCAACATCTGTTGTTGCCTGAGTTGTTCATGTTAGCCATTCTGACAGGTGTGAGGTGGTATCTCATTGTGGTTTTGATTAAGATTTGATTTTTAAGTAATCTCTACACCCAACATGGGCCTCAGACCCACAAGCCCGAGATCAAGAGTTGCATGCTCCACCAACTGAACCAGCCTGGCACCCTGAGAACAGAGTTTTCACTTTCTATTGATGGGACTTTGGCACAGTTTAAGTTTTTTAAATTAATATATATTAATTTTATGATTTCTTCCAATGTTGAAAGAACAAAACCATAGTGTGTGGAAATTACAAACAAATAGGAATTCACTTGGAAGATAGAAGTATAAATTTCTATAACCTTTTTTTTAAGTTTTTAAAAAAATTAATCTCTGCACCCATCGTGGGGCTTGAACTCATGATCAAGAGTCACACGCTCTTCCAACTAAGCCAGCCAGGCGCCCCTAAATTCCTATAATCTTTACATGGATAACTTGACATTGTTTCAAAGTTCTTAAAAATGTACAAACCCACCTGAGAAGAAAAATACATTTTTCAACACAAAAGAAAAATATTCTTAAGATTCAAAAAAATGAAGCAGCCAGTATAGATAGATGAAAATGAACTGAGTAGACACTAGCCTTCTCCTCCCTCTCCCTAGCCCCAGGCAGAGAAAGGAGAGTGACAAGATTTCACTTCTAGATGGAAGGGGCTTGAAAAATACAGTAAGCTTAATTATATAGAAGAATTTAAAAAATTGTAGTTCTTGCACAACTGTGTTGGTGTCTAATATGATTGATTCTAAGATTTAAAGAAGAATGCATGAAAAAGATTGAAGAATATATATCAAAATATTCACATAGTGAATTTTAAAAAATTTATCCATTTCTTTTATTTCTTTTCCAGAATCAATAAGAATTACCTTTGGACTTGGAAAAAAAAAATAGTTCTGTTAGGAATGCTTGTGAGCATGACTTTTCTTGCTTTGCTTTTTTTTTAAATTTATTTATTTTTGAGAGAGAGAGCGTGAGTGAGTGGGGGAGGGACAGAGAGGGAGACACAGAATTTGAAGCAGACTCCATGCTCTGAGCTGTCAACACAGAACCCCACACAGGGCTTGAACCCACAAACCATGAGATCATGACCTGAGCTGAAGTCCAGCGCTTAACCAACTGAGCCACCCAGGTGCCCCTGCTTTGCTTTTAATAACATACTATAAATGCCATTCCACTTTGCTCTCACTGTGAAGGTGTTTATACTCATAGCTATTGACTTTGCCAAGCTGATCTTTTTTACTTTGTATTAAATCTAGTTTTCTGGGGATCTTTCTGTCATTTATGCTTGCGTTTTTCCATGTTCCCATGATGAAGGCAGAAGTCGGTTCTAGAACCCATTGTCATGGATATAGATGACACTAAATTGGTTTAGAGGCATGCGATGGCAAGATAATGTAATTATGTAGTCTCTGAGACAAAGTAGTCCTCTTTAAAAAATTAAGTCAGTGAAAAAAATTAACAATGATTTCCATAGAATGTGTTATGCTTTCATTGTTCTTTATTCAGTCACCTGGCTATGAGTAGAAATGTCTGGTGGGGTAAAGGTCAAACCTGGAGGTGACTCAGAGCCCTAGACTAAATTCCAATCTGATTTCTGTTACTCATTCACTGTGTCCAAGGCCCTCTGACCCCGTTTCCAAAAGGATTTAAAACAATGACCTGGTAAGGCCTCCCAGTGTTCAGAATAATGCCCTAAATCCAGCTTTTAAAATCTTTTTGCATGCAGGTTCTTATGTATTTCTCAGAGGATTATGTATTCTGAAAACAATAAGGTATTTAATTTACAGATGATGAAACTGAGCGGATAGATTAAGAGTTGACCAAGGTCATTCAGGTGGGTTGGGAGACAATAGAGATCTGTAAACCCAGAATTTGCACCCCTGGAACACTAATCACTACAGGAAAAATACACAAGCAACAATCATTTGTGAAGTGCCTCCCATGAGCAGGCACCGCGACAGGTGCTCATTTTATGGGGTTTTTAATTTCTCCACAACCTTGAAGTCTTGAGAGCAAATTATTATTCCCATGAAACAGATGATAAACGTGAGGCACAAAAAGTATTTGTGACTTCCTTATAGGCCATAGTTGGTAAAGGGAAGATTTCAGGTGTGAACCCAGGACCTCAGGTTCTATGTCAAATGTTTTTGAATGGATTGTGAAAAACCTTTGAACATTAATATTATTGTTAAAA
Source organism: Lynx rufus (assembly GCF_022079265.1). Lineage (NCBI taxonomy): Eukaryota > Metazoa > Chordata > Mammalia > Carnivora > Felidae > Lynx > Lynx rufus. The sequence continues at coordinate 118,767,235 of NW_025814856.1, read as the reverse complement.
TGGTTTCATCTGAAGGTCAGAATCTGGTTACCCTCTGGGGTGGGAGTGAGGATTGACTGGAAATGGGCATGAATGAACTCTTTAAAGTTTTAAAAACTGTTTTTATTTTATTTTTGAGAGAGAGGGAGAGAGACAGAGCATGAGTGGGGGAGAGGCAGAGAGAGAGGGGGACACAGAATCCAAGCTGTCAGCACTGGCCTGACATGGGACTCAAACTCACTGACTGTGAGATCATGACCGGAGCCGAAGTTGGACACTCAGCCGACTGAGGCACCCAGGCACCCCAGTGAATGAACTCCTTAAGAAGGAAACATTCCCTGGCACAAAAACAGACACATAGACCAATGGGATAGAATAGAAACCCCAGAACTAGACCCACAAACGTATGGCCAACTCATCTTTGACAAAGCAGGAAAGAATATCCAATGGAAAAAAGACAGTCTCTTTAACAAATGGTGCTGGGAGAACTGGACAGCAACATGCAGAAGATTGAAACTAGACCACTTTCTCACACCATTCACAAAAATAAACTCAAAATGGATAAAGGACCTGAATGTGAGACAGGAAACCATCAAAACCCTAGAGGAGAAAGCAGGAAAAGACCTCTCTGACCTCAGCAGTAGCAATTTCTTACTTGACACATCCCCAAAGACAAGGGAATTAAAAGCAAAAATGAACTACTGGGACCTTATGAAGATAAAAAGCTTCTGCACAGCAAAGGAAACAACCGACAAAACTAAAAGGCAACCAACGGAATGGGAAAAGATATTTGCAAATGACATATCAGACAAAGGGCTAGTATCCAAAATCTATAAAGAGCTCACCAAACTCCACACCCAAAAAACAAATAACCCAGTGAAGAAATGGGCAGAAAACATGAATAGACACTTCTCTAAAGAAGACATCCGGATGGCCAACAGGCACATGAAAAGATGCTCAATGTTGCTCCTCATCAGGGAAATACAAATCAAAACCACACTCATATATAACCTCACGCCAGTCAGAGTGGCCAAAATGAACAAATGAGGAGACTATAGATGCTGGCGAGGATGTGGAGAAACGGGAACCCTCTTGCACTGTTGGCGGGAATGTAAATTGGTGCAGCCGCTCTGGAAAACAGTGTGGAGGTTCCTCAGAAAATTAAAAATAGACCTACCCTATGACCCAGCAATAGCACTGCTAGGAATTTACCCAAGGGATACAGGAGTACTGATGCATAGGGGCACTTGTACCCCAATGTTTATAGCAGCACTCTCAACAATAGCCAAATTATGGAAAGAGCCTAAATGTCCATCAGCTGATGAAGGGATAAAGAAATTGTGGTTTATATACACAATGGAGTACTACGTGGCAATGAGAAAGAATGAAATATGGCCCTTTGTAGCAACGTGGATGGAACTGGAGAGTGTGATGCTAAGTGAAATAAGCCATACAGAGAGACAGATACCATATGGTTTCACTCTTATGTGGATCCTGAGAAACTTAACAGGAACCCATGGGGGAGGGGAAGGAAAAAAAAAAAAAAAAGAGAGGTTAGAGTGGGAGAGAGCCAAAGCATAAGAGACTGTTAAAAACTGAGAACAAACTGAGGGTTGATGGGGGGTGGGAGGGAGGGGCGGGTGGGTGATGGGTATTGAGGAGGGCACCTTTTGGGATGAGCACTGGGTGTTGTATGGAAACCAATTTGACAATAAACTTCATATATTGAAAAAAAATAAAAATAAAAATAAAATAAAAAACAAAAGAAATGAACAAAAAAAAAAAAAAAAGAAATGTTCCCTATCTTGATCTGGATGATGGTCCTATAGTTACATACATATGCAAAAAGTCATTAAACTGTACACTTCAGATTTATGCATTTTATCATATGTAAAGAACAGCTCAATAAATATTATAAAAAATATCACTTATTGTCCCACCCCAGTGCAACTATGTGATATGTTCTTTTCCACTTATTCCGAAAACACTTTTCCATAATGATTCATAATGTGCATGTTAATCATTTTAAAATGATGATGTTGATCGCTTCCCAACCTTTTGGCTAAGATCAAGTGTAAAATGATGATGTTGACACTTTTAGAAATACTTTCCTATTCCTTTCACTTTGGATTTTTTTTTTTCCACTTTGATTCTTAAAGCCCTTCTGCAAGGTAGGAAAGACTGGCATTGTTTTCCTCATTTGGTAAATGGGAATAAGACTCAAATGACCTAGTTTTATGTAACTTATGATTTATTTTCAAACTCTTTCCAAAAATATTGGAGGTGGTAGTTAAGGGATTTGTCCAAAGCCATGAAGAAGTAGGGATAGAACTAAGATGAGCTTTGAATTTGGTTCTCATTCCTCTGGGCTCCAGGTTCCTGTCACTACCTTCCATCTGTGCATGTGACAGGGGTGTGTGTCTTGGGGGCTCCACTCAGCTGTCCACATGCCACTCGGACATCAAACTAGCCTCTGATTCTTTAAGGAGAGAAGATAAGAAAAGAATGTGCAGGTCAGTTGCATGTCTAAGGTTCTGATCACCTTTTTAAAATTACATAAGCTAGGAGCATTTGGGTGGCTCAGTAGGTTGAATGTCCGAACTCTTGATTTTGGTTCATGGTCATGATCCTATTGGGCTCCACGCTGAGTGTGGAGGCTGCTTGAGATTCTGTCTCTCTCTCTCCCTCTGCCCCTTTCCCCCGCTGGTGTGCCCCCAATAGGTTGTGTCCAATTTTTCTCTATTACAAAGAAGGCTTGTTTTGAGTAATCTTAAATGTAAATTTTTTCCTGTTTGGTTATTTTCTTGGAATACATTTCTAGAAATAGAATTGCTGAGTCAAATTTCTAGTTAAATTTTTTTTTAACATTTTAAAGTTACACTAAGCATCTAATATCAACAATAAAAACAATTCATGAAATAGTCATTTTTTCATTCCACTACCCTAGCAAACTTTTCTGATTTTTTTCTTTTTAAATCTTGCCCATAAGCACATATGATTTATATAGTTACAGAATGCTTACTGTTTTGTCTTTTTTATTATAACTTTTTAAAAAGTAATTTCTATGCTCAATGTGGGGCTCTAACTTACCACCCCGAGATTAAGAGTCACATATTCTACTGACTCAGCCAGCCAGGCTTTCCTGTGATAAAAATCTTTATTAGAACTTATTAGCCCCTAGGGGCACCCGGGTGGCTTAGTTGGCTCAGGTCATGATCTCACGGAGTTCGAGCCCCACGTTGGGCTCTGTGCTGATAGCTCGGAGCCTGGAGCCTGCTTCAGATTCTGTGTCTTTCTCTCTTTCTGCCCATCCCCCACTTGTGTTCTGTCTCTCTGTCTCTCAAAAATGAATACAAGTAAAAAAAAATTTTAAAAAAGAACTTATTAGCCCCTACTTTTTATAATTTTCATTTTCCATGATTGTATACTAGTTTATCAACTTTAAACACTGTTTAACAATTCCTTGTTGTTGGGCATTCGGATTGTTTTCAATTCTTTAATTTTAAGGGTACAATAAATATCTGGTGCATTTAGCTTTTTCTTAAAAAAAATTTTTTTTAACATTTATTCATTTTTGGGAGACAGAGACAGAGTGTGAGCAGGGGAGGGGCAGGGAGAGAGGGAGAGACAGCATCCGAAGCAGGCTCCAGGCTCCAAGCTGTCAGCACAGAGCCCGATGCGGAGCTCGAACCCATGAACTGAGAGATAATAACCTGAGCTGAAGTTGGGTGCTTAATTGACTGAACCACCCAGGTGTCCCTAGCTTTTTCTTTTTGAGAATGATTTCCTTATGTGTAATTTCTTCAAAGTGATAGTACTGAGTTCAATAACATTATTTTTAGATCATAATACATTTTACTAAATTAACCCAAAGAAATGATCTCACTTTCCAAAATACCAATACCACCGACCCCATCCCTACCTGGCAGTCTTTTCACTGACATGGTTGGTTGTAAGGATTCTTCTCTGCACCACCCTAGGGGGCACCATACTATGGTATCCTACCCCTATTCTTATTACAGATCCAATCCCAAACTCAAAAATAGTCATGAACTTGGGCAGGGGGTGGGGGGGCAGTTGCACACCTAGGTGGCTCAGTTGGTTGAGTGTCCAACTTCTGCTCAGGTCGTGATCTCACAGTTTGTTATGTTCGAGCCCTGCATTGGGCTCTCTGCTGTCAGTGTGGAGCCCCTCAGATCCTCTGTCCCCTCCCTCTCTGTCCCTCCCATGCTCACTTTCAAAAATAAATAAAAACATTTAAAAAGAAAAATAGCCATGAACTCACATGTTTTCTCTATGCCCCCTACTTTGCAAAGAAATACACATCATTTGAAATTTTTAAAAATGCAGTCATGAGTAAGAGTGTAGTAGGTGTTATGTATTTGCTGATACTTTATTTTTACAGTAGTTCCTCCCCACTTATCTGTGGAGGATACATTCTAAGATTCCCAGTGGATGCCTGAAACCACGGATAGTACTGACCCCTAAATATGTTTTTTCCTAGGTATACACATCTATGATAAAGTTTAATTTATAAATTAGGCACAAGAAGAGATTAAGAACAATAGTAAAATAGAACAAGTATAATATGCTATAATAAAAGTTATGTAAATATGGTCTTTCTCTTAGAATATTAGACCTTACTCTTCTTGTGATGATGTGAGATGATAAAATGCCTACGTGATGAGATGAAGTGAGATGAATAACAGGCATCGCGATGTAGAGTCAGGCTACTATATACGTCAGAAGGAGGATCATCTACTTTCTGACCACAGTTGACCCGAGGTAACTGAAACCTCAGGGAGCAAACCACAGATGAAGGGGACTGTGGTATTGTAGGTTTGGTTTGTCACAGACACCATTCTGTCAGTTGTCTGTGTTTTGCCATTGTGATGGTTTACTGGGCAGAGAAACATGCCTTAATTTTTATTTTGTTTCTTGTTACTATAGAAGTGATACGTGCAATACAGAAGGCACGACCAAGCAATATAGTTATTAGCTTGTTGCTTGTTTGCTACATGACAGGCCCCAGTGTAAATCTGTTCATTCATTTCTCTCATTGAATCTTTACATTAATCTTATGAAGTAGGCACTAACATTATTAACATTAGCCCCATTTCGTAAATAAGGAAGCTCTAGCATAGAGTGATGTTTAATTAGCTTGCCAAAGTTATATGGTTATTAAGCGACACGTTAGAATGCTTACCTCCCAAACCTACTAATGATGCTATCCTATGAGGAGCCGCCTCTTACTCTATCTGCCCCAACGAAACTTCTATTATCTCCCAACCTAGTGACCATCACAAATTTTATGCATGCCCTTTCTCTTTTGTTGCATTTTACCTAGTATTACATCTATTATACACAAAGCGTGTACTACTGTGTAAGTGTATTTCTATATTAATGATTCATAACATTTCCCAATTTCAATGTGCTTCATCAGAATTCTTTCAGATGGCTGCATTAAGAGTCCACAGTGTATTTGTGCCTTAATTTACCATTTCCCTGGTGTTTGACATTTTGGTAGGCACATGCCATTTTTATCCATCATTTAATAGTTTCATGGGAGTAGGCGTTCAATAGACAATTACTGAGTGAGTCACCAACCTCTTAAAGACAGATGAGAGGAGGTGCGCAAGTGTTTTCTCTCTCATCTTTCTCAACAGACGTCCTCAACCTAGCATCGTGTCATGGATATAACAAAAACCTTTTGAAGACGATATGGATGTTAATACTTCTTTAATAAAGGGATAAACACTGTAGGAGCTCTGTATGAGTTACCACTCCTCCTTAAAGGATTAGTCACTTGCTTGATTTTCTCTCCCCCCCCCCCGCCCCCCATGTTGGTGATCTATCAGATTAGCAAAACTAGTTTCATCCAGTATTCTAAGAGGTGTCTCTGTGAAAGACAAGGAAGACATTTGTTATTAGTTATCTATCACTGCATAATACATTACTCCAAAATTTAGCAGCTTAAAACAAACATTCATGATTTCATACAATTACTAAGAGTCAAAGATCCAGGAAGGGCTTACCACAGTGGTACTGAGAATCCCTCGTGAGGTTGCAGTCAAACTGCTGGCTGGAGCTGCAATCATCTTTGGGCTCCACTGTGGCCAGGGAACCCGCTTCCAAGCCCACTCCTGAGGTTGATGGCAGCCCTCAGTTCCTCGCTGGCTTCATTCCTCACCAGGTGGGTCTTTCTTAGGACAGCTCACCACGTGGCAGTGGCAGCTTGCTTCCCTCCCCCAGGGCAAGTGATCTGAAGTTGGGGTGAGGTGGTGGAGAGCACTCAGACAGAGGTTGCCACCTTTTACAACCTAATCTTGGAGGTGACATACCATCTTTTCTGCTGTATGCTTTTGATCACCCAGACCAAGGCTAGTACAAAGCGGAGAACTGCCCAAGGGCGTGAATGCCAGGAGGTGGAGTCATCAGAGGCCATCTTGGACACTGGCTAGGATAGCATCTAACCAATGTTTCCTGCCTCATGCCTTCTGAACATCAATAGAAACAGGGGAACACAATTTCCTTTTTAAACAATAAGCTTCCTACTCGGTCACTCTGGGAATTGTAAACTTATCCATGGTTTGCCAAGCCCTACGTGGTTACGGAGGCACACATTGCAAAGAGTGGAAGTTTCGTTGCTGTTTTGGTGATATTTAATTTGCATTTTGCCACATTTTCTGTTGGGCTTATTTGACATTGGGACATTGTATACAACATATGGTTGGTCTATTAGTTACTTCATTATAGGTCTCTATTTCCCTGTTGCAGTAACATTATATACTAGCTCTCTACTTGTAAGATTACTGGTGTATGTTTTTGTTTGGGTTATTTTATTTTATTTTACTTATTTTTTAATTTAATTTTTTTTTAATTTATATCCAAATTAGTTAGCTTATAGTGCAACAGTGATCTTAGGAGTAGATTCCTTAGTGCCCCTTACCCATTTAGCCCATCCCCCCCTCCCCTCTGTTTGTTCTCCATATATTTAGCCCATCCCCCCTCCAGTAACCCTCTGTTTGTTCTCCATATATGAGTCTCTTATGGTTTGTCCCCCTCCCTGTTTTTACATTATTTTTGCTTCCCTTATGTTCATCTGTTTTGTCTCTTAAAGTCTTCATATGAGTGAAGTCATATAATATTTGTCTTTCTTTGACTAATTTCGCTTAGCATAATACCCTCCAGTTCCATCCACGTAGTTGCAAATGGCAAGATTTCATTCTTTTTGATTGCTGAGTAATACTCCATTGTGTGTGTGTGTGTGTGTGTGTGTGTGTGTGTGTGTGTGTGTGTATGCTACCTCTTCTTTATCCATTCGTCCGTCAATGCACATTTGGGCTCTTTCCATACTTTGGCTATTGTTGATAGTGCTGCTATAAACATTGGGATGCATGTATCCCTTCGAAACAGCACACCTGTATCCCTTGGATAAATACCTAGTAGTGCAATTGCTGGGTCATAGGGTAGTTCTATGAGGAACCTCCATACTGTTTTCCAGAGTGGCTGCACCCGCTTGAATTCCCAGGTTTTTGTTTTTGTTTTTTACATTACGTCATTTTTCTTTTTCTTGAAGGTAATGTTAATAGACACTGACATTATTAATAAATATGCCATCTTTTCATAGAGTCTTTGTTTTACTGTGGGCTCAAATTCACATGCTCCAACTTGTTTTAGAAAAGAAATACACATACCATTGTGGGCATTTGCATAACTATAAAAATGTAGCTGTAGAATTTACTCTTAAATTTGTGTCTAAATAAATGCATCTATAATGTAACCTACAATGTAACTTAAAAATCTCTGGATGAAAAATATTTACAACTAATATTCTATAAACAGGAATGAAAATCATGGATCACTTTTGTTTTCACCTTATATTCTGTGGTCCTAAGATTTTGTTTCTCATAAAGGATACAGATGCCCTTAAATAAAGGATATTAACTCTGATGGTAATAATGCAATCTTGGGTAATTGCTCTTTACAGTTAAAAAGGAACTGAAAATACACACTGACATTTGTTCAATAGTTTCTTTTGTTTACTAGAATTTAGTACAATTCAAGGATTACTGCATACCGTCCAAGGAAACACACCCACTGTTGCAGGACTCAAGGGACTCCTTTCTGGGCCTTTACGCAAATGGAGAAATGACTACTACGTTTTTTCCCCCAATCAGCTGTCCTCATTCTGGAGTTGTTTTTCCTCCCCTCCCCTCCTTTAGAGAGAGAGCATGCACACAAGCAGGGGAGGGGCAGAGGGAGAGAGAGGGAGGGAATCTTGAGCAGGCTTCATGGTCAGCTGGTCAGTGTGGAGCCTGATGCAAGGCTTAATCTCATGGTTCATGAGATGAGGCTCATGACCTGAGCCAAAGTCAAGAGTTGGATGCTTAACTGAGCCACCCAGGTGCCCTGGAGTTCTGGCTTATAGAGCCAAGAGTGTGCTGCTCTCCGCATGGGAATGTCTAGTCTGATATTCTGAAATCTGAAACTCCTCTGAAATCTGAAACATCCGCACTCATCACTGCCATTTGACCTTTCTTCTACTCTCTCGTTTCCTACTTTTCCCATTAACAACTTCAGGTATCCTCTGCCTCACCACGTCTTCCAGGTGGGGGACACCTGCTGGCCTATTGCTTCAGTCTTTGTCCTCCACATCCAGTCATCAGCCCAGCTGAGTCCAACTCAGATCCTCATTCCCTCTGCCTACAGCCTCCATTAAATGCAACCACCTGCAATGCAGTGTTCTCACTATGGAATATTCTTCTAACTCCAAACTCAGTCTGGCCCCTCATGATAGCAAGGATGACACAGGTTTATGCCTGTCTTCTGTCCACCGTAGTGCTCATGTCCTCGCTTATGATACAGACACACAGCTTGGTGCTGTTCCCTGTCCTCTCCCATAGACTAAACCACAGTCTCTTTAAAGTAGAAAGCGTTAAGGGAATAATAGCGGCAGGGACTGTGACAGGCACTTTGTATAGACCAGTGATGCTCAGCCAGGGGTCATTTGCCCCCGAGAGGAGAACTGGCAATTTCTGGAGATACTTTTGGTTGCCAGAACTGGAGGGATGCTACTGGTATCTACAATGCATGGAACAGGCCCTACCACGAAGAACTGTGAGGTCCGAATGTCAATAGTGCCAAGGTTGAGAAACCCTTATGGACCCTGTCTAATTTAGTCCTTACAAAAGCCCCAGAAGGATATTATCCTCCTTTTCCATATAAGGAGACTTTTCCTTGTCCTCAGCTCTCCTTTCGGGGAACTGAGGCTGACAAGAGTTATTTGCCCTAGTTGCGCCCAGTGGTGGAATGAGAGTTTGCGCTCTCTTGACTTAGAAAAGCTATGGCCTTTTTCTACTCCCCCCTGCAGGGAGCAGGTCTCCACTGCCTGCCAATCAGGAACCAATGGGGCAGGACTGAGAGGGCTTAGGCCAGCGTTGTTCAAACTAATACGTCCCATCTATTAGTGGGTTGTGCATGAAATTAGTGGTGGCCCGGGACCAGCAAAATAATAATAATTACCGTAATAATAAAAGACAAAACAGATCAGAAGACATATATATTATTTTGTAAAACTTCAGTTTCAGACGTGTGCAGGTGGGCGTGTACAGTACTGTATCCTAATGTAAAATTTATTTCTTACTATGAGATGTTTGACCAACCTGCTCTATGGAGTTGCTGAGTTGTGGGTATAATCCATTAAGAAACCCTTAGCCGTGATCCCTGAGGACACATGATTTTGTGTATTCTGAGGCCAACTCAATCCAAGCCACGGAGGACAGGAAGGAAAAGATAAAACTGGGTTATGTACTGGAGACACTGTCTGCAGTTATCATTCATTAATCAAATATTTACTAAGCATCTGCTCTACCGGGGCCTATGCCAGACAGTCAAGGTTTCGTGGGGGAACAAAACAGTTAAGCTCAAATGGAGCTCACATTCTGGTGGGGTAGGGCCACAGCAGTCAGGTAAGTAGACAGAGTGGAAGTCCCTGCCTGTTGGAGACTGCGGCCACTGACAGGGCTACTGTCTTCATGGGCACTTCCTCCCCCAACATTCCAGAGAGCCATCCCATTCACAGGCTACATGGGGTTTCTATTTCATATCTCCCTTCAGAATCAATGCAGCGATCAACCTCAGCACACACGGAACTTACAGACAGGAAAAAATAAAGAAAGAGGGCTGGGAATGAGACAGAGATAGATAATGTAATCCCCAAACCTTACTATTTACTAGAACTTTAAAAATACTGTTGAGATGCTTCAGAACTGCCGTCAGGAGATAAGTCAAAGACCTTTTAGCCCTCCAGCTAAAAATATAATAAATTCAAACAGTATGTCCTTTCTCCTGTCTTTGGATGAGTGGCTTTGTTTATAGCTTTTTGGGCATCCATCTCATGTTCATAGATGACTCTTCCTGAACAATGGATTCTGTATGTAGGAACAAATGAGCTACGAATTATTGATATGGGGTCAATAAATAAAGTAGTGCTTCCTTTGTTGCTATGATACAGTAACACAGTATGATAGACATGTATTGTTATATTAGAGATATTATTTGGGATTTTACAAGATGTCATATACATACATGAACAAGATGTCATACACATACATCAGGCTAGGGCTGAAAGTGTGTTTTGTGAAGTAAGTCAAATTTCTGCCTAATGGCTGGCAAAGACTTTGCAAAGCATGAACCTATAAACTTAGGTGGAAATGGTCTTTAGGCTCTGGGAGCACACAGATGTGTATGGTGCTTGAATGGGTAACTGACTGAGATTTTATTCAGATTTTTGGCAAATGGTTAATCAGAACCAGGTGGGTGTATGACAGGAATAGAGGCTCAAACGGTGAACAAGACACAGTTCTTGCCCCCCTGGAGCTTGTCATAGGAAGGCAGGAAAAGGAACTAGCAAATAAAGTATTCTGAGAGGTAGGGGGTGTGATGGGGTAGAGGTAGGAAGCTCATGGCAGGAAGCTTAACTCATAAATGTATATTTGGGGGGGGATGTAAATTAGTAGATAGAGGACAACTGAAGGCAGAAAGAAGGAAGTAAGAAATGGGGGGAGAGGTTAAGTAAAAGAGGTCACAGAATGGCAGGGCATCTGCAGCCATTCTGTCAAACTTCAGTGGGGCTGTAGTTCTTTTAGCATCTCTAGCATCTTCTATGCTACAAGTCAGAGTACTGTGACAATCACAGTAACTTTTTTTCTTCTAAATTTAGTTGACCACTTCAGTACAAGGGTCCTTTCAGTGAGCATGAAATGGGGAGCTTTCAAGAAAATTTCTATCAAAGTTTAAGGACTTTTATGGCTTCCAGTCTGCTAACTGGAGCCTTTATTTGTTGCTGCAGAGGAACAAGCTGGTAATGACTATTCTTAAAATTCCCGAGCTTGTTTTAGTAATTTATGTCAGGATTTTTCTTTGGGTTACCTTAGATATTGCTTTGCATTTTGGTTTTGGGATTTGTTTTTTGGCAGGGAAGGAGAAAACCACAAAAATCAACCCATAAACAAAATAGTGAAAAATGAGTTATTTTTAAATTTTCTGTGGGAAACCTGGCAAGTTTGCTGAAGTCTAGGAATTGTTTGGAAGGTGCAGTTCATCTTGCTTTTATGTCTCTTGACCGGCACTCAGGTTTCCAGCCTGTAGGAAATCACTGGAGCCCCAGGATGGTCAGAACAATCTAAAGGGGGCCCCAAAAGATGTAACCAGGAAGTCGTAGTACTGAATACCAGAGTCAGTAGCCAAGGATGTGGTTGTGAATGGGAAACAAAATGGAGTCCTCTTGCTAGCAGCATATATAACAGCATCTGGGTTCTCTGTGGTCTAGGCTGCCGGACAGCAGACCCTTCATCTCCCCAAGAGTTGGCTAGGAAACCTGCCTGTAAGAATTTCCCTCATCCCCAGGTCAGCTTTGTGGAGCCGAGGGTATTCCAAGATTCAGGTGTTTACTCAGTTCAGGTCACTGTTGCCAAACACTTTCATAATCATTTTAACTCTGCAAGATGGATAATATGACCGTTTTATCATTTTGACATCATACAAGTGTGAGGATGGGACGACCTGGAGGCAAGAGTAGTAGAAGTGAACATTTCAAAGAGGTGACAGAAAATTACGGTATGATCAAATTGGAGAATTTCTGAAGAAGAAAAATAAGAGGCATGATTTTCTTTTTAAATGATTTTTTTTTTCCAGCTAAGAGCCTTTTGATGCCTCAGCTTTTTCTTTAAAAAATTTTTTTTTGATTAAAGGGCACCTGGGTGGTTCATTGGGCCAAGCATCCGACTTCGGCTCTGGTCATGATCTCACGGGTTTGTGGGCTCGAGCCCCACATCAGGCTCTGTGCTGACAGCTTGGAGACTGGAGTCTGCTTTGGATTCTGTGTCTCCCTCTCTCTCGGCCCCTCCCCTGCTCACACTCTGTCTCTCTCAAAAAATAAGAAAAAGTTTTATTGAGATATAATTTACATACCATAAAATTCAATCCATTCAAAGTGTACAATTCAATGGCTTTGAATATATTCATAGGTTTGTGTAACCAGAGGTATGCCTCTTAAATGTGGCATATTCTTTCTTTGGGCTGCCTGAACAAAGGGTCACACAGTCAACCCTTATTGCATAATAATTTCACCATTTTTAATTTAAGCCTGTTTGTTACAAGGAATGGTGGTAATTTCCATCATGGATTTACAGTTCATCCCTGAAAATGAACATGTGTTCCCAATCTCTAGGTTCTTCTCACTTCTCCTTCCTTCCACTCCTTTCAGGTCAAAATAGCAAAACAGGATAATTCTACTACTCTACTTTTCTTGGAATGAATATATATATACATATATATATATTATTATAATACATATTCCATTATATATATATGTCAAATGGGGAACACATATTTGCTACTAAAGACAAATACGTGTTTAGTAAGACAAATGAGAATGGAAGGAGAAATTATCAACAGTTTAGCAGCAAGGATAGGCACAGGGGGCTATTGCAAATTATATGCAGTAAGTTGGGGGTGCCTGGGTGTCTCAGTTGGTTAAACATCCAACTCTTGATTTCAGCTCAGGTCATGATCTCAGGGTCATCAGACCCAGCCCTGCATTAGGCTCTGTGCTGGTCATGGAGCCTGCTTAAGATTCTCTCTACTTCTGCCCCTCTCCCCTGGTTGCACGCTCTCTCTCTCTCTCAAAAAAAAAAAAAAAAAAAAATTGATCCCCCATGACCCTAGTATCATGACCTGAGCCAAAATCGAGTCAGACACTCAACCGACTGATCCATCCAGGCACCCCCAAGTCCAAATTTAAATCCAGGGCTCTTTCCTTCCTCCATTGCTCTTGTCCTCAAATTGATACCAGGCCCTCTTCTTTTTTTTTTTTTTTTAATTTTTTTTTTCAACGTTTATTTATTTTTGAGACAGAGAGAGACAGAGCATGAACGGGGGAGGGGCAGAGAGAGAGGGAGACACAGAATCGGAAACAGGTTCCAGGCTCTGAGCCATCAGCCCAGAGCCTGACGCGGGGCTCGAACTCCCGGACCGCGAGATCGTGACCTGGCTGAAGTCGGACGCTTACCCAACTGCGCCACCCAGGCGCCCCAACCAGGCCCTCTTCTAAGGTGCCAGGGATACACTACTGAAAAAGACAAATACTTGTTCCAATGACCCTTACATTTTAGAAGAGGGAGAAAACAAAGGTTAAGAGTCCTTTTCTGCCTTCATCTGCATCACAAGCACCTGCAGAGAGACAAGTATCCTATTTATTTATGATAAAATAAGAGTGCAGTGTAATTTAAGAATCCTCTCCAATTAGATGTAATGTCTGGTGCTAGAAACTTGCTAAGCCTGACTTTCAGCGGAGAACAAGTGGGATCTCAGGGTAAAACTGAGTTTTCCTTTGTGTCGCCACTCTAAAACTGCAAGAAAGCTAAGCATCCCCACAGCAAAATGTCCAAATGTTTATCCCTTTTCAGCACATCAGATACGTTTCTATTTCTGTATTCAGAACAATTTCCTAGTGCATAGGAATCAGATATCTGTGAACAGGAAACAAAGCGACCCAAGGAGTGAGAAAGTATATTGTGACACTATGCTAGAAATGAATTCACTTTAAAGGGAGTCCATCTTGGAATCTATCCAAAGGCGTTCAGTTCCTGAACTACCAACGGGCCTTGTGAAGTGATGGCATGGATCCTCAATGTAATATGTATCTTCTTTGGCTTACTAATCTCACTCTTGAATTCCCCAATGCCCATTCGCATTTAGATTTTCCCCCTGGATATCGGCCCCTCATTTCTCTTCCCACTGCTCTACCGTTCTCCATCAAAATGGCTTAGAGCTTTGAGACACCAAAATTGGCTTTGGAACTCTAAAAATATCAGGTTAATATACCAGAAAAACCAATTCAGGATATCAATTAGGGCATTGTCGGGATCCAATAAATGCATCAGGGGGAATAGGTAGGAGACGGTGGATACCATTGAGCTTGATCCTTATAGTAGACATTGAAATATGACAAGGAAAAAGGTTACTATGAAACGTCACTAAGTACTAGTTTCCGTGTCATTTTTCTTTTCGGAAGCTAATATGCAGAACTTCTGACTAAGGATAGGCTTCATTTTTAAAAAGTGAAAGTTCTCCTATGCATTCATGGTGGTACAAGAGCAGCTTTAAATATCAATGTCCTTGTTCTGCTCTCTCAAGTCATTATTTTCTCCAACACTCATTTAAGGAAAAGGGCAGATTTCAATCTTCATTTGAAAAAAATTAAAGTTGGTAGAAAGGTCTACGATGTTTCAGGACACTGATATAATTCACATTAGAAGTGTTCTTAAAAGCAAGGACACAGGGTATTTTAAGGCAGCACTTTGAGGGGCACCTGGGTGGCTCAGTCGGTTAAGTGCTGACTTTGGTTCAGGTCATGATCTCCTGGTTTGTGGGGCTGAGCTCCATGTCAGGGTCTGTGCTGACAGCTCAGAACCTGGAGCCTGCCTTGGATCCTGTGTCTCCTTCTCTCTCTGCCCCTCCCCACTTGCACTCTGTCTCTCTCTCAAAAATAAAATAAACATTAATTTTTTTTTTTAAGTGCTTTCAGATTGGCTGAAATTCTTTGCATTAGTTACACATTTTGTTTAAATAGTATCCACTTTTTCTGGAAAGTTCCCTTCTGGTGATTGATCCATATTTCTCCACACATCTGGTTACAGTTGACAGTTCCAGGGAGGGCAGCTGACCCAAGCCAGCTCAGGCAGATCCTGTAAAGGACTCTCGTTCAGCAGAGAGAAAAAAACCTCAATGTCGCTTTAGAGGCAGGCTTGGGGATTAGGGTGCTGCCAGCCCTTCTGGTTTTTTTGTTTTAAATTTTATTTTTAAAGCTAATTTATTTTGAGAGAGAAAGAGCAGGGGAGGAGCAGGGAGACAGAAAGAATCCCAAGCAGGCTCCTCACTGTCAGTTTGGAGACCGATGTGGGGCTCGAACTCACAAACCATGAGATCATGATCTGAGCTGAAACCAAGAGTGGGACGCTTAACTGACTGAGCCACCCAGGTGCCCCAGCCTTCTGTTTTTGGTTCCAGAGGGGAGAGCCAACAACCAGAGATGGTGAGTCTTGGGATTGTGCCAGTCCAGGGTCCCAGTCATCCTGAGGCTTACTTCACATTACATTACGGCTGGCAATGATTTAACTGGTTCTTATGAAGTACCAGACATTCAGCTCTAGGTATTTTTCATGTTTCTCTTTTAACCTGAAAATCCCTGGAGATAAATATCATCACGTCCTCTCAGCTTTATGGAACATTCTGAGGCATAAGGAGCTTAAGTAACTACAAAGCTGAGCTGGGATTCCAACCCATGGGGTCCAACTCTAGAGCCAGTGCTCTGAACTACATTTTTACTCCATCTCTAAGCTAATAAGCAATTTCCCTCATCAAAGCAAGTTTCAGTTGGGTATCTTGCACTTTCAGCCAAATTATGTACTATGTATTGTAGGTATACTAAGTAATACACTAATGAAAGCAATCAAAGGAATACCTCCATCTGAGTATGTCCAAAGCCATGTTGTTATCTTTCTCAAACTTGTTTCCCTTCCCTTTCTCTCTAAATGACATTTTCATCCATACAAGATGAAATTAAATCTTGGGAATCATTCTGGATCCCTTCTCAGCTTCCACAACACCTCCTTTTATATCCCAAGCCTCTTTATTCTACAAAAATTGGGCAGTTGTAATGGACACAACCTGATCCTCAAGCCAGTCCCCTTTTATTTTTTTAATTTTTACTTTCACTTTTTAAAGTAGGCTACACACCCAGTGTAGAGCTTGAACTCACAACCCTGAGATCAGGCCCTGAGTTAAGATCAAGTCGGACGCTAAACTGATTAAGTCACCCAGGCATGCCCCCTTTCTCTTCATTCCCACATTTGATGCCCTAATTCATACAAATGGTCTTAACCTTCTTTAACCTTTTAGTGCCCTAGGATCTTCACCAGTAAGAGGGGGTCAATCATACCTATCCCCTGAGGCATTCGAGGATTAAATAAGATAAAGTGTGAGAACCACTTAGCACAGTATTCGACAACTGTTAAGGTATTTCTTTTAAGAACTAAAAAAGTTTTAATATGTGCTCATGGAGAATTCATTGTTTGCTTTTATAGCAAAAACACAAACTATAATAAATTCATCAAATGATTTCATATTTTTGCACTTCAAGTGACCTGTATGATTTCCTGCATTTTCCAACGTAATAAAAATTCTTAGAACACACACACAAAACCCCACTCCCCAAAACCCAACAACATTCAATCCCCACTCCTTAACTATGCTCTATTAGCAGCTATGTTAGGGATTGCCATGTATCTGATGAGTACAGCACATTCATCAGATATACACATTCAGAATCAACTTCCTTGATTGTATTAAGTCAACTACTAGAGCTTTAAGTTGTTCCCCTTGTTTAGTGAACATTTAAAAAATAAAATATAAATTCACGCATTCACCTGAACACAGAAGGGCCTATGTATCATACAGGTTATATACAATACACATATTATTCATATTCTACTTCATATTAGATTCTTTGGCTTGATACCCAATTTTCATATTGGATTAATAAAGCATAAAAAAGCATACTGTAAGGATCAAATATTTGACACAGCCATTCAGCCTTATCCATTAACATACACACACACACACACACACAGAAATTTTAAGTAAAATTAAGCACTTGTCTTTATTAGCTTTCTAATTAGCCAACATATGAACCCAACTTGGAGCCTATGGGTGGGGTGTTTAAAACAAACAAAACAAACATGAGTTGATCTTTGTGTAAGAGATAGAAAAGGAAAACAATGATCAAGCTCAAACTTATGATTTCCTTACATTTTTCTCTCCAACATGTATCTTCATTGCCTAGTTAAGATTCAAACTTTTAACAGAAGATAGTATTTTTAAATGTCTTTAAGTTACCCTAAAGGACTACTTCCCCTTACTGATTTTCATACCTTTCCATTACTGTCCATGTTGTTTACTACATTAACACCTGAGCAGTATCAGGTCCTGTTAGAATTACCAGGAACCAGATTTCTGGTTTATAAATGAGGGATATATAATTTGTCTTCAAAAACAAAAGGAAAACACCGGGTAGGAGAACGGTAGTGAGGAGTCACAGTATTTTTTAAATTTCAGAGGTTTTAGAAGTAGCCTATTGGTAATAAACTCCAGGTCAAAGTTTTCCCTTCTGTTCTGAATGATATGAAACTTGGGAATCTTGCCACACCAATACTTGTTCAGGCATTTGAATAGATTCCAGGCCTTTTATGAGAAAGAAAAACTTCAGTTTTAACTGTTAACTAACATTTTTGTAGTGGCATAAGGTCTTCTTTGATCCATAGGATTAGGCAATCTTTGTTATCCACACATCTCACTTCTTCAAAGGTATTGATGTCCATCTTGGGGAGCAGAAAAACCTAAAACCTGCATCACAATATCCAACAAAATCTCAATTAAAAACCTTACTATAAAAATGACAATGTAAATGAGGAAAATTTAAAAGAAAGCCACATAATGTCAACTTCAGGATGGGAGTAGTTTTAAACAAGACAGGAAATCCAGAAGACATAAAAACTGGTTAAGAGTGGACATTAAAAAAAAATGGTACAAGCAAAATATACCGTAAATCATGTCAAAATACAGACAATGGTGAAAAATATTTGCAATCCAAAAAATTGTGTTAATATTCTTACTATTCCTACCAATCAAAAATTTTTGTAAAATTGGCAATTGATTTCAGATGAGGAAATGGAATTATCATTAAGCATGAAAAGAATACTCAAAAAAATCATAGATATGCCAAATTAAAACATGAAGCCATTGGACTGGCTAAAAAACACTATTATTAATTTGCAGTACAAGTGAGGATGTAAGATAAAGGTGACTGATGGGAAGAGTAAATCACTGTAAGCTTGACTTCACTAATAAATGGGAATCCGTCTTTATCTACTTAAGTGCCACCATCATTTTGTCTAAGAATGTTCACTACATTAATAGCAAAAACTACAAATAACCTACCTGGGGCAGTTGGTTAAGTTGGGGAACCTTCATACAACAGCCTACTATGCTCCTATTAAAAATACGTAAAAGCCATTTTGATTAATAAGTACAAGGCACTGTTGTGACTCACATGCATATATTTCTTCTTTACAGAAGCCCATGATTTATCTCTGTATTATAGAAGTAGTAACTGAGACACAGAGAGAAGTAACTCATTGAGACTATGTCATACTGCTGGTTTTATAGATGGAGGGGGCCAGAAACCAAGAAGTGTAGATGGCTTCTAGAAACAGAAAAAGATAAGGAAAACAGATTTTGACATCAGAGCCTTGAGAAGGAAACAGCCCTGCTGACACCTTTCAGCTCAGTGAGACAAATTTCAGACTTCTGACCCCCCAAACTGGTAAGTTCGTGTTGCTTTAAGCCATTAAGATTGATGCAATTTTTTTACAACACCGATAAGAAACTAATACAACATAATAAGGGATAATAAAAGTACTATGTGGACAACTTATTTCCAAAAATGCCTTTACTAAAGTTTAATGTAGGGGCCATCACTTTCTGGTATAAACAGTTAAGTTCTGTATCATCTATGAACCTATTGCTGAGAACAGTGCTAGATCCATAAAGAGATACGTAATAAACATGAATAAGTAACAGCTTAGCATAGATATGACTTTTTTATTGAGGTATAATTTGACATTGAACTAGCAGTTCCGGGTATATGACAGGATTAAATATTTGTATATATTGCAAAACGATTACCTTTTCTCTATGGATTTTGGAAATTAGTAGAAAATGTGTCCATCACAACAGGATCAGTCCTATCAGAATAACTTTTTCAGATAGCAGTTTCAACAAACTACTCTGAGTTATCAAAATTTCACATTAATGATGCAGATTCCTCTTAAGCATCACAAGAAACTAATATTCATTTGTGGAAATACATATTCTAGTATGTCTGTAACTCCTAAGCTCAAAAGATCTAAGACATATACTCTAATGCTTTAATGTTACATTATAAATACACATAAAAGTGATTCAAAGGTATGTGAATGCTCTACTAGAAAAGACAATAAAAAAAAAAGTCTAACCACATAAAGGAATATAAAACTATTTATTGACCACTGTTTACCAGTATTTACAATAAAGTAAATAATATACAGTTGGATAACATTCTGACTACAAAGTTATTGTTTTTCCTGGTTTCTGCTGAACCAGTAACTCAAATACTGAGAAGATTGAGCCTACATGTAAGGAATGAGTTGGGGTAAAGAAAAAACATGCAGGTCAAGAATTTAGATTACAGAGGTCTGTCCCCCCATTTATTCCAGCAGGTGCTAAATTGCCAACATCTCTAACCATCTGATTATGATCAGGTTTCCATGAACAAGTTTTAAACATTCCATGAATCATGACCTTTTAGTCAGTGCAGCACAGGGATTTCAACTTCTTCAAAGGGAATGGTTCACCAGAAGGAACCTTTAAATGTCCATTTAACTAAGTTTTGCTTACCTAATTAAAACATACCAGGACTTGTCTGGTTTTTTTCATTTGGGTGGGGAGGTTATTGGTAGTGATAAAATTTTCCTTTCAGGAATCTTGCAAACGAACTTGCGTTTGTGTGACTGCAGACATGAATTCTGTTACGGCTGCTTTCAAATTGTCCAATTTAAATTGCTTACATTATGTGTAAGCCCAATTAATTACAAAATTTGAAAGGTTAAGGCTTCAGGAAAGCTTTCAATTTAAGTGATTTCTTAGGTTGCTGAAAATGATGGCATCCCAGAAACGTGGGCTTATCCATGGTTATAAAATGCTGTTTTTATTTTGGGGAATGTTAAAAAAAAAAAAAAAAGAAAACGATTTACGTATGTATTTTAAGTATATACACACACAAAAAAAACCCCAAATAAACAAAAAACCCAGAATGGTCCTTAGGCATATAGCAGTTAAACACAAATTCTGACTGAAGAACAACTATGAAGATTTCCCCCAACATTTAGAAAAGGTGTTCTCTAAAGCAGGGGAATAATATACCATGGTCTCAAATATTCTTCTCTGATAAAGGAAGCAACTACAGAAAGCTTTTATTTGTTCAAAGTAACCAGTGCTATAGATGCAAAAAACCCCAACAACTCCCCCAATACTACTTCAAAACAAACATATCAAACTTGATTTTCATTAGAATGTTATTTTTTCACACTAATAAACCAAAAAAACCAAGACCCAGATTTTATATATATATATAAATATATATAAAAAGCAACACAAACAATTATTGAGCTTCATCTTCCGGACAAGAATGCCAAGTTAGTCTCTCTTCATAAAAAGCAATTACAATCTGAGGACACTTCATATTTGCCTCTTTTGCCAGCACCAAGTCTGCCTCATCTGAATCTTTCCTGTTGTGAGGAAAAAAAAATGTTCAGTCAAAAGTCTCAATGATTTTTGTCAACTGCAAGTCTTTCACTTAAGTCGTAATTCAATCAAAAGGTGTTTAAGTGCTTCTGAAGGATTATGTGGTACATGTGACTATGTTCCAATACAACCTCATCTTCCAAAACAAGCCACAGTTTGCCAAATTTTGTTTTAAAACATCATAGCAAAAGAAACTAGAATCATCCTTTCAGCAGATAATTACTACCTCATAATGATGAAAACTATAAAACCTTTTCTAGTTAAGGCTTCACAAATTTAAAAAAATCTATTCCTACTTTAAAATAAAACAGCAATCATCTGCACACTTACCATTTCATGAGAAACATTAATTCTCCACTGCTGTCTGTGGCACCAATTATTCGTTCAGGATCAAGACCTCTGGCAAAGCCTCTTGGTTTATCAGCCTGATTAAAAAGATATTGACTATTAAAAAGATACTGACTTTTCATATAGCAAACTAATAATATTAACTTCCAATGTGTTTACATGAAATATAGCTTTCAAATAAAAATCATCCCATAGTGAAAAAGAAATAGCAAGAGAAAAAACCCTTATTTAGTACTAAAACATAATTTCCGTTAACCTTTCAAGAAGCTACAACAAATGTGGGTATCTAAAAGTATTCTAAATTGCAAGTCAAGGTAACAAATACCTTTCTGTATCCTAATACGTCAAAAGACAGAACTATATGGGCACATAAAAAAATTAATCCCTTTATTCTGCTAACTCATCCATCAATAATTGTAAATTCTTGAAGATTTCACTTGGAGGTATTAGTCTAAATTACCCACATATTTTAAAAGCACACACAAAACACAAATAGGAAAATAGTAAAAACTTCAAAACTCACACTCATCAGTAATGTAATCAATGTGAATTATAGGAAACCTTATAAAATACTTAGCATAAACCAGTGCTTCTAAAAGTGTGGTTTGAGGACCCCTGGATATTCTAGAGACCATTGGTATGTGTCTGTTTATCTGCAAGGTCCCCTCTTTTCATGTATCTCTGACTTCAGATTATCTTCGTATTATCTCCAAACATTGAGAGCAAATCAGATGCAGAAGTAGAACTATCTTAAGCCAGACATTGAAAAGATTTGCAAAAATGTAAAATGACACTCTTCTCGTTTATTTTTCATGAAAAGTTATGAACATGCAATAGGTTCTGTCACTGTTAACTGAATACAAGGATTTTAGGAATTTGTTTTATTTCTCATATAGTTAGTATTGATAGTCATAACACACATGAACAAAAGTTTTTGGGGATTCTCAGTAATTTTCTCAAGTATTAAAGGGGTTCTGAGGCGAAAAACGTTTGAGAACTGCCTGCGTCAACAAATCCCTTCTCCCTACCAGACTTTATCTATATCCTAGGGTCTGGAGTCAGATTACCTGGGTTAGTTAGAATGAAGACTCTAACCTTTACTGTGTGGCTTTGGGCAAGTTAACCTCTGTGGTTCAGGTTTTTCTATAAAACAGGAATAATACTATCTGTCTCAGACGTTTTGCAGTATGCAAAGTACAAATTAAGTTACATAGAACACTGCTGGGCACATTGTAAGAGCTCAAAGTAGGGTTAAGTATTGTTATTAAACAGTGCTTCTTATCAGTATATGGTTGACTTTCTATCTATGCCTATAAATTCTTAACACGTTACCTTTTTGCTTTGGCCGCTGAAGCATTCAGAACCAAATATGTCGTCAACCTCTCTGTTTCTCATCTGGGAAATGGGGATAATACCTATAATCTTAATAAACTTGCCATGAAGATTTAACAGATTATCTGTGAAGCACTTGGCATCTAATTCAAATGATACAATTTTAAATCCAAACACCTTATCAATGCATCTATATTTTCTGTTTAATTCCTAAACCTAAATACTAATTCAGAATCAAGACCTTTTCTCAAATTGATGTTAGGTCAGTAGGCACGGTCAGTATAATGTTTTGGAGTTGAGGGTATAAGCAAGTAGTTATGTGTTTTGCCCAAAGCCACAGAAACATTAGAGAAGCAAAGACTGGATCAAAATATCCATGTACTGAATGAACCAACTATCTCATTTCACACCCTCCCCCCAACCAAACCCCAAAAAACCATAAAAATAACTTCTATTACCAATGATTACATACTTCAAAATCAAAGTGTTATTTGCCAATATCCTTGACAAAACAAGGATCTCATGCAGAAGTACTTTCTGGTGGTCAATGCCACTAACAGTCCCTAATCAGGATGTGCCATGTGGATTATTTTTACTACATTGTAAAGGACAGCAATGATCTAATCTTTGTGTTCGTTGTATTTAAGACTGCCAGTCCCGGATCACAGGAAATGGTTTTACTAAGGCTCAAATCCAACAATCTACTCAAAATAACACTAGCATAACAATTTAAGTGGTATAAGCACTTACTGCACATTTATATGATGCAGGCTAAATCATGTTTATCCTTTTTTGTCCTAAATATTACGCATTTTAAAAAAGCTTTTCAATGATTTTTAAAGCATTTCAATTTTAAGTATTTTAAACGTACTTTAAAAATCAAGCCATCAACCTTTTACAAAGTTAGTCTGGTGGACAATATTTTACACTTACAGCATCTCTTTTCTTCTTGGATTTGCTATCATCAGATTCACTGTCAGATAAAGATTTTCTTTTTGTGCCATCTTTTTCTTTACCAGCTTTTTGAGAATTAAGAAATGCTTCAATTAACTCTGGACAATCTAAATTTTCTTCAGGTTCCCAAGTATTGTCAGCACTAGGTTCAGTTAAAAAAAAAAGAAAAAAAATTCAATTAAATACAATTCATCACCATCATCCACATCCATTTAATATTTATCTGAAAAAAGTCTGCTGTACTGCAGATGCTTCTTCCCTAGCTCCACATTCTCGAGAAAATCTGCTTATGTTTCCTGTGTCTTTCTCAGCCCCCTATTAATCTGCTGTATTACATCCAAGTTAACTGTACCTGACTCTAGCAGAATAATTAGAGCTAATATTTTTCTAAGTATACCAATAACCCACTTCAGAATTTCTCTGAAAAGGCTTTAAAAATGTGGATTCCTTATTCCCACCCCAAGTTACTTTACCAGATCAATCAGACTATGCCTCAAATTGGGATCTCCAATACTGTGTTTGAAAACACAATTCTAGGGGCGCCTGGGTGGCGCAGTCGGTTAAGCGTCCGACTTCAGCCAGGTCACGATCTCGCGGTCTGTGAGTTCGAGCCCCGCGTCAGGCTCTGGGCTGATGGCTCAGAGCCTGGAGCCTGTTTCCGATTCTGTGTCTCCTTCTCTCTCTGCCCCTCCCCCGTTCATGCTCTGTCTCTCTCTGTCCCAAAAATAAATAAACGTTGAAAAAAAAAAAAATTAAAAAAAAAAAAAAAAGAAAACACAATTCTAAGGCATTCTTAAATGTGAGACAGAATTGTCAATTTCTGCTGGGTCCTCAAATTGGGTAATGAAGAACAGGGGTTGGCAACCCAAAAGTCAAACCCAGCTTTTTGTATGCTGGGCAAACTAAGAATGGTTTTCACATTTTTAATTTGTTGGGAAAAAATTTCAAAATGACATTTACGTGAAATTCAAACTTTAGGGCCATACAGCGTCATTAGAACACAGCCATGCTCATTTGTTTAATGTAGTGTCTGCTGCTCCTTTTGTATTATATTTGCAGAGATGAGTAATCATGAGAGACCTATGGTCCACAATGCCTGAAGTGTTTACCATATGATTCTTTAAGGAAAAAGTTTGGCAACCCCTGATATAAGGCTGAGATGAGCATTTTCATGTTTTTCAGAAGGACTAGAAGAAAAATGAATAGCAATTACCAATATGAAAGATAATCCTAGTGATAGGCTTGCAACTTTTTTTTTGTAAACGCTATGCCCAATGTGGAGCCAGAACTCAAAACTGCGAGATCATGAGTAGTATGGTTTACAAACGGAACCAGCCAGGCTGGTTAAGACCCCTAGTTTTAACTTTGTGTGCTCTGATCCAAAAAGACTTTACAGAAAAAGACAGAAAGAAATTAATTTTAGAGATGTTGGAAAACAAAGGTAATGTTAACCTCTGATTATAACCTGCGTCTTTTGATATGCTGAGACTCTAAAATTGGAAAACCTGAATCTGAGAACAGAGGAGCACAAAAGAGTTGAAGCAGAGCCTCCGTCTAATATAACACAGATCTACATAACCCTAACCCTTTCTATATGTGGATAATATAGGCTTGTATATTACCTAATACACTGCACAGTTATCTAGCAGGTCTCAATCATAATAATGGCCTTAAGTTTCAGACAAAGAGGGAGAAAAGGAGTTAAGTTTCTTAATATTTTGATGGGCTGGGTAGAAACAAACAGCATTTAATGTCTCGAGATTCCAAAACAACAAAAAAAACCCACCATATGAAGGTAATCAATTCTTTGACACATTGGTTAAATCTAACTTTAAAACAGTTCGGACTTGGGGCACCTGAGTGGCTCAGTCAGTTAAGCCTTCGACTCTTGATTTCAGTTCAGGTCACGAACTCACACTTTGTGAGAGCGAGCCCTGTAGCTGACAGCTCCCTCTCTCTCCGCACCTCATCCCCATCCTGCACACATTCTCTCAAAAATGAAAATAAAGTAAAATAAAATATGATAAAATAAAAGTTCAGACTTATTTTGCTTTGTTCTCCTACCTGTTGGAAATTTTTCTAGTGGCAAATTACGAATTTATGATGTACACTTTCGCTCAACTAAGAATACTGAAAGGATAAAATAAGAAACCTTCAATCTTCCATTTAACTCGTAATTCCCAAATTGCTTATGGAGGCAGCTTTAAAGGTAAACGGTGGGGCATGTAGTAGGTATCAGATATCTGAAGCCTAATTATTTAACTAGCACACTCCCCCATGTCCACCCCGTTCAGAAAACTGTTGACTATCTTCACTATCCATTTTTTATAAGTCACTGGCCGTGGAACCTTGCTGTTTTTGTGGTATTAGGCAAAAGATTCCAAGGAGATTTAGCACAAGCTAAATGTAAGAGTAGAATTTCTGCATGAGTTATTCGCAATACATTATAAAAATTAGGACAACAATTAGCAACGAGGAATATAAAGAACTAAGGAGCTTGAAAAATGCCCTGCTTCTTAGAGATTAGGATACAGTAAACCTAGTGTATGGCGCAGGTCCTGGATTATGATAAGCACTTCTGTTCAACACCCACCAGTCTACCTTATATAGCTTCACACCTTATATAGCACACCCTCCCTATGTAAGGAAACGTCAATTAGATATTCTAATTGGTACAATACTTAACTACCTTAAAATGCATTATACGGTGAACTGCACTCTGTAAATGTGACTCTTCAAGGCAATCGACTAGTTTCAAATATGCTTGGTTACGACTGTAGGCTAAAGACTTGGCTCTTTTTAAACAGCTCTCAATCAAGGTACCCTAGATTGAGGTATCTTTACATTTAAAGAAATCTATGGAGAAACGGATTTTAAAAACTTCAGACTAAAAGCAAACTTTAAATTTCACTTAACTGCAGTTAAACATCTAATAAAAGCACCAGGTTTCTTACTCTGTAAATCCCTTCCACTTCAGGAAATACTCCACCTTCCCATTCACTACACGTCGGTCCAGTACTTTTTCCACCACAAATTCTTCAGGCTCTGCCTCTTCTACTTTTTTACTCTTTCCATTCTGTTTCTTTCCCATTTTTTGCTAAAATAAAACAAAAAAGAGATTTAAGAGACATTTTTTAAAAATTCTGAGTATATTTTAAGGACTAAATTAAAGACTGCATTCGACACCTGTGTTTTTACTTCTATATCCCAGGGAGACCCTTCTGAAAAGATTAAAGTCAACAAAAGGAATACTTAATTCCATTTTAGCTCAAACCTATCACCCACCCCCCTTCACTGAAATAATACAATCAAAAACACTGGAAAATACTGTTATCTTCTCCGAATCCAATCTCTCATCTAGTCTACAAGAAGACCAAGTTTACTAGAGTTTGCACTCATTTTAACTGCAAAAAGCAACAGACAACTGGAAAAGTACCAGAAGATGACACAAAGAAGAGAGTACTAGTAACAGGTCTTACTGAGCCACAGTCCCATTAAACTATAGCCCCCAAACACTAAAACCCCGTGTCAATGCAAACACCAACGTTAAGCCTTGATTATACAGAAAAGAGGTAAATGCGGAATGAAAACATGGTTCAGAATCCTGATATCAATTGTAGAGTCAACTAAGGAGACCATGAAGAGGCTAAAAAGGACGCTAGTATTGTTCCGTAATTTCTGTAGATAGTATTACAGATCACGTGGAACAAAGCTATAATGTTGTCACACGAAGATGCCAAAATGCTGGATCATTTTAATTCTCCAATGTGAAAAAATCTTGGTTTCTCAAGAGTCCAAACTGGTAGCCAACAAAATTCATGTAGAGAAGTTTTTAGGTTAGTTTTTTTCTTTACATAATGCTACGAGAGAAGCCAAAAGACCATGCTAAACCCCACACTATTTTCCAGTAAGTCAGATGTTATGAGGATTGATAAGGGATAAAACAAAAAACTTAAATGGTTAATTAGAAGAGACTAAGGGAGGGAAACCTCAAATGTTAATTCTAAATTCATTTCAGTGGTGCTATTAAAAAAAAAAAAACTTAATTGCTAACACTGAAGTCACCCCTAATACAGCATACAAGCAAAAAAGTTAACCAGCAATACTTCAAGATGGCAAAAAAACATTAAAATTATGGAATTATTCACAAATGTACACACATAGAAGTAATAAAACTCATCTGGAATTTACAATAACCCAGCAAACACCTGATTTTGTTGGATACCTTCTCTAAGTCAGGCCTTATAATTTTCATTAATTCACATACTGGGTTATCACAACCAGTCAGATAGCTTTTTGTTTCTGTACAGTACAAGGAATGGTAGTGAGAGAAATGAAGAACTGGTGTAGACAAAAGTCTATCAGTGATCCTAAATGATAAAACAGCCATCTTCATGAAGATGAGGTTAACAGAATAAAGAGGAAAGCAAAAATAAGCACAGAGAGTGAGAAGAATAAACACTAATAAAACTTGGCACAAAAAATGAAGTATTTACTTCTATGGCACCCATAAGCTACTTACAAATGTTCATTTTTTTCTTTTCAAAAAAAATTCACCCACTTTCCCACATAAATTAAAAGCACACCTCATCTCTTGAAGTGAAAAGAACTTTCAAGACTGT
The DNA here is from genome assembly GCF_022079265.1 of Lynx rufus. Classification (NCBI taxonomy): domain Eukaryota; kingdom Metazoa; phylum Chordata; class Mammalia; order Carnivora; family Felidae; genus Lynx; species Lynx rufus. The sequence continues at coordinate 118,739,036 of NW_025814856.1, read as the reverse complement.
CAATTTATGATCCCTTGACAAAGGATAAAATGCTTCAGGATCATCAAGTTACGGACATTGAAGACTATCAAAACTGTGCCAAAGCAATAGAGGCATCTATGTGTGCTTTCATCCTCCAAACCTCAGGGATAGCTAGTTCCTTCTCCTTCCAATACTTGAAGGTCACAGGCAACCGTACAGCCAATTCAATTATCTATACACTTTGGTTTACTGGTTATGGAAGTTGAAGGGCAGTTCAATCCTGACGGGGCATGGAAGATGCTTTGCGCTTTCTTCCACTGAGGGCTTTTATGTGAATCTTTTGTGCCACACTTTACACTTCAACATTTGCCAGGATTTGAGTTAAACGTGCAACCTAATGATGGTAAAAATTAAAAACCAGCAACTTGCCTTTTTAGTGTGAAACCCAAGAGAGGAATATACAAACCAAAACCAAATGTTTTACCTTATTTATGTGTTAGCACTCACCTTTAACATGATTGCAATTATTAATGCAATGTGTTAGAATTACTGTGAGAATCATAACGTTGAATTTTGCGATTTGTATATGAATATTTCAATGTTTTAAAAAACCTGTAACAATATGGCTGAGCGTACTACGTCTTTACACATTCATAGAACTTTTAACGAAGTATAGGAATGAATGCAAACTTTGGATTTAAGAGAGTGAAAAAATTTAATTGCTCCAAATTTAATTGCTGCAGATCTAGTCTTCTCTCTTCCCGGGACATATGTATGGTTTTGTTCATTTTGTATTTAAAAAACCACATGGCAATGATGTGATTTTAAGGCCTTAATGTATTTTAGAATAATTAAGCTTGAAATATGACAGTATGACTAAAGTAATTCCCAAGATTGAATGACTTTTGTCCCAACCTAGGTGTATGAGGAACAACTTCTTTAACCAACACTGAAAATACCTGCTCTCTCTAGAATTCAATATAGGGAGATTTAGGGACTCTTATGCCAACACGCAAGAGCTTTACAGCACTGCCTGTCAATATTCTTCCATGTTGCAAAAGTTTATTTTTATTTCAAGATAAAAATACTCTGTAAAATTCATGTTGCTATCCTCCCAAGATTAGGTTTCTTTAAATGGATTAAGACACTATTAAGCCAAGCCTGTAAGTATCTTAATGTAATGATTTCGTTTTTGCCCCTAATTCTCCCCATAACAACACTGCAGGGAGAGGGGACTGGGAAATACATGTGGATGTAAATATCTCAACCACAGAGATGCAAAGTTATAATTTTGGGGGGAAAAAAATTTGAGTTAGATCCTTACGTATTTTAGGTTTTCATTAACTTACCAATGTAGTTTTATTGGAGGCCATTTTTTATTGCAGACTTGAAGAGCTATTACTAGAAAAATGCATGACAGTTAAAAAGAAGTTTGCACGACACAAAAAAGGTAGGTAAACACAAGTTTTGTTTGGATTCCAACCCCCACTTATGTATCGTATATTTAAAATTTGTACTCAAATCCAGAGATGCAGATTTGAGCTCCTGCCTAAGTTATTAGTGACCTATGCTTGCTGAGTATATCAGTGTTGTAACCAAGTGGATTGAGAAATCCTTATTGGGTACCCTGGTATCTGAGACAGTTTTACAAAGGAAAAAACAGTAGACAAATATTTTTTCCCCAATCTAAATCCCGCTGATATCAATCCTATCCAGAATTTTTAAAAAAGTCAAATAACTAGTTTCAAAATTCGATGTGATAACCCAAACAATCATAATTATTAAACTACCTTCAATTTTCCCACTACACCTTGTAACAGTCCAAACAGGCACCTACATAACCCCAACTTGGTTTCTTTTTAGAACCCCCCCCTTTCTAATCACTAGTTTTAAAAGCTGAAGACAGAAAAAAAACATACTGAGATGCGTGAGTCCCATTTCGTGCCACTTTTAAGACAAACCACCTCTTCAGTCTATCCGCCCCCCATAAGCCCCACCCTGCTTAACCAGGCCCAAACACCCGGCCCCCGCCCCCCACCCGGGAGCGCGGGCCTCGTGGTCAGCGCATCCGCGGGGAGAAACAAAGGCCGCGGCCCGGGGGCTCAAGGGCACTGCACCACTGGGCCCGCGTTCGTCCCCACCCGGCGGCAGCCACGTAACGGAACGCCCGCCGCAGCCTCAGGACAGCGAGCCGTGCTGATGCGGGAGAACGCACCGCCCTCAGGGAGGCCCAAGTCGCCGACCGAGGCCGCGAAGGGGAGGAGGGCCCCTCATCTTGATCGCGGGTGGGGGAGGGGGAAAGGAAATGCGCTTTGTCTAGAAATAAGGCGGCTGTCGCCACGGCTCTCTACCCTCTCGAGGTCTGTCTCGTTCTCCCCCTCCCCCACAACTAACTCCAGGCAGCGGCCCAGCGCCAGGCCAGCCGCTGGGTCTCCGCTCGACTCTCCGCTGCTTCCCGCCAGCTCCTGACTCGGGGTCGGGCGGGGAAGGGCGGGAAGCAAGGAACTGGGGTGCGGGGCGAGAATCCCTGGGGCGCAGGTGGTATCTTAAGCACCACCACCGCGTAGAGAAAGAGAAAGAAAGACACCGACTTCACCGCCTCCGAGCTGCTCCGCGTCCCGGGTCTGCGGCGTCTCCGGCCCTGCGCGCCTCAAGCTCCAGCCACATCCGAGGGGGAGGGGGCTGGGGAGCTGCGCGCCGGGCAGCCGCTGGGGGGGGGGGGGGGGTAGGGGAAATGGCACCGCCCACGCCGGGCGGCCGCGAGGGGCGGGGCGGCCGGGTGCGCGCTCCCGGCGGGGGAGGGGCCGCGCGCCGCGCCCGCTGGGAGCCGGTGCCCGGGGCAGGTGGAGGGCGCCAGCGACGGGGCACTTACCGTTCGCGGCGTGGCGCCTGGTGGCCCCCGGAGGGGAGGGAGAGGGAAGTAGGGGCGAGGACAGTGACCGAGCTTCTAGACGGAGGCGTTTCTGTTTCGCAGCTGCAGCGCCTGGCGCCAAAACCGGGCTCCGCCCACTTCCTCGCCCCTGGATGTGGGTGCCTTCAAACGCTAGGGGTGAGGGAGTGAAGAAAAACTTGGGCGGGGAGAATCGGAACTAAGCAGGAGTGCCCCTCTCAAACCACTCTCTCCAAAGACCTCTCTTGAACCCAAGGGGTCGACTCCCAAAGACGTTGGACAGGGTTGGTGGCGTGTGAAGTGTAACGTGTTGACTAGAAGTCGCTTCGGGTGTTTCCGGAAGGGGCCGAGTCAGTCCTCAGAGCAGGAGGGGAAAATTGGGGGAGGGAAATCGCTAGGGGGAGGCTACAGATTATTCTGGCGGGAGATGAAGGGCGGGGGAGCGAATTAACAGAAGTTTTGCTGCAGGGACCACCTCCCGGCTTGAGGGGGCTGGGCTTTAGGGCTGCGGGTTAAGCTCCTCCCGACAGCGTTAATTTCAAACTGCGCGACCGTTTCTCACCTGCCCTGCGCTAAGGCGGGGGCTGGACCCAATTCCATTAGAGAGAACTACGCAGGACTCGAGCCTTCCGCAATTCACTGAGCCCATTTACGCAAGTGACGTCAAGCACTGCTACTGGCTGCTGGGGGGGGAGGAGTACGTACCTGGCGTAAGGAGGGCGTAGAGCGTTCCCGCCATTGGCGGCGGTTAGGGCGTTTACGCAACGGCCTGACGTAGGGGAAGACGCGTTGGTCGGGGGGAAGGTTCTAGAAAAGCGGCGGCAGCGGCTCTAGCGGCAGTAGCAGCAGCGCCGGCTCCCGTGTGGAGGTGCTCTTAGCGGTGTTGTTTCTCGAGCAGCAGCAGCTCTCACTACAGCGCCAGGACGAGTCCGGTTCGTGTTCGTCCGCGGAGATCTCTCTCATCTCGCTCGGCTGCGGGAAATCGGGCTGAGGCGACTGAGTCCGCGATGGAGGTAACGGGTTTGAAATCAATGAGTTATTGAAAAGGGCATAGCGAGGCCGTTGGCGCCTCGGTGGAAGTCGGCCATCCGCCTCCGTGGGAGAGCGGCGGTGAAATTGGGCCACTTCAAAAGCGGCTCGTCTCAGGATATTTTTGAGGAGAGGTCGTTAGCGGAGGCCGGATTGTGAACAGTATCTTCCCCACCCTCAGCCTGCCGGCGCCATTTCCCTTTGCTGGGGGTGGGGGATGGGGAACTTCCACATGGCGGACGCAGTCCTGGTTTGGCGAAAAGTGGGGCGCGGAGGCGGAAATTCTTACTCCCTTTTCAAAGCACGCTGATTTGGGGGCTCTGGCGTCCCCGCGTTTGAGCTTTTCGGCGGGCTTCGGATCCTCCGGAGCGAGGCTGCGGAGCTTCCCCTCCCCCCCCTCCCGGGAACCGGATTTGGCGGCCGCCATTTTCATTCCTTTCCTTCCTCGCAGCGTTTTTCTTTTCAGTCTTTGGATTCTGCTAGTATCGTTCCTTTACGGAAGAAGAGAAGTGGTTAACTATTTTTCTTTGTTTTCGGGTTGTTCTCATGCCGTTTCGGGGTGGATTCCGAGGGTTTGGGGGAGCTTGGATCTTTAAAGTCCTGCGCAGCTCGTTAGAGGCTCTTTGCTTTCCCCTCGATGAAATGGCGCCATTGCGTTCAGAAGCCACACCGAAGAGCGGGCGGGTGGGGGAGTCGGTTCCCCGGGGCTGGTTCACACCGGTGTAAGAGGAGGTAAAACGACCTAGGGTGTCGGGCCGAGTTTTAAGGGAAGCCATATTACAAAGAGAACATTTTGTTTTCCAGCCCTCGCTTTTTGGGTAACGGTTTTATCGGAGTCTGCGGTGACTTAAAAGCTAGTTGAATTGCAGGAAACTTTAGACATAAAAAGGGGAGCCATTAAGTTAGTACCGATTGGGGGTGGCAGTGGGGACGGGGGTGGGGGGGTTGGTTTCACGATCCCGTAAGGATTCCTTGAATTGTAAGATATTCGTGGTAAATAACATTTTTGCTGGGAAATGTAATCTTTTCTGGGTAAGACTAGAGGGTCTTGTGATAAGCTAGAAATTAAGAGGGAAGTAAAATAAAAACTTTTGGTCTTCAGTTAAAACGTGGCTCAGTCTTTAATTGCTTTTAACGGTTACGTACAAAACTTGTTTTCAGGCTTGGCCACTATGTATTTGAACTTTGTCATTTGCTTTTCTCATTTATGTTTGCTATGATGGTTGATCATTACATTGATAAGCAAAAAGGTCTCCAGCGAAGGGGGCCTGGTTGGGTATTTTCTTTCTTAAGCACGCTTATAAAATAACTTTGTTTGTAATCGATAGTGGACATCGGGTAAGTTTGGAAAAACTGAGGTAAGTAATGAGTTTTTGCCTTTTGTTAGTGATGTGTAAAAGTTGTTGTAAATGTGCTTTTGTATTTGCGTAATTTATTTGGGTTGTAAAAACTGATTTATAATAGTTAGACTAAGTTAAGTAAAATTAGGTTAATTTAAATATCAATGTGTCAGATAATCATTTAACAGGTCTTTTGAAGGCTTTAGGAGGTAGTTTGAGAATTTGTTGAGCTTTTAAAAATATAATTCTGAGAACAGAGGAAAAAAAATCTCTAATTGTATACTTACCACTATTTTTTTGAGCTGTTGGGGAATTTTCGTGCATAGAAGTAGTAACCTCCACGGGCCTGAGCTGTATGTAGTACTAGCTGGTAATAAAGTCTCTTGTATGGAAAATTTTATTTGACCTTTGATTTGTATTATAGACTCACAGCAGATGTTTCTGGGCACTATGACCTATTCTGGCTTCTGAATACCTGTTTTAAATTTTTATCCTAGTTATCTGAAAACGAAGCATAACAACCCATCTTAATTGAGAGCCGAAGATACCGGCTGTTAATGCAACATATATTTGCTTGGTGGTTTAAAGGGGTTAACGTTTTTTCTGCCCAGGTTTCCGGCCCCCCCCCCCCCCCCCCGTAAAATTGGAGACACTTGTGCTTTGTAGTCTGCCAGATGGCCGTTAAGGTCGATATCTCGAGTTTTGGGTTTTTTTACTGCATCAATGAAGTGTAAATTGTGGTAATACAAAAACTAAGTTAACAGTGGTCATTTAAGCTTTTATGGTTCTTGAAAAGTGAGATTACAGCAACATTGTACTGCATTTATATACGGTTCAGTAATGTACTAGATTTTTTTGTGTTTTGTAAATACCAAATACAAGCATGCCCACAAAAAATGAGTTATGTTAAAAACTTCTAAAGCTCTGAACACTGTTAGTCATAAAAGGTATTTCTCCCTTGGTCAGAAGAGAGAGGCAGATTTTATAGGGATGTTTTGGTAAATGCATTGATGTTTAAGGATTTTTTTTCTCATGGAGAGTTGGTGTATGGGGGAAGAATGATTTTTACAAGGTTTGGTGGTGTGTGTGGGGGGTTTTTTGTTTTTTTTTTTTTTGGACTGAAATACATAAGAATCACCACCAGAGGGAGCAGTAAAGGGAAAATAAATGTCAGTTTTAGATACTGAATCCTGAAATGGTAAATTGTGAGTTACAAGAACCAACAGTTCTTTATGTTTTAAAAGAAAAAGTGTTTACAATGAGTATTTAAAAGGCACTTTATTTGATGTGGACAATAGGATTGAATCTAAAGTTAGTAACAATCCTTTAAACTTTCAATGACCAAGGACTAGGTTTGCTCCTCTCTCTACAGAAAATTTTTTTTAAGATTAAGGCATGTTAAAATAATTTAATGTCAAGTAAATTTGGATCAAGCATTAATGACTTTGAAACTTGTGTAGTAGTTCAGCTGAGGCAATTTTTTTGGTGTAACGCAACTAATATGCAGTTTAACATATGGTTTAAATTTGATGTAAGTTTTTTTTTTCCCCCCCAGAAAACTTTAGAAACTGTTCCTTTGGAGAGGAAAAAGGTACTCTGCCAGCAGGTCACCTCATATTTAAGAATTTAATTTCCTGCATACAAAGAGGAAATGTAAATAAAAATTGAAATGATGTTTTCCTTTGCAGAGAGAAAAGGAACAGTTCCGTAAACTTTTTATTGGTGGCTTGAGCTTTGAAACCACAGAAGAAAGTTTGAGGAACTACTACGAGCAATGGGGGAAACTTACAGACTGTGTGGTACGTTAAATGTAAAAATGTCTATAGATGCTAGCCTTTCAACTTTTGGACTCCTAAGTTTAACGTGTTGAGTAAGCTATTTTTAAAGCCATGTTCATGAAAATTGCTCATCATTCAAACTGCTTTTTCATAACACAAGTAATAAGAAATGCTAAAGTTTCCCCTTTGTTTTTTTTTTTGTTTTGTTTTTTGTTTTTTGTTTTTAAGGTCATGAGAGATCCTGCAAGCAAAAGATCAAGAGGATTTGGTTTTGTAACTTTTTCGTCCATGGCTGAGGTTGACGCTGCCATGGCTGCAAGACCTCATTCAATTGATGGGAGAGTGGTTGAGCCAAAACGTGCTGTTGCAAGAGAGGTGAGCAAAATAGAACTTTGTCAGTAAATATGAAAGTAACTAAGTTTTATACATAACTTAAATCTTGCCACTTTAAAGCTGTCAGTCTTGTGTCTCTTGATTTTCCTAGATTTCCCTACTTTTCTGAAACTAGTTTTTTAGTTATAAGCTATTGCTTTAGGTGGTATTTTATCATAGAATAGAAACTACCTTTGGTACCTAGATATTGTGCTCTAAATCATGTTTTGGTTTGTTTTGTTAAGGTAGTTTCTTTTTTTCCTTTTTCAGGAATCTGGAAAGCCAGGGGCTCACGTAACTGTGAAGAAGCTGTTTGTTGGTGGAATTAAAGAAGATACTGAGGAACATCATCTTAGAGATTACTTCGAAGAGTATGGAAAGATTGATACCATTGAGATAATTACTGATAGGCAGTCTGGAAAGAAAAGAGGCTTTGGATTTGTTACCTTTGATGATCACGATCCCGTGGATAAAATTGTGTGTAAGTGTCTGTAAGCTCTAGGTGTATGGCTCTTTTCATTAATTTTTGGGTTTGTTTATTAAAAGGTAAATTGTACAAGTTGTTGGTAAAGAATATTGATGTAATAGAGTACGAACTTTTCATTCCAGTGCAGAAATATCATACCATCAATGGTCATAATGCAGAAGTAAGAAAGGCTCTGTCTAGACAAGAAATGCAGGAAGTCCAGAGTTCTAGAAGTGGAAGAGGAGGTAACGTCTAAGTCGTTTATTTTACTGTATTTTATTTTATTTTTTCAAGATTTGTTTAATAAAATGCCTGTTACTAACCTGGTTGTTCATTGCAGGCAACTTCGGTTTTGGAGATTCTCGTGGTGGTGGTGGAAATTTTGGACCAGGCCCGGGAAGTAACTTTAGAGGAGGATCTGGTAAGTTCACCTGCGTGAATAGAAAGGTGAATATGCTTGTTTAAAAACTTAGTTTTAATTAGATTCAGGAAATCCAGTGTTTTTAAAGTTACCTTGAAGGGTTAAGTAGGTTGTATTACGCTGGGATGTTCTGAATTGGTCAGGTAAGAGGTTATAGCTAAAAGTATAATTTTCTAAATTCTAATCCAGAACAATCCATTGCAGAGATCTTTTTAAGGTAATCAACTTTTTAAAAAAATTAGGTGCTACTACAGTTACTTTAAAAAATGAGGGACCCCCTGAATCAGGAGTGAAAATACTGTGGAGGCTTTGTGTATTTGTTGTTGTTTTTGGCTTTAGGTTTCAGATTTGTTTGGCTTGGCTTACTAATGTGATGAGGTGCCAACAGAAAACCAGTTGTTTCTCTCACCCAACTTCATTCTTTATAGATAAATGGAATCTCTTAAATTGAGACTTGCCAAGTCTGAGCCTCTTGTTTAGGCAGTTATTCTCATGAGATCTAATTACACAATTTGTGTTTTAAGAATACGCCAGTAAACACCAGTGTTCTGGCACAAGGAGGTTGGTTCCTGATAATTTTCATTGAGAGGTACTAATAAAGAGGGTGGAGGAAAGCAGGAAGAGAAATTAAATAGGGTGGACAGGATTTAATAACGTTTTTCCTGTTTCTAACAGATGGATATGGAAGTGGTCGCGGATTTGGGGATGGCTATAATGGGTATGGAGGAGGACCTGGAGGTCAGTTTCTTTCACATACGGTTTTTGTGACTTAAAGATTTAAACCCTATTTGTGTTTGTCCAGTTAAGTGTGTACATAAAATTTTAAGTGTTTTGCATTTTATGTTTTGTAAAGGGCTTAGGTGATAGTGTTTCATTATTTGGCTATTCCTTCATAATTTGCATTTTTTATGGAAAGGATATTTTTGCTTGTAGGTGTTTACAGGTTGCAAATTATTTCAGTGGATTTTAAATTAGAATTTATAGATGCTGTCATACTATATCCCATTGTTTCTCAAGCAAAATAATTAGATATGTATTTCATGTGCTGTTTTCCTGAAAAACTACAAACCAATAGACGTGATCATGGTTAACATGTCAAAGGAAGTATATGTAAGCAGTTGTGCTGTTTTAGTCTCTTACGAAGGTTAAGTCCCATAAGATAACTTGTAAAAAGTCACCAAAAGAATTTCTAAAATACACAACATTCTTCCTGGGTTTAGCTAAGTTGTGAATTACTGTTACATAATAAATGTATTAGATATATGTTCTGTTGGAGTACAGGAAAGTTAATATTTGCTGACAAATATCCTATTAAGAAAGGGATGTTATAAACTGAGCTAGTAGTAGACGCGATTGCTGGTTTTGCCACTCCTTAAGCGTAACTGAGTTACTCCAACATCTCAACTGTTTCAATTCTGCTTTGAAGTCCAGATATTAATTGGTATTAAGAGAAAGAGGAGTTCTTGCACCTCAATAATTTGAGACTACCATTCTAAGTTTTTTAATTAGATGCAAGTTTGCTAATTTCTGGTCCTCCCCCCATTTCTACTCAGAAGGGTGTCGTGGGTATATTATTTAAGAGACACGGTTATTTATCAGGAAGCATGTTTGGAACTTAATATTTTGGACCAGTAGAGGTGTGTGGCTTTTTTATCCCGCTTGCCTATGCTTCTCATCTGCCCCCACCCCCCAATCCTTACACAAAATACAAACTTTTGAAAGTACCTGTACGAATCTTATATATCTTTGGTGTTAGGGGAGAACAGCTATGGCATTGCAAGTATTGGTCTCTGTAAAGGTTTTTATCCCGTTGGTTGTGAGGAGGTGTTCCCTGCCTCTAAATGTTTATCAAGCATACATACTCTATTCTGCCCTTGAGGCTGTTACGGAAGAGGTTTTGTAGAATAAATATTTTGCTTATAAGAATGTGTTTTGGAAAGTTGGAAATGGGTGTGATAAGACAGTTCAAATGGTATTGAAAATACTAAGTAATTACTTAAAGGCTTATTTTATAATAGGTGGCAATTTTGGAGGTAGCCCTGGTTATGGAGGAGGAAGAGGAGGATATGGTGGTGGAGGACCTGGATATGGCAACCAGGGTGGGGGCTACGGAGGTGGTTATGACAACTATGGAGGAGGTAATAACTTCACCTGCAACCTTTATGTGGGAATTTGGATTGGAATTAAAATGATTTAACAAGTGAGATTTTTATTTCAATGTTGTCAATAGTTGCCTTAAACTGTAGAGTTGTAGATAGGTGTTTTGCATTTATTCTGATTGTTTTTATGGGAGATTTTGTCCTAAATATTTAGCGTATGTCGCTGGTTGAATGTTGGAATATGTTATTTTGAAAGTCATGATGCAAAACCTATTCTTCCGATTTTTTCACAGGAAATTACGGAAGTGGAAATTACAATGATTTTGGAAATTATAACCAGCAACCTTCTAACTATGGTCCAATGAAGAGTGGAAACTTTGGTGGTAGCAGGAACATGGGGGGACCATATGGTGGAGGTAATTTATAAGGTTCTTTAAATTATTTTGTGTGATTAAAGGATTAGTCTTAAGACACTTTAATTGCTAGTTTGAGTAACATTTCCATTATGATAACTAAAATGATGGGATTGGATATTCAGTGGTATAGAATATTTAGGACTTACAAAAGTAGGTTAGACACTTCAGGTGGGGCTCTTTTTCTTTGGCTGATTACTTTTTAAAAAGCCAAATAAAATTGAGCACATTGCAAGCTATATTAAATTCTATGTTTCTCTTTGAAAGTTAAATCACAAACCTTTATTTCACAGTATTGAGCTCTTAAAGTTTTCAGCAGAACCAAACCGATTTTTTGTCTTTTTTTTTTTTTTTTTTTTTTTGATCTTACTCCAAATGATTGTGGTAGATCATGTTCTCAATTGTAAAGGGCAAATTAACCTTTTTGTGAGTCTGGATAAATCATTTCCCGAGTAATAGGTTGACTAGAAGCAGGTAACAGGTTATGAGCTGCTTGTTTCAAGGAGTGTATGTCTATAAAATAGAAATCGATTATAGATACTATTAGGCTAATTGCAGAAAATGGGAGTAAATTTGCTTTCTCTTGCTGTTTTTAACAATTCTAGGAAACTATGGTCCTGGAGGCAGTGGAGGAAGTGGGGGTTATGGAGGGAGAAGCCGATATTGAGCTTCTTCCTATTTGCCATGGGTAAGTAGCTTTTGAGTTTTACCTTATTATTGTCTTGGGAGATCTAGCTGCCAGGAGTAAAAGCTTTTTAGGATCATGTTATCTTTCCTTAAAATCTGGTTAGATGGATAATTTCATAACCTATTTTTTTTTTACTCTTTACTTCTGTTGAAACAGGCTTCACTGTATAAATAGGAGAGGATGAGAGCCCAGAGGTAACAGAACAGCTTCAGGTTATCGAAATAACAATGTTAAGGAAACTCTTATCTCAGTCATGCATAAATATGCAGTGATATGGCAGAAGACACCAGAGCAGATGCAGAGAGCCATTTTGTGAATGGATTGGATTATTTAATAACATTACCTTACTGTGGAGGAAGGATTGTAAAAAAAAAAAAAATGCCTTTGAGACAGTTTCTTAGCTTTTTAATTGTTGTTTCTTTCTAGTGGTCTTTGTAAGAGTGTAGAAGCATTCCTTCTTTGATAATGTTAAATTTGTAAGTTTCAGGTGACATGTGAAACCTTTTTTAAGATTTTTCTCAAAGTTTTGAAAAGCTATTAGCCAGGATCATGGTGTAATAAGACATAACGTTTTTCCTTTAAAAAAATTTAAGTGCGTGTGTAGAGTTAAGAAGCTGTTGTACATTTATGATTTAATAAAATAATTCTAAAGGAAATTGTGTAATTATAGACTTTTTATTTTAAATAAGTTAAGGAGTGGGTAGTATAATTAAGGTCCTTTGCAAAGTTGTTGTTATATTTGTGTAAGATAAATGCTGGTCAGATATAAGTGTGTTGTCTGCAATTCATCAGGATTAAATTATCTAGATAACTTAAGGGATATCTCTGCAAAGAGAAACACCTTTTTAGATCTTTTAGATGCTGCTTCTTCAATGCAAGGAAAGGAAATAACCCCAGCGAGGTACTCTTCAGGGATACAGGTCTAGTACAAGAGAACTCTTGACGGCTACTAAGTTCAGCCAGTCTTAAAAAACTGTGCTGTTTCTACAAAGCTTTAACTACAGTAGTTTATAAGGATGACAACGAAAGCTGAGGGTGTAGAGCAAAATAGTTCTAAGCTTCAGTTAAACTTCTTTAGGTAAGATCTTATTTACTTTTCCTTTCTTAATTTTCCTCCCCAAAAGATAAACTAATACTACTCTTCAATGGTCTTTCAGTATAGTGGTTCTTATGTAGTTTAACATAGCTATAAATTTGAGTTTAACAATTTATAAACTCAAGAGAATCTTATAAACCCTGTTTTCCAATCTGTCATTTACTTAAATTATTTTGGTTGTTTTTTTCCCCCCTTTTTTCCCTTCTTTCCCACCCCCTCCTCCCTCTATGAAGATTCAGGTGCTTAACATATCATTTTTTTCCCTGCTGGAATTTAGCATTGATATGAACCATGGACAAGTATATTCTGCTGCCACAAAGACTGTAAAGTGCTTCATTTCAACAGCTGAGGCGCAAGCCAAGTGATCATTAATAAAGCTTTTCTTGGTTCCTTCAGTGGTGTTGGTAGTAAAATGGTAGGTAAAAGTTAGGCTGCAAGTTCAATAAATCATGAAATTACCCATCATTACACCCTTGTGTATTCACATTTCTTGGATCAAGCATTTTGAGTGAACTAGTGGTTTTTATTAAAAATAAAGAATTTTGTTCTTCTGTTATATGGTTGTTCCTAGTTGTACATGCTTATCAGGGTCAGGCTCAGGAGAAGGTAGGGTAAAATGGTTGAAACTTTTCAGATGATAGTTTATATTTATGAATAAAGTGTCTACATTATAAATCCTGTATGTATCAAGTACTAAATATTTAGGTTTAAATGTGGTAATTCTTTCCAATCCCCTACCTTATAGGAGAGATGTAGGTTGGCTGCTGAAATTCATTTAAGTGTCAACAGTTTGATTTGCCTGGCTTTATTGCCTTTTCAGGAATGTGATTATCAGGGCTTATTCTACTGTATGCACCAGTGAGTCTTCTTTGATCCTAAGACCACCACTGAAGTTATTTAGGTTCTTTGGACAAACATGATAAACTTCTTCAGATACTTTTTTTTTCCTTTGGCAGGAAGGTGTCTTGCTGCAGGTAACTAATGAAGAAGTGGTCAACCACAGAGTCTTCAAGAAATAAGAAATACTGTACCATCTGAAAGTAGTTCTTGTTGGTGCCTTCATTTAAAAAAAAGCACTTTAAGATTAAAGGGAAATGTTTTCTGATAAAATACATCATTTAGTACAGGTTCTTAATATAAAACCATTACAAATTGAGTACTGTTTGTAAAAGAGTAACATCAAGTAAGCTAGATAGAGAAATGTATCATGTTTTAAATTAGGTTTTGTGAGTAGACAGATTAAAATTCTATTTTAAATATAAAGTTTATAAAATAAACACTTTTGTATTCAAATACTTGGTGTAATGTTTACACATAAAATGTGTGAATCTTGTTCTATCAACTTACAGTTGTCTAAAAGATTGCCATCCCCTAGAGTTTTAAAGCAGTTTCACAAAGCTATGCATATTGCCATTTTTATTTCAATATTAATAGTCAAGAAAAGCATTGTGGACATTATTGGCTGTCCCTAATAAAATGCCATTCTTTTTATACTGTACATTCAGCGTTTGAATACTGCTCTAGTTTTCTCGCTTTACCTTGTTATGTTTAACATTGCTGGTGGCGTTTTTGCAAATATTTTAAACAACTAGAGTGGTCCCAGTTAAGGGCAAAGCACTGAGACACCATCTCATACCAGTTTCTCAGATGTCCAGTAGCTTTATATGCATCTCAAACTTCGTTTCAGTGGTTGTCTTTTTTAAGGGTTAAACATGGTGGACGGAGTTTTAATAAGCAGTGCCTTGGATGTTTACCTGAAATAATGAAAGATCCATAGGAAGGTTGATTTAACTTTTTGTTGTTTTGGTTTTGATGAGGTATCTCACAGGTAAGTTAAACTAATGGCCGAAAGAAGATGAACTGTTTTGTTTCAAACAGTAGGTGCGTCCATCAACTGTGAACTTGTGAGAATGCTTCAAAGTTAGGTAAATTTTTTGAAGGTTTTAGAAATGCCCAACTCTACCAAGAAGTTGAACTTGAAAGGTAAATCAAGTTGGTATGCTAACACAACGTTAAGTACCTAACCCTTAATCTGCACAAATGGGAAAAATGCACATCAAGCTCACTGGCTTACTTCAACTGAGTAGGTAATGTTGAATACTCCACAGGCATTTTCCCCATGTGTATGTTGTATATTGAACTGTTTAAGAACGTGAGAGAAGTGTGGGTTTTGTGTAAGTTTTCTACCAGGAGGAAATCACAACCTTTGATACATGTGTAGTATTTCTAAAACCGGCTTTAATTAATTAACCCTTAACCTCAATACTTAGTTCAGAGCAACAATGAACTCATCACTTTGCAGGTCAACAACTTAAACTGCAAACTGCAGCTGTGACTCTGCAGAAGCTCAAGGTTGCGGTTAGGAAAAATTTGATTAGGGCATACTGACAGGACTGGCAAGTTGATGCTGGCCATTCCCTCCCCAGTAGTGAGCTATCCCAAGAGCAACCCAAAGCCTCCAAATAGGATCAGTGTTTGGAAGTGACGCTACCTTGTGTATTGGTCATGTTCTACAGATTGAAGGGTTTTACTTACAAGATTACTGAGAAGCTAGCATCATTGGGAGCCAAATTGAGGGCTGGCTCCCACACTAGAGTGTTACTCACTGAAAGTTTTTGAAACTTGATCTTTCTATTGTGTTTAAAGTTTTCATTAGTCTGGTGTATGAAGGCAAGCTAAGACCTACAAGTGATTAGAAATTATTTGTACTAAGAGTACGGGGTTAATTCAAGGAAACGTTAAAAGAATCTTAATCTTGGCACCTTAGTAATGACGGTTAACCAGCTCACAAGTATGGGTTCCTTGCCAAGTAGAAAACATGAATCTCAATATACCAAAAAGCACATGCACATTCTTCGCAACATTTTATGTATGTGTGTTATCTTTGGAATGAATGCCTAGATGATTGATACTCCCCAACCAGCTTCAATGCCATACCACTGTGACTACAACAATAACTTGTTAGCTGAAACGGGTCTTTTGGTGACTGGTCAAATTAGTGAGGTGAGTAGTAGACTACCCAAGAAAGGGGCAAATTCAGGAGGAAGACGGATCAAGAAGGATAAAAGCACTTGCATTCTCCATTCTGGGGCTTGGGTGTGTGCAAATTGTGTCCTGAGTTCCACTGGTCGCTGTTGGAACTGGAACCAGCCTTGACGGGGGACCCAAATAATCCAGACATTCTTGTTTACCACATGTTACATGGAGATTGTACAGTGGAGAATCTAATTTCACCTTCTCTAAGACTTTGTTCAACATTGCAGCCTATTGAGGCTACTTTTGAAACGGGATGGCTTTATCTGGAAAACAAAGATGAGAATCTGTTAAGATTTCTTGAAACTTTGTAATTGAAGGAATGGCTTAACAGGAATACGTTTTTTTCCCCATAGGTGAAGAAGGTAAGACTAATTTCATGTTGGGTCCAACTCAAACTGGGATGGGAGTTGGCCCTTATGCACAAAGGTGTTCACCAAAACGTGTTATTTCATAGCAGCCAAAGGTAAACTATAAACTACAAGATGTTTGAGTAGATATACTCGTCTCAACTGTGTAGATCTTAGTGATCCCCTTACAGTTTGCATTTGTAAACCCTGTACCAAATACTTGGGAACACATTAGGTACGAAGTTCACGTAACTCTCCCCTTAAAATCTTACTTTGATGTAGTCTCCAAAAAGGTGCTGTCTCCTGAGCCATGGTTTGTTCAGATTGACTGGAGTGATAAACAGGAAATGGGTCAGATAATTGGGTATAACTTAACTTGAATCAAGTTATACCCAGTAAAATACATAGTTTCAATTAGGTTTTGATATTTAAAGTAATTAGGTCAGATTGCTCCTTTTTTCCAACATTCACCAATTCTCTGAACTCCAGGCTAACTCCATTTTAAGACTACTTCCTAGCTAGCAAGAACATTTTAGTCAATCTGGGTATCCAGGTCAATCTGCAAGAGTGTTTAGGCTGAAATTTTGGTGTGGGATTTCCATTGCTGAAACTGGCATATTGTGGGAAAGCTCCCATTTACGTGCTTTGAAGCCATTGTGATTTTTGAGGCCATTGGAAACTCGTGAAAAGGTTAGATAAAACTTTGGAGGAAGCTTGATGGATTTACTTTTCGGGTCACAATGGACCAAATACCTTCCAGACAGTTTTAAGTTTTTAGTTATTGTGACTGTCTTGAGTCCATGTTACCTTTAGGTGCCTTATTTACCTGCATTTGATGCTTTGAGTGTAGTTGGTCATTGTGCTTGTGCTTTCAAGGATTAGAGGACCATGCCTAGTCTGTTAATACAGTGTATGATGGTACTTGTAGTTTGAAGACCTACAAGTAAATTGGTAATACAGAAGCTCAAATTGAAGATTTGACGTAAGTAACTTCTGGGGGGAATGTGTCTTGTTAAAATCAAGGATCAAGTTACAATTGGAGGTGTGCTCCCTTACAAAACCAGTCTAAACAGATTTTAAGTTACTGTACAAAACTGACCAGATCTGGAAGCATTTCTACAAAGTAGTACTCTGACTTGTGATACTCTGGTAGACCACTAGGGCAGAAATTCCTGATAACATTTTTTTTTTACCATCTTACTGCTGAAATAAGCTCATTGAGCTTCATCTCAAATGCCACTTAAATTTCTAGGATGGGGTGCCTGAAATTGATTTCAGCTCAGGTCCTAGTCGTGATCCCCGCCCCCCGTTTGTGAGCTATATGGCCCCTTGGGCTCTGCACTTCATGTAGGCTGCTTGGTAGTCTCTCCCCCTCCCCCATATGTGCTCTTAATTTTAAGTTTTGTGATTCTAGTATTTCCAATTCTTTTGGTTATAAAGTCCATACCCATCTACTGACTTCCCTTTCCTCTACAATTGGTTTGTATCCTTGCGTGACTTAACGTTTTCATGTTATGTGAGCCTTTTGCAGGGGGACATCCATATTCTAGATGTGCAGCCTATTCTATGGGCTGGCCTAACTTGCCCAGGTAGTTCTCTTACCCTATATGCAGGTACTTATGTTCTACTTAAAGGAAGCATAAACCCTTATGTAACTATAAAGGTCTTTGTCCTTAGGCATTGAACCCTAACGTACTCTAATATTTTGAAGCTCTATTTTTGTTCTTGGCATGTTGGTTTAGAGATTGTGGCTATTAGGTTGAAGGAGTGACTTCCCGTAATGAGTTTAGCTGGTATACTATAATTTGGCTAGATTCTGATCAGTCTGTGCAAATTTTAAAAATACAATGCTCCGTTTACTAGATCTGTCACCCGTATTCCTAAATGTGGATGATTTGCTTAGAACTTCTGTATAAAAGGGGAAAGTTATTTTATAAATTCAACTGTAAGATTTATTTCCACAATAGGTTGCATTCATAAAAGTCCAGTTAAAATAGCTTTTGTAGAACTGTAGGTCAGTGCTACCTAAATAAAAACATTAAGGCTACTTTGCATTTCAAGTCCTTTATAAAAACCAAAATACGTTTAAAATTAATTACATCCACATCCAGTATTAGCTCAAAGACTGGGCTGTCTTAATCCAGTTTTTCATGTCACCCTGTTCTTCATAAATAGTACTTAAGAATCATGCATATAATGCAGTAGGACTTCGTGAAAAAAGTTGTGGCTTCTCCCAAACTTCTCCATAAAAGCTTCAAAATGTAGCCCTGTCAAGTAGCAGTACTTAAGATATTTAGAACACTTGTGCTAAACTTTGAAGCAGTTTCAATGGTTTGTGACCATGTATCAGTTTCTGATACCTCATGCATAAGGTATATTGATGGATCCGCCTTCAATTTCTTCACTTTGTTTTTCCCTTTTGGTTTTCTTTTCTGTGGCCCGGGGTCATCAGTTCCTTGGGTACAATCAAAACACTTCCATCTTGGCTGCACTGAAGAGTGTATTGGTTCGGATTGACTGGCCTACCTTCATCATCTCTTAGCCTACTAAAAATATCACGATACAGGTTATGCAGTTTCTGTTTCAGTATGTTAATAGCTTTGTTATACTGGGCTCGTTCTCTCTTAAGGATTTCCTTCTTTGCTTGCAAGTTACATACGTCATCTTCAAGATTCAGAATTATGTCCAGTTTGCGCTTACGACAGTTCTGAGCAGCAACTTTATTTTTCCCTCTTCTTCTAATATCACGGATGAGTGACATTTGTAAATCTGTCAAATAGTGCCTGCTGAGCATGTTGTTGAAAGACTCAACGGGCATACCGACAATTTCATCTACAGAAAAAGGGATATGCAATGCCTTAGCACGCCGCTCATCACGGCTTAAGTTTCTGTCTGTGTCATTGAGGCATCTACCCCGTATTTTCTGTGACTTCCCATACCGTGAAAAAGAATTAGAAGTGGATTCTATACCACTTGGCTGTAAGTGGTAAGTGTGGTTATGAAATAGGTGTTGAAATGCAAGATCCCCATGAAAACCAGAATCACTCCTATGATCCACGTGACAAAGCTTATTGGGTTCTGGGTAGTAGCCTCCCACAGCCCCTTCCAAGTCATGGTGGGAGAGAGATTCAAGGTCACTACTAGAACCTGTAGCACCTCCACACATAGAATGGGAAGAATTAGATTTGGTGACAGAGGTACTATTGTGGCTTGAATTTAAGGAAAGCCCAGAATCGGAATCTGGTTCTTGAAAAAGCTGAGGAACTTCCATTGGATCAAAACCTTCTTCTGTGGCCAAAGACATTAAACTTATTTCATCAAATATATTTATATCAAGGTCATGTAGAAGATCCTCACTTGTTAGATGAATCTGATTGCCAACAAGGGGAAGAAATCCTGTCCAATTAGTCCCAGGAAGGGTCTGCTCAGAATTGGTATGAGAATTTAAGTGCAGAAATGGTTCTTGTGGTGGTTGTGAAGTCCTTGCTACTGGATCTCTTCTAAACGTATTGTCAGGACACAGCAACATGGCCTCATGTAGATTCACATCGTGACTTATAGCCTGGCTAAAATTCACATTATATGTTGAATTCATGCCATCGTTGATACTTACTGGAGGAGTATCTCCAAGTAAGAGGCCCTGAAAAGGGAAAGAAAAAACTTTTTAAATACACATAACCCTATTTCAATAGTTCTAGTACCTAATTTAGCACTTTTCTCTATTACAAACATGCTGTTAGCTATGAATCACTTTAAATACAGGAAAATACAACATGCAATGTGAGCTGAAATGTGAACGATGCTATTTTTGGGGAAAGTTTGATTCAATTAGTATTAAAAGCTGGCCTTGATGTTAAAACAATTACTGTAGTAATTTGCTGCTTTATAGATGCAACAGTCAACATTAACAGTTACAGTGAAGAAGTCTGGGGAAGGTGGGTGCAGGTTTTTTTTTTTTTAAGGTAAATTATGCTAGTCTGAAGTATGAAGTATGCCTTGGTATGTCTGATGTTTACTGCCATTCTGTTCAATATGCTTGTGATCATTTAGAAGGATATATAATTTAGCAAATTCTCCAAAATTCAAGTATTTCTATAAAAAGTAATAATCCTAAACCTGCATTTAATACACCACCAGTAGATCCTATTGTACAAGCTAAACCATGTCATTCAGCTTAAAGAAGTTAAATACGTTCACAGATCAGTGATTTTCCTACAAGGATAAAAGTCAGGTTTCCAATTACCTCCAGTGAATTTTCAGGCTGTGATGAAAGCAACTGAAACAAGTCTTCCAGAGAGAAAGCAGTGTCTGTCCCATTTAGAGATCTCTAGAAAAAAACGTAAGGTGCACCATTCATTTAGGAAGGTTGCTTGGGGGCTCTCTCCACTGGATTTTCATCCCTATTTTGGAATTTTTAGATCTTTTTCAGTACTCAATATTTTAATATCCCTCCTTAAAATAAGAATCTTGAACTCCAAACATCTCCCCCATTCTTGCCCTAACCACATTCCATATAATTTTTGCCTAGTATTGTTCTGCCTTATTTTTACCTTCTAAATTGGTTACCAAATTCTGTAATTTTTACAAGTCAAATACGTATTTAGACTTCTCCAAAATGTTTTGCCAATTTCACTCACTGCTTCATCCTCAGCCTTCAGGTTAATTGAAATAACTCCTTTGATCTTTTTAGAGTGGCTCCATCGGTGGCAAATTCATTTTTGGAACCTGGAGTTACTTTGCTTTCATGCTTAAACAATGATTTATCTGTTAAGATGATCAGGTTTAATGTTTTCCCTTCGTGCTTTGCACTAAGGCATGCATCGCTATTGATGTTTGCTATCCATCTGTTGTTATGCCAATCTTTTTTCCTCCAGTAATTTAAAGATTTTTTTTTTCCCTTTAAAATTGCTGTCCTATTTCAGCTGGATGTATTTGGGGACTTAATTCATTTTTATTTACTCTGCTTGGTATTTATTTAAAAAAAAATTTTTTTTTTTTTTACATTTACTTATTTTTGAGACCGAGAGAGACAGAGCATGAACGGGGGAGGGGCGCAGAGAGAGAGAGAAGGAGACACAGAATCAGAAGCAGGCTCCAGGCTCTGAGCCATCAGCCCAGAGCCCAACTCGGGGCTCGAACTCTCGGACCGCGAGATTGTGACCTGAGCTGAAGTCGGACGCTTAACCGACTGAGCCACCCAGGCGCCCCTACTCTGCTTGGTATTTAATCTGAGTGTCCTAAGATCATTTTAATTTTCAAAATATTTTGCCATAAACACTCTGAACGGTGCTTCACCTTCATACTTCTAGTCTTTTCTGAGAGACTTTTTTTTATTAAAAAGTTTTTTAAATGTTTGAGAGAAACGGAGAGACAGTATGAGCAGGGGAGGGGCAGAGAGGGAGAGCAAATCCCAAGTAGTCCATACTACTGAGGCAGAGCCTGAGGTAGGGCTCAAACCCATGAACTGCGAGATCATGCCCTGAGCTGGAATCAAGAGTCCAATGCTTAACTGACTGAGGCTCCCAAGTGCCCCCTTTATATTTAAAGGTGAGTTCATCTTTGTTGGGAACGGTTTCCATGGGAATCACACACCAAGGGTTACCAACTTACTATTAAATTTTATTTTTCTCTGCAAGGACCATTTTTTATATCATCTTGTAGACTTTGCCTTCTCGGCTCAGGATTCCTGGTAACAATGGTAGTGCAGATTCAGACTCCAAATCAAACCTTGGGGCCCATTTGGACTTCTGATTTCTAAGGACGAATGGACTTCTTTGCTGTCTTCTTGGTGGTGGCTAGGGTTGCCCTAGTCCCTACCTCCTGAACAAAGAGACTTTATAAATTCTAGGCTTTAGGTGGGGAACTTAGGTTCCCCCCCCCCCCACTCCCCCATGTATGGACTTGAGACCTCACTTCTCATCTATTCAACCCCAGTCATGAAATTTGTATCCAATACCTCCTTGGGGCTTCTTCAGCTTTGGGGTCAGTCTAACTCTCGATTTGAGTCCCCTCTTTGCTGCATACTATCTTGAGTTCCTTTTCCTGCTTCTGAGTTCTGCTATGCACTTAAAATCTGGATTTCCATTTTTGTTCTATCCTAGGGGTTTTAAGTGTTAGCAAGTTCACATTCCTGACTCCCCTCCCTCCACTTTTTACTTTCAGGTTTCCCTTTTTGAGGGTTCAGACCAGTGTGAAGTATTCTAAGTCTATACTAATACTTGACTTCATTTCCTCTTCTACCAAATTCCTTGTTTTTGAGGCCCATAACATACAACAAATAGAAGGCTTTCTGTGCTTTCTATGGATGCTATATGACCACTTAAGCTAAATTCGTAGATACAGTTTCTTTTTACTGGCAAATCACACATTCTTAGTGGGGAGAAGACGTATTTGCTAACGTGACTGTTAACTTAAAATGATTCTTCATTTCTTAAGAAATTTTAGTAGTGTCCTATTCTGTTAATGACCCCAAACTTGGGCCATTAGTCCTGCCCAGCCACTAACCAAAATTTGCAGATGGTCACGAGTGTGTGAGAATGAGTATCAGCACAAATCTGGAATCCTGTGAAAATCCTTAATGGTGAGTAAATAATGCTATTTGCAGAAAAGAAAGCCTTAATATTTACAACAGTGAGGGAAGGGTATAAAGCCCATTCTGCTTAAAATGAATTCTGG
The DNA here is from genome assembly GCF_022079265.1 of Lynx rufus. Lineage (NCBI taxonomy): Eukaryota > Metazoa > Chordata > Mammalia > Carnivora > Felidae > Lynx > Lynx rufus. The sequence continues at coordinate 118,716,425 of NW_025814856.1, read as the reverse complement.
ACTGATCCTTCAGGCTAGTCAGATAGGTTTCTGTACACCTTTGCTTGTTCCCTTGTCTTCAGTGCCCCCGGAGATGGAACACAGGAGCTAACCCTTACTGGATCCACAGGGGAGAAAGGTCTGAGATGGAAGGAGAGACAAATGTGCCTTAGAGACAACTGAGCTCTCTTTCTCCCCAGGTTCCCTTCTGCCCTGATGGGAATAATGGTTTCATGTGGCTTCATGTTGCTATTCATCCTTGGGAGTTTCCCTATTCTTCGGTGTTTCCCTTTAACCTGCTCTCACCTCTTAAAAACAAGAAACCCTCACTTCTCTTCAGAATCTTATCAGATGGGCTAATACATGCTTCCTATGATATGAGCACCTTAAATCTGTTTGCAGTCCATGCAACAGAGTTCTCCTGTCTACAACACTTTAAGAAATTATAAAGAGCAATTTTGAGACCTTTGGTCTCAAAGGATTTGGTTGATCCATTACTTAATTGCTTTATTTTTTTGTTTAGCTGGGTATAGATCTCGCACAAAAACAGACAACTGAGCCATTCTTACAAGACACATTCCATACCTGAGGTGCAAAATGGTCAGCCTAATCATTCTTCCTAAACCTTCATGTTAAATACAAACACATGGTTCCTTGTCTGGGGCAAGTCACGGCTGAGAGCACCATCAGGGCAAGACCTACAAGGATGCACCTTCTAAGTGGAAGTGCCGAGTGGTCTGGGGTCTGTGGTACCTCCAGGCCTGTGTTTGGAGGATTTGTTTGCCAGGCTTGTGGAGCAGAACCCCGGCAGGGCTGAGTAGAAACAGAGTATGGTCCAATGGAAAGGAGGAGGGGAAGCACAGGCTGCAGAAAGAATCCGGCTCTCAGCCTGGCCTCTCTCACAGCAAAAGGGTATGGTGAAAAATAGCAAAAGGAGGGGGGCACCTGCGTGGCTCAGTCGGTTAAGCGTCCGACCTTGGCTCAGGTCATGATCTCATGGTTTAGGAGTTTGAGCCCCACGTCAGGCTTTTTGCTGACGAATTCTGTCTCTGTTTCTGTCTCTCTCTCTTAAAGAGGCTGTCCCACTGGGCCAGGCTAGAGGTACAAAGTAGGCAGGCTCCTGAATTCAGCACGGCCTACAGGGACACTGAGGATTTGAGCTCAAGACCTAGTTGGTGTATTGAGGGGTCATTTGCCTTCAAGTTCTGAGCTTGGGTGCCTCTGCAGATGGCTGGTTGAGGATTCCTGGGTTTAGCATGCTAGTCCTCTATTCCTTGCCATGGCAAACACAAAACCTGCTAGCAACCTCCTGGATGGGGTGTGTGTGTGTGTGTGTGTGTGTGTGTGTGTAAATACATATATACCCATCCCCTCCCCCCAATCTGGAGTTTAACCAGAGATTACTAATTCTATGGGCTGATTCCTTTGTGAATCATAACCACTTCCACAATTAAAATATCTTTTCATATATCTGATTTGCTTATAGTAGGGCACCCTTACATGCAGAATTCATTACTGACACACATACTGTCAAAGCCATAAAATATACCTTCTAGCCAAAACACGCTTGGATATTGATACGCTTACCTCATTTCTAGATTCAGTGGTCTTTTCTGCCTCCCAGTCAGGTTTATCTGCTGCTTCGCGTGCATCCTCATTCTTATGCTGTAGTTTTTGCTCTTGGGCTGATACTCTTTGCTCATTTTCCTCGTTCTGGGAGCTGTGACCCACTTCTTGATGTCTCTCTCCTAGTACCTCATTCTCCTATAAAAATAGCCAAAAATGTGCTAAGCAGAAATCTGTATTTCATCAAATAAGTCAAACCTTTAAAACTGCCTAACACTGCTCAGTGATCATTTAAAAAAACAGGTCAAAAGGTAAGACTGGCGTTACATTATTTCAGTATCAAAGAAATGACTTTTTTTAAGTTTATTTATTTTGAGAGGGGGAGGAGGGGCAGCGACGGGGGGGAGGGGGGGGACGCCCAAGCTGACTCCACGCTCAGCAGACAGCCTGATACACGGCTCGAATCCACCAACCATGAGATCATGACCTGAGCTGAAATCAGGAGTGGGACTCTTAACTGACTGGGCCACCTAGGTGCCCCACAACAAATGTTACTTCTTTTAAAACCAGAAAAAACGTTAACAGACGTTAACAACAAAGCTCAGACTAACATCTCCATAGGTATTTTTATGTTAATTCAATGAGACATCGGCATCGTTCATTACATCTCTCCTGCCCTAATACAGCAGGCACTACTTACACCTTTCTATAGAACTTGCAGAGATTAAATTAAAAAAAATTTTTTTAGATCATGACCTGAGCTGAAACCGACCAAGCCACCCAAGTGCCCCTCCATAGAGATTTTCAACTATGCTTGCTTATATGAGTCCTACTACTTTTCAATTTAATTGGAGACATAAGAGTCGACCATTAACATACACTGTATATACTGATACTTTTAATTATATTAAAGGCTTACAATTCTCCCCCCTCTAACATAAGATCAAAGCTGCTCAAATGCTTTCAAAGGATCTATTTTTTTTTTAATTTATTTTTACTTCTGTTTGAGAAAGAGTGTGACTAAGGGCGCAGCAGAGAGAGAGAGGGAGAATCTCAAGCAGGTTCTGTGCTATCATCGCAGAGCCTGACGTGGGGCTCGAACGCACGAAACTGAGATCATGACCCGAGCCGAAATCAAGAGCGGAACCCTTAACCGACTGAAGCCACCCAGGCGCCCCCGTTTTTAAAGTGTATTTATTTTGAGAGAGAGGGAGAGCGAGAGCGTGCTCGCATGCGAGAAGGGGAGGGACAGAGAGGAGAGGATCCCAAGCAGGCTTCTGGCTCTCAGCAGCCTGACAATTTGCAGGGCTCCTGAGCCAAGATCAAGAACAGGACGCTTAACCAACTGAGCCACCCAGCTGCTCCATCAAAGGATCTATTTGTAACTTTTCTCTTTCAGGAGGGATAGTACGTACACTGGGCTAATTCCAGGACATCAGCACCACGCCCATACTCTTAATGCACAGAAATGCTAATTTTACAAAACAAGCAAATAAAAACACATGAAGGTCAAAGGAATGTAAAATCTACAGATGCCAGAAGCAAGGAAAGAAATCAAGACGAGCAGAAAGAAGAAGCACGCGTGCTAGTGGCCCACTTGGTTTACTGGCTTCTCTGTTCGCTGGACTGAACTCTGACCTTCTCAGCTTCCCTCCTGACCTGGGGTCGGTCTTGTTCCTGTCTCAGTCGGTCTCTCTGCATGACCCCACTCTTGTGCTCAAGGACACTGCTTCTGCTACTCTGTCCTCTTCTGCGTCAATTATTTCCTGTCTTTTGGATTATTCCCACCAGCCTACGAATCTACACCACCTCTCATCTTTAAAAATCCCTCCCTTGGTGTCCCATGTTACTCTCTGGATCCCATCCCATTCTTCTGGTCCCTTTTAGAGCACAATCCTCCGAAGAGTCCTCTGGTCTCCATGCATTTTCTCTTGGACCTACTCCTGTGGGAATTTTGAAACACCTCACCAGGGTCTCCCCAAGTCGGACAGTTCTCCGCACTCACCTTACCGGACCCCGTCAACATTTCCCTTAGATACTCCCTCCTTCTGGAAACAGCTTCTTCACCTGGCATCCGAGTACCTTCTCTATCATCTTACCTCACCAGCTACTTCTCTTTGGCTGAAGCTTCATGTTCACCGCCTCTAAACAAGGCAGTACCCCCCCCCCAAGGCTCAGTCTCAGGCACCAGACACCACCCCATCTCCCAGCTCGTGTTTCCTGTTCCTTCTGCTTGTAGGGCTCTCCCTCTGCTCACTCCTCCACTCCCCACCCCGTGGCTTTGAAGTTCAGGTCTCTAGTCAAAATCACCATGTTACTATTATTTAAAACAAATAAATAAAAAGGCACCTCTCCTCTCCCATCAATATCTATTTCCCTTGCTTCATAATTTTTTTTTCATAGCATTTAGCACCAGCCACATAGTAGACCCTTAGTAGATACTTGTGGAATAGACGAATTCCTAGACACAACATCCGCAGACTCTGGTAGGGACCTGCTTCCAACTGGTGAGCTGCTATTGTCTTGCTCTTTCCTGCAATGACGTGCTGATTCCTACCTAAATTTGGGGAAGGAAGAAAAAGGTGATGGGTCATCATTCTTTTAATGGCTCTCCTGCCAAAGCAAGGTTTCTTTTCCTTTCCTTTCTTTTCTTAAGGTTTGTTTATTTATTTTGAGGGAGAGTTAAGCCTGAAGATAAACAAATTCACAAATTCTGGGTTCCTGAGGCAGCTTACTTTGTTTACAAATTCGCTGTTTGGGCTTAGGAGCTTCTAAACTCTAAATTGCATGACCTGGTTTAGAGCCATGAAGCGAGGTCCTTTTCATTAATCTGTAGTATGTGAGTTAATACAACATGTATAGACACATGTGGACTTGCAAACAGAGGAATATGTTAAGTCTAAAGTTACAGAAACAAAACAGAGGGAACAGGTAGCTAATACAGGCCTGGGTGAAGCCGATAAAGAAACCAAGCAGACTTTAGTCTGGAAAGGCTTTTGGGGGGGGGGTACTTAAGAGCGGTAATGGCCTGCCTAAAAACTCTGGAAGAGAAAAACTGAAGGTAGAGAAGTTCTGTATGACCACTGTTCACGTTACAAGAAGCAGAAAAAAATCCTTTAATAATGAATAACTCATTAAATGAGTTAAACAGAAGAATCAGAGTCCATTTGAACACAAACAAGTAAATGAGGGAAAAAGGAAATCTCTTACAGTAGAATGCAATTAAAATCATCAAGGGATGCTAAAACTAGGGAGTAAAAGTTTGACAAGAAACAAGGTAGTGTAATAGTCTCAAGTATCACTTCACAGATAACTTAATTACAAAGAGAAAAATAACACAACAGGAGACACATGGCCAACACCACCTAAGCCTAATGGTAGATTCCAGCATCACAAAATGGAAATAAACTGACATCATGTGCCTTCTGATACGATATGGAGAAGTATAAATGACCACTTCTGTGATATTCCTGCCAAAAACTCATAATCTCAACATAGTCACAAGGAAATATCAAATAAAAATTGGGGCCATTTTACAAATAACTGTCTGATGCGCTTCCAAAATCTAGAGTTTAAGAAATCCAAGACAGGAACTTTTCCAGATGGAAGGTGCCTGAGACTTGGCAACTGAATACAATGTGTGACCCTGGGTTAGATGCTGATCCAGGAGGAAAAAGTATTATATAGGACATTTCTGTGATCATAGATAAAATGTGAATATGGACAGATTAGACAACGGTCTTAGATTTAGGTTCATTTCGTAATTTTGATAATTTTGATAAATATACACTTAAGTATTTCGGTACTGAGGGACAAAACAGCTTCAACTCACTCTTAAATGTCTCACGACCAAAAGAATTCTGTAGAGATAGCTAGCGATAATTATAAAACAAGGGAAGTCATCGGGGCGCCTGGGTGGCTCAGTCGGTTAAGCGGCCGACTTCGGCTCAGGTCATGATCTCGTGGTCCGTGAGTTCAAGCCCCACGTTGGGCTCTGTGCTGACAGCTCAGAGCCTGGAGCCTGTTTCAGATTCTGTGTCTCCCCCTTTCTCTGACCCTCCCCTGTTCATGCTCTCTCTCTCTCTGTCTCAAAAATAAATAAATGTTAAAAAAAATTAAAAAAAAAAAACAATTTAAAAATAAATAAATAAATAAATAAAACAGGGAGGTCATGGGGCAAAATGCAAACAACAGGTAAACCCGAGTAAAGGATATATGCTATTCTTGTGGCTTTTTTTAAAGTTTGAGGTTCTACCTCACTAAAGAGTGACCCTAAAAATCCATACATGGCAGAGTCACTTTGGTCAATGCAACAGCAAAGGGTTGACCCAGAAGTATTCTTCCATTAAATTTTCTGCTAGTCTGTTATTTTCTTCCTGAAGTGTACAATAGCCGTATCAATTGCTTTATTATTTTCCCCTCATCCTTTCCACTATTTAGATTCATATTTTCGTCTTCTTGCCTAATTGCTTTGGGTATGCTTCCGGTATGCTTAATAGTAACAGTGACCCTTGATTCCAGGAAAGCACTCAGTGCGTCTCCTCTGGATACTCTACTAACTACGGCACTATTTCATTTGCCGCCAGATGTAGGTTTCCACACACGAAGCGATTCTGCAACACAGCGGGGCGTCCTCCCATTTTAACTCAATTCTGATGCTACCTAACCGAGCAGAGCACCAGATGCCACAGGTTGAGCGCTTGCTCTCACAAGCCTGCCCATGCCCCTTCTTTCGGATGTCCAGTGCCGGTCCAGGTTGTCACCTGTGCGTGCTTCGGAACCACCCACGACCCCCTCCTCGGGACTGATTAATTCGCTGGAGTGGCTCACAGATCTCAGGAAAAAAAAAATTGTACTTACGAGGTTCCCATTTTTTTATAAAAGAATACAACTCAGGAACCACCAGGGGCACCAGGGGCGAGGTATGCGGGAAGGGGCAAGGAGGCTCCACCCCCAGGGCGTGCCACTCTTGCACATCCTCACCAGCTTGGAAGGTCTCTGAACGCCACACCTTGGGGCTTCTCTTAATGGCGGCTTCACTTGGCAGGCACGACTGATTAAATCATTGACCGCTGGTCACAACTGAGCTGCCAGATGGCAGCTTCCCCAGAGGTCTGAGAGGTAAGGGGGGTGGTGGCCTTGGCACCCCACCTCTGGGGACTTTACAAAGGCCACCTCATTAACATAAATCGAGAGTGGTTGCAAGGGGCTTGTTGTAAATAACAAGACGTTCATTTTACCTTTACGGCTCTAGAACTATTTTACTCTAGAACTATTTTAAGAGCTGAGGGCCAAAGACCAAATATTATAGCAAAAGATGCTCCCACTGCTCTTAACTTTTAGGAAACCAAGAGTTTGGGGAGCCCTGGGCTAGAAAGGGGGATGAGGATCAAATACACATTTGAACCAGACCATCATACCTGACGTTCTCATCCTGCTCATGACTTTAATAGGAATGCCTTTTTTTTTTTTTTTTTAAAGTAGGCTTCATGGCCAGCATGGATCCCGATGCGGGGCTTGAACTCACAACCCTGAGATCAAGACGTGAGCTGAGATCACGAGTCAGACACTTAACCGACTGAGCCACCCAGGCACCTCTAATGGGAATACTTTTAATGATTCACCATCAGCAAGGATAACACATGGACTTTTATTCGAGATTCAGCAGTTTTTAGTCATTCGTTCAATCAATACATACTAGATGCTGGGGGCTGCAAGAGTGAAAAATTCAGACTGCCCCTTCAGAGTTCACATTCAAAGGCAGGGAGCCGAAAATACAAGTGAACTAACAAAATAACTGCAAACGACGGCAAGTGAAAGAGGAAAGAGGAGACCCCCTTTAGTGTGTGGCCAGGGAAGGGCTCTCAGGGGAGGTGGTATTTGAGCCGAGATCTAAAGAAACAAAAAGAGGAATACATCAAAGGCAACGGGTAACATCCCAAGAGCGCGCTCATGTGCCTGTTACCATAACGTGTTTCATTAGTTTCTAAATGATGGATATTCACTTGTTTCCAACATTTCCTCCTAACAAACAATATTAAAACGTCCTCATCCATACTTCTTTGCAGACGTGTGCAAGCAGAACAAATTCCTAGAACCTATGCTAGGTCAATGGAGATGCACATTTTTTATTTGACAGATTCTACCCAAGAGCCCTTCAGAAATGTTTGTGGTAACTTAAATCCCTACCAACAATGGATAAAAGTGCCAACTTGATAGATGAAAACTGGTATCTCATTGTAATTTTACTTGGTCTTACCGAGTGTGGTTGAGAGCCTTTGTATTTCCTTTTCTGCGAACTGTTTATGGCCTTTGCCCATTTTGCCATCAGGGTGTTGGTCTTTTTCCTATTGATCATTAATGGCATAGGGTTGTTTTTACTCCCCCGCCACCCATCCAGTCTCTGCAGAAGTGCAAGAGCAGAAGTGGGGACACAGACCAGTGGGGAGGCTACTACAATAATTTAAGGGACAGTAGATGACAATATGGAAGAAGGTGGTGGTAAGAAAGAGAAAATCCATGCTATCTTGTAGAGAGAGAATATGCAGGGCTTGTTGATGGACTGGAAATGGGAGATCAAGAAAAGAGAAGAATTAAGAATGACCCCTAGGGGCGCTTGGGCGGCTCAGTCAGCCGGTTAAGCATCTGACTTCCGCTCAGGTCATGATCTCAAGGTTTGTAAGTTGGAGCATCGTATCAGGCTCACTGCGGGGCTCGCTGCGAAACCGCTTCAGATCCCTTTCTTTCTGTCCCTCCCCTGCTCATGTGCACTCTCTCACTCTCAGAAATAAATAAAAACATTTAAAAATAATGACTCCTAGATTTCTGGCTTGAATAACTTGGTGGACAGTTATGGAGAGAACGGCAGAAAGACAGTGAGTGAGTTGTTTAATTTGGACATGTTAAATGTGAGACGTGAAAAGTCAGGTAGAAATGCCTTATTACACACACTGGTGAGATTAGAATCCGGAATTTACAGCAAAGGTGTGAACTGGAGGTATAAACTGGGAACATCTCAACAGTGGCAGCAGAGACAAAACCCTACAGGAACTAGCAAGATTCCAGCAAGAGAGGACAAAGCAAGGGAAAGGGGCTCGGCACTGGGTCCTGAGGAACTGCAACATCCCGTGGTCAGGCAGAGGAGCTGGCAAAGACGCTGAGGAGGACAGAAAGCGAGATGCAGGGCAGCCAAAGGAGAGCAATGCGTCAGAATCTGAGAGCGTTTCAAGAAGAATGGAGTGGTTGATGGTGTTGAGTGCTCCTTGGGGGTTGCACATGGTAAAGACAGAAAAGTAGTAGTAATTTTAGCAATAAGAAAGTTGGTGGCGGCCTGAAAACAATCAACTTAGGGGGTGCCTGGGTGGCTCAGTCGGTTAAGCATCAGACTCTTAATTTTGGCTCAGGTCATGATCTCACGGTTCGTGAGTTCAAGCCCCGAGTCGGGCTCTGTGTTGACAGCACAGAGCCTGCTTGATATTCTCTCTCTCCCTCTCTCTCTCTCAATAAATAAACTAAAAAAAAAAAAAAAAAAAAAAGGTCAATTTAGGGTCAAAGCCAGTGATACTGTATAGAAGAATAAATGGGAACTGACAAATTAGAAACAGCATCCAGACAATTCTTCAGGAATGTTGGCTATGAAGTGAGTGACATATGACAGAGCAGTGTTTTGTTCGGTTTTAGAGACAACAGAAACCACAGTACCTTTGTAAGGGAATGGTTTAGGAGACAGAGTAACGGTAAAGCAAGGTCCCACAGAAGGCAACAGAGGGCAAATTGCAAAGTACAAGTGGTGCGGCTGATTCAGAAAGAGGTGAAATTAGAGCTTTTATTTCAAGATTAGGAGGAAGTAGATGGAAGAACGTATTTGAGGATTTAGTGGTGGGAAGGTCTATCCTTATTTCTGAAGGTATTTTTTAAAAAGTAGAAATGGATATTGAGGATTAAAGGGATTTAAAGGTCAACCGATTTTTGACAAAGCAGGAAAGAATATCCAATGGAAAAAGACGGACAGTCTCTTCAGCAAGTGGCTGAAAACTGGACAGCGACATGCAGAAGAATGAACATGGACCACTTTCTTACACCATATACAAAACTCAAAACGGATGAAAGTTCTCAATGTAAGACAGGAAGCCATCAAAATCCTTGAGGAGAAAGCAGGCAAAAACCTCTTTGATCTTGGCCACAGCAACTTCTTACTCAACACGTCTCCAGAGGCAAGGGAAACAAAAGCAAAAATGAACTACTGGGACCTCATCAAAATAAAAAGTTTCTGCACAGTGAAGGAAACAATCAGCAAAACTAAAAGGCAACCAACAGAATGGGAGAAGATATTTGCAAATGACATACCAGGTAAAGGGTTAGTATCCAAAATCTATAAAGAACTTATCAAACTCAACACCCAAAAAACAAATAATCCAGTGAAGAAATGGGCAAAAGATATGAACAGATGCTTCTCCAAAGAAGACATCCAGATGGCCAACCATCACATGAAAAAATGCTCCACATCACTCATCATCAGGGAAATACAAATCAAAACCACAATGAGATACCACCCTCACAGCTGTCAGAATGGCTAACATTAACAACTCAGGCAACGACAGATGCTAGTGAGGACGTGGAGAAAGAGGATCTCTTTTGCACTGCTGGTGGGAATGCAAGCTGGCACAGCCACTCTGGGAAACAGTATGGAGGTTGCTCAAAACATTCAAAATAGAACTACCTTATGACCCAGCAATTGCACTGCTAGGCATTTATCCAAGGGATACAGGGATGCTGTTTTGAAGGGGCACATGCACCCCAATGTTTGTAGCAGCACTATCGACAATAGCCAAAGTATGGAAAGAGCCCAAATGCCCATCGATGGATGAATGGATAAAGATGTGGGGTGTGTGTGTGTGTGTGTGTATGTATATGTGTGTGTGTATATATATATATATAATGGAGTATTACTCAGCAATCAAAAAGAATGAAATCTTGCCATTTGCAACTATGTGGATGGAACTGGAGGGTATTATGCTAAGTGAAATTAGTCGGAGAAAGACCAATATCATATGACTTCACTCATATGAGGACTTTAAGCGACAAAACAGATGAACAGAAGGGAAGGGAAACAAAAATAATATAAAAACAGGGAGGGGGACAAAACAGAAGAGACTCTTAAATATGGAGAACAAACTGAGGGTTACTGGAAGGGGTGTGGGAGGGGGGATGGGCTAACTGGGTAAGGGGCACTGAGGAATCTACTCCTGAAATCATTGTTGCACTAGATGCTAACTTGGATGTAAGTTAAAAAATAAATAAATTATTAATAAAAAAAATAAAATGAAATAAAAGGATTTAAAAATTATGCCCAGAAATTATTGGACACTCTTTCCTCCAAGAGGTAAAGCTTAATTCCCCTCAGCTCGTGTGGGGGCTGGACCTAGTGAATTGCTTCGAACAAGCAAGGTGGAAGGGATGATTATGGCACTGGCTTCTTCCTTGCTCCCTATCACTTGCTCTGGTGAAAGCCATCACGTGAGCTGGAAGATCAAGCTCTCTATGGCGAGGAACTGAGGCTTCTCGCCACAGCCATGACTGATCCATCTCGGAAGTGTATTCTCCAGCTTCAATCAAGCCTTCACATAAATACAACCCAACCAACACCTCGATTAAGGCTTCATGAGACCCTGAATGTGAACCAGCCAGCCAAGGGGCCCCAGAATTTCTAACCCATAGACACCATGGGATAATAAATATTTGTTGTGTTAAGCCATTAAATTTGGGACAATTTGTTAATGCAACAATGGATAAGTAACATAAACATTTAAAAAATATTTTTTTGCATCCACATTTCTTGTATCTCTTGCTAATATTTTACTTAATACTCTGCATGAACACGCGTAAGAGTAATTCTTAGATTTCTTTGATCTGTTTTTTTAGGTCTTGGTATCACTGTTGTGCTGGTTTTGAAAAAAGAGATTTGGGAAGCTTTATGTAATAGAATTCCCTATTGGAAAGTTTGAAAGAATTCTTGAAATCTACCCACACCAGTTAATATTTTTTAACTTTTTTTAAACTTTATTTATTTTGAGAGGGAGAGAGAGAGGAAGAAAGAGAATCCCAAGTAGGGGTGCACCCCTGTATTTTTTAACTTTTTAAATAAATCGTGCTGATGATGTTTTCAACTTCTTTCATGGGGTATGCCAAACAACCCTCCCAAAAGGGCTGATTTACATCATCATCGGTGGTATTTGAACATATCCACTTTCTTAATGCTCTGCTAATTAAAAGGTGGCTGAGTCGGTTAAGCGTCAGATTCTTGATTTCAGCTCAGGTCATGATCTCGTGGTTCATGAGAGGGAGCCCCACGTGGGGCTCTGCGCTCACGGCACAGAGCCTGCCTGGGATTCTCTCTTCCTCTCTCTCTTTCTCTCTCTCTCTCCTCCTCCCCTGCTCGCCTTCTTGCTTTCTCTCTCTCCCAAAATAAATAACGTTAAAAACATATTTTGCTAATTAAAAGTTCAAAAACGCAGCTCCTTAGCAGCAATGATCTTGGGGCTCTCAATGTACCCACGAAGCAGGTGGTGACATGAAGACAGTGGAGGCGGGGCTCTAGATTCAAATTGGGGGCGGAGTCTACGTGTGAGAGGATTTGCAAATACTCCTAAGGATGGAGGCATTTGGAGCTAGCCAGGGGAGCCAAGGGAGGAAAGTCAAGGTCGGAGCAGGAATTTGAGCTGTGCTGCCCGCAGGTACTGTCTCTCCTCCTCTCTGGCCACATCGAGGGAGGCGGGAGAGGCAGGCGGTGAGACGTGGAGGGCTTGCTTCACTTCAGTGCTGAGTACCACCTAGTCTCCGGAGAGGGCCCTTTCCAGTTCTGCCTCTCCGAGGGTCTATCCGTAAGTGGCCAGACAATTTAGCACCCAAACCAGTCCATTTTTTTTTTTTCAACATTTATTTATTTTTGGGACAGAGAGAGACAGAGCATGAACGGGGGAGGGGCAGAGAGAGAGGGAGACACAGAATCGGAAGCAGGCTCCAGGCTCTGAGCCATCAGCCCAGAGCCTGACGCGGGGCTCGAACTCACAGACCGCGAGATCGTGACCTGGCTGAAGTCGGACGCTTAACCGACTGCGCCACCCAGGCGCCCCAAACCAGTCCATTTTTGAAAGGGTAGGAGGGTGCTATTAACAAGCTGGACAACAGGCACAAAGACTGTCCCAAATGCTCACCCTCTCTGTGAGGGTGACAGAGGACGACAGAGCAGACTGCTAACTATCAAGAATCTTGATGGCAAATAAGATTCCAAAGACCCAGGGAAGAGACACACTTGAACCCGCACAGCCTCGGGCACTCAGTATTTTCTTAGCTGCTCCTTCACTTACACATTCAAGTGCCAGCTGCTGCGAGCTATTAGAAAGTGAACAGAAACGTGCTATGAGAAGTGATGAATGAGAAGAATCTTCCCCGGGTCAGTGTGTAACCCAGTTGTGTAACCCAGGCTGACCAGGGACGGTATAAAGGCCTGGCCAACTGTGACGAGCCGTGTCAGCCCGGAAGCTGCTCGTTTCCTGAGGTTGCACCAAGCTTGACTTCTGCCCCGTCGCTTTCTTGTCCCCCTTTCCCTAGTTGTAGCGCCCACAGTCACTCCCTTGTAATCACCCTGCACACTAAACTTGGGTCTCAGAGTCCCCTCCCCAGAGAACCCAATTTGTGACAGCACAGTTAGCAATTTTCTCTTGGCGAGAAGAAAGGGGAGGCCAGATCTCTAGGCAGGGAGGGGTAGAGGATGTGATATGACATTTCTATTTAGAAAGTAAAAAAGGCCTATGGCACTTGAAATATAATTTGCACAGCCTGCAAGGCACCTCAAAAGCCCAAAGGAGGGTTCAGATCCAAAAATGGCCGAGTAAAAAGGCTCATCCTACTCCTATCAGCTGTGTGACCTTGGGCCACTATGACCCTCAGTTTCCTTGTCTGTAGAGTGGAAGGATATTTTCTAACACACATTTTAAGGGATTCGTTGAGAAAAAGCACTTTGTACATTAAGATGTTATACTAATTACGACTCCTTTCCACCGCTTTTTCATTCTCAAGAGTTGCAATTACTAACTGCTGGCAACTCCATCAGAATGTCAAGAGAAAGCCATACCTGACCCTGATACCAGTAATTATCATCTTTGCTCTCTTCTCTTCCTGTTTTTCTCAACTCAGTGACATGGGGCTGAGACACAGAGCATATGTGTTTTACGAGTACTGTTGTATATACTGGAGATTTATGGTCCATGCTCTTAATTTAAAGAGTGGGTAAGTCAAACCCATCATTAAGTTACTTTTTATTTGTGTGTAGGTGATTTTTACTCTTGTGGGGCTGGGACTCAATTAAGAAAAAAAAAAAGTTTCCACACTTGCCATAGGAAGCCACCGTAAACTTGTGAGCTGGAGCACTTCAACACTTCTACAAGTCCAATGACTTGGACTGAACCGGCACCTGCTAGAAACGTTCTCTCCACCACAGTCCTCTGCTAGGAGGGGACTTGTCTCTTCCTCCCCATGGATCCACAACCTTATGACTTTGGGCCCCTAAGCTAAAACTCAAGTCTTTCTGTCTCTAAAACGCCATGGCTTCTGGGCTTTCTCTTATGACACTTATCTCATTCTATCTATCCTATTCTATTTAAAAATTATAATTCTTTGGATCTTTTCTTTCCTGATGGGCTGTAAACTTACAACACCTGTCCTCCAGCTGTAATTCACCTGTGCCACCAATGAATGTTTCTTTTTTTTTTAATGTTTATTTTTGAGAGAGAGAGAGAGAGACACTGTGTGCAAACGGGGGAGGGGCAGAGAGAGAGGGAGACACAGAATCTAAAGCAGGCTCCAGGCTCTGAGCTGTCTGCACAGAGCCGGATGCGGGGCTCAAACCCACTAACTGCGAGATCATGACCACGGCCAAAGCCGGACGCTTAACCGACTGAGCAACACAGACGCGCCACCCCGCCCCCGCCAACAATGTTAAGGTGCAAAGTCTTGCAAATTTTCTGAGGCAGTGGAGGTAATGGGAAGGGGAAGAGAGGAGCAAAGCTGGGCTTTTCTCTTCTTGCTAAATCCCTGAAGTTCCTGATAACTGGCACCATGATTTCCAAGCCTGTACTTATTATAATGTATTGGGACCTCAATACTGTGATGCAGAGCTTGACCCTGAAAAAAGTCTTTGTGAACAGTCCCAGCTGGCTTAGCTGGGCCTTTCATTTATGCTTCTGGGGGAGGAACGACTGAGACCTGCTTTGACCTTTAGGGCTGGATGGACCTTCAAAGACAAAGAACAGTGTGCTGCCTACGAGAAGGATGACATCAGAGGGAGAGGGGTGAAGGCCAAAGAATTCTGAGGCCTGTCTCTATGCTGGAGGCAAGCTGGAGTCATCAGGTCTAGAGAGAAACGAGGAGCCAGATAAAGAGAGGCTGTGTTCTATTTGGCCTGGGTGGTTTTTAATAGCTGTTTATAATAATTATAGTTCACATTTATTGAGCACTCGCTGTGGGCCAGGCACCACATACGTGATCTCATTTAAGTTGCTCAGAGGTAGGTACTCTTGTTATCTCCTGTTACAGAGGAGGAAGCTGAGGCCCAGAGAGGTTAAGCAACTTGCCTGAAGTCACACAGCTTTTAAGTGACAGAACCAGGATTTGGCTGCAGGCATTTGTCCTTCATGGCCGGATCTTAGCCCCTGCACTAGTTCTTGTTTGTCCCTCCAGATCTGTGTGTGCCCACAGAAGCTGTCCCCTGCTAACTCTGGGCAGGCTGGCTTCCAGCTGGGTTCAACAGTGGGACGGCAGAAGCAGGAAGTCTGGACAGCGAACAAAGGAAAGGCCAGAGCACTTCTCTGCTTTGATCGTCAGTGACGGCCCCCTCCTCATTCAGCTTCGGAAACTTTCAACCCTTCCCCTTTGGAAGTCTCTGGGTCCTCTAACATCCCCATCTGTTCCCATAAGAGATCATTCATGAAGTCCCTTCCTCTGAGCCACCTAGGGTAGATTGTGCTTCCTGCCAGAGCCCTGACCGCAACATCACTGCCCACGCTGGCGTCCACTTGCTTCGCTCCGTGCCACGCAGATGACAGCAGCAGCCATGGGGAGGGCTGACTCCAGACCAGGAAGCGACGTTCTGTCTGTCTATCACCTTCCCGTGCAAACACGGCCGGCTGGCTACAATGCGAGGTGTGGGAGGTGTGGATCTCGTCTGGATCGTGAGTCCAACAAACCAACTGTGGAAAAACTACTCGTGAGACGTTTGGGGGAGCCTGAATACCGACTGGAAATTTGGTGATTATTGAAGAATTACAGTTGATTTTTTTAGGTTGTGCTAATGGTGATGCGCCGGTGATGTTTAGAAGGGTCCTTATATTTTAGGGATATATGCGGAAATATTTACAGAAGGTTTTCTGAGTCAGTGAAGGTAGTGGGAAGAGTCAGACAGGAACAAAGATGGGCTGTTTCTCTTCTCTTGAGAAGTCTCTGCAGGGAACTGGCCGGGGGAATCACAAGAAATGAAGTCTGGGGGTAGGGTGGGGGCTGTAATAGACAAAACAAGACCCCATGAACTGTAACTGTTAAAACCAGATAACAGAGACAGGAAGTCCCATTACCTTGGGCCCTGGTAGCCATTCTCTCCACGTGTAATATATGCTTGAAATTTTCCCATAATAACACGAGATAGAAGCTAAACTCATTTCTGAAGCCCCTGGACATGGCAGGGAGGCAGCTAAGCAACTGGCAGGAATGCTCCCCAAGGTTGAAACGAAGTTATTTGATGTGACTGCCCACTAGAAGTCAGGTGTAAAAATAACGGTGTTTCTAAATAGGAGCCTCCACACCTATGACACAGGGTATGAGCTCCAGCGCACAGGCTCTGATTTTATTTTTATTTTATTTTTTTTCAGGCTCTGGTTTTAAGAGGAGCTGTTTCCCATACAAGCAGCCCCTCTGTGCAGGCTGAGGGGTTGGGGGGAGTGGTGAGGTAGGCAGTAGGAATTCATTTAGAGGCGCCTGCGTACTCAGTCGGCTGAGCGTCTGACTCCTGATTTTGGCTCAGGTCATGATCTCACGTGGTTTGTGGGTTTGAGCCCCGCATCGGGCTCTGTGCTGGCAGAGCGGGGCCTGCTTGGGATTCTTTCTTTCTTTCTCTCTCTCTCTCTTTCTTTCTCTCTCTCTCTCTCTCTCTCCCTCTGCCTTCCCCCACCCCCCCTCAATAAATAAACATTAGAAAAAAATTCATTTACGATTCATTTCTTTAATGAATAAATAAATGATTACCCCAGCAGGCAAGACAGGCCAAGTGGGCCTCAAAATGCATAATGTGTTTGTATTTCTTTACTATTGAAAATTTCAAACACATAAAATAAGCAGAAAACGGAACATAGTAATGTACCCTTCATCCATTTCAGCCACTATCAGCACTCTGTCATTCTTCTATCATCAGTATCTCCATCCCTCCATGCAAAACTATTCTAGCACGGTATTTAGGTAGGATTTACATAGGCAGGAATGCATAAACCTTAGCTGTACGATTTCGATAAATGGAGGCACCCACTTAACTCACATCTTAACTGCAACACAGAACGTTTTCACCTGCCCAGAAAGTTCTCTCCTGTTCTGGTATTTCTACCTTGGCTTTGCCTGCTTTAGAACTTAAGCACGAGCTTTCAACTGCATTCATGCATGAGCTATATTTGACCCTTGAACAACACAGGCTTCAACTGCGCACGTCCACTGATACGTGGAGTTTTTAACAGCATTGTACCGTAAAGTTTTTTTTTTCTCTTCCCCATGATTTTCTTAACATTTTGCTCTAGCTTCCTTTACTGTAAGAATACAGAACATCATGCACATAACTTACAGAATATGTCATCAACTCTTCATGTTATCAGTAGCCCATCAGCAGTTCAGTTTGGGGGGAGTCAAAAGTTACACATGGCATTTCGCCTGTGTGTGGCATCAGAACCCTGAACCTGATTGTTCAAGGGTCAACTGTAGTTTGCATTCATTATTAGTTTTTTGCCAAGCTAGTCCCCCACCCTTCAGCAAGGAACTAGAGAGATCTGGCTTCAGCTTTAAAACACCAGGCACGTCTTCCATTTGGGGGGGGGGGGCGGAGGGGGGATATTGGGAGGCCATGGGAAAGAAACCTAAGAATCATCGGGAGGTCCCATAAACTGGAGATTCCCAGGCCCCACTTGAGAAGCTCTAATTCGGCCCATCAGGGGTAGGCCCCCAAATCTACATTTTAACAAGCAACTTAGTAAATGATGCAGTCACTGGATGACCTTGGGAGAAACTCCACTCTAGAGAAAGGATAAGAGGGGAGCCTGGGTGGCTCAGTTGGTTAAGTGGCCGACTTCGGCTCAGGTCATGATCTCGTGGTCTGTGAGTTCGAGCCCCGCGTCGGGCTCTGTGCTGACAGCTCAGAGCCTGGAGCCTGTTTCAGATTCTGTGTCTCCTCTCTCTCTGACCCTCCCCCGTTCATACTGTCTCTCCCTGTCTCAAAAATAAATAAATGTTAAAAAAAATTAAAAAAATTAAAAAATAAAGAAAGGCTAAGAAAAGTGTGCCGGGTTGGCTTAGTTGGTAGAGAACGTGACCCTTAATCTCAGGGTTGTGAGTCCAAGCCTCACATGGAGTGTGGAGCCTACCTGAAAACAAACAAAAGTTATTCCTTTATTTATTTATTTTAAAATGTTTATATATCTATTTTTGAGAGAGAGAGAGAGAGAGCAAGTGAGGGGCAGAGAGAAAAGGGGAGAGAGAATCCCAAGCAGGCTTCACGCTGTCAGCACAGAGCCCAGTGCAGGGCTTGATCTCACGAACCATGAGATCCTGACCTGAGCCGAAACCAAGAGTCAGACGCTTAACCAAGTGAGCCACCCAGACACGCCCAAAAGTTCTTCCTTTGGATGAGCCTTCACGTTCAGGGTCTGGCTCCTCCACAATTTCCAGGCCTCCCTTACATAACAGCTCTTCAAATATCTGAGTTGCCCATCATGTTCCTCCCTCAGTCTGATCTTCTCAGCATGGCACAACCCCAATCCATTCAGCCATTTCCAGCAAAGCAGGTCCCAGCATGTCCTAGCAGTCTGATGCTTTCCTCCAGAGGACAGGGGTTTCCTGGAGATCGGACCCCCAGCTCAGGGGCGATAAGAGCAAATCATCTGTTAGACATCTATTAGCACACCAGGAACTATACTAGCCTTTTGACATACAGTGTTCTTTAACCCTCATAAGAACTCTCCCCAAAAGACATTAATATTCCTCTTCTACAATCTGGGAACTAAGGCTCACAGAGGTTGCCCAGGAAGAGCCAGAGCTGGGATGGTGTGATGGTTAGTTTCAGGTGTCAAAGTGGCTATGCTCTTGTACTCAGTTATGCAATTATACACTAACCGAGGTGGTACTGTCAGGATATTTTGTACTTGTGGTTACAGCTACAGTCAACCAAGTGACTTTAAGTAAAAGATTACTTTGCTAATCGGAGTGAGACTCATCCAACCAGCTGAAGGATCTTAAGAGCAAAACTGAGGTTTCACTGAGGCAGAAGACATTCTGCCTCAAGCCTGCAGCATCAGTGCCTGCTGGGAGTGTCCAGCGACCCCAGAGTTGGGACTTGCCAGCCTCCACAACTGCATCAGCCAATTGAAACAAATCTCTAAAACAGATATATAGGGGCACCTGGGCAGCTCAGTCGGTTAAGCGTCTGACTCTTGATTTCAGCTCAGGTCGTGACCTCACGGCTCATGGGTTCGAGTCCCGCATGGGGCTCTGTGCTGACAGTGCGGAGCCTGCTTGGGATTCTCTCTTTCTCTCTGCCCCTCCCCTCCTCAAAATAAATCAATGAACATAAAAAAAAAAAAAAACTAGATGTATACACATGCATACATGTATATTTATCATACTGGTTCTGTTCTCCGAAGAACCCTGATGCCAATGGGAAGCCAGTTCTATCCAACCTCAAAAGGCCATGCCTTGCCTCTACGTCACTGTCCATACTCTGCCAACCACTATCTGCAACTCAACCCAAACCAACCCAGGTGTGTGTCTGAGCCTCAGCCAGCTTCTGCTGCCCAGAGGTGTACTGGAATATTAACACAGGTCCTTAACAACTAGATTTTGAGAATAAGCTACTCATATCAAGAAACTGCCGTAGATGGGGGAAGCGTGTTTCCCCCAAGTTTGAAGTTTTGTAGTGTGTGGGAGGTATGGTTTACTCGGTGCTTAACAGTGGTGATTTGTTCTATTCCGGGCAAGGTCACTAACTTGCTATATCACTTTAGGCAATCCTAAATTTCACCACCTGATTAATGATCATGTCAACCTGAAAGTCGGCTTTCCATGGCCCCCATCCACTCAAACTGGCATTAAATGGTCAGACGGCCTATCAGGATTTCAGATCTGACCTACTTTCCAGTCGGGGCGCTATCTAGCCTTGAATGACCCAAGACCCGTTCAAGCTCATGGCATTCTGGAAGTTCTGGCAAGGCAACGTGACGGATGGGTGAGGAGTGCTCAGCAGAGGTGGGCTGCACCGGCCTCTGCCCTTGACCCTGGCCTTGGTGCTACTTGCAGGTTCAAGTGAAGACTCAGTTTCCAAGCTCAAGACGCTGCAGTCCCAAGGAGAGGATGCCAAGGCCCACCTATGAAACATTACACAGTGCAGCCGGGCTCAAAGGAAAGAACAGGAAATGCTTATCGCAGAGGTGATGATAGTTGAGAGAAGTCTGAGAATGTAGCAGTAAAAGACTTGGAAGGGATGAAAGGACACATTCTGGGCCAAGGTGACAGAGTGAGGTGCAGGAGAGCACGGGGCGGTCTGGGGAAAAGGAAGGGAGAAAGTTTTAGGTGGAAAGTAGGCCACAGGTAGAACCTAAGTGGGAGATGAGCTCAGCTTGGGCAGCTGGGGAGATGGGTCACACTAGCCTAATGGGGCGCCTCAAATGACAAAAGATTGAATTGGTAGGTAGGTAATGAGCTGGTGGACGCTCCCCAGATGAAAGTGAAGAGATGACCGTGAGCTTTGGAAACCTGTGCCGGGCAAGAGAAGGAATAGGAATAAATCGGGGCAGGGGCGTCACAGCCCCAGCTGAATTAACAGCAGTAGCAGGGCTTACTGTGTACCAACCCTAATTTGTATGATCTCATTTAACCCTCACAACTCCCTAAAGTACTCTTACCATCCCACTTTGCGGATAAGGGAACCAAGGCACAGAAAGGTTAAAAAGTGTGCCCCAGATCACACAACCTGTCAGCAGTGAGCCGAGATCTACAGCTACCCCTGCCTCGGGTTTGACTCCAGCGTCAAGTAAACTTGACCACTGGCCCAGCCTGCCTCGGGAGTCCCAGCCCGGGCCCTGCGCTCTGATTTCTGAGCTGAGCAGCAGGGAAACGATACAAGGGACACTGCAGAGGGTGATATTTCTATAAACCGCATATTGAGGTGAAAAACTGACTGGAAGAAGTCTGAAGTAAGGTTCCTTGGGGTTGGTTGTACATGAAGCCAGCAAAAAACACCCCAGGTTTGCTCATGGGCTTACACCAAGTCCTGCAGCAAATGATCGTACACATAGACCAGCTGCTTCCAGAAACTGCTGCAGCCTACTTGCTCAACAAGGTGAACGCCCCAAGAGTTGCCAGGAAAAGGGAGATGGTGACTGCATAACGGATTGAATCGTGTCCCTCAAAATTCCCATGTTGAAGTCATAACCCTCAGTATCTAAGAGTGTGCCTTTGTTTGGAAATGGGGTCAATGCAGATGCAATCAGTTGAGTCGGGTGGGCCCCGATCCTGTACGACCAGTGTCCTTACAAAAGGGGAAGTTTGGCTACAGGTGTGCACACAGGGAGAGTGTCTCGTGAAGATGAAGGCAGAGATTGGGGCGACACCGTAGAAACCAAGAGTCACCAAAGATGGTCAGCAAACCACCAGAAGTTAGCAGAGAGGCCTGGAACAGACTCTCCCTCTCAGCCTCATAATGAACCAGGCCTTGACCTCCGACTTTTCACCTCCAGAACTGGGAGACAAATTTCCGCTGTGTAGGCCACCCAGTTGGTGGCACTTTGTTAGAGCCGCCCTGGGACACTGATACAGTGACCCTATGCCATCTTCTCCTGTGTAAGGCCATAGGTGAATGTTCACTGCGTCCTTAAGCAAAGAGCCTCCTCTGAAACTTGGTTACACAGCGATGTATGAAGGTGTAAGACTACTTTTGTATCATAGGCGTGAGTTAAAAACAAGCAAGTGTTTGAGATCTCATCTATCTCCAACTGCCCAGGCACCAGTGACTGATTAACTTTGCTTTTGAAATGAAAAACCAATTTTACTTTAACAATTAAGGAGCTTCTTTCTCTTCCTTTACGCTTAGATTCTTCCTGTGACCCAAAGAAACCCAGTCTAACCCACGAGGTCCTGCTGGACCCCTCACGCAGCACAGGGTCCCTCTCCTGGGGGCTTGAAACCATTATCGAGATGACCACAAGCCTCTCAGCTTCAAAGGGGAGACAGCTCTCTGAAATGCTGATGGCTGGTTATAGGCCAACATATGCTCACACATTCAATTCTGCAAAAACTGTTCAATTCTTTGTTTAACCTGTGCGTTACTTTGAAAACACGTGCATCATCGGTCATGAGTGAATGGCTGTGGTTATGAAGGGAAGCAGGTCTACCCTGGGGAATTCCGGGTTCTGTTTTCAGATGATGATTGGCCCCGCTAAGAAGTGAAACCAAAGCAGTATTTCTTCTGATACTTGGAAAATCCCCTACTCCGAAACAGTTTTGCATATGTACAAAAATTATGGAAAATTATACCGTTAAGACCAGAATCTCCTACAGCTCAAATAAGCCACTGAAATTATCTATTTAAAGACAAACAAAACTGGGCACCTGGGTAGCTCAGTTGGTTAAGCATCCAACTCTTGATTTTGGCTCAAGTCATGATCTAACGGTTCGTGAGTTCAAGCCCCACATCGGGCTCTATGCACTGACCGAGGGAAGCCTGCTTGGTATTCTCTCTTTTTCCCTGTCTCTCTCAAAAATAAATAAACTTTAGGGGCGCCTGGGTGGCTCAGTCGGTTGAGCGTCCGACTTCAGCTCAGGTCACGATCTCGCGGTCCGTGAGTCCGAGCCCCGCGTCGGGCTCTGGGCTGATGGCTCGGAGCCTGGAGCCTGTTTCCGATTCTGTGTCTCCCTCTCTCTCTGCCCCTCCCCCGTTCATGCTCTGTCTCTCTCTGTCTCAAAAATAAACGTAAAAAAAAAATTTAAAAAAAAAAATAAATAAATAAACTTTAAAAAATAATAAAAACAAACAAAACAAACCTATGCTGTTCCTGTAGGACAAAACACTCTCTCTTGTCGAAGTTAACAGTAGCCACCTTGCAAGAGCAGGGGAGGGGCAGAGAGAGGACAGAGGATCTAAAGCGGGTTCCACACTGACAGCAGTGAGCCCAATGTGGGGCTCGATCTCATGGACCAGAAATCATGACCCGAGCCAAAGTTGGACGCTCAACCAACTGAGCCAACCAGGCACCCCCACACTTCTAAGCCAACTACACGGAATGAACTGATTCTCACAATCCTGTGTGGTGGGGACCTTTACTATTCCCATCGCGCAGGTGAGGAAAATGAAGCACAGACAGGCAAGGAAACTGGCCCAAGGTCACAGAGCTGTAAGTGGTAGAGGGCTGGGATTCAAAACCAGGCAGTCTGGCTGCAACACACCACACCCAACCCCCTAACAAGCAAACAACCAGCTCAGACTTATAAACAGGACAAAAGGAAACAAAGTGAGTGGGGACTGGTTAAGTAGCGTGGGTTGAGAACCGAGGCAGAAAGAAGAGAACAGCAATTATATTCCAAGCACGGGGCTGGCGCTTCACACATGCTGTTCCCATTTAATTCGCACAAACCTTGAAGTCAGTGTTACTCTCCCACTTGAGAGGTGAAACACTGAGGCTTGGAATGATTAAAGGAACCTGTATGAGGGCACATTAGTAAGTGATATCCCTAAACCCAGGTTTGCGGATTGCAAAAACCCGCGCTGTTTTCCCAGCCCATTTTCCGCAGAGTCATGGTTTCAAATTGTAACCTCAGTATTATGGATGGTACAATCTGCTTTTAAAAGCCAACCCGGGGGGGCGCCTGGGTGGCGCAGTCGGTTAAGCGTCCGAGTTCAGCCAGGTCACGATCTCGCGGTCCGTGAGTTCGAGCCCCGCGTCAGGCTCTGGGCTGATGGCTCAGAGCCTGGAGCCTGTTTCCGATTCTGTGTCTCCCTCTCTCTCTGCCCCTCCCCCGTTCATGCTCTGTCTCTCTCTGTCCCAAAAATAAATAAACGTGGAAAAAAAAAAAATTTAAAAAAAAATAAAAAAATAAAAGCCAACCCGGGGCTGCCGGCTCAGCTGGTTAAGCATTGACTCTTGATTGCAGTTCAGGTCACGATCTCGAGGTGCATGGGATGGAGCCCTGCACTGGGCTCTGCGCAGACAGTGAGGAGCCTGCTTGGGATTCTCTCTCTCCCTCTCTCTTTCTGCCCTCCCGGGCTTGCGCTCTCAAAATAAATAAATAAACATTGGAAAAAAAAAAAAAAGTCAATCCAGCACTGGAGAGTGGTGGTGCTGAGGACAGGAGTGGGAGGCATCACCCCCATCCCAGCTGCAGGCTGGTTCAGAGAACCTGGGTACAGACACAAGTGCTTAATTAAAGTGCTAGCCTGGGGGGTGCCTGGGTGGCTCAGTCGGTTAAGCGTCTGACTTCGGCTGAGGTCATGAAATTGCGGTCCATGAGTTCGAGCCCCGCATCGGGCTCTGTGCTGACAGCTCAGAGCCCGGAGCCTGTTTCAGATTCTGTGTCTCCCTCTCTCTCTGACCCTCCCCCGTTCAAGCTCTGTCTCTCTCTGTCCCCAAAATAAATAAACGTTAAAAAAAAAAAATGTTTAAAAAAAATAAAGCGTTAGCCTACGATCCGAAAGCTCAGGTTCTAGTTGCACCTCTGGCACCAATTAACTGCGTGGCTTTACCCAGGTCCCCTAACATCGCTGGTCCTCTATTTTCTTTTAGTACAAATCGTTTGGAAGGATGCCCGGTCTGCCTACCTCACAAGGTTGCTTTAAAAAAAAAAAAAAAGTATTGCCAAACACATACAAACTTACAACCAAACTTCCTTATGTTTTCTTTGTTTTTGCGAATCCAGGTGAATTGGCTGTGAAAATGTAGGGTGTTCAGCACCTGATCATCACCAGGATGCATATCACCGGGGCACCCCAGCAGCTGCCACGGTCCAGCAGGTCCACACGTGCTAGCTGAGGAAGGCAACACCAGGAGAACGGCCCCGTAGGAACTTCATTCTCCCCGCTAGGAAAGCTGGGCTCAAGGCCTCCATGGAGGTGCGGCCAAGCCTTGGCCCCCAGAGCTTCCCCGAATGCGGGTTTGCAGAGACTAAATAAGGTAATGCTGGGAAGGGGAGGGAACAGCTTCACCTCTCCCCAGGTCCGGGTTTGCTTTGCAAGGCGGGTGACATGAAGCGGGGTGGGGGGGGGGTGCCATCTGCTACAGCATGGAGCATTGGGTTTCTCTCCCCACCCCCACTCCCCTGCTGCAGAATCGGGAAAGGTTGCAGTGCCCCAGGCACCACCCCTTAGGAGGCAGAGGATTCAGGTGAAGGCCGAGACTAGATGAGTGAGTGGGAAGAGCCTTCCACTTTTTGTTTTCCACAGGAGCCCACCCAGACTCGCACTAACCCCCATCCCATTAGTTCCGGCCTCAGGAAGAGGAAGGGATCGGATCTGCATAACAGTGAATCACAAGCACTTCGGCACAATGACCCCTCCAGGAGAGGGTGGAGAAGCTCGTCTGGCAACTGCCTACACAAACGGGGCAATTCTGAAGAGCAGCAAACAAACCCGTCTACCCCAGTTCCCATTGTGCATGAGATTGCGCTCCACAAAAACAATGTCCAAGGAACACCTGTTGATCGATACCAAACGTTAACACTCAGATTTGGGCCAAGAGACAATTAAAAAGGTCACTATGAAGGAACTTTGGGCAAGATGGTTTTGTGAAAATTGGAACTAAGTGTCCTTAGACTCCAGCAGCTAGTGGGAGCACCACATAGATACTTCCATCAGTCTATCTCAGCGAGCTCTGTTTCAAAAGGAAGTTAACCCAAGGGATTTGAACCCATAAGCCAAAGGGCACTTAAGTCACTAGGTGACCGCCAGGGCACATGCTTTCTTTATGCTAATTAGAAGTTACACAGGTTCCAGGAGGGAGGAGGGTTTTTAGGAGCTGGGGATGGTTAGGTCAGCAGACCGTCCACCAACTGGCCTCAGACTGAACACTGACCATGGCACTTTAATCCAGGCAAGCACCAAAACGAACTGCAACTGGGTTAAAATCCGGGAAGGGGCCATCACGTTAGGCGGGAGAGTGAGCTCTTAAAGAGAAACGTGTCCTCCTGGTGGCCAAGGCCACTTTTGGATTCCCCGGTTCGGACACAGGTTCCGGAAAAACACATCTCCGTGTACACGACGTACTGAACGAAAACCGTAGGCGAGAAAATCACCAGTTACCCTTCTCCCCTCCACTGCCCCGAACTAGCCTTGACAGCCATCAAACACAGGAAAAAGGTATCCCCTACGGACAAACGGATGATTTCACCCACTTCTTTCTCAAACACCCAAAAGCCACAGCGACAGCACTAACAGCTTTTGTTTGGATTCACAAAAAAGGGAGGCGAGAGTGATCCCGAAACTGCAACCACCCAGGGACTGAGGGTGGAAGAAGAGCGGGTGTGCTCCCTCCCGGGTCCGTCACAACACTCCAGGGCTCCTGGCCAGCTCCCCCAGCACCGTGCTCGAGTCCCAGCTCTCCGGTTACCTGGCTCGCTGCGGCGTCCAGCACTTGAGCCGTCGGTTCTGCGGATGCCTTCTCCTCTTCCCCAGCGTCCAAGGGGCTACTCGCAGCCTCTCGGGGGTCCCCGCCATCCCCCGGCGCAGCCTGGCTACTGTCGTCCACGCTGGCGCCGACTCCCCCGGCGGAGGCGGCGGCGGCGGCGCCGAGCAGTCCGTGGGCTCCGTCGGCGTCCCCGGCCGCCACGCTGTGCACCAGCCACGCATCCACTCGGGTGCGGGGGATGAAGGGGACCCCCAGCGCGCGCACCTCCCGGAGCAGCCGGCCTGCGGACTCCGCCGCGGGGTCCAGCTCGCGGCCTTTGGGGTGCAACTGGTCCGCGCGCCCCCACACTCCCGAGGCCGGGAAGGGGCTGAGTGCATAGGCGGAGCTCGTCGGACCGCTGGCTAGCAGCAGCTCATCCCAGAGCCGGGTGGGCGGCGGGAGCAGCAGGTAGAGGTCCAGGTCAAGGTCCAGGTGGAGCTCCGCCAAGCTCAGCAGGATGGTGAGGTGCAGGAGGCCGCCGCCGTCCGACCACCACGGCTTCAGGTACTTCATCTCCCGCCGCGCGCCCCGGGACGCCCCTGCTGGCGCCCGCGGGTCCCTGCGCTGCTGCGGCCGCCGCTTTGGCACGTGCGGGCCCGGCGCTCTGCGGGCACCTGCCCGGAAGAGACCGAGAAGCGAAACAATGGACCCAGGCGCGCAGGGGCCGTCGCGGGCTCCGGGACCGGGCACAAAGACGCTCCCTCCGCAGCCGGCGCTGTGCCAGGGGCTCAGGAGAGGCGGAAGAGGAGCCACCTGCCCGGAGACCCAACCCGCCCGCCTTCCCCGCAGCCCTGCGCTGAAAGCAAGCCCCGCCCCTCCAGCTAGGCTCCGCCCCGGGCCGCGGGCGCTGCCGCCGGGGACACGCCCACGACCGCCCCCAGGCTCGCGCCCGTGGGAGGGGCCCGCATGGGGCGGGGCTCCCCAGCTCAAAGGTTCTTTATTCGGGGGGAACGCAAAGCTTTCTGGGAGCAGAGGTTGTTCTGGGCACCAGGTGGCCCCAGCCCAGTGCCCGGGGGCCTGGCTGCTGTATCTGAAGGCGCGGGGTGGGGGTGGGGGTCAGGGGTAGAGGTGGGTGCGAAGGGACAGGATATGTAAACTAGGGGAAAGCAGACACCCTGGGCAGCATGCAAAGGGCTTCCGCCCACATGAGAACACTGGGCTGGCGCAGTGGGTTTGAGAGTATGACCTTTGACTTCGTATCCTGGCCCCACCATCAGCCAGTCGTGTGACCTTGACTAAGTTGCTTAACTTGTCTGTACCTCAGTTCTCTTACCTGTA
Source organism: Lynx rufus (assembly GCF_022079265.1). Lineage (NCBI taxonomy): Eukaryota > Metazoa > Chordata > Mammalia > Carnivora > Felidae > Lynx > Lynx rufus. The sequence goes on along the minus strand of NW_025814856.1, from coordinate 118,688,652 downwards.
AAATGGGGATAATAGTACCTGTCCAGTAGGGATGTGGTGAAGTCAGATGAAATACTCTTTGTAAAGCCCGGAGTTTGACATATAGATTCCACAGCTGCCATTGAGATCAAGCAGCATCCCATCCAAACCCTTGTTCTTCCCCACCCCCCACCTCACCCCTCCAGGCCCTGTGCTCCAGCCTCACAGCTCACTGTTTCCTGAGCAAGCCCTGCACACTGCTAGACCTTGCCACGTGGTCCCCTTTGTTCCTTAAGAGAGGGTTAAGAGCACCAGCCCTAGAATTACCCTGTATGAGTTCAAATCCTCCCCTCCACCGCTTACTAGCCTGGCTTGGACAAATTTCTCCCTCTGTCTGTGGCTCAGTTTCCTCCCTGTAAAGTGGTTTTAATAATAGCACTTCCCCAGGAGAGTTGTGAACCCTAAATGAGATGCATGCAGACCACTAACCACAGCACTTGGCATAGAAAGTGTTCTGTGTTACTCATTATTTATGTCACCCGTCCTCCGAGGCTTACCCCAAAAATACATCCTCTGAATTTTCACCATTTGGAATTAATCTCTCCCCCCCCCCCATATTCTCCCACAGTGCAACACTTGGCCCATTCCACTTTGTATTATAGTGGAGGACATGTCTCATTTGCCCATTGTAAATTATTGAGGATAAAAAAAAACAAAAAAACAAAAACAAAAAAAACCTGTTTGGCTCACTTCTGTGCTCACATGGTACTCAGTACGGGGCCTTGCAAAAGTAGCTTTTACTAACCCTCACTCCCTTCCTTGGAGCAGGGAGAGAATAGAAGGGGATGACCAACTGAGGTTTGGCAATTGTGTGAGGAGCTGAGCAAGAAAGACTTGTTTTTAAAAGCCCCTTTCTCGACATAGTTCTCTCTTCTGGGCCCGGTGTGAAAAGTTCACACTAGATTTCATTTTCCCCACTGAGAATCAGGGGGGCAGAAGCAGACTTCTTAAAGTTGCTTCTGCTTTAAGCCTTGAAGGATGGGTTAAGGGGTGACAAAGAGGCAAGAAGAGGGATGACCGCCAGCCTAGTGAGGTTTGGGACAGAAGCCTTGTTCACAGCACTTAGTGCCTGGGCTGGGGATTCAGGCTCTGGGCTCAGTGAATGTCCACCGAATTCCGGTTTTTACAAGGACCTACTAAATTGCCTGATGCTGTTGCCGAAGACTGAAGGACATGAAATGGATACTTTTGCTTGGTGAGTTTATGATTTTATTAGGGAGATTAGATATAGATATGTGACACACTTAGAAACAAGAGAAAGGATGTACTCACGTGGGAAAATATTGAGATGTACGTGACCATTAAGGAAGTGCTGTAAACCAGGTGAGAACAGGGATGGGGCTCTCTTCAAGGTCTTATCTTCCAGAACCTTGCACAGAGTTGGTGCTCCAGAAAGATTGTTTTCAGTTGAGTTGAGGAATTTACACTTGAGAAGCGTTTTCAGGGATCTGAGTAACAGACTAGCATCAGGAAGGGCCCTCAAACTTCCTAACATTAGTTGGGAAAGGGGTTGGTCCCTCATCTTCAAAAATGTGCATGGAGGGGCACCTGGCTGGCTCAGTCGGTGGAGCGTGCAACTCTTGATCTTGGGGTTGTGAGTTTGAGGCCCACGTTGGGTGTAGAGATTATTTAATAAAAAAAAAATCTTTAAATATAAAGAAAGAAAGAATAAATAAATAAGCACGTGGATAATCATATTATTTGTCAGACTGCTTCATTCCAAAGTGCCTTAATTCTAGCTCACAGATTAGTGACGAGGAGGGCCTATAAAGGACCTTGCAGTAAAATCTTAAACAGGAGACTCAGGATCAGTCCCACACACTCTTGACTTTAATCAAAACAAAAGACCCCAGTTTTAGGTTTGCAGAGAGAGTGGAGTGCAAACAGAAGGAATGACTTCTACTCAGGTTTTTTAAAATTTCTGGAATCCCACCATCCAGAAGTAGCCAAGTGAAAAGTACAAACGATTGTCTTGTAACAGCCTTGAAAAGTAACCTGCATTTATTAAAATCCTTAAATTGTTGCTACTCAAAGGATGGTCAGAGACTGGTGCCAATCCACAAACTATTTGTTTCTGGTCCTCATGAGGTAAGTAATAGAATCAAAAGCGTTTAGAAGTTTTTATAGCAGTTTGACATTATGCGACATCCAGTGGGTTTGCTTTTTTACGCCTTTGTTATTTTTTTAGAAATGAATATTTATTTTAAAAAAGTATCGACGTTCAACAGATGGTGGGGGGGGAAGAAAAGGGCTCCTTCATCAGGATTACTTTGCAAAGCACGGCTTTAAATGGCATTCCTGTGAGGTAGGCGGGTTCTAAGATGACTTCCTGGGCTCCCCTTGCCCTGTGTGTGGGCGGAGCCTAGTGATTTACTTCTAACATATAGACTATGGCAAAAGTGATGGGATGTCATCCTCGAGGTTAAGTTACAAAAAGACTCAGTGGCTTCTTTTTTGCTTGCTGAATTTGTTCTGGCTGCTATAAAAAAATAACATAGGACTGGGTGGCTCATAAGTCTATCGTTCTGGAGCCTGGGAATCCAAGATTCAATGTGCCACTGTGGGTGGGTTTTGGTGGGAACCCTCTTCCGGGCTGCAGAATGCCGACATCCGGTTGTATCCTTACCTGGTGGAAGGGGCAAGGGAGCTTTCTCAGCGGCTTTTATAAAGGCGCTAATCTCATTCACGATAGTTCCATCCTCATGACCTACCCACCTCCCAAAGGTCATGCCTCCTAATAACATCATCTTGGGGGGATAGGTTTCAATACATGAATTTTGGGGGCACACAAGAATTCAGACCATAGCACTCACCTCCTCTCTCCATCTCTTACTCTCGCCTTCTTGGAGAGGGCCTCTGTGTTGCGAATACCCTATGAACAAGCTCATGTGGCAAGGCACTCATGTCTTCAGCCAATAGCCAGTGAGACCCTGAGGCCTGCCAACGGTCTCTTGAGTGAGCTTTGAAGTACATTTTATCCCAGTTGAGGTCTGAGATGACTGTAGCCCACTCTAGCTTCTCGATTACACCTTGCAGAAGACCCTCAAGCCAGAGGATGTATCTAAGTGGCACATTGTGACCCAGAAAAAAACTCTAAGATAACAAATGTTCTTTCCAACCACTAAATCTTGGGGTAATTTGTTACACAGCCTAGATAACTAACATACCCTGTGTCAGAAGAGGACATCAGACAAGTGGAAAGAAACACTGAAAATGCAACTGTAATTGTTCTGTGTGGTTAGTGATATAGTCAATGAATAATTTATAACTACCAAGTAGCATTGCAGCAGCACATCCTGGTCCTTAGATACAATAATCTCGTTTACCCCAATCATAAATGTAAGATTGTAACTTGGCATGAAGGATAGTTACTATGAAAACATAGCCATCAAGAGCTGCTGTGAATTGAGCTCCCGTGCTTTCTTCTGTGGCAACTCCTTGTAAGTATCTATCCAAAATCAGCAAAAAAGAAAACACGTTAGAACTTTGCAATCCTTCTTTTGAAAGTTTCGCTAATATTAGCCACAGAAAAATTTCAATTTGTAGTAGAAATTCCGGGATTGAGCAAAATAGCCCATTAAAAGTCCACGACATGAATTCAGGCAGAAGTCATTTTACCTAGGAGGAAGAATTAAGCATCGCTAGTTTCCAAACAGATATTAGTCACTAGAATTTAAATGGCTCTGCAGTTGTTAAGACATTTTACCAAAGGCTTCTGCAAAATAGATTTAAGAATGGCCTCATTTGCTATCTGGTACCAGTCTTGGTGATGATGAATCAATTGATACCTAATTGTATCGTGCTCTTCCTTTTTGATCTATTACACAAAAATAACCAATCCTGTATTTAGGGTATAGTTTTGATTTCTACCTTACAGTCTTGTTAGGATGAAACACACACCACCGATTGGGGAGCCTCAGACTCCTTATGTGAGAAATAGGTTTGTTTAAGGCTAGGCCAATGCCAAGGAACTCACAATCTAAAGGGTTTTGCTTCCTCCCACCTGGTCTCTGTAGTATGAATAAGAATTCTTATATTCAGGTTAAAGTTCCAGAGTTTGATCGTTGTGTGTGTGTGTGTATGTGTGTGTGTTTAAGACACACAGACAACAGAAAGGGAATTATGAAGAGAGGCATGGGAGACAGAGTGAGGCTGATCAGCAGGGAATGAGAAATCTACGAGTTTGCACCATCCACGTTTGGGAACAAAAGAAATTAGCATTGCCAACCTTGGTCCTGTCCATCACAACTGAAGCGCCTACCACCTAAAATATTGTGGGGCTCGTTCTGATTAACCACCCACACAAACAGAATCAGAGTGGCTAACCACTACAGTAAATGACCCCCAAATCTCAGTGGCTTAACCCAGTGAAAGTTGACTTCTTATTTCACTGTTCAAAAAAGTGTTTGGGATAAGGAGAGTCTGCACTTTTTTGGGTCATTTGAGGACACAGGCCGTTTCCTTATTGTGGCTCTGTCTTCTTCCCCGTCCTCAGCATCTTCTCCATTGGCTGGTGATGAAGAAAGAGAGTGAAGACCAAGCATGGGAGGAGGGTTTGATGGGCTGGGCCTGAAAGTGGCACCCATGACTTCTACTCACATTCCATTGGCCAGAACTCGGCCACATGGCCACACTTAGCAGCAAAGGAAGCTGGAAGGTGGGGACTCGTAGTGTTTCCAAGACAAGAGGAGAGCCTGAATATCTGTCTTTGGCACATCTGGGGAGCCACTGTCCTTTGGTCTTATTCTGCATTCCATTCATTTAGAAACCACTCATTCAGCACCTACTCTTTTCGACTGAGGATATTATTTTAGCACTCACAGTGACTTAATATACTAATGCAAACCTAGAGTGGCATATTCAAAGTAGGTCAACACTTTACCCATTTATACTCTAGGTGTTTAAGAAATGCTGGAGTGCCTGGGTGGCTCAGTCAGTTAAGTGTCTGACTTCAACTCAGGTCATGATCTTGCGGTTGGTGGGTTCGAGCCCCGCGTTGGGCTGTGTGCTGACAGCTCAGAGCCTGGAGCCTGCTTTGGATTCTGTGTCTCCCTCTCTCTCTGCCCCTCCCCTGCACATGCTCTGTCTCTCTCTGTCTCTCTCTCAAAAATGATTAAGTGTTAAAAAAAAATTAAAAAAAGAAATGCTGGGGCGCCTGGGTGGCGCAGTCGGTTAAGCGTCCGACTTCAGCCAGGTCACGATCTCGCGGTCCGTTGAGTTCGAGCCCCGCGTCAGGCTCTGGGCTGATGGCTCAGAGCCTGGAGCCTGTTTCTGATTCTGTGTCTCCCTCTCTCTCTGCCCCTCCCCCGTTCATGCTCTGTCTCTCTCTGTCCCAAAAATAAATAAACGTTGAAAAAAAATTTAAAAAAAAAAAAAAAAAAAAAAAAAAGAAATGCTGCTTGGTGAGAATGTTCAAAGCATATCATGAAGAAAGCTTGGGACTCCTGAGTCTAATCCTAGTTTCACCTAAACAAGTCATTTTGGAAGGGGGACCCTACATATCTGGACCTTGGGCCTCTTACCTGCACAGAGAGAACTTGAACCTGACAGCTTTCTAAGTTCCCTTCTTGCCGTCAATGTCTCTGAAAGTCTTGGCAATGAATGAGGAACCATGTTTGATTGCTACCAAACTCGTGTTCTCACTTGACTGTGAGGCCTTTGGTCCTAAAAAAGCACCACCACATAGCTCTGGAGAAGAAAACACACTCTCCTCTTGGTTAAATCTCCAACTGGAAGGGGAACATGTACGGGTCTCCCCCTGACTTTCTGATGTGTCTTCCTTTTTTTGTTAGTACATCTACCTGGGTGATGACATCTGGAAAGGCTAACACGTTGATCTCTATCCTGCAATGTCACATTATTTGACGATAGGGAAGCTGCACATAACTTGGGTTGTGGGGAAAGTCATTGATCATACAGAGCGTAGAAAACCTAAGAATCCTTGAGTGGGGATCAATGTAAGTCCAGTTTCTAGAGGCCCCACTTAGTGCCCCTTTACACTAAGAAACTAGTTTTGAGGCCAACGACCCTGACCATTATTTAGTAAAGTTGACGGGTATTTTATTCTTTGAACTGATGGTTAGTTTAGCACCTGAAGTCTCTCACTTACTTGATCATCTCCTTCAAGCATATTTATATTTTTGATAGCAGCTGTAATGTTCTCTTTGGTAATGCACATCATTAATAATTCCTGCTTAACTGTTTCTTTGTCCTTGCTAGTTTTCTCTAATTCCTAGTTTTGTTGTCCTGTACTCCAGAATCTCTATCAGATCTTAATTCCAAGGCAGCGCTCTGCCAAACTACACGACAGAGGCAGGGCTTTCTGGGCCATGGAGAACCGATTCTGAGCCTCCTGCCGATCCCTACCTGCCTTCCGCCTCCTTTTGTAAAAAGGTAAATTCTTAATTTCTTTAATGCTTATTTATTTTTGAGAGAGACAGAGTGCGAGCAGGGGAGGGGCAGAGAAAGAGAGGGAGACCCAGAATCCCAAGCAGCCTCCAGGCTCTGAGCTGTCAGCCCTGAGCCTGACGTGAGGCTCGAACTCACAAACCGCGAGATCATGACCTAAGCTGAAGTTGGACGCTTAACCGATGTGTGACGCAGGTGCTCCTTAAACAGGTAAATTCTAGTCAGAGTTGTTGCTTGCTGAACAAATGTTGTCTATGATATTACAGTAGGCCGAATAGTCCCCCCAAAATTCACATCCACCCCAAACCTCAGGCCGTGACCTAAATTGGAAATAGGGTCTCCGCAGATATAATAAGGTGAGGATTGAGGTGAGATCATACCAGATTAGGGTGGGCCCTGAATCCACTGACACACAGAGGAAGGACACAGACACACACAGAAAAGGACACAGACACACAGAGAAGAAGGCGGTGTGAAGACAGAGGCAGAGATCAGAGCAATGCCACCATAAGCCATGGAGCGCCAGGAGCCACTGGAAGCCAGAAGAGGCAACAAGGATTCTCCCCTAGAACATTCCGGGGGAGCACAGCTCTCCCAGGACCTTGGTTTTGCACATGTCACCTCCGAACCACATGTGACAGATACATTTCTGTTTCAAGTCACCAAGCTTTTCGTGTGGTAATTTGCCATGGCAGTTCTAGAAAACTAATGCAGTCAAGTTTACTATTTCTCTTCATCTTGGCATTGTTCTTGTTATTATATAGGAAGTAATTTTTCCTGAGTAAAGATCAGGATACTCTGGGTACCACTGAGTTCATGGCACCCTCATAACCGAGGTATGGAAGGGGTGATGCTGAAACAGAGAGTTTTGATGTTGGCTCTCGGGAGGCCTGTTCCGATAAGGACAGATGGGCGGGAGGCTTGGTTTGGAAGCCATTTGAACCTTTTTTACCCTGTCCCCATGTCTTACCTGCAAGGCTCCCTCTGCCCTGACTTGTTTTGTTCTTTCCCTCACTCTTGCAGCAAGGCCCCCAGCAAAAGCCTCAGGCAATCTCTCTCTCTCTCTCTCTCTCTCTCTCTCTCTGACACACACACACACACACACACACACACACATTTTATAAAAATAATTTTTATAACGTATATAACATGTGAGTTCTATAATAATTTTGTCAAGATAAGTTGTTTTTGTAACAACTTGGTTTTCGTACCTGCTTTTAAAAAACCACTTCTGGGGCGCTCGGGTGGCTCAGTCGGTTGAGCGTCCGACTTCGGCTTGGGTCATGATCTCGTGGTCTGTGAGTTCGAGCCCCACGTCGGGCTCTGTGCTGACAGCTCAGAGCCTGGAGCCTGCTTCGGGTTCTGTGTCTCCCTCTCTCTCTGCTCCTCCCCTGCTCACACTCTGTCTCTCCCTCAAAAATAAATAAAGATTAAAAAATTTTAAAAAACACTTCTATTGATTGCATCTTCCATATTAAACAAATACAGGTCCATACTGTCATCTTTATAGGCTGCAATATATCCTATAATATGGATGTATCTTGATTTAGTCAAACAGTTTGCTGCTGATGAAGGTTTAGGTTGTTGTTATATTTTCACTTTTATAACTCCACGATACACTCTTTTTTATACATATTTTGGGGATCTTAAAACCACTTGCTACAGTAATGGGAATTTTTTTGGAGAGGCTTTTCCTTCACGTGGTCCCCTCTCCCCACCTGTCCTCTCTCATTGCTATTTGAAAGTGATTTGTGATCACAGAATATTGCTTACTAGTTTGTGACCTTTGCGAGCATCAATCAACCATGACCATTACCCTCCTTGCTATATGCCTTTTGTAATTGTGGCAAGTGCACTGTCCCGATTCTATGGAACTATCTCTCTCCAAACCTTCAGGATTGCCAAGATGAGTTAGGAAGAAAGAGGATCTGGATCTGTTTCCTACAAAAGTGTCAATATTTGCTAAAACAAAGAGCTGGGAGTACCCCCAACGGAATGCCATCTGTCCGTGTCTCTGAGAGCCTGCCAGAAAATCTTTTCACAGCCAAGAGATGTTATTTGGCGTAGCTGACACTGAAATTCAGCGAGGTGGCTTACAGATCAGAAACTGGCTGATGTCAAGAGATGCTTTGCCATGTAGGAACTGGAAGTACAGAAATGTGTTTCATTTTTGAAACTGTACATTAAGGATTATTTATTCTACCAAAATGTTTCCTATAGGAATCTTGTGCTCAGCAGGACCACCTTGTTGATTTAAATATTCACATCGTTAACACGCTATTTTGCCGTACAGCTTTCTAGGAAGTGAGCAGCTGAGAAGACACGGGTCCCTCTCCCCACTCTGTGGCTTCAACCGGGCTGTTTCTCGAGGAGATAGGCTCACGACTCTCTTCTCCGACATATGGAAACTCAGTTTCTTTGCAGTTTTAGGGTGCAGGCGTACATAACCCACAAAGCCCAGCTTCTGAAATGTGAGTTGTCGACCTGGGTGCTAAGGGGGGGTATTAGCTACCTGGATTCCTTTAGAAAAAAAACCCAGATTCCTCTGGACAGCAACCTGAAGAGCAGCTCAAGAGGTCATCTCGGGCAGGAGTGAAATTCTTCCAAATACATTCGACAGCTATCAGGGCCCAATTCTCCTCCCACACATGGTTGCTTGTCCAATATTTACCACTCGGAATCGCTTATTCATCTGTGAATTGGTGTGCTCTCCCCGGAAACAAATTCACTGAAGCACCTGGAACCATCTGTAGACTCTGAGTCCATTGCATTCTTGTGACCCCTAAACACTCTGTCCGCTTGTGTCATTTCTCCCAAGTTTTTTTTCCCCAGCAGACGCTGCCACTCCTTAGCTGGGCCTTCATCTAATTTCACTCTTCTCAAGAAAAGAAGAGTCACCCCAGCCTCAGCAGAATTCTAGAACACTTCCTCCAGATCCCTGCTCTACGCTGGAATGGACTGAATCTCCTTCCACTGCAAAGCATTTGCATACCCTGCAGACATCTTGGCCCAGTTTAACTAGATCCAGCTAACCCAGGAGGGACTGGGCCAGTATGAAAACACATTTCAGCCACAGCCATCCCCCCCCTCCTGAATACATGGGCATGTTTACCTACACAGTTTTGGGTGCGCACTAAATTAATTAATTCCATAAATATTTAATGAGCACCTACTGTGTGTCAGGCATTGTTTTGTGAATAAAACAAAGCCCAGGTCTATTGGAGTTTGCAGTCCACTGGGGGCAGACAGACAATCAACAAGTAATTTGTCAGGGGTGGGGGGAGGGTAATAAATGCTACAAGATATAAATAAAGCAGGGGGAAAGAGATAAAGGAGAGGCAAGTGATGGTATGTGCACGGGAGCACACGCCTGTGTTCCCTAAGGAAGTGCCTAGGGAAAGTCTGACTTGAAGGAGATAAAGGAGAGAACCACGCAGTTAGCTGGGGGAAAGGGTACTCCAGGTGGTGAGAATAGTGAGTGCAAAGGCCCTGAGGCAGGAGAATACCAACTGTTTTCAAAAAATAGCAGGAGGCCTATGCAACAGGAAGGGAGAATGGTATTCGGTGCGAAATCATACTGGACATCATGGACCATGGTAAAGAATTTATATTTAATCTTAGTGGGATGGGAAGCTATTAGAGGATAGTGAATAAGAAATTAATACATGCAGGGGTGCCTGGGTGACTCAGTTGGTTAGGCTGCCAACTCTTGATCTCGGCTCAGGTCATGATCTCACTGTTGGTGAGTTCCAGCCCCGCATCGGGTTCTGTGCTGACGGCACTGAGCCTGCTTGGAACTCTCTCTCTCTGCCCCTGCCCCACTCATGCTCTCTCTCTCAAAATAATACATTTCTATTTGTTTGTTTGTTTGTTTGTTTGTTTACATAGAGGGGGAGAGAGGGAGAGAGAGAGAATCCTAAGCAGGCTGAGCACTGTCAGCACAGAACCCAACGCAGGGCTCGAACTCACCAACAGTGAGATCATGAATCAAGAGTTGGCTGCTTAAGGGGCACCTGGGTGGCTCAGTTGGTTGGGCAACCGACTTCAGCTCAGGTCATGATCTCACGGTCTCTGGGTTTGCACCCAGCGTCGGGCTCTATGCTGACAGCTCAGAACCTGGAGCCTGCTTCGGATTCTGTGTCTCCCTCTTCTCTCTTCTCCTCCCCCGTTGTGTTCTATAAAAAATAATTAAGAAAAACAAAAATAAAAATAAAAAAAGACTTGGCCTCTTAACCGACTGAGCCACCCAGGTGCCCCTAAAAAACTTAAAAAAAAAAAAAAAGAAATTAATACATGCATGCCGCAAACATTCAAAAAATGCTTTTATTTTTGCTCTCCTTGACACGACCCTGCTTTACAAGAATGGTTATCTTCTTTCTCAAACATGGCAGGAAGGATGGAAAGCAAATATAAAAATCCCAGGCTTTCAATTTCTGGGTCTAATCTGAACATCCCACATCTACCAGAGATGTGATCATTAGAAAATTACCCCCGGGGGCACCTGGGTGGCTCAGTCGGTTAAGTGTCCGACTTCGGCTCAGGTCATGATCTTGCGGTTTGTGGGTTCGAGCCCGCATCGGGCTCTGTGCTGATAGCTTGGAGCCTGGAACCTACTTCAGATTCTGTCTCCCTCTCTCTCTGCCCCTCCCCTGCTCATGCTCTGTCTCTCAAAAATAAATAAATGTTAAAAAAAAAAAAAAAAAGAAAAGACAAAAGAAAATTACCCCACGTCCAAGACTTAGGTCCTTCTTTTCATTCGTTGCTCGGCAATGTATTTTCAAAATACTTCTTGGATGGACATTTTCTAAAAAAAATTCTTTAATGTTATATTCATTTTTGAGAGACAGAGTGCAAGCAGAGGAGGGGCAGAGAGAGAGGGAGACACAGAATCCGAAGCAGGTTCCAGGCTCTGGGCTGTCAGCACTGAGCCTGACACGGGCCTCAAACTCACAAACTGCGAGATCGTGACCTGAGCTGAAGTTGGATGCTTAACCGACTGAGCCACCTAGGTGCCCCTGACATTTTCAAACTTAATACAAAATTAGAACACCCAGCTTCCAGCAGTTATCAATTTATGGCTAATCTTGTTTCTTCTAAACTGCCATCCATTTTCTTCCCCTTCCTTGTACTGAATTACTTTATGACAAATCCCACACATATCTTTTCATCCATGAATGCTTCAGTATGTATTTCTAAAAATAAAATCCTTTTGCATCACCATAATGTCATTATTACAGCTACAAGCTTAACAATACTTCCTTAATATAAAAAAAAAAATCCAGGGGCGCCTGGGTGGCGCAGTCGGTTAAGCGTCCGACTTCAGCCAGGTCACGATCTCGCGGTCCGTGAGTTCGAGCCCCGCGTCAGGCTCTGGGCTGATGGCTCAGAGCCTGGAGCCTGTTTCCAATTCTGTGTCTCCCTCTCTCTCTGCCCCTCCCCCGTTCATGCTCTGTCTCTCTCTGTCCCAAAAATAAATAAACGTTAAAAAAAAAAAAATCCAGTCGGTAATCAAATGTCCTTGGTTGTCACGTTAATACTTAAACGAACAAACAAACAAACAAACTTAACTTGTTTAATCACAATCCAAATATGGTTCACACATTGCATTCGGCTGATAGGTCTTGTAAATCTTTTAAACTCTGACTGTCCACCCTCCCACTTTTTTTCCCTCTTTATCTTTATTTGTTGAAGAAACCTGGTGATTTGTTCCTTAGGTGACCCTCATTTTCCATTTTGCTGAATGCACCTGCATTGAGTTGTTGAATGTTTCCCTTTCCTGTTTTCCTATAAACTGGTAGCCCAGAGGCATAATCGAGTTGGATTTTTTGGCAAGACTATCTCATAGGAGGTGCTGTGAACGGCCTGTTGCACCCCATCAGAAAGGTACACCTTCCTTTACTGCTTTCTCTCCCTCCTTCTCTCTCTCTTTGTAGTAAAATACATCTAACATCAAACGTACCATTTAAGCCATACTAAAGTGTGCCATCCAGAGGCATTTAGGACATGCACAATGTTGTACAACCATCACTAATTCCAGAACTTTTCCATCACCCCCCAAAAAAACCCTTGACCCATTCTCCGATCGCTCCCTCCGCCAGCCCTGGAAGCCACTAATGGCTTTTTGTGTCCAGGGGTATTTTATATAAATGGAATCGTATAATATGTGGCCTTTTAGGACAGTTTCTTTCACTTAGGATGGTGTTCTCAAGGTTCATCCACATTGCAGCACATGTGAGGTCTTCATTTCTCTTCATGGCTGAATCACGTTCCGTTGCCCAGATATGCCATATTGTATTTATTCATCAGTCAGTCGATGGACGTTTGGGTTGTTTTCACCTTTTGACTTTTGTGAACAGTGATGCAATGAACATTCGTGTACCAATTTTTGCTTGAACGCCTGTGTTATTTCTTTGGTGTACACACCTAGGAGTGCCTCTCTTTTTGTGATATGAGGGTGCATCAGTGGGTTCGGTTGGCATCAGCCTGATCCATACATGGTGACATTCCCTGTGGGCTTTCACCTTTATGGAATTTAGGCACCACTGATGATCACGGCCTATTCCGTTAGGGTTCCAACAGCATGCTTTCGAGGTGGTCTAATCCTTTATTTTCAGTTAGTATTAAAGCAACGCTGTTCTGGGCAACTGAGGTCATGTGGTTCTCTGAGAGGAAGAAGGTGGGGGAGGGAGGGATTGATGGCCAAGAAGGGTGGGAAAGGCTACACACAACGGACCCTTGCTGTAGATTCCAGCACCCGCTCACATGGCGAGGCCCCCCCCCCCGGAAGTTCTGGGGCAAAGAAGCCTGTTTACTTTTGTTTAGCTCTGTATTTCCCAAGTTGATGTGACTACAAACATTTTTTTTTCCCGTACGATTCTTCGTACTGAATACATGTTTCAGAGAATACTGTCTTAGTGTCTAGGTTACTTGGAGAAATGTGTTCCTTAGCTGTCTGGAAGCAGCCTGACAGTCTCCCTCAGTGGCCATAAGCTGATGGCATACTTGTGGAAGCCCTGGATGGCAGAACTGGCAAGATTTCTAGCAGAATTTCCCATGGAAACTCTAAATTGAGATCATGTTCCTGGGAATGAAAGCTAAAATCAAGCAAGAAAATATCGATGTCACTATCACCTCAGCCCTAGAGTGTTTGCCGGATGCCTTGGGATGCCTCCCGTCAGGATAAACCTTAGGACAATGCTGCACTGATGTGGCCCGAGGATTCCAGAGCCACCCCAGTCCCTCTCTCTTCCCCTCATGGCTTCACTCCACATGGCCCCAGACCCCATGCAGGGCGGTCCCCTATTGTATTTTCCCGGGTCACACTGCCATGGGTGCTGTCTCACCGCTGACATGGTCAGACTGGTTAGATGATGGTAAACATGGAAGACATATGGAGGGAAGATCTAGAAGGTTCCTTGAATGACTTTCTGAGGGTCAGAGGTTTGACAGTATTCCCTTCATGTGGCCTTTAGGAAGAACTGTCCCCTTTAATACATCTCACCCATCCATTTGCTTTTAAAAGATTCTCACTGGTCAACGAGCCATGCAGGGTACTGACCATGTGCTCTGCACTTTCGAGGTCACAAGCAGAAGATGATGCCTGCTTTCACCAGACACCCCAGCAGTTTGCAATAGGGAGGGTTACAGCACCCCCTTCCATGGCAATTGGCCCAGATCGTGGTTTGCTGCGGTCTTGGTTCTAAGGGGGATAGTGGCCAAGTTCACGTCAACCGTGTACCTGGGTTACCTGATTGCCCCTCCTGGCTTCCATCTCTAGTGGGTCTCATGTGTCTCTCACCTGTTTTCTTTAGAATAATCACTATGGTTTCAACTAAGTATAAGATTATAACTTTTTTCTGATGACTCAGCTTGTTTTTCCTTTCTTTAGAAAAATTTTTTTTTCTGGTTCTCGTATTTTATTTTAAAAACATTTTCTTTAATGTTTATTTTTGAGAGAGGGAGAGACAGAGTATGAGTGGGGGAGGGGCAGAGAGAGAGGAACACGCAGAATCCGAAGCAGGCTCCAGGCTCTGAGCTGTCAGCACAGAGCTCAATGCGGGGCTCCAACTCGCAAACCACAAGATCATGTCCTAAGCCAAAGTCAGACGCTTAACCGACTGAGCCACCCAAGCGCCCCATCGGCTTGTTTTTTCTTTTTCTTTTCTACATGAGAAGAGAAAATTTGGCTCATTCTAGAGGAAACCTTCCCTCGGATCATTAAACATATCTTTCCTTTCTCTTGATAATAGGTTGGTGAAGGTGGGGTGGGGAGAGTGCTGGAAATTGCCAGGCATAGGCAGCTGAGTGTCCACACATCACGAGTCCAGAGGCGTCCAGGCCAACTGGCTTGCCTGGCTTTCTGCAGCCAGGGGCTTTTCCCTGGTCCCAGCTTCCCCGGGAGAGAAAACCGGCCCTTCAGCTCCCACCCTCCCCAGCCTGCCCACCCCAGTGCTCCAGCTCTGTACCCTCATGATGGCTTGGGGATCTATTTAACCTCCTTATAGAATTGGCTAATACCAGACCAAGACTCCTTTGCCTCCTTCATCTACCTACCCCCATTTTTTTTGTTTGTTTCGGAAGAAACAAAAGTCCTTTCCACTTTGGGCTGCAGAAATACACTTTTGTTTTTTGTTGAAAAAATTATTTTGAGACTGTCAATGCAACTGCCTTCCTCTCTAACTCTGCCAGTGCTCGTCCCTCTCACCTTGGCCATATCCTCTCCAGGGCACATCCTCAGCCCTGTGCTTGTGTGTGAGAGTGTTCTGGATATTGGGCATCTAGTTCTTTCCGCCTCTCACCTCTGATTATGTAACTCTGCCTTCTCTCAGCACCACCTCCGGACCATTCTAGTGAATCTCAGCCCTAGGCTCAGACATCTCTGTTGTGAGGTCAGAGAAGCTGTTTGTGTGTTAAAGGCAAACGTCACTGGCGTCTAGGAGAACTTGACGTCTCTAATAGACTGCTTTGATTTTCCTCATCGGCAGCAACCTCAGCCCATGTCAGTCTGCAAGCCAGCCCCTCATTCGTAATCCCTATTAACCGTAAAAAGTAGGTATGCATGTGGAACTGCCCACTTGGAAAGCACGAAATGCTGAAGACCTCCCTTTTCGTTGCTAAGTTCTTTGTGAATCTGAGTCAGCTTCTCATTTCCCTTCCTGGGTCCCTAAGGGAGGCCGGAGCTTCTTCCTTCTCTGTGCTTCCTTCCACTCTGGAAGAAAGAAAGGTGGAGAGACACTCCTATGGCCAAACACATGACTGCCTCCCTTCTACCACAGTCTCCGGTCATAAGCTCAGGGCCATGTCTCGGCAGGGCCCAGGGCCCTTTGCTCTGAAGGGAGAAATGATTCCACAGCAGAAAGAAGTTGCCTCTTACGAACGAAAAGGCAGCTTCAAACATGCTGTCAGTAATTCAATCAGATGACAAGGATGAAGCAACCTGTTCAGGTCATGCTGGGCAGACAACCGGTCCTGGGCTGAGCAAACGGGTGGCAGATGAAAGGAGGAAGCACAGCTGAGCCAGCTTGCTCATGAGCTGAAATATTCAAATGTGGATACAAAGTCGTTACTTCATCCCTGCACCTGTTCTGACTCAGCACACACTGAAGTGTTGAACCAGGTTTGACCTGATGCCAGTGCCGGCAGCAGAAGCAGAAAATTTCACAGGGACACCACACGGTGCCAGCGAAGGGACAAAGAGAGCCCACTGGGCCCTGACGTCAGCTCTGGAGGACTTTCTGGAACCGTTCTCCTACCGGCAGGGGGAGGCTTGGGCTGAGACCTGGCTTTCCTGGAGTGGCTTGCAAAATAAATTAGCGTGGATCTGACATTTCAAAATTTGCCAATCGCAGACGTGTAAAGTGTATCGGTGGGGTTTTGGTTTCGTGATGGCTGCTAAAAAGATTTGAGCAACTCACATAAATCTATATCATTTTCACTGATTTAATTACTGCTTAGAAAAGAAATCGCCAGATTTAGGAAAAGACATCGGCATCATACCTCGCATTTCTCATGGGGTTCAAGTTGGAGTCAGTATTGATTAGAACCTTTCAGCGGCCTTTAGTCTACATTCAGTGGTTTTAAAGTGACATGCAATCAGCTGACTTATTTGTGGTCCCTTCTTCATGACCGTGCGTTGTACGGTATCGAAAGACAACCGCCTGTGGCTGTTTATACAAATCCTTAAGTTCAGTGTCTTGTGGGTTTCCATAAAAGGTGATTGAAACACTTATTGCAGAATATGGAAATGCTTTAAAAAGCATGTGGGGGATTCAACATGGAGGCGGAGGTCGATAAGCTGGAACTGATGTTCCAGAAAGCTCTGATCTGGATTACATTCAATACAGGCTGGAATATGAAATCAAGACTAGTCATCCTGATACAGCAGGCAGGAGAAATCCAGTTACCTTCTTAAAGGAATTGTCAGCAATAAAGTCTCGATATCAAACTTTGTATGCCCGCTTTAAACCAATTGGTATAGAACAGAAAGAGAGTAAGAACCGCATTTGTGCTGTCAATAAGACGATGACCATGATACAAGAACTACGAAAGCAAACAGATGTGGAGCTGTCACCACTGACTAAAGGAGAGAAAACTGCAGCAGAGCAATTAAAATCTTTTGTTCTGACTGATGAAGAAGTGGGCTTGCAAAAGGGAATTCTAATGGAGAGGAGATCCATCCCAGAAAGATTTAAGAAGATGTCTTGTTAGCACTCAGTGACTAGAGGTGGGGGGGATGGAGAAGAAGGAGATTTGGCTTGGGTAACTGGATAGTGATGCCTTTCACAAGAGAAGAGATAGAGATGTCTTTCATAAGAAGGGCAGATATTATACGAATAAAGTTCAGCCAAAAACATGGAATGGGAATAAAGGGATTTAAATGTATGTATGTACACACAGTCTTATCATTTCAGGCAAGGAAGTCACGTAACACTATTTTGCATTTGTTTTTGTATAATTGGGAGAAAATGGATGTCCTGGCCTATCATAAAAGGATATTTATGTACTATTGGTCAGTCAGATATGAATGGGCATGCTTTGGAAATTAATGGGTAGAAAAAATATTTGTATTATATTATACATTATATATGTATATAATTTTATTTCTGAAAAGTCTTGATTATAGGTAATGGTCACATTATTGATGAGACTGCTAATATGTGACCTAAAATCCTCCACAAAAGCTAACATTAGTAATAATAAATTGGCTTTTCTGTGAAAAATAAATAAATAAATAAAAATAAAAAGCATGTGGGAAAAAAACTTGAAAAGATGGTGGACTGTTTATAGGGGAGGTAGCACCTATGACCGGTCTGCAAAATAGAATAAACTAGATGCATCTGCTTTAAACTGCTTTTTATTAGTGGAATGCATGGCTTGCTTTATCAATAGTAAAGCCTAAGCCTGGGCAGAAGTTTTAATTCTCCAGGGACCGCAACTTTTGTTAAAAGGGCTAATCTAGCACATGGTACAATCAGAATGGTTTATGGAAGAATTAGACAGAAAATCCAACTCCAACATTGAGTGGATCTAAAACCAAATGCTGTTACTGGTGGGCAGGGTGCCTAGCATTTGGATGCATTTGAATCATTAGCATAAAGCAGGAGAGGACACACTGTCATCTTCTTTGGCCTCCCCAGCCTTTAGTTCTGGAATCTCTCCCAATCTAGATGGTTGGACATGTCCAAGACCTCACAGGGAGCCCATCTCGCAGGTGCTTACCCAGCTCTGTTTATACAGTTCCCCTGTGGCCTCTAACCTACTCTGGAACTTCCCAGAATGAATCCATGTCTATAAGACAGGTTTTCTGGTAGTTGGTGGTAGGTTTCTTGTGTCCCCTAACTTGCCCTTTCCTTTTTCCAGGCTGATTCTGTAGATCCGGCTCCTTCTGAGGTTACTCGCTTAATCAAAGAGGATGAATTTCCCAGAGAGAACAGAACAGTGGTTTAGCCAAGCAAAGAGCTGGACTTCTCGATTACACTCTCCAACAAGCCCATGGGCGCTTTCCAGACCAGCATCCCTCTCATTCAACCTTTCCTCGTTTTCAAAGTTTCCAGACCTCTTGCCAGCCTGGTGACAGTCCACCACCAACCAGCCAGCATCAATCAGCCAATGGTCTTAAAAGGGATACCCAGCAAAGGAGTAAAATATGGCATGGGTAGTCTGGTCAGAGCCCCCTTTTCGGGGCAGTATACTTCTAAAATTTTTTTTTTTTTTACATTTTTTTTTTATTTTTTTTATTTTTGGGACAGAGAGAGACAGAGCGTGAATGGGGGAGGGGCAGAGAGAGAGGGAGACACAGAATCGGAAACAGGCTCCAGGCTCTGAGCCATCAGCCCAGAGCCTGACGCGGGGCTCGAACTCACGGACCGCGAGATCGTGACCTGGCTGAAGTCGGACGCTTAACCGACTGCGCCACCCAGGCGCCCCTAAAATTTTTTTTTAATGTTGATTCATTTTTGAGAGAGAGAGAGAGAGAGAGAGAGAGAGGAACAGAGTGTGAGTGGGGGAGGGGCAGAGAGAGAGAGAGGAACAGTGTGAGTGGGGGAGGGGCAGAGAGAGAAACAGAGTGTGAGTAGAGAAGGGGCAGAGAGAGAGGGAGACATGGAATCCGAAGCCAGCTCCAGGCTCTGAGCTGTCAGCACAGAGCCCGACACGGGGCTCAAACCCATGAACCGAAAGATCGTGACCTGAGCAGAAGTCAGACGCCCAACTGACTGAGCCACTCAGGCACCCCAGAATTTCTTCCTTTTTAAAGCTAAATCATATCCACGGATCCATATGCACACACCACATTCTGTGCAGTATACTTATCCATTCATCCATCCACTGATGGATCCTTGAGTTGCTTCCACCTTTTGGCTCTCGGGAAAAATGCTGCTGTGAACGTGGGTGTGCCAATATCTCTTCAAATATATGCCCCAAAATGGAATTGCTGCATCATATGGTAATTCCATGTTTTGAGGAATTGTTATACTGCTTTCCACAGTGGCCGCACCAGCTTATCCATATTTCACTACGTGCACTGTGCTATAGTGTAAGTATAATGTAATGGATTAGATATTGCCAACCTTTTTCCTAAAATGATTTCTAATATATATGCCTACCAGCCATGTATTAGGAATTCCTAGTGATCCACATCTCCACCAACACTGAGTATTATCAGTCTTCTGATTTTTTTCTGATTTAGAGGTGTTTAAATGATTATCTTATCATCATCTTAATTATCCCCAACACCATTTGCAATTATTCAAAGTGTGTGGTATTGTGGCTGAGAGCTGCGTTGTAGATGTAGACAAAGTCATATTTGAATCCAAGGGTCCCCGCTTATTAGCTGTGTGACTGACAAATTCTTGAGCCTCACTGAACCTCAGCTTCCTTATCTGTTCAAAAGGGGTAATAATAATACCTACCTCAGAAGGTTGTCGAGAAGATTAAAACAGACCCGGTATCAGTAGCATTTAGCCCAGAGCCTGACAACATTGAAAATAGTCAGTAAATTCATTCATTCATTCATTCATTCATTCATTCATTCAATAATATTAAAATTGAGTACCTACTATGTGCCAGACATTGTAACAGGTTATAATTGTAACAGGTTATAAATACAAGGATGGGCAAAGCAAATGATCTCTGCCTTTATGCAGCCTTCAGTCAAGTAGGATGCATAGATGTGCACGAAATAAACACGAAATACATCACTGCAGATTTTGATGAGTGCTGTAAAGGGAAATTACAGCAAGGTAGGACAGAATAAGAGGGGCAAAACCTATTTATGATTACTATTTTGATGGTCACTACTTCTGAGCTGTGATGAATAGGATGTGTATGGGTGTGGCAGGCAGGGAAGGTCTGTCGAGGCATACTGAACTTCAAAGGAAATGTATGGAGATGTAAAGTTTTTTTCCAAAGTCAGGGGCAAGGGAATGGGCACCCCTCACTGCCCTGAGGCTTTGGAGGGATTTCTCTTGCCCACCTTTCCCAGAGGATGAGCAGGAGGAGGTTTAGTGACTGCCTGTGGCCCTCAAATATGTCTTGTGGCTCATGAACCCTGGGCTTCGGTCAGTGTGAAAAATTTATTCTCAGTGCCACTGACCAGCTCCTTGGTAATGACAGACCGAAAATAAATGGTGAAAACGGCTCAGATGAGCTGGATTACAACGAAGCCCTTTGATGTGAGGGCTGGTCCAGAACGTATTTGGGACTGACTTCAGTTTGGCACGCCAAAGCTCAAAGATAAAAAGAAGTGCTCAGAGAAAGGAAAGTTAGGTGATTAGAGGGTTTTCTAGGACATATGTGAAACTGATGGTGAATGCTATTTTCCACTAGATATGGCAAACAGTTATATTTGCAAAAAGGGAAAAGTAGATGATTGTGAGAAATTTTTCTGGAACAAGTATAATTCAATGGTTCTCAAATTACAAAGGCATATCAGAAACCCCTGGGAGCTCGTTAAAAATTTAGACTCCTTGGCCATCTCCAAGACTCAGTACGTGTTCTCCGGGCCCAGGGCTCTGTATTTCTAACAAGTTCCCCAGGGGATTCTGATGGTAGCGGACAGCCTTTGAAAAACCTTGTTGACTTGTCCTATCTCTTTCCCTTCTTTTGTCTTTTGTTTGCGAAGTCTTCTTTTAGAAGAGTCTCAAGAACAGGCTTTTTTTTTCCATTGCCCCTTCCCCTGCCTCAGTGTCAGCCCAAGATCCCAAGCACAGTTGCCTGGCTAGGTCTCATAAATGTGTGAAGCAAGGAGAGGAGGAGAATAGAAATTAGGCTGGTTGGGCAGCCAGGCTGTCTGGTCACTTTGCTTTTCTAAACCCTGTGCAGGTCAAGAACACATATCTGAGAGCTTTATGCCACTCGGTGCTGCCCATCACCCGACCCCTGGTGTATACAATTGCGTAGAAGTTAGTGGTACAGGCTCTGGACTCAGCCAATGTCAATTGGGGTCCTATGACTTTGGACAAGTTATGGATACCCTTTGAGCCATTCTATTTTTGGCTCATGGGGCTTTTTTGGGGGGTGTAACAGGGTAATACATGGATATGTTGAGGCAATTTGGGGGATTAAATTAAGCGATTAAGGGGCTGGCAATTTGGGGGATTAAGATTAAGCGAGGGAGATTAATTTAAATGATGAAGTAGAGGGAGCAGGTAACTTGGGGGATATTCTTGTCAGTGTCACAGATTATGGAGAGCAACAGACAGACATCTATCTCATTGTCCCACGCACAGACAGCCCCTCTCATCCTGCTTCTGTACTTTCTCTTTAAATTGAGGTATAATTGACATATGATATTATGGTAATTTCTGACACACGATATTATGGTAATTTCAGATGTGCAACATAATGATTTTATATTTGTATATATTGCAACACAATTGCCATAAGAAGTCGAGTCAACATCTGTCATCATACATAGTTACAGAACTTTTTTTCTTGTGATGAGAACTTTTAAATCGATTCTTTTAGCAATTTTCAATTATGCAATACAGTATTATCAACTATAGTCACCACGTTGTACATTTATTTTATAAATTAAAGTTTGTGCATTTTGATTCCCTTCACCCATTTGGCTCACCCACAACCGCCCATTCTGACAACCACAAATCTGTGTGCTCGTTTTTTTTTTTTTTTTTTTAAGATTCCACATATAAGGGTTGTGTGGGTGGCTCAGTCGGTGGTTAAGTGGCTGACTCTTGATTTCGGCTGATGTCACGATTTCATGGTTTACGAGATAGAGCCCTGCCTTGGGCTTTGTGCTAATAGCTCAGGGCCTGCTTGGGATTCTCTCTCTCCTTCTCTTTCTGTGCCTCCCCTGCTCATGCTCTGTTTTCCTCTCTCAAAATGAATAAATAAACATGAAAAAAAAAATTCCACATATAAATGAGATCATTCAAGATTTGTCTTCCTCTATTTGACTGCTTTCACTTAGCACAATGCCCTTGAGGTCTGTGATGTTGCAAATGGCACGATTTCACTTTTTTTTTTTAATGGTTGAGTAACATTGCTTTATATATATGTATACCACATTTTCTTTATCCATTCATCCACTGACGGACACGTAGGTTATTTCCCTATCTTGGCTATTGTAAAGAATATTCCTATGAACATGAGGGTGCATATGTGTTTTAGAATTAGTGCTTTTGTTTTCTCCAGATAAATACTCAGGAATGGAATTGCTGGATCATAGGGTGGTTTTATTTAAAAAATTTTAAGGAACCTCCATACTGTGCGCTCTGTACTTTTGTGGTTGCTTCTCCAACAACCTTCCTTCATCTCCACTCCCATATACACTTAACCAAATTATTTTCAGAGTTCAGCTGGAGTCCTGCTTCTTCTCTACAAAACCTTTTACTGGAGCAGAAACCCCCGCTCCCATTGATGCTTTCCTTCTCTAGATCACTGTCCTGATTTTCATCCACCTCTGCGCTAGTTAGGTTCTAATTCTGTTCTGCCTCATATTGATCTTAAATTATTAGATGGGTGTGTTTTATCGTTTCGTCTAAAATAAAACGCTTGGAGGTCAGTGTAAATATTTTACTTCCAATAACTGCACTGAAAACCTGTCTATGTGAAAGGGAGGTATACGTTGCATTGACCAACTTGAAGTAATGTTTTTTGCTGAATAAAGAGCCAACCAAGGCTGTAAATTTTCATATGGTTTTCACATAATTTGCACGCAAGAATTCTCATATAATTCTCAAAGAATCATGCATTCTTTGTATCCAATTTATTCAGTCATGTATTCCTGTGTGTTATAAATACAGAAATATGAGAAATTCATTAGCAACCTATATCTACCCCTTCTCCTCGATACCCCCAGAGGAGGGGACAAAGGAGAGACAATTGAGGACCAAGATCATAATAATAAAGACACTGGTACTGAGGCGCTGATTCAGCAGTTCCCACCCCTGGCTGGTTTCCTCTCTCTTAGGTGCAAATGTGCTGAGCAGGGCGTCGTAACCCTCTGTCCCAACCCGTTCCTGGTTGGTGGCGGGTGGGTCTGAAGGCTGCTTGACTTTTCACATCACGGCCCTCCTCCGGCTCCACTCAGAGACCCAGCTTCCTCACCCTGTTCTTAGAGTGCTTAGAGACCCTTCTCTTTTCACCGCCCCCCCCCCGCCCCCAAACGAAAGACACGCTCTTTAAGCCACAGCGCTCTAGCCAGCAGGGGACAGTCTGCCCTGGGTGGGGGTTGGGGGTGGCAGAGCGAGGGTGGGCTGGGGGCCGTGGCCGTGGCGGGACACACCCCTGCGCAGTTGTCTTCACCTTCCAGTTTTGTCTTGAAATAAAGCACACGGCTCTCCAATCTTTTGTACCTTAGTTTCCTCTCTTCTGGGGACACTCTCTCCAAAAGGGTGGTTTTCAGGGGGCTTAACCTGGGGGTCCGGAGCTTCGATCACCAACTCTCTTCCCCTTGCCTCCGGGGAAAGCCCAAGTTCTTTTAGGAAATGCGACCTCTAGAGGCCGGCTGTGGCATCCCAGTTAAATCCCGCGGAGGTTCTCGTTAGTCTGGACACCAAACCCATCAGCCAATGCGAGCAGCCCGCAGTGCCGTGGGGCCAGGAAATGGGGGAAACGTTCAAGTTATGCTTTCCCTTAGAAGAAAAATCTCAGCTTTAACTCTGATGACCAGTTTCCCTAGTACATTTTCACGTGGAGTTGGACTGCCCTGTCCTGCAACTTTCTGAGACCCGGAAACACCTAAGTTTCACAGACTCCATTCCTTGTTTGTAATCGAGAGAATCTCTCCCTATGTTTGTCAAACCCTGAAGGCCTTCTAGGCTGGCTTGATTTTATCCTTTACAAAACACCTTACTCATTAGGAGGGGAAATGTAGGGTGAGAAAAAAACAAAAACAAAAACAAAACCCAGACCAACTTTCACCCTCTGTGCATGCGAACCCACAAGCTCACTCACTGTTAGCAGGCACGTTTGTTGTGGTTCAGTCCGTTGATGAATGAAAAGAACCTGAGGTTTTGCAAGGTTCTCAGCAGGAGGAAGTCAAGGAGGACCAGGACCCGGTCTGGGAGGCACCAGAAAACCGCTGGAGAGCAGGGAGGTTTCTCCCCACCACTACCCAGCAAAAGATGGCTCACAGATCCGCAGTTCAGACCCAGAGCCGAAAAGACCACGTGAAGTGACAGAAAGTGACCAGGTGTTTTTCAGTTATGAGGTTGCTAATACTCACCTTGAGGGAGAAATTCACATTAGTTTAACCCTGTATGCTTCCAATTCAATTTTAAAAACCTGATGTTGCCAAACAGCATCATAGGCCCTTACTCATTTCTCAAGTAGAATGAAATAAAATTGATTGTCTATAAAATATTTATCAGATCTAGGCTAGTGTTTGAATTATATCTCCTGCAGGCTTTAAAATGTCCTGTCTCTGCTTATTTCATTATTGATTAGGCAGACAAAATTTTTACTGAATGCAGTAACTACAATGTGTTTACTGGGGTTAATTTACTTACTCCTGAGGATTACTTTAATTCTTTTACGAAAACAATTTGTCTTGGGACTTTTTTCCCCGAAAGGGTCACATCAAAATTTATTAGACTGTTATACGATTCACAGTAATCTGGGTGTAACTGAATAATTTATATCTGTGTTTGCCAAGCCTGGCTGCCCATCAGAATGACATGGGGAGTATCTTAAAAATACAGATTCCCAGGTCTCACCCCAGACCCGGTGAAGCAGAATTCCTGAGGGTGTGGCCTGGGAATTTTCCCATTGAAAGGTGCGACCCATCTTCTCGCGGCGGACTGGGGTTTGAGAACTGATCAATACAGTTTAGTCTTGGGTAATTTTAAGGTTAAAATGTTATTGTCATTGAAGGTACGATTTTCTGTTGCAAACACCACATGTCCTTAAATCTTTGCCTCCTCTCCCTACATTAGAAATGAACTTCAGAGGAGAAGGACAAATGAAGTGATGGAGGTCCCAGTGGAACCATGTCATCACTGTGAATTAAGGAGCCAGCTAGAGCAAGCGAACAGCCACCTGATGAGCTCCCCCCGCCTCCCCCCGCTGGCCTGGTCTGGACTAAGTTCTTTGGGTCACGTCACTCCATTTGGCTGGGTCCCTGAAGACCTTCAGGAAAACTGGGTCGGTCCTGGGTCATGTGCCAGCAGAATCAGCATGTTCAGTGATGTGAATTGGTACCTGGACACGGGGCTTGAGGAATATTGACCTGTAAGGTCCCATGAGTAGGGACACAGTCCTACCATTTCAAAGCTATCAACACTAAAACCCTCAATTATTGGGGTGTCTGGATGGCTCAATCGGTTGAGCATCCGACTTCGGCTCAGGTCGTGATCTCACCGTTTGTGAGTTCGAGCCCCGCGTCGGGCTCTGTGCTGACCGCTCAGAGCCTGGAGCCTGCTTCGGATTCTGTGTCTCCCTCTCTCTCTGCTCCTCCCCTGCTCGCACTCTGTCTCTGTCTCTCTCAAAAATAAATAAACGTTAAAAAAATTAAAAAAAAACCCCTCAATTATATATCCACAAAAAAAATTTAAACATGACAAGTGCAACCCCAACAATGACAACAAAACACTAAAAAACTAAAGTGTATTTCCCTCCCCCTCATGTCAACGAGTACATGTTCTTAATTGAACAAAAGCCATCCATCTATTTGAACTAGAAATCAGTCTCTGGGTTTTGATCAAGGATTTCATGAAAATAAACGTATCTACTAGAAAAGCCTTACACATAGTACAAAAAGTAAATCATTTAAAAGTGTACATTTGGGGGGCACATGGCAAATTCCAACCATACAAAAGGCATGTGATGAAAAATAAAGCTGTCTTATCCTTTCTAGGTTTTGCTCCTTAGAGATATTCACTGAGACCAATTTCTTGGCTATTCTTTGAAGAGTTATTTTATGCTTATATCATATACCACCTCCTACATGTATAGGCAGCTTCTTGAAAAGCAAGTTGTTTCTGGCCTTTTTGCTATTGTGAAAAATACACTAATAAAATATCCAATTTTATACATACCTGTGCCATCAGTCTGTCAGTCCTTGGGGGTAGTGTATTTGAAGGGTGCATTTCTGGAAGTGAAATTAGCAGACTCAGTGATTAGGTGCACACTTAGTTTTTATAGAAGGTCCAAATCCCCGCTCCCCTCCCCCCCATTCCCCCACCAGGGGTTGAACCATTTACCAGTCACCAAGAGTCTATGAGAGTCATCTTACTGAACACTCTTATTACTTCTAATGGTTCTTCTGTTGATTTTCTGTGTGCTTTTCTAGTTTTATAATACATCATTGCAGATAAAGATAATTTTACTTCCTTATTTCCAATTTTAGTACTTCTATATTTCTTTTACATTGACTAGTAATTCTAAAGTAATGCTAAAGAACAGTGGGGAGAGTGGGGATCTTTGTCTTTTTCCTGACTCTAGTGGGAATGCTTCTATTATCTCCTTATTAAATAGGAAAATACTTTGTTTTTCTTTTCTGAGAATTAAAAAAAAATCAGAAATAAAATGTTACATTTTGTCAAATACTTTTATGGAATCTATACAAATTATTTTAATATATATGAAAATAATTTATTATATTCAATTAAGATTGCTCAGGATATCAAAGACTTCTGGGTGCCCCAAAACTATCAAAAAACATTATGGTTACAACGTTATTTGTAATAGAAAGCAGAAACAAAAATCTAGAAACTATGAAAATGTTTTTCAACAGGGAAATGGTTAAATAAATTATAGCACTTTCATATAATGGGAAGCTATTCAGTTCTTTAAAAAGTAATGAAGTAGATTATATATGCCCAGATACATCAGTCTGAGATCCAAGGTCAAGTAAAACTAGCAAGAGCAATATAGTATGTGTCCTCATTTGTGTAAATAATAAACAGGGACATGCACAAGTAAATACAAAGAAAAATTCTGGAAGGACACAGGAGAGACTATTGGTAATGTTTGCTTCTTTTTTTTTTTTTAATTTCCATGTTTATTTTTGAGAGAGAGAGAGAGAGAGAGAGAGAGAGAGAGAGAGAGAGAGAGAACACAAGCGGGGGAGGGGCAGAGGGATAGGGAGGCACAAATTGTAAGATCATGACCTGAACTGAAGTCAGACGCTTAACCAACTGAGCCACCCAGGTGCCCCAGGAGTGCTTGCTTCTTGATGAAGAATAGCTGTCTGGTGATATGAGATACTCTACTCTGTTCTGGATTAAAAAAAAAACAAACATACATATATTCCTTTTTCAGTGAAAAAAAAGAATAACAAAAAAGTAATGATTAAAGTTATTTTATTTTTTTTTTAATTTTTTTTTCAATGTTTATTTATTTTTGGGACAGAGAGAGACAGAGCATGAACGGGGGAGGGGCAGAGAGAGAGGGAGACACAGAATCGGAAACAGGCTCCTGGCTCCGAGCCATCAGCCCAGAGCCCGACGCGGGGCTCGAACTCACAGACCGCGAGATCGTGACCTGGCTGAAGTCGGACGCTTAACCGACTGCGCCACCCAGGCGCCCCGATTAAAGTTATTTTAAAAGAACTTGTATTCATATTAAAGGTTTAAATGTGAAAGGGCAAAAGACCGGCAGCATTAACCACAACTAATTATGGGTCACATTTGTCATAGAGGTTTTTGTTTTTTGGGGTTTTTGGTGCTGTTGTTTTGCTTTGGTTTTGCACCTGAGCTGGATACCTTATTCCTCACACCCTAATCTCAGTTTTACGATAAAGCTTCAGGTTCTGGAATTTTCCACAAGTCCCTATTCTCCTCTGCAGTGGGAGTTTAATCCAGCTGAGTTGGCCCACTCTTACATCTGGGGAGTCATATACAGCTTGTACAGTAACTATTCTCCAAATAGAGTTTACAACTCCATTCTTAATGGCGAATGGAAACTTCTTTGGTTTTGTCCTGGTAGGGACTCTTTCCACCTGGATGAACAATAGGGGAATGAGCTAGTAAATTAAGGTCAACAATATGATGGCCTATCCTTTTGTTAAAAATAATGCTTCTGCAACTTGAAATAGCGGGAAATGCTTGCCATAATGAGAAATGAAAAAAGTAGATGAACAGATCACATATACACAATTGTTTTAACTTTGCAGAAATAAAAGGAGGGGATATAAATTGATAAGGTAGCTTTAGTAGAGTGATTTGGTAATGTGATGAGTTTTCCCCCAATCTCTTCTTTAAAAATTTTTTAAATGTTTTTATTTATTTTTGAGAGAGAGAGAGAGAGAGAGAGAGAGACAGAGAGTGGGGGAGGAGCAGAGAGAGAGGGAGACACAGAATCTGAAGCAGGCTCCAGGCTCTGACCTGTCAGCACAGAATGCTACATGGGGCTCGAACTTGTAAACCGTGAGATCATGACCTAAGCCAAAGTCAGATGCTTAACTGACTGAGCCACCCAGGCGCTCCGTCCCCAATATCTTCTTAAATTAGCATTACATCAGTGTCATTCATTAAAAAATAAAAAAGAGGTGGTAGGATAAATTGTTTTGTGGCTTCTGATATGAAAAGAGGAAGTAATATCTTCTCGTTTCCTTTGAATATCTGGTATGGAGAAGGGAAGGGACCAGGCTCAAGGTCACCCATAGTTACGAAATTCACCCAGGACCTGCGTTCAGGTAAGACTTCTTTTTGGCACTTTCAGGCAAAAGATCTGAGTTTCTGCCGTGGGGGAGCTGGGTATGACTCTGAGGATGAAATCCCATTAAGAAGGTGTTCGACTTGAGAGCTGCACTAGCCGTGGCCGCCACCATGGTTATGGTTTACATCAGTGTGACCATTTCTGCTGCTCATCTGTCATTTGTAAGTCATCTGTCTCACCACGTCTTGATGCAGGTCCCTACTGTCCTCTCGGTTGATGTAAATTATTGGCTCCACGGAGATGATTGTTCAGCAGCTCACGGAAAACTTGAGAAAATCCTCCTTGAATGTTCAGAGAGCTTTGACTCTTGGTGACCTGATTGTTCACACTTGTCGGAGACGGTATTTGCTTCCTTTCGTTTCCCTACACATTTTCTGTCTCAGCTGATATGGTGAACGTGCTGATTTCTGCCCATTGAATACCAGGCATATCAGGCGAGACCCAACCTTCCTGAAATTCTGTCTATTCTAAAAGAAGAAAGAATGCCCAGGCGTTCATATGTTTCTGCTTCTTTCCTGGGTATGACTTTATCCACACAGGTAAGCGAAAACGTCAGCTCAGCATCCTTTTGGCTGGTGACAAAGTGTGGCTCTGCTGAAGGCTGCAGGAGGCTGGCTTCAAAGAGAACAAATCCACTTCCTCTTTCTAGACCTGTGGTCTAGATCATTGGGAAAGGTGGTCTTCATAAAATGATGCCTCAGACCTTCTTACTATGGTCAGTACAGGGAATGACCAGATGGGGAGGGAAGTCTCCACCACTGAGGTTTAGGAATTTATAACTGGGAGATGGCTTATACTGTAGGGAAAAGTAAAAACACGAGGTTTGGGCTGGGAGAAGGGTAGAGCTTTGGGAAAAGGTTATATTCAGGGATATATTTTTGTAACCATCTCTCAGCTACAAAATCAACCTTCAGCAAAAAGCAGGGAGTAGCTAACAATGGGAAGCAATCAGTGGAGAAATCCCAGGGAATGATGGACAAGGGAAAAGCAGCAAAGAATGCCTGCCCGGGGTTTAAAAATCGGAGTTTTCCTTTTTATCTTGGGAGCAAGGGATTATAAAATCCACCAGTTAGGGATTTACCTGAGATAGTAGTATATATCTATACAAGAGACAGAGAGGAGGGAGGGAAGGAGGCAGGGAAAGAGAGAGAGAAAGAAAAAGGGACTTTTTATTTTGGAAGTTCCGGAAAAAAAAATCTCTAAACAATGACTCAAAAATACTGAATCAGAGGTGCCGGAGACACTCAAGTGTACCATGACGTATATCTCTGAAATCAAATTACAAATCTCCAGGAAATGGAGGGAGCCACCAATTGCCCAGAAATACATTCTGAATTGGGAACTGGGGCATCAGGTTCTCATTCAGCAAACAGACTGTTTCAGGGCACCTCTAAGGCCTTTTCAGTCATAGCACAAGGATATTGTCCAGCTGGTCTCCCTGATAGTGTGCGAAGGGCCACCACTGAGCTCTGCAGAGCTTTGGCCAAAGCGTCCCAGAAGTCCTGTCTGAGGTGGGGGTGGGGGTGGGCGCGAGGTGGGCTGAGCGTGGCCCCCAGTCATCACACTCCCACAGTCATCTCTCTTCAATCTTTCTTTCTAGAATATCTGTCTTCATTCCATGGCAGCTTCGAGGCCATGTCTACGTGATTCACAAAAGTCTTTACATTTCATGAGTGGTTTGCAAGGTCCATATGGGACTATTTAACAACTGAACAAAGGCCAAGTTTCCACCTAACATCTGGGCGTTTTTTGGTCTATTTTTTCCACGCCACTTTTGAGCAATGACCAGAGTCAGATCCGTTTTGGTACTTGTGGTGGACATCTGTTGTTTTGGTCCGGCCAGCATCCCTTTTCCTGTCCTTGGGAAATGGCAGTCAGACTCTCTTTTGGTGGAAATACTGTATTTCACTGCATGCAGTTGTTGATGGAACTCTCAGTGTGGGACAGGTGGGGGGACCTGAGACCTGAATTGGGCCAGTCAGACTCTTCTGGGAATTTGAATCCCCAGTGGAATAACATCCAGTCGCAAAAATAATTCAAGTCCAGTGGGGCGCCATGAATTCCTTGTACTTAACGTAGCATACTGAGGGCACAGTGTAGCCTTCCGAGTATGGGCTGTGGGGCCCGATTGCTTGAGTTAGAAACCCAGCTCTGCCACTCCCTAATAGGACGTTGGACACGCTAATTAACCTCCTTATGCCTCAGTTTCCTCAGATTGTAAATAGGGGATAATAATACTTCCCTCGTAGGGTTGTTGTTGGCATTACATGAATCAATACAAGTGTATCAGGCTGAGCTCTTGTCAAGAAAAAGGAACCACTGTGAGTAGTTAAAGCAGAAAAGGAGGGGTGCCAGGGTAACTCGGTTGAGTGCCTGACACTTCATTTTGGCTCAGGTCATGATCCCAGGGTCGTGGGATCGAACCCCATGTTGGACTCTGTGCTGAGCATGGAGCCTGCTTAAGATTCTCTCTCTCTCTGTCTCTCTCTCTCTCCACCCCTCTTCCTTACTTACATTCTCTCTCTAAAAATATAAATAAATAAATAAATAGCAGAAAAGGAATTTGATGCATGGAGTTAGGAACATGACAATCAATGAAAGGCTAGAAAAGCAGACTCCAGGCTGCCAGAAGGCCTTCTGGAACACGCTTCCAAACTTGTCTGCCAGGGGAGTTGCCTCTTTTGCGACCAGCAGGAAGGTAGACCACTAGGAGACCATCACAGGGACAGCTGACTTCAAGAACACAAGGCCACAGCTATGACCCAGGGACCAGGAAGGCACTTGGCTGCTTCTGCGACCACCTTTCATCACTCACGGAGCTGGGACGGGACAGTGGACAAGATGCAACCCAAGGGCGGCGAGATCACCGAGGTTCAACTGTTAAGGCTGAAATCACCACTGCTGGGCAAAGTGCTTGCATTAGTAAACAAGCAATGTGACTTGTAACTGAACCATCTAACTCCAAGTATGCTCTCAGCACTCTAATTTCTAATCCCCACGTCACATGCAAAAATGTTTCATTAACTTGTAATTATGCTTCACATCTTCCGTGATTGCAAAGAGGGAGGATGGTAATTCATGGGCCCTCCAGCAGAACAGAAGCCTTATTGCTTGCATTTTCCTGGCTCCCTTGAAATGCAGTTTTAATAGCGTAATTTCACTTTTGTAATACTGGCCTGGAGAGCTGCAGACTTCAGCGGTGCACTCAGATATGCTACTGAGGCTTCAGCTGAGCCAAAGGGGAAGCATCTGGGCTGCATGCAGCGACAAGAGACGGGCAGGGAGGAGGGTGAGGAAGCTGATCTTGATAGAGACCCCACAGTCAGGTGCCAGCTCTGGGAGGTGGCAGGGGGGAACTTACCTGCCCTGCAGTGTGTGCAGATGTGGGAGGGGAGGGCTGAGCAATACACTGGGTTGAGTGCTGTAACTCAGAGTCAGTTGTGATTCAGGCTTCCGTGCATACTGGCTCTAACCTAACAGCAGTTTAGGTTAATGTTCAGCAGAACATTTCACGGGAACCCAGGGCTTCAGCCTGGGCCGCAGTTATCCTGAGCAGAAATCACTACACCTGCATTTCATTCACTGGAATAGACTACAAACCTTTCTATTTGTTTGCTTAATCAGGAAAGAAATTCTATGTTAACTAGACTTATTGTGGTGATTATTTCAACCTATATACAAATATAGAATCATTATTTTGTACACCAAAAACCAAAATAATGTTACATGTCAGTTATACCTCATTAAAAAAGAAATTCTTATAAGCTGAATATTGAATTAAATGTTTTTTTAAATTAAAAAAAATTTTTTTAATTTTATTTTTTTATTTACATCCAAATTAGCATATAGTGCTAATTGTTTTCATGTTTATTTATTTTGGGGAGAGAAAGAGAGACAGAGTGTGAGTAAGGGAGAGGCAGAGAGAGGGAGACACAGAATCTGAAGCAGGCTCCAGGCTCCGAGCTGTCAGCACAGAGCCTGATACGGGGCTCAAACTCACGAACCATGAGATCATGTCCTGAGCCGGAGTCAGACACTTAACCGACTGAGCCACCCAGGTGCCCCTGGATTAAATAAAATTTATTATAGCTACTTAAGAATGTATAAATCAAAGCTATATAAATTTTGGCACATAGTATTTATGTAATTCCATATTTCCATTTTTATATATGGAATATATATATATTCCATGCATGCCAGTCCCTACACACACACACACACACACACACACACACACACGTACGCACATATGTGTGTGTATATATATATATATATATAATGATATAAGGATGTATATATGTGTGTATATAAAATGATGTAAGTATAAAACAGTACAGTGTTGTAGTCAAGAATCTGTGTTCTGGAACCCAATCTGTTTGGGTTCAAACACTAGAACTGCCATCCCAGTGGTATGGAACCTTAGGCAAGTTAATCTCTCTGTGCTTCAGTTCACTTACTGGCAAAGTGCAGGTAATAGTACCTATTTCACAGAGGTGTGAGGATTTGATGAGCTAATCCATGTAAAGTGCTTAGCATAGTTCCTGGCATGTAAGAAGCTCTCAATAAGTACTAAGCTATTATATCATCATCATAACAAAGCCAGTGCATGAATGAAACCCAAACACATCTGCAACACCAGTATTGTTCAAGCAAGCCACGTTAATTTAATGTGATAGATGATGCTTTTGTTCTGAAACTAACAGGTCATGTTGAGTTTGACATGGTGGTCTCAGGTCTCCTTCTGTATTTACTGTGGCCTTTGGGTTCAATGCTAATGGAGAGAATGCCCGATAGTCTGGCCCTATTTTCTAGTTCCGAATAATCAGACCTTATAGTTAATTAAAACTCCACCCTGGAGTATTCCAGAATTGCCTGTTTTAATGAAATGCCAGCTGATAACTCTATGGAGTTGTCTTGTTCATTCAAAAGTAAGGTTAGCATCGCCACATCCTGGAAATCTGCATTAAGTGACTGTCTAATTGCATGATGGCTAGAATGACACACAGAAAGGTTCTTTACTGTTCACTTATTGCAACGTTCACCATACGTGAACTTTTACAAGCTGGTAGGTACAAAATAGGCTTTTCGAAGAGGATGAAAATGTGGTTCTGGGTACTACAAGGTTCCTCTGCGTTTGGATCCCACTATGCTTGGCATTCTAAATGCTTAGTTCACTCAGATTATTTTGGACCTTGACTGTTCATCATAACATGATATCACATGGCCTTCACTTTGTGAGAATGTATTCATGAATATAAATACAAACTCTAGATTGTATGACAGTGAGATTTTTAAAAAGGATTATCATTAAAATGAAAACGTAACATTAAAGGACAAGAACCCCTAACACTCTTTTGGAGAACTGAAGACCCTGTGAGTTGGAGAACTCTTGCTTTGCTTACTCAGGGTCCAGGGTACAGTGGGTGCTCAATAGATATTTGTGCCTGAGGGAGACAAGAAGCAAGTAAGGGAAATGAAAGCGATAGCATTTCTGTGTTCTGGGGAGATAGGGTGAGGGCAGGGAAGATGCTGGTACTTGAAGATCTGTGGGCCCATAGGGCTCACTTCCATGCTCTGGCTCCGTGTACCTTTAGGGAACAATTAGGAGCAGGGTTGGTTGGTCCCAGGGTGTCAGGTCGGGAAAGGATGACCTCATTATCAGCCAAGTGGGTGGAGGGTGGAGCTGAGATCCTGCCCCTGGGATTGCCACAGAAACTGGAACTGCCTGGCCCTGGAGCTGGTGCCCGTGAATAAAACAGTCTGGGAAAACCGGAGCAGTGTGCAGGAGGGTGCAAGAAAACCTCCACCCAGGGACCACATCTCACCGCACAGTGAGGACCGGTCACACCAGCTATGTTGGTGTGAATACTGCCAGTGCCTCCATTTTGTTCAGCTGGAGAAAGATTCATTTTAACCTGAAGTGCAGGGCAAGCAATCAAATACAACCACAGTTTCCCCAAGAGAGCAAGATGGCCCACATCTACGCTGGTGTAGCCCACGGTGAGGTACAGATTCCTGGGCCCCACCCCTCCAGCTCAGGAGTTTTTGTGGCTCTTTTGGAACCTGGTATCTGCATTTGGAGCAGGCTCCCCACGGGATTCTGAAGCAGCAGGGGCCGCAGCCCCGACTTAACTCGCTCATCCAGGTTTTCCTCAAAGGCAAAGCCGCCCTGGTTTGCTAAGTAAGCTGCTGAGTTTCTTGCTTAAACAGCGAGATGATCTTTGTTGATTCCCTACCACGTGCACGACTCCATGGCCGGGTCCCCACAAGAGAAGCAATTGTTCCAACGGGTCTCCCGTCCTTTCCTCACCGTGCACCCCACGGTCAGCCACCACTCTCTTTTTCCTGTAATGAGGCTCCCCTGTTGTGCCCTAGTTTTCCTCTCTGGGTACCTGTATTGTTCTCCTGGGCCAGCATCCGTGTGGGTGTTTGTCTCTTCGTTCATCCAGGATTGGACTTCCTGCAGCCGCAGGGGTCGCTTGGGTTTGGGGAAACTGCCTGCCCTGAGCCCTGCTGTCCGGGGAGCCAGGCTGCTCTCGCGGGGCTCCCTTCTGCTCCCCAGCCACAGCTGACCGCATGAGCGGCCGAGAGGCGAGCATCCAGCCCCCCTGGATGGACGCAGGTCTGCAGGCGGCCGTTGCTGGGAGTGACGAGCTGGCCCCTCTCCTGGGAATTTGGGGATCTGGAGTCAAGTGAGGAGACTGGAAAGGCCGTGAAGCACTTAGGTGCCCGTTTAGTAGCTTTGTTGGATTCCTTTTGAAGTTTCACTTGTAACCCACTTTTAAGGAACTTAGTAAACTGACGGCAGAGGAGAAAGTGGCCAGTTAGTGTGCCCGGTTCACCCTTGCTGAGATCTGGCCGCCTTGTTCCTCCGGGCCTTCCAGGCATGGTTGTCCTTTCTGTGAACCTTGTTTTGCCAGGGCCACAAGTCCTGACTAGAGCAGTCCACCTGCCGGCTTCTGGGAACCCGTGCAGCTCTACTGTGTCTACACTCCATGTCCTTCCTCACCTGCCTGGACGGCCCGTAACCCCTGTCAACTCACTCCCTGAAACATTATTTCTCTAACAGGGATGGACTTCCCTCAGCAGCATGTGATGTGGGCCCAGGGTCTCAGGCGCCCTCCTTGGGGGGTGAGCCCATCCCATGACCAGCCACGCTTCTGATGTGGCCTAATGTTTAGGCTTTGATGTAGGATTAAAAAAAAAAAAAATTAATTAATTAACTTACTTATTTTTGAAAAAGAGAGAGAGAGAGTGAACGCGAGCAGGGGAGGGGCAGAGGGGGGGCCGTGGGGACGGAGGGTCTGAATGGGGCTCTGTACTGACAGCAGAGAGCCTGATACGGGGCTCAAGCTCACTAACCGTGAGGTCGTGACCTGAGCCGAAGGGAGGCGTTTAACCGACTGAGCCACCCAGGTGCCCCCAAATGTTAAGTTTTTATTTCTGCTCTGTTTTTGTATTTTGGAAAAGAAATAGCACTTCCTAATTTTTAAAAGACTGGGCCTTCTCCATTTCCATCTTTTTAACTAACATTGGAGTGACTGAATGTGATTTAAAAGGAAGTGACATAAAGAAAAAAACAAAAGGAAATGACATTTTTCTTTCGGGAAGCTGATATTTTTGCTTAAAGACCTGATTCTCTGGAAAGTCTTACACCACTTCTTTCGGGGGGGGGGGTGGTGGTGGCGCTTTGAGAACAAATGGCTTCCCTAATTGTGGGTCCTGATGTAAAAATTGCCAACCTTGGTGTTTTCTTTATCCTGCTATTGAAAAGTGGCAATCCATAAAATTATACTTCTTGTTCTTTTCTTTAGCCATTTGCCAGCAGTACCTGTCATGCTTCAAGCTTCTAGAAGTCATTGGTGATGTGTAGCTGGTATCTGTTTTTCAATCGTGGGATGTATCTGTTCCCTTTTCTCTCCCTTCTGCTTTTCCCTTGCTAGAGGGTTCATCTCTCCAGCAAGTGAACCAGATTGTTCCCAGACCCAGCATCTCACCTCAGTGTCAAAGTTTGTATCTGCAGAGGCTGCTGCCCACCTGGTTGTGGCTTTTACCAGGCTTTCTGAGTTCTCTCAGGCTGAAAGGCAACGATGGTCAAGAGGCCATTTTCCCACTGACTGGGACCACCACCCGGCCCTAGGACTTCTGCTTTTGCTGGAGCTGAAAGATGGCGCCAGTGATCATGCTGGAGTATGTTCTCATGGGGGCGTTGGAATATAAGAAACGTTTATTGAGAGTGAACTAACTGTAAGGCCCTGTGCTGGGTGCCGCAAATAGGACAACAGTAACTTTTATTCCAGGAACTTTTACAACAGAAGAGAAAAACATTTACAAAAATGACTTCTGTAGGACTGTAAAATTTCAGAGCCAGATTATCTAATCTGTTGGCTTTCAATGTTTGGCTGAAACCCACACTAAGCAGTGAGTTTGACACTGAGACCCAGTACATGCAGACATGGATATGTAATTGAAGTATGCTTTACAAACAATACTTCCTTACCATGAGTGTTGTCCTCAGTGTTCTCTACTTGTATTGTTCTATTTTATTTCATCAGTTGCAAATGCTGTTTATAATTCGGTAAATTAATTTCATGACCCATGAATGTCAAACTATTGTCTGAAGTTTGAAAATACTGACGTGTAAGCCCCTTACTGATACAGGATGGTCCATGTATCGTTCTGAAGTTGGGGCCCAGATCTCGCCTTCATACTCTTCTCTTGCTAGGTCACAAGGTTGGGAAAGTCAGTTCTTGGAGGTGAGCACCAGCCAAACAGACAAAATGACCTGATGGATGATGTCAGGAGAGCTGACTTCTACTCCCCTCGGGCAGCTCTAATATATCTGAGAGCCTCACTTGGGCACCTGTTCCTGTGATCAATGATTTGTACTAGTTTGCCTGGAACCGAGGGGTTTCTTGGGACGTGGGACTTGCAGTGCTAAAACCAGGACAGTTTTGGGCAAACTGGGACAGTTAGTCACCCTAGGAAACATTTATATTCTACTGCTCATGGGAAATGAATAAATGCCATTAAAAAAAAATTAATGTTTATTTATTCTTGAGGGAGAGAGAGAGACAGAGTGTGAATGGGGGAGAGGCAGAGAGAGAGGGAGACACAGAATCTGAAACAGGCTCCAGGCTCTGAGCTGTCAGCACAGAGCCCGACATGGGGCCCGAACTCAGGAGCCGTGAGATCATGACCTGAGCTGAAGTCGGATGCTTAACCAACTGAGCCACCCGGGCGCCTTGAATAAGTGCCATTTAAACTCCATGTGCATGGGGCACCTGGGTGGCGCAGTCGGTTAAGCTTCCGACTTCAGCCAGGTCACGATCTCGCGGTCCGGGAGTTCGAGCCCCACGTCGGGCTCTGGGCTGATGGCTCAGAGCCTGGAGCCTGTTTCCAATTCTGTGTCTCCCTCTCTCTCTGCCCCTCCCCCGTTCATGCTCTGTCTCTCTCTGTCCCAAAAATAAATAAACGTTGAAAAAAAATTAAAAAAAAAATAAATAAACTCCATGTGCAAACAGCTACAGGCACAGAGAGCCATTATTTTGATCTTTGATATGCATTCTGACAACCATGGAGGAATGACTTATCTTTGCGAGACAGCGCGAACCCAGTGACACAGACTTTTCCACGTGCACCACTGCACCCTGTGCTGCCAGAAAACACAGCTCAAATCCTCACCTCCACATTTTCCAAAATTGGCCTAGGGGAGCATTTGGTGGCCTGGAAAATCTTCGGGCTGCTTCCAAGTGTATTCGAGGTTGTGGATATTCTGACGCAATGATTATATCTGGGTGAAAAGGATTGGAGGTAAGAAATATTAAGAAATGTTGACTATAAAGGTAATAATAAAGATAATTTGTTTGGAATTAGGCTTTTACATTTCTTGTGGTCTTTTAACTTCCCGTTTTTCCCCTTTGTTATGTTGGTTTAGCCTTTGTATAGGATGAGGAAGTTTCACCCGTCACCTAGTTGAAAGATCACTTTCCTGTTCCTGATACTGAGTTGGCACCTTTCCTTCTAAATCTCTACTTTATTTTGAGACCCTTGTGGATCTGGGCAGACTCACTTGACTGCTAGAGAGACTTGAGGACTATTGGGTAAATTTGCATTATTATTTGAAAATATATCTTATTAATTGTAGAACACTATGAAAAAAGTCTCAATGTTGTATTTTGTAGATTTTTAAAAATAATTTTTTAAAGTCTATTTATTTATTTTGAGAGGGGGAAGA
This sequence comes from Lynx rufus, assembly GCF_022079265.1. Classification (NCBI taxonomy): domain Eukaryota; kingdom Metazoa; phylum Chordata; class Mammalia; order Carnivora; family Felidae; genus Lynx; species Lynx rufus. The sequence continues at coordinate 118,649,369 of NW_025814856.1, read as the reverse complement.
GGCGGGGAGACATAGGGAGAGAGAGAACCCCAGGCAGGCTCTGCACTGTCAGTGCAGACACTGATGTGGGGCTCGAACTCACAAACAGTGCGATCATGACCTAAGCTGAAATCAAGAGTCAGACGCTTAACCAACTGAGCCACCCAGGCGCCCCTTTGCAGATGTTTTTTGAGGCTACATACGTCATGGGTCTGTACTCAGACTCGGGACAGGGCAGTTGTGAAGGGCAAAGGTGGGCCTATTATGCTGAAGCACGTTGTAAATGACAAATCCTAACACGCCAGCATTCCGTATAATGACAGCCGCGAAGCATTCTTCATGCTGGGTTTGTCCCCTGTCTGGGAGTGAGTAGATTTACCACATCAGCCCTTGAGAACCATTTCTGGAACTGCTCCTTTGGATTTGCTTTTAGGACCTGTTTATCAGCTATGTGAGAAAATTAATTCTCACTACATCATAATCACATTCCCTTTTTGGTTTATCATGTAGAGTACTCAATCACCCATCTGTTCCTAATGCCTTTTAGCCGTCTAAAAGGATCAAATTTACCCTCCAAATATGAAGACGTGCCACTATAACAGATTTAAAAAAGAATAGGCCTCAGGCCTGTCTAAAGTTTCTAAAGAGGAATTTAAGATGTCGTGAGCAGTGGCATCGTTGTTAGAACAAGACGGTAAGCCTCTTCAGGTTTGCACTCAGAGAGACATGTGTAAGTTTTAAACATTCGTGTCAAAATCTACCGCATTACTCTGGAGTTTCTCTTTCTCTCTAGACTCAAATAATAATTTGAGCCATGTCTCACTTTGCTGTTGTTTGCATGCTCAAACTTCAGCTTGAGGGAACACACGTGTGGCTTTCTGAATTATTCTTAATGGAGTGTAAACATTTCCTGTAACTCAAAATAATTGTGTCATATAATTTTCTGAGATTTTTCATCTTTTTGTGATTTGAAATTGTTATGCTAACATCGTTCTTGGGGACTGTCTCGTGGACATTAGGACAGATTTGAGCAAATAAAGTAATTTATTGGACCATGTACTCGGTGTGTGGCTGTGTGGAAGGAATGATTTGGATGCCCTATCTATGGTTCTAATGAGTTGTTATTTCCCTTTGTGTTTGAGGACTTCCTTTAACCTCAGACCTGAAGTGAAGTCCAAGGATTCTAAACCCTATTCAAACGAGAACAAAAAGTCCCCCCCGTAAGTCTTCTGAAAAGTGAAACCTTGCTTCTCTGGGCAGGCAGGATACTTCTCAGACGACATGGGATTTATTTTTCTTCCTTGGACTCCACTGATCAAAGCATTAGCTCGTCTTGGACAAACTCTGGCACCTTTCATCTAAGATGCTGACGTTCTCTATAAACAGCAATTATGTCTCATAACACCCTTGTTGGCCCCATTTGATGGAGAAGTAAAGTGAGGTGGGGCAATCTCTCATTGCTTACAGAGGAGCCACCTGGGAGTCTGGCTCCGTCTGTGGGTAATAGACAAACCCCAGGTAGCTCATGCTACTCTTGTGTAACAGCTCAGTAAATGGAATACTCTGGCTCCTTGGTTTGATTTTATGACCAGCTGGGTTCCCAAAGTGGTCTTTTTAACATCCACCCAGGGCGGTGGTGGGGGGACCGTGACGTGGTTCTGGAAGTCCATCCTTAAACAGTCCCCTTTTCTTTGGGTGCAGCATATGAGTTCTTTTTTGGAATGGGAATAGAAATATAGGCCATCTTTTCAGAACACAAAGTTGGGGTACATAGTGTGAAAATATGAGTGAGTTTACAGAAATGATGGAAGGAAGATTCAACGTTGGGGTTATACTGAAAAATCCTGAGCATATGGCAACTCTAGGCACAGGAAATGTGAATGTCTTTAAGGGGGTTATAAATACAGATAAAATTTTGGATCTGCCAGAATGAATAATATCACACCCCAGCCAAAGTTGGCGGTGAGGTGGGGTGGGGAATAGAAGTGTGGCGACCTTCAAAGTTCAGGCAAAAGAGAAGGAGTTTGATTAAAAATTCATGATACTCAACAACCGAAGAGGGGAGGAGGTGTGATAATCCAGGTTATGTATGCAATGATTTATTTAAGCAAATATGTATATGAAGCTCCATTTAGCTGTGGATAATAAAAAAATTTCTGGGTTTCAGGTGTCATCAACGCTCAAAAGTAACTTAATCATCACTTTTTTCCTACTTGCTGATGTTTTAAGATGTCTTAAGAATCAGGGTAACAGGGTGGCTGGGGAAGCAAGTGCCGGGTTAGTCATGCTGCATTGTAAGCTTATTTTGATGTGCGTACATGCCCAGGGAAGGCAGCCTGAGGAGATTTTCCATCAATATGGAGACAGGAGGATATCATGGCACCTGGGACTTCTCTTCAATTCCCCTCTCACAGAATTCCCTCTCCCCTTTGCAGCTTGAGCCCAGAGAGGGGGGGAGGTCAGGACAGAACTGAACTACTTGTCTTCCTTCCTCTGTCACCCCTTTCCTCCCTTTAATCTCGATTTATTAGTGGGGGTATATAGATGGGGGCTAATGGAGTTTAGAAATCAACCATATCTCAACTGTATCTGGCTTTCATGAACATTGTCTTATTTTATAAAGATAAAAATAAGAGATTTTAAATTCAAAGTTGCTTATTGGCCTTTGTGTTGTAGGTAGTTCCTGCCATGTTTTCTGCAGTAAAAAATCCATGGTGAAATGCCCAGAAAAGGCAGACCTATAGAAACAGAGATAGACTGTGCATTGATGGCTAGGGGGCAGGTGGCTGGGCAGACTGCTTATAGGACACATCTTTCTTTTGGGGGTGATGAAAATGGTCTCAAGATGGGGTGATTGTTACACGACTCAATGAATATGCCTAAAGCCATTGAATTGTACACTTTAAAGGGATTAATTATATGGCATGGGAATTATATCTTCATAAAACTGTTATTAAAAAAGAAGCCACATGGCTTGGCCTTGGAAGAAGCAGGCTGCAAGGGAATATGATTTAAGTGGGTTTAAAAAACTATGGTATGTTCATACAATGGAATATTATACAACAGCGAGGAGGGATCTGCTTTTCACAACAACATGCATTATTTCTCAGAGAAATATCACACTCAGTGAAAAATGCCAGATATAAAGAGTACATCCTGGATGATCCCATTCATGTAAAGTTCAGAATCAGGCAGAGCTGGTCTATGGTGTTAGATGTCAAGGTCGTGGCCATTTTGGGGAGGGAGTGAGGTGCTGATTGTGTGGTTTCTTTTTTTTTTCTTCTCATTTTTTTTAAATTGAGGTGGAATTCACATAACATAAAGCTAGCCATTTAAAAAGGTACAATTCAGTGGCATTTAGTAGACTTACAATATTGTGCAATCACTACCTCTATCAAACTCCGAAACATATTCTCCATCCCAGAAGGAAACCCCATATTCACTGGGGAGTCACTACTCTTTGTCCCCTGCCCTGCCCCCTGTGCTTTCTGTCTCTATAGACTTATCGACTCTGAATATTTAAAATAAAATGAACCATATGATATGTGATGTTTTGCGTCTTTTTTTCCACTTAACAAAATGTTTTCTAGGTTCATCCTCATTTTCACACATATCAGTACTTCATTCTTTCTATGGCTGAAAAATTTGCTGTTACATGTATATATCCTGTTTTGTTTACCCTATCATATACTGATGGATGTTTGGGTTGTTTCTACCTTTTGGCTGTTGTTTCTTTGTAACTTTTTTAAAAAAAAAAGCTTATTTGTTTTTGAGAGCACAAGTTGGGGAGGAGCAAAGAGAGGGGGACAAAAGATCCCAAGCAGGCTCCATGCTGACAGCAGCAAGCCCTGATGCCAGGCTCGAACTCATGAACTGCGAGATCATGACCTGAGCTGAAGTCAGACGCTCAACTGACTGAGCCACCCAGGCTCCCCTTATCTGTTGTTTCTTGGTCTGGGTGTGTTTGCTTTGTGAACATTCATTGAGTTTATCATTGTGCAACTTTTCCATACATATATTTCATTAAAATGTTTGCTAAAAAAGTATGTTTACTTTTTGCAGAAAAGTATCCCATTATACCTGTAAGATGGATTTTGGGATTCCCATTTTGCAAACTGAGGTCTGAGGGTTTCAGTGACTTGTGGAAGACCATATTGCTACATGGGACAGAGCCAGGCTGTGAGTCAGTCTGCCGGGCCATCCAGACCACAGCTTCACAGCCTTCCCCTGGACTCCTCCCTGCCAGGCCTTTAGGCCCAAGCCCCTTTCCCTTAGGCCATGAGTAGAGTTTTCTGTGGAGAAACTTGTTCCTTTTATACAACAGCTACAGAGCTAGAAGACCTTCCATTTCCCTCCCCTTCCCTAAGAGTATAGACAGGGAGGGTCTGCAGTGACCAGTCCTTTGAGACCTGTCCTAATGCTGTGACCGCTCCACCATGGGAGCTGTGGCCTTCTCTATTGCCTGCACCTTTTACCAGCTCTAATTCTCCCAAAAGCTTCAATAAGGGGAGTAGCACTCGAAATAGATGGATGGTATTCACCTGTCCCTTAACAGCTAAAAATAAAGGGAGGTGATAGTGATTTGCCATTGGTGGCATAATGCCAGCAGATTGACACATTCTCAGTGTGATTTCTAGTGCAAGGAAATATCTAAAGCACAGCTGACATATCATCCAGCCTGGCAGTAAATTCGGGTCACACGTTAATACAGTGTGAGCCAAAACAGGGGGTATGTGGCATCTCCTTTGAACACAAAAGACAATGATACTTAGTGCAAAAGTGAGATCTACAGATGCTTAGCATAGGCTCGTTGGATCAAAGCCATGTCCACGGATGACTTTCTCTTCTGCACACAGGAGAGGTAGGTAATGAAAGGTTCAGGCCAAGATTCTGCTGGGAAAACACAGAATGTCTGGGCTGAGACTCCTGATGTACCTTTCATTTGAAATCTTCTGAATAATTACTGGGAAGTTCTTGAGGCTTTATTTCCATTAAGGTCAAGTCTATTCCTAACACATTCCTTTTTATGTAGATGTGTGTTGTTAAGAGGTGAAATAAGAATCCAAACTTGGCTTAGTGGTCAGGAAATAAAAAGATGTCACCATAGAAACCTGAATCTTGACTTGAACAGTTTGCTGGGGCAGGTTTTGAGTTTCTGGCATTTGACCTTGAGAGGTTCTGGATGAGAAGGTTTTCCTGCCTTCCCAGGGTCATGTTTATTGAGAAGTGTTCCAACAGGACTCACCTTGGACATGGGGAAAGCCACTTCTCAAGGCCTACAATGGGTATATTGAAGGCGGAACTCTAATTTGTTCAGGGAGAAAAAACTAAGGAAATGTTAGTTATTATTTTTTATGTAATTTTAAAATTCAAATGTCTTGAGGGCAAAAGGCATAACAGGAAGAAAATAATAGAACTTTTCTAAAAAAAAAAAGATTTTAGTTTTAAGTAATCTCTACACCCAGCATGGGGCTTGAACTCATAACCCTGAGATCAAGAGTCACATGCTCTTCCGACAGAGCCAGCATGGCTGGCTGGCTTCTGATTTTTTGCAAATGTTTTAAATGAAGAGTTACTTTCACCATAAGTTTAAATTCTTTTTCAGCATCTTTTCTATCATAGAAACTTCCAAACCAGGGTGTTCCCTGTCTGCTCAGTATGGGCTTGCTGAATTATTAACCTTAGATGGTCCATTCAGAAACTTACTTTAAGCACCCAGAATTTAAAATTTTATCCTTGAGATGAGTCTCCTTTCCTCAAGTTACTTCTGCCAATTGTAGCAAAATTTGTCAATGAGTAGGACTTATGGTAAGGGTTAAAGCTGAGGGTAGTATATTCTTTAGTATAAGCTTGGTTTTAGAAGATTTACTAGAAGTGGGTACATGAAACTTGAATACTGATTTTTTTTAGGAGATATAGAAGTGATCTCATTCTATTTCTCCATTTAGAAATCAAGGAGGAAGGGAATTTTTTGATTTTAGACAAATGTGTTTTGGGATCTCTGGGGACAAGTTGAGAAAGGCGTTCTTTAATTGGATCTGAAACAAAGTGGCTGAGAACAGGGAGCGCGTTATTCATTTAGGAAAAAACAGAGACATCTGCTGGTGGATTGGCAGACTTTCTTTTCCAGATGCTCCAAAGGCCCCTGAATGGGTAATATTTGCAAGACAGAGACAAATCTGTTACAATTTATGCTGTCCTTTTTAAAAGAGCTGTTGCATAATCATGGAATAGGAAAGTTCAATTAAAAAAAAACCCTTAAAAATACACTTTACTGAGTTATGCTGCTTTGGTACGACTTTCTCTTGACTACACCTGGATCAGAAGGCCAGAATGCTTTCGGAAAAGGTTGTGTTCTGTGTTCTGTGTTCTGACCCTTTTAGTCCGAAGCCTTCAGTGAACAGCCCTAATGGAGTAGGTTTGTGAGAAGGGTCGCTCATTCCTCATCCAGCCAATGGATATCTTGATGTATGCTGCTTCTGGAATAGGAAGTGTTTGGGGTCTAACCAATGTCCACTGGCTAGTTCCTTAACCTTCAGTGTGTTATCTTTCAGGGGCAATACCCACTTCTAGGACTGTTGTATGGATTAAACAAGACTTTTGGATGCAAAGGTCAAGCACAGTTGAGAAAGGCTTCCTGGTAACCACAGTCACCGTCTTTGAGTGGGACAGGAGCCTCCAAACTTAGAGATAAGCTCTGTTCTTCATCTAGTATCTTCATCTCCCTCTACAAACACATGGTCAACTCAGACTCAATGAACCCCAAACAGAACTCATCGCCCCCAACTGCCTCTGTGCCCTCAAGTGGCTTAGAAGCCATTCAAAGGATCCATTCTGGAGAAGAAATGGAGGCATCCTGTTCATTGCCAGAGCCTGCTCATGTCACTGAGACCCTAAGCTCTGGAGCTCAGTCATCCCTTCTTTAGAATGGGGACCACACAACCCTCCCAGGGTTGCTGTGATGATGCAAGAGGATGAGTTCCCCGGGTCCTAGCACAGGGCCTGGCCATTGGAGGACTCAGCATGGGTACTTATTTTTTAATTACATGGTCTGGCAGGTAAGTCTTTTTTCCCTCATGCCTATTGCCTCCAGGCCTGGATTAACGCAGCCACGGCCATATTGGTCTCTTGGCCTTCAAGCTGATGCCTCATCCTGTTCTTCTCACAGGATGTTACTAAGCTAATGCCCTTTATGTTTAGTTCTTTGGGGCTATTTCCTAGTCAAGAACAGAGACAGGCTTCTTAAGAAAGCAGCCAAACTCCCTCTTCTGGGTGTAAGTCCCTTATAACCTGACTCCACATTATCCAAATGGACTTCTCATCAATCCCCAACACAGGTCTCCGTCCCAGGCAGGAAGGCCCCCTGTGCATACCTTCTTTATTCTGGTCCCCGCGCCCTGGTTTACACAGTTTCCTTTATTCCTGATGCCTCACTCTCCCACATCTCAGTCTTGCCTGGATTTTAAGATGCAGCTAAAATCCCACTTGTGCCATAAACTTTTCTCCAGTCCTACGGCCTATGATGGTTTTTCCTATAGGACTAACTCCTAATGCCCTAACGATTCTCCACTCCTGTTGCATGGATAAATCCCATCCAGCAGCCATTAGTTAGAATTTACTTGTTCTCAAATTTTGCTTATAAGTTCTGTGCAGTAAGGGCCTGTGTTAATTCACCTTTCTGTGCCTCAGTTTCCTGCTCTGTAAAATGGTGATCATGGCAGTTCCTTCTCTGTAGGATAGTTGTAAAGATTAAATAAGCCAAGGGATGGAAAGCAAGTGCCTAGCACCTAGAAAGTATTCAGTGAGTGTTAGCTATTATTATTGTTCTGGGCACATGAGTAAGGGATCAATAACAACTTGTTTGATTATCGGCCATGTTTTATTTTTTTTTAATTAATTCATTTTTTTAAATGTTTATCTATTTTTGAGAGAGAGACAGAGAGTGAGTGAGGGAGGGCCAGAGAGAGAGGGAGATACAGAATCTGAAGCAGGCTCCAGGCTCTGAGCTGTCAGCACAGGGCCGGGTGCAGGACACGAACTCACGAACCGCGATCATGACCTGAGCTGAAGTCGAATGCTTAACCGACTGAGCCGCCCAGGAGCCCCCAGCCATGTTTTATAGAAGCTGTTAGGTGCTAGGCTTCAGCTCTTCACAGCCATCTGACCCAACATTGTGTATCTTTTAAACAAGACATTGACTCATTTGACAAATGTTTGTTGAGTGCCTGCCAGGTACACATGACACTGTCAGTTCCGTCCTTGGCTTTGTTTTTACCTGTGTGGCCAGCCAGCCATTCACATCCAGAACAAGCAGATGAAATATATTCACCAAAGAAGCTCTGAGTTCAAGTCTTGGTTCCGAACATACAGCCTTGAGCAAATAATTGGCTGTATCCGATCTTTAGTGTAATGAGTGTATAGTATCCTCTATCGTATAATGAACTCTAAAGTATGTTTCTCTATTTCATAATCTGTCAAAAGAACCAACTGTAGTTTAAATCACACATCAGGCAACAAAGAAAACAAAACAAACAAACAAAACGTCCCATCAGGCAGATACTGGCCCTCTCTTTTCTCGTGTTCACATCAGACCTGGATGTGTGATCTCCCTCTCCTGATCTGACACTCCACTGGCTCGTTCTGTGACTGTCATTATTCCACCTCCTGCTATTTAGAAAGAGCCTCCAAGGAACTCCCTGACCTCATTCATATCACGACCCTTTTCAAATTTTAGGGAAATACAGGAGATTGGACCTTGTTCCCCAAATGTTAGAGGAAGAGAAGGGAAGGGCATACCTTTTCCATTTGTCATCTTCCTCTTCCTAGTCCCCTATTTTCCTGCCCTTCCTTAATTAAATTACACATGTGCACATGCACACACATCTACACACAATTCATTTATATACTTCTTCATTTATATACTTCTTAATACAAGAGCCTAAGAGATACTTTTAAGAACCATCAGTGCCTAGCCTTCTCCTAGTCCTGTACACTTGCTTAATTCTGCTTGCCAACAGGTGGATATTGACCTAACTGCCATCATGGGAATGGAATGCTTTGCTTTTCCAGTGGTTTCCAAGTGTGGGTTGGCTGTGAACTCCATGATCTCCCCCTCTGAGTCAGAATTTCTGGTGATAGGGCTTGGGAACCTGGATGTTTGACAAACATCCTGGTAATGCCCCTGCCCACTAATATTGGAGGCCTGCTGAGTCTGGCCCACCTGTGTCCATTTCAATCGATGCACACGGGCTAGGTAAGACCCATTCACTGTTGGTTCAGAACCACAGCATCACTGGAAGGGGCAATAGTTGTCATTCAGTTCTGGCTTGTCAGATGGCCTGAATTACCAATGCTGACTTATTATATGCCAGCTTCCTGTGACTCAATCCTGAAGCATGGTGTTCCCAAACACTCTCAGTGGTTTTAGTCACCAATGGTGTCTTCACCTTCTGTTCTTGGCCTTTGTAATGTGTGGCTCTCCTAATGAGGTTGAACTTCCTCCGGATGTGAGATCTGCACACCTAGGCATGGTCCAGTTGCTTGGATTCCTCAGGAATATGTTGCTGAATTCGGGGAGGTAGAATATTCTAGAGCAGATTACAGATTTCAAATGCTTTGGACCATGACTTAGTGTAAGAAATCCATTTGATGCTGAGACTCAGAGTCCATACAAACACACACACACACACACACACACACACACACACACACACACACATAAATATGCCCAGTGAACAAACAAATATATCTATATGCCTTTTAATATTTTCTATTCTATTTCATTGGAAAGATAGTCTTTAGATACAAAATCCAGGAAGGTCTAGAGTCTTTATCAAGAATCCGATAGAAGTGGGAGTTTTACCCTTCATCATTTCCAAATGATTTCAGAATCTACAATCTCCCTACACCATCCAGATGATGCAGGTTCTCACTTGCACTCAAGAAAGCCCACCACACCACTAGAGAGGCAGGGTGACATCAGGATAGACTCCTGGGGGTTAGATGTGGAATTGCTTTTAAAGTTTACTGCTCCAGGGCACCTGGGTGGCTCAGGTTGGGCTCAGGTTGGGTGCCACACTTTGGCTCAGGTCATGATCTCACAGTTCATGAGTTCGAGCCCCGTGTTGGGCTCTGTGCTGACCGCTCAGAGCCTGGAGCCTGCTTTGGATTCTGCGTCTCACTCTCCGTCTCTCTCTCAGAAATAAATAAACATTAAAAAAAAAAAAGTATACTGCTCCTTCTCAACACACCTTTAGAATACCTGGTGGCAAGTCTTGGGAAGAATAGTTGAAAAGCTTCTCAAATTACTTCCACCCTCCTTACCTGGGCAGGGCAGAAACCTGCTGAAAATCACCGTAGCTGTGAGCCACCTTCGTATTTTCAAAGTGAACACTGAGAAGCTGAGAAGCTTTCCACTATTAACAGCAAAGTACTTGCAGTACATATCACAGTCAACAGCATGTGATCACACCACGGCTGAAAAGCAGGCTCCGCTTGACCCGCTTGACTTCCCTGTGGGCCCTCCACGCCTGTCCCCCCAGCCACCAGCCTCCCCCTCCTCACGCCATTTCCTTTCCCCCCTGAGCTTTCTCTCTTCCTTCCTGAACGCTTCTCACCTTCCACTGAAACCCACTGGCATTTTCTGTCTGTGCTGGGTAATCCCTGCTTACATGCTTGGTCGTAGGCGTATGCAATTTAACTCCAAATGAACAGAGGGAAAAACTAGGTCTTGCTGTTCTTTGGATTTACTGCCATGTCCTAGAAACAGCAAATGCTCAATGAGAATTTCTCCCCACGAGCCAGACTCTGAGGGTAGCACTCTCGCCTCCTGCTTCCCTCCTCACCGGTACACAAGAGGCAATGTGGCAAAATGGTCATCAGCACAGACTTGGGAGCTGGGTGGTCTGGTTCAAGTCCCAGAGGTATGTATTCCAATACAGAAAGTTCTTAAAAGGTATTACTAAGGGTTGAGGGGTGGAAACAAGCCATAGGGCAGTGTGTTTACTTCGCTACACTTGTGAGTGAAGGAACATGTGCACACATGTTCGCTAATGCATGGAATTTCTTAGAGTGAGTCCAAAAGAAACCAGCATTAGCACCTTCCTCTGTGGAGGGAGAGAAGAAAGGAAACTTACTAGCTTGTTTTTTACTACACGCCTTTTGAATACATGAGTTACGTATGCACATTTGCTAAGTCAACAAGTCCAAAAATTAAAAAAAAAAAAATCCAGTTCTGCTGCTTACTAGCTGCACGGTTTTCCAGCAAGTTGTTTGCTTTCCCGAATCTTCAGTTTCCTCATCTGTAAAATGGAGCCAAGCAAGCCTATCTAACTGGATTGAGTGGCTTAAATGTGATAATGCGTACGAAACACTCAGCAGACTGCTTGGCACATCTGTTCTGAGACTTCACAAAATGGTAGCTATTCTTGTTACCTGACCCAGGGACTTAGAATCTGTCCCTTGCTCCCTTATTTTAACTCAAAGTCTAGGAGGATGGAAATAACGGCCATCTGCCTGCCTTTCCTACCTCTATTGTAGCAGTTGCTGGCTCCTAGAAGGTCAGTGCCTGTCTGAGAGGCTGACTCGCTTCATTTCACACCCTCAAGAATTCTTCCCTTCGCTTTTTACCCCCAAGCTACTTGGGGCTTTATTTATTCTTCCAATGTTTGCTCTCTAACTTAATCCCTCATAGATGCCTCACATGACTAATGAGCATTATAACAACAACAACAACAACAACAACAACAAACAAAACGAAACGAAACAAAACAAAAACCAACCAACCTGGAAATTCTTGAGTTAAAGCAAAGAGCTTCTACCCCAAGGTACCTAACTTCTAACTGGTTGCTTTTTTCCCCCCCAACTGGTGAGAGAGTGCTTCAAGCAGTGATTCATTTCACCTCATGTTGCCCCAACTCCGTGTAGCTTCCGTCAGAGGTATTTGTGAGTCAAATCACCTCTCTGCTTTAATTAAATCTTATTTTTGTTAAAGTGGTTATAAGATGATTTATTTGCTTTACCATAAGTCATGGGAAATAAATAGAAGTTTGGGTTTCAAGGGGTTAGAGGTTGGTGCAAAACGATTGTCCTCTCCTGTTGTGCAATTATTTCCCCTGAAAGCTTTGGGTTGTGGTGGCTATACTGAAGCAGATTACTTTTTTTTTTTTTAACTTTTTTTTAATGTTTATTTATTTTTGGGAGAGAGAGAGGGAGAGAGAGAGAGAAAGAGAGAGACAGAGCATGAGTAGGGAAGGGGCAGGGAGAGAGGGAGACACGGAATCCGAAGCCAGCTCCAGGCTCTGAGCTGTCAGCACAGGGCCTGAAGCGGGGCTCAAACTCATGAACTGTGAGATCATGACCTGAGCCGAAGTCAGACGCTCAACCAACCGAGCCACCCAGGAGCCCCTGAAGCAAATTGCTTTCCAAAGTCTTCCGAAGTCAAGTACGTCTTATTCTAGCACAAGATGAATTCTAACTTGGAATGGAGGACAGGGAGATGTGGAAGAATAACAAAATGTGCTGGTACCTCATCACATTAAAATACAATTATGGCTAACACTTATTGAACGCTCATGAGGCAGCAGATTGTGGGCTGTGCCCTTAGTTCGGTTCGTACCCTCAATCTATAAGAATTTGTCCCCATTTTACAGATAAGGAAATTAAGTGACTTGCCTGAGAAGTTAAGAAGTGCCAGGACATCTACCCTGACCACTGGCCACAGAGCACATGCTCTTAACCACTATCTAGATCAGGGATTCAAAAACCTTTTCTATGAAGAGCTACATGATAAATATTTTAGGCTTCGAGAGTGGAAAGCAGTCATAGATAATATGTAAACAAATGAGTGTGGCCATGTTTCAATACAATTTTATTTATGCGTAGTGAAATCTGAATTTCATATAATTTACATATGTCAGGAAGTATTCTTCTTTTGATTTTATCCCCCACCATTAAAAAATGTAAAAACCGGGGCGCCTGGGTGGCGCAGTCAGTTAAGCGTCCGACTTCAGCCAGGTCACGATCTCGCGGTCCGTGAGTTCGAGCCCCGCGTCAGGCTCTGGGCTGATGGCTCAGAGCCTGGAGCCTGTTTCCGATTCTGTGTCTCCCTCTCTCTCTGCCCCTCCCCAATCCATGCTCTGTCTCTCTCTGTCCCAAAAAATAAATAAAAACGTTGAAAAAAAAATTTAAAAAAAATGTAAAAACCATTTTTCGCTCATAGGTGCAGAATAGGGGGTGGGCTGAATTTGGCCTGTGGGCCCTGGTTTACCAACTCTTAATTAAAAAACATTTTTTTTAATGTTTACTTATTTTTTAGAGAGATAGAGTGTGAGTGGGGGAGGGGCAGAGAGAGAGGGAGACACAGAATCTGAAGCAGGCTCCAGACTCTGAGCTGTCAGCACAGAGCCCAATGCAGGGCTTGAACTCACAAATCGCAAGGTCATGACCTGAACCGAAGTCCGATGCTCAACCGACTGAACCACCCAGGTGCCCCATACCAACTCTTATTTTAGATCATTGAAAACAGGACCAGGTGTGGGAAAATGAAAAATCTCTATTAACAGTCTTGCCCAAACTATTCTAGACCCTTTGGGACTTTAGCCAGGGCCCAAATGAAGAGATGAGAAATGTGGCCTCCTTCATCTGCCTTCATTCTCATGCTTGCAGTTCTTTCTTGTCACTTTTCACCCGAAGCCGCTCTTTCAGCACCCAGAGCCTCCCTGCTCTCCTGGGGTGCTCAGAGCCCCTCCCAGGGTCCCCCACTTAGACTGCCCCCCCCAGATACTTTTCCTGCCTCCCTGTCCTCCACCTCCCATTTCCTGAGGGACCTGGCATAAGCTAAATTGCTTTTTAAAAATGTACCTTATTGCATTTGCATTTTAAAGGAAGCTTCTTTCTGGACAGGGCAATTCAAAGATAGGACACTGAAGCATTCAGCCTGGGAAGATGGGTGAGGTGCATTGGGGGTGAGGAAGGGAATGGTTCCAGAAAGAGATTCTTATTATACTTAAAATCACACCTGGACAGAGCCACAGGTGAGGTGGGCCCTGATCAGAGAATCCCAGTGCTTCCCAGGCCCCTGGACTAAGTTTGGATGTGGATAAATGATGGGCTATGGGGGGACATCCTGTGAAAACCCTCAGGGTCTCTTTACCAGACCATCTGAAGCAGCTGAGTTGGTTCAGAATTCATGGTTCTGACTGATTGATGTGATCAATGAGCTGAGGGCCAGACACAGGAGACTGTGACTTGCTTCCTTGGCCCCCTTAGTCAGATTTCCTCCATGGTAATGGCCACTCCAGGCACCCCCTCTGTGGCCATCAGCCCATGGGAAGATGTTGCATCAGCTTTGTGGTCCTTTCAATTGCATCTGGTGGTTCTTAAGTACCGTATGTGGTGGAGGCTGTCTGAACCCTTGGACAGAGTAGAGTAGCAGCACGCCTCTTCTCAAAGGGAGGCAGGCTTCCCTGGCTGGTCTGTGTTTCCCGACCTTTCTTGTAACTGTCCGCACCACCACCCCTGACTCCTGCCAAATAGGAGTTATGACATTTACTCCTGTGTTAATTACAAATACATTTCTGAGCCTACCAGATTCATCTGCATCTCTTTTAGCCCATGTCAACCTCACAAGAACAAATATAGGTCCTTGTCCTAAGTCTTCTTGGGAAGGTGAGATGATACCTTTTATGATGGATCCGTCTTAAACACTAGGGCCATACAGAGCTTTTTCTGTAGTATTCCTGTGGTGATTTCAACTAGGGAAATAAAATATTTGGCAGGCCCATGTTTAAGGAATAGCAAGATAAGAAGAAATGCTTCAACATTATTCTCGCAGTGGTAGAGTTTTTCCCGGGTAATGCTTTTTTTTTTTTTTTTCCTATCAAAAGGCTAATTATTTTTTTTATCAGCTAAGTGTATATGTGCATTTGTGTGGTGTATGTGTGTGCTTGGAACTGGAGAAACAATGGAACACACTGTTGATGCTTTTTTTCCTAGTTTTTTTTTTCCTCTTCTTAGATGAGGTCAGTTTGTAGGTAGTCTTTGTAATTCCAGAAATTTTCTTTTATGGGGAGGAAACAAAGTAAAATCAATAGTTAACCTGGATATTATTTGGTATTCCCATATAGCTTCAGAAAGCAATGTGTATAGTAAATATCTATCTTTGATCCCTTTCACCTCCAGGGTCAAGTCTGGCTTTCAGATGTGGCCTACAGTTTCTTTATATTAATACACTGCATTTGAAACTCATCAATATTTGAACGACGTTCCAAAGCAGATAGTTTGTGGGGACTGCATTTGGCTTTTGTGTCTGCCTCAGAGGTGTGGATTTAGGATGAATTGATTAATTCAGAATGTTAAAGCTAATAATGACATTTTGGATTCTGAGTTGGGAGCCCTATGTATAGACTTTTTGCTGCTGAAATTTGGTGGCTCCATTCACTCCATGTAGCTTTTTAAAGACCTGTGCTCTTTTACTACACCCACAGATCGGAATTTCTCTTCTTGTCTGAATAGAGGAAGGGAACAGAGAATACACAGGCAAGATAGAGCACGTGAACAGGCAACCCACTCACACTAATCCACTTTCAGACAGCCCAGCTTCTAGAAGAATGTCTAAAAGAGGTGTGGGTATTATTTAAATTTGTTTCAATTTAGTTTTCTACATAATCAGTCTAAGGACAGCCATGTTGCTATGGTGATGTACCTTACACATTTGGGATGATGATCAGAGCTATAATGGTATATGATAATGAATACCATTTATTGAGCACCTACCACATCCTAGGATGCTACATATGTTTTCTCTTCAGTCTCCACAATAGCTCTACTAGGTGGTATTTTCTTCATTTGCGGCCGTGGAGACTGAGGCTAAGAGAGAAAATGCCACTTGCCTCGACCCACAGAGCTAGTGAGTACCGGAGCAGCATTTTTGCCCAGCGCTGGTGTCTGCATCCTGTCGGTGCTCTTTCCACTTCATTACCCCGCGCCATCTGATCCCGCTGGCAGGGCGCATGCGCAAGGCTCCCTGCACCCTGAGAGCCGCGGTCCTCCTTTGTCTGCAGCCGGGGGTCTGCGAGTCCTGGTGTGAACCAGCGCGGCTTTGTTTTCCTGTCCGTTGCATTGTTTGCGAGACCTTTACTCGCGCTCCCCGAGTGGTTTCTCCGGCGCACAGTTAAGAGATGTTTAGTGTTATCGAAATTTATGTTCACAGTCTTGTGACATGAAATGGTTCATGGGGCTAAGACAAAAAAGCTGGGTAACAGAGCAGCGGAATTGTTTGCCAAGGACTAACACTTAATAGATCGTTACAGAAGCGCTTCAAAACCTAGTGAGTTATGTGAGAGGAAAGAACCAAATACGTGGATTTGGGCAACGTAAAGGCCTCTTAGAGGTTGTAACAACAGTAAGGTGATGATAGCACAAAGCCCTTGACTCTTTCCTGCCTCTGAGTTTTATTTTACAATGCATTCTTTGACATCTTACTATTTTTAATAATGTCCTACTCTATTAAAAATGATTCTTTTCCTATCCTACATGATTGTCTTTAAATTGCTCTTAAAAGGAACTGGGAAGGAATACTATTTCTGAGAATAGTTTAGAGAAATCTCTACCATGACAGCATTTCTTGCTAATAAGTACTGTTGAGGAAGTTGGAGGCACCCCTTTAGACTCTCAAATTAGAGTCCTAAACAAAGTGATTAAAAATGACTTGTGAGAGAGATGATATATGAAGAAGAAGGAATTTTGAAATTGTGTGGTCATTTTATTTTTAAAGATACATTTAAATGCTAAAGCTTCTGTATCTGGTTACCTCCTTTTGTTTTTGACACTTATTTAAATTTCCTAAATGCTGTAATAGAAGCTGGCATCCTAAATACTGTAAGTTTGAGTCCTTCCTCCCTTCTTTTCCTTTCCCTCCCTTCCCCTTGTCTCCTTTTCTTCCTCCTTCTAATCACAAGGCACCATTCCCTGGTGGGAATGAGACAAGCATTCAAAAATATATATATTAATCTTTTTATTTGTTTAGAGATGTCATTTAAAGTGAAGTTACCATACTTTTATTCCTTTATACCAAAAAATAAAATGTTTATCTTGAAGCGAGTCTTGCTGACGTCTAAAAGACAGACATACCATAAGGTATTTTTATAGAGACTCTGATAGCAAATGAATTGAGGGAAATGCTAATTGATGCACTGTGGAAATGTAATGTTATTGTCTTGCTGTCAATGCAACCTGGAGTGATATATAGCCACCTCTCCCTGGCTTGGGAGATTAATGAAATGACTCTAATTTCGGCACCCCTTGCACATGGAGAGTGGGTAACATAACTCTAAGTTGATTTGTGCAAAGGGCGGAGCCGACTTGAAACAGCACATCATAGCTTCCAGTCAGTTTGGTGACATTTGTGGTGCTGTCCAGTGCGGGCTGTCCCCAACCTCCTCTGCCTCTTGTCCTGCCTGCACCAACATGGCACCGACTCTAGTCAAACTTACACCCCCCATCAGATGACAGATCTCTTCAATGATTGCGTTTGCCAGTTAATAAACAGTAACTTGGTACTTTGACCTACTTTAAAAGAATAAATTCATACGGGGTTTTGTGAAGATTCAAACATTTTTTGGCTACCAGTTTCACCTCCCCCTCTCAAGGTGCTTTGTTTCTGCGGTGGCTAAGACAATGGGCTTTGGAGGAAGACCGACTGGGGGTTCAGATTCTCCTCTAGCAACACTTCACAGAAGTGTTATCGTGATGACACGAGGCATTGTGTGCTGCAGAACACAGTGCCTAGTGCAGAGGAAAATTATTTTTATTCATCTTTTTAAAGCAAAACCTTCTGAATGTTGTGGTTCAATGCTTTTCTCTAAACGGCCTGTATTAACAGAGACCATCGATCATCGGTGGCCACCAACATCACAGAAGGAGACAACCAGCCACCATGACGCTTCTGATGGAAGCGCATGACACCTCTAATAAAGTGGTCTTGTCAAAAAAAATCAAACCTGAATCTAATCAGTGCTCCATCTAACCATCACTTCTCAGAAAATAATAGGGCGCAGAGGGCAAAACCCAGAATGTGGGAAACTCTGGGACAAATGGCTCTCTATGTCTCCAGTAACCGTGTGGCCAGGAAAATTAAACTGGAGGAGGGGGACCCATAGACTAAAAAAGACTCAAGAGTCATGACAACCAGTTGCAACATGTGGACCTTATTTGGACGATTTGAACGAACTGTCAAAAAAAAAAAAAAAAAAACCTAGTTAGGAGACAGGTGGGAAAAATGAACACTGTGTGGACACTTGATGAAATTAGAGCATTACTGTTAATTTTTTAGTGGTGGTAATAGTTTCAGATTCGTACTTTTTTAAAGTTTATTTTCAGAAATGTGTACTTAAATCATTTAGAAATAGCACTTAAGTATTTACTTAAAATTTATGGGTGAAATGATATGATGCCCAAAACAAGAGTGGCCCTGAGGTGGTAGTTACTGAAGCTCTATGATGGGTAGAGACAGGGCTATATTATACTGTTCTCTCTACATTTATTTATTTATTTATTTATTTATTTATTTATTTATAAAAGTTTGTTTATTTTTGAGAGAGAGAGAGGAGCAGAGAGAGAGGGAGAAAGAATCCCAAGCAGACTCTGCGCTGTCAGCACGGAGCCCGATGTGGGGCCAGAACTCAAGAACCGTGAGATCATGACCTGAGCCGAAACCAAGAGTGGGATGCTTGCCCGGCTGAGCCACCCAGGCTCCCCCTCTCTACTTTTATGTATGTTGAAATTTTCCTCGAGAAGAATCAAAAATGAATCAAAAGAAAGCAAAACAGTAACAATCCAAAAACCCCAGAAACTCTGCCAAAATCTAGTGGGCATTCAATCTAAAGCAACAAATTCCCAGAACCCGTTAGCAGCTGATACTTTCCACCTAAATCATGATGCCTGTTTCTAGGTCATTGATTACAAGAGGCTTCCTTACTCAGGTGGGTGATTTCTTCCAACATGGTTTATTATCTTTAACTGAATTTGAGAAAATGGCTGTTTCAGGTTGGTTTCTGTCACCTGCCTCTGAGGTCAAATACTGCTATCAGGAGTTGACAGTTGCTATTTGGCTCAAAGTACTTGAGGTCATGGTCATTCCATTATCTTTCTAAGACTGCAATTTTTGAACATGCCTTTACTGGATATCAGGTGCTCAGTTGACCATTTTTTAAATAGATGACATCAATATCAAGTGGCATAGGAAAGCTTTCCCAAACTGTGATTGCCTTATTAATCAATTCATAAAAGTGATCAGAAAAATGTTAAGGGACCTGTTAATGGAATATTTTCTTCTGTCTTAGAGAATCTGAGCATAAGATTTCAAGGTTATTAAAAGAAATCCAGAGCTGAAAGATGAGATATATATTTTGAATTTTTAAAAATCAATTCATTTCACATAAATATGATTCTTTCTTTATGCCATCACATTTAATCAAGATGGGCAACACGAGTCTTTCAGAAATAATAATCAGTTTATCAGGACTCTGAACCAAACCATTTACTGTTAGATGAAAGAAAAATATTTATCTTATTAAAATCACTATATTGAAGAATTTGAATTAGTTATTAAAACACCATGGGCCCATTAAAAGTTGAAAAGAATTATATTTGATCAGAGAAAGAATGGAGTGAGCAAAATTGCTATAATTCACTGGCAGTTCCACGTGTTTTATGAAGGATATTAAATTTCAAAATGAGGTTGGAATTTAAGTAAGAGTTTCTGAACCCTGCCAGCTTTGAAAATTCCTAGATCTGCAGAACATTGTGACCCTATCCTCCACAAAGTGTGCTGTGTGTGTTCCTCGTTCCTGATATCAAACGAAATGCATGTTGGTAATTTCCTTCCCCTTCTCACAGTAATCCCAGGGCCAGCGCGGTCAAACATGGGGAGGGACTAGGAGCCTCCTTTCTTTGTTTGTCTAATTACCCTACGTTGTGCAAGAGCTGAGTGTTTAAATGTTATTTCTTCTGTGAAGTTTTCTACTTTGCTAACCAACACACCTCTCCACCCCCCACCTCCCCAGATGGATTACTCTCATCCTCTACACTTAATCTGTTGTAGAAACACTGCAAAATTGAGATAATCCCCAAACTCAGCCCTGAGCTCCCCCAAGGCCTTGTGAGTTGCTCTTCTTGGTAACTCTAAGGGCCTTCTCGGATGTTTATTGAACAAAGGTGTTTCCTGTTTCCTCTCTGGCCTCTATTTCTCTTCTGAGCCTCTTTATCTGCATTTGGATGTTGCCCTTTGCTTTACACAGGGCTTTCCTTTCAATCATCCCTTTAGCACCTCGTATCAACACTGAGGAATGGATAAAGACTCTGTAGCCCCAAGTTTACAGTCATGGACAATTTATCCAAGATCCTACACTCAATTTATGGAAGAAATATGACTGCTACCCATGTCTCTCTGTTCTCCTAGGGTAGGTGTTTTGTTTTGTTTTTTTGTTTGTACTGAGCAGCTGTCAAAATAATTTAAATATTGATAATGTCTCTTATGTCTTCTCCACTCGTGAGAGATAATGGCTTATTCCTCCGTGGCAGTCCTCTGGCTGACTTCGGAGGAGCTATGCACGAAACCTTAGGGACGCACTGGGCCTCAGCTCTATCTGCGGGATCCTGAGGCTTCCAGAAGGGGGAAGCAATCTGAGGCATGGGTGAATCGCCTCTGAGCACTCATCACAGTTTCTTGCATTTCTCTGTCTGATTTGCTGTACTTTTGAGTCATGAACATTTTCCCCAAAGTGTGTCACTAAAATGTGACAGATGGGTAATCTCCATTTCATAAGTCGGTTGCTGTGACCCGCACCGACTGGCCGAATCCTTCACAACAGCGAATTACTCAGGCGGGCAGTCGCTGACTCAGGTCCGAAATCAGCAGCCGGCCCTGCCTTTTTTGGGGGTACTGATGGGACTGAGGTTTCAAGGCTGAAGTTGGATGCATTTTCTAGGAACACACTCCCATCTGACTCTAAAGGATTAGAGCAAGGATTCATGTGTGATTCGCACATGACTCTGCATACTGGTTTCCAATAATCATGTAATAAAAATTGCTTAGCCGAGAGTTGCTATGCAGCGCTGTTTAGCAGCTTGCTTCCAATATTGCATTTACAAAAATTACATATTTCATATAATCAGGCCTGTCTCTTACTTAATCATCCCACACATCATATAAATCTTTAAAATGGACAGGTCTATAAATCACTAGCATTTTTCATTTACCACTTATTCTAAGCCAGGCAGTTTCTTATTTAAATTGCCATACGAATAAATCTAATAATCCTTATTCACTTACATCATCTCAAACTTTAAATCTTATTCCGGCTGAGGTCATAAGTGAAATCAGTATTGAGGGCAAAACTAGCAGCTGTAACAACTATAATAGCTTGCCAAATTATATTAAAGGGCCCAAATAACATTAAAAAAATGAGGCAGAATTGAATTACATTATGAAAGTGTGATCTGCTGAATCAGGCAACTGCGGGGCCGAAGCAGGGCTCCTGCCTGGGGCGCGGCTTCCGCGCAGGGCTTTGTGCCAATTGGAAGAGGGAAAGGCTTGCCTAAATCCTCTTATTTACACACCTCGATTACAATCTAGAGCAGTTTCGCAACCTTGACACCGTCGTCCTTTTGGTCCAGACACGTTCTTTGCGGAGGGGGCGTGGCCTGCGCACAGACGGATATGTAGCCGCGTGGCCTATCTCTACCTACTAGATGTCAGGAGCACACTCTCTACTCCCCGGGCGTGACAGCCAAAAAACCTCTCCAGAGACTGCTAAAAGTCCCCTGGGGGAAGAATCACCCCTGTTGAGAACTGCTGGTCTAGCCGCTCAGGCAGGATTGAATCTGGGTCCCTCCCAGGGAGAACCCAGGGACGTTCTGAGGGCTCCGGTTCTTGCAGGGAGACTGTGCCACACGGTGTTCCCTTCCTTAGCTGCTGCCAACCGTAATGGAGGAGCAGAGAGTCCAATGTCGCTCTCAGACAAATTGAAGGGTGGTCAGGGAGACGGGGCAGGGGAGAAAGAACCGCGACAGGGAGAGTAGAGAGAAGGAACATTCAGTGGACAGGAAAACTCTCAGAACTCTCAAGTTTGAGACAGACTCTTTCCTCCCCTTTCCCCATCAAATTACAGCCGGCATCCCCACTCTTTATGAGGCATCCCAGACCCCACGTTCACAGCAGCTGTGTCTGCGTGGCTGTAGGATAAACATTATTTTTGTATGCATCTTAAATGGTTCAGAAGGTTGTGGGCTTTTGTAGTGATCAAAAGAAAACGGCGTCTGTTTGTAGAGGGGATGTTCAAATTTCAATGATTGGCTTAGGAGAAACTTAGCATTACCAGGCCTGTACGAGGTTGAGAATGAGGAATCTGGTTTCCTCTCTTCTTATGGTTGGCAGATTGTATCTTATGATAGCTGGCAGAGATGCCCATAGTTCATCTTCAAGCAGGGGAAGGAACTGGCTGCAATTAGTTTTCCCAGAAAGATTCTGCCAGGTCTTTGACAGACGAAGGAGTTATTCCCTATATAAATCATTCTTGCTCTGCCATCTTAAATGCACATGCTTTTCTAGAAGGGCATCCATCCTGTATCACCCAAGCCTAAATAAAAGCACGTAGTGCCATTGTAATTTGGAGACGAGCCTCACTGACAGCTCCATGTAACAGAATGCTGGGGGCTGGGGGTGGGGAGGCATTTGTAATTATGAGTTGGCAGTACCTCATGTCTAACTAATGGGAACAGTGATATCATTTATACTGGGGACCAAAAAGGCAGAACCAGGAAACAATATCAGAATGAAATTTGTGGTGTCCAGGAACTCTCCTCTTTGAAAGATTTTTGATCAGCATTGAGAATGTCAGACCGATTCCATTGTCTTAAGCCTACGGTGACTTCTGAGTCACCTAGCTGTCAAGCTGATTCACTTTGTATAGGAAAGAGGTTATTAATCCAACTCAATTTTGCCCATAATTTTTGGAAACTCACTCCATCTTTCCCCTTTATTTCTCTGTATATTATTTTCATCCATGTTCTTTAAAGATGAGTTGAAAGCTCTCAGTTATTTCATTTAGTTATCCATTGGAAGATACGGATTATACCTTCTGGTGCCTTCCCATTTAATTAAAATGTTTCAGAATGCCTGCTATTTAAGGTGGCATTATTACCTCAAAAGCAGAGTATAAATCTCCCCCACGGTCAATTTCCCCTCAGGGGAGGGAGACAAGATGAGAAGGCAGGGAGTATCAGATGCTGCCCTGGTATGGCCGGACCCCAACGCCATGGTCAAGTCACTATCTCAATCTCTAGCTTATCTTTCTACTGACCATGAGAATTAGCGGTACTTGGCGTTTGTGTTTTCGGAGTGGTTTCTGCATCTTAGTGAAACACGCCGATGTGTTTTTCAAGTTGCAGCACTAATATTCTGTAACTCAGAGGTGTGCGATACAGAGGAAGAGATGTTAAGACAGGATTTCTTGGCCTCTAATTAGCAGCATCTATGGACTCTGCTCCGTACCACTGCCCCAAAATCCCTCCCCCAAGGTTTCACGTCAGCAGCGTGGGGAACATGTTTTATTTGAGAAAGCTCTTTCTTAAAATAAACGTCAAGGGTAAAACCATCTCCTTTTTAGGAGCACATTAAATACTTTTAAATTGGACATGCAGTCAGCTGTGTAAACCGTATACTCACGAGTCACTCACTGTCTTGCCAGGGAGGCTGATGGAGCTGACACTTCTTTCACTGACACATCGTTTTGTGTGTCACATAAAAACATTTTGCATTTTAATGACCTCTTTTATTCTAGGAGAGGAGAACATCTGTAGGCCAATACCGGTCTGTTTTTCTCTGTGATCACTGATGCCCGATAGGAGGATATTCATGATCTGAAGTTGGTCACCTGATCCAATATGGTAGGATAACGCCCACGAGAAGATTTTATTCCAGAGGCCCACGGACTGCGTCATAGCAGAAAAGTGGGCTACGATGGCTAGACTGCTTGCCATTGGCAGCAGAATCTATGTCTTTTTCATTACCCATGCCTAGCCCGGGACCTGTTACATATAATAACAATAATAACTTTCATTCAGCACTATTACATACCAGGCCCAGTGCTGAACACTTCACCTGTCTCTCATTTAAATGTCACAGAAGCTCCATGAGGTCCTGGGCTGGTTGCTTGCCTACTTGCCCCCGTCTCTGACCTTCTCCTGCTCTGTTCTGTATCCCATTTCCCAGGTTCCTTGACTTTTAGTTGGGTTTAGCCAAGAAGAGGTGATGGCAAAGGCTGGCAGGCAGAAAGGGGGAAAATGCAAAAGTATTTCCTCTTACTTGCTCTGATGCTGCTGGTGGCTCTGGGAGTGGCTGGGAGCCTCCATGGATCCAGCTCCTGCCAGCCCTGGTTTCTGAACAGGTGTCATTACCTGCCCTGACACCAACTGGGTGTGGTAGTGCCTTCCTGACACAGGAAACTCTGGATTGCCTCAATATCTTATTTGGCTTCTCAGCCCTTCCATCGCCGGGTAACCAATTCGGGGCAGAGAGAGAGGGAGAGAGAGAATCCCAAGCAGGCTCCGCTCTGTCAGTGCAGAGCCCGATGTGGAGCTTGATTCCATGAACCATGAGATTATGACCCAAGCCAAAATCAAAAGTCGGACGCTTAACCGACTGAGCCACCTAGGCGTCCCACTAATTCTTCATATTAAGTATCCTGTCTTTGAAATGTCTAGAGTGATTCCTTTCTCCTGACTGGAATCTAACTGACAGAGATAAGTACTAGAGTACCCATGCTCTCCATACGAGGGAACTAGGGCTCTGAGGCATTAAAAAACGTATGTAAGTCAGGTCATCGGCCCATGCCTCTTAACCATGAGATAATCCTGCCTCAATATACAAATTAAAAGTCATTGAGTGATTAAATAGCAAAGCAACTCTTGAACTTGGGTTCAGGGTGCTGAGGAAACATGTATTATGCACGTCATTCCTGGGCCATTCGAGAAGACCTCTGTTCTAGTCCTATTTATTTCTTCCTCTGGAAAGTTGTGTGACTTTGGAGACATTCCTTAGCAATCATAAAACTGTCTTGAGCATCTCACAGAATGATTCAAATATAAAATACAAGGCAAATAGTGAGACTTAGCAATTTGTGTTCTTTCAAGAAACCGCGCCCTGTGGGCTGGATCTTAATTGTGCCATAAAGTTTATATGGTACCTGTGTAGGAGATGCTGTATATCTCATTTTGGCTCAGCCACAAATTCAACAAATATTTTTGAATGGCCACTATATATGAGGCACTATTCTAGGCCATTGGGGTTTAAGTGTGAACGCAACAGAAAAAAACCACCACCCTCAAACACAGTGCATTTCCTGTTTTGTTTTAAGTGCCCACAATGTTAGAAATACCATTCCTTAGAGCCTCAATGTCATACAGTTGTTGTCCAACAGCGTTCTTTCTAAAGAGTGTAAAACCCAGATAATACTGGATGTACCTATGGGTTGAAAAAGGGGACAGCAGGTGAAACATTTGTGCCTCCAGGAGGCAGTACAGTGTAGAGGTTAAGACCATGGACTCTGGAGTCAAACTGTTTACATTCAAATATCTGTGGTACCACTAATCAGCTGTGTCACCTTGGGCAAGTCACTTCGCTTCCCTAGACCTCAGTTTCCTTATCTGAAAAATGAAAATGGCAATACTAGTAAAGCTAATTCGTGGGGTTATCAAGGAGATGAACTGACAATACGTAGAAAGTCCTCCCAATGGCAAGAACTGCTGATGTATTATTTTTACTTCATGACGGTTCAATGAGATAGCAAATTTCATGGTGGTCCCTCAGGCCAACTCTTAATGCTTTAAACAGACTGGTTCCATTAATGTGGAACACTGATTATTTTTCTTAAAATTTTCCCCTTTGGATTTTTTTTTTTTTTTTTTTTTTTTGCTTATCATTAGAAAATGTCCTCCTCTCTCTTTTCCTGTAATGCTCTTATCCCCTGTCCTGAATAATTCTTTTTCTTCTGAGGTATTGGCACCAATGGATATGCCTTTTTAGACGAGCCTAGGCATTTGGGACTCTACTAATAAGATTTTAGTGTAATATAACTCAGTCCAAAGGGCTTTTATTGGGTATCTACCAGGGGCAGCTGGATCGCTGAGGGAGACGCAGGGCCTGACATATGCTGAGATAACAGAAAGGGGAGTCCAATTTAGTCAGGATTTTCATGGGGCCAAACTGTCTTTAGTTGTCTTTATAATCTATTTGCCAATTATTTCCTTTACTTTGTTAGTCACCCATCTTGTACCAGTTTTTCCATTCACTCAACTACCAACACCTACTATGTATTTAGGCACTTCACTGGGTTCTTGGGGGTCCAATGGTGAGCACACAGGCATGGCCCCTGCCTTTCCTAGTATCTGAGAGGTTGGATAGTGTACCTGGTTGTACAAAAGAATATTCTTTTACATAAAAAAAGTAGCCCTTTCCCTCTGCCCCTCCAAACACACACAATTGGCTTATTGGAGGGTTCACTGAGTTTATGGAGAGATCACTCCACTCCATGAAGTCTAGTAAGACTACCCAATATGAAGGAGAGAGTTTTGCAAGGCATCACACTGACAGTGTCTCAGGATCCTCAAAGGTTCTTCCTTCTTGGGAGTGGCAGAAGGGTCTTTTGCACCCCATCCATATCCCCAGCTGTGAAGAGAATGCAGGTGACCTGGAGACCACATTCCTGATGGTGGATGGAGGGCAGGTGAGTCTTGAAGCAGGTGGTGACGCCAGATTAGTGCTGATGGGTTAGACAGTGGTACCCTCTGGAATCCAATAGGATACATTAATCTCCTCGGGGGACAAATGAAATTAATCCTGTCTCCAGATGGCAGCAAAGTGACAGGAGTGTGGGGATTAAAAGAGATTGTGAGGTTGTACGGGTGACAGCACCATCAATTGGGTTACAAAACCTGGCACTCTCTTCTCACCAAAGGCAAATGGCAACCATTTCATTTTTGCAAGTCTGATGGGTTTGGGGTTCTGGAGAAAAGCCCATTTCTAACTTTCTTCTGATTTATCTCCTTTACACTTCCGAATTTCTACTTCTAAGAAACTATTCTTATTCATGTGTTAAATACTCTTTATATATTGATCCCTTTATGTCAAACTCTTCCCTGATACTACCATTTTTATTTTTATTGACTTCCATAAGACAGTTTGGCTCTTGTGCTCCTGGGGAAGCAGTCTGTGAGATGGAGATCTTTAGATCCCCATGTCAGCCAGACAGCTCGATCCAAGCTGCCCATGACCTTGGACAAAAGTAGCTTTCCTCAGCTGAGGCAACAGAGAGCTGTCAGCCTACAACATTCCCTGGGAAATAAAACCTTGGGTCCAGAGGGGGAATCTGGGCAGCACAGCACAGCATTTATGACTGATACATAGCAGAGGCCTTCAAGATAACCTGCACTGTTGAAACTTTCATGACTTCATCAATGACTTCATTATCACCTCATCCAAAGGCATCCTTGGTCATCCTTTATCTCTTACTAGCATTTGACAGTAGCTTCTCCATACCTCTCAATAATTTGCTTTTCTTCCTAACCTTCTAATTCTTCCCTCTTTCATTGGTCTCTGTCTTGGTTCACAACTCTGGTCACATCTCCCAAGATTCATCCTTAGAGCTGCTTCTGACAGCTTCTTTTTTGGCTATCCCAGTCATCTCCACGGCTTCGAGGATGGTCCTCACAGGCAGGGATTCCAAATCCATGCGGATGCCCTCATCTCTCTTCTGAGCTCCAGTCTGGCATCCCTACCCTGTCCACTTCAAATTCGGTGTGCCTCACGTCAAACCTGCCTTGTCTCTCAGACCAATTCCCCTTCTCAACTTCTTGTTTTCTCCCCATTTTATTGTTGTCCTAATTGCTATGCTTGAGACCTCACATTCATTTTGAATCCCTTCATACAGCTCATTCACCATCTTATTGTCACCAAATCTTGTAAGTTCATCAGTCAGAAATAGCTGCCCTTTTTATTTCATCTTCACAACTATTTGTTCAAGTCATTATCACATCACATCTGGACGGCTGCAGTAATAAAGATAGTAACAGTGTGACTTTGGAGACATTCCTTCCATTTACGTAGTTACTTATAAAGTGCCTGGCGCTGATCTAAGCACTTTATATATAACATTAACACATTTATTACTCATAACAACCCTGGGAGGTAGGTAGATTATTAGATCCATTCTACAGATGACAAAACTGAGGAGCAGAGAGATTGGTGACAGGACCAAGGTCAAACAGCTAGCAAATGGTAGCACCAGAATGATGACTCCCAGCAGCCTGGGTCTAGAGCTTGTGCTCTTAACCATTAAGCTAAATTGCCTCAAGCTGGTGCTTGGCAGCTGGCGATGTCTCCTTCCCCTTCCCCTTCACCTCCCCTTCCCCTTCTCCTCCCCCTCCTCCTCTTCCTCCCTCCCTCTCCCTTGCCCCCTCTCCTCCTCCTCCTCTTCATCATCATCATCATAATCATAATCATCATCATCATTCTTGCCTACCCTGCTTAGCAATTACTGCCTCCTGTCTGTAATAAGTTTAATTTAGGGTTTGTCTACCTTATTTCCCCAAGTTGACTGAAAGCTCTCTGAGGGCAGAGATCCTATCTTATTCTTTGAACCTCCTCACAGATAGCAGGAATTTGGTACAAGCCATTGACTGAATCGTTTGAATGCCATGTCCACAGCCTCCAAATGGGTGTCATTTTGCACATACGGTTAATTCTCCCTGTCACACAGATGACCTCTTTAAAATGGAAAGTAGGTTTACTTAATTCTCTGTTCACAACTCTCCAGTGGATTCCTGTAGGATCCCTAATTCCTACCATGCCAGGCTCTGCATCGTTGGGCTCCTAACTCTGGTCTTATCTCCTCACCCTCTCTGCATCCCTCACTCCAGCCACCTGGCCTTCTGGCTATACTGCTGACAGCAGGCATGCAACCCCCTTCGAAACCCTCTCCCTGGCTGTGCGCCCTGCCTGCCCTGCGCAGAACCCCACAGATCTCTCCGCCAGCATCCACTTCGTTCAGTTCAAACATTCAGTCTTCCATCTACAATAGCATCTGCCTCCCACTTCTCCCCCTGCTCTCTTCTCTTCTCCCCCTGCTCTGTTGTGAGTCATTGCTCTTCTGGTAGTATTGATCCCTACTTGACATTCTATTGCATATTTATTTATTTCTGTCTCCCCTTCCACAACGTAAGGGCTCCAAGAGGGCAGAGACCTTGTCTGTCTTGTTTAACACGCTATCACCAGACCCTAACGCAGTGTGGGCACATAGCAAGCCTCCACAAATATTTGCCCCATGAATGAAAGAATAGGGGGAAACGGGGAGTTCTCAAAATGACTGCTGCAGGGCCCATGCAGGGTTCTTCCTCTTTCCGCCAGCAGGGGGCTCTTCTACTCTCTCTAGAATCCCAAGTAGTCCACCAGAACCTTCAAGAGTAGTGGACCTGAGAGTCTACTGCCTTCACGGAGCCAGAAATACCCATGTCCTCCTTTTTTTTCCCCCCTCCAACTAGGATTTTTCCAACCTAGGCAAATATTGAACTTTGTGTTAACAAACAGGTTTTGCTTTTTATAGGTGGTTCTTTAAGGATTTTTGGTTTTGGTTTTTGAAAGGTGTAAAGTTTGCTGTTAGAAATTCCACCTTTTTATTGACTCACAAAGACGCGATGTCATAAACAAAATGTATGGAACCAGCGGGACGATGGCGCAGTAGTGAGTTTACGTAAGTGCTTAAGCCCCAGAGATTAAACAGCTGACTGAATAAAGCCAATCAATCATAATGTGTGTTTATGTCCTTTTGACAGGAAGATGCCTCTCTCTGGTTTTTCTGACCACCTTCTCCCTGGGAACCTGGTAATATATCTTGCTGGGGACAGACGTCAGCAATATATTGACAAATACAACATCTTCTTTTGAAAAATAAATCTTCCCCCACTTAAAATAGGGTGTTTTTCAAGTTTGTATCCATTTAAAAATTGAAATATCCCCACTGGACGACATTGCTAATGCACTTGAATGGGCTTATTGTCTCTTGCCCATTTCCTTTACAGTCAGTTCTGGCAGGAGCGCCAGCCTTACTGCCAAGACGAAAAGAACTGTATATTATGGCTTACGCTCCGCCAACACAAAGTAAAGCCAGTTTGGCAACACTTAACCGTTGTGGGGAGGGCCCAGGTATCATAAGGATATTCATATGGCTAATATTCTGTTACTCATGTCTGTTCTGTACAAATGGTCCTTAATTTTGCACACAAGAAAATTCGCCTCCCTCGTCAGGCAGTAGTTTCCTGGAAAAACCACAGTAACCTTCTGTAAATGAACCAGAGTAAATGGATTCTTGTAGAGGAAGGAGCATAGAGGAGCTCGTGGGAATGCATAGCTTATCTCGATGGAGAAGGCTGCCTATCGGGGCATTTTTAACCTGGATCCCTCATTGCAATCTTTTTTATTTTTTAATTTTGAGAGAGAGAGAGAGAGAGAGAGAATCCCAAGCAGGCTCTGCACTGTCTGCGCAGAGTCTGACTCAGGGCTTGATCTCAAAGCCATGAGATCATGACCTGAGCCGAAATCAAGAGTCAGACGCTTAACTAACTGAGCCACCCAGGCGTCCCTTTAATTGCAATCTTTAGTTTCCAGACTGCAAACTAATTTCAGCTTATATATATATATATATATACACACACATTTCTATCTCTATATTATCTCTATCTCTATCTATCTCTATATCTATATCTAAAAACCAATTGAAACCGCTGAGTCTAGGCAGGGAGGAATGAACCCTATGACTCAGGTGGACTGAGGAAGCAGGTAAAGGTGTGTGTTGAGGCTGTTGACTTACTTAACTCAGCAGCTATTGTTTCAAGGGCTTCCTTGGAAGAGAGTGCTTCATATCTAACCATTAAAATGGTGTTTTGTCAATTGAGAATATTCACCCACGCTGGGCAGAGATCTTTACCAGGCAGGTAGGGTGTGTGCGCAACAATTACATCAACAAAACAGATGCAATTCCTGTCCTTGGGGGGGGTTTACAAAACTGCACGTTGAAGAGGCACGCTTGAAAGAGGCTTAAGATCACTACAAAGCATGATACAAATGACCTTGACTGAGACTCATCTATTTCTGGAAAGGGTAGTCTGCACCCCATTTTTAATGGGGCTGAGGTTTAGGTATATCGGTCTCCAGAAAGAACATCACACCGTATCCCAAAGAATGTACCAATGTGGCAGCTCTCTGGAGCACACAGGCACTGCCTCACAAATTAGATCTGGATGTGGTTGGTGAGGAAGGCCAGTGTATTTTAATAAGTATTAGATGGAATTTCATGTATTCCAAGGCATTAACTGAGCGCCTACTGTGTGTAAGGCACAGTGCTAGAAGCCTCATGTTACTTACATTTGAAAAGGACACATGACATGCACATAAATGGCTAAACTAGAATGGACATGGGGATGAGTGTCTGGAGGGAGGTATGGATGAAACATTAAGGGAGTTCAGAGAAAGAGGGCTACTCGTGAATGAGAAGCCTGGTGGAGGTGTCAATGGCAGGTGGATCTCTTAGAACAACTAGGGCTTAAACACTCTGGAGACAGGCACGGCCCTAAGGCTGAGTGCAGAGCAGTAACAGCTTCTGAAGCTCCGGTTCCCTTTCTTTGTGGATCAGATGTCCAGCCAGAGCTCCATATTGACAAATCAGACATGGGACTTGATTGAAACTTCACTCAGTATCTGCCCTCATTCCTAATCTTCTCCTTGTCTAACCTGAAGTAGTAATTTCTTCAGGTTATTTTAGTTCACTCACTCAAAAGTCATTGCTGCCAGTGGGAACGATGAATAAATGGTGTCCATTTTCCCAATTCTTCCATATCTTCTTTATATACAAGGGAAGTTACCACTCAAGTTCCCAAGACCACAGGCCTTTTTGCAGCTGTGGCACGGCCCTGTCTGGATGTTGTGATGGTCAAGTTCTTTATGCTTTTGCACCCCTTGTTCGCATGATGGTCCTGCGCTGTCATCTACCTACTGGAGACTGGAAACTGTCTCCACGTTCTGTTGCCTAAACAGCAAACTGACGGACATGTCTTGAAGGCAGAGTAGGAAATGGAAAGGAGAAAATGAGACCTGGGTTTGGAGGATGGAACTTCCTGTCTGAACCGTTGAGCCTGCCAGCGGGTGTCAGCTTCCTTGGGAGACTAGACACCCCCACAGACACCCCAGGTTTTGAATGGATTCAACATTCCCACAAAGAACAGAATATCACACAAAATGGTAAGATGGCAAGATATTGAAGCAATTGAAAGCGCCAACAGGGAGAGATGCTCGCTCCAACACAACTAAAAATGGACCATGTATCTTAGACATGGAAATCACATGATAAGCATAGTTTTTAAGATGCAGAAGCATCTGATGATAATCGTTCAGAACCAGAAACGGGTTTGGCACATGTTGGATGCTTTACACGTGACATTAGTGTCGTCTTCAAACATAAAGGGTGACTTTACAGGACCTCGCTGCTACTGCCAACCTACTGACACCTGCCCTTCAAGGACTGGCATTTTCTTTTCTTTATGTATGTATGTATGTATGTATTGAATATAATTTATCATCAAGTTAGCTAACATACAGTGTATATGGTGTGCTCTTGGTTTTGGGGGTAGATTCCTGTGATTCATCGCTTCCATACAACACCCAGTAATCATCCTAACAAGTGCCCCCCTCAATGCCCATCACCCATTTTTCCCTCCCCCCCCCCCTCCTCATCAACTCTCAGTTTGTTGTCTGTATTTAAGAGTCTCTTCTGGTTTGCCTCCCTCCCTCTCTGTTTGTAACCATTTTTTCCCCTTCCCCTCCCCCATGTCTTCTGTTAAGTTTCTCAAGTTCCACATATGAGTGAAAACATAGGATATCTGTCTTTCTCTGACTGACTTATTTCACCTAGCATAATACCCTCCAGTTCCATCCACGTTGCTGCAAATGGCAGGATTTCATTCTTTCTCACTGCCAGGTAGTATTCCATTGTATGTATAAACCACATCTTCTTTATCCATTCGTCAGTTGATGGACATTTAGGCTCCTTCCATAATTTGGCTATTGTTGAAAGTGTGGCTATAAACATTGGGGTATATATGTCCCTATGCATCACCACCCCTGTACCCCTTGGGTAAATTCCTAGCAGTGTTATTGCTTAGTCATAGGGTATTTCTACTTTTAATTTTTTGAGGAAACTCCACACTATTTTCCACCAGTTTGCATTCCCACCAACATTGCAAGAGGGTTCCCGTTTCTCCACATCCATGAATGACTGGCATTTTCAAATAAACCTAGCTGGTACCACACTTCGACATAGTGCTAACTCAGCCATTCCTCAAACCATATGGTTTCGTCCCCATTTATGTATTTGGAATCCCTGCTGAACCCTCGTAAGCCATTTGATGGAAAACTGAAGCAACTGGCTTTTTGTAGTCACCAGACAACCTAATTACTGCACACTTTTATCATCGTTTCTGTATTTATGAATATATCTACCTGCCTTTATTGCCCATCAGTCATGTTGCAATAAGTCATTGTCGTGCCTGAATTCTTCCAAAATCTGTTTTCTGGAGGGGGAGTCATGGACGGACTTGGGTTTGCTCCTTTTGGTAAACCTGTACCTACCACATACCTTTGCTGAGGTGCTCCTCTGCCCACATCCCTTCTCCTCTCCGCCAGTGGGTTACTTCTCGTCACCCAGGCAGGCTTCCATCTGGATTGCTTCTAACCATCATCCCCACCCCACTCAACCTGGGCTCAAAGTGCTGCCTCTTTTTGGATGTGCAGAGAGAAATGTGGCTATGCTCTTAGACTCAGCTAACTGTGAATTTAGAACCTTGGAAATAATTACAAAACATTCTTCAAAATAAATTAGCATCCAGGTCGCCCTTCACTATCTATGAGAGCATTATGTGCTACTTCTGTGAAAGGGCATAAAATCCACATTTTTGTTTAAAAAAAAACGGGTCTACTTTTATGTAGCACCCAAATTTAATTATTCTTAAAGCATTTTAGGATCCCAGATGAAAGATGCTACCGCACTGTAAGTTCTAATATTATTTATTTCCCTAGTCATCAACATTAGTTGGTTTCTCCTTTCTTGAAACCTATTTATCATTTGTATAAATATAGTATTTGGGGGAGCTTCCTGCATTAGATCATCTCCTATCCTTTGAGTGCCCTTGACATTCACTGCACTTTCCCGGTGAGGCTTGCTGAGATATTAATGCAGTGGCCTCTCCTGTTTTAATGCCACTGGAAGGGCTTTAATGTTACTTACTGCTATCAAGATGAGTGTTGACAATTGGTTTTTTTGTTTTTGTCGTGTGTAGCACACTATTTTCTTTCTTACTGGGGTGACCAGACTTTTCTCCTGATGTCTATATTCATTCACAAATATTTAGTGTTGCCTCCTGTGGTGTGCTAGCCCTGGTGCTAGGTGCTGGGGCTGCCAAACATTTTCTGGGCCCTTAACCTTCTTCAAAAGCCGATGCAGAATGTGTGTCCTCTGAGAGGTTACATGTATCATGTTGTCTCCCACCCACCTGCCTGTGTAGTTTGGCAGACAGATGCTAAGGTAGCTCCCATGGTCCTGTCTCCTTGTATTCATGCCCTTCTGTAATCCCCTCCCTTTGAGTGTGGGAAGAATCTGTGACTTGCTTAACCAATAAAATATGGCAAAGGTGCCGGCATGTCACTTCCACGATCATGTTACATAAAGTTGTGATGTCTGTCTGGCTGAGGAAATCTTTCCCTTGCTGGCTTTGAGGATGTGAGCAGCCATGTTGGGGAGGTGCAAGCGACAAAGTAGTGAAGGTGGCCTCTGGCTGACAGCCAGAAAGAAATTGAGGTCCTCAGTCCAACACCCAAGAAGGAACCGAATGCTGCCAAAAACCATGAAATTTAGAGAGAGATTGTTCCCTGGTTGAGCCTTTGGATGGGGACTTATCCCTGGCCAATTTCCTTTTTTTCCTTTCTTTTCTTCCCTTTCTTTTCTTCCCTTTCTTTCTTTCTTTTTTCTTTCTTTCTTTCTCTTTCTTTCTTTCTTTCCTCCTTCTTTCCTTTCTCTCTCTCCTTCCTTCCTTCCCTCCTTTCTCTTCTTCCTTCCTTCCTTCCTTCCTTCCTTCCTTCTTTCCTTTCTTTCTTTCTCTCTCTCCTTCCTTCCTTCCCTCCTTTCCCTTTTCTTTCTTTCTTTCTTTCTTTCTTTCTTTCTTTCTTTCTTTCTTCTCTCTCTCCCTCCCTCCCTCCTTCCCTCCCTCCCTCCCTCCCTCCTTTCTTTCCTTCTTTTTTAAGAAAGCTCGACACATAGAGTGGGGCTTGAACTCACAATTCCGAGATCAAATGCTCTATTGACTGAGCCAGCCAGGAGTCCTCCTTGGCTGTTACCTTGATGGAAACTTTACAGAGGATGCAACTAAGCCATGCCCTGGCTCCTGACCTACAGAAACCATGAGATAATAAATGTGTATTATTTAAAACTGCTTAGTTTGTGGTAACATTGTTACACAAAGATAGAAAACTAATATATGTAGCTAATTTCTTCCTCTTCTAGGGACTCTATGCATATGGCACATAACTCTATTACTGTATTTAGATTGCACTGCAGTCTTTTTTTTTTTTTTTCCTGCCTGGCTTCCCCATATACAATAAAGACCATAATAGTAACAACTAAAGCAGAGTAGAATTGTACACTATATCTCATTGTGTAGAAGAGAGAAAAGCGGATCTGTATTATTTTCTCTAACTGTTCTCATCTTAGTCTCAGGCCCCACACTGCCGCTGGCTGTGTGCGCAGGTGAGGAGGGGGCGCTTAAACTTGCCGATGAAACAGAACTTTTTAAACTGTCCAGTTGCTTTGGTCTGTTTCTCTCCTTTCCAAGCTTTCCTCTTTTTCCCGGCCAAAATCATGTCAGGTGTAGGGAGGCTTCTACATCCCCATGGCCATGGGGGAGGAGAGCTAGCTCACATGAGAGTCCTGTGCTGTTCTGTGTGTCTGTGCTGGCCTCCTCAGCATTGTATGTCATTCCAACTTGTCTCCAGGCATCCTGCAGGCATCTGCAGCATGCTGAGGTCTGCCGCGGACATGACTCGTGGCCTACTCAGCCTGATCAGGAACCATTAGACTTCTTTTTGCTGACTGAGTTCCACATTGGCCTTTGTTTACTCTGTAGATGCTCCGATTCTCTTCCACGTTCTTCATCCAGTACTGGCCTGGAGTGTCTATTCCAGTGGTCTCTGCTTTGTGTCACTTTGACAACAGTCACCCCAGGTCTGTGGCAGTCCTTCTGGTGATCAGTGGCCCACCAGCTTCTGTGTCACCCACTGGAGAGCCCAGTGGGTCCTGTGAATTCCTTTCATGCTACAAAGGAAGCAAGGGGGGCAGGGGTTGCTCAGGACTCTTTCTGCCCCACCTTGCAAGGGACACCCTGTGAAATGGCTTTCTCACGTGGTCCCAAAGAAGGCGAAGTGGCACAAACCCCACTTTCTGCTTCTCTCTTACTCCTTGTTATGATCTTAAGGCCTGTGTTAGGTCTGAGTCTGAGAGGTTCCAATACAGTCTTCTCTTTACCACCTTCTCTCCAAATCTCTCTCCCTCACCATCACCCCTCCTTATTCTGATTTAGATTCAGATGCCTCATTCTGTTTGGAGGGACTCTCCCTATGTCATCTCCTTCTGCTCTCCTTCCCCACCCTAAGTGGGACTTGCTCTTCTCTTCCCTGGAACACTAAGCCTCATGGCTTAGACTTGGTGGTATATAGGCTGCAGGAAAAGAAATGGCTTACCAATTAAGAAAGATGCATCATGAGTTAAAAAAATTTTTTTAAAAACATTTATTTATTTTTGAGAGAGAGAGAGGCAGAGCATGAGCAGAGGAGGGGGAGAGAGAGGGGGAGACACAGAATCTGAAGCAGGCTCCAGGCTCTGGGTTGTCAGCACAGAGCTCGACGTGGGGCTTGAACTCTCGAACTGTGAGACCATGACCTGAGCCGAAGTCAGACACTCCACCAACTGAGCCACCCAGGCGCCCCAATGCATCATGGGTTTTTATTTAAAAATCATGCCATACGGGGCACCTGGGTGGCTCAGTCGGTTGAGCGGCCGACTTCGGCCCAGGTCATGATCTTGCAGTCCGTAAGTTCGAGCCCCGCGTCGGGCTCTGTGCTGACAGCTCAGAGCCTGGA
Source organism: Lynx rufus (assembly GCF_022079265.1). Lineage (NCBI taxonomy): Eukaryota > Metazoa > Chordata > Mammalia > Carnivora > Felidae > Lynx > Lynx rufus. Next base: position 118,612,099 of record NW_025814856.1, on the reverse strand, counting down.
GCCTGTTTCAGATTCTGTGTCTCCCTCTCTCTGACCCTCCCCCGTTCATGCTTTGTATCTCTCTGTCTCAAAAATAAATAAACGTTAAAAAAAAATTAAAAAAAAAATCATGCCATAATGCCAAAGATGAATATAGTTCACTCCACTGAAATTAAAAGCTTATGTTCGACAAGAGGTTCCGTAAAGAGACTGAAAGGACAGGTCACAAATCGGGAGAAAATATTTGCACACATATAACTGACAAAAGGTTAGCATCCAGAATCTACAAAGTGTGCCTAAGAAGGGGGGTGGGCAAATTATCCAATAGAAAAAAACGCACAGGACACAAACAGGAATTCTACAGAAGAAGCATGAATGGCCAATAGACATATAAGCAGCTGTTGAATTTTCTTAGTACTCTGAGAGATGGAAATTAAAACCATGGTGAGATGCTACGTGTATATATATATATATATATATATACACACACATACATATATGTATATACACACATACATATATTTTATGTATATATACACACATACATATATACACACACATACATATATATATACACATATATATGTGTATATATATATGTATGTGTGTGTATATATATATATATATATGTATATAAAATAGCGAGAATATGAGTCTGACAATGTTTGGTGTTGGGTACATTGCAGAATTTGATGTATGGGATGGGAGTACAGGTTGGTACAACCACTTTAGAAAGCAACTTAGGGTGTGTGTCCCGTCCATGAACTAACACTAAACCATCCTGCACACCGAGAAAACTGATCTGAGGATTCATACAACCATCTGCACAACCTGAACCACAGAATTCAGCAGGTATGCGGCGCAGAGAGGTGAACTGGGGGAGAGAGAAACTGCCAAGGGCAGGGAGCTATTTTTGCCGTGGAGAAAGGACGGAGATTGGGGGGGCGGGGAATACGGGAAAAGCATGTCCCCAAAAGCAGCCGGAGGGAAAGTGGAAAAGTGTAAACAGCCACAGGGACCGAACTAAAAAGGGAGAAAGGAGAAAGGAGAGGGTTTAACTTCCATTAAGACTGTAAACAGGCGAGGGCAGAGTCTGAAATGCCGCAGCTCCATACCTGGCGGTGCTCTGGTGGGAAGGGCGAATCCCCAGGAGCAGAGTGGGGTCTGGGCGGTCCTCCGGCCACACGGGACAGGTGGTTCCCTTGCTGGGAGGACATCTGGTGGAGACTGTGGCCGCCCGGTCCCAGCAGACCCCAGAGAACAACCACATTCGCTGGTGCTGGAACAGGGTCGTTGTGGGTGAAGCCTGATGCCAGATGTGCGTTGTGATTTTCCATAATCCCTGAAACGCTGCTGCTAGACTATCTCGCGAACTTTTTCTGGGTCGGGCTGGCACCCAGCCGCAGTCTCAGGACATCAGCAGCAGCACGGACCGCAAACGTTCCTGGGTGCGGCCAGCACACGGCCATTGCTCGGTGAGACCCTCCACAGAGGGGCGGAGCGTGTCAAAGCCGCAGTCCCTCAGAAGTCAGGGGCCAGGGAAAACAGCCGCACGGGAGATAAAACTCACCCGGGAGGTGCTGCCTGGGGCGTGGTCACGGATTGTGTGAAAGCGAGGAGTGGACAGAAGCAGAAGACTAAGGACAAGTGCGCCATTGCTGATCCAGGAGAACAGGGTTCCCATACTGGTGGCTGGACAGCTGGGTGGACACCATTTTAACGCTCCCGCGCATGCGCATACGCACCTGCAAACGCCACATCCACCCCGGTAGGCTAACAGCGCCATCTAGTGGAGAGCGGAGTCGTTACATGAAGCCCCACCCAACTGGGCCAACTCCGCTCTTCAGGAACACAAGTCTCTCCGCCTGCTTAGTTTATGGACTATTAAGTGCTTCATAGATTGACTTCTAGGAGAAAACGAAGTAATTTCAGTCGTATTTCAGTCTGTTTGCCCGTCCATCTATTTAATTCTCTTTCTTTTTTTTCTCTTTTTCATTTCTTTCTTTTTCTTGAATACAGAAAGAGAAAACATTCATTTTTATTTTCCATTTTTATTAAAGATGTTTTTCTTTAAATTTTTCTACTATATTATTTACTGTTGTGTAAAGTTTTTTAAATTCTATTTTACTTCCATCATTTCATTTTAGTCTACTTCAGTGTATTCATTTTTTTCAAATTTTCAAATGATTTCCTTTTTTTTCCTTTCCCCTTTTTTCTCTAACCTATCAAGCCCCTTTCAACACCCAGACCAAAACACACCTAGGATCTAGCATCATTTATTTGATTTGTGTGTGTGTGTTTAATTTTTTAATTTTAATATTTTTTAATTTTAATTTTTTTTACCTCATTAATTCCTTGTCTCCCTTCAAAACGACAAAACGAAGGAATTCACCCCAAAAGAAAGAGTAGGAAGAAATGACAACCAGAGACTTAACCAACACAGATACAAGCAAGATGTCTGAACCAGAATTTAGAATCACGATAATAAGAATACTAGCTGGAGTCGAAAATACATTAGAATCATTTTCTGTGGAGCTAAAAGAAGTAAAATCTAGTCAGGATGAAATAAAAAATGCTCAGTGCAACCACTGAGTTCCAATCTCGAATGGAGGCCATGGCGGCAAGGATGTATGAGGCAGAACAGAGAATCAGCAATATAGAGGACAAACTTATGGAGAATAATGAAGCAGAAAAAAAGAGGGAGATAAAGGCAAAAGAGCATGATTTAAGAATTAGAGAAATCAGTGACTCATTAAAAAGGAACAACATCAGAATCATAAGGGTCCCAGAAAAGGAAGAGAGAGAAACAGGGGTAGAAGGGCTATGTGAACAAATCAAAGCAGAAAACTTTCCTAACCTGGGGAAAGTCACAGACATCAAAATCCAGGAAGAACAGAGGACTCCCATTAGAGTCAACAAAAACTGACCATCAACAAGGCATATCATAGTCAAATTCACAAAATACTCAGGCGAAGAGAGAATCATGAAAGCAGTAAGGGAAAAAAAAGGCCTTAACCTACAAGGGAAGACAGATCAGGTTTGCAGCAGACCTATCCACAGAAACTTGGCAGGCCAGAAAGGAGTGGCGGGATATATTCAGTGTGCTGAATCAGAAAAATATGTAGCCAAGAATTCTTTATCCAGCAAGGCTGTCATTCAAAATAGAAGAAGAGATAAAAAGTTTCCCAGACAAACAAAAATTAAAGGAGTTTGTGACCACTAAACCAGCCCTGCAAGAAATCTTAAGGGGGACTCTCTGAGGGGAGAAAAGATTAAATAAATAAATAAATAAATACCAAAAGCAACAAAGATTAGAAAGGACCAGAGAACACCACCAGAAACTCCAACTCTGTAAGCATCATAATGGCAATAAATCCATATCTTTCAGTACTCACTCTAAACATCAATGGACTCAATGGTCTAATTAAAAGACATAGGGTAATAGAATGGATAAGAAAACAAGATCCATCTATATGCTATTTACAAGAGACCCACATTAGACGTAAAGACACCTTCAGATTCAAAGTAAGGGGATGAAGAATCATCTATCATGCTAATGGTCAACAAAAGAAAGCCGGAGTAGCCATACTTATATCAGACAATCTAGACTTTAAAATAGACTGTATCAAGAGATGAATAAGGGCATTATATCATAATTAAGGGGTCTATTCACCAAGAAGACCTAACAATTGTAAACATTCATGCGCCAAATATGGAAGCACCCAAATATATAAATCAATTAATCACAAACATAAAGAAACTCATTGATAGTAATACCTAATAGTAGGAGACTTCAACATCCCACTCACAGCAATGGACAGTTCATCTAATCAAAAAATCAACAAAGAAACAATGGCTTTGAATGACACACTGGACCTGATGGACTTAACAGATATATTCAGAACATTTCATCCTAAAGCAGCGGAATATACATTCTTCTCTAGTGCACATGGAACGTTCTCCAGAATAGACCACATACTGGACCACAAATCAGCCCTCAGCAAGTACAAAAGGATCGAGATCATACCATGCATATTTTCAGACCACAACACTATGAAACTCGAAATCAATCACAAGAAAAAATTTGGAAAGGTAACAAATACTTGGAGACTAAAGAATATCCTACTAAAGAATGAATGGGCTAACCAAGAAGTTAAAGAGGAAATGAAAAAGTATATGGAAGCCAATGAAAATGATAACACCACAACCCAAAACCTCTGGGACGCAGCAAAGGTGGTCATAAGAGGAAAGTATGTAGCAATCCAGGCCTTCTAAAGAATGAAGAAAGATCTCAGATACACAACCTAACCTTACGCCTTAAGAAGCTGGAAAAAAAGGGGCGCCTGGGTGGCGCAGTCGGTTAAGCGTCCGACTTCAGCCAGGTCACGATCTCGCGGTCTGTGAGTTCGAGCCCCGCGTCGGGCTCTGGGCTGATGGCTCAGAGCCTGGAGCCTGTTTCCGATTCTGTGTCTCCCTCTCTCTCTGCCCCTCCCCCGTTCATGCTCTGTCTCTCTGTGTCCCAAAAATAAATAAACGTTGAAAAAAAAAAATTAAAAAAAAAAAAAAAAAAAAAGAAGCTGGAAAAAAAAACAGCAAATAAAACCCCAAACCAGCAGAAGACAGGAAATAATAAAGATTAGAGCAGAAATTAATGCTATCGAAACCAAAAAAAAAACAAAACAAACAAACAAAAACAAAACAAAACAACAAAAAAACCAGTAGAACAGATCAATGAAACCAGAAGCTGGTTCTTTGAAAGAATTAACAAAATTGATAAACCACTAGCCAGTTTGATCAAAAAGAAAAAGGAAAGGACCCGAATAAATAAAATCAAGAATGAAAGAAGAGAGATCACAACCAACACAGCAGAAATAAAAACAATAATAAGAGAATTTTATGGGCAATTATATGCCAATAAAATGGGCAATATGGAAGAAATGGACAAATTCCTAGACACATATACACTACAAACACTGAAACAGGAAAAACTAGAAAATTTGAACAGACCCATAACCAGTGAAGAAATTGAATTAGTAATCAAAAATCTGCCAAAAAACAAGAGTCCAGGGCCAGATGGCTTTCCAGGGGAATTCTACCAAACATTTAAGGAAGAGTTAACAGCTATTCTCTTGAAGCTGTTCCAAAAAATGGAAATGGAAGGAAAACCTCCAAACTCCTTCTATGAAGCCAGCATTACCTTGATTCCAAAACCAGACAGAGACCCCACTAAAAATGAGAACTATAGACCAATTTCCCTGATGAACATGGATGCAAAATCCTCAACAAGATATTAGCCAACTGGACCCAAAAATACATTAAAAAAATTATGTGCCATGACCAAGTGGGATTTATACCTGGGATGCAAGGCTGGTTCAATATCCGCAAAATGATCAATACAATTTATCACATCAATAAAAGAAAGGACAAGAACCATATGATCCTCTCAATAGATGCAGAGAAAGCATTTGACAAAAGACAGCATCCTTTCTTTATAAAAACTCTCAAGAAAGTAGGGATGGAGGGATCATACCTCAAGATCATAAAAGCCATATATGAAAGACCCAATGCTAATATCATCCTCAATGGGGAAACACTGAGAGCTTTCCCCCTAAGGTCAGGAACAAGACAGAGATGTCTACTCTCACCACTGTTATTCAACATAGTATTGGAAGTCTTAACCTCTGCAATCAGACAACACAAAGAAATAAAAGGCATCCAAATTGCCCAGGAGGAGGTCAAACTTTCACTCTTTGCAGATGACATGATACTCTATACGGAAAACCCAAAAGATTCTACAAAAAACTGCTAGAACTGATTCATGAATTCAGCAAAGTTGCAGGATATAAAATCAATGCACAGAAATCGGTTGCATTCCTATACACCAACAATGAAGCAACAGAAAGAGAAATCAAGGAATCGATCCCATTTACAATTGCACCAAAACCCATAAAATACCTAGGAATAAATATAACCAAAGAGGTGAGAAATCTATACACTGAAAACTACAGAAAGCTTATGAAAGAAATTGAAGAAGACACTAAAAAATGGGAAAAGATTCCATGCTCCTGGATAGAAAGAACAAACATTGTTAAAATGTCGATACTACCCAAAGCAATCTACATATTCAATGCAATCCCTATCAAAATAACACCAGCATTCTTTTTTTTTAAATGTTTTATTTTATTTTTGACAGAGAGACAGAGCATGAACGGGAGAGGGGCAGAGAGAGAGAGGGAGACACAGAATCCAAAGCAGGCTCCAGGCTCTGAGCTGTCAGCACAGAGCCTGACGCGGGGCTCGAACTCACAGACCGCGAGATCATGACCTGAGCCGAAGTTGGATGCTCAACCGACTGAGCCACCCAGGTGCCCCGAACACCAGCATTCTTCACAGAGCTAGAACAAATAATCCTAAAATTTGTATAGAACCAGTAAAGACCCTGAATAGCCAAAGCAATCTTGAAAAAGAAAACCAAAGCAGGAGGCATCACAATCCTGGTCTTCAAGCTATACTACAAAGCTATAATCATCAAGACAGTATGGCACTGGCACAAAAACAGACACTCAGATCAGTGAAACAGAATAGAGAACTTGGAAATGGACCTACAAACATATGGCCAACTGACCTTTGACAAAACAGGAAAGAATATCCAATGGAAAAAGACAGTCTCTTCAGCAGGTGGTGCTGGGAAAACTGGACAGCGACATGCAGAAGAATGAACCTAGACCACTTTCTTACACCATACACAAAAATAAACTCAAAATGGATGAAAGACCTCAGTGTAAAACAGGAAGCCATCAAAATCCCCGAGGAGAAAGCAGGCAAAAACCTCTTTGATCTTGGCCACAGCAACTTCTTACTCAACACGTCTCTGGAGACAAGGGAAACCAAAGCAAAAATGAACTATTGGGATCTCATCAAAATAAAAAGCTTCTGCACAACGAAGGAAACAATCAGCAAAACTAAAAGGCAACCAACAGAATGGGAGAAGATATTTGCAAACGACATATCAGATAAAGGGTTAGTATCCAAAATCTACAAAGAACTTATCAAACTCAACACCCAAAAAACAAATAATCCAGTGAAGAAATGGGCAAAAGACACGAATAGACAGTTCTCCAAAGAAGACATCCAGATGGCCGTCCAACACATGAAAAGATGCTCAACATCACTCCTCATCAGGGAAATACAAATCAAAACCACAATGAGATACCACCTTACACTGGTCAGAATGGCTACCATTAGCAACTCAGGCAACAACAGATGTTGGCAAGGATGCAGAGAAAGAGGATCTCTTTTGCACTGCTGGTGGGAACCCAAGCTGGTGCAGCCACTCTGGAAAACAATATGGAGGTTCCTCAAAATATTAAAAATAGAACTACCCTACGACCCAGCAATTGCACTACTAGGTATTTATCCAAGGGATATAGGTGTGCTGTTTCAAAAGGGCACATGCACCCCAATGTTTACAGCAGCACTATCAACAATAGCCAAAGTATGGAAAGAGCCCAAGTGTCCGTCAACTGATAGTTGGATAAAGAAGTGTGGTATGGGAGCTCCTGGGTGGCTCAGTTGATTGAGCATCCGACTTCTGCTCAGGTCATGAATTTGCAACTTGTGAGTTCAAGCCCTGCATTGGGCTCTGTGCTGACAGCTCAGAGCCTGGAGCCTGCTTCGGATTCTGTGTCTCCCTCTCTCTCCACCCCAACCCACTCGCATTCTGTCTCTGTCTCTCTCAAAAATAAATAAACATTAAAAAAATTATAAAAAAAAAAAGAAGTGTGGTATGTATATACAATGGAGTATTACTCGGCAATCAAAAAGAATGAAATCTTGCCATTTGCAACTACGTGGATGGAACTGGAGGGTATTATGCTAAGTGAAATGAGTCAGTCAGAGAAAGACCAATATCATATGACTTCACTCACATGAGGACTTTAAGAGACAAAATAGATGAACATAAGGGAAGGGAAACAAAAATAATATAAAAACAAGCAGGGGGACAAAACATAAGAGACTCTTAAATATGGAGAGCAAACAGAGGGTTACTGGAGGGGTTGTGGGAGGGGGGATGGGCTAAATGGGTAAGGGACACTAAGGAATCTACTCCTGAAATCATTGTTGCACTCTATGCTAACTAATTTGGATGTAAATTAAAAAAATAAAATAAAAAAAAAAAAAGAAAAGAAAGCAACTTGGCATTACCTAAGTAAAGTTGAATATGTGCACTCCAGCAATTTCACTCCTAGGTGGGTCCTGAGAAATTCTTGCACCTGTGCACCAGAACCCATGCAGAAGAATGTTCACAGCAAAGATCTGGAAACGATTCAAATGACCATCAACATGAGGGTGGATAAATAAATAAGTTGTGGTATACGCATTCAACAGAGTACCATTCAGCAGTGAAATGAAATTAATGGGCTCCAGTTACACAGGTCAATATGGATGCACCCCCAAAACACATTGTTGAGTGAAGAAAAGGAAAGCCACAGCACGAGAGAGAAAAGGCAACCTGAGTTCTCATCGACAGGTCAAAACCAGACAAACCAAGCAATACAGACTTTCAGACGGAGGGCTAGGAGCTCTGGCAGCAGGGTAACAGCAACAGCTTCATAACAGAAGGACGCTTTAAAACAAAAATATATTTTTTATTCCTAGATCTTATTTTTTTTAGAGCTGTTTTGGATTCAAGGAAAAATCGGGCAGAGAGTGCAGAAATCCCATATCACCACCCCTCCACTGCCAGTTTCCCCTATTATTAACGTCTTCATTAGCGTAGTACATTTGCAACATTTGTTACAGTTAATGAACCAATATTGTTACCTTTATTACTAAGCCCACGGGTTTATGGGAAGGTTCTCTGCTGTACAGTTCTGTGGGTTTGGCCAGAAAGCTAATGGCTTGTACCCACCATTTCAGGGTCTTACTGAATAGTTTTACTACCCTAAAAATCTTCTGTGCTCACCCTATTCACTCCTGCCTCCCTCTAACCCCCGGTCACCAGTGATCTTTTTTCTGTCTTCACAGAATTGTTTTTTCCAGAATGTCGTATGGTTGGAATCACACAGGATGTAGCCTTTTCACATCGGCTTCTTTCACTTAGTGATATGCACGTAAATATCCTTCAGGTATTTTTTTATGACTTGATGGCTGCTTTTTTTTTTTTTTTTTTTTGTAATCCTAAACAGTATTCCATTGTCTGGATGTGTCACAGCTTATTTATCCACTCATCTGGTGAAGGACATCTCGATTGCTTCCAAGTTTTGACAGTCATGAAGAGCACTGCTATGAACATCCATGTGCAGGTTTTTGTGTGGACATAAGTTTCCAACTCCTTTGGGTAAGGGCTAAGGAGTCTAATTTGGTATGAAGGTGCCAACCTGTCTTCCAAAGTGGCTGTACCATATAGCGTGCCCACCAACAGTGCATTTGTGTTCTGACGCTCCGCTTCTGGGCCAGCTTTTGGTGTTGTCAGTGTTTCGCATTTTTGCCATTCGTGTGGTATCTCATTGTTGTAAGTTGCAATTCTCCCATGATATATGATGTTGAGCATTTTCTTATATGCTTATTTATCATTTGTATATCTTTTTTGGTGATGTTCAACCCACTTTGAAAGTAGGTCGTTTATTTTCTTACCTGTGAGAGTTCTGTGTGTATTTTGGATAATAGTCCTTTATCAGCTGTCTTTTGCAAATCTTTTCTCTAAGTCTGTGGCTTGTCTTCTTCTTTTCTCCTGATGCCGTCTTTCACAGAGCAGACGTTTTAAATTTTAATCAAGCTCAGCTTATCAACTCCTATGTTCATGGATCATGCCTTTGGTGTTGTATCCAAAGAGGCATCACCATATCACCATACCCAAGGTCGTCTATATTTTCTCCTGTATTATCTTCTAGGAGTTTTGCATTTTACATTTAGGGTCTATAACCCATTTGAGCTAGTTTTTTGTGAAGAGTAGGAGGTCTGTGTCTAGATTAGAGGTGTTTTTTTTTTGGTTTTTTTTTTTTTGCATATGGATGTCTAGCTGTTCAGCACCATTTGCTGAAAAGACTACCTTTCCTCCATTGCACTGCCTCTGCTCCTTCGTCAGAGATCAGTGTGGGACTATTTCTGGATTCTCTATATTCTCTGCCATGGGTCCAGTTGTCTGTCCTTTCGCCAACACCACACTGTCTGATTCCTGTAACTTTATCGTAAGTCTTGAAGTTCGTAAGTGTCAGTCCTTCAATACCAGGTTCTTCAATATCATAGTGGCTATTCTGGACCTTTTGCCTTTCTCCATATAAAGTTTAGAATCAGTTTGTTGATATCCTCAAAATCTGAAAATAATTTTAAATGTAAATTTTCTAATTAGAGATACCCGCTGTCTTTTCACAGGAGGCTTTTATATACCTTTTGCGGGGCGCCTGGGTGGTGCAGTCGGTTAGGCGTCCGACTTCAGCCAGGTCACGATCTCGCGGTCCGTGAGTTCGAGCCCCGCGTCGGGCTCTGGGCTGATGGCTCAGAGCCTGGAGCCTGTTTCCGATTCTGTGTCTCCCTCTCTCTCTGCCCCTCCCCCGTTCATGCTCTGTCTCTCTCTGTCGCAAAAATAAAATAAAAACGTTGAAAAAAAAATTATATACCTTTTGCATTTTCACATTTGTGGCATCTTAGGGAACATTTTCTTCTGGAAGTTACATGGTTAGTGTCACTGCTTTAGAAATGTAGATTCTAGGGGCACCTGGGTGGCTCAGTTGGTTAAGTGTCCGACTTTGGCTCAGGTCATGATCTTGCAGTTTGTGAGTTTGAGCCCTGCGTCGGGCTCTTAGAGCAGGGAGCCTGGAGCCTGCTTTGGATTCCGTGTCTCCCTCTTTCTCTGCCTCCCCCCCTCCCCCTCCCCCACGCACACTCCGTCTCTCTCTCTCTCTCTCTCTCTCTCCCTCTCAACAATAAACGCTTAAAAAAATGTAGATTCCAGGGGTGCCTGGGTGACTCAGTCAGTTAAGCATCTGACTCTTGATTTCAGCTCAGGTCATGATCTCACAGTTCATAGGTTCGAGCCGTGCATCAGGCTCTGCACTGACAGTGTGGAGCCTGCTTGGGGTTCTCTCTCTCTCCCCGCTTGTGTGTTCTCTCTTTCTCTCAAAATAAATAAATAAACTTTTTTAAAAATGTAGATTCTATGGTCTATAGTGGAGATAATGCTTTCGTACAAGGTTAGCACATTAAAAAGAATTTTTTAAGATTTTTAATTGTGGTAAAAGGCACATAACATAAAACTCACCATCCTAACCATTTTTGTGAACCGTTAATAACATTAAATGCGTTCATACTGTTGTGCAACAAATCTCTGGAGCTATTTGCATCTTGCAGAACTGAAACTTTACACTCATTGAAGGGCAAATTTCCACTCTCCTCTCCCCCGGCCCCTGGCAACTTCCATTCTACTTTTTTTTTTTTTTAATTTTTTTTTAAATGTTTTTATTTACTTTTAAGACAGAGAGAGACAGAGCATGAGCAGGGGAGAGGCAGAGAGAGAGGGAGACACAGAATCTGAAGCAGGCTCCAGGCTCTGAGCTGTCAGCACAGAGCCCGATGCGGGGCTCGAACTCACGGACTGTGAGATCGTGACCTGAGCTGAAGTCGGAGGCTTAACTGACTGAGCCACCCAGGCGCCCCTCCATTCTACTTTCTATCTCTATGAACCTGGCTACTCTAGGTACCTCATATAAATGGGATCTTACAGCGTTTGTCTTTTTATGATTGGCTTACTTCACTTAGAGTAATATCCTTGAGGTTATTTTAGGTTGTAGCATGTGACAGTCTTTCCTTCCTTTTTAAGGCTGCCAATATATCATTGTATGCATATACCACATTTTGTTCATGCAGGCATCCACCGATGGAGTCAACTTGAATACATGGTAAAGTGGAGTGTGTGAGCGATCTGCTCACTCTGCCTCGACTGTGGCAGACGTGGCTTAGGGAGGGTGTGGAAGGAAAGAGTAGCTTGAACCCAGCACCGAGAGGTGTTGCCCCATGTTGGACGCTACAACCAATTCAGTGTAAGAAATTGGACAGAATCAAGATCAACAGGAAAAGAAGTCTTGAGACGCATAGTGTTTTGCTCTATTTTTGACCATGGAAAAAGACAGAGGAACATTTTGAGGGGCTGTGGGAAGAGGGGTTAGTGATGGGTTGTGCTCTCTTCAGGTTGTGAAGGTTGTGACCTCACCAGTGGTATCTCCATATTGCTATAGAGTTTACTAAGACAATTGTACTTATACACTGTACAAAAGCACTTGAATGTATGATTAACTCTATTAGTAATTCCAGGATGTAATCATTTAGTCGGTGACAATTCCAGGCATGGCTTTGGATATGTGGATTGAACTAAGACTAGATTATGTCTAAATAAACAAAAGCTGAATATCAAGTAGAGTCTGAATCTTTAGGACAATGATATTGTTAGCTCTCATATGCTTAATTTCAGAGTAAGTTTTGAAAATTCAATGAATAAATAATAATATCCACAAGAAGAACAATGAAGGTTACAAGGTTCGCCGACTGCCAAATAGGAGTGCGACTGGCATTCCGATGTGTAAAATAAGATGCTGTCTGAAGCAAGTTCAAGTAGCTGAAAACAATCTATGTTGAAGAAAGAAATCTAAACCCAAAGTACCTGGTTTAAAATATTGGAAAAGAAGTCATCGCTCTCGGGGAATGGAAGACAAATACAAAGATCATCATAAACGTGACATTGAGCCAGACCAGTGGTCCACGGTCTGTCGGCCCAAAATTCTGTCGGTGCAGTGACTCTGTGGGGTGTTTTGTGGCAGGTCAGGGTTGGCCCTGGGCTCCCACATTACCCAGTTATCGAACTGTCATCTATGAATGGATATAAACGTCTACTTCGTTTTTCACTTTGTGTCCGCTTTGGTGTAATGCTTTCTATGGGTAATACTCACCTTGTATTGAAGCAAAAGCTAGGGTTTTCAAGTTTTAAATCACCTCCTCACATTTTAGAGTCTTGGGATTTAGAGAACAGATCTTTGATCCACATAACTGTCTCTTCCATGGTTTTTGAACTTTGCTCTTACACATTCTTGGCTTTAACATTCAAGCCCTCTGTTTGTCTGATGTGTAGGACTCACACCACCCCCCTGACTGCTTTGGTTTCTTCTCTCTGTTTCCTCTCCAGCTCTTCGGCATCTTCCTTGAGGTCTAACTGCAGAAATCTTTGCAGTTTTTCCAGGTGATGATGCATTATGACTTTGTATAAAGTCAGGGAGAGCCAATGCCAGCTAATACCCCTCCCAGTGTATCACAGGATGAAATGAGACCATGTATAGGCAAGCATAAGGAAATCTATTTTTTTCTGATTTAAAAATTAATATATGTTCACTGGGGGGAAAAAGGTATAAAAGGAATATGTTATGAGAAGCAAAATTCCTAGCATTAATGACTGGAGCTTGGTTATACTCCTGTAGATTTCTCCCGCCTCTTCTCTGGCTAATAACATGTAATACAATTGCAAAGAGGAGACCATTCTACTAGTGTATTTTCTCTTGTTTCATTCATTTGCTACATTGTGACATCTTTCCAGGTCAGTGCGCAGAGAGCTACCACATTCTTTCTCATGCCTCAGTGGGATCCCAATTGCATGGGTGCCCCATAAATTGGTTAATCCATTTCATAGCGGTGGCCATGTTAGCTTGGTTCCAAGTTTTTCTTTTAGCCTCTTTCCAATTTTTCCTTTTTGAAACAAAGCTTCAACTAACAGCATTGTGTTATGACATTTGTACATACTTGAGTGATGATTTCTATATACCCCTAGGACAGGAGCTGCTGGTGGAAGGAAGGCATACTTAAATTTTGATGGAGGGTTTGGGCCTGTCCCACTCTCTTTCCTAAACCTTTTCGTAAGTAATGTTAAAACGAGCTCCAAACTTCCTGAGGATTATTTTCTAAACTCTTCCTTTTGGAGTATCCAAAGAAGTACCTGGATGTTCTTGACATTTCTCTTGAGTGGAGTGAGGTCCTGGTGATTTTTTTCCTTCCTTCTCTATCCATAACAGTGACTGTCTCTGATCACCCTTTCACACTGTACTTCCTGCGTGCCTTCCTGTTTGTTACTTAGAACTGTGTCTAGTGATTCCTCTTTCCTTGTAGCTTTTGAAACTACCTGTACTTGGAAGTTATCATTTCAATCTCTGTCCCATGTGACGCTGGCTGAGCTTACCCACTGACGGAACTGACTGCTGCGACAGGTGTAATTGAGAAGGTACTGGGAGGATTTCTCCCCAAACCTACCTTGTACCTTCATTCATTTAATAAATATTAAGCACTTAAAAAATTTTTTTTAATATTTATATTTGAGAGAGAGAGAGAGAGAGACAGAGCATGAGTGGGGGAGGGGCAGAGAGAGAGGGTGGCATAGAATCCAAGGCAGGCTCTAGGCTCTGAGCTGTCAGCACAGAGCCCTACATGGGGTTCGACTCATGAACCGCGAGATCATGACCTGAGCCTAAGTCGGATACTTAATCAATTGAGCCACCCAGGCGCCCAGTATTAAGCATTTTCTATGTGCTTAATATAAACTGAGATGTAGCAATGAATAAGACAGGCCAAATCCTTGCTTGCATAGAGCTTGCACTCTAGTGGGTGTTTTTTGGGAGATGGAGCAGGAGGGGAGATGGATATGCAAGCCTGGGGGGTCTAAATGGTGCCAGCATGATGGAAGTACTAAAAAGTGTACTGTGGCAGAGCGTGATTGGGAGGGTATTTTACATCAGGAGATGATATTTGGATTAACAGATAAGTGATACAAAGTGATACAAAGAAGCTAGCCACATGGCAAGCCCAGGTAAGGTCGCTCCAGGCAAAGGGCAAAGCAAGTGCAAAGGCCCTGAGGCAGGACCAGTTTGGACCATGCAGAGAACTGAAAGGAAAGCAGTGGCTAGAGCAGAGTTCGTGAGGGCTGGAAAGACAGGAGATGAGAACAGAAAGGTGGTGAGGCCAGATCAGGTAGGGCCTTGGGGTCAATATAAGAAGTTTGGATTTTATGTCCAGTGCAATGGGAAGCCATTAAAGGAGAGTATCATCTAATTTATGTTTTTAAGAGGCCGTTCCGGCTGCTGTGTAGGGAATAGATTATGGAGAGGCAAGCAAGGGATCAAGGACTAGTTGGGAGGACATTTCCAGTCCAGATGTAATATGATGATGGCTTAGACTAGGAGATGGAGAGAAGTGTATGGGTTTGCAATATATTCTGAAGGCAGAGCAGACAGACTTGGTGGTGGGTTAGACATAGAGGGTGAATTAGGAAAAGGATCTTGAACACCACCTACATTTTTGGTTTGATACCTGAATGGATGCTGGATGTTATTTACTGAGATGGAAGACAAGGAACTGGTTGTGGGGAAAAGATTAAATTTTGTTTAGGTCAGAAGGATCAAGGAGGCTGTGGGTCTGGAACTCAGACTCAGTTTATGTCACATGTGCCAGGAGCTGGGCTCTATCATATAAAGCTCATAGCTGTAACATAATGCTTGAACGAAAGAAGATACTTCTTAAGTGCTTAATGGATTAAATTGTCCTCATTAAAATGTAAATATGCCCCCAAAGTGATAACTCATTGTGTGTTGTTAGTCATTAACACCTTAGTATGAATTTACATGTTCATTTTATAACAATGATTCGAAAGCTACTGCTTAAAAAGGAGATACTAAAAAAGACTTTGGGAGCACTAGACTCCTTTGAAGGTATAGGCTGAGCCTTGTGGGTATCCTCAGAAGGGAGGGGAGGAAGGCTGCTAAAAAAAAAAAAGGCAAAACCCACAAATTATAGAAATGTTAATTTTGCCTAGGGCTGTTACCATTCCTTCATTTTCAGTCAAAGTAGTCTTTTTAAAATATATAATTGCTGTCTGCCTTGTTAAAAAAAACCAACTAATTTTATCTAACATTTCCAGTTGATTTTTTTTTATTCTAGTAAGCTGTTCTATTGCATAGTTGTATTATGATTTTTTTTTTTGGTAACATATAGAATTTCTACCTACAGAGATTCATAAAATGCTTTGCTTGCTTGAGAATCCTGTTGTATAGTATTACAATTAAAACCTGACTAACTAGTTCTCCATGAGCTAGTGCTGTATGTTACCATCTCGCTTTTTGAGGAAACCATCTTTTCTAAGCACTGAATACTCACTCAGTGACAGATGGTGTGTTTAGCACTCAGTTCTGGGTTCCTTGAGGACAACAATGGGGCTTTATCTCAAAGACTCTGGGGCTGGCCCAGTGGAGACCTAATGAAGCTTTGGATGGAAAGGCAGATTTGCAATGAGGCCAATAATAACTAACAGGACTGTGCAATCATTGTTACGTTGCTTCGATTTTCTAAGTGGAATTAAATCGAATTCCGTCCCTGTTACCATGGTAAGGAGGAGTTTAATCTTGGGGATGTTTTGAGGGGTCCTGCCCTTTGTTGAAAAAGACAGTTTGTAAATAAAGGTGCAATCGTGATTGTCAAGTAAATACAAAATGAACAAGGTGAAGAGATTTTACTTAACTCATTGACTCTTGAGGAAACAAGGAAGATGTAACTAGGTACTGTGTCAAAGGAGAATTCAGAAATCACGCACATACATAGGATATCAGGAACGCTAAAATGCATTCACAGTTAGGTGCAAAACTGGTCAGTAATCCACAGGACAATAAGAAATCGTGTTCCACTGGACACAATTCATTTGCGTTTCAGTGAACAAGAATCATCTGCTTTACTACTACCTGTGTTACTGTGCTGGTGCTGCCGTAAGAAAGTCCCACAGACTGGGTGGCTTGAAACAACCGAAATTTATTCTCTCACAGTTCTGGAAGCTACAATTCTAAATTTTTTTGTGTGCTTATTTATTTTTGAGGGGGGGGGGAGTGCGAACGAGCAAGGGGTAGAGAGGGAGACACAAAATCCCAAGCAGGCTCCAGTCTCCGAGCTGTCAGCACAGAGCCCAACGCGGGGCTCGAACTCACAAACTGCGAGATCACAACCTGAGCTGATGTGGGACGCTTAACCAACTGAGCCACCCCGGCGCCACTGGAAGCTACAATTGTAAAATCAAGGTGTCGGCAGGAGCAAGCTCTCTGTGATACCTGTAGGGGAGAATCCCTAACTCCTGCCAGTTCACAGCAATCTCCAACATCCCTTGGCAGCCATTTCATTCTCTGCGTCTGTCATCACATGCCGATCTCCCTTTGTGTGTCTGTCTCTCTGTGTCTGTTCTTTTTTTTTCTTTCAAGGGTTTTTTTTTTTTTTTTTTTACTTTATTTTTGAGAGAGTGAGACAGAGAAAGAGAGAGAGAGAAGGGGAGGGGCAGACAGAATCTGAAACAGGCTCCACTCTGGGTTGTCAGTACAGAGTCTGACGTGGGGCCTGAACCCACAAACCGTGAGATCATGACCTGAGCCAAGGCCAGACGTTTAACTGACCGAGCCACTCAAGCGCGCCCCCCCACCCCCCACCTGCCGCTCTGTGTCTGTTCTTATAAGGACACCAGCCATACTGGATTAAGGGCCCACTGTCCCCCAGTATGACCTCACCTTAACTAATTACATTTGCAATGACTCTATTTCCAAGAAAGGTCACATTCTAAGGTACTGGGGGTTAGGACCTCAAAATATCTTTTGATATACACAATTCAACCCATAACACTACCCATTTTCTGCAACGACAAAATTGTGAAATAGCTCAAAGGCAAGACACGACACCCAGTAACCATTTTTTTTTTTTTTTTTGGCCCATCCAGCCTTTTATAATTTTTCCTAACACCCTTCCTAGGGTCGCCTCCAAATTAGGGAATCTTTAGTCTACATGGCCACCACTGTCATGCCTGCTTAAAAAGCAAGAAACTTTCCTATTTCTGGGTAGGCTGGGTACAGAGGCTGGGTACAGAGGCTGAATTCCTGGGGTTGCTTTAAGGTTGCCAGGTGCACACTTTTGAGGTGGGGGGGGGCACCAAGGGCGTTTCAAGGGCAAGGTTAGCGTCTCTTGCGGAAGTGGCCGAATTCCACCCCCGCCTCGGTCTCAGGGGCGCCCACTGCCCTCTCTGCCTTCCAAACCCTTCACACATTTGTCTCTCTTTCTTCCCTGGCAAATCTCTCAGGATGCCTGCAGAAACTCTGGGTCTCTCTCCCCTGGAGTGAAAGGAGGTGGGGCGTGTCTCTTTCTAACTCACCCTCGCCACGTATACTCCCCACTCCTGTGCAGGACAACCGTGATGCACCTTTGCCACGGGAAGATTCTGAATCCACAGCTGTGCTGCCCTTGGAGGCTGCGGAAAAGCCCTGCGAGTCTGAGAAAGGCTGATGTTGAAACGCAAGAGGGGGGGCGCCTGGGTGGCGCAGTCGGTTAAGCGTCCGACTTCAGCCAGGTCACGATCTCGCGGTCCGTGAGTTCGAGCCCCGCGTCAGGCTCTGGGCTGATGGCTCAGAGCCTGGAGCCTGTTTCCGATTCTGTGTCTCCTTCTCTCTCTGCCCCTCCCCCGTTCATGCTCTGTCTCTCTCTGTCCCAAAAATAAATAAACGTTGAAAAAAAAAATTAAAAAAAAAAAAAAAAAAAAGAAACGCAAGAGGGGCTTTCCGGTGGTCTCGGGTTAAGAGCAGAGCACGCCGTCCTGGTGTATTCCGAGAAGGAGTTTGGGGATGTTGTGGCTTAGTCGCTTCCCTCACTTGAAGCTGCCCCCTCTTCTCTCTGTCCTGCTCATCATTCTCTGGCAAGCGATGGCTTCCAAGGGTGAGCATGGGCGTCCAGTTCCACCCCTTGTGAGGTTTTTTTTCCTGACTTCTGCAGGAGCACTCAGACCTGGCTGTGCTTCTCAGCCTCTCTTGCTTGTCCTCTCCTGTGCGTCATTCCCTTAAACCCTGATCGCCCTGCAGGGTTATGGCGACCTCCGTGTGTGTGCCGATTGACATTCATTTTTTAGAAATGCCTGGTCCTGGGGCGCCTGGGTGGCTCCGTCAGTTACCACTTCGGCTCAGGTCATGATCTCAAGGTTTGTGAGTTCCAGCCCCATGTCGGTCTCTGTGCTGACAGTGCAGAGCCCGCTTTGGACCCTCTGTCTCCCTCTCTCTGCTCCTCCCCCGCTTGCTGTCTGTCTCAAAAATAAATAAACATAAAAGAAAAGGAAGAAAGAAAGAAAGAAAGAAGAAAGAAAGAAAGAAAGAAAGAAATGCCTGGTCTGTCTTTAGCGTATTTAATCTCAGCAGCTTGATGACTTTTTTTTCTAGCTGTTATAGTACTCATTTATCTAAATAGCTTCCAAAACCCTTCCAAGACCCCTAAGCTTTACAGTTTAAAATAATGGAATTTAAATAAGTGCTTTTGCCTTCTTCCCCCACAGGGGACATTTGGCAATGTCTGGAGACATTTTTTATCATTGCAACTGTGTGGCCGCTGCTGGCATCTAGTGGGTAGAGGCCGGGGATGCTGCTAAGTGTCCTACAACACTCCCTGCCCCCGCCCCGCAGCCGTGACAGTCACCAAGCCTCAGATGTTGACGGTGCTAAGCTTGAGAAACCTTGGTTTGAAAGAAGGAAAGAAGATAACTCCTTTGAAGCATATGATAAACATAATGTATGATCCATGTGGAAAAAATTGAAAATACAGACAAGCTCCAAAGAAGAATGCAAACCTCTCGAAATCCCAGGAAAGTACACTTTCTGCTGAGGTTAAAACATTTTTTTCTTAAAGGTCTATTAAGAATAATTTGGATTCCTCCTCATTCCCAGCAAAACTTAGAAGTGAAATGTTTATTCCTGTTCATTGGTAAAATGCAATGGATTGAGGCAGGGTGGCCCAAGGTTTTATGGGCCAGGAGGAGGGAAGAGCTAAGTTACGAGTAAGGACTAAAGCTCTTTCTTCAAGGCACTGGACTCATTCCAGATGTCTTTCTAGATGTGAAATGCCACCGAAAGTGCAGAGCAGAGACTCGTCCTCCGTGTAGGAAACTTCTCAGCCTCCCCCTTCCCAGGGAGCCACTGGAATATGAAGACGTTAGCAGTAGACGCTGGGGCTTCAGCAGGAGAAGGAGGCTGGCTGTTGGCTATTTTTAACACAGAAGCCTCCTAAAATAGGAAGATGTTAAAATAATGACCTATGAAAGAAGAGAAGCCCTTTTGTGGAGTAAAAAGCTGGAGACAATGTGGCACCCACTGGGGAGTGTCTCTGAGTGACATTTTGGCCACGCGGGGGTTCAGGAATGTGGGTGGCGGAGCGAACACGGGGATTCTGTGTCTGGCGGCGGCTGAAACTTCTAGATGAGTGTGAGCTGACGAGTGTGCTTCCAGCCAGAGGCTGCGCCTGTGAGCTCCCTCGTGTCCTGGAGCATCACGGAGCAAGTGGAGGCTGGAGGGGACCAGGCACGTGCCCTCAGCAAAAGCTGCCTCAGCCCCTGGTCAGTGGCAGCCTTTGTGCAGCACTGGGTGTGAGGGGCCCCGTGATGAATCAGGTTTTTGTCTCAGTGCAAGAAGGCTTAGAGTTCGTTGTGTCTGGGGCCATGTCTTCGCCTTCCTAAACAGGAAGTGGCCTGCTTTTGAAATTTCGGGCTGGTACAGAAACTGTAGAGCTCCTCTTGTTCGAGTAGGTTGTATCCACATAATTAATGGAGAGCGAATCTAGGCAGACGCCGTCAGAAGTTCGAGGGGGCTTTTTGCTTGGAAGGGAAGCATGGGGGGCGAGGGGTCAGTGCTCCTCAGTGGGTGATGTTCCCTCGGCTGGAAAAAACCCAAAAAACCGGCTCGAGCCACATACGTGGAAGTGACTGCAGAGCGCAAGACAGATGGGAGTAAAAGCGAGTCAGCAAAGAAGGGGTGAGAAGCCGAGGTCTGAGATTAAGGGTGGGAGTGGAACTGGCACAATAGCGTGTTTAAAAATTTAGGTGACATCAGTGTGGTTTGTGAGAAGACACTCTATACTTGTCGGCAACCCAATGGCTATGTAATGAAACAAATTATTATGGAAAATTTGAGGCATAAATAAGAGTGGAAGGCATAGAATAAAGAATCTGATGTGCTCATCCCCAAGCCTCACCAATTTTTAATAAACTGCAACTGCCTGTTTTGTTTTAGCTCTTCCCCCACCTACTCAACCCCCCAGTAATTTTAGAAGCAAACTCCAGACACCATGTCATTTCGTCCGCAAATATTTCAGGATGTATCTCTAAAAAGAAATAGCACACACTTTGAATTTTAGGTCTTCGTGTAGTAGCTCTAACGCCGTCGGTCCGGAAACGTACTAAGGAGAAGAAAAAGTATCACCTCCTCAGAAAAGCCTTCACCTGCCCCTTCCCAGGTCGAGATGAAGGCCCTTTGTGCCTCCTTAGTGCCCTGTGTATACCTCGCCCCCTGCCCTCAACACATTGTATAGAGATTATGGTTTCCTCGTCTGTGTCCTTTGCCAGTGTGGCACTGACATTTGCAACCCAGGAAATATCCATGTGGTGGCCCCCACATTTCCCAGCCTCCCTTGCTGTTAGGTTGGAGCCACGTGACTACCTCAGGCCGGTGACCTGTGAGCGGGACTAACACATCACTTCTGGTCCCAGGCCCAGAAAAAGACCATTGTGTCACCTCCATGCTTGTTCCTGCGTCCTCATGGCTCTGGAAGCCGTGTGAGATGGTGACATTCCAATATGGAGGAGGCCCGCATCCTTGAGTTCCTGGATGAGTGAGAGTGTTATTGGCCTACGTAGGACTCTGGAGAAGTGAGAAATTAAGCTGTGCCGTGCTAACTTGTAGTCACTTGTTATTTCAGCATCGGATGGGGTCTCCTCATGAACACAAACTAGACCTCGAGTTCTTCTGAGTCAGGGGCTGTATTCCCCACCACTGTATCCTTGGTACCATTCTTCACGCTCGGCACGTAGTAGGTTCTTGAGAAACGTTTGGCAAAAAAGAAGGGAAGATAAAAAGAAGGAAGGAAGAAAGAAAAGAAGAAAGGATGGAAAGAAAGGAAGCAAGAAGCAAGTATGCTCTGAGGCCCCGAGATTTAATACGTGAGTTTGGGGATGCCAAGGGTAAAAACAAACAAACAAACAAACAAACAGACAAGCAACCCAGAGAGCTCTCTTTTAGAAGTTTTCTGAAGCCCTATCCTGGGAAGTATCTCTTACATTATTGCTTTGCTTTTCCTACTGAGACATATGCAAAATTAAGATTTAGGAGTGAGTCTCTCATCACTGCTGCAGCCCTCTCTTTGGGCTCTTGGCTTCGTTGTCTCGCGCCCATTGTTATCACCTCGTTCAGCCCCTCATTTGCTCTCCGGCACCCTGCTGCTGAGCACCTGCTCTGTGCCTGACACCGTCCCCAGGTGCTGGAATACAAGAGTGAGCAAGAAAGGTCCACGGTCTGGTCCTCGAGTGAACGGGGTGGCAGGGGCTGAGGGCGCACTGGAGGGTCCCCATCCCATGGAGGGGGAAGAGGAGGGCTTTCCAGGAAAGCATCTCCAGCAGATCCTGGAGTAGAAGTTCGTCAGGGTCTGGGCTGCCTCTTCAGCACCTTCCTCACCGTGTCTTCGGTATCTGACAGGCTCAGCTCTTCTTTTCAGCCTGGCTCTCCTCTCTGCTCAGGTGCTTCTTCCATGGTGCTTTGTGTACTTCCTCCTGCACTTGCAGGGCGACAGCTGGTCGCTCCAAGTACGGCCGGCGACAACGTCTGCAGTCTAGTACCCAGCATTAGCTGCAGACCTCTGGGAGACACGCCATGCAGGTGCGACGCCAAAGCCATCAATGCGCATGGCTGTGCTCCGCAGCGGACTCTGTGAACCAGGCGTCCCACATGTGACCCCGGTGCCTGCAGAGGGAATCGCTGGGAGATGGGAAGGAAGGAGTTGTCATCATAACCATTGTGTCATCTTCATTTTTCATCATCTTCATACATATCTCACCAAACACTTAGCAATGGTAGAATTTCCTGGTCTTCTTTTTCAGACCATCTAGAAAACATGAGCACAAAGCCCCAGAGGGGGTGTCTGTGCACACAGACATCCTAGAGTTGGTTCCGGCAGTTACCCAGCTAGATTTGGAGTTAGGAGAGGGTTCAGCATTCTTCTAAGTTCAGGGTGGTCTGCGATATCGTGCAGATGCCTTTTAGCTTTCGTCAGAGCTCTTCAGCATGCGAGGGTGGGTCTGAGTGACCCATCAGTCATCGGGTTAGGGCCTCATCTTAACAATCAAGTTAACAACCTACTTCCAGATGGGTCACATTCCCACCTGCTGGGGGTTAGGGCTTCAACGCACTGTTTCTCAGAGGGCAGTGGGGGACACAATTCAACTCCTAGGGAACACCCAGGCAGCTTCGTCTCCCCGCAGGTGTCTGCTTGGCCCCCTCCCTCACCTTCTGCAGGGCTTTGCTTGACCACTATCCTCTCAACGCAGCCGAGTCTGATGGCGCCATCTAATGCCCCAGTCTGCCCTACTCCCCCGCACCAACTGCCAATACCTTTCCGGCTGTCCTTCCCCCTGCTAGAGCGCACATTAGCACACTACATAATTTATCTATTAATGATGCCAAGAGTTAACTGTCAGTATCAATCACACGGCTCTCCCCTGACCTTGGGGTGTGGAGGAATAAATCTTTGGCCGTTAGTCACTGATATATCCCATCTCCTATCACCGTGTCTGACACATAGATGCTCAGTATATATTTGTGGAACTAATTGATTCTTTTTGTATTTTTTTTTTAAGGAAAAGGTAAATCTGTGTTTTAGGCCGTTTCCTATTTTCTAGCAGCACTTTCTATTACAAAGAAAGTAAAGTTTCAGGCTGATGCCATATTGAAGCATGGTATGTGATTAAGACTTATGTAAACCTTTTCTTAGGCCTCTTTTCCATACATTTATTATTTGTTCTGGGTGCTTTAAGAAATAGCAACCCACATAGTTACATTTCTCAATCCCATACTTAGGACAAAGTATATAATAGTCTTGGGTTGTGGTTTCAATTAACATAGCAAACCCAGTACAGACTTTCTTCCTGGCGTCCAGATTGAAGAGGCTGCTTTTGCATTCTAGCCCAGTTTTTATTTCTGCTTTCTCTTTTCTTGCTAAAAACATGTATGGTATCCACAGTAGATTGGGAGGTTAAAAAAGCAAGTCATTGGACAGAATCCACATCATTATTCCATTTTTGCAGATTAAAAATAATATAGGTACAGGGCATATATGTTTTTATATGAAAAAGAAAGAATCTGGGACCATACACATCAATTAGGGGACAGGGAGAGACTTCAAACATCTTCACATTGCTTGCATTTTTTTTTTTTTTAATGAACAGGTATTGCCTTGGTGATAAAATGATTAAGAAGCCAAGAAAAACTAAAAAAACCTTCCTTGACAGAGTGAGTTTTCCATGGCAGAAGGAACAAAGGCTGTTGGACACTGAATACGGCACGTTCTTCCCTGAGGAAAGCCGAGGAAGAAACTACGCTTTTCTATTTACTGCCCAGGCAACGAATTATGAACATGAACGCAGATCTCAGCCGTGGCTTTTAAATGTGCGCTGGTAGACTGGAAGGAGATATAAATACAGGACCCACCATACTCATTGTCTTGTGGTGGGATTACAGATGATTTCTGTTGTGTATTTTACTTTTGTTTTGATAGTTTTGTATGTTGAAAATGTGCGGGGGCGCCTGGATGGCTCAGTCGGTTGAGTGGCCAACTTCGGCTCAGGTTGTGATCTTGCGGTTCGTGGGTTCCAGCCCTGCAACGGGCTCTGGGCTGACTGCTGGGAGCCTGGAGCCTGCTTCGGATGCTCTGTCTCCCTCTCTCTCTGCCCCTCCCCCACTCGCGCTCTGACAGTAAATAAATGTTTAAAAAAAAGAAAATAAAATGTGCGTCCAGGTTGATGGCGTTGATGTCTTTATGTCCCTGCTCTCCAGGCCCAGGGAGGCTCCTGAGCCCGAGGAAACCCTCGCCTGCCATGTGGAGGTGAGAGTCTGTGTTCACGGGCTCCCCAAACAAGGGATTTGCCCCTGGGCATTCCTCCAGGGAGAGGCAGCCACTTTCAGGCTCTTGACACAAGCCCCCACTTCAGAGATATGGAAGTTCTGCTAGGTCAGGGCTGGTGAGGGTCTTTCTAACCCAGAGAGCGTTTGAGAAGGGACTAAATTGAAGGATCCACCCTTTTTCCTGTTGGCGTCATAGAATATACCCTCCCCCCGCCTGCCCACTGCCAGAGAAGTCACATAGAAGGGGACCATGTGGGCTGACCTGACTCAGGTGATTCTTGACATGGCAGGGCCCAAAACTGTACAAGCGTCTGTTGTTCAGCCTTACCAATTCCAGGTAAGCAGTAGAGTTGGCAAGCCGGTTAATTGCCAGAGTCTGGAGCCTAGTGCCTTTGGCAGGACAAACTCTTGGTTTGATATGGAGGCTGCCAAAGCAGAAGCTGTGATTGTAGTCCTCAAAAGCATGCCTCAGAATCACCCAGGGAGCTTTCCTGGCCCCGCCCACAGTCTGATTCAACAGTTCCTACTCTGGGCCTGGGAATTGGAATTTTAATAAATACCCTTGTGCTATCTATCAGCACCAGTTCCCCAACCAATCCCTGTATTCTGCATGAACTACTGGGAGCTAGCGTCAGAATGCACAGGTTTAAGGGCTCAATCCCACAAAACTGCCCTCATCTCCGAGGCCAGTTGCAGGGTCTCTAGGCCACCCAAATTCTGTCTGACTTGGCTACAAATTCAAAGTTTTCTATGTCCTCCTGCCACCTTCTCAGTTCTGATAATTCAGTAAAGGAAAGCCCTACACTTACAATTACAGCTATATTATAAAGAACACAACTCAGGAACAACTTAGCAAGAGATCTATAGGGTAAGGTAAGGAGCGGGGGGACACACAGCTTCCATCACCTTGCCGGGTGTGCCACCCTCCCAGCACATGAATGCGCTCACAAACCTCCAAGATCCCAGAACCTCACCATTCAAGACTTTTTAATCCAGGCTTCATTAGCAGGCACAACTGATTAAATCATTGGCCATTTGTGATCGGACTGGAACTCCAAGCCCCGCCCCTCCCTCCCTGGCTGCAAGTCCAACCCTCTAATCATGTGCTTGCTCTTCCTCTTGTGTTCAGCCCTTCCCTTGAAACTCAGGGCGCACCAAGAGCTGCTTTGCTAGCATCAACTCAAATATGGTTCAAAGGATTTTTGAAAGGGTTTTTTAATGAATAACAAAAGATGCTCCCATCACTCAGGAAATTCCAAGAGTTTTAGGAGCTCTGTGCCAAGAACCAGGGACAAAGACCAAATGTATTTTTTATTATACCACAACTTCCCCAAATGATTCTGATGCAGTTGCCCTTATGATGAGAACCAGTATGTAAGAAAATGTTGGTAATGCTTGAAAACTCCAAGTATCAACACACTTTTGGCGAGCAGAGAATTGTCTTTGATGTAAGCTTCTTCCTGCTTTAACATGTCCTTCTCTCCTCTTCCTTCCAGTAACTTTCTTCAAGATACAGCTGTAGCTTATCTCTCAGTCCCCATGGAACTCTCTCTTCTTGGTGTTAGCACAGTACTGACTTGTCAAATTCTCCTTGGCCCTTTGTGTAATGTTTGCAATGCTCCTTTTCTCTTTAACGTGTCTGCCTGTCGCATCCCACCCACTGCCTATGGACCCTTGCCTTACATTTCTTTAATGAGCCCTGATGCAAGATTTAATATCCTTGGGCATGGCTCTAGACTCAAAGTCAGCTCTCAGGAAATACTCAATGGCAATAGTGAAGGTATGGATGCTGGGCCTAATACAGGAGGAAGGTGTAGGTGGTTTGAATGCAATTTGGACATCATACACTTTTGCCTACCACCTGAGTGAATCCACCATTAAGACTAAATTCCTTGCCTTGAATCAAGTAATTTGCAATGAATGTGTAAGTGGAACTTCTACTACAGAATGACCACAGTTAACTGGCAGGCAACCCAGCTTGGGGGACTAAGGAGTAGGTGTGATAATCAACAGGATAATCACTGGACTTGAAATCAGAGAACGCAGGGTCATAGCCTGGATCTGCTCCTTGTGAGTTGTGAGGCCCTGGGCTAAGTTGTTCCTTCGAAAGTTTTATTCACTTACTCGTTATTTCAATCGTCTACCATTGAGAACCTGTTGCATATGGGCACAGTGCTATATACTTTATACGTTATTTTACTTTACCGGCACCCCAATCCAGAGTAGGTATTCATTTTCCCAGTCTATAATTTTATAGTTGAAGAAAAGTCACATCTCTGTGTCCTCCTTGGCAAGTGCACCCTTCAGCCTCCAGACCTCCTTCCCAGGGTTCCTGACCCCCGAACCCCAAAGCACAGATACTGTTATTTACCCTGCCTGGCCTCTGAGGCGTTAGAGTCCATAAGAGGGAATCAATCTTGAATGAAGGAACATGAAGGATGGTCTCATTTACCTGCCTTCAAATGAAGACTTGGAGGCCAAGGTCTCAAATCAGGGACTGAGAGGAGACACTTCCAGAAAACCCCTTTCGACGCCCTGGGTCTCTCTCTCTCTTTGGCTTCTCCTCCCTGCCTTCGAGTTGACGTTATGGCAGTCAGAAGGCAGTGTTCACGGGGAGCGGTGTCAGACCAGTGCCAAAGAGGCTGGTAGCTTGGAAATTTCCATCAGACATCGAGGACTAAGGTGGACTCAAACATAGCCCTTGCCTGGTGTCTTCATCCAAGCCCGACAATCTACATTAATTCCAACTGATTTTCCCATTTCTCCATCAGGCCAACGAGTGGAAACCAACCAAACCTGCGTGTCCTGGAGGGCTGGGCAAGGAATGGAAACTATCGATGCCTCTGTCAGAAGAAACTCGTGAGCATTGCTGAACCGGATGTTGTTATGAGTTTCCCAGCAAAAACGAAGGGTTTCTCTTCGACGCTCACCGCTGGTGAGGTTAGGAGACCAGAGTGGAAAAAACGGAGGATTAAACTAACACCTGGCTAAACAAAATAAAGACACAGCCTTTAACTCTCACTTCTAAATGTATGAGCATTTGTTATGCTAAAAACACAAATCCTGAGGGAAGTGTACTTACATGGGGCTAGTTTGGATAGACTGCACCACTCCCCCTACCCCCAGAACAAAACCAGCCAACAACAACAAGAACCGTACAGCTGGAATGCATTCTGGGTTTCTGATCTGAATATTTACCCGTGATTATACGTTTTTATCCCCCCATAGCGTTCCCATACCCATAAGCATACATTTAAAATCAAAATCCCAAATCCCTTAAATGAAACCTTTTTCATGAGTCACACTCTTTATCCAATTCAAACTTAGGGGCTTGGTGAAAAAAAAACAATCACTAGGTACAATCTGAATTCACAAGTGAGTTCTTCTTTCCCGTTGACTCACTGAAGTCTTATTTTATGAACTAGAAAGCACGTTCTTTTGTGTGTGGGCTTGTGCAGAAGAGAGCTCCGATGATGCAAAGGTTCTTTCTGTTTGACTTTGGCAGTTGTCAAGTGACCTGCTACTCTGTTGTGGTTAGCAGCAGTTTTCCCCTCCAGATCAGGTTGGACATAAGCTGGTGTTAAAATCACTTTGCTCTCCCAGAGTCGCCCAGATCACAAGCAGGAGAAGGGACACAGGGGACAGCTCAAGAAAGCAGCACTGCCTAGTGAGGACCACCGACATTATTGGCTGAATGAACCTGATGCATAGTAGGACCTTGTAGATTTGGAAAAGCATGGTTCTTGTGTTGAACTGAATGTTGCCTTGGGCTTGTCCTGTTGCTAAGAAATAAGAGACTTTCTATCTGCACCAGGCGTTGGAGAGATAGAAACTGTACATTTGCTTCAGGGCTTTTCCTCAACTATCTGTGCCTGGACAAACACAAAACTGCATTTCTTGGCTTCCTGCCCATCTGGAGCGGGGAAGCATCCTGCTACATTGGCAAGACATCAACCGGCCTCTACAGGAGAATGAACAAAAAGAATGGCCTCTTATCCAGGTCTGGAGAAAAATCACTAACAGGATTTCAGGTCCACCGCGCACCACGGAGAAAATACCTTATCGGTAGGTAGGAGACCCTTCCCTACCCTTCTTGGTGTTACATCCGCAGTCCAAATGTCACTCACACTTTAGAACCAAACCAAAGTCTTCATTAAGAGCCAAGAAGGTGGGCAAGTGAATCCTCATTTGTGGCCAAAGCGGTGGGACTTTTAAAGGGCCCTGGTTGTGTTACAGTCTGACGTGTAGAAATTCTTCACCATTAAATGGGCACATCTGAATGTTCAGTGAAGTGAGGGGTGGCCAGACTTCCAAAATCTTCTGAGCAAGGTGCGAAAGTTAACGTTGAAGCTTCTGGGTGGGGCTACAGGGAGTGTGGGGCTCAGAGAACAGGTGGGTCTTGCCTTACAACACTTAAGTTCAATTCAAAATAACAGCAGCAGCAGCAACAACAACGACATTCCAGCTGTTCTATATGTGGCCTCAGCTCTCCATTCCGATGTTCGTGCCTTACCTGCTACTGAGGTTGGTACTGGTGGGGGTAGACAGAGTAAATCTGGCCACTGGAGGATTTTGTGAATTTCATGTCTTAAAACATCATGAGGACCATGTTCTGCCCACCCCAACTATCAAGCAACCACAGATGCTGCTCCCTACTGTGCAGTAAAATAGAATTGATACCCAGTACAAAGAGTGTTACCTGAGTGTTTGTGCCAGGCCCTGAACAAAGTGTGGGGATTCCCTGAAGCTTTCCAACAAGTACATGGCCAAGCAGTAGCTTGAATTCAACCTGACTGACTCCAGACTTTGTATTCTGGACCATGGCTATGAAGCTAAGTTTCCTACTCATTGCATCATTGATAGAATGGAAGGCAATGCCCCCCGTGCAGTCCATGTTGGACATTTCTGATATGTAGGCAGCACTGCAGGGATGGGTCTGTGTGTCCAGGGAGGCTCCATAGCTCCATTTGTAGAAAGAGTCTTTTGATGTCCTGCCCAGTAGGTAAGGGTGATCTGGTGTAGCTTGCCAGAGCCACTGGATAGTAAATCCTGGAAGGCAGGGTCCAGGCATATAGTAGATGATTAATAAACATTGTTCGAATGCCAGAGCTGCTCTTTCAACACACGAATCCTCACTGGTCCCTCAAACTCCATTGTTGGAAACGGGGGCTACTGGCAGGCTCATGAGGGAGTCATAGGGTGCTCTCTGGAGCCTTCACTGATAAGCTGAGGCGCTCAAAGATGGCATTGCAGAGCCAGGTTGGCACAGGAGGAGTGAATTCCCAAACAATCAGAGCCACACTCTCGTCCAACGGCCAGCTTCACCTGCATAGGAAGCTGGGTACAGAACTAGAGCAGAGGTGCTAAAAGTCCTCCCTCTTCTTCCTCGGAAGCTAAGAGGAAGAAGACCGTAGGCTCTTTAACTCCAGAGGAGCAGCCAAATTGGAAGAATTTTGAATAATCAAAGAATGAGAACTCATTGAGCACAAAAACAGGTGGGAAATAAAAAGTGTGTTTCCATGTACGTTCTACATGCCCAGCTCTGTAGGTCACAGGTGCTCCATGTGAGCCAGAATCGAGTGGACTTTTCGTTTAAAACTAAGAAATATGTTCCCATCACCAGTCAGTATTTTAACACAAGGTCACCCCGATTTCACAAAAGAACCCAGTTTTACAATTAATAAAATGTTTTGTAACTAAGACCCCAGAGCCGAAGAAATTGCTGCAGGAAACAAGAAAATGCAAAGAAGCATTTGCAATGACTCCTTGGCAAAAAATACAATACAAATGCAAAATAGTTCCCATGTGGTTTAAGCGAAACTGTACCTTAGGTGTTTAGTTAAAGCAACCTGGTTAGAATCAAGTGAATTTCCCCAGAGTAAGACAGTTCGCTGGGAACCAAGACATTTCACACAAGGGGAGGAATCATCTGGGGAGGGATTGGAGTCGCATCCAAAGAAAGATTCCAGGATAGTGGAAAGACAACGCTGATCGCCTACACAGTCTTCAGCAGGGCCAAAGAGACAGAAGTTTCAATAATGCAGGTGTTAATGCTTTGCCTGCCTGATCTGTGGTCTGGGTGGTGGAGTGCTGTTTTTCATAACCGGGTGGAATTGAGCGTGTGATTCTTCGTTCTGTCGCTATTTGCACAGTGCAGGACAGTGTGTCATGTACTCCCCCAGTACTGGTTTCCCCCATGCTGACTCATCATGAAGAATTTGCTTTGGTTGACTCTGACCCCATCAGTTATTTTTGGAACGATGTTGGACAGGCGCTATCCTGGGTAAAAGATGACTACTATGGCGTTCGCCTCCACCATCGCTCCCCTGGATTATTGTAACAGCTTACCCTTGCTGGCCATGAGCTATCCTTATGTCTAAGAAAGATCATCTTCCTCCCATGCTTTTTGACCTGGCAGGGGCTCCCCATTTCACTCAGAGTAAAGGCTTGCAAGGCCCTTTGTAACGTACCCTCTCCCCTCGCCCCATATTCCACCTGACCTGTCTCCTATCACATTCAGGCTTCATGCTCCCTCCGCTCCAGCCACACTGGCCTCCTTGCTGAGCATTGAGTACAACAGGCTTGCTCCTTCTTTCCCCAATCCTACCAGGCTCACTTACTCCCATTCTGGTCTCTCTTACCTTCCTTTATGTTCTATTTTTTCCCAAGACACTTACTGCCCTCTAACACACGATACAATTTACTTATTTATAATGTTTATCATCCGTCTTTGCTTGGAGATGCCAGGACTATGAGGGCAGAGGTCTCTGTTTTCTCCACGATGTGTCCCAACCCCTTAGAGCAGTGCCTGGTGCATAGCAGGTACTCACTCGACAGACATCGATGAGTGAAGAATAAATGAATGAATAAAACACACAAATAACCCTCCAACCGCCCCCTGCCCCACCACACACACACAGATCACTTGTTTTCATCAGCCACAAAGCTGGTGGCATTGCTAAGGACCAGAATCACGCTGGCTCTACATTTTACAATCAGTGGCCACACGATTCCGTCATTAAGATGCTCACTGAGGGTGGTGCCAGGCTGAGGTTGCAAAAAGGAGGGGGATAATACAAGCACGTTCCCCATCCCCTTGGTGGTGTTAAATGTAAATGGAACATTCAAAAGTCATGCAGAAAAGCAAGGAACGAAGAGGCTTCGTATATAATGGCCTGTGAAGTAATTGTATCTTACACACATCAGAGGGAGTCATCTAGCAAATAGCTTTTAAGCCCTAGCTTTCGCTAGTGTATCCTGAATCTTTCTTCCTGCCATGGCCCAGGCCCCATCCCGATGGAATGAATGACTATCACCCAAATTGAGGACATGAAGGAGGGACCCTGACGCACCCATCGTCTCTTTAGTGAAGGGCTAATTGCCTTCATCACATCACATACCAGGAAGTGCGGTAGCCCGGTGGCTGAGGGCATGGGTCTTGAGGCCTCAAGCTGGATTCACATCCTGCCCACATCACTTATAAATTATGTGACCGGAGCTCCTAACATAAGGTGTCAGGGTGTGAGTTCCTCCAGGTGTCCTCAGGTGGGAAATCAACCTCTCTTGTATAAGGTCATCTCTGTAAAGTGCTCAGAGTGATGCTTGCCTGTGGCAACCCCCCACCCCCACCCCCGCCCCGGTCGGTGTCAATGATCATTGCTGTTGTTACTCAGAAACCTGTATAACCTCGAACATCTTTGCCTGGTTCCCCATCCGCTCACCCTCACTCCCAACCTTATCTCTCAGTGTCAGCTCTTCGTTATGCCAGACCCGTCTCTCCTCCCCCAGCCTGGACTTCTTGTTCTGTTCACTCTTGCCTTTTCCTTGTTCTTCTTACTTATTGTACCAGCTCAACCCTAGAGTTTCTTCTCCATTCATTCTCAGTCCTTCCAAGTTGAACCCAAACCCTGCTGACGCTCCATCATCTCCTGTGCGGCTCTTCCCACGTCATCCCATCTCTCCCATCTCTGCAGGTTTATGGAGCTTATCTCTTGGCATACACAGGAGTGCTGTTGATTGGAAGCCAGCCATATATTTTCTTGCCTCTTTCAAGGACCTTCTGAGAAAGGACATTGGTCCTGCAATTGTCAACTTTCACGGAGACTTTATCTCCATTCTTGTTTTCCCAGGTGCAGCCTGGCCTTGGAAAATAACTCTACTTAACTCAAGGGTGGAGGGCAGGGTTTCATTCATTCATTCAACAAATATTTATAGAGCACAAATGAAATGCTTGGTATAGAACCAGGCATATATCATTTCTTCCCCATAGGAGTTCATCGCTTATGGAGTTGACGCTGATACGTACTAAGTTATAATCCAGCACTGTGGGCAAGACGGAATTGTAGCTTGGCTTATCAGGATGGATATAGCTTTGGATGCAGCCTCCTTGGGGTTTGAACACAGGCTTGGCTACTAACTGGTGTACAACCTTGGGCAGGTTGCTTAACCTCTTTGAGACTCAGTTTCCTAATCTATAAAATGGAGCACTAACCTACACTTCCCAGACTCAATATTTTCTATTTTCCTTTACTTCCTATTGGTCTGGGCTTCAACTCTGCTGGTTAGCTCACAGATAGGTGGGTGAGGTGGAAGAGCAGGTTCCTAAAACTTGACAATGACAGTGTCCTCGTTTCTTCCTACGCCAGGTCTAAATGTGAAAGAGCTGTCTCTGGGATGGATGTTCAGTTTGTCAGGGTCTCCTCCCTGACACCTGGGAGTGTCCAGGCCTAGTGCAGTGTTTCTAATTCTTTAGTGATCTTGTCTTCCAAAAACAGTTGCTGATGTCAGCAGACGATTTTGATTACCACAACATATGAGGGAGCTACCGGCATCTATCTAAGTGGGTAGAGGTCAGTGATACTGCTAATTACTATCAAACGCATAGAATAGACTTCCTTGATAAAAAATTATCAGACCCAGTGGCAATATTTCTGGGTTTGAACTCCGGCCTGGTAGCCAGAGTACCATATATTACGTCACGGAATGAACTTGCTGATTCTGTCGCTGCAGGAACAATGCAGCTATTCGCAGCCCTACTCGAACCCCGACCTCAACCTTAACGTGAACCTTAAACCAAAGGCCAAACTGAATCCTAAAGCTAATGCTAACACTAATCACATCTTTAACCCTAATCCCAAAACTACCTCTGAACCAACCAGAACCCCAACCCACACCCTATCCTTGAACCAAACCACACACTTCCCCACTCTAACACTAAGCCTAACAATAAACCTAACCCTTACCCTGACAAAAATAAATGCAACGACAGCACAAGCCGAACCTTAACAACAGGTGCAGCCCAAACCCTAACCCCAACCCCAGCCAACCACAAGCATAATGCTAACTCTAACCCTATGCAAACCTAACCCCAATCTCAACTCTAACCCAGTCCTAAACTTAACCCCAGCTCCAACCCCAACAGCAACCCTAACCCTAACTCCAACTCCAACCCCAGTACCAACCCTAACCCTAACATCAATCCCAATCCTAGCTGGCTGGGCCTGCTGCCTTTTGAGCTCTCCGTCTTGGCTCTCACTGGCTCTACATACCTGTCTCAATTTCAACTTTGATCTCAAGTTGACCTCTCTCATGGAGTTGACTCATCCCTTAACACCTCAGCTCATTGGCAGGTGTGTACTGTCTACTCCTCAGCACCACACAGGAACCAAGGGAGGGGCAGAAACACTCACTCAGGACCCTTCTCGGCCTAGCTTTGCTGGGCTGCTATTTTTGCTTTGCTGTGCCTATGCTATACTGGCACGGTGACACCGGGGATGGGAGTCGCTTCCTGGAGTTCCCCATGAAGAGTGGAGTAATAAAGTCTTCCAGCCCAGTTTCCTCCCAGTCTTTCTAAAGCCCAGCTCTGTCCCATGCCAGGATTTCTGTCCAGAGTGGGAGGAGGGGCAGAACCCACGGGCCTGACTGTCTGCTCCTTAGACTCCTGTTCCATTGACTTTCTTTGAGAACCGGAAGCCTTTTTTTTTTTAACTTCCCCATCTTGTTTGGCACATCCACCTCCCGGGATTGCATTCTTGCTTTTTTCCCAAATGGCATTTTCTCTCCTCCTTTCCTGGAGCTATGGAATGTCCACAGGGAATGTGAGGTGGGAGTGGAATAAAAACCCACACTATTAATATTTTGAAAATATTCTTCTTGTTATATAGCATATGTGGCCTATATTCTTCTGGACCTCTTAGGATAGGCCTAGACCATCTTGCAGCCCCCACCTTCCATGACTGTTAGCTTTCCCCTCGCTGTAAGAACAAAGGAAGTGATAGGACAGCAGCTTCGTGACACATGCCTGGTAATGAATCGGTCTTGGAGATGTCCTGGAAACTCAATCTTCACTTCCCTGCGTGAGGAAGGTGCCTTCTGATGAAGTCACCTGCCTCGTTCCTAGATTTTGAACGGGAGTAGGGCAGGTCAACACCTGTGCACTGTTTGCCTGGTTTATCTTGTTTTCCATGGGAAAAGTTGCAGCTTCTTACTCATAATAAAGAGTATTAACTACAGTCACCTCATGACAGGGGTTGAGACTTTGACCCTGTGCTTTATTTAACAACTGTGTTCTACTCTGTGAATGCCAGCTTATCTTCGAGAAACGTGTCCCAAGAAATCAACTGTGCTAATCTTAGTGGACTCCTGAAATCTTAAAGTAAGAAAAGATATATAAGTATATATGTAATATAATAATAGCGTATATCTTAAGAAAACACTGCTTCATTACATTATAATTTCTGATTTCATAGTTACAGTCTGGCAGTTTCATTTTTCATCATACAAGTGGCAAAAATGCAATGAAATGGTATCAAGTATAAAAGAAAAGTAATGTTTTCCTTCTAGAAATCATTTAAAGAAAAACGTCAGGACTTTGCATTCTTTTAATGGTTTTCACCATTTAAAACTCCTGCTTCTATTGCTTCATCGTTATGAAGGTGATTTAAAAAAGCATTAACTGAAAAAAAAAAAGCATTAACTGTTCATTGTTATAAATTATAATTTTATGAGTATCAGAAATACAAACGTGCAAACTTGTGTTCACGTTTATATGTCAGCATCCTAAAGGGCCAACAGATCTTCTGTAATCAACAAGGCACAATTTATATACATTATCCTGAAGGGTCCCTGGCTGGAAATGTTGGTTGGCAATACCCAAATTATGGCTGAATATGAATGATGGTAATCAGCAAGAAGGGGGCCATCAATATGGCCATGGTGGTAAGTTTTACGTCAACAGGGAAAGTAAAGTTGCCAGGGATTTGAATTAGGTTTGGTAAGCCCAACCATGATTTCAAATAGACTAGTGGGTCCAATTGGGAGTCTAATAATGCTCAAACTAACCTTGGTGTTCCTGGGGACATACAATCGCTAACAGTCTTGCCTTATTTTGCATAAAGTTTGCTCCTTAAACAAATTTAGATGCAGTAAAATGTCTGAAATATATTGTTTGCATTTGCAGGTAGTAAACAAAATATATCAGACTTTTCTTCTAATGCCTTGTAATCTCAACCAAGAATAGAGACTAATGTAATTTACTAAAGATCTTGAATTGGGGTTGCTATTTCATCCTAGGTCAATGGTTTCCAGCCCTGACTCATATTAGAGTCACCTATAGAACTTGAAAAAATAAAACAGCACCACCAGACCAACTGAATCATTTCTCTAGAGATTGGTCCTGGGCATCAACATTAAAAAATGTATATACAAGATATTTTTAATGTGCATCTGGGGATTAGAACTTCTGCCCTATATGAAATATCTCTGACAAATAATCTCATTAAGTAATTTAACTAGTTTGCAATCAAATTATTTTCTATTATAGTTTTAGCTAACATACAAGTAGTGTTTTTAACAAATTAATGTGTGTAAGATTGAAAGGAGGGTGTAACTTAGGCTTTCTCTGTGTGTCCAGAGGATTCACAAAAACAGGTGAATCTGATTATGGTCTTCTGGAAATATCTGAGTTAATTAATCCATTGAAATGATGAGGATCTGTATTCTCAGTGGGACTTTTCTTCTTTTGCTTCTTGTGTGGGTGGAGTGATTTCTGAGAGACTCTTTGAGAGTTAAAAGAATTCTCTATCATGCGCCTAAAGAATCGGGTTTTGAACGTCAGCCCTCCTGCTTCCTGGTTCTGACCCAGGGTTGTGGTCTGTAGATCCCCAGCATTGCTAGGGGACAGGTTAGAAACACAGAGTCTCAGGCCCTTCCCAGACCACTGACTCTGACTTCTGCATTGTGACAGAGTCCCCAGGGGATCCTAGGCACATCTAAAGCAAGTCAGTGGATTCCTCTGAGTCTTGTTTCCATGTCTTTGCAACGAAAGATCCTAAAATCTCCTCTACTTCCTCACAGGGTATTTAAGGACCAAACGCATGGTATGTAGCATTTTTCATAAAGTATTTCTTATTGTGGTAAAATATGCCTAACATAAAATCGATCATTTTAACCATTTCTAAGGGTACAGTTCAATGGCATTAAGAACATTCATATTGTTATGCAACCATCACAACTATCCATCTCTAAACTCTTTGCCATCCTAAACTGAAACTCTGTGCCCTTTAGAAAATAAATCCCCGTTCTCTCCCCACCCCCCAACCCCCGCCCTCCAGGTCCTGGCAACAACCATTCTATTTTCTGTCTCTATGAGTTTGACCATTCTCGATACCTCACATGAGTAGAATCTTACAATGTTTACCCTTTTGTGACTGGCTGGTTTCACCTCTCATAATGTCCTCAATGTTCGTCTGT
The DNA here is from genome assembly GCF_022079265.1 of Lynx rufus. NCBI lineage: Eukaryota > Metazoa > Chordata > Mammalia > Carnivora > Felidae > Lynx > Lynx rufus. Next base: position 118,574,399 of record NW_025814856.1, on the reverse strand, counting down.
GTAGTAGCAGGTGTCAGAATTTCATTCCTCTTTAAGGCTGAATAACAGACCATTGTACGTGTATGCCACATTTTGCTTATTCATGTATCTGCCAGTGGACCAAGAGCTCTAACTTCGGCTATTGTGAATGATGCTGCTATGAACACGGTGGGGGGGGTACAAATATCTTTTGACTCCCTGTTTTTTATTTTGGGGGGGTATATGCCTGTAGGTGGCGTAACTGGATCATATGGTAATTCTGTGTTTAATTTTGGGGGCGACCTGCCATATTATTTTCCACAGCAGCTGCACCTTTTACATTCCCACCAGCACTTCCCAAGGATCTCCACTTCTCTACATTTTCATCAACACTTGTTATTTCCTTTCTCTTTTTCTTTTTAATGTAATAGCCATCCTAATGAGTGTGAAGTGTTACCTCATTAGCGTTGTGATTTGCACTGCCCAGTTATTAGTGATGGTGAATATCTTTTCATGTGCATATGGACTCTGAAGTATTTGATATCAAGTACATTGTTGTAATTTTGAGATTATGATACTGAAGTTTGAATATACCGACTACTTTGCTCAAGAAACCTTACAGATTTCCTTTATCTATCTTAGGAGTAAATGAGCCAAATTTTCTTCTGGAGACCAAGTGAGCTGTAAACACTATCTGAGAGTTGAGTCATGCAGCCCGAAAATACCATGGTGTTTGCCTTAATTTCTTCATCCATAAAATGGAGGGAATAAACTTACCTTGTAGAGTTGTTTGGAGGATTAAGTGAGATAATATATGTAAAATGCTTAGTGAGTAGGTAAGAGACATTATTTGCTCTTCCTGTGCTGTGGGTGGAGAAGAGGAGGGACCCACGTTGGGGAATGTGGAATGCACACGACGGTGAGCGGAGAGGAAGGAGAAGGGAGGATGTGTTGAGGCCACAAGCTATGTGTGGCATGCTTGGTGGATTTGTTCATGGGGGTGGGAAGCAGTGGGAGGTAAGGCTGGGAGAGCGGGCTGGGACCAGACGGCAGGGGCAAGGAGGGTGAATCCACCAGAAGAGGGTGGGCTTGTGAAGGCAACGGGGAGCCACTGAAGGTTCTGTGTTGAGAGGGACACAATCAAAGCCACCCTGTGTTTATTGTTCTTCCCAGGCAGGCATGACCCTCAAACCATAATAGCAGCACCTCGAAGCTTTGATCTTGACTACTGCCGCTGTTTACCTTCTGGGGAGTACCCTGGATATTTACAAAGTGCCATGTAGTCAGTTTCATTAGTTAGGAGATAAGATTAATTAGATTTTTTGAGGCAAGTGAGGACTGGACTTAGCTTTGAAAAACACAGGCACTAAAGGGAGCGCTGCTGGAGGCTCAGCTGCTGGTTCTCTTTGAAATCTGACGTGTGGTCTCCTCAGTAATATTTTTAGCACGCAGAACACCATACCAGGAATTTCCCAAAAGCGATAAACCTGCCTTCAAGAAGATTACAATCTCATCCAGGAGGGGTGGGGGTGCCTCACTGATACAGTATGGAGTATTTTCAAATATATATACTAGGTAGTACTTAAAGGAGGTGCTGGGATGGGAAGGAGGGATGTGGTATAAGAGAGGCCGTCTTCTGTTTACTACATTTTAGTAGAACTGGCAAAGAATGGCAGTGTTTGTAACAAATCGTCCAACTTTCGTCTGTTTTTAATGAAAATAATATAAAAATTACTAATAAGTACAACACATCAAACTAGATGGCAGAACAGTAAACATGTAAAGTATTCATGTTCCCACTGAGCAGACTAATCGTTTAAAGTAAAAGGTTTTGTCTGAAGGAATGGCTATTAGTGGCTCTTGGTAAGTAAAACCTTCATTTGATTTCTAAATATATGTTTGAATTTTATAAATTGTACTTTTCTTACCAAGAAACCCAGTTCAGCTTGTATTTTTACATAATATGATTCTATAATTAAGGTGTTAGAAATGGTTATATTAACCAAATAAATGATTTCAATTAAAGGGCCAACAGGATCACAAACAAATTTTGCTAACTTTCCCCACAAACAGTTACGCGCAAGCCAAAGGACGGCCCCTGCAGTGATTAATTCAAGGATCATTTCTGCAAAAGGCACCTCTTGAGCATGAAACTTACACTCAAGTAGATATCACTTGGAGTTCAGTTAGAAAAACAGAAACCACCTTGGGTATTTCAAGTAGGAAAGGATTTAACAGAAGGAATTTGAGGTTTGTAGAAGGAAGTTGAAAAGTCTGAGGCTGCAAATCAAGTCGCCGGTGGCACCTGGTAGCTTCAAGGTTTGCCACTGCAGGCTCATTACAAGAAGTTGCTACTTCCCAGGTCAGAAAGATTACAGGAAACTGCTGCCCATGGTCACAGCCATCCTGTAGTACTCAGGCTGGTAACTAGAAAGGGAAAACCTACAAGTTGCTGCAAAACATCACATCTACTAAAGCCTGAACTTCCAAATCTTGCACGAGGTCATATAGATCATCGTCAGAATTGATGTCTAATCAAGAACCATGAAAGCAGAGGAGTCTGGGACATGTAATTACCAATCTTTCAGTCCTCGGATATATGGGTGAACGCTGAAAGCTGGCGGAGGGGGGCGGGGAACGAATGCTGGTTGCCAAAAGAAGTATGGAATATCACTCCCATTTTATAAGTGAGAAAACTGAGGCATGGAGGTCAGTACCTTCCCCAAAGATTCAAAACCAGGTCGATCTGGTTTCAGAACTAGAGGTTCTTAGCAATTGTACTGGGAAGTAGCTATCACATGGCATATAGCTCCAAAACTTAATTTGCTTCCTTGGCTTTAACTCTCATCAGCTCACATTCTTTTAGGCTATATAATTCAAAACAGACCGTTACAAAAGGATTATTTTGGCAACTTATTTGGTGGTATTTCCAAATTTGCTAACCTTTTCAACTCCTTCCAGAAAATGTGATCTGGGTAGCTCTTGCAATTACGGTTAGCTTCCTAGGTACAAAATCTTGGTTTGGCGATATTTTAGGGGGTGGGGTGAAGAATTATTTATGCTGCAGCTCCTAAGTCCATGCTTAAAGTCAAATTACTGCACAGACAGTATCTATGAAATCTCTAAAACAGGTCCAATTTTCCTTCTTCTTTGAGTTCCTTATTGATCTTGGCTTAAGATGAAGTTACAAGCAAAGGAACGAAATTGACACTTACTGATTATGACGGCCCCCCCACTCCCCAGCCACAAAACAAAGGCCTAAGTAGAAAGCATGTATATTCAGTATAACTCATTTATTCATTCATTAACAAACATTAAACCTAGGTAACTTGCTGGATTCATTTATTCGATAAGCACACATCCATTGTGCTATGTACTGGTTATTGTCCATTCGCTCACCCCTCCAGCTCCTCCCCCTGTTCACACAGACCCATTCTACTCCCTTCTCTGCTCTGACTCCTGCATTATCAGCTCCCCCCCCCCCACTTGCTGGCTTCCATTTGGGTTTGGTCAATGGGAGGAACCAGCAGTCGACTGAAGGGTAAGAGAAGTGAGGAGTGGCAGCGTTTCCTCTTTGCTCCCTTTCTACATGCACCTTGCCTCTGACGGCGGATGTGTGTTTCCAGGACTCCAGTTTGTGTTGGGTAGTCCACTGCTCTAGAGTTCCCGCTGTCACTGGCTTCCAGTGACACCATTTTCTCTCCTTGTCCTTTGAGACCTAGGGATGACAATGGCTTCCCACTCTTGCTGGACCCTGGGTGCCTCACCATCCCTTGTTTATTCCAGTAATCCTGCCCTCACTTGTGCAGAGTCCCTCCATTAAATTGTCTTCACTGAAACCATATAGGTTACCAACTGCTGACTCTCCTGTGAAACCACCAGAATCACCGACTGATGAAACAGAGCTGAGTTTATCATTTACTATGACGAGGAAAAGCATCACCCTAGTGAGGTGTTAGTAGTATCTCAGAGGGAGAATACTCATAGTTTTGGGTCTGAGTTCAGTGGTTTAAGGTGGGTCTTTAAATTCGGGAATCAAATTAGAATCGGACGCAATCTGTGATAAAATTGCAACAGACAGGAGAGAGTTTCGTAATGAGACTGTGTATAAATGGTGATTTGAGAGGCAAGCAGCTTTGGCCCACTGAGTGGCCTACTGTCCTGAGAGGTAGGCTGTTTGCCCAGATGAATCACCTATTGTCCTAGGAAGACAGCTGGCTGAGCAGTCTGTTGTTTGGATTAATGAGTATTGGAAGATCTTATTGGTTTAAGACCTTATCTTTCTGCGCCATAATTCCACCAAACGAACAATAAAGTCATGCTGACACAAAGGCCTAACAATTAAGCCGTGGGGCTTCAGGTGTCTGACTGGCAATGTAGTGCCCACTGCGGTCATTCTTCAGCCCAAGCTGGAGGACGGACCATTGCCTTCCGGGGTCCTGTCAATCCAGATCTCCACCGCTGCTTGAGTCCAGATTGCACACCCGGTTTCTGGGGGTGGTTATTTCAACCTGTACAGATGCCAGGTCTTCTTCTTATTGCTGGGCGATCGTTTGTGAGCTCATCTGCTGAGACAGTGGCTGCACAGCAGCAGCAAAGTTTCTAGAGATCACACATGTAAACATTGCAACATAGACAAACACTAAAAGAAAGATTACATTCAGAGTTTTTAGTACACTTCTGTGCCAGGAGCCAAGAGTGCCCAAATGAAATCAGGAGAACAGACTTGTTCTTTGTCTAGAGAGCCCTGAGAGCCAGATATGAGGGTATTAGCCAAGTCACCTAATTTTATGTTTTTGTTTTGAGATCTCAGAGAATTCTGTGTGGATGTAAGGACATTCCTCCACTAATATAACCCCTATTCCCCCTCGAGAGGTCCATGACATATCTAAAGTAGCTCTACTTGGAGGCACCTGGGTGGCTCAGTCAGTTGAGCAGCCCATTCTTGGTTTCAGTTCAGGTCATGATCTCATGGTTCGTGGGTTCGAGTCTTTCATTGGGCTTCTGCATTTGATGGCGTGGAGCCTGCTTGGGATTCTCTCTCTCCCACTCTCTCTCTCTCTCAAAAAAAAAAAATAATAAAAAAAATAAAGTTGTTCTACTTGGCAGATAATGGGAGACAAGCTGGTTGGAGTGAACTGTTTTCTGGCTTAAGTGGGAAACAGAAGAGGCTTCTCATGGTTGTATGATTACCTTGAACTCACCTTGGTCAAGTCATTTACCACAATGTCCTCTGATTTTCCCATTTTTAAGATGAGGGAGCTGGGATTATTTTTAGTATTTTTCAAACTGGGTTGTGATCCATTAGTGGACAGTGAGATCAATAAGGTGGGTCACAGCCACTTTTAAAATATGGGCTAGAATAGGACATAAATATCAGATGGGCTCACATAGCAAGGGTAGGTATTCTCTTGTGAAAAGTATTCATGGCAGGTCAGGAGAAACAAGTTTACAAAACACTGGACCAGATCATCTTTAAGGGCCATTCATTTGTTTGATTCTCCAGTTTCCAGGATGAACGTGTTTCACATGCTCATTGCAGAGTACAAACTTCTACACGTTTCTGAACAATGTTCCGCATGTCAGTAGAAAAGACAGATAGATAGTCCTGTGATTTGGAAGGTTCAGGGTGTGAGGAACTGAAATGCCTCAGCAGGCTGACCTCTCTAGATATTCACCACTTCTATTTTTAAGTATTTGGTGTGATTAAAACCACTACAAATGTGAGCAATTTATTTTTTAACAATTTCTGAATTTTAAACAGGTTTACTTTCTTTTGAATTCTCTTCCAGTCGTTGTTCATGTGGATTTACACATCTTACCTCGTTATTTAAAAGAGCACGCATTTATGTTCAGGGTCACAACATTTTCTTACAAAGATTTCTACATAGTGAAAACTGACCTAGTTTAGAGCTGTTGCAGCTGTGTGGTATTCAGTTGTGTTCATATGTAAGTAGCGTGATTTGAAACAGCACAGTGATTTATGCCATCAAGAAGTTTTGCGCTGACCATCTCTGACAAACAGTTGTGTGTTTTCCTTGGTCAAACACTATACTGGTTTTAAAAGCTGGCAATTTATGATGTTAGCTGAGCCAAATGTTCAGAAGAACAGGGATTGTCCACCCTACCGTAACAGCCATGTGAAATGGTTCTTATCAGTAAAACTGAGTGTCCAGCTGGGACGCAGGCAGCCTTTGGGCTCAGAGGAATGCTCAGATATGGACTGTGGCCAGCACAACTGGATCTGGAGGGAAGAAGACCCTAGAACCACAGAGTGTCAGAGCCAGAAATATCTTGAGTATCTCCTAATTGTACCCAACCCCCATTTACATACAGTTTACAGGCTCAGATGGGGACTTTCCCCGTTTATATAATGTAGGTAACAAAACTGGATCTTCTGACTACACAATCTTAGCTGCTTCAGAAGTTTTAGAAGATGAAGGTCCTGCAGACACCAGAAATGCAGAAGACATAAGAGAATACAAAAAGTATGCTATCCAGCAAGTTCAGACAGATGTCAGGGAGTGGCCATTTTTCATGGTCGAAGTCAGAGAGGAGCTTGGGAATACAGAGATCCCTCAACCCAGAAAGTAAGGCTGGTTGCTGTAAGGTAAACACCAGCACGCTCAGTGCTTGGTAAAGATTTTTGGGACTAGATTCTTGCCCTATACTGACAGGAGCTGGCTTCAAGGTGTGAACACCCCCAAATCTGCAGGGAAACCGAGAGGCCAAGGAAAGAAAGGTGAATCCTTCTGCTATGTGGTTCTGACTCGGGGGAAAAAAAACAAAGAAAGTTCCAGGTGGGGAGCAGGGAGAAAATTTCTTCTATCATACAGCGTTGCTAGGTAAAATGCAGGACACCCAGTAAGTTTGAATTTCAGATCGACCACAAATAATTCTTTAGCGTAAGCATGTCTTGTGTACTATTGTAAACTGTTATAGAGCTACATATATAAGAAAATAACAAAAACTTACTTGTGGCTTATCAAATTCAAATTTAAATGGTCACCCTTTGTTTTTATTTCCTCAACCTTGCAACTCTGCTATCACAGCCAGAATAATAAGAAATAGGATTACTCTCTGGGGTGATAGAGGTTCAAAGTCAGGTGTTTTGGAGCCATGTAGCTCTCTCTTGCCACCTACCACCCTACATGTTTGCACACAAGAAACATACAAACCATTGCTGGAGCCTCACCTTCCTACCTGAATAAATAGGCTGTAGTTTTACAAAGGACTCAATTACTAACATGGTCCTGAGGCTGAGTGTTCAGACTTCTCGTGCATCTCTGTAAGTTTCCAGAAGAGTGGAAGTTCACTAACAGGTCACAGAGCCTGTGCATGGGGAAAAATTGTTCCCAGTGTGGAAAGGCCAGGGGATGGTCAAAGCCTTGCAGGACAAACACTTCTGCCTCCAGCAAGGAGCAGCTGCTCTACCTACCAGTTCGAGACAGAAAGCTGGCTGGCAGTTTGTGGGCGCTCGGCTCGATCGACGTAAAAACACGCATTTTAAGGAGAGACAGTAGTTTGCTCCAAGATATTTCTATGCTCTGTTAAGTTAGTTCTGATTATGTTAAGGAAAACTGATAGGCAAAATGAACTTGGAAAGTAAGTACAAGAGTTGCTAGTCCTATAGGAAATGCTGTACCAGAATGCCTCTTGCAGCATGGTTTGTGAGAGTTAAAAAAAAAAAAAAAAAAAAAGGCAACGGAAAATAAAAAAATGGAATGTCCATCTAAAGGGGCATTATATATTTATATGTGGAATATTTGGTAACTATGGCTGTTATCAAACATAATTAGCTAGAACCATGAGCACTTAACTGGGAGCACGGTTGTGCCATATAGCTAAATGGAAAAAAAAGAAAGGATAATGTATACAATAGAATTTGTTTCAATAAAAAGAATAGAAACAATGGGGCACCTGGGTGGCTCAGCTGGTTAAACGCCTGACTCTTGATTTCAGCTCAGGTCATGATCTCACTCACAGTTCGTGAGATCGAGCCCCACGTCGGACTCCGTGCTGGCAGTGTGGAGCCTGCTTGGGATTCTCTCTCTCCCTCTCTCTCTGACCCTCCCCCATGCATACACGTGCTCTCTTCCTCTCTCAAAGTAAATAAATACACATTAAAAAAAAAAAGAGTGAAAGCAAGAATGAAAATTCCTCCACCCCTCAGTAAGTGCAGGCATGTATTTGTATATATTTTTATGAGCAAAGTGTGGGATGATCCACCTTGAACTGTCAGTTATTCATCACCTGGGGTGACATGGGAGCTGGTGGGAACATTATTTGCTTTTTGTTTGTACCTCTCTGGATGTTCTGACTTATTACAACAGTGGGCATTACTTATGAAATTAAGAAAAAAATTAATGTCAAATAAAATATAGAAAATTGTATGACAGGCAGATCAAAAAAACCTTCACCGACGGGCTTCTTTAAATAGTAGACTCCCTACCAATCTTCTTCCTCAATTCAGCACACACATGTAAAGCTATATTTCAATTCACAAAACTTGAAGTGACTTTTTCTAGGAATGTACTTTGCCCTGTGGTATACTTACACAGTTTACCCAGGGGAGTTAGCCAGAAGTAGATTTGGGCTTGCTGGGGAAAATGTTAGCTATTATGAGAAAACTGAGATGAGTTAATGGTAACAAATGGCTTTGCCAAGAATACAAAAGTGCAGACTCTATTATCTATGAAACTGTGGAGCAGAAACCCTGCATATCATTCTTGCAGTGAAAAAACGGTACATGTTTGCATGTGTTTGTAAAGTCTTATTTTTTAAAGATGTGTCCATTCTCTGCTTGTATCATTCATCTAGCATCTGAAGGCTGGATTTTGGAGGTCCCCCTACTGTCAATATTAGCCAGTGGGCTAAGCCGGTCTTTTATAGAGTAACCCATCACTAAGACTGTGTTCTAGAGAGTTCTATGTATTTGTGTCCAAGAACAAAAAAATGATTAGGTGCTTTTTTAAAATATCTTTGTGTATTTTATATACTTACATTAAAAAGGTCTAGGGGCGCCTGGGTGGCGCAGTCGGTTAAGCGTCCGACTTCAGCCAGGTCACGATCTCGCGGTCCGTGAGTTCGAGCCCCGTGTCAGGCTCTGGGCTGATGGCTTGGAGCCTGGAGCCTGTTTCCGATTCTGTGTCTCCCTCTCTCTCTGCCCCTCCCCCGTTCATGCTCTGTCTCTCTCTGTCCCAAAAATAAATAAAAAACGTTGAAAAAAAATATTAAAAAAATAAAAAATAAAAAAAATAAAAAAATAAAGGTCTATATATTTTCATTGTGTTACAACCACCATAGATTCTTTTAGAAATGGGGTGTGTTAAGAAAAACGAATATGAAATGCATAATGATGTTCACGGAGACAGGGCAGATGTTTGATATGGTCAATGGGTAAACAGAATGAGGGCCATCACCTTTGTATCTCCCTCAATTTCCAGCTGAACTAAAATACTGAATTGGTTTCCATCTAACAGGTGATTGTGGGGAGGAGGAACTTATTGCTAGATCACTTTGCTTTGAATTTATTGCAGCTCGGTAAATTTATCAGGCATCTGCCCCATCCACAAAGTTGCAAGGAGGGGATGTCAACACTAAAAGCAAAAATTACTGTGAAGTATATGAGATAAAATGTACGCGTTATTCTGAAGGCCTTGGCAATGGCTGCATCAGTCCAAGGAACACACTTGTTACTTAGCTGCCTTATTGGCCCCCAAACCAAATCAAAACAAAACACCCACCGGTATATATTTAACAATATTCTATTTTTCATGAAGTAAAGGTATTTTTCAGTTATGTGAGTTTTTTTTTTTGTTTTTTTGTTTTTGTTTTTTTTTTTTTTTTGGAGAGAGACCATGAGCAGGGAAGGAGCAGAGAGAGAAGGAGAGAACCCAAGCAGGCTTCACACTTAGTGCAAGAGCCCCATGCAGGGCTCGCTGTTAGGACCGTGAGGTCATGATCTGAGCCAAAACCAAGAGTTGGATGCTTAATCAACGGAGCCACCCAGGGGCCCAAGTTGGGTGAGATTTGTTAAGACACACAAAGACTCTGGGCTGCCCCCAGATTAAGTGCTCTTGGCTCTAGGAGTGAACTGAATGTATTGTAACCCTTTAAACATTGCAAAGCAGAGCATCTCAGGCTTTGCTTTGCTTTAACGTGTTAAGGGACTTGACCCAACCTGTTTTATATGCAAAAATGTCTCTTGCCCTTTTACCCTGAGGGCCTTTCCACAGCCTCCTGGAGGTCACGCAACCGGGCCCCTTCTGATCCACACGATTTCTAGCCATTTTGAAGCCATGAGGGGGAAAATCATTCTTTGGACAGGAACTTTTGGAGGAAATTGAAATATATGCAAGTTTTTAAATGCACTTTCCACATCTGAAACCATTTTATGGACACAAGAGGATAATACTGGAATGTACATAATTTGGTTTCCTCATAAAGTTTGGTATTTGTGAGACTAAAAGAACTGAAATGTTTCTGAGAGAAATGTGAGCTTTTCTTTTAATCACAAAATCCAAGAAAACATTTGATTTGTTGAATTATTCCATTTTTGCAAAAAAAAAAAAAATGACCTCAGAACTCCTTTTCTCTGTGAGAAGAGAAAGAATTACAGCAAGGACAGCCCTCCTCTAGGAGAAGATGTGCCTGGGGTTGTTGTGTCAATATGAAAGAAGCCACAACTTCCTGTGGCTGTATCTGCTCTGTAGCTCTTTCGTTCAGGGCTCCATATTCTGTCCTGTACCCTTTAGGGTGGGAGGGTTTGGCGGTAAATCCATTACCAAAACCACCTTACTATTAGCCAAATAGCACACACACACACACAGTCCAGAAGAAAGAACAAAACAGCGTTGAACATCGCTTCATGTCTATTATAACACATGAGGGTCTACAAGGAAGAGAGTTGAGAGGGTCTACTTTGTTCCACTCCATTCTCATGAGCCCTTCAATGGCTCTGGTGTGCAGCTGCCATATACAATATAGGGCCCCCAATTACATTTGGATTTCAGATAAACAGTGAACGCGTGCAATATTTGGGACATCTACTCATTTAGTATTACATGCATTCATTATTTATCTGGAATTCAAATGTACAGGGGCTCTTTGGGTTTGTATTTACAAAATCTAGGCGACCCTAGCCTGGGGTGTCCCTTCTGGATTTTTGAGACCACCCACATCTCTTCATCCACTCATTCATTCAACAAGCCCTTATGGAGCATTTATTCTGTGCCAGGCTCTGTTCTAGGCAGAAGGGACAGCCCCAGACAAGATAGTTTTAGCCTTGTTGGAAAAACAGACCAAAAAAATAGGTATTACAAAAGAAAGAAAGAAAAGAATCAGCAGGATAACTTCAGGTGGTGATGATGGAGCGCATAATGAAGAGTGAGGCTGGTGGTCAGAGAAGGACCCCTGGGAGCACTGACTGAGCTGAGGCTCAAAGGATGAGGAGGAGAGAGCCATGGCAGGTGCTGAAGGGATGGTGTTCCAGGCAGGAGGGATGAGCAAGCGGAGAGGCCTTCAGGGGAGAATGCAGCTGGATCTGCAAAGACCCGAAAGAAGGCCAGCAAGGGCTGGATGGGTGAGTGAGGGAGCTAGTGGTAACGGAGAAAGTTAGGGAGGAACTTGGGCTGGATGCCCCCCGGAGCACTGCTGGGGCTGCGGAATTGTGACCTCACAATCTGATTTGTGGTTTTAAATGATCCCTCTAGCTGCTCCAGGGAGAACGCATTTTAAGCAGGAAGGGGTGGAGGCTCAGAGGCCTTCTAGGAGGCTCTGCCCTCCTGCCTGATGGTGGTGCACTGGACGAGGGTGGGGGAGGGGCTGATGGCTTTGGAACACGTTGGAGAGCCTTGCTGGAGGACTTGCTGGAGAGCCACATGGTGAGGGAGGCACAGAGGATCCAGAGGATTCCCTGCAGCTTCTCAAGAGAAAACCCTTTCTCTCTCCTTCCCTGTCGCCTTTATCCTTTCCATTCTCCCTTATTCACTGGCCCGGTCCCTGCCCTGCTCAGTCAGCCCTCCGGATCCTGCTCTTCTGCTGGTGTGCAGGACAGGTTTTCAGTGAGTTCTAGACCCGCCTTTTGTTGCTGCCTGGGGCGGAGGCTGGGAGGGGGGGCTTTGGATTCTAAGGGTAGGGAAGGAGTCCTCCACCAGAGCCGACCTTCTTCTTGGCTCATCTTTTTCGGATGTCCTTCCAAATGTATTGGGTCTTCCTTCCCTTCTGCTCTTCTGACTTCAATCTACCCTCCCAGGCTCCAGGAACGACACAAGATGCAAACTTGTCTAGTTTTGTATGTCTCCAGAGAATAGCTGTATTTGAAGTAAAAATTCCCGACAGGAGTGTGAGAAAGGTCAGTGGATGGCACTTGTCCCTTGACTTTTATGCTTGTGGTAGTTCTGTTTGGATTCATGATTGCAACCAAGATGTTTCTTGGTCATTCCCAAGGTTAGGAAGAATAGTAAATACGGTAAAAATGGTAAATAAATCTGCTCAAGGAAATAATGTATATTGGAAGGAAGGAAGCAAGCAAGGAAGGAAAGAAGAAGACAGGAAAGAAGAAAGGAAGGAGGGAAAGAGACACAGGGTAACAGCATGCTTCCCCAGAATAACATATGAGCAAGAATTTACTGCTTTATTTTCTTAATCTAATGGTCACCAAACCCCACCAGCACAGACATAAAGCAGAAGTAGTCTGAGAGCCAGTACTGATTCATATCTGGAATAGAGGGAGGCAGGGACTTAGGAAAACAAAACAAAGCAAAGTAAGAACAAAAACAAAATCACCCTAACATGGGTTTGATCTTGATTCTGTCACAGCTGGTGTCGGGAGCCCCTGGAGGGCAGGGCTGCAGTGTCTCCCATGCCCACAGCCCTATGTTTCCTAGAGGACGGGTCGTGGCCAGAATTCTGTGCATGTAGAAGGCAGAAGGAAGGAGCCAAGAGCACCTCCCTGGGCCCCATTACCTCATGTTTAAGGGAAGGAGTTGAACTGAAAGCTCAAAGGTCCCTTTCAGCTTCCACACCGCTCCGTCCCCACACCTCTTCTGTTTTCTCTCTGCTGCTTCACGCTCACAAATGTCTCTGCTGCCAACAACTGTTTAAAACACTTCCTTTCTTTTCCTTGTCTCTCTTACTTGCTTCAGGCACTGACCAGAATTCCCAGCAGTTTCTCCCTTCTGATGTTGGGTGCTTATTATATTTGGACCTTGGGGAGGACAGCTGAAGAGATGGCATGGTGGGTCAGAGTCATGAACACTAAAATCTTCATATCGATATATAATCAAGTGCCAGAGAAGAGATCTGTGAAATTTAGATTTTTAATACTGGTTCCCTAAACGCAGCAGGCTGTGGTGATCACAGCCCCCCTCTCTTTGAAACCATATCAAGCTGCTTCCAGAGACAATAGCTACCATGTTCTGAAAGGTTTGGAGTCTGGCAGCTGTCCAGAAAAGTGGCTCCTTCCCCACCACGTACAGAGCTCACGGTACCTGCACAGGAATTAATGCAGAAACAAATCTATACTCCATTGCCTGACCTGGGTCTACTCCTTATTTACATATTGGGGGGGAAAAAAAAAAGAAAGGGAAAAAGAAAAAAAAGTGGAGTATTACTCAGAAAAAGTGTTATCCCATCAAGACCATTTCAGCCACAGACACAAAAGATGATGGCATACTGAAATAGAACACAAAAGAATTTTCCAGGAATGCCTGAGTGGCTCAGTCGATTAGGTGTGCAACTCTTGATATTGGCTCAGGTCACGATCTCGCAGTTCGTGGGATTGAGCTCCACACTGGGCTCCCCGCTGATGGCTCGGAGCCTGCTTTGGATTCTCTGTCCCTCTCTGCCCCTCCTCCACTCCCTTTCTCTCTCTGTGTCTCTCAAAAATAAATAAATAAATAAACTTAAGACAAAACTATCCAAATAGCAATCTGATTTTCTCCTTATTTTTCAGAGGAAAAACTCGAATATACAGGAAGAAGAGGGATAACATACACAGAGAACAGCCTCTGACACTGTTGTCACTAGATGGAATGCTTTTGACCGCAAACAACAGGAAACCCATTTCAATTTGACTTTAACAATACATTTTACATAAAAAATAGAATTTTAACATAAAAATTCTGTGGGTTAATGAGAGGCTCATTTATGTCATCAAGGATATAGTTTTTCTTTATCTTTAGACTCTGACTTATTTACTTAAGCCAGCTATCCTCAGGGTCCCCAAATGGCTGCCATTGTTCCAGGCAGCACACTGATATCAACATCCATGGCAGAAAAAGGAATGTTTATCCCTGTTTTATGTTCCATCTGAAGAGAGTGGAGAACCTTCTAGAGGCCTTGTCATCAACCACCCCACCCCCCATTTTCATTGATCATAAATGCATTACATTCATATACCATCTTCAATCCTTCACCTGGTGAGGGAATGAGACCACCATGATTGGCTTAAACCTGCACTGTCTGGTAGAAATATAATGTGAGTCACATATAGAATTTTAAGCTTTCTAGCAGTCAGTCACATTAAAAACAACAAGAAGGACCGCCTGGGTGGCTCAGTCGGTTAAGGGTCCGAGTACGGTTCGGGTCGTGATCTCAAGGTTCATGGGTTCTGTGCTGACAGCTCAGAGCCTGGAGCCTGCTTCAGATCCTGTGTCTCCCTCTCTCTCTCTCTCTCTGTTCCTCCCCGCCTTGCACTCTGTCTCTGTCAAAAATAAATAAATACTAAAAAAAAAAAAAAAAAAAAAAAAAAATTAAACGACAATAAGAAAAGGTGATATTAATTCTAATGCTATATTTTATATTTCCCTCCAACATATCTAAAATATTATTTCAACATTTACCCAATACAACATACTATTGATATTACATTGTTTTATTTTTTTTTAATTTTTTTAATTTTTTTTAACATTTTATTTATTTTTGAGACAGGAAGAGACAGAGCATGAACAGGGGAGGGTCAGAGAGAGGGAAACACAGAATCCGAAACAGGCTCCAGGCTGAGCTGTCAGCACAGAGCCTGACACGGGGCTCGAACTCACGGACTGAGAGATCATGATCTGAGCCGAAGTCGGCCGCTTAACCGACTGAGCCACCCAGGCGCCCCGATATTACATTGTTTTAAATACCAAGTCTTTGAAATCGAATGTATATTTTACATTCACAGACCATCTCACTTCGGGTTAGCTACATTCCAAGTGAGCTACAGCTCCATGTGGCCAGTGGTACTGTATTGGACAGTGTGGGTCTAAGTGTAACAAGATTTATTGCCTGTGCACTGGGAAGGGGTCCAGCCTCCCTTGAATTCATGGCCCCTTAGAGGAGGGTGAACAAAGCTGGGGTTCTCTTAGCAATGAGGAGGGCAGTGGTCACTGGGGTGGCAACTAATTTCATCTCTTTCTCATATTCCTTGGGTTAGGGAAGTTACCAGCACCTGCCTGGTCGGCAAGAGAAATGCGGAATCATTCTGGACTCCTTTCTTTTCCTCCTTTCTCTAACACAACAACTCATCAAGTTTCGTCAATTCTGTCTCCCACATCTCTCTCAAAGGGGCCTTCTCCTCTTCATCCCCTCTGCCACGGTCATGGTTCGGGACTCTATGTCACAATCCCACCCGACTCTGACTTCTGTGAGGCTCGTCCGTGGCTCCCCAAACTTGCAGGATGCAGTTCAGATCCTCTGGCACAGCACATAGCAGCACGGTTGGTTTTGTGCCCACAAGCACTCTCTGCTCTGACCTGGGGAGCGGTACTTGGAATGTCTGTGCTCTCTCACGTCTTCATACGTGTTTATGTGTCATTCCTTGTCTTTAGAGTACCCTCTTTCTTCCTCTTCTTCCTTTTCCCCTTTTATGTCCCTCTTCCGGGGAGCCTTCCTTCTCCCTCTTTCCAGATAGGATTAAGCACCATAAAGCTACGTTCATATTCTGCTCTAGCACATGTCAAACCGAACTGTGCTTTCTATACCCTCCCCGTTAGATGACGGGCGTCTTGAGGGTAGTGGCTGTGCTTTGATCTCAGAACCCCACTGCATAGCACGCAGGGCCCATGTGGCACAACAGCCGGCAACGTAGAGGCTCCATGTCTATTGAATGGGTGGATGGATGGATGGATGAATTCTATTCTCCTTTCTAGTCTTTTCCCATCCGTGATGGGAAAGCAGCCTTTCCCAGCTTCCTGCCTTTGAAAACTATTATTTTCCCAGGCTGCCATCACAAAGTATCACAAACTGAGTGGCTGAAACAACAGAAATGTTTTGTCTTTCAGTTTTGCAGGACAGAAGCCAAAAATCAAGGGGCTGCTAGGGTTGGTTCCTTCTGAGGACTGCGAAAGATAATCTGCTCCGTGCCATTACCCTGTAGCTTCTGGTAGACTCGGTCATTCCTTCTCCCTGTGGCTGCCCTCTGTAGGTGTGTTTGTGTTTCTCCTGCTTAAAAGGACATCAGTCAGATTGGATTAAAGCCCACCCCAGTGACTTTATCTTAGCTTGATAATCTGCAAAGACTCTCTTTTCAAGTGAGGTCACATTCGCAGGTACTGGGACTTAGGACCTCAACATCTTGGGGGTGAACACAATTTAACCTATAACAAGACTCAAGCTAAAGTCTGGTGTATTTATTTTCTATTGCTGTGTGACAAATTACCACAAATTTGGCAACTTAAAACAACACACGCTTATTATCTCATAGTTTCCATAGGTCAGAGTCCAGGCACGGCTTAGCTGGATCTCCTGTTCACTCGCACAAGGCTCTAATCAAGGTGTTGGCCAGAATGCGTTTTTATTTGGAGGCTTGGGAAAGAGTCTGCCTCGAGCTCATTCAGGTTGTTGGCACAATTCCTGTCCACTGAGGGCCCTTGCCTCCTACTGGCTGCCAGCTGGGGGCCGCCTGCAGTCTCCTGCCGTGTGGTCTTCCCTGTAGGCAGTTCACAGTGTAGACGTTTGCTCCTTCAAGGCTTATAGGGGAGAGTCTCTCTCTGTGGCTCCAGACGGCTTCTTTCTCCAGTTATGGGAGGGGCATAGTCTGTGGCCATATTCTATTGGTCACAAGCAAGTCACAGGAGATTAGACAAGGGAGGTGACCTACTGGGGTCACCTTAAGGTTTATCTGACACAGTAGGTGTGGGTTTTTTTGGTCTCCCAACTTGCCCATAGCAACCTTGTTCTGTTTCAGTCTCAGATTCCACAAAATCTGCTAAGGAATGTGGGGAGGGGGAAGGACTCAAGAGAGTCCAGTGGCCTCAAGAGAGCATAATTTAAAAAAGTAAACTTGAATTAAATTGACTTTAATACTAAATTAAAATTAAATCAATATACATTTTTAATTTTTTTAACGTTTATTTATTTTTGAAACAGAGAGAGGCAGAGCATGAACGGGGGAGGGTCAGAGAGAGAGGGAGACACAGAATCCGAAACAGGCTCCAGGCTCTGAGCTGTCAGCACAGAGCCCGACGCGGGGCTCGAACCCATGAACCGTGAGATCATGACCTGAGCTGAAGTTGGACGCTTAACCGACTGAGCCACCCAGGTGCCCCAAATTAAATCAATATTAATAGCAAATATTATTTATTAAATCATGATGTATTTACATGCGACATTTAAATAACATTTATTAGTAAACAATATTTGACATTGAAATGGCTATATGGACATCATTATCATCACCATCGCTGATATCAAGGGCTGACTGTGTGCCAAGTACCATTCTAACACAACACAGTGTATGGTATCTCATTTAATCACAACTGACCTATGTGATGGGGACTATTATTATTCCCATTTTACATATGATGTTACTGAGGTCCAGAGGGGCCAATGGAATGTCCCAAAGTCACACTGAGGGAGCAGCTAAGAGACATGAGGTTCGAATTTCTGACCCCAAAAGACTGCTTGATGGCAAAACCCACACACTTTACTGTTAGGATTGACTGGCTGCCTTTGAAATGGTGCTTCTCACAGGATTAATGTGGACACTGCTAGCATTTTTCTCTGTAATTCTCTTTTCCCCAGTCTTTCCTTATGACAGGTCTATCTTTCATGAGTGGTTAACCCATTCAATCAAATTACTGATTGAATAATCAATCAATATTCAAAGGTATAAACAACTTACAAGGCAAACGGGATTAGTTTGTAGTTAGATATTTCTTAGCTGGTATTGGGGACATTCAAATGGTTCTCTACAGTGAGACACCTTTAATACTAATTCTATCCAGCCTCAATTTTCCTGGCTTGTTCTGCCTCTGTCCACTCAAATTTGGCAATATTTAAGAATGCTGTCAGCCAAATCACTCAGTAGTCTAAGTGTCTGTGAACATAGATGAATGCTCTATTTTAGAAAAATGAAGGCAAGAAGCAAGAGTCAGAAGTCATAATTTCCACAAGGACGTTTGTGACACGGGAATTTTTTGAGAGCACTTTGCATTTTTGGCTTACATGTAGTTATCACACAGGTGACTGAAGTCACTGATACCAAGAAGGTAAGGGACATGAAGAACAGGCAAGAGTATCGTGTGACGGCTGACTTTTCTCAGGCTCTGGGCATAAGATCTCTGGAAATCTGTGCTAGGACTCAGATCCTAGTTCTGTTTTTTTTTTTTTGTTTTTTTTTTTTGTTTTTTCTGTTTTAAGTTTATTTATTTACTTTGAGAGAGAGAGAGGAAGACCACGAATGGGAGAGGGGTAGACAGCGAGGGAGAGAGAATCCGAAGCAGGCTCTGTGCTGTCAGTGCAGAGCCCAACGCAGGGCTCGATCACACAAACTGTGAGATCATGGCCTGAGCCGAAATCAAGAGTTGGATACTTAACCGACTGGGCCACCCAGGCACTCCCAGATCCTAGTTCTCAGTGTGAAATTTCACTATAAGAGGAATCAACCATTAGAATTCTATGAGAAATTCCAGTCTTTTACAATCACTTACATGTCATTTCTCTGGGTGACATTTTCTGACTGATAAAATTGGAGTACTAGGTTTGTTAACTTCTCATATATTATGGTTACAATGATGAAATTCAGAATCTACTTAAGGGGGTGAAACTTTTGCAAGAAATAAACCAGAAACATTTTTCTCTGAACAGTGACTGAGGACTTTCCATTTTCAATCTGATGAGGTATCATTTCAGGTGCTACAAGCTTGCCATACTCATTTATGCACCCCCTGACCATTAAAACGGGGCTAGCAAATTAAAACAGATATAGCAGAAAGAAGAAAGTGAAATCATGTTGTGGGTGCAACATCACAACATCCCCGCCTCTTGATGCTGAGAGACACAGGTGTCATCGGCAAGCATCTGGCAATGCCTACAAACCCATCTCATGATCGCCTTCCTCTCCTAATCAAGATGGCACCACCTTTCCTTTCTCCTCCTCTGCCCACTCATCATTTAGGAGGGAAAGGAAATACTTTCCAACTTGCAGTCCCCATTTTCTCAAATAGTCTAAATTTGTGTCCTGAGCCTGCACACCTGAGACCGGTTTCTCTCTTCCCTCACTCCCACCCGACATTCTTGATTCCCTTTATGCACTTAATAAGGCTGACCACAAACCTGAGTCTTTGTAAATTTGGGAGACGAGACACAAGAAAAGTGTAGAGGAATAAATCAAAACACAAGGTTGATCTTTTTTTTTTTCTTTTTCTGAATGTCAGCTTCGAAAAACTCTTCCTGCTACAGGCCAGGATAAATGTTAATGATTCAAAAGAAGGAAGAAACAGTTGATACATTCATTAATTAGATTGTATTTGTAGCTCTACTACGAAAAACACTTGTTAGCTCAAGTGAGATCCTTGACTTACCGCAATTTTTTCTCTCACAATGAAAATATCTTTTTTTTTTATTTTAGCACAGAGCCTTGACTCAGGGCTCGAGCCCACGAGCGGGGAGATTATGACCCAAGCCAACGTCAGGCTTAGCTTAACCAACTGAGCCACCCAGGTGCCACTCAAGTTCTCTTTATAGACACATTGCTTAACCTAACCGCTTTCAGAGTTAATGGCTATCTCACAGGGTATTTTAAAACAATGGGTGGGTATTGCTTTACTCTTGTATAAATAAAAGAATCGTCTTGATAATTTTCTCACAAACAAAGGAAGCTGACTACAGAAGCAAATTGATCCCTTCTTTTCTTCAAATAAAAAAAGTGGCCAGTAATTAAAAATGAAATGAAACTTCTTCAGTTTCAAATATTTTAAGCCCCACTGGGCACTCCAATAAAGGTATATAACCAGTTTCCCCTTTTGCTTTGGCTCCCATGGACTCAAACCAAATCTGTACCCACTACTGAATAATCACCCAAGACCATATGACATGGGATTCCAGACGCTGGTGAGCCCCCAACTACAAATAAGGAAAAATATTAAGACTTTCAAATGGGCAAAAGCAATTACCAGACATCTCTGCAAAGGAATGTTCAAGAGTCTGGGATTATGTGATGTTCTAGGAATGCGCACCCCTGTTTATCTTTGACTAGACTTATTTTACAACTCCTTAAAATACAGAAAACTGATAGCAGTGCAAATAATTGCCTATAAAAATACAGATAGTTTGTCTGCAGAATGTAATTGATGCTTGCTCTATGGGTAGACCGTGTTTTAAAAATTCATCTCACCATTTCCTCACTGTATTTATAATTTGTACTTATTTAGAATTTGTTCATCCTTTCCTGCCAAGTCAGTTCCCTCTCCTGTCTCTCTGCTAACCGTCCTCCATCACCTACATACTCGGGTCTTTCTTGGAGCCACTTTCTGCTTGTGGACTGATAACTTTTTATTATTTCTATTATTTATTATTAATTTGCTGAGGTTTTTAGGATGGTGAAGAGATGAATGTGTGTATTCTGTTTCCTGAAAATTTCTCCATGCTTTCTTCTTTTTTATTTCTTGTGAGGAGTTGGATTGTATCCCTTCAAAATTCATGTGTTGAAGTTCTAGCCCCAGTACCTCAGAATATGATCCTATTTGGAAACAGGGTCATTGCAGATGAGGTCACATTGGACTAAAGTGGGACCCACATCCAATATGACTGGTGTCCTTATAAAAAGGTGAAATTTGGACACTGACATGCACACAGGAAGAATGCCGTGTGAAGACAGTAGTTATGCTGTTAAAAGCCAAGAGACTTCCAGAAGTAAGGAGAAGGCCTGGAACAGATCTTTCCCTAGCTTTTCCAGAAGGAACCAACCTTGCCAAAACCCAGTCTTGTACTTCTGGCCTCCAGAACTGTGAGACAATACATTTCCATTGTCTAAGCCACCCATCTTGTGGTACTTTGTTATGCTGGCCCCAGGAAACGAAAACGCTTTCAAAGTCTTCTTTTGACGTGTGTATTCTTGCAGGTCGCCTCAAATCTTTTATGGAAGAAAGTGGAGAATAAATAAATAAAAATAAGACTGAGGCTTATCCAGCAGCAGTGTCCTAAATGTGGACTGTGAATTGTTGGTGTGCGAGGTAGTGTGTTGACTGTTTTGTAGCATGGATCCAGGAGCTTAGTTTATGTTCGATACATTTTAATTGTTGGTAGTATTATTATTATTATAACTAAATGTATTTGGTAGTCTTTAATTTCATTCAAAATTGAATTTGGAGAATTTTTATAACTTCCGATGGGATTATTTCACTTAAGGAATATTTGAGTCTGGGGGCGCCTGGGTGGCTCAGTCAGTTAAGCGTCTGACTTTGGCTCAGGTCATGAACTTGTGGTTCACTAGTTCGAGCTCCGCTTTGGGCTCTGTGCTGCCAGCTCAGAGCCTGGAGCCTGTTTTGGATTCTGTGTCTCCTTCTCTCTCTGCCCCTCCCCCACTTGTACTCTGTCTCTCTTTCTCTCGAAACTAAATAAAACATTAAAAAATTAAAAAAAAAATAAAGAAATATTTGAATCTGGAGCACCTGGGTGGCTCAGTCAGTTAAGCATCTGACTCTTGGTTTCAGCTCAGGTCATGATCTTGCGGTTTGTGAGTTCAAGCCCCACTTCAAGCTCTGTGCTGACGGTGCGGAGCCTGTTTGGGATTCTCTCTCTCCCTCTCTCTGCCCCTCCCCCACTTGCTCTGTTTCTCTCTCAAAAATAAACTTAAAAAAAAATTTTTTTTTTTAATAAAAAAAAGAAATATGTGAGTCTGTGCGTCAAGCAGGCACAAGGCTAAATTCTTGCCTATGGGACAGGGAACTTGAAACCAACACTAATAGGGTGTGGTTCTCTCTCTCAAAACACTAGTAATTAGGACTGTCTTCTTGGTTTTGTTAGGAGCCTCACCCTCATCCTGGCCCTGGTGAGAGGTTTTAGGAGGCAATACAAATCGGAGAGCACTCACAGGTTGCTGTTACCCCTGTTAAAGCTAAAGCATTTCTCTAATGGAGAAAGCCTGGTACACTTGGAGATAGACAGTCACACTAAAAATTCCTACATTAAAGATGCTGTACATTAGGTGATGACTTTCCATATCGGTCATTTCTTAATTTATTCTTGACATCATTAAAAAAGTTTGTTTTTTTTTTTTTATTTTTGAGAGAGACAGAGCACGAGGGGGGGAGGGGCAGAGAGAGAGAGAGGGAGACACAGAATCCAAAGCAGGCTCCAGGCTCTGGGCTGTCAGCACAGAGCCCGACGTGGGGCTCAAACCCACACACCGTGAGATCATGACCTGAGCCAAAGTCGGACGCTTTACCTACTGAACCACCCAGGCGCCCCTAATTTTAATTTATTTTTGAAACCAGCTCCGTGCTTGGGACACTTTAACAGCCAGGTAATGTTGGAAGCCAGGCTCTTCAGGGACACTCCTTAGGCACAGCTTTACAAAGCCTTAAGAGCACGGGGACTATCCTGCGCCCACTCGGTGGGTCCCCACTCTGGGTGGCAGCCCCCACCCGCTCTGAGCTGAGGCTACAGCTGGGAAGAACTTGGTGGGCAGGTACGTGTTCTGTGCTGAGCGCACACTCCTTGCTTTGCTGTGCAGCTGTGGCCATTTGCATCCGTCGACGCTATTTACGACACTTTGTACTTTCTCAGAAAGAACCATCTCATTTTCTGACTGCAGCTGCCCACACTGGTCTGGCTGCCGCTGGGGTTTTCCAGCAGGCCCCCACGCTGCCACATCACTTCAGACAATTTTCAACACGTTCTAGGGCCTTCTGCAATCCCAATTTACTTGGGTTTCATGTCTGCCCACTCATTCATTTCACCGCTGTGCGATCAGCACCTACTGTGTGCCAGACACTGTTCAAGGCTCTGGGAATTCTAAGACAGATGAGGTGCAAATCTGTCTCTGAGCAGCTTAGAGGCTGCGGGGGAGACTGGCAGGCTTCTGGGCTGTTGGTGTTAGTCTCTACTTTCTCTTCCGTCTGTTTTCAAACCAGATCCTCTGGGGAAACCTGCCACCCTGCAAGCCTGTCTTTCCATTCATTGTCAAACTTTACAACGGGAATACACTTAGTCCTTAAATGCCCTGCAGTGTGGCTTCTTGCCTCCACGCCAGCCCTCTGGTAAGACCACGGGTCACACCTGCCCCTGTGCCCACTGAGGAGTCCAATGCCTTTCGTCGGGTTTCACTTATCTTTTGACTGTGACTATGCAGTGTTCGACCCAGTAAGACACCTGTTGGTCTCGGTACCTTGATTTCATCCCGATCTTCCTTCTCTCTGAACTAGAACCCAGTCAATTCCAGGCCAACATGGTCCCTCCCATTTCACGCTCATTCATCTCGCAGGTGTCACAGATTCCTCTTGTGGCATCTTTCATATCGATGCCTGGTAGTGTTATTTTTGTCATATCGTCATCTGACTTTTCATGTGGATCGTTCTTGTTCTCAGAGCTAATCCTTGTTCTCAGAGCTAATAAGCAACCTCTTCCTGTTGGATATGCTGGAATTGAGGGTAGATTGGCCCCCCGCTTTTTTTAATTAGTTGGCTAGTGCGCCAGGCCTGGTCTTTGAGCCCTCAGATCCATGTCTTGCCCTTCCTTGCTCTGCTCTATATTGCAGGAGACTGACCCCTGCAGGCTGAGTGTCCTAGGATCCTTGTGTCAGCTGGTTGCTGGCGGAGTTTGGTCAATGGGAGGCACTAATGGGAACTGGATGGTGGGAGGAAGGGAGAAGCCATGGTATTTCTCCTTGTCCTTTCTTGAATCCATAAATGCCTCCCTGACAGCATCTACGGCAGCTCCTTCATGGATCCAGCCCCCACTGGACCAGCACACTGTGGTTCCAACTTCCACAGGGTGATCTGGCTTCTGGATTCTGGGAACATCATCTTCTCCTTTTGACCCTCTACTCTAAGGGTGGCAGTGAGTTTCTGCTGTTGTAATTTCTGGGTTGCCTTGCCACCTCCTAGCAGCCACTCAGCTTTGTTGTGTCCCGAGAAACCAAAATACTCAGAGTGGTTTCTGTTTCTTGGCTGGACCATGGCTGATATGATTATTCCTTCCTCCTTCTTTCCCTCCCTCCCTCTCTCTTCCCTTTTCTTACCTCCCTCCCTTCCTTCCTTCCTTTCCCCCTCCCTCCCTCTCTTCCTTCCTTCCTTCCCTTTCTCCTTCCTTCCTTCCTTCTTTCCTGAAAGTAGCAGAACTCATAAGGTGATTGTTTTTGGATTTTATGCCACAGATTATCTTCCCAAAGCAGACTACTACTCTTTGAACGCTTCATACTTCTTTGAATCTCCCAACACCATTGGCATAATATGAATGAAAGAGATGTGTATGGCTGGTCTGGGAGCCTATCATTTTTATAATACATATATGGGCACCTATACCTGACACTCTCTGTTCCAAATATACCAATGAAAATTTTGGAGATGATCTATTTGTAAACGGCCAACTTGCTGGAATAACAACAATACAGGTCTGGTTTTTTGAGAACGACTGATTACTAAAATCAGAGAGACTGCCATGTTCCTCCTGGCTAGTTTCATTTCACCTGGGACTGACATTAAAGGAAACATGTTGCTCTGGGTACGGATACAGGTTCTTCACTGCGTCTATCTGTTGGGGACGAACTGGAGCATGAAAGTCAAAGAAAAGGCAATATTATTTCTTCAAAAGTGCCTATCCCTTTTGGAAATAATACCTGACTTTTTTTTCTAATGTCACTGAATTGCTAGCGTCATCGGTAGCAAATCTGGCTTACGGAACCTTCTATCCGCCACGCTAGGAGTCCTTCCTGTGAAATGCCACCCCCTTGATAACATTGAATTGTGGTGTTACATTGCATCACTCAAAGAGGAAATGAGAAATGAAACAAACCTTACATATGCCTCCCTTCTACTCAGCTGTAAGAGTTGGTCTTCTATTTTCTTCTGACAACTGATTATTCTCCATCTCATGGCAATTTCTATGTCATGCTTTGAAAAGAAGTAAAGGAATATAATGAGAGGGAAACAAGAACTTGTAATTGTTGATCTCTTCATGGACACAGGAATGGATTACATTCTGACATATTTGCCATAAATACGGATACGGAAGGAAGCTGCCTGTTGCAAAAGTCACCACGTGCTGCCAAAGCAAACATAGTTACTATTAAAGATGCCTGTCTTTAGAAAGCACCGAAATGTACCAATTTTTAAAAATTGATCTTTAAAGGTTATAATCAAATCCTCTGATTCATTCTCCCTGTCCCCCCCCGGAAAGGAATCATTTCTTACACGGTTGTCCTAGCAGATAGGGGTTGGAACGGGCATGCCATTTACTGTGCTGTGCTGAGGTAAAGAAGACTAAAGGGAGTGGGGATAATGTTGCCTAAGGGTTTTATGCAAGGAATTCGATAGCTTGGAAGGTGAGCCAGAAACCCACACTCGCAGGCAGTTTCATAATGATCACAGCAGGAATTTCTGTGGTAATTTTGCATATATAACTTTCATACCTAATTTTCAGTGCTTCTGCACATGTGCCCCATATGTTTACCCCAAAGCATTTTTTGCCTCCAGCTGGAACATGTTCAGAAACAACCTGTGACATTTTCACATGCACAAGCTAAAAGTGCCCGTATCTATTCCTCAGTGTATCCACAAATGTCCGTTTACTGCTGGTTCATTTTCTGTTCTGTTGCCATTTCACAGCAATAGGTTGAAAGGTGCCCTAAAGGTGATCTTCATGGCTCCCAGTCAAGTGCAGAAAGCCAATGTAAAGACAGAGGCCGACTGTTGGAAAAGGTCATTGCTGCTTTCATCAGCTGACACAGGAACCAATGAACAGGTAACTTATCAATGAAAAAAAAAAAAAAGCCATGAGCAAAGTCAGCATGTTGCATCTTCAGTTTTGTATCCTGTGCAGGTTGGAGATCAGCCTTGCTGCTGGCTGGGGGTGGGGTCATGGGGAGGGGGGTGGTATGTGAGGAGGAAGAGAGAGGATTTGCTTTGGCTGAGAGGACTTTTTTTTTTTTTTTTAAACAGGATAAAATTAGGTGGAACAGGAAGACATACATGCATTTATGGAAGGAAAGCATGCTGGTTGCTAAAATTTAGAGCTTCGTTTTTGATGACTAATTCATCTTAATGGAAATAGTACTCTTGGAGGGGTAATAAGGTCAGAGTCAACGGCGGTTACTATGGGTGCAGCTGTGAGTGAACCACCCAAGAATGACGGGCTGTGAGGTTGCTGAGCTTTGCTCAGGCTGTTCCAGTCTTGCACTGTTGCTAGGTGGCTCTTAGTCTTGGATGGACCTCACCCTCATGTGCATACCTCAGTAGAGTCCCTTCATCTCTGAGAGGCCCTCTTTGATCACAAAGATGCCCACTAGCCCTTATTTGACCAGGCTTAACTAGAGATCGCTGGGAGGACTGGTTGCTCAGGTTTTTTGTGTTTTTTTTTTTTTCTCTTGCATTATAGAAGTCAGTGCAGGGAAGCTTATATGAGCCAGCAATTTGAAGCCAAGTTGTAGACGTTATTTAAAACATTTGTAAAACAAGCATATATATATATATATATATATATATATATATATATATATACATACATATATATATATAATTTATATTTCCAGGTTTATAATAAATATATATTATATATAGTATATATATAATAAAATATTTATATTTCTCTCTCTGTATTTGTATATACAGAAAGACAGCCCTTTAGACACTTGAGTTTGCAACTGAAAATGGTTTGTGTGTGAGGATTTGGGGATGACATTCTATTTAGTTCTCCCCTGAGTGACTTTGATTTTCCACCATCAAAACAAAATCTACGTGTTTCTTTCACAGCACACACCCTTCACACAACTAGCACAGCATCTGCTCATTGTTCTGCAAGAGTGCTTATTATTAACTATGAGCTGAGTTAGACGATTTCACTACCTGGATTTTCATCCTGGCTCTGCCACCAGGCAGTAGCTGTGTAACCTTGTCCAGATCACTTAACCTTTTTTGACTTGGGTTTCCTGTTCTATAACCTAAGAGGATTAAAATAGATCAGTGATTCCCAACCTCTGGGCCTCAGCCTATTAGTGAATCACGAAATCAATCTGGTGAGTTGTGATCAGCACTTTTTAAAAAGAACAGAATAGAATAGAAAATATTAGAGTGCATTACACGTGGTATGACTAAATATTGTTTCCAAACATGTCTGTTTCGGTTAAGTCCAGGTTTACATAGTTATCTGTGTACAGGGTTGCGATGCGAAATGTTTTTCTTACTAAAGGTGATTGTCAAAGAGGCTTGAAAACACTGAGACAGATGATCTCTTGGGGTTCAAACCTAAGACTCCGTGAAACAGGCACCCATAGTCAACCAGTTCATGTAGTAGCACATATCATCAAAGAACTGAGAGTGTGGTTAAGAAAACGGCAGTGGAAAGGCATGTGGAGCTCCCCCTTGTCAGGATGAGCCTCTAGCTTACTGAGAAAGGGACTCTCCAGAGAGAGGACACCCTGGTGGCCAAGACCACGGAGAGAAACATCCAGTGCTCCAGCTCATCCAGACTGCTCACCAGGATATTGTGATGATTCCTGTGGCACCTGTCTCTCTTCACCTCCTCACACTTCAATCCCCGTCCCCCAACGCCCAGTCTCCCTCCTTCTCCAAAAGAGTGTGCAGGAAGGAGAAATGATCAGGTTATTTTGGGGATGGTCTCGGGCACATGAAGAAAGCACCGTGGCATTTTTCCTCTGGTTCTCTTTGAAAGACTAATGTCCAAGACCAACTCTTAAAAGGAAGAGATCATCGAATGGCTGACAGCCCACAAAGCCTGCACTTGAAAATCAAGTGCCTTGTCTCTAAAAAAAAAAAAAAAAATGTTTCTCACGCACAATGTTGCCCTGGTTTCATTTACTCTGAAAGAGATTTGGTCTTTACAGGAAAACCCTCACTATTGTTAACAAGATCTATCTCGCAAAAAATGTTGTTGACCTCTCTCTCCCCTGTTCCATGGTGGAGGTGCGGGCTGAAGAGGAAGGAAGGTGAGTGTCCTCTGCCCTGTTATTTATTCGCCCTGAACTTTTTGAAAATGCATGGCTGGTACTAGCCCATCTCTCCCTGACTCGCCCAGAGGAAGGGTGCCTTTTTCTAAGTGACACCAAGGTGCTGTATGGACTGGCAGCCGTCCTGGGTGTGAGTTATCGGTCCCAAAACTCTGTGTTAGGTGCTGTAGGGAGATTTGTTGGAAGTGTTCCTGAAGTGTAAAGGGGAAAGCGACCGAGTGGTGCCTGGTCAGCCAAAAGAAAGTCGGAACTCCAAGCGAGGGGAACAGAACACTGGAACACGTGGGGTTCTGCATCGTGCCAAAGGCTGTCCTCCACTGGTGCCATTGGATCTTGCCATCAAAATCCCATCAGTGAGGAGAAGTAAGCCTGAGGATCAGTACCCGTTCCAATAGCACAACTCACATGAAACAGACAAAACTGAATCCAGAGCAGGGTGATCCCCAATGCCAAGGTTAATAAATTTGAACTGAGCTGCATTTGCAATGCACGCGTCAGCTTTTGATTCAACAAGAGATTCTTGATCCTGAGTGAATCCAACACTGTATTGTGACATGGAGAATACATGGAGAAATAAAATTATAAAAAGTGAATCATTCTGAAAGATTAAATGAGGTCCCAGCATAGTCTCTTTCTCTCTTCTTTCATTTTTTTTTAAAAGAAACAAACTTTCTGAGTAGTTTGGAGGCTTTTACAAAGTACCATCTGATTTTGCAGCCAACATTTTAAAAAGATATTGCTTAAAAAGCCATTTGCGCCATTCATAGGATATCTGGTGAAGGTGACTTTTCTCCAAAAATAATACAATTACTTTAAGAGGTATTTTAGGTTGTTGGTGGTTGGGACATACAAAGAAAAAAAAAAACTCACCGAATTCGTGATAGGACTCTGTATTTTATATGCTTTAAATAAAAAGGTGTTTGGGGTGCCTGGGTGGCTTAGTCGGTTAAGCATCCGCCTTCAGCTCAGGTCATGATCTTGTGGTCCGTGGGTTCGAGCCCTGCATTGGGCTCCGCGCTGCCAGCTCAGAGCCTGGAGCCTGCTTTGGATTCTGTGTCTCCCTCTCTCTCTGCCCCTTCCCCACTCACTCTCTGTCTGTCTCACACTCAGTCGGTTAAGCTTCTGACTCTTGATTTTGGCTCGGGTCATGATCTTACAGTTCGTGAGATCAGGCCCCAAGTCAGGTTCTGAGTTGTTGGCTGCAGCTGCTTGGGATTCTCTCTCTTCCTCTCTTTCTTCCCCTCCCCCACGCTTGCTCGTGCTCTCCCTCTCTCAAAAAAAAAAAAAAAAAAAATCCCATAAAGAACGTCAGGCTACAGTGTTATTTCTGAAAGCAAACGTCATTTTTCCTCTATTATTGAGGGGCAGGTTTAGAATGTCCTGGATAGCTTTAATGAATACCTGTTGGGTAATTTTATAACCCTTACTGGATATTCAACACACTGTTATGTGAGGAAGTATTGGAAAATTTATTTTATGCAAGTTTGTCCTTCACTGTCTTTGTTTATATCATCCAATCTAAGCACATTGATTCGTTCATTTGACAACTATTTATAGAATGCCTAGGATGTGTGCTGGCCTCTGGAGACAGGGGTGAAAGAGCAAGTGTCTGCCCTCGGGGAGCTTATAGCTTCTGGGAGAGGGGGAGAAAGGTCATTGCGTAAGCATGTTAGATGGTCAGAAGAAGGGTAAGGGATGGTCGGAAGCCCTGAGGGTGTGGGGGAGGGGGAGAGGGGAGCTGTGTTATTTCATATAGTTCCAGGCATAGTTCCAGAAGGGTAGCCATGTCATTATTTTATCGCTAAAGTGCTGTAGAGCAGAGACAAGAAAGAGGGGAGGGAGGCTATAAAGGCCAGGGAAACAAATACTTGTCCAGACCTTTTAGCTTCAATGGGAATGAGGTACTAAGCAGACTGAAAATTGGGGGAGAAGGTTCTGAGAATTTAGTATGAGACTCTCTTTCTAGAAGTCTGTGCTATATGGCTTTCCCGAGTCCTTGGGTTTTCTGAGGTCTCCTGGCAAGAGGGGCTTCTGGGAAAACAGGCTCTTCCCTCATGTTAGAGCAGGGGAACAAAAGGGAGGGGAAAGAACAAAACAAGGTTGAGCAACTGGGGTGTTGGGCAGGCTGTTCACTCTGCAAGACACCCCAGCTTGGAGAACTGATTCCCCCCATCTCTCCTCCCTCATAAAGAAAACTGAGAGCCTGGAGAAAAGGAAGAGCAGTTCTATGGGAATGTACTGTTGTTTTCATGGGACACAAAGTTGAGGGATTTCAAGAGAGGTTGAGGGTACCTGTATGCATGGTTCTCTTGGGGGTGGGGGTTGATTTGCAAAAGGTGCTACTGAAGGGGCTTCTACATCGTTAGCAGAGTATTAGGAAGCTACCCGATAGACTTCACTTTATACGATCAACATCTGAGGGGCAAAATCAGTACTGATTATGAAATTTAAAGTTTATGGGGCGCCTGGGTGGCGCAGTCGGTTAAGCGTCCGACTTCAGCCAGGTCACGATCTCGCGGTCCGTGAGTTCGAGCCCCGCGTCAGGCTCTGGGCTGATGGCTCAGAGCCTGGAGCCTGTTTCCGATTCTGTGTCTCCCTCTCTCTCTGCCCCTCCCCCGTTCATGCTCTGTCTCTCTCTGTCCCAAAAATAAATAAACGTTGAAAAAAAAAATTTAAAGTTTAGAAGCTGGGGGGAACCTGGGTGGCTCAGTTAGTTAAGCGTCCAACTTCAGCTCAGGTCATGATCTCACGGTTCATGGGTTTGAGCCCCGCATCGGGCTCTGTGCTGACAGCTCAGAGCCTGGAGCCTGCTTCGGATTCTTTGTGTCTCTCTCCCTCTCTGCCCCTTGCCCGATCATGCTCTGTCTCTGTCTCTCTCAAAAGTGAATAGACATTTAAAAAATTAAAAAAAAAAAAAATTAGAAGCTGGGTTTTTTCTGACTATGGTGTTAGAGAAATTAAATAGCTTGAGATTTGAGACAGAATTTCCCAGTGATTTGTAAATGTGAGATTCACCTGATGCCATTTGATCAATATTTTTTAATTGGGGGGAGGGGGACATTTGCACTTCAATTTGGCCATACTTTCAGATGCTATGAGCAAGCACCTTTGTGTGCAAATCGAAAGTCAGATGATTACATACCTAGCCCAGCTTTTCTACTTCCGCTAGCTTGGACATAATGATCTCTATTGAATATTTAGTTTAGAGCACTGTGTTTTGCAGAGAATCTTTAGGAAAAATCTTTCCCACCGGTAGATTCGTTTTAGGAGAGTCAGCAAGCAACAAGCAGGACTGACCTGCTTTCAGGAATAAATGGCCTTCTACAATCTCCCGTTCAATTAAACAAACACACTGAATACAGACAGACTTGCTGGGCAGGATCTTGACTTGGGTTTCTACTTTAATTCTACTTTAAATCTACTTTAATTCCCCTTTTCCTTGAATTGTGGTTCTCGTATACCTCACTGGAAGTTTGGGGGTGGCTGCAAAGCCTGGATTGCATCCAGACTTTACTTATGCCATCTGGGTCATTAGTTCACTTCTGTCTGGTTAAGCTGCACAGACGATGGCCACCCTTGGGGGTTTAGCTTTCATACTGGACCCTCTGTGGAAACAGTCATGAGCTCAGTGAGAGGGTTCACAGGTGGGCAGGTCTCTGTTGCTTTAGGAGGGTCACTGACACCAGCTCATCTCTCCCCTTTGATTGATGGCATCATCTCCAACGTGATATATACCTGACTTTTAAAATTTCCGAACTTCTTGGTGGAAGGCAGCTAAAAATGACCTCTTCGTGCCCACTGAGAAAGAATTGTCTCTGAAACACTGTATCCAACATCGACTATTGGATAAAGTTTATCTAATTTTCTTGTTTCTCTTTCTCCCACTTCATTTTTGATCTACTGTACTGAGTTTCACCTCACGTTTATAAATCTGATTTGAGTGGAATTTCCCCTTCTGATCTGACATCAAGATCAGATTGCATGAATAACAATCCTTGTAGAAATAATCTGTGGATAGGCCTTCCTGTGTGTGTGTGTCTCCCTCTCACTATATATACACACACACGCATATATTCTATGATATGCTAATATATGTATAATATCCATACATATATGTATGATATTTGTACTTATGTGTATATATACACTATATATGTATGTATATGTGCTTATGTACTTACGTATTTGTGTGTGTGTGTATATATATATATATATACATACTTTTATATAGTGTGTGTATATTCATAGTATATATAGGTACTTATGTGTATATATATACACACTATACCATGAATATATTGTATGAATATATACTATGAATATACTATGAATATATGTGAATATATTCATAGTATAACGTATATATATATATATATACACACACACACATAAGTACCCATATATATGTATATACACACACACACACACACATACATATTCTAGTTTAAGCTCTGCATCACACCGTAACCAAACGATAGTCCCTTATATAAAATTTCTAATGCCTACTTTAATGCCTTCAACAGTAATGTACTTGAATTTTAACACTGATCAGTCTTTGCGTATAATTGTAATGCTATGTCTTAAAATAAATTGACACCATAATTGCCATCCTTCTAGGTCAAAATGGGTCAACTATCAGCAACTTGATATAGTACAATCTAGTACAATATCTACTCACTCTGCAAATATGTTGTGTGCCTACAGCGTACATTAAGCCAATTGCCATGGGATATTAAAAAATGAGAACGAGTGGGGCACCTGGGTGGCTCAGTCGGTTAAACGTCCGACTTTGGCTCAGGTCACGATCTCACGGTTTGTGAGTTTGAGCCCCTCGTCGGGCTCTGTGCTGACAGCTCAGAGCCTGGAGCCTGCTTCGGATTCTGTGTCTCCCTCTCTCTCCGCCCTTCCCCCACCCGCGTGTGTACTGGCACTCTTTCTCCCTCTCTCTCTCTCAAAAATAAATAAACATTGAAAAAAATTAATAAAAAAGTGAGAACAAGGGGCTCTTCCTTGGAGCCTCCACTCTATACATCACAACTGGAGTATCAGCAGGGAGAGAGTGATTTGTTCTTTAGGAGGGGAAGAGCAGCTTCCTGCTTTGGAGGAGCACAACATGCTTTCAATGGTAACTCCCTACATGATTGCAGTGCCTAAAAGTCCACAGAATCCCATGAAAAACAACCTTTGATGTCCCAACGCTTCCGAGTCAAGTTCAGAGCCCTGAGTCCAGCATTCAAATTACCTATCTGACATTATTCCTTTTCCTTTTTTGCTCATACCTCTGTTTTCCCCTCTGTTTCTGCTATTCCTTCCTCCTGGAATGTTCTTTCCTCTTGCTTGAAAGGCAGTCAAGAGTAGTTGTTCAAGACTCTCGTTGTCTGGGTTCAAATCTCAGGTCTCCACTTATTAGCTATGCAACCTCTGGCAAGGTGTTTGATCTCCGGGTGCTTCAGTGTACCGTGCTGTAAGAGAAAGATAATATTAGTGCAACTTTACAGGACTATGTATGTTATATAATTTATTATATGTGAAGCAGCAGAACAGAGCTTGATGCAGAGCAAGTGCTCAAGAAGTGTTTATTACAATTTCTGCACGTCTAAATCGGACTCATCTTTCAAGGCTCCAGGCAAGGGCTATCCTCTTCCCCAAGGCCTCCTCCAGTATCCCCAGTTCTGAGTTCTTTTTCCTGTCTCTTGTTTCTCAGAGCACATCTGTAACTGTTGCATGGCACTTGCAATCTTATTTGCATCTATGTCTTCTCTTCTCTACTAATCTGTGAATGTTTGAAGGTAGGAGCTGCAATACTGCAGTGCAGTCCTGAGCTACCATCAATGTCACAGGTGAAGGGCACAATCCTCAACAAAACTATTCCCATTTTAGGTTCAGACACCAGCAGCCCTGCCAGAGGTCCCCAGGCCACCTGCACTCCTGACCAGCTGGCTACAAATTCGGAGGTTCTCATGACCCCCGTGAGGTTTGATAATTCACTAGAAGGACCCACAAAACCAGGAAGTGCTGTCCTTATGATCACAGCTTTAAAAAAGATATAAATCATGACTAGCCAAATGAAGAGACACATAGGGTAAGGGTCCCAAACGCAGAGATTCCGTGTCTTCTTAGTGTGGACTCAGGACACTAAGTCCTGGGCACACTAATGGGTTCACCAACCATAAATTTCACCCGAGTTTTGGGGATCCAAAATTTTTACTAGGGTTTCATTATTCAGGTGTGATTAACTGAATCATTGATCACATGACTGAACTCGATCTCAAGTCCCTCTTTCTTCCCTGGAGATCAGGTTGATACCATCCGGATCAAAGACCCAACCCTCTAATTACACGGTTGGTCTTTCCATCATGGCCAGCCAGCCACCCTGAGTCATCTTGTTTATCATAAACTCAAGTGTCTCTCATCTTGAGACCCACCATGGATAACAAAGTTACCCCTATCGCTTGGCAAATTCCAAGGACTTAGAAACCTCCTCCCAGGAGCCCAAAGACAAAGACCGGACAAATTCTTCATTATAGAACAGGAGCCATATCTGATTTGTCTTTGAATCCCCTCCTGTGCCTAATAATTTGCACACAATGGGCACTCAAATTTACTAAAAGTATAGGCAAAGGTAGGCTTTAGAAAGATAACTTTATGTAGCATGGATTACAGAGGTCAGCTAAGACTACTGTTAATAGACCTGATGTTATTTCATTGACTCTTTTGGTACGCTGTTGGTGAGACTGAAAAAATAGAAATCTTAACTGAGTTAAGTTGTTCTATCACCCTCCATGTCCCAACTATAAAGTGATTTTCCATATGTCGAATTTATCCGAGAGCCCTCCCCGGGAAGTTAAAGGTGGTCTTAAGCGTGAAGGACTTTGGCCTCTCATTATTTAACTGATTAAAAGAAATAGCTTATGATAATGTTACAAAAAGGATGGAACTCATTATTACCATTAATAATACTCTCTGGGGATCTTTGAGGTTGCTTATCATGATGATGCATTCACAGCATCTACACCCCATGATATTAGGGATTTGCTTCAAAATAATCGTGAAGGGGGTGGGAGGAGCAAATGTCACAAGAGTATTCATGAGTTAATAATTATTGAAACTGGTGACGGGTAAGAGATTTCGTTATACTCTTTATACAATGTTTATACCTATTCTATAGAGTATATTTATATTCTTTTCCCATTTGTATATTTTTGGAGATTTTTCATGATAAAAAGCAAAAAAAAAAAAAAATCTTTGCCTCCCAAACTGAAGATCTCACACAAAGTAGTACGTAAAGACTCAGGGGCCCCTTCACATTAGGTAGTGCGTCTTAAAAACCAGTACTCCACCCAGCGCATGTGTCTGTGGTGTCCAACACCCAAAGATGGATGGAAGTGTTGACATCTGGATGCCAGGTATCACTGCTGCCCCAAAGACCACTCACATCCATCCTCCTACCCACACTTGGTACCAGCTTCACTCGGCAGACCCTATGCAAGCCAATCTTCTCATTGGAAACACTGACATTGAAGGTGCCCTGAGTTCTAATAAGTGCTTGTCAGTGCTTCATTCAAGGAAACAGAAAAACAAATCAATAAAGCTGGTTTATTCTTTAGGGGCTGTGGCATCAAAGATAGAAGTCAAAAATAACAGCAATGCCAGGATTGTTGTAGGATGGTGAGACCAAGCCCCTTTAGACCATGACTAGATGGACCAACCTTATGAAATGATGGGAGGCAGGTCAAGGGAACAGGGAATGTGATTCTTCAACATCGAAATCAAAAGTGTAATGAATCAGGGCAGTAACAAATTCACTTGGGCTGGACTAGAAATTTACAGACTGTCTATCTCAGCTCCTGTCGCAGAAGGTACACAAAATATGGCCGGCTCCCGGGGCACACAGAAGACAAGCTCCAAGAAATTTCTGGAGGTACTGCTTCTGCTGGCATGAAATCCCCATTGGGGTATGGATCTCTAAGAATATGAGGTTCATTTGGAGCATAAACTGAAAACAACTGTTGCACAAACCCAGATACAGGTGGCTGTTAAGAAGTCTGTTTAACCAACAGGATTGCAAATAGCCAATCTGCAAGAGAGTTTGCTTTTAAGAGCTTGAAAGGAAATCTAAGCTAAGTGGTAGCACCAACCACAAATTATTATTATTTTTTTTAATTTTTTTTTTCCAACGTTTATTTATTTTTGGGACAGAGAGAGACAGAGCATGAACGGGCGAGGGGCAGAGAGAGAGGGAGACACGGAATCGGAAACAGGCTCCAGGCTCTGAGCCATCAGCCCAGAGCCCGACGCGGGGCTCGAACTCACGGACCGCGAGATCGTGACCTGGCTGAAGTCGGACGCTTAACCGACTGCGCCACCCAGGCGCCCCTATTTTTAATGTTTATTTAATTTTTGAGAAAGAGATTGCGCACGCAAGCTAGCAGAGGAGGGGCAGGGGTGGAGGGGTGGACAGAGGATCCGAAGCAGGCTCTGTGCTGACAACAGTGAGCCCCATGTGGGGCTTGAACTCACAAACCGTGAGATCACGGCCTAAGCCGAAGTCAAACACTTTACTGACTGAGCCACCCGGGCGTCCCCAAAAAATCATTTTAATCTAATACATACAAAACATATATATCTCACATGTGTACAAATTACGAAGCACAATAAGATGAACACTCAGGAGCCCACTGTCCAATTTAAGAACTAGAGCATTACCAGATACATCCTCCTGCCCTCCTTCCCTCTGCCGCCCTCACCAGTAATCACTGTCCTGAATTGTCTGTTTACCATTTCCTTGCTTTTTTTTTTATCACTTATTATGAATCTGTGAAAAAGCACATTGTTTGATTTTGCTTGTACTTGATTTATAAAAATGACCTCATAATGCTTGTACTCCCCTGGAATTTGTTTTTTTCCTACTTAACATGTTTCTAAGCTTCATTCATAGCCATGTGAGGAACTGTAGTTCATTCATTTTAATGGCTAGAATAATCCATCGTGAGAATAGACCACAATTTTTCCATTCTGCTGTGGCTATTTTCAGTGTTTCCATGCTATGAGCGGTGCTATGATCATTCTCAGACACACCAGGAGGCACATATGTACAAGAGTTTCTCTGGGTGGAAACGCTGGACACCAGGCATGTGAATGTTCACCTTTACATGATAAGCGATACAAGGTAACGCCAAATTGTTTTCCAAAGTAGTTGTACCAATTTATACTCCCAGCAGCACTGTGTAAACATTGCAATTCATTTATATCATCACCAATTGCTTATGTTGTCAGACTTTTGAATTTTTGCTCATCTAATGGCTATAAAATGGTATCTCACTGAGTATCTCACTTAAATTGCATTTCCTCGTTACTAATGAGGCTTAACATATTTACCTATGCTTATTTGCCATTTGTTTTTTTCCGTGAGATGCCTGCTTTTCCTTCGTATCCATTTTTCCCCCCTGTAGGGCTTTTTTTTCTTACTGATTTTGTAGGCGTTCTTTATACACAAAGAACTGGATGGAGCTTGCAAAATATACAGTTCATCTCCCCTCATATGGCTGATGAGGAAAACAAATGCAGAGAGGTAAGGTAACTTGCCAAAGATCAATTTGTGACAGCAGACGTGCTGAGAGGAGCACCTGAAAAAATGTTTTCTAATATTTTATTTTTATTTTTGAGAGAGAGAGGGACAGCATGACCAGGGGAAGAGCAGAGAGAGAGGGAGACACAGAATCCAAAGCAGGCTCCAAACTCTGAGCTGTCAGCATAGAGCCCGAAGCGGGGCTCAAACTCACAAACCATGAGATCATGACCTGAACTCATGTTGGACGCTTAACCAACTGAGCCACCCAGGCACCCCGAGCACCTGAAACTTTTAGCCCCAAATCAAAATTATTTTCTCATTATACCATGAAAACTCCCTTTATTCATTTGTCTTGTTTTCTCTAAAAATTTTTAAGGTGCCCCGAGCAATATATGTTAATGGTAGAAAAAAGAAAAACAGACACGAGCAACAGGAAGACCGTAAAAATTTAATCCCACCTTCTAGATACAACTACTGTTCACAGTCTGCATTTCCTTTCCAGACAGTAACTATGATAGATATTTATTATGGAATGCTTACCATAGACTAATTAGTAATGGGGTGCTCACTATATGCCAGGCATGGTTCTAAACACTTTACATGCATGGCTTCTTTTTGTTTTTAAATTTTTTAACATTTATTTATTTTTGAGAGACAGAGCATGAGGAGGAGGAGAGAGAGAGGGAGATACCGGATCTGAAGCAGGCTCCAGGTTCTGAACTGTCAGCACAGAGCCCGACGTGGGGCTCGAACCCATGAACTGTGAGTTGATGACCTGAGCCAAAGTCAGACGCTTTACTGACTGAGCCACTCGGGTGCCCCCACATGCACTGATTCTTTTGATCTTCTTCACAATGTCATGATGCAGATTATCACCTGCATTATTATATGCTGATTATCCTGAGTACAGTAGACAGAATAACAGCCTCCTAAAGATGTCCATATCCTAATCCCAGGAACCTACGAATATGTTATGTTATATGGTAAAGGAGAATTGAGGTAGCAGATGGAATTAAAGTTGCTAACAAAAATAATTAAATCATTTTAATTTATATTTAATCCTAATTAAAATAGGGAGAGTGTCCTGGATTACTCAGGTGGGCTCAATGTTATCACAAGTGTTCTTAAATGTGTAAAAGGGCGACAGAAGAGTCAGTGTGGGAGTGATACAATCTGAGGAAGCTTTGCTCTACCATTGCTGGCTTTGAAGTTGAAGGAAGGGGACCATAAGCCAAGGAATGCAGGCAGCCTATAGAAGCTGGAAAAGGGGAGAAGGTAGTCTCCCATAGAGTCTCCAGAAAGGAACAACCCTGCCAACATCTGGATTTTAGTCCAACATAGAAGACAGAGTAATGGTCTGCCAAGATGTCCACATCCTAATCTCTGGAACCTAGGGATGTCAGGTCATATGGCAAAAGGAACTTTGCAGATGTGAAGAAGAATCTGGAGATGGGAGAGTACCCTGAATTCTCCAGGCGGGCCCAATAAACCACATGAATCCTTTTTAAAAAAATGGTGGAAATGTAAGATTCAGAGAGGAGATGAGACCGAAAAAGCAGAGGTTGGAGTCCTGTGCTCTTAAAATGGAGGAAGGGGCCACAAGCTAAGGAATGCCGGTGGCCTCTAGAAAAGGTAAGCTAACAAATTCTCCCCTTGAACCTCTGTAGGGGGGTGTAACCCCATACACGCCTTGATTCTGGCCCAGTGAAACCCATTGTGGACTTTTGACCAATTGTCAAAAGTTGACCAACTGTAAGATAATAAATTCGTGTTGTTTTAAGTCACTGTGACAATCTGTTAGACCAGCAACAGGAAACAAATACACCTCGTTCACAGCTGACCAAAGACACACAGCTAGTTAGTGGTAGAGACAGGAACTCAAGCCATCAGGCTCCAGAGTCCATATCTTTTACCACTACGAGATAGACATAGATAGATAAGAGATTTAAATAGTACATATATTTCAATACATGCAAATCTTCTACATTACTTTAATACCCATTCACCACTACCATATTAAATAGTTGTGTTCCACTGAATAAATATACCATTACCATATGTTATTTACTAAATCCCCTATTATTGGATACTTAGGTTGTTTCTAATGTTTCAATATTTTAAAGTTGGCAGTGATAAACATCTTTCTAGTAATATTAATAACTTCTTTAGAAAAAGTGCTTAGAAATGCTAGGGCAAAAGAAGTGCATTTTAAAAAAATGGCCAAATTACCCTCCACAAAATAGCACTGCAATATAATTTAAAGGAAATATAATACACGAGAGCAAGAAAATACATACTTCTCATTTCTGCAACACTTCTAGTAGTAATCTACTTTTCTTATCCATGGTGTATACTTGACTTAATTGCATTTCTGTTTTTGAAGGTTTTACTATATCATTTTTTTCTAGCTAGCAAGTATTTAGCGATATCTGGACTAACCCTGTAATTTATAGATAAAGCTCCTGGGGCCCAGAGAGGTGAACAGACTAGGAAGGGCTCCCTTGGTGGGGCATGTCTGGCCAGCACTCCCTGACCCAACCCCAAGTTAGTGTCTTTCCAGAGGGGCAGTAAACTGACTCCTTGAAGACAGCCCCTAAATTGGTACCATTATTGATTTTTTTCCTTCAGAGCATGCCAGAAATCTTGTTCTCATTCAACAGAAGCATATTTTAGGGGCTCCAGATTAATAATGATCGGTATACTTAGTAAGAAAAGACAAACTTCTAGCACTTTCCTAGAGTAGCCTATTTTTCTTTTCTCATTGTGAAATTTGGTAGGATTGATGGCAGACAGCAACTTCCTCCTCCCCAATGTTTTACGTAGGAGTTTTTAGAGCGGATAACCAGAGGTTTTCCATCATTACCTTTTTACCTAAGCGTGGATCATTTTCTAACAAGGTTTGCCTGTTACCCAACAGCACTGAGGTTACTCTGTCCTGGAAGGTGACGTACACAACGGTATACACACTCCTTCCTTCTCGCTGAAGCAAACAATGAAATAGGAAAACACGCTGCCATTTTCTGACTGACCTCAATCGCCGAGGGTGGACCCCGCACGTTACATCAGCAGGCCGGCTCCATTACACTGCCCTGGGCTGTGCTCGAGCTACTGAAATATTGATTTTTACAGAGCCGGCGCACACACACTGAAAAATCAATATTCCAGTGCACACAACAGAACAGGCGGCAGAGCCCGGACCGACTCCTAGGCCCAGCAAGCACTGCCGGCAGGCCTTGGCCGAGGAGGGGGTGGAGGGCTGGAGGAGACAATGCCGGGGGAGAGGCCCCTGCAAACCCGGGAGGGGTCAGATAAACAACCAAATGTGGAGAGGGAAGAGAAAGGAGAGTGGAGAGAAAGATCCTTGAGGATAAAACAGTTGGAAGGAGCAATGATTTATCCTTCCATTGGGGGGAAATGGGGAGAAGGAGAGAGTAAATTAAGAAGAGAGGATGGGAGTAATTTTACAGGTAAGAATCTTCCCATGAATTTTTTTTGTTTGTTTTTCTGTATCATTCGGTCAGATTTATAATGGAAAAATTATAAAGATGATACAGATATTTTCTTACACAAAGGGAAAAAACTAGGCCAATCCTTATAAGTCTTTATATTTAAAAAAAAAATGGAGCTCCTTTCCTGTTTCTTGGTGACTAGAAGCTGGCAGATTTTGGAATAACCATCAAAGAGTCAGCATTTATAATCCGAGCTCTACCTTTGCATTGCTGTTCCTTTCTTTTCCTTGGGGAAGGGGGAGGGAGGGAAGACATCCCGGTCATGTGGCCATTCATCGATTCCCTTTCTTTCTAGAAAAGCACCTTTGGCGTGCTTGGGGAAACACGTCAGGAACTGATTCTTTTTACATGCCCCAAGACTTCTCCGGGAATTTGGAGCTCCCCAGAGTCACACCTCCACCCAGATATGGGGAGGAGAACGTGTCCCAGGTTCCACTCTCCGGTGTCCAGTACTAGGCAGAGGGCGGGGTGGAGACGGACCGGCCTTTCGGTTAGTTCTTGTAGACATGTTAAAAAAAAAAAAAAAAAAAAAAAAAACCACCACCAGAACTGGCAACTTTAGTTAGCATTTTGGCCTCTTTTTATTTGGGGGCGGGAGAAGGTAGTTAATTAAAAGGGAATACTTTTAACCTCGATGAATTCTTGATTTTGCTTTGTCCTAGAATTCTCTTACCGGGAATCTCGCTATTAGTTGTAACTCCCTGCCAGAGGAGGAAACTGCCCTCCCCGGGGTTTCCATTCCGTTCTCTGCCCTGCAGGCAGCGTTGCCGCTTCCTCCTCCCAGCCCAGGAAAGACCCGGGGTCCAACCTGGGTTTGGGTTCGGGTCTGCTCTGGTGGAAGGGGCTCCAAAGGAAGCGGGCATTCCGAGGCACCTTGCAAAACGCGGGATCCTCAGGCCGACTGCTATCGGCCGGGGACAGGGACCAGTAGTCAGCGCCGGCGGCAAAAGCAGCAGGGTAGCGGAGTGGGGGGGGGGGGGGGGCAGGGGGGCGGGGCCGGACGCCAAGCCAGGTGGCCACCTGGAGCGCCCCGCCCCACGTGGCCCCTCCCCGGCCCGTCCTCCGCCCCCACCCCGTGCGCCCCGCCCACTCCCGCCCCGCCCCCTCCCCCTCCCCCAGCCCCGTGCGGCCGCTCTATTTGCATAAGGAGGCGGCTCCAGGGCCCGCCCGGGGCGCACGTGACCTCGGGGGAGGCGGAGGGAACCTGCTGACTTGACACGAGCCGCTGTGCGGCTCCCCTTGGCGCGGAATAGCGAGAGCAGCCGTGACCTCCGACCCCGCCCGCCGGCAGCCAATAAGAGCGCAGGTCGTCTCCAAACCCAAAATTTCCACGTCGGCAAAAGTCAAGATGGAAGGGAGCGGAGCGGAGCGCGAAGGGGGGAGCCCGCCCGGAATGCCTGGCGGCCGGCGCTGGAGTGGCAGGCTGGGGAGCCTGCGGCGGGCGCCGAAGGGGCCACACGGGAGGGCACCCCGGCCTCCGTCGGCCGGAGCGCGACCACCCGCCCCTAGCCCCAGGCGCCTCTGGGAGCCCCGCACTTTACCAGCCGCCTGTGCACCCCGGCCCAGGGGACGCAGCCCACTGCACCTCCGGCCCGGGCTATGGGGGGACGTAGGGGAGGGACGGTGGCGGGAGGTTTGGGGGGGGAGGTGGGGAAGACACCTTCCAGACCTGTTGCACGGGTGCAACAGCTGTTCAGGTGCGGTACGTAGGGGGAGGGGGTGATCGGGGTGAAGAAGGAGGGTGGTCTCCTATGCTGTAGGGGCTGGGAGTGCAGGGCGGGGGCTACAAGTAGGGGGCTGTGTGCAAGGGGAAAGGTTGTGTGCAGACGAGTTCCACGGGAAGCTTTCTGCCTAACGGGGCAGGGAGAATCTTAGAGTGGGTGGGTGGAGCGGAGGGGAGAGGACTGCATGGACGCGAGTTCTGGGGCTGGGCGCGGGCTATGGGAAGACCGGGAATAAAGTGGTGGGGAGGCGAGATGCTGTGGCGGTCCCGCAAAACCTTGCTTTCCTGAGTTCCCATCTGTGGGACATTTCCTGGGCCTGTATTCGCCCCCCCCCCCCCCCCCGTTAACTCTTTCAGCTCCGAGAATTCGTCCTCGTGCGGTCCCCTCCCCCACCAACTTTCCAGATGGGAAGGTAAAAGTTGCCACAAGTTTAGACGGAGTGAGTTAGCCGCTTGCAAAAGTTTAAATAGCAGGACCGAGGAGGAGGTGGGGTTCGGCGTGGGGGGGGAAATGAGTTCTACTCTGGGCTGGGTGGGAAGGAGGGGGAGGAGGGTGTGTGATTACTGCAGCCTGTTTGCTGTGACATTGCAACCAGAATTTGTCGAACCGGGCTGTTAAAACACCATTTCTGTCGGGCATTTGCTCTTGCTGACTGCGGCAGTAACTTTCCATAATTAATGACCCGTTCCATTATCGGTCGCATCCTGAGCTAAATTGCTTTTAACGAGTTACTCTTCTTTGTCTTCGTTGGGGGTGGGGAGCACACCTGCGGGCAGAAACTTCTGGAGGAAGACAGCCTGTTTGGTCTTTTGAGGCAAAGTTCTGAGACACTCCGACTCTGAATATGATAGAAGTCAGTGCACTACAGAACTTTGTCTCTAGAGACTGTGGTCGCCAACACCATCACCGCTAGGGCTTCGGACGCCCGGGTCGGGTAGCCCTGGTGGCCACGTCGCTGCGCCTTTCCCTTGGGGGAGGGGCGAGGCCAGAGAGGGGTCCAAGTGCTGCCCAGGAGCTTAGCCAACTCTTTTGAAGCCCGGGAGTTAAATCATGTAAATGAGAATGAAAATCCTCCCATTTTACCTTGGTGGACTCCTCACTGCAGAGTTTGGGGTTTAAAAAGAGGCCCAAAACTTTGGGCTTTGCAAGTTTATTTAAAAGGCACTCCAAAAACTGGCCTCACTTATGGAAGGAGAGGAGAGCCCCAGGTTTATTAATTGGCATGTGGGTGTTCAGTGCCTTACAGGAATTGAAACTCTCTCCCCGTGAAGAAGGAAATGTATTTGTACAAAAACCATTGGTAGTGGTCCTTTTACTCAAGTGACCTGCTAGATAAGCGAGATCCTGCAAGCACTGAGTTTGGGGATCTGTTCTCCCTTCTGTTTCTGATTTAGGTCTGATTCATTTTTATTTTTTAAAATAGACTTCATCAATCTAAAGGGAGCACTGTTTCCAAGAAAGCATTTTGAAGGACA
Source organism: Lynx rufus (assembly GCF_022079265.1). Taxonomy (NCBI): domain Eukaryota; kingdom Metazoa; phylum Chordata; class Mammalia; order Carnivora; family Felidae; genus Lynx; species Lynx rufus. Next base: position 118,529,772 of record NW_025814856.1, on the reverse strand, counting down.
GTGGGGGGATATTTACATTTGGGGGCAGTAGGGATACTTCACACAGAGACACTGCTCTTCTCATCCTTGCTGGAATGTGGGTTTTGGTTGGTGAGTTCCTTTCAATAGCTTGCTCTGTGCAATGGGCCAGTGACTGGCACCAAATTTTAGTCCTGTTGTATCAACATTGCCTTATTTTGATTTTATGAGCCTTTGGCTGGAGCTGATTAATCCAGGGACTCACAAAAACTCCTTATTAACGAAGGCATTTATCCAACAAATATTCACAGAGTGCCTGCTAGGTGGCAGGCACAGGATGATGAGCAAAAAAGGAAGTGGCTCCTGTGTCAAGTTGCTGACAGTCAAGTGAAGGAGGGACTTCCATTTGATGTAATTCGTAGGATGCTTCAGAAGCCTTGGGGTTGGCTGTTAGTGTCTCTGTGACACAAATATCATTTGAAAAAGCCACTTTTTACTTGGTTGTATTCCAGCTGGCGTATCAGTGGGAGAGGGGTACTAATGGAGGAAAGACCAGTTGAGTAAGTCAGTTGCTCAATATTAGAGCTTAATGGTAGGACTTAGGAGTTGCTTTTCACAGGAATGATGTGTCCTGATGCTAAGGCAGCCTATATTCTCTTCTATGTGGCTGTTACCCATTCTCCCACCTTTCCGTCCGTGACCGTTTTGCTTTAGTTCTTTAATCCTTCGCCCAAAAGATTGCTAAATTATGTTTTTCCAGTAAAATAAAGTGATTCAGACTCATGTTCTTGTATTCATTTGAAATGTATGATACGCTTACTTGTAAAAAGGATTCTTTCCACTGAGTTGTGTGGCTGAATGTGTCCGTGAGGTATTCTGAAAATACCGACCTCCAAGGAAACTTCAACTTTGTAAGAGGATGCGTGTGGCTGTCCAAGGGTGTGGGGAGGGAGGAGTGGTTGATGGCGAGAACAGTCATCAAGCAAAGAGATGAAGTCAGAGTCTCCGCCAAAGAAGGGTAAGGTTTGGAGTCCCTGACACGATTCTGTCTGGTTTGACTTTATGCTTAAGTGGCACGCTAAGAAATCTGCTTTGTCTCCTACCTGTGACTACTGGTGAGGAAAGGGACTGGTAGACAGGAAGGCTCTGGCTTATGCTGCGCTGATGGTGATGAACAGGAACTGGGACAATTGGCAGTCCAGGAGTGCTTACTGTAAACCTTGCATTGCTTCATAGACAGTCACCAGCCCGTGCATCGTCACCCCCTTAGGATCAGGTGCTATTCTAGGTGTTAAGGATGCAGCGGTGAGTGAAATAAGCCGAAGTCCTGGTCCCCTTGGAGGTCGTTCTTGTGCCAGAGGCAGACAATACAAATACAGGAAAGTGGGGAGCATGCCAGGAAAGGGAGAACAGGGTGCAGTGGGGAGGCTGGGTGCTATTAGAACTTGGGTCACCAGGCCAAAGGACACCATCATCAGTGCCTACTTTGCATGGCCCAGGCCCTCCTGTCTTCATTTTCAACATTTCAAGTGAATAAACCAAATAATAGGTGCATTGGAAAGCATCTATCACTAAACCTTGGTGGTCTTCCGCTTATTTTTAAAGCATTTTTTTATTTTTCCAAGTGCAAAGATTGGGAAATGTGAGGGATGCTAGGAAATCTGCCATGAAAAGCTGGGGAAGCACAGATCACTAGATCACTGTGATCATTAGGTCACTGACCCCTTCCTCACATATGTAATGTCAAATCCCATCTTTCAGCAACAATTGTAGGATTCTGGGGAACCTTGTGTCTCTAAGGGTGTTATTTCCAAAGAACACCACCCCCCTCCCGCCCCGGGAGCTCTCAATGTTCTTCAAATAGTGGGGGCAGGGGGCACATATTCCTTAGGATACCCAGGAGACAGAGGAGTCCACCGTCAGTCCACATGTGATTTCAGGAACCACTGTTTTGCTAAACTCTTGTTATTTGACTCAAATTTTTCTTCCTCGTGGGCAGTACACACAGGGAGCTTTCATGGGGTAATCACTACAGACACAGAGAAACCTTAGAAATACAAAAGCTGTAGGCAGGAAGAGAAAAAGGCAGAACTCATTGTTCACACTGCTGTATGTGATGTGTAGGAAATAAAAATACGTGTCACTTTGGTAGCCTTGGAGGAACCAGATGGAAGATGATGTCTCTTCTACAGACTTCTAGCAATATTAGACACAGGTCTCATGATTGTGATCTGTGAATTCATTAAATAGGCACTAGGAGAGCTAACAATGGCTTCACTACAGCAGAAAGCCTGAAATGACTGATTTGCTCCTCAGATGTGCCTTTCTTTCTGCCATTTTAATAGGAAAAGACTGAAAATAGCTGGTAGTTACACAGTACTTAATTTGTGCCAAGCACTTTATAAGCATTTGCATATGTTAAATCATTTACTCTGAGGTCAGTACTGTTAATATTCCCATCTTACAGAGAAGAAAACTGAGGCACAAAGAGACTAAATAACTTGCCCAAGGTACACAGCTGGTCAATGGCCGAAGCAAGGTACAGACCCAGGCAGTCTGGATTAGTCTGTGACCTGAGCAGCCACACTTTACTGGGTGTCATTCAGTTGCTTAATTGGTTACAACATAGTACAAAGCCTGGAGTCCAGGTTCAAAATTAAAAGCACTGAACACGATTAGGTCTTAGCTGAATGCAAATCATCAGGCTGTCTTTAATGTGTGTGGTTGGTTTGCCAGGCCCTGAGATAACACTGCTTTGGGGATTATTTTACTATTTTCAGTCTACTGGTCACTTTTGCCACTGGGCAGAATTGAATGCTGAGAAAAAAACAGTTTCTTCAATAAATGTCCTGGTTGATATGGTACAAGCAAAGCAACAGAAGCAGAAAAGAACAAAATTGTGTTAATGCATTCAACAACCTCTGCGTTCCCACCATGTGAATGCCCCTGGATGTAAGCAGTTTGGGGTTGTGTGAGACATCCGGGGCCCTGGGAGATACTACTAACTCAACCGAGAATAGGAAGGCTTCCTAGAGGAGGTGATAACTGAGCTGAATATGGAGAGATGAGTGAAGGTAGCTGACTGAAGGGCAGGAAGAGCCTTCCACTTCAAAGGAACAGCAAAAACAGGCATGTCTGGAATTAGCAAGTCCTTACGTGTGGCAGGCAGAAACATCACGGGTAAGTCAGCGACAGGAAAGGAGGCTAAGGAGATTGGCAGGGGTAGACCATGAAGGGCCTTGGGTGGTGTGTTTAAAAATGTGAACTTCATCCTGAAAACCAAGGGAAGCAAGTAAACGGTCTGGAGCAGGGAAATGGCCTGCCCAGCTCTGCTTTTTCAGGAAATGGGATTCTGGCAACAAAGGGAAGGGTGAATTATTTAGAGATGGACTCTAGCAAGTTATGAAGCCATTGGAGTCAGGCAGGGAGATACCATAAGAGCCAGTGGGACGCACAGGGGGAGTGTGGAGGGGCGTAGGAGGAGAGCAGGAAGACCAGCTGACCTGGGGCAGCACATAAGAACTTCCAAGAGAGCCTGCTCCCGAGGCCCTTACATTTTGCTGCTGGTACTCACCCAGGGAATAAAATTGGCGCCGAACTGCATTGTGTATGATATTTCGAAATATTTAACTTGCTTGGCTATAATCCCAAGTTAATTCTGGGAGTGTAATATTGGAACCATCTCTTTAACCCTCTATGGCATTTCGAATGGCTGTGAGATGCCTCATCATTTGTGTACCACTAAGAAAGAAAAAGTGTTCCCAATTATACTATGACACAGTGCTTATGTATCTTTGTTTTTTTAAAGGTCTCTTTTAGATTTATTAGGATATAGATTTTTAAAAATCAGTCAGGGGGCACATGGGTGGCTCAGTCAGTTGAGCATCTGACTTTGGCTCAGGTCATGATCTCATGGTTCGTGAGTTCGAGCCCCTCGTTGGGGCTTGCTGCTGTCAGCGCAGAGCCCGCTTAGGATCTTGTGTCCCCCCTCCCCCCGCCTCTGTCCCTTCCCCGCTCATGCTCTGTCTCTCAAAAATTAAATCTTCGAAAAGAATCAGTCAGAACCCCAGCAGAAAACAAAGAGCACCCTTTCAAGGTAAGGACACTGAAGGAGGTTTGATGATGAGAATATTTACAAAGTATGTGAGCAGGGAGGAGGGAAGTGCCACCAGGGGCTGGCCACAGTGGGGAGCAGAAACCGCTCCCAGGCTGCAAGTGGTGCACATCTGATTGGGAAAGGAACGGGGGGGGGGGGGGGGAATATAGCCTCCTGTGGAGGAGTGCAGCCTTTGCCAACAACCCACTGCCCGGCAGGGAGGGAGCAAGGGAATGAATACACTGACCTCTCTCCTCTGCTCTCCAGGCTGCTGCCATTGCTTCCCATTGGCTGAACCCAATTGGAACCCAGCCTCAAGGGGCCTAGCCAACACAACACAGTCCCTAGAGATCAGCCTCCCTAGCGAAAGGTGGAGGGTACAAATGGCTGGTCAAATAGGGAACTGCCAGAATGGAGGTTTTTATCTCCTGTCACTCTTGTGCATACATAACAAGAAAAACTATCAGAGAAACAAATTGCTTGATGTATGCCTAGAGCTTCATATTCAGAATCCTCAATGTTTAATTTTTTCACATAGTCTTATCCTCTGTGCCAACAAGAACACAAGTCAGAATGCAGTGTTTCTTTTGGAGGGAGGGGCAGAGAGAGAGAGAGAGAGAGAGAGAGAGAGAGAATCCCAAGCAGGCTCCATGCTGTCAGCACAGAGCTCAATCCATGGGGCTCGATCCCATGAACGCTGAGATCATGACTTGAGCCGAAATCAAGAGTCAGATGCTTAACTGACTGAGCCACCCCAGCTGCCCCAAGATGCAGTGTTTCTCAGAAGGGTGTCCCACTATTGTCTCCACATCTAAGCCACTGACATCCTGCGAGGTTGCTGCTGGGCCTTTTTTTTTTTAATTGTAGTAAAATGTATATAACATGAAATTTACCATTTTAACCATTTTTGCAGTGTGCACTTCAGTAGCATCAAATATGTTCACGCTGTTGTGCAATCTATCACCACCATCCATCTCTAGAACTTCTTCATCACCCCAAACTGAAACTCTGTACCCTTTAAACATTGACTCTCCATGATGCTGGGGCTTTCCTGACCTTACCAGAAGGGGCAACAGATTTTCAGATCGAATTCATGCAGATAGAAAATGTCAATGAGATGATACCGGCTGTCTGGTTGACAGCATTTAGAAGGTATTAGAAGCTGTAAGAGGCATCCTAATTGCAGAGAGATTAAAATGTGGAAAAATATGGTGCTTAGAATCAATGAAATAGGATGAATCTCTCTACAGTAGCACTGAACAACCGATGTTTCACTAATGGGTTTCAGGTGGGCCACAATATCATTCTCCCCTGCTCTCCGTGAGATAGGCAAGCCCTAGGGCAGCTGGAATCCTTGGGTTGGAAACCCTTGACCTGGAGTATCATTACCCATTTACCCCAATGTACCCTAAAATATTACCATTTACTGTATACCATGATATGAAAAGGCTAGAAGAATCTCTAGACTGGCCAGATTTCTGATTTTATATTTAGTATAGTGTCATCTGTATGCATCAGAAGGCAGAGGAGACTGATGGATATGCTGGGACTAGTGTAGCAGTAAAGCTACACCCTGTTCCAGGGAATGGAAGATATATTGAAGCCATTGAGATCCTTCCCGCATTCATGCTATGAAAAGTTTAAACAGAAATGACTTAAGGGTGCTTATCAGGGGAAAGCCCACGCATGCCCTTTCCACCAGCAATGCCACTTGTATTGGTTAGGATAGTTTTGACCAAGTAATATAAACCCAAACTCAACTGGCCAAAAGGAAAAACAACTTCTCCCACTTAGAAGAAGTCCAGAAGGAGGGAGGCTTCGGGGCTGGTTAATTCAGCAGCTCAACAGTGCGTTAAGGATCCCGGGAGTTTCCATCTTTCCCCTCTGACATCAGAGGGGGTTTCTTTGCCTCGTTTCCAGGCGAAGTCCCCTCGCATGGCTGTGTGAAGGTTGTAGCAACTCGAGAAGTGACAGAAGAATGTCCTTGAGCCCCTTGTATTTTCAAGGCCCCCAGCCACTTTCTGCTATTTTCCAGAATCGAATTGGATGTCCATTCACCAATGACTACCAGCGGGAACGGGGCCACGTGACTGGCTATTCCAACCAGAACTTCGTTTGACTCAGGAGGTGTTGAGGGGCACCCCGAACCAAATCAATTCTGTTAGCGAGGAAGAGATGAGGGGAGGGGTGTCTTTTGGGTAGGCCAAAGAAGTGTCTGCTGGCCCCTTTTAGGGAGCAGTCTCACAAAGCTGCAACTCCATGGCAATTGTACACTCGTTGCAGTATTATTATTATTATTATTATTTTTATTTTTTTTAACGTTTTATTTTATTTTTGAGACAGAGAGAGACAGAGCATGAACGGGGGAGGGTCAGAGAGAGAGAGGGAGACACAGAATCCGAAACAGGCTCCAGGCTCTGAGCGGTCAGCACAGAGCCCGACGCGGTGCCTGAACTCACGGACCGTGAGATCATGACCTGAGCCGAAGTCGGACGCTTAACCGACTGAGCCACCCAGGCGACCCCGTTGCGGTATTATTTTTAAAGGCAAAAGTTTAGAATTAACCAAACTGTCCATCAATAGAAGAGCAGGTCATAAGTTACGGTACAGCCATATAATGAAATAGTTATTAGGAAAGAGTGAGGGAGATACATATGCAACCAACATGGAAAAATGAGTGAGATAGTTCTCAGTAAAGAAAATGTAGAACACTAAAGGGCAGGTTGGTCCTATTTTGATCCATTTATGTGCACTCATGTCTACATATACTCAAAAACTCAAAACAGAGTTCGTGAGTTCTGATCTGAAGGGGATTCAGATAGGTTGGTGGCCGAGAGAGGAACTTCCGCTCAATAGGTTATACCTGTGGCCGGTAGCTACCGTGCTGGATAGCTTGGATTATAGAGCGCATCAGTCGCTGCAGGAAGGTCTGTGGGACTGTGTGGCTCTAAGCCCGGCTGCTTGAGTTCAAGTGTGGGCTTCGTTTCTTAGTAGCCTTGTGGCTTTGGGCAAGTTATGTAACATCTTTGTTCCTTTCTAGGCATTAAAATAGGGATAGTGGTCGGGGCGCCTGGGTGGCTCAGTCGGTTGAGCGTCTGACTTTGGCTCAGGTGACGATCTTGTGACCTGTGAGTTCGAGTCCTGTGTTGGGTTCTGTGCTGACAGCTCGGAGCCTGGATCCTGCCTTGGATTCTGTGTCTCCCTCTCTCTCTGCCCCTTCCCTGCTCGTGCTCTGTCTCTCTCTCTATCAAAAATAAATAAACATTAAAAGAAGTTTTTTTTAAATAGGGATAATGATCGAACTTACCTCACAGAACTGTTGAGCAGATTAAAATTCTTAGTGCCTGGTACATGATTAATTGTCGGTAGGGTTGCCTGTTATTATGATAACTATTATTGAGAACATTTCGACCAGCCTTGACTGAGCACTCCACCAAGTGCTGGGCATTGTCCTCACATCTTTATTTTTTGGGTAAAACTGAGGTTTGACAAGTGAAGTAAAGCGACCCCCTGTCACTAGAAGAGGCAGGGCAGAGCCCGAGTCCGGTTCCATTCCAAGGCTTGCCCTCTTTGATGTTTACTCTGTAAATGACCTTTTTTAAAGGGGTTGGGAGGACTGAGTAGTTAACCCTCCCTCTGACATCCTTGCCTCCTTCCTGCTTTTCTCTTCCCTTTCTGTACAAGAGCTGATGAATTCAAAAGGATGATAAGATTTTAGATTTCTGATTAACTTTGTTTCTTTTGTCTTTTTTTGATGGTGGGAGGGTTGGAGACGAGAGGACAATGAAATATCTTATCAGCTGACTACCCATTTTCTGTGGTGTGGGAATACTCTCAGTTTCTTCTTGCAGGTTTTCCTACAGTCGAGTAGCCCTTTTTAAAAAGAAACCACTTTTGACCAAACTAAAGAAGGGGAGATCTTGCTAGAAGATAAAGCAGGAAGAGACAATCATCTTCAAGAGCTCCTAATCAAAGTTAAAAATCATCCTATGTCTCTGCTTAAAGGTTCAGTTACACATACGCCTGGCTTGAGGGGAGGAGGTCTGTAGGAAAGGATGTGGATAACTGTAGACATTTATTCAGGAGGCTTTCAAGAGGAGGCTGGAGGTGCCATTTTCACTCCCACTTGTGGGAGGGGACTCGTGTCTGTCACGTCTTGAGCGAGACCTGGGTTCGTTTACACTGGTGGAAATGGCACCCTTAATTGGAGAACCTTTAGAATTGATTTCCTGATTGTGCCGCATGCTGTCAAAAAGATGTGTTCCATTTCAGCGGTGAGAATAAACCCCTGCAACAGCACAGAAAAGAACTGGTATCTGCAGATAAGGTCTTGCTTTGTATTTCATTTCTTAAGCTACGATTCCAGTTGGCTACCGTTTCCCTGTGAGTCAACATTTATATTGAAGTTATTACCATGAGCTGAAGTGCTATGGAAAATACGCCTTCAATTTTTTCAATCTTCCTAAGCTGAGAGAGAGAAAGAAATAGTGTGTGTGTGTGTGTGTGTGTGTGTGTGTGTGTGTGTGTGTGTTGGAGGAGAGGAAAGACAACTAATGCAGCTTTTGAAAGGCCATTGAGAATTGGTTTGCTGGGGTGTCATGATGTTGTGTCTGGGGATTAAAGAAAACAAAGATGCTTAAGCAAGACCATCTTGGGCTGTTAAACCATGTGATGTGAACCGTTGACCAGGATTTATCGGTACCCTGTAAAAACAGAAAATTGAATTTAGTTCATCTTTCTAGCCCCCAAATACTGATTTTGACATCATTTGAGGTGCACTGCTATAAAATGAATTGTGGATAACTTACCTTGAAAAATTTGAATAGAATTTGGATAGAAAGAACAGGCTCTTGTAGGGAACTTTTACTCTCTTATGCTGTTTCTTCCTCTCCAATGCAAATCATGAGGTTTCTTTGTTTCTGAAATATGATTTATTGAAAATAACCTGTAGTACAACACCTAGAACCATTGACCACGCTGACTTCAGTTCTAAGCTCCATCATGGCAGGGTCCTATGTGCTTGATTTGTTGCTACAACCCAACACCTATCACTACTCCTGGCACATAGTGGCCATTCCATAAGTGTGTGAATTGGTTTGTGGCTCCTAGGCTGTGTGTGTGTGTGTGAGTGTGTGTGTGTGTGTGTGTGTAAGTATCTTTAAGAGTTAATATGATTTCAATTTGTTTGCACTGATGTTGGCTTCTGAGATGTTTGACATGATGAAAGGTGAGATCACCATATCCTTCTACATATATGCTTGCCAAGTTTTTCTGCTGTGAAATTAGTTTAAAGCATACATTTCTCTTCCAACATTTCTTTTTAGGTTGATCCTGGATTGAGAAGTTTCCAGCCTGGAATGATTACAATTGAAAGAGGTTTTTTCCTTATTCTTCCTGATGCCGACACACCCACTGCTCTCTTTTAAAACATCAACATTACCGGGCGCCTGGGCCGTTCAGTAAGTTAAGCGTCCAACTTCGGCTCAGGTCATGATCTCATGATTCGTGGGTTCGAGCCCGGCATCAGGCTCTCACCCTCTCAAAATAAATAAAGAAACACTTAAAATATAAAAAAAAAAAAAACAACAATAACATTACATCTTGGATTAAAGTTATAAAGCCCCAGGGATCTTAAGACTGGGGCCTGCCCATCCCAGAGGGTATATGAAGACTTTAAACGGGATACTCGAGCATTGACATGTGAAAATGGATTTTGTATCCTCAACTTCCCTATTGGTGATTTTCTAAAACTGCCCTGCATCAGAACCATGTGGACTCTGGTTGTTTATCCTTTTCCAACATCCTTCTGCCACTCACTCTACAAATGAAAGGCTCTTTCTTTCTCTTACCTTCGCCCATCCCAAATCTTTCTGAAGTATGTTGCCTGGGGTATAAAAACCTTTGAGAAGCCAAAGGGGCACTTTCATTTGATGACATACATTGATTAAATGCCTACTATGTGCCAGGCAGTTCTGGACGATGTGCTACAGCAGTGAAAGGCAGTAAAGAGTCTCTCCTCAGGAAGCTTCATTTGGCAGGAAGAGACAGCCAACAAGCAAAAAGGTGTTATCTGGGCTCCTTCCTCTAATCAAGGCCCTAGAACTTTCCCTTGACTTTCCTAAAGAAATGGTCTCCAGGAAAATTTCCCTTCTTGGGTTTGATAATTATTAATCAAAACTTCTAACGTAATTACATTATTTTGCTCAGTTGTGTACTCCTAATTATAATACAGACACAACCTAGAAAAACTAGTTAACACTTGGAATGGCATGGTCATGAGGAACTAAAACAAATTTAAATCAGAATGCATATACATATCTTGACCATCAAGCAGTATGGTAGGGTAATCAATGAATATGTAAAAAATTACGTCATGAAAAAAATTCTGTGGGAGAAGTAGAATAAATTAAAGTTTTAAAGAAAGAACACAATAAATATTCTAATTATTAACTAAGAGCATGTTCATACATTTTTATTTTTTTAATTTCTTTTTAAGTTTATTTATTTATTTTGGGAAAGAGAGAGAAAGACTGCAAGCTGGGGAGGGGCAGAGAGAGAGAGGGAGAGAGCGAGAATCCCAAGCAGGCTCCAAGCTGTCAGGGCAAAGCCCAACATGGGACTTGATCTCACGAACCATGAGATCATGACCTGAGCTGAAATCAAGAGTCAGCTGCTTAATTGGCTGAGCCACCCAGGCGCCCCTTGTTCATATATTTTTAAAACAGATAATTTGTTGCTATGACTTTTTTTTTTAAACGTTTATTTTTGAGACAGAGAGAGACAGAGCATGAGCAGGGGAGGGGCAGAGAGAGAGGGAGACACAGAATCTGAAGCAGGCGCCAGGCTCTGAGCTGTCAGCACAGAGCCCCACGTGGGGCGCGAACTCACAGACGATGAGATCATGAACTGAGCCGAAGTCGGCCGCTCAACCAACTGAGCCACCCAGGCGCCCCAAGTTGCTATGACATTTAAGTTTCATCGGATACAAAAAAAAGAACAATGTCAGAATTTTATTTTCAAATCTCAATATTTACAATGGCCAGAAATTGCATCCTTTGAAATTATTTAAGCTTATGAAAAATGTTAAGCACTTACATTTGTGCTGAGGGCACGTAATTTTTTCAAAGTTCTTGCGATGGAGTGGGGCAGGGGAGCTACATAAATAAACTTGTGGAGAGCAAACTCTAGCTCACGTGTTTTGGAAAGGGAGCTGCTAGGTGAATGGCCCAAGAAACCTGCGACAACATTGCCTGGTTGTAACTGGTATCTGGCAGAATCATCCGAAAGCTTTCCCTGAAAGGGAGAGGAAAAAAAGTATGCACATCGCTTATAAAATGTTGCCGTAATAATCACTGGTTGTAAATGACCAACATAAATATGAGTGATTAAATTTTGCAGTCATTTGGGATTGTCAACTCTAGAGGCCAAAAATGATGATAACATTAGATACTACTCAAGGTTGATGAACCACTCTGCAGCTATAATCCTGAAGGGATTCATACTCGGCCGCTAGCATCAATGGATGTGGAGCCCCCGTCACAGGGAACTTGCATGAACAAAGTCAAGTTTGATAGAACCTTGCTGTGGATCAGCACGCTTGTTATGTACAGCCGTCTGTGTTGTGAAACATGGGAGCCCTGTTGTACTTCACGCCTGCGACAAACATTTATTGAGCACTGACTACGTGCCAGGCGTGGTGCTAAGGGGTAGTTATATTCTGGTGAGCAAAAGGACATGACCTGACCTTAGAGGCTGGGCTCAGTGTCCACCTCCTGGGGAGGATCGGCTGAGCTTTACGTAAAGCTGCTGCTAATACTTACCAGTACCACCTGTATTAACTCCAACCCTAGTCACTGCCACCAAGATTGCTACGCAGGTCCCGTATATCTTGTTTCCAGAGGCACCGTTGGAAAGAGCACCAACCTGGAAGTTGTTTTTTTTAACGTGCCAGGCCCTGTTGTGAACAGACCTTGCCTCACTTATGCCTTGCAACTGCCTACTATCGTGTCCCTTTTACAGATGAGGCCACTGAGGCACAGGGAAGTTAAACAACTTGCTCAAGAGCACACAGCTCTGAAGTTGTGGAGCTTGGATTCAATCCCAGGCAGTCCAGCTCCGCGATACTGACTCTTCTCTCTTAATCATAATAGAATTAAGAGTTAATATTTATGGAGCACTTAGTCTGGATCAGGCCTTGCGCTAGCCACTTCACATAAGTTATCTAATTTAATTTGCACAGTAAAGTCACTCTGGTGTATTATGTCTAATTTACAAGGAAACAGAGACGTGAAGCCGTTAAGCAACTTGCCGGGGATTGCAAAGCTGGCAAGTGGCAAAGCCAGGATGCGGAGCTGGGATTCCAGTCCAGATGCCCCAAGGACCATGTTCTCCAGGTCTATAGCAGCCCGTTTCCAGGGGTGCTTGCACAGCTGATGCCTTAATTCAGGGCTTCCTTCATCAGGGCCTCCCTGGCCACCTTTCACCCCATCCCTTATCCACCTCCAGAAACTGCCACCGCGTCTCAACACACCATTTAATTAATTTCAACTGCCTCACCCTAGAAATCTTTACTGTCGCTGTTACTGAACAGATTTTACAAGTGCCAGAATTGCTTTAGTGACCAGGGTAGGAGGTACAGAAGTGACACAGAATCTGAATCTTGACAGCTGATATCACAAGCCTTGGGATGTCAATGTGTTTCACAATGGTGCATTTTGGGGGGGTGGGGGGAGGTCATCATCAAACTGTAGGGTAAAAACAAAAGCTGGTTCTTTCTACTACAAGCATCATAACCTGACTTTGGAACGGCTGGTACGAAACGGTGACTTCTGGCTGCTTGTTTTCACAAACAAGCACTCACAAGGAAATGGATGCGCCCCCGCCCCCCCCCTCCAAGCAGCTGCCTCAGAGGTCAAGCTGCTGTTCAAGCCGTGGCTAGCACAGTTCACAGTTGAGACGCTGGCCAGAGAACCAGCCAATTGCCACTTACGAGCAAAGAGACATACAAATGCAGGCACGCTGGCGGGTGCTCGAAGCTCAGAGAACACATCCCTTTTAGCAAAGGATTTGTTTATTTCATGAACATTTCTTAAGGACCTGTTACTCACCAGATGCTGTGAAGTACTGGTTTTATGAAGATGAGTAAGATATAGTTCTTGCCCTACAGAGACTCAGAACCTGAAATGATAGATAAACATGCACATAAATCCCTGTACCTTACTGTGGCAGGTGGGTATTTAAAAGATTGGGGAGGTGGGGAACCTGGGTGGCTCAGTTGGTTGAGCGTCCGACTTCAGCTCAGGTCATGATCTTGCAGTTCATGAGTTCCAGCCCCATATCAGGCTCTGTGCTGACAGCTCAGAGCCTGGAGCCTGCTTCGGATTCGTGTCTCCCTCTCTGCCCCTCCCCTGCTCATGCTATGTCTGTCTGTCTGTCTGTCTGTCTCTCTCAGAAATAAATAAACGTTAAAAAAATTTTTTTTGAAGATGGGGGGTGGCACGTGTCCAACCAGTTCCAGAAGTGAGGGTTTGGGAATACTTCCCAAAGACAACTGTGTCTAAACGAGGCAGCTGGCTCTCTCCAGGCACTGAATCTGACAGCACCTTGATCTTGGACTTCCCAGCCTCCGGAATTCTGAGAAACAAAATTCTGTTGTTCATGAACCACCCTGTCTAGGGTGTTATGTTATGGCAGCCCAGATAGCCTAACACAGGTGGATACTCCACACCTGGGTCTTGAAGGATAAACAGGAACCCAAAGATGGAGAGAAAAGAGAAGAGCACCCAGAGAGCAGCATGCAGAAATGCATGGGGTCAGTGGGTTGCACGGTGAGACTGGGATCCCGTAGGGGCTGTTGTAGCATGGGCTTGTATATGTAGGAGGCAGAGGACGAGGTGCGTGAGGCAGGCAGGGCTCACATATCATGATGGGCTCTATCTATGAAATGCCAGCGGATTTGGACTTGGGGTTGAGTGCCACGAGGAGCCCCAGAGGGACTGTAGACAGGAAGAGATGTGGTCAGATGAGCATTTTGAAAAATAGCTCCCGCTGCAGAGAGTAGTATGATCTGGAAGGCGCATGTGGAGGGTTGGGCAGGCGGGTGGGCCTGGAGGGGGTTGGGTGTGGAGGGTGGTAGACCAGATGGGAGGTAATGGTAGTAACCCTTCTGTGAAATTGCTCAAGGCACGTAGGAGGTAGAATGAGCCGAACTGAGTTTGGGCCTGAATGTGGGCAGTGAAAGAAAAAACGGAAGCCTAGGCTGACAGATTTCTGGCTTGCAAAGTTTCTAGCTTACCACTTTCGGAGGTGTTATTGGTGGCACAAAAGAGAAAGGAATTTGGAAGGATAGGTGACAGAAACTCAGTGCTAGTGTGGGGGAATATTCATTGCCTCTCAAACCCAATCTTCTTTCAGAGCAACTGAGCCTTTGATTTCTAGGGAAGCTGAAAAAACAGCTACGTTTTCCAGGTTTCTTTGCACCTCGGTATGGCCATGTGCCTAAATTCTGGCCAACATGATGAAACTGAAGTATCATGTGATAAGTCTGGGAATCATCTCTGTAAGAAGCCAATACATACCTCTTACTCTCTTATTTTTTGTTCCTGAGCTCAAAGGAGGCCGGATCCCTGAGAACTTAGTGGAGCAAAGCACCCTTAGCACCCTGGATTGCCTGCTTCCAGACTTCACTTATATGAAAAACACAAAGCTTTTATATTGTTTACTGTTAATTTGATTTTCAGTCACACATAGCTGAACCTAACTAATTACTTCACATCATTTGTGGGATCGATACATACTCTAATTTGAGGGACTTCCAAGTATTATCAGCTCAAATAAATGGTTTTATGGTAATTCAATGAAAAGTCTTAGACAAGTAAGCTTTCATTTCTGTAAGTCTGGTTTTCATTTCCACCAAATTCTCAGAACGAGTCTTCCTGGGCCCCAGGGAAGTCAGGGATATGGTGAGATGCAAGTTTTGATCTTACCTCTCATTTCCTATATAATCCCAGAGAATTGCAGTTGGTGTTCTGTTAATCACGTCACTTGCTTCTGAATTTTTGGTGCTTTGACATATTGAAGCTTGGCTGACTCTGGAGAGACTTTCCTTTCCCGGGCTAGCTAATTCCTAGAGATAGCAGACAACTCACCTTGGGAGCATGCCTTTCATATGCAAATCACCCAATCAAGGGTTCACACCTCCAACCACCTCCTTTGTTGGGTTCTTACTCATTGAGCCACTGTTCCCCTGCCCAAATCATCACAGAGCCAGAATACCAGACAACTAGAGAGAGCCCCTACATGCCAGAGACCACAGAAATTGTTCCAACCAGCCAGTACTAAACCTGCTTACCTTGCTTTGTCTACTCCTTCCTGCAGAAAGCACAGATAAAGGCTCTTGCCCATGTTTTCCCCTCTCTCTCTGCTTCCTACCGACCTGGATGCTTCCCCAGTGGCCCTACATGGCATGCTAAGCCTTCTGTTTCTAGGTATCTGATGGTATAAAAAACTTTTTTTCTACGACAGTCTTTTCTGTGTCTGCCTGCCTTCGCACACTCAATTCAGATAAATCCCAGGCACCCTTAAAGCAGTGAGTGCCTTGATTTCCCTGGCATTTCCCAGTGTACAATTCTTTAGTAGGACCCTCTGATAAGATGTTGTGGGAAGAGAAAGTTGCAAAAGGGGAAGGATCCGATAAAATGATGTTCGTTCGTTCATTCATTCATTCATTCATTCATTCATTTGTGGCATTTGCTTAACCAAAGTGATGATCCAGTATCGTTGAGCTTTTGTGTTTTAGATATGATGCATAATTGGTTATCGATAAAGTCGTGTTATTTAATTCTTCGAATAAGTACATACATACCCTTCTAGGTGCTTACTGTTCCTTTTTTTCTGAATATCTGTTCTATTGATTCAAGTTTATGTAGCACTTACAAACTGCATACAGTACATTTACACAGGTAAATTATACGCTTAATAAGAAATAAAATATCTGCTCCTGGGAGCTTGTAGTTAAGAACACTGTATTATTTAGAATTAATATTATATACTGGGTGGTTATGACTATCATTGCCTTTCATTTAAAAGGAAAGAAATCCAAAAAAAAAAATAAATAAATAAAAGAAAAGAAAAAGAAATCCTTTCCCCGAGAGCTGCAATGGAGTGTGTTAGAGTCCTGAATGAGTCATCACCACACATGGTACCAGAGACCTGATCCATTGCCTTTCTTCTTGTTCCGAATTGCTGCAGCTGAAAAAAATCATGCATGGAGAACGGCAATTTGTTAGCCCAAGTTGAGGAATAAATTACACCCGGGGCCCATTCAGTTCGAGTGTATATATAGTTCAAGCCAACCCAGGATATAAAAATCTGTATTTACACAACAGATAGATTAAGGATAATAATTCACTTTCCAGAGGATTTACCACCATATGCTCTTTTAAAAAATGAACTAACCTTATATAATTTAAAGTGTGACTTGATTTTCAAAACATCCCTCCTGTAGGCAATTTGGGGGGAGGAATCTATTGCACAAAGGAAGGTGGTCAGGGGAGATGAGACTTCCAGACATGGAGCATGGCAGTTCGTTTTTAGGTCCTTTGTGACTCTTTCTCCATGTTCCATCAGCTTCTAAGTTGATATATTCTTTAGAATATATGGTGGTACGCAGAAATGGAGGCTTGATCGCAACGTATTGAAAGGTTAATTGAATATATAAAGTTGTAGCATTCTTTAATGCATTGGGAGTGCTAACAGTCTTTGCAAGGGTCTAAATAACTCTGCCTTCCACAGGACAGTTTATAGCTTTCTGAGCACATTATATGCATTATCTCATTTGTCTTCATAACAATCCTATGGAGGAGAAGGCAAGGTGACATTTTCATCTCCATTTCGCTGATCATGGTCCACAGTCACATGGATCACAAGAGGTTGAGCTGGGACGGGAAGGCAAATGCTCTCCCAGCCTAGGGCATGTCCTATTCCCCCAGAAGAGCCCTCCCTCCCTGCCCCTGGTTTGAGTGAGCCGGTAACCCCTGATGTATCATTTTGACTCCCTGAATTTCATATCATTTTTATCATCTCTGCAAGAAAACCAGTCCTCGTTACTACCTCATTGTTGCCTCTTAATCAGCTCTGAAATGTGGGTTTAGTGATTCTTGGCTGTCATCTGGGATAGTGGAAAATATGTACTCCTGAAGCCCTAAGGGAAAGTAAGAGGAGTTGTGTTACTTTCCTTGCCAAATATTCATCGGCTTCTTTGTAGTAAGAAGAAATGTTGAGAGATGCGTTTATTTATTTGTGGTGATGGATGTTTATATAAAATGAGAATTTTAAAACTGCTTGGATAATAATCCAGTTTACAGAGAAATTCTATTAATGGTGTCCTCTTTAGTAGTGCCTGACAAATTCTGTCTTAAGAATGGAAAATTCAGTGCAAGCCTTATAAAATAAAAACTTGTAAAAAGTCAGATACAATTATTGGCCAACAAAGGCACACGTTTGGATAGGCACTTTGGGCAGGTCAGCTTTGCCCAGAGTAAGACCTCAGGGGGGAACCACCTTCACATCCCTCACTCAGAGGGGGATTCTCCCCGGAGTTATGGACAGATTTGAACTCAAATCAATTTGACTCAAGTACAGATAATAGCAAGCATCTGTTAGTAGCAAGAACCTTCTATGGTTTCCCTTTTCAGACAAGAAATTGCCCCCTAGTATGAGCTGAACTGCTGTCTAATGCCTGACACTAGAGAGAGCATCATGTCGTACTTGACTGGGTACAGAGAGGAAAGAATATCAATATCATGGTGAACGCCTGATTCTCAGAATAAGACGGAATCTCTTAACATCTCTGACCCCATCAGAAATTTTCAAGACCAACACTTCTGGATCATGTGGGATCTTCCTACTGACTGAACTTTGTTGAGCGTTATGCATAAAATATCCTTAGGATTTGTGGCCAATATCCCTTTGAGCTCTGTGTTTTGACTTTGTAAACATTCTTGATTTCTTGAGCAATTTCTTGACTTCTTGAGCAAACCCACTCTACATGCAAAATGAGGCAATGAAATTTACCTATCCTGTAATTAATTAGCATAATGTGGTGGCCATATGATGTGGTAGGAAGGTTGTAGGTGTTCACACCCTCACTTTGCTTCTTTCTAACCTTGTGATCTTGGGTAGATTACTTAGATGTTTGTGCCAAATTTTCCTTTTCTCAAACAGGAATAAAGATGCCTGATTTGCTAGGTTACTGTCAATAGTACATGCAGCAACTATATATGGCATTAGTATATACTTGGCACATAGGTAAGTTTGCAAAGGTTAAAGTAAACTTCAGCATGAGAAGATTCAGCCTTGATTTATCCACGTAGTCGAGATTTCAACCATACATTCCTGAGAGGTGACAAGTGACACAGAATTTATTTGCTCTATATCCAACATGGTTCAGCCAAACCGGGCAAAATGCTGTTCCCAAAGACAGGGACGTTAAATAGGTTTCATCTAATGTGTCATCCTGATCTGTTGGTTGTGCCTGCCTGAGAGCTGTGTCCAGGATATTGGGACCATGTGTAGCTTCAAAGGAAAGAGTGCAATCGTTGATTAGTTATGCCTGATGTGGAGTTGGGAGGAGGAGGTGGTGACACGTATGTAGGCATTTTTCTTGCCTGGCCTAAGACGCTCTTCCTCACGTCTTTACGCCACACCAGAGAAAGATATAGTTCTACAAATGCTGAAATGCCACAAGATGCCCAGAAGTCATTCTTCATGAGTGGAAAGGCAGCTTGTTTGAGTGAGAATATGGAAGACCAGAGAGCAGGAAAACTATTCTCCTTGGCTTTATGCCTCCAACACTCCATGCCATGCACCTTGTCCTTCAGCCACACTGAAATGTCTCTCATTTCCTAGGACAGTACTGCCCTTTCATAACTACATGCCTTTGCACATGTTCTTTCTACTTCTGAGAATACCATTCTCCATGTTTTGCCACTTGGCAAATTCTACTGACCCTTCATGATCAAGCTCAAGTGTAGGTTCTTAAAAAACAACAACAAACCACAACTATTTACTTACTTAGAGAATAAGTGCAAGTGAGGGGGAGGGGCAGAGAGAGGGGGGGAGAGAGAGAATTCCAATCAGGTTCCACGCTGTCGGTGCAGAGCCTGACTCAGGGCTCGAACTCACAAACTGTGAGATCATGACCTGAGCCGAAATCAAGAGTCAGATGCTCAACTGACTGAGCCACCCAAGTGCCCCTCAAGTATAGCTTCTTATTGTAGGGCAGCCTTATGGCTTCTGATTTTTCTCGTGTCCCTGATGCCCAGCTCATAACAGGCCCTCAATAAATATTGAGTGAACAAGGTACATGGATATAAAGAGGGAGATGTTGATAAGTGGGAGATCAGGAATTTTCCTAAGAAAATAATCCAGGTTTGAGTACTGTATTGTTTCCCTCTGGAGTTTGTGAATGCATGTTATTTGGATGCCTGCATATTGTAAAGGAGTGCTAGCTCAATTGAGGGTTAAGGTAAAAAGCAAAGTTAATATTTGAAATGGACATACTGAATTATTATGATCGAGCCTTACAGGAAATAAGGCTAGCAAGATTTAAACCTTTAAGAAATTGTGATAAAGTACACCTGACGTGAAATTTACCATCTTATCCATGTTTAAGTGTGCAGTTCAGTATTTTTACACTGTTGCACAACCATTACCACTACCCATCTCCAGAAATCTTTTCATCTTGCAAAACCGAAACTCTGTACTGATTAAACAGTATTTCCTTATCCTCCCTACCCTCAGCCCCTGGCAACCACCATTCTGCTTTCTGTCTCTATGAATTTGATTATTCTAGATAACTCAGATAAGGGAATCATACAGTACTTGTCCTTTTGTGATTGGCTTATTTAGATTACCATAATGCCCTCAAGATTCACCCATATTGTAACGTGCACAGAATTTCCTTCCCTTGTCAAGCTGAATAGTATTCCGTTATATGTGCATTCCACATTTTATTTATCCATGTACCTGTCCATGGACACTCCCAGGGTTACTTCTACCCCCTTAGCTGTTGTGACTAATGCTGCTGTAAACATGAGGGTATGAATAATCTTTTCAACCCTGCTTTCAGTTCTTTTGAGTGGGATTGGTGGATCATATGGGAACAGCCATACTGTTTTTCGCCGCATTTGCATCATTTCGCTTCCCTGCCAACAGTGCACAAATGGCTCCAATTTCTCCACATCTTTGCCAACACCTGTTATTTCCTGGTTTTGTTCTTGTTTTTGATAATAGTCATCCTAATGATTGTGAGGTGGTATCTCATTGTGGTTTTGATTTGCATTTTCCTAATTATTAGTGGTATCGGCCATATCTTCATGTGCTTATTGGCTGTTTGCATACCTTATTTGGAGAAATGTCTATTCAAATCCCGAGCCCATTTTTATTTTTTTTTATTTTTATTTATTTATTTATTAAAAAAAATTTTTTTTTATGTTTATTTATTTCTGAGACAGAGCACAAGTGGGGGAGGGGCAGAGAGAGGGAGACACAGGATCTGAAACAGGCTCCAGGCTCCGAGCTGTCAGCACAGAGCCCAACGCGGGGCTCAAACTCACCAACTGTGAGATCATGACCTGAGCTGAAGTTGGACGCTCAACCGACTGAGCCACCCAGGCGCCCCCCGTGCCCATTTTTAAATTGAGTTGTTTGATTTTTGTTGTTGACTTGTAGGAATTCTTTATATAGGCTGGATATTAGCTCCTGATCACATTGTCGCTTGTAAATATTTTCTCCCATTCTGTGTGTTGCCTTTTCATTCTACTATGTACTTTGATTCGCACAAGTTTTAAATTTTGATGTAGTCCAGTTTGTTTACTTTTATAGCGTTTGTTGCCTGTAGTTTTGGTGTCGTATCCAAGACATCATTGTCAAATCCAATGTCATAAAGATTTTCCTCATTCCAAATCTCATGTCATAGAGATTTGACTGTATGTTTTTCTCCAAAAAATCCATTTTGAATTAATTCTTACATGTGGTGCAAGGTAAGGGTACTTCATTTTTTTTTTTTTTTGCATGTGAATATCCAGTTTCCCCAATACCATTTGTTGAAAAAAACTGTTCTTTCCCCCATAGAACAGTATTAGTATGCTTGTTGAAAATCATTTGACCATAAATGTGAGGGTTTATTTTGGGCTATTGTATTCTATTGATCCATATGTCTGTCTTTATGCCAGTACCACACTGTTTTGATTACTGTCGCATTGTAATAACTTTTGAAATAAGGAAGTGTGAGAGATCAGGAACTCTGAGTGGCCCAGAAAGGGCCATTTTGCATCGAAGAAGTGTTTCTCTCTAATCTACATAATCAACTGTCTCTGGATACAGGCATTTTGGCCTTCAAAAACATGATTGTTAGACATATCCTGTCTGTCCTCTATTGATCATACCTATGAATAACACTTTTTATTATATAAAAATTCAATTGCCACAGAACGCCTTGGTATACTCTATATATAATATGCAAGAACAGTTTCAGTTTGGGCATTTAAATAAGTTCGGAGCCACTGTTACACGTAGGCTGTGTCTGATGGAAGGCACGAGAATTACTTTGCAACTGTAATGTCTAGATTTAGGATTTTTCCCACAGAGCACGTTTATTTCTTTTTGATAGTATTGGAGGTTATGGACTCTATTTCTGTCTGAAGAAAGAAAGCAGTATACAATAAAATCTTGTGACATTAGGCTGGGTAAAACCAGCGGTACTGATTTTCTTTTAGACAAGGACACCCATTTCAGTAACTGAAGGCACTGAGAACGTTTAACGTTCTGTGAACATGCTAAGCTGAATTTAAGTGAAAGATGATCCCTGGTTCTTTCATTCTTGCTTTAAAAATAAACTATATAATTAAATGGCTATAGATACCTCTTTTGTGGGGAGGAAAACAGCAGCCGGATTCTTTGCAATCATGCCAACAGGGCAGTAGGTTTCCTAACCCTGTGGCAAAATAGAGAATCAATACCAATCAGGAAAAAATGCTAACAAAAGGGAAAATCTCATGGGAACTGCAGGCAATAAAAGATTTAAAATGTGAATAAAACATCACAGGTCAGCATTAAAATAGACAATACATTTCTCTGCCAAGGCAAAAAATCTAGCCACTAACTTGAGGCACAAAACGAACCCAACCACACTGAGGGGACAGAGAGAAAGCCCTAGACCAGCCATTTTCCCCTTTACTTCGGTGCGGAAAGGAGTCTCCTTTCACAAGGAGACAGTCACTCCATAAGCAGCACATTTGGGATCAGACATTCCACCTTTTTCAAAGGTAAACATCTCTGGAAATAGAAATCTTGTCCACATGTAATTTCTAGAATTATTAGAACAAAGAGGTCATACTTGCTTTTAAAAAGGGAAAGGGAAAGATTAACCTGTTGGTTAATTTTGCAAGTGAATAAGATGCTTTACAATAGCACCTGGGGAAATGATGAAGTCAAAAAAGGTCCAGTATAGATAGGCTGCTTTTGGACTAAAGAGAAACTAAAGCCATCTCTAACTGGAAGGGTTTTATGGATTCGGAGAAGAGAGAGGAATCCTCAGTAGTTGATAATTATTCAGGATCATCAGCTCTTACTGAGTGGCCTCTCATCATGGGACTTTCCATATTTCAAAGCCAAATTCTTAAAAACAAAACAAAACAACCCAAAGAAAACAGAAAACAATGTTTTGGCATCTCACCATTATCAAGGGAGTGCATTTGGCAAATATCAATAAATGTTATTATTTTTGCCAAATCATGGATATTTTGCCAAGTATCACATTGTATCCTCACCATTTGAAAGGATGCAATCAGCCTCCAATCAGAGGTGGCCCCAGGTGACCTGATCTCGCTCACTAGTGTCCCTTAAACTCTCTGCACTCATGCCTCATGGTCTCAGTTCCACAAACAGGCTTGCCAAGATAAAGTAAATATCTATTTCAATGACTAGAGCATATTAGAAGCCTGCATGTGGATTTCATTGCACTTCACATTTAGAACTCAGAATGGTTTAAAAGTGGTTCGTACAACCAAATTTATGTCCTTGTGTTAAAATGGACTACAGAGTTTATCACAGAGGCATAGTAACAACATATAGTTCCTGTCCCTGTTTTTCAACTGGCCATCTGGCTTTTCTTAGTCTTTTGAAGTTCATGTGATAATGGCCACTACTTATTGAGCACGTACAAATGTGCTAGGCAGTATGCTAAACCCTTTACTTACATGGGATTTTCCACTTAATTCCCATCGCATCCCTATGAAGTAGAGGATGTTATTACAGCCACTTTAGGAATATAGAAACCGAGGCTTGGTGAGCTTGGCCAAGGCCACCCAGTTCCACCACCAAAAGTGAGCCAAGGCAGTCTGATGCCAGTGCGGGCTCTTTACAGGCGCTGCACGTGGCTTCCCTCAGGGTTCAGGCAGCGTGGATTGTGTCAATATTCACATGCATCACACCCGATTACTCAGCTAAGGCCCCTGCCCTGGAACTGCCAATATTTTCAGTCCTGATGAATTTCATCCGATTTTCTTCCTTTTAGTTTTGTCTCACCCGCTCGTTTCCCCTTTTCCAGACTTGTTTGTCTTACGTGATCTGTAGTCATCTAGAAACACTTGTTTTCTCAGTGTTAAATGAAATTCATATCACTGTTTGATTTATTGTCCTCGCTATTCTAGTTTTCCTTGCTTCAGTAATATAGTTTTTACTTCGATTTAGAGGCAGCCTGTGGAGGAAAGAAGTTGGCATCTGTTATTTACATATGTATGTGTGAGATCTACAAATTGTAATGACAGCATCTGATAATGCAGTTTCTGCACTGCCCTTTTCCTTACTCTTCTTCAAATGGTGACACAAACCACTAGCAAGTGGCTTGATATTTTCCTGGAACAATCATATTTGCGGAAAGATCTAAAATGCAGGGTTTCCTTTCTCCCTTCTCTTTTCTTTCTTCCTTTCTCTCTCTCTCCTTCTTTCTTTCTTTCTTTCTTTCTTTCTTTCTTTCTTTCTTCTTTCTCTTGTGGCTTCTTTTCCTTCAGATAAAGTTGTTCTACAACTGGTCTCCAACTGGGAACATTCTAACTGAGGAACGCAAGAAGAACTTAATGGTGCAAACTAGATTTGTGAGCAATGAAATAAAAATGTTAATGTTTCATGTTCATTATAGCATTACTTATCATAGCTAAAACTGGAGAATAATGTAAACGTGTCTAAATAGGGATTGGTTACATATTATACGCTATCCATGCCTTGGAATATCATGTTGCCCTGAAAAGTCATATTTTAGAAAGACCCTAAAGGTATGGGAGAAATGTTTATGATAGATTATTAAGTGACAAAAGCAAATGATAAAGTAGTATGAGCTATTCTTTAATCCAAGGATTATTTAGATGTGTATTTTTTCTTTTCCAAAAATATTGTTTAAAGATTTTGCTCTCCTGTTTACTGTTGGTTTATAATTTTTATGTCATCGTGGATCGACAACATGGTCTCTATGTCATTGGTTCTTTGCAATTTGTTGAAATGTTTTTCTGATTTGGTGTGGATCTTAGGGGCAGCCAATTTTCATACTGGTATAGTGGCTGGATTTTCACTTCACATGATAGTTCAACATCAACTCCCAAATACGAGATTGACCTTGGCATCCCGATCTTTCTCGGGTGTCTCCCAACCCAAGGTATGTGGCATTAATATTTGTGCTAGATACCTGTCTGAATTTCGGAATGTAAAGGATACGTCTTTGGCCAATTCTAGTATGCGATCTAACATCAGAGCCTATGGGAATAACTATTTGTGGGGGAGGGGGAAGGATTTGAAACTTATAATTTATTTTTTTATTTAAAAAATTTTTTAATGTTTATTATTTTTTTTTAATTTTTTTTAATGGTTATTTATTTTTGAGACAGAGAGAGACAGAGCATGAATGGGGGAGGGTCAGAGAGAGGGAGACACAGAATCTGAAACAGGCTCCAGGCTCTGAGCTGTCAGCACAGAGCCCGACATGACCTGAGCCGAAGTTGGCCACTTAACCGACTGAGCCACCCAGGCGCCCCAATGTTTATTTATTTTTGAGACAGAGAGAGAGAGCATGAACGGGGGAGGGTCAGAGAGAGAGGGAGACACAGAATTGGAAGCAGGCTCCAGGCTCTGAGCTGTCAGCACAGAGCCTGACGCGGGGCTTGAACCCACGGACTGTGAGATCATGACCCAAGCCGAAGTCGGACGCTCAACCGACTGAGCCACCCAGGCGCCCCCTGAGACTTATAATTTAAATATTAATCAACAAATGACGATCTATTGGTTGTTCTGTCCTAAAGAGATTTCTCAACTCTAGCACTACGGATATTTTGAGCTGGGTAGTTATTTGTTGGGTGTGGAGGAGGCTGTCCCGTGCATTGTAGAATGTTTGGTACCATCCTTGGCCTCTACGTACTCGATGCCAGTAGCAAAGCCTCCCTCCCCAACTGTGACGATTAAAAATGATCCTAGACATTACCGACTGTCCCCCTAGGGAGCAAGATCACACTCAGTTGAGAACCACTACTATTGGAAAGTGACAAGTTCCCTTTTAAAACTAGTGACCAAGTGGGAGTTTCACTGAAGCAGTACGCACGTGTATTGAGTATTTAATGTGGATAAGGGCCTGTGCTTTCACATAAGCAGTTTTATTTAGGCAGGGAGAAAGAAAGCTATAATCTGCCTTATTCCCCTAAGGTCACCTGTATCACCTGTAGTACACAACGACATTACGACAGCAGGCTTTAATCTGTACGATGGAGTCAATCACTTTGTCTTCTCAGGGTTCGTGGCAGAATGTATGCACAAGGGTCAAAGACTGCTTGGACACAGCTGGCACTCAATGAATCGTAGCTTTACTATTGTTATCATCATCATAAGTGAGCGGATGCATGTAGACCAGTGCCCAGCCACCAGCTTGACTAGTCAGCCCCTTCAGCTCATGGTACGTACCACAGCCACACATCTTTCTGAAATGCTTTTTATATCAAAACAACCTCAGTGTCCATGAGCAAACAAACAGGCAAACAAATGAGTTAAAGAAAATAATGTAAGCAAACAAGGGTCTGGCCGGTAGTTAAAGTTCATGCTCCAAGGTCTTCTGTGCCTCAGAAGCACCGTGATCTCTGCATCAGCATATGGCCCATGCACGCTATTTCTGTCTTGGGTGGCACATAGATTCTACAGCTGGAGAATGAATAGTTGTTCGGAGATTTCTTCAGCCTGGTTCATTATCTGTTTCAAACTACGAGGGCTCCATGTGAGCAGGCCAACAGGAAGCCTGCTTTTGATTTAACAGTGCTCTGAACAAGCTCCTTCTATGGCTTTCCAAGAATTAATTACAGAGCTTAGGAAAGGCGCCTGCCGCAAAGTCCCATGGATGGCTTTATGAGCAATTACAGCAGCCGCATTGATGCCGGTAGAACAAGAATTTCCTTGGAGGGTGGCTTGGAATGAGAGGGCTGGCTTGTGGAAATATAGGCACATGGGGCTCCCATCTGTAGCTTACAGGGGAATTTAAAGGCACAAAGTGAGAAGAGATTGGTTCACCATCACACAACATCTGGGTTATTGGGCACTCATAGACTTGGGCGCGTGTAGTTTGACCAAAAAAAAAAAAAAAGAGAGAGAGAGAGAGAGATCATTATGATATGTAGCAATTGGGGCACTATAGAGGGAAGGGGACACCAAAGTACTCTTTGGGGAATGGTGTAAGGCGGAAGAATGCTGGGATCTAATCGCTCGGCCCTGTTGCGTCGAATCCTGCGGACCACGGTGCTTTGCAGCTCTGGGGATAAAGCAAACGCATGCGGTTGCTCTTAACTAACTGCAGCCATGGAGTGACTTCCTGAGAGCACATTTACTTTAGGAGGCAAACCTCATATTGGCGGAGTCCTTGCCAAAAAGCTTCGGTTGGTTGTGCTGGCAGCACGGGATGGCAGGATGCAGAGGTGAGGCCAGTGGGAAGCCGACTGAGAAGGTGGTTCCTCTGCTGAGCGAGGAGAGGATTGCGGCAGCCTTTCTGGGACAGGTGCCAGCTGCCCCCTGCAGGGCGCGCTCACTTCTCCCTTGTACGCGCGGGAGGAGCCGAGATGACTTTCCATAGCTGCTCAGGAGACGAATGCAGTAATCAATGACTTGGCACGGGTCACTTCACAATCCGAACATTATTACCATTTTAAGGAGATTCTAGAATAACGGGAAAGCCTCAGTCTCTCATTCTTTTTTTTTTTAATTTTTTTTTTCAACGTTTATTTATTTTTGGGACAGAGAGAGACACAGCATGAACGGGGGAGGGGCAGAGAGAGAGGGAGACACAGAATCGGAAACAGGCTCCAGGCTCTGAGCCAGCAGCCCAGAGCCCGACGCGGGGCTCGAACTCACGGACCGTGAGATCGTGACCTGGCTGAAGTCGGACGCTTAACTGACTGCGCCACCCAGGCGCCCCTCAGTCTCTCATTCTTGATGGTAATGATAGTAGGTTTCAAAAGGGTAGAAATTTTTAAGTATCTGCCAGTACAATAGAGGTCACATGGCACTTACTTAGGGGTCCCTCTCACTGGGGATCTGTGCGTGCCCTATCTCTTGGATCCTGGGCCCGCTCTGCAGACATGAAACTTAGTCTCCCAATGAAAGAACGTGGGCTCTGGGACTTTACTGCACTTTCTGGTTTTGTCTGGTGCCAGTGTCTTCGTGCACACAAGAAATTCCGTGCTTGCTTCTTGCCCAAACATTTGTAAGCTTTCTGTACGGCGGCCTCAGGCCCCTGGCCAAAGGCTGTGACCATAATTGAGAAAAATAAATTTAAAAATTAAATTTGCTTCCCTGGTTTTGTTTTTCTTTCAGGAGCTGTTTAAAAAATAAATCATTGTCAAACGATTCTCTTGCTCTTAATCATTTCTCCCTGTTCGTACATTTTCGGGAAAATGAAATTCTCCGTTTAGATGGATGGGTCATTCTCACCAGCTTTTAGCAGATAGCATAAGCCCCTTGGTGATCTTGTCCAGTTTCTTGGCTTTCATGGGGACAGGGCGGTGGTGGGGCGGGGGGGGGGGGGGGGGGCGGGGAGCAGGTAACTCCCCAAATCACACCTTCCTTCGAACCCAGATTCACAACCTCTACATGACCACATCTCAGTTCCTGAATTCACAGCTGCAAGATGGCTCCACCCACAATCTCCCCCATCTAGGTAATGGTCTTCCAGCTGCTCAAGCTAAAAACCTTGGCGTCACCCTGGACTCTTCTCTTTTCCTCATCTCCTCTCCTCACATCCAGGCTGCCCGGAAAACCTGTGGCTCTATCTTCAAAATATATCCAGAATCCAACCACGTCTCCCAGCTCCTCTGCTAGCCCCCTGATCTGGACCACATTCGTCTCTTCTCTGGATTATTTCCACGTGATGCTTTAGTATCGTCGCATTGGTCTACTTGCCTCTACTCTTGCCCCTGAACTCTGTTCCCAGCACAGAAGCCAGAGTGGTTCTTTAAAACCCAAGTCTCTTGCTGTCACTGCCTTGCCTGCAACTGCTCAGGGACTCCCCGTCTCACTTGGAGTAAAGCCGGGTCCTCACAGTGGGCTACGAGGCCTTGCCTGAGCCACGACCCCTGCCCCGCTTAGCTCCCTGACCTCTTTCCTTCTACTTTGCCTCTTGCTCACTGTGCTTCAGCAACATGGCCTGCTGATGGCTCCTACCTGATGGCCCAGCACTGACTGTTCACTCTGATGAAATGTTCTCTCCCCACCCCCAGAAATCCACAAGCCTAACTGTGTCACCTTCAAGTGTGCTCAGACATTGTCAGTGAGACTTGCTCTGGACATCCTATTTAGAATTGCAACCTGCCCCATTTGCCCTCTAAATTCCAAACCCCACGTACCCTTTGATTTTTTGTTTTTCTCTAACCCCCGTCACCTTCTAAAAAAATATGTAATTTACTGATTCGTTGTGGTCATTCTTTCTTTCCTGTCTCTCCCAGTTAGGATACAATCTCCATGAGGGTAGATATTTTTGTCTACTTTGCTTAGCAATGCATCCCAACTGCCTAGAAGTTTCCTTGCACACAGTAGGTGTGTAACAAATATTCGGTGAATAAATGAAATGCCTTCCTTCACCATATTTAAAAATGTATCACTTACTATAGAAATAGGCAAAGGAGGGGGGCACCTGGATGGCTCAGTCGGTTAAGCGTCCTACTCTTTGATTTTAGCTCAGGTCATGAGCTCACTGTTCCGTTTGTGGGATGGAGCTCCATGTTGGGCTCCACGCCGACAGTGTGGAGCCTGCTTGGGATTCTCTCTCTCTCTCCCTCTCTCTCTCTCTCTCTGCCCCTCCCCTGCTCGTGCTCTCTCTCTCTCAAAATAAATAAATAAACTTAAAAAAATAGGCAAAGGATTCAAGTAATGAAAGGACACTTAAGAATCAACGTTTTGGATCAATTTCACTACTTTTTTCTCTTGACCCTTGGTGTATGAGAAAAGTCATTAAATTTTACATTAATTAGGCTGAAAACTGCTCACGTCTGCAGGGACCAATCATTCCAGTTTGACACTGTCTTCTGACCCTGACACAGAGCCCTACCCAGGGGAAATAGTCTAAAACGTGAGTTGAATGAAGAGTGAGTGAATTTAGGGGTTGACCTTTCCCTCCACACAAGTGTGTATGACAGGTGGCTATTCCAGGTCATTGCAACAATTTAAACTATTTATATATATAAATATGTAAAAATAATATAAATAAGTAAATATATATATATATGAGGTAAACTCACTAATTTAAATTATTATTTTTTAAAAATTTTTTTAATGTTTATTTATTTTTGAGACAGAGAGAGACAGAGCATGAACGGGGGAGGGTCAGGGAGAGAGAGGGAGACAGAATCTGAAACAGGCTCCAGGCTTTGAGCTGTCAGCACAGAGCCCGATGCAGGGCTTGAACTCACGAACCGCAAGATCATGACCTGAGCCAAAGTCGGAAGCTTAACCGACTGAGCCACCCAGGCGGCCCTAAATTATTATTTTTTTAATGAAAGGTGGAGTGCGACAGGGGATACTATGGTGGAAAGAACAGACCTGGGAGTTGGAAATCCTGGATATTGATTCTGGCCCCAACATACTGTGTTTAGTTTTAATTTATTCAAGGTACGGTGGTGACCTTGTAAAAGCCATTTCACTTGTCTGAGTATCTGTTTCTTTTTCTAAAAAATGTGCAAAGTGGCTGGTTGTTTTCAGCTCTACACTTCTTTCTAAGAAAAAGAAGGAGCAGTCATTTTGCTCACTTTCCTTTCCTTCCTTTCTCCACCCTCCCCCTTCCCTTCCTCACCATCTAAGGACGGAGCTGTGTGAAAAGGCACATTAGTGGAGGGCTTATCAGCCCAACCACAGGAGCAGCCGGACCATGTTTGAATCCAGAGTCTGCTTCTTGCTAGCTACATGACTTGGGGTTAATTATTTAACTTTGCTGAACATCGTTCCCTTATCTGAAAAATGGGATAAAGAACTCCTACCCTACAGGACTATGGTGTGGATTACTCGAGACTGCATTTACTGTGTTGGACAAAAGCTGGCACAAAGTACGCATGGGTGGATGGTAGCTGCCGTGAGAGGATGCGTGGGCAGGGGAGAGGTACAGCTGGTTCGAGAGTTGGAATAACCTGGAAGTTGGAAGCCTGGATGGAATGAACTCTTAGAGGTTGGTGAACTGACCTGCAAAGCAGAGTTTCTCAAACTCATTTAGTTTATGGCATGCATAGAAAATAATAAAAGAATTCTATAACTACATTTGGGGGGGAGTTGTTTTTGTTTTTTTAAAAGATTTTATTTTTAAATAATCTATACACCCAACGTGGGGCCAGAGCTCACAACCCCAAGATCAAGGTCACATGCTCCACTGACTGAGCCAGCCAGGTGTCCCTAGAACTACATTTTTGTAAAAAAAAAAAAAAAAAAAATTTGTCGCTGCCTTTTTCCTTCTTACTTTTTGCTTTGAATAATAATTCCAGAGAAGAATGTGGCCCCTCCATGGTAGACGAGAGAGCAATGCCCACCCTTTGAGATTCTAACCTGCACTCAGTATAATATAAGGCTATGATTTTCTAAATCAAAGTAGGTTATTTTAAAAAAAAGTGCCCCCAAAATAATAAATAAATAAATAAGTAAATAAAATAAGTAAAATAAGTAAATAAATAAGTAAATAAAAATAAATAAATTGAAAAAAATTTAAAAAGTGCCCAAGTGGGTATTTTTTCCTTAAAAGCAGAATTCATGAACAAAACTCTTGGCCTTAAGACTGTCTCATTCATGGTGTCTGGAAAAGTCCCCTGTCTATATACACTGTCACTAGCCTCCTCTGTGAGATCTGAGCCCTGCATATGTTTAATTAAGTGTAATTTTTGGAGATAAAGGAGAATGATTAAATTATCCAGACTCCAGAAAAACAAAAGATCCTTATTTCAGCCATCCATCAGGCCTCGACATCTGGAGTATTACATGCTATAACTCAAATGAAAATATTTCACCTAAAAGTACAGTGCCCCTGTCCGTGATATCATTAAAGGAAATCATTAAGCATTTATGCAGCACTTTGTGCCGGAAAAGTGCTTTACAGTTATTTTTATTGCCCACCAAAACCCTCTGAGGCACGTCCTTCTCTACATCTTAAAACCAAAGCAGAGACAAGATTAAATTACCTAGGGTCTTGGAGAAAATAAATGACTGTATCAGAATAAGACCTTTGAGTGCCAAAGTCAGCTGTTTTATTGGATCCACGGAACCATCAGTTTAGACGTTTAGTCACTGTATAAAGTGTTATCTGATTTGGGATGGCCTCTTTTTTCTTTAACGCCTTGCTCACTGGTGGCGTGGACATAGTGCGTGAGCCGCTCATTTACAGTCACACTCGTCACGAGCCTCTCTGAAGAGCACGAAGTTCCCGGAGAAATGTAATTAAAGAGAAAAAACAATCAACGCGTTTTAAAAGATAGGCTTTACTATACGAAATAATAAATAAACACTGGAATCTGTGGCTTAGCCCGCAGACTACGGTTTGCATCCTGGGTTGGAAGGCACTCTTCCATCCAGGGGCTCAGGGATCCAGGCGCCACCCCTGTGAATATGTGGTTTCCAGGGGCCGGGAAGCAGGAAGGAGGTGGGGGGGGGGGAGGGGGTGGTGGTGTGGGACTCACTTCTGCTGGTGAGCATTCTGGGCCACGGTGGTGCACAGACTGTCAGCCCTTCTGCTCATAAGGCTTTTGGCCAAAGGGAGTCACGTGGCTCCTGGACCAACTAGCAGAGAGAGGCTGGGAACGTCAGCAAGCGCGTGGGCCATTTGGACAGCACTTTCGCCTCTTCTACAGACCGATTTTGTTTGACTTTAATTCTCTCTTTTGAACTTTGAATTCAAAGTTATCCTTTGAAGTTTCCTTAAGTTCAACAGCTGTGGCACCTGGGAAGCAGGGTCTACAGGTTAAGGGGCTTAAGGAGGGCGGATCCTGTTAAGTCAACTCATGGAACTGGTCTACCACCCAGGATTGGGGTCTGAGGTAGTATTAACTTTATCGTTGCAGCTAGGCCTTGGTAGATTCAGTAGACGGCCACTTCATCTGCTCACTGCTAGCAACATCAGCAACAGGCTCGGTTCCATCTTGCCTGGGTTTGTGGAAGCGGAGAAGACTGGGGGCTGGAAGGCGGAGGGTGGAACGAGGTTGGCATGGCTGAGTCTGGGAGCCAGGGTAAAGCTCCGCTGTTCCCCAAACTGGGAAGGGCCATGCGTCGGAAGCCGTTCACACCCTTATCCAGTATCTTTGTTTCGGCAGCCGCGAAAAACAGTTATGAGATGATTCTACAAATAAAAGGGCACTCAAATGAAAACAAAATGTGACATGGCATGGAAAGAAAGAAGTAGTTGAAAGTTCTGGATTATGGAATGATTCCCTTTGGTGGTAGCAATGGCCAACTTCGATTTCAACTTGTCCTTCTGATATATTTTCTTAAAACATTATTGCTCGTAAAACAGAGAGATTCCCCAGAACTGGCTTCTGAAGAAGGCCAATAGCGAATTTGTTTACTGATTGACTGGTCAGTGCTCTCACTTCTGCCTCCAGGTCTTCAACTCACTCTGACAACTTTGACCTAATTTTGGGAGGCAATTATATTTGGCTGGGTCCCGAGCTCTTTCTCAGAACCTCTTCTCAGGACAGTTGCCAAATGCTCTTTTTGTAACTATGTTGTAAAGTCTGAGGAAAGTTGTCTTGGGTCATTGCCCAGGACCTAATGCCCCAATTGTAGACGTACATGGTTGCAATCTTTATATTCCATTAGGGCGGAAACCAGGCGTCAGCAGCCTTCTCTCACAGCTCTGCAAAACCAAAAGGGCTCTCCGAACTCTACCAGTTGCCTGATGAGAAGCAGAGAATTTTACCTGTCTATATTGTAGCAATTCCTTTGTCCAGCACAGTCCTTCTCACTGCCTTGAAAAACCAGGATTCTCTTTCATAAATCACAGATTTCAAGCTTGATGTGCTGGAAAGGCTGGGGTGGCTCCCTTAACTCCTGTTCTGTCCTTTGACTTGAATAATTTGGGTGGCTTTCTGTTTCTTACAATCATACATGTCCTCCGTAAGTCTTTGGAAATCGGAATGTGTGTAGAATTGACACTGAGATGTAATCACGTTGCACCTCTCTAAAATGTGAATATGACGGGGCGCCTGGGTGGCGCAGTCGGTTAAGCGTCCGACTTCAGCCAGGTCACGATCTCGCGGTCCGTGAGTTCGAGCCCCGCGTCAGGCTCTGGGCTGATGGCTCAGAGCCTGGAGCCTGTTTCTGATTCTGTGTCTCCCTCTCTCTCTGCCCCTTCCCCATTCATGCTCTGTCTCTCTCTGTCCCAAAAATAAATAAACGTTGAAAATAAATAAAACAATAAATATTAAAAAAACATTTAAAAAAATGTGAATATGACATTGTTGCCTTCAGAACATTAATATTTCTTTGGGAATCATAATGATTATACTGAAACTCAACCTCTTCTTTAGCTTTGTTTAAAAAAAAAAAACAGTGACATTTAATCAGAAAGGAGGTATATATTTAGCAAGGAGGGTAGAAGGTGACTCAGGAGGAGTAGGGTGAAGGAAAAAATGAGGAAAGAATAAAACTGTCCACATTAGCCTTTGCTGCTGCTGGGTTGTGAGCTATTCTTATCCTGTCAGCACAATTAATGAGGGAAAAATAGGCCCCAGAAGCAGTGTGGCTGGAGGCACTGATTTGCCCTCCCTGCCCCTCAAGCCAAGAGAGACAAGGTCTAGAGCAAGTTTCCCCAGTGGGAGTTACTGGGAAAATGACTTCTTGGCCCCGGGTAAAACTTTATTTCTTTGTCAACCTCAGGGACAACTTGATTTTGGGCCAAGAGTGTGCATAGAGTTGCAAATGCAAGGGAAGAATCTCTTTCTTCGAATTATTGACAGTACAGATGGGGAGGGAATATTGACGCACTGGAAATAATGAAAGGATCTTACAAAGCAGTGGGCAATCCAGAGCTGGCCTGGGGTTGGGGGTGGGGGTGGTTGTTCACAGGGAAGAACCTAAAAACGAGAAAGCTCTCACTTGAGGGTAGCTGGGAAAGACTTCAGGAGAAAGGAGATCCTGGGCAAACCTCAAGGGAAAAGCAGCTAGAGATCAATGGGCAGAAGAGGGAAAGAATGTGGAGGGTGGTTCACGTGATGGAATGACGGGAACAGAGCAGCCTGATTAGGGGGAAGGCTTTGTACTGAGTTACCGCCGTTAAGACTGAAAGTTTTCTTGAGTTTCTGCCATCTCCATCTATGGGCCACTGACACCCAAATCTACCTCCCATAAAAGCATTAACTATTGGTTTCGTCTGCCTGATCCAAAACAATATCCAATATTCATACATCACTGTTAGGCTCATCTGAGATTTCGGAAACTGCATAATTTTTTGTGTGTGAGCTCAGAAAGAAACGTGAGAAAATATGCTAATAAGAATGTCACCTCCTCTTATTTTTTAAAAGAAAACCTTAAATCAACATTTCCATAACATTTCATTTTTTGTTGTAATTTGCACACTCAATTCCTAATTTTTCTTAGCTACTGGTAGCAATGGGTAGTGATAGTAAATTATGTAGTAAGAAAACCTTACATTTTACATTTACAAGGCATTTTCTTATTTATTATCCCATCTGGGCATTCATTACCGTTCCAATTTTTAAAATTTTCTTAGAGAGAGAGTGAGAGTTGGGGAGAGAGGTGGAAGGAGGGGGGATGGAGAATCTTAAGCAGACTCCGCGCTTAGTGTGGAGCCCAATGCAGGGCTTGATCCCATGACCCTGGGATCATGACACGAGCTGAGATGAAGAGTCAGACACTCAACCGATTGAACCACCCAGGTGCCTCACCATTCCAGATTATTATCCTCTCTGCAAAGGGCTTTCCACAAAGTCACAGAGCTGATTAATGGAAGAATTCCATTCCCAAATTCAAGCCCAAGTCTCCTGACTACCAGTCCACCACCTTCCTCATCCCTGGGCCACACCACCTGTGCCAACAGCAGAAGTATCTATTATACTGGCCAAGATGAAAGCCAGCAATCCTCCAAGTGGATAAGAACACAGCAAGCCAAGGCATCTCAGTCGCTGCTGGTGGGAGCGTAAACTGATAGGCGTCCTCTGGAAAAAGCAGTTTGGCAAAATGTATTAAGAACCTCAGCACTGATCCTACACTTTGACCCAGTAATTTTACGTCTAGGAATCTATCATAAGTAATTACTGAGAGATGTGGCCAAAGACTCACGTAGAAATGAGTTTCCCGGAATGCTACTTATAACATCCAACAATAGGAGACTAGTTAAGAGTATGATAGTTCATTCCAATGATGGAATATTATCAAAGTCATTAAAAATCTCAGTTTTGAAGATTATTGCTAATAAATATTGAGAAGATATTTATGACATAAGATCAAATGAAAAAAATCAGCATGCGGATAGTATAACTAGCAGAGAGAGAGTGAGAGAAATACATCAAAATGTTAAAAATGCTTAACTGTGGGTGATGAGAATACAAACAATATTTTTAAAATTTTATACCCATTTCCCATGTTTCCCATAGAGAGGATGTAGTAATTTCATACTTACAAAAAGATTATATTTAAAATTTGTAAATGGCAAAGACAGTGGATCATACTAAAAATAAGGAGTGGTTAAGGGATTCAAAATCATTTTACCCAGACTGTTCTATCAACTGCATGTCTCATGTTCAGGAAAACAACACCAACAGATAAAAGCCGTGCTAACTTGTGACATTTCCAGTGAGAAGAATAACGATTTCTAAGATGAAAACCATGATTGCAGAGGAGCGTGTGGCAAATACATGAAGGGAGAAAAGTTTGGTTCTAAATATGTGACTCACTTCCCTGGTCTAAGCAAGTTTTGCTCAGCACGTAGGGTCCAGCTCTAGCCAGCCTTTCTGCAAGACATTCTTCACAGTTGCTCTCCCGTGTGGTCACTTGGCTTTTTCCTTCACCGTCTTTGGCCCTGGGGATAAACGGGAACAGACTCATCAGCGAGCAAGAGAAATAGCCAGCGGAAGCCCAGAGATATTCTGGAACTTTCTAGATGGGAGACAGAGAGGTGCAGAACTGGCGGGAAAAGCAGCCCCAGCATTCAGGGTTAACACTTTGCTTTTTGAGGAGAGACTTCAGTCCTTGGAGGGTTTCCAGTCTGAACTCGCAGAGTTCGTCAACAGGAAAACAAATAGCTGGGCTGCTCTGTATTTACTCTGCCTCTCTCAAGGTTGCAACATAAATTTCCCAACTTTGAAAGCTGCGAAAGCCAAGGAGACATTTTGTGAGCTCAGGGCCTTTCCTCCAGTCTGTGTGACCCACATGCGGCCCCATTTTGGGAGAATCTAGGTACCAGCCCCCCAGGGTGCTGGGGGAGACAGTGCCGACGCTGTGGACTCTCCCAGAGCAGACAGTGGGGGCAGGAGTGGGGTGGAGCGATGGCCAGAAAACCTGGATTCTCCAAATGAGAGCTGCCGGGCTGCCTTGGAAAAAATCCACTTTGCCAAAGGAGCAAAAGCTCTGAGACCTTCTCACTGGATGAATTTACAGCGGGCTTGCCATGCAAAATACCCAAAGGTGTTTTAGTGAAGCGGTGTCTGAATTGTAATATAGCTAGATCAATTCTGGAAGCAACCTTTTTCAACACCATGGGAATATTTGTGTTCTTACTTTCAACATTTCCAATTAGCAGAGAAGCTCATGCTGGAAACCACCACATATAACCCAGAAAAAAACTGTCACCGTAACATTATAAAAATTGAATATGTGTCAGAAGTGGATTTAGATTCTTTAGGTTAATATTATTTTTGCTATTAGGTAATGAACTGACATTAATTTACTTGAGCTGTGTGATTAGGTTAATTTACTCCAGAATAATCTTGCATTTTAAAAATTAAAAATGGGAGCTGTATCTTCTTGTTATCAATCAAAGTAGCCGTAGCACTATAGAAACATTGCCGCTTTGTACTCAATTGTGTTCTTATAGACAGTCAAATAAGCACTAAAAATGACAGATTACCATGCTCGGCTAAATCTTCACGTTTAAGTACCTACAAATAACTGTCCGTTGGTGAATGGTTAAACTCCATCAATTATTTTTCCTAGAAGCAATTCCCCCTTTTGCATGAATAGAAATCTACAAATAATATTAGAGCAGTTTAAATCTTATATATAGTAATGCTACAGCATGGAACAACAAAAGAGGCTCACACACGTGAAGAAAAGCTACATGGTGTATCCTTTTTTGACCTTCACAAATGTGAATGCTCCCTCTATGGCTCTATACATTGTTTAAATCCTTTAATGATTCAAATGTGCTGATAATGTTCCTGCACTTGCTGGAACTATGGTTCTGTTAATATTTTGAAAATTACTTTAATTAACCTTATTTCATCGTGTAGTAGTTATGGACCACTTTTATATATTTTAAATATGCATTAATTTGTTTCATCATTAACCTTGGATTTTGCCCTTGGTAATTATAGTAATTTATAAGTTGAGTTGAGCCAGGTGCCGGTGCCTTAGAGCGATACGTATTGTGGGTCCTGCCAATGGCTTGAGTAGTCAGGATTCTTCAGTTTACAAGGGACAGAAAAACAACCTGGAAGGGAAGGAGTAGAGAGGGACATGGTTCAGCGGAAAATTCCCAGGCATGGATTTTATGCGGCCAGTGAGTGTGATGGAGGAGAGATAGTGAATGGCCAAGCCTGAGTTCAGCATCCATCCCACCCACGCCAGCTCCCCCTCCTGAGATCAGAGGAGGAATCTGTGACACAGGAAGAGAGGAAGGAGGAAAATCAGTGTCCACCATAACAGTTAATCCAATTCATTTTAATATTTTATATTTTAATATTAAGAGCATGTACTCCGCCCCTTTCTTTCCTGACACATCCAGACAGGACATTACTGCCACCACATGTAACCAGGATTTGGGTTTTTACACCTGTACCCCCAATTTGTCACAACTTAAAAAACCCAGGTCTTAACCCTCACTGGCTCTCTAGAAACCTCATTAGTATCCAATTCAACAAATGCCTGCCAACGGCGCTGTGAGGTCACGGGGATGATAAGGCCAAGTCCCCTGCCCTCAGGGAGTTTCTGGAGGGGTGGATGCTGCACGCCCCGGAGTGATTTGTGAGATTCACAGCTTTTCTCTGGAGGTGCCATGGCAGGCCAGAAGAGGGCGGAATTAATTTCAGCATGGGGGACCCAGCCGGAATCCCAGCTGCAAACAGCACACTCCTTTCCTGATTTGGCTAGGAGTCGGTGTGATTAAAAATCTCAGTTCCATCTTTCTCTGTATTAACATTGTCTTCATTTTGAGCCCATCACATTCAGTGACAGAAAACGGTATCACACGAACCACTGGAGATATTCTTAATATCTTGGGTATAATGTTTCATAGACGTCAAAGTGACATCAATTAAAGACTCAGTGCCTTCAAAGAGCAGAATAACTTCTGTTTATTCTCCTCATGCCCAACAGTGGTCAACGTCTTGATCTGCAGTCAGCCCTACTCTTGGTGGAAGGTGCTTATTATTCCCTTGCAGACCACAGAGGGCTTGGGGGAGATTATGACATTCCAGGCCAAAGCTGTTTAAAGATACCCATCCCCCTGATGGTACAACTTACATCTCACATATCTACCGTGGTTGAGAGAGGTGTATCTGTCTATGGCTGCATAGCAGGTGGAGGAAAGGTGTTATACGAAAAGGAAAACTCCCACGTGTGTAGGAGTCTGGGGCAAGCCATTCCTGGTCCAAGCAACTTTGTTCCTACAAAGAAGGATGAATAGTGGGGGACACGGGCTGCAGTGGGTGAGGAATTATAAGGTTTTCTCAGATCAGGATAAGGGCTCAGAGATCAGTTGGTTCTACGCCCTTCTTTTACTAATGAGCAGGGAGACTGTGACAAGGTCATTATCACAGAAGCAGAGCAAGGCCCCAGGACCCCCGGTTGGGGGAAAGGAAGTCTTCATGGATGCCATCATCTTTCCTTGCATCCTTGCATATTATTTATTAAAGGTTGACTACTTAACAAACAACACAAATCACAGTGACTTAATATAATAGAAGTTATATATCTTGCTTATGGATCCAATAATGTCAGTGTTCAGTGGGCACCTTCCATGTGGTGATTGAGGGACCCAAGCACCTTGTGTTCTGTGGCTCTTCCATTCCCGACAGCCTAGAAGTTAGTTGTTGGACTGAGACAGGCAGAGAGAGGGAGTGAAAGATGGTGTAGGAGAGATGGGCAGGCCTGGAAGGTGCAGGGGAGGGGGGCGGGGACTGCCTCACTTCTACTCACATTCCACTGACCGGAAGCCACTCACAAGGCCACACCTTACTGCAAAGGAGGCTGGGATATGTAGTCCGGCTGTGTGCACAGCCAGGAGATAGGTGGGTTTGCATAAGCACACGGCAGTGTCATTTTCAGTCTTTGGGAGGTTTATATTGAGTAGCAGAAGACGAATTTGGAGGCGAATGCGCCTGGGTTTGGATGCAGGTTTTGTGGCCTTAGGCAAAGAATTAACTTCTTCAAGTCTCAGTTTGCTCAGCTGGGGAAATGGCTGTATTTTGTGGGGTCACCGTGAGCATTAGGTGAGATAATGGATGTAAAAATGTCTGTGTCACAGTACTCTTGCCTCATTTTTTTTTTTTAATTTTTTTTGTCAACGTTTATTTATTTTTGGGACAGAGAGAGACAGAGCATGAACGGGGGAGGGGCAGAGAGAGAGGGAGACACAGAATCCGAAACAGGCTCCAGGCTCCGAGCCATCAGCCCAGAGCCCGACGCGGGGCTCGAACTCACGGACTGCGAGATCGTGACCTGGCTGAAGTCAGACGCTTAACCGACTGCGCCACCCAGGCGCCCCATCTCTTGCCTCATTTTTACAAACCACTGGGACTAAATGAAGTGGGGAAGAGGAGGAAACAGACTTCTTGTATCCCATTTTGACCAGCCCTGGGTGCGGGGGCTGCCAAGCAGGGTCCAGCTGAATCCAGAAACATGCTCTCTTAGATGCCAAGAGTGGTGCACTGTCCTCGGTCTCTTGCTGAATTTCAAAACACTGTAATTCATTCTAATCGACAGGGGGCTTTGAAAGGAAAAAAAAATCCAGAAAACGACAAGCATCCATTTTATTTGACTAATAAAAATTCAGTCACTTTGCATGCGGTTCCAGAAAGAGTTTGAATCCCTCATGTGCTCAGTTTGAGACAGTCACATATAGAAAGCAGTGATTTTTATTATTTTCTTGCGAAAAAAATCTTATTTCTGGACAGCAATGAAAAGAAACATGATCTAAACAAAAGTGTCCCCTTTCACTTATGAGTTTGGGACCTCTAAGACTAAATCTGGCTCACAGGAGTGAAGAGAATCACCTTGTCATCATGAGGGATGGGACGTGGCTCCTGTCGCATGGTGTGCCCTGGCACATTAAGGGCTTCAATAAAAATTTGCTGATATTGAATCAGTAAATGAGTGAAGACAGTTACAGAGGTAATAACAATGAAAAAACAAATCCCTTTGCCTGAAACATCAAGATTTTGTGAAGGACATCCCCTGCAGTTTAGTTTTGGATCCTCTGAATGGTTCTTCAATTGTAAAGCTAACAATAAAACGTGTACACACGCGCGCGCGCGCGCACACACACACACTCACACACACACACCAGAGAGACATTCCACAGGGAGGTAAAACAAAGAGGCAGGTTGATTGTATCTCTCTTTTTAGAGCACTGTCCTTTAAAATAACCTTCTAAGCCCAGCTAGTTAAGATGAGTGGCAATAGCATATTGAAAGTAATAAATAAAATGACGTCCGGAGCTCAGAAGGTTAACAGTTTTTTCAAGAAATTATTTTCCCAAGTCCAAGGGTAAAATGGCGCCTAAAATCACGAAACATGGTCCTACAGTGCCCCCTGGTGTCTCTTTGGTGGAATTGTCAAAGCCTGTAATTGTGCCCTGCTGTAACCATGAGTGTGATTCTTGATTTATTTATGGTTCTGGGACTTTGGGGGCCACGCCTACTAGGAGGGAAAGTGAGGTCGCAGGAGGCTGGGAAAATTCTTTCTTTCAGCCCTTTTTCAAATGGGCTACCTTCACAATGTCAAAAATAATTAGTACATTAACCCTCATATAAGATTTAAAAACTGGAACCGTGTGTTATCTTGAAGAGAAGCCCTTTCACCTGCAAAAAATTATTGGCTTTTTTTATTTTTCAGAAGGCAGA
Source organism: Lynx rufus (assembly GCF_022079265.1). Classification (NCBI taxonomy): domain Eukaryota; kingdom Metazoa; phylum Chordata; class Mammalia; order Carnivora; family Felidae; genus Lynx; species Lynx rufus. The sequence continues at coordinate 118,487,877 of NW_025814856.1, read as the reverse complement.
TTATTAAGCAGTTTTTTTTGCCCGTTAAAAGGTTCTTTGTAAATCAGTAGGACAGAGGACAGTTTTTAATTTCAGAGATTAATTATCACACATAATAACTGAGCCATCCTTTATTTTTTCTCAAGACCTATTCGTTTAAATAAAAGACATAAAAAGCTAGTCTATGAAATGAGAATGAAGATTGTAGACCAAATTAAAATATTGTAAAAAGACAGTACTTTGTCATTTAAAAAATGTTGTTAAAATTTATTCCAGGGGTTCCTAGCTGGCTCAGTTGGTAGAACATACGACTCTTGATCTCGGGGTCGTGAGTTCGAGCCCCATGTTGGGCATACAGCTCACTTAAAATAAAAAATATAGGGGCTCCTTGGCGGCTCAGTTGGTTAAGTGGCCTACTCTTGATTCCGGTTTAAGTCATGATTTCACTGTGTGTGGGTACGAGCCCCCATGTTGGGCTTAGCGCTGATAGTCCGGGGCCTGATTGGGATTCTTTCCCTTTCTCCCCACCCCTTCCCTGCTCATGCTCTGCCTGTCTGTCTCTCTCAAAAATAAATAAATAAACTTAATAACATAAAAAAAATATACATATTTTTAAAAACCAAATTTATTCCAATAAGGATATTACTATTCCTTGGAAAGGGCAACTAGTTAAATTCTACATATTTGGCAAGTGAAAAATGGTGAACTTGAGGTTGCTAATTATCTATTGATGAATCTGTCTGCAGCCAAAACTGTGAAATGTGATGAGGAAAGGAGTTTTCTTCTTCTACCCCTCTTCTGTGCTGATGAAGGCCAGTTGAATTCAGCTTGCAGATATGTAATGTGTGGCTCCAGGTGTTGCTTGACCTGGCACAACGGAGTCCCTGAACTTCAGGAGCTTCAGGTCCAGGATGGAGAAATGCTGGTGACACCCACCATTCCCAGTCTATGGGATGGCTGCTGGGCTAGAGAGGGAGCATGCAGCACAAGCCTCCAAAGATGGAGAAATCAGTGACACTTCCCTGGAGGACATGACCTGGGAAGACAGGAATGGGCTAGATAGGAAAGAGGGTTAAGGGCATGATAGGAACAGACATGGGCCCAGGTGAAGGAGTCTGCATGGCGCTTGTGTCCAGCAAGTGATGGGAGGGAACAAGGGTCCCTGGCATGCTGTACTAAGCCAAGGAGTTTTAGACCAAGAGTCCTGGAGTGCTCAGGAGAGTTTAGGCAGGAAAGGGACGTGAGCAGCTTGGAAGGCCATTGAGGGCATGTTGGAGGGGAACCAGCTGAGGCAGAGGACAGGTCTGCAGTAGAGCAAGTGTGCTGTCTCTAGTTCTCTTCCCTGGAGATCCTTGTAATCTGAGGAGGGAGCGCAGGGTAGAGAAAGGGCAGGATCTTTGAAGCTTGACTGTCCTCATTCAAACCCTGGCTTGGTCCCGGCCAACCCTGGGCAGGTTTCCTGATCTCTCTCTCAGTCTCAATTTCTCCCACCACTAAATGGGGCACAAAAATACCCTCTTTACAGGACTGGAGAAGGCCTATGGAATGGGACTGGTCTAGGAGCTGGTTCATTGCGGGTGCCCTGTAAATGGTACTTAAGTTTGATCAAAGTGTAAGTGATTCACATCATGAAGGCTCCAGACTAAGCCAAGCCCCTCTGTGAGCCCTCCCAGCTTCCTGAAGCCGTCCCACAGTGTGTGGTTATGTCGATTTATATAATTACACAATTAGTGTCTGCTCCCTTTTCTGGCATGTAAGCCCCAAGAGGGCAGGGGCTATATATCTATGTGATCACCATGGTTCAGAGGCACTATAGGTGCTAAAAAAAATAGCTGCCAGCCCAAATCTGTCAGCACACCACACGAGGCGAAGATGTGGAACAACATGGACCCTCATTCATTGCCGATGGGGATGCAAAACGGTAGAGCCGTGTTGGGAGACAGTTTGGCAATTTCTTACAAAACCAAACATACTCTCACCACACAATCCAGAAATTGCCCTCCTTGCTGTCAACCTGAAGGAGTTGAAAATTGGGTCCGCCCAGAAACCTACACACAGATTTTTAGGGCAGCTTTACTCATAGTTGCTCAGACTTGGAAGCAGCCAAGATGGTACACCCCAAAATGGAATATTATTCAATGCTAAAAAGAAATGAACTATCAAGCCATGAAAACATCTGGATAACCTGAAATGCGTATCACTAAGTGAACGTGGCCAATCTGAAAAGAATACATAGTGTCTGAGTCCAACGGTCTGACATCCTGGGAAAGGCAAAACTGTGGAGACAATAAAAAGATGAGTGGCGGTAAGAGGTTGGGGGGACACAGAGATGGATAGGGTGAGCACAGAGGATTTTTAGGGCAGTGAAAATATGATGCCATAATGATGTGTACATGTGATTATACCTTTGTTCAAACTCATAGAATGTACAACACCAAGAGTGAACCACAACGTAAACTGTGAACTTTGGGTGATGATGATGTGTCATTGTTGGTTCATCGATTGTAATGAATGTCCCTCTCTGGTGTGGGACATTGATAGTGGGGGAGGCTGTGCACGTTGGGGACAGGGGCCACGTGTGAAATCTCTGTACCTTCCTCTCGATTTTGCTGTGAACCTAAAACTACTTTAAGACAATGAAGTCTTAAGAAAATAGCCATCGAATGAAGGACAAAGAAAAATGTTTGGAAAGCTGGATCTTGCAGGACTGGATCTTGCTGTCGCCTTGCAGGGCGATGACAAAAAGAATGGTAAAGGAATTCTCCATCTGAGGCAATCATTCCCAGAACCCGGTGATTCTGGGGGCTGGTAACTTGCTTTGGAAACTACAGTTGAATTCGGGGCATTAAAGCATCCTCACTGTAGCCAGGTGGGAGGACAGAGCAAGGGCTGAGAGAGCTGGCTTCTTGACTTTAGAGATTCAATGTCATCTCCAATGTCGCCCCTCCTTTTGCTTATTAGCAGAATTAGGATAAGATGCTTTATTAGCAGAGTCCTTCTGAGGATTAAACAAGATAATCCATTTAAAACCCGTAACAAACTCACACCGGTGATTATCAATTACTGAATTTACTGATGAAAAAAAAATCTTTCTGTTTCTGGTTCCCTGTTTTGGATGGCAGGAAAAACAAATAGCAGTGCCCACATTTATTCTCCGCAGTGAAGACAAAATGTCCTGTGTTCAGCTTTGAATTGTAAAAAAATTAAAAAAAAATCTTAAAAACAGTAACTGCTTTTGCATCACTAAATCCACATCAAAACTTGTCAGTGTTTAGATAGAAGTTGTAGATAGTTGTAATTAGTTAATACTTAACGTGTGTTGTTTTCAGATTTCACATCACATTCTTTGAATATGTATGTATACATCTGCACGTATTTTCATGAAATAAAGAAATTAACGTGCTCCTCTTTCTATAGAAATATGCTGATTTATTTTTATGTGTACATGACAATAATGAGAGACTGAATGAGTTTGATTACATTCCCACGTCAATCCTGCATTAGCACCAGGACTAAAATTCTGGTCTCTTGGGGTGTTTTATGAGCAAATCTCTGTACCTGCCTCTCGATTTTGCTGTGTAATTTAACTTCTGGTGTAATTTAATTCTTTGTACAACATCTTCCTCTCTCCCTCCCTCCCTTGCTTCCTTCCTTCCTTCTCTCCTTCTTTCCTCCATTCATCAAACATGGGTGGAGGGGCTGCCCTGCGTAGACATTATAGGAGGCGCTGTTGATGCAAAGCCAAGTCTCTATGCTGAATATACTCAGTGTCTAGTGCAGAGGCTCTCAGAAGCGTGCGGGGATCAACCCTTTGGTGTTTTTGGAAACGTGGACTGATGTTTTGGTGGTCACAACCATGGAGGGGCAGTGAAAATACTCACTGGACAGAAGCAGGGTTGCGGGAGACCCCCCCACGCCTCAGACAGCACACACAGCAACCTTGCACACCATGGGTCACTGGCAGGTGACAGATGTGTTTATAATGATCGGAGCCTAGTTTTACATTTAAACAGAAAGGTTTAAAATTTTAAATTTCTCTTTTTGGCGCTCTAAATATTCTACCGCGGAAATGAAGAGAACTTTGAACTTCATTTGTTCAGAGCCCTACCAGGAGTTTCTCTGCTGCGGGGGACAAAACCTGCCTGTGGTATTTGAGTCACCTCCATCCTGTGCTTCTGTGGGTCTACTCTTTAGCGGCAGTGTCTGGGGGGGTGGGGTGTGGCTCTAGATGAGGGGTAAGTACTGGCTGTGACATCATGTCTTGTACTCATGCTGGAACATGCACTTGTTGACTCTCTATATATTTTATCACAAATTACTTTCATTTTTCCTTGATATTACAGATATACACATACATATACATATATATATATATACGTATATATACGTATATATGGTGTTGGTGTTCAACTCGTGTGTCTAGGTAGCTTATGCTTGAATTTCATTTCTGGAGTGAAAAAGAAGGTGTTACAGAAGATTTGTTATTAAAGGGGGGCTGTAGCGTAAGGGGCAAAGGGTAAGGACTGTTGATATGGGTGGGGGGAGATGGCGTCAGGGCCCCTGACCCAGACAGGGGTGGAGACCCTGGAGGAAAATAGACTAAAGCACATTTAATTTCAAATGTTATTGTGACTGGGGTGCCTGGCTGGCTCAGTCACTAGAGCACGCTCTTGGTCTCAGGGTTGTGAGTTCGAGCCCTGCGCCGGGTGTAGAGATTGCTTTTAAAAAAATATAATATTTTTAAAAAAATGCTGCAATGCAATGCCACCCACTTCATCGAACCACTCGTGTGTGTCCATCTGCTTCTCTCGAGTCCTCCACGCGGAGGGCGAGAAGTACATCGTCACCTTTGTCCTGTGCCGCACCCTGTGTGGTGAGGAGCTCACCTGTGACTGCTAATTCCCCACGGAGGAGGCCAGCAGCCATCTGGCCGGTGCTGTGGCACCAGGCGCTGCCGTTGGTTCCTTAGGTGAAGCCACCACACCCCTGCTGCCATCTGTCCCCTCGTCTGGGGATCCCTAGTGCCTCCCAGAGCATCTCACCCCCTCCTTCGTGTTCAGGGTGGATGTGGCCGTGAGGGGGCAAAGGCCCTCCCTCCATCCCTCCAGCCCACCCAGCAATACCCCCTTCCTGCCCTGGGGGCCCAGGATGTAGGTACCATATATACAAAGTTTCCAAATCCCTTTTTTTCTATGCACTTTTTATCTATTTAAAAAAATTTTTTTAATGTTTATTCACTTTTGAGAGAGAGAGAGAAAGTGAGCAGGAGAGGGGCAGAGAGAGAGGGAGCCACAGAATCTGAAACAGGCTCCAGGCTCTGAGCTGTCAGCACAGAGCCTGACGCGGGGCTCGAACCCACGGACTGTGAGATCATGACCTGAGCCGAAGTCGGACGCTCAACCGACTGAGCCACCCAGGCGCCCCTTCTATGCACTTTTTAATTTAAGAGTGTGGGATGCCAGGTGGGAACCCCCCATAATGCGGTCTGTCAATGTTTGGGGGGGAAATGGTGCTGGGATTGACATGCATGTTAACCCAAAAGAAAACATTAACGTTCAAGCCAAAATGTCTTCTGACTAGCATCAGAGAGTTAGTGAGAGCTCTGTGCTCTGAACTTGATGTTTTCTTAACTTCTACTGTGACTTTGAACCTCGGTTTCCACACCTATGAAACAGTAGGTCTGGGCTCAGCTACCTTCTTTGCTAAGATTCTATGAATCCTCCACAGCAGTTGTTTTTACAGTAAATACTGGTCACGCTTTTCTTAAATTTTTTTTTTCAACGTTTATTTATTTTTGGGACAGAGAGAGACAGAGCATGAACGGGGGAGGGGCAGAGAGAGAGGGAGACACAGAATCAGAAACAGGCTCCAGGCTCTGAGCCATCAGCCCAGAGCCCGACGCGGGGCTCGAACTCACGGGCCGCGAGATCTGGTCACGCTTTTCTTAGATCTCAATAATGAACTTCATAAAAAGGCATGGGTGTTTTTTTTCAAGTTTTTAGATTTTCATCCCAGTATAGTTACCATACCGTGTGGCATCGGTTTCAGACGTACAATATAGTGATCCAGCAACTCTATACATCACCCAACGCTCATCATGTTAAGTGGACAAAGAAGCATGAGTTTTTTTCATATTGTTTTCCAGTCAAACTCCAGAGACACTTTCGAAAGATACAGATCTGGCAGAAGGTGAAAGAGACATCTTCCATTTCTATACACCCACAGGGCTATGCAATTGTCACGTAGTGTAAAACTGCTAAGCAGAGTTTAATGAAAACGTACGAGTTCCAAATCCGGCTCCACCCACCCTGAGTTGTGTCACCTTAGGCTGGTTGCCTAACTACTCTTCTCAAAATGGGAATACTGATCACCCCGGGTACCTGTATTAGTAATAATTATCCCTGGTGAGTACGTCTAGCGCTGTGAGGTTTAAATGAGATAACGCTTACAAGGCACTTAAAAGATACCATGCCATGCGGTTCGGCAAGATTACAAAGTTCTAGAGATCTGTTGCACAACAGTGTGAAGGTACTTAACAGCACTGAACTGTACATCTAAGAATGGTTAAGATGGTAAAGTGCATGCTGTGTGGTCTTCACCACAATTTCCGAAACTTGGAGATATGTACATGACATTTATCTCATGCCGTGCACCAAGGGCTTGATACACATCCTGTTCCCTATTATTATACTACTTACTGCTGTTTTCCAGTAGGACTCTACCTGCGCATACACTCATCCCACAAACGGGGACCTAGTGACTGTCTGTAGGACACCAGGTTAGGCCGGAGACGTCCAATGAGAAACAATGTCACCGACCTCAAGAAGCTAAGGCTCAGGGCTCCTGGCTGGCTCTGTCCACCCAGCGCGCAACTCTTGATTTTGGGGTTGTGCGTTCAAGCCCCACGTTGGGTATAGAGATTACTTTTAAAAAATTAATATTAAAAAAAGAAGAAGCTAAGCCTCTAGAAGGGGAGACAGGGGAGTAAACAACGGCCACTGAGGGTGTAAAGTGCTGTGGCTGGAATGTGACTGGCAGGATACGGAAGTCTGGGGAAGAGCTTTACACTCTCTAAGTGCTTATTGTGGGGAGACCCGGGGTGGGGTTGCAAATAAAGGACAGGGAGGGCCAGAGAAGTTTCCTGGAAGGTTCAGAGCCTGTGTCTTGGAGAACAGAATGGAGCTGGCCGGGCAGAGATGATGCATCTGGAATCTCTGACTTCGTGCCTGGGGGAAGTCAGCGCTGGTCCCACACGTGGTTATGACGACGGTGAGGGATGAAAACCTATGCCGTTAAACAGGGCAGCAAACCCCAGCAGGAGTGAAAAGACACAGCTTTGTTTTGCTCAAGGGAGACCAAACTCCCATAATTAAAAAATGCCACCATTTCTTCCACTAAAGCCTGGGCTTATCCATCGAGGGGGCACGTGGGTCACACCCCCCACCGGTGCCACATGTGGTCCGGGCACGGAGGCGTGCCGTGGCCACTGCTCACTTATCCCCGTGGGCCTGGCTTTCACACTGCCCAGAATCTAATTAAGGGGGCATTTCCATCTACTTGTGATTCTCTGACCAAAGGCAGCACAGACAAGCTCCCTGTAACCGCCCCCCCCCCCAGGCCGCCCTGAGATGGGAGGGTGTGGGATGGCCATCCTCTTGCCGCCCACATGAGCACTGGAGTTAATCTATATCTGAGCCTCATGACTCAACAAATTATTCTGTGCATTTGCTTTATTGCAGACTAGTGGTTATAATGAAATTAGTTCTATTCCACGTTATTGGTTCATAATTAGAATTACATGAACAAAACAGATACAATCTCACCAAGTCTTCTACGCCTGAACAATTGAACTGACTGCATAAATTTCGCTTTGCTTCACTCCCCCACCTTCCTTTTCAGGTTGTTTTCAAGCCCTTAAAAGACAAAAACCTATTTCAACTGGATTTTTCTACAGTTCTTAGACAGGGCCACTATATAATTTAGCATCCAAACTGGGACAATCGTGAAATTGGAAGACAGACCATTAACAATCAGGCCAGGATGATACCATAAGCCAGAAATGCCCCATGCAAACCGCCATGGGTAGTTACCCTACTTTTATAGGGGCAAGCCACCCTCTGCGAAGTCGTGAATTTGTCTGGCTGGGCAATGATGTTTTTCCTACTTGTCTTTAAAAAATTTTTTAATTTGGGGCAGTCATCTTTGTAAATTAAAAATCTCCCTTGCCATTCGGATGGCTACTGTACAACTTCAGAACGAATTTGAGAAATTAAAATGACAAGAAGCAAAAAGTCCATTTACACGCAGCTATACGAGATCGCTCTGGAATTCTAACATGAACACCACAAAGGGTAAGGGGAAATCTGGGCTGGCGTTCCTTTACTCCAAGCTTGTGACTCAGACCAAAATATGGAAGTGTACTTACCCTCACGCGAGGCATGGGAAACTTTGCACAAAGCAATATTATAGTCTCTCTCCATTTCACAAAAGTCAGATGTGAGCAAATGAAAAGTTCACCCTTTGGCTTGAAAACGGAACATACAGCGGTAAATACGAGAATGTGTTTTTCTGGGAAATAGCCCTCATTTAGAAATAGCCGGGTGGCATCTGACCTCAGCTCCAGATTGATTCAAGTGAAACTGACTATTTAGTATCCCTGCCTTCAAGGCTGCCACCAGCCATCCGTTATCCACCCTTGGCTAGCCAAGGTATGGTGTTCCGTATTAAAGTATGAGCCTTTCTGCTTTGGGTTTCTCCAGTGATCCTGAAACACGTGAACCCGAGGCAGAAAAGTAAAGTACCTTTGGGTCCTTGAAGCGGCAGTGATTTCTCCAGGCACAAGGAGCCCATCTAAGATTACGCCCTGCCCACTGGCCTATCTGTCACGCAGCTTTGTGTGAACACCAACTGGGATGATAATGCACAGTGTATGGACGTACTTTGCTAACTGTGAAGGACCATAACAACATGAGTTATTATTCTCATTTCAGTGTTTTCTGGATGAAGTTGAAATATTTTGGCAGTTGTAGAATGAGCTGTAGCATATCCAAATCCACGGACGATGAATCATGTTCGCACGGGGTTATGCTCCCCCGAAACGTAGTTTACATATTTCTCTGTCAGAAGCAACCCACACTTAGCAAGGCAGGTAGTGGTCTCAGAGCTCTAGAGAATAAATGACTGACAAAGAAAGAAAGAAAGAAAGAAAGAAGAAAGAAAGAAAAGGAAGAAAGAGAAAGAGAGAGACAGAGAGAGAGAGAGAGAACTCATGATGGTTTCAACAGGACAATTTGCAATTTATCCTAAGTGGCCAGGGGCACCCACCCATAGGACCATCCAAAGGAAAATCTTGTTAAAATGAGGTCATATTTCCCCTCAAAACAAGAAACCAGGAAGTGGTGGGTGAATGGGAATTGCACTATCACCTTGCAATCTGTGGAAGAGATTTGATTTCTCTCCACCATGTGAGGGGTCTCAGGCACACATGCTGACGGGACAGAGCATCAATGCGGAGGGACAGCGAAAGCCCACAAACTAGACAAGGAGCTGTTGATAAAGCAAATCTTCATCAATGTCCAAATTATCATCTTTTATCAAAATTGTTCCCTCTCTCCTATCTGCTAATAAACCTGTGCGTGGTGTGTGTGTGTGTGTGTGTGTGTGTGTGCACAGCGGCGGATGCCTGCTGTTGAGTGATTGCATGCGTGTGCCTGTGTGTGTTTGCTCTCTCATCTGGTGTGATTAAGGGAGAAAAGCGGTGGGAGGGGGTGTCTGTGCTTTGTTTATTTTACAGATAAATCTCATCTCTAATCCGGATGCCGAGCCTGTCTCGTGCAAAGGGAAGGAAGCCCCTCCACCGTCCTGATGGCATCCGTATAAATCACAGGTTTTATTCCTCTGCCGTGAGGGGCATCACGGACCCGAGCGACGTTGCGGACTCTCATTGGGTGATGCTTCATTACTTGGAGGAAAATCCCCAGGGCCAAGACGTTATTTAAATGTGCTATGAAAATAAATGTGATTTATATGTGTGTCGTCTGCCGAGACGGTCCTCCCCGTTACTGCAGGTGCTGCTGTGCTGTGCATCAGGATTAGCACCTCAATTTATCGTCAGTCCAAGCTACGCACATGCTCCGTGACAGAACATTGTCTACATCTCCTAAAGTTCCAGAATGGAGACAGTGTTTCCTGAGCGGTGGGTGTTAGACATTCAGTGGTGTGGTTGACTTTTATGGGCTGAGAATTTGTGTGTGCATGCGTGTGTGTTTGTGTGTACGTGTGTTGCTTGTGTTGAGCCCGGACCATGTTCATTTGAAGGGTACAGAGAACAGACACTTTGTACTGAGATGCATCCATTTCCGATGGCAGCAGAATGGTCAAAAAGAGAAAGAAGAAAGCACAATGTTCATTTCAGCCCAGGGCTGGGCCCCACATGTTTAGCTCAAAGTGAGTGGAAATCTCTGAAAAGCAGGTCTGGGCTAATAAATGTCAGCAAGCCTTCAGCCCAAATGGGATTTGATTAGCAGGAAGGAGTATGGTTGGGATGTTTCCATTACCAAAGAAAGAAATGCAGGGAAGGGCTTGAGTTAAGGGGGTGCAGAGCCTTGGTGATCACCTCCTTTCTCAGTGGGCGTGCACTCACACTCAGGAAACACCCCTACCACATGCCCTGGGGTGCCATCCCATTGTTCTAGGCAAGGAGACTCAAGGTTAGAAGAGAAGGCAGGGCTAGACTAGACATCACTCTTTGAACAGTCTGTAGGTGACAAGCCCTAACAGGACAAACCATCTTGTGTTGATCCTTACCACAGCCCTGCCTTTATGCCCATTTAGATGAGGAAACCAAGGGCCACAGAGGTAAATATCCCATGGTTTGGAACTCCATAGGCCTAGAGAATCCAGGAATCCCTCTTCTCTGGACATTCGCTTACCTGGTACCAACCTGTGTTTTTCCAGTCTTGTCTCCAGCTCTCTTATCCTCTAATGGCCTTCAAGATTAAGAGTTCTAAAGGATATCCAAAATAATAAGAACTTTTATCAAATCCATTTTTATATTGGTGTGGGGAAACAAACACAGGAACTTACAAATACACTCTATTGGGCTTTTATTGTATTTATTTATTTTTTATGTGTGTTCATTTTATGTTTTTCCCAAGTTTTTAAAGTTTATTTATTACTTGGGGAGAGAGTGAGTGAGCAGGGGAGGGACGGAGAGAGAGGGAGAGAGAGAGAATCCCAAGCAGGCTCGTTGCTGTCAGAGCAGAGCCCGACGCAGGGCTCAAATTCACGAACCGTGAGATCATGACCTGAGCCAAAATCAGAGTCGGATGCTTAACTGATTGAGCCACCCAAGTGCCCTATTGGGCTTTTATTTTAAATAAGAGGCAGTGGAGAGAGGGGTGGTGGTGGAAGGATGGAAAAAATGGTGAAGGTGGTCAAAAGGTACAAACTTCCAGCTATAAAATAAGTAAGTCCTAGAGATGTAAGGTACAGCATGGTGACTATAGTTAATAATACTGTATTGCGTATTTGAACTTTGCTAAACGTAGATCTTAAATGTTCTCATCACAAGAAAAAATTCTGTAACTATGTATGCTGTTGGGCTGATGGATATTAACTAGACTCATAGCTGCAATGACTTTGCAATGTACACAAATATCAAATCATTATGCTGCCTGTGCAGCTGAAACTAATACAGTGTTACATGTCAACTATACCTCCATTTAAAAAGAAAAATTTTAAGGGGCGCCCGGGTGGCATCCGACTTCGGCTCAGGTCATGATCTCAGTTTATGAGTTCAAGCCCTGCATCAGGCTCTGTGCTGACAGCTCGGAGCCTGGAGCCTGCTTTGGATTCTGTATCACCCTCTCTCTCTGCCCCTAACCCACTCGCATTCTGTCTCTGTCTCTCTTAAAAATAAATAAACATTAAGAAAAAATTTTTTTTTAATAAAAAAAAGAAAAATTTTAAAATAAAATTAAAAAAGAAAGAGACAGTAACTCTGGGGGCCTAAATAGGAAGACTTTTTTTTTTTAACTTTTAGTTTTGAAATAATTTTAGAGCCACAAGAAAGTTGCAAAAATGGTACCAAGAATTCCTGTATATTCTTTGTTCAGATTCCTCAAGGGTTGATATTTTGCCATGTTTGCTTTATCATTTTGTGTGTGTGTGTTAATACTTTTCTAAATGGTCTGAGACTGAGTTGTAGACATGTTGCCCCTTTATTCCTGAATATTTCATTGTGTATTTCCTAAATTCATTCATATAACCAGAGTGAAGTTACAAAATCCAGGTAATCAACATTACTACAATGTTATTACCTAACTTACAGACCTATTCAGATTTCAGGAATTGTCCTACTAATGTTTTTCTAGAAAAAATTGTTTTACTTTGAGTTTGTATGAAGCCCGTATCTCACTTATGGGACTTGTGTGAGCTTGCTAAAGTTTTAGGCTATTAAACAAAGAACTAAATTATATGTCTGTATAATATATAAAAACAAATATATATAATATAATATATAAATATAATATACATTATATTATATAAATTCTCCCTTATGATTGTAATTAAATATCCATAACTGACAAATTAAAAATGTTTACATCCTTGCACCAAAAAGTAAAGCCAGACTCTGGGTTCCTCTGTGCATGCCTATTCAGTGTTAAGTCTCTATATATCCACCTGGTCCCCCTCAGGATCTGCACCTTTGCCTTCTAGAAGCTTTCTGGGAGTCTCAGCAATGACTTTGGCTCTGAACCCAGAGTGGGAAAAACAAAGGTCCAAAGGGGTTTTTTGGCAAAGTGTTATGAGAAAGGGCAAATTGGTCTGCAAATGGGTTTCTCTTGTGCTGGAGACGTCATTCATCGTAGCTGCTAGAAGTAGGTCATCTGGCTCCGTGATCAAATTGTGTGTCCTAAGACCCAGAGATAGGCAAGTGACAGGATGAAAAAACAACATTGCTCAAGGATTTAGTGCTGTCCACCAAGGAGGATTAGTGAAACGCCTTTATAATGCCGGTGTTGACAGACAGGACGAGCATCTGTTTTATAGGCTATCCACTGAGTTATATCAGGCCTCGCCTGTGGGTAGCAGTTATGTTTCAGCCGACGTGATTTGACCTGCGGTTTATCCAAATCGGTGTAATAATAAGCTGGGTTATAAGGGTGTTTACTTTTCCATATATGCTCAACTGTTATAAAACCAAGCAAATAAGGGCTTCTGTTTCTCCTACTGGTACATAGTGAGGGTGTGAGAGTAGTCAACATGTTCCCCTCCAAGACATGTCCATCCAGAAAGTTTGTAAAACGTCTTTATTCCTCGTAGGGAAATGGTTTTGGTCTTAGGAAGGAAACACATGGCTTTCCTCTTACAGCTTCAAACTCCGTCTTGCCAGCTGCGTTTCTTTCCCTCGGCCTGGCACTAATGAAAGGAGACTTTGATGAGGGGGTGAGTGGCCGCTCCAGAGGGAGGGATGCAGAATCCCCAGGAAGGGACTCAGCTTCCTGGAAGGTGCTCATTTGAGAGTATTTCTGCCTTCCCTCTAACACACATCCCAGAGAAACATCACTGGTTTTGGATGAAGAGCCCATGGGGCCCGATTTACCTGCCAGAATGACCTTCCACGAGTTAGGGTCCTCGGAGAAGCAGTACTGGGAGAGCAAACCGGCCCCCACGTTCGCCCGCCATGTCTCTCCCAGGCCCTCCAGGGCCTGCTATGCTTTAAAGCCAATTCCTGCCTTTTTTTGTTGTTGTTGTTTAAATTTTTTTAAAGGTGTTAGCAATCTGTCTTACGTTCTCCCACCCCTGCCGGGATTTATGATCCAGTTCGTATTTTACTACATGATCTTGGCAGGCTCCCCTCGTTGAAATTCAAACCGAAGCAACTTGATGGGGGAACAGACATAAAAATATTAATTTGGTGGATATTAAAAAAAATCACACTGGTTATAAATCAGGGGCTGTCCACTGCTTCCTTTCATCATCTAAATGGTCCTTCTAACCAGACCACAAATCTTGCTGGGGAGGAGGAGGGGGTTTGGAAGGTGGGGGTTCCCTTCCTGAGGTTTTGGAGACAGCTCACATCCAACACTTCCTCAAACCTGGCTTTGTTTTCTAAAGGTAATAAAAAGTGAGCACTTCTGGTACAGGCAGGCTAATTAGCTGGCCTCACAGAACAGACGGGGCTTAAAAGAAAGTTGGCTTGGTCTAAAAGAAATCACCTTGTGGACATGTCTAAATTTTGATTAAAAATAGTGTTTGAGAGACTCAGGAGGAATGTTCTGCTCTGCCAAGGCTGTGGAGACCATTGGAAGCGGTGGTGGGTGGATGGAGAATGGATGAGGCCGGGTTGGGGTGGCGTGCAAGGATTGGGAGCCGCAGACCACAGTGTGCATATACCTGTGACTGACACGGAGGATGAGAAGAACATGCCCGTGTCTCCATTGACACATCCCACGCCTTTGGATTTTAATAGGGAGCCATCCCTAGATATAGGTAGGGGAGGGAGGGTAGTTACATTCCTGTGGGGTAGAATTCAGAAAAAGTGGCAGAGAATGTCTCTTCCTATAATGAGAATTTAATGGACTCTTTCATTTCCATCTTATAGCTGATCTTTACAGTTAAAAGACTCTTGATAGGTAGTTTAAAATTTCATGAAAACTCCGGTAATTGGTTTTGAATAACTGTGGATGGTTGGGAGGCTAAATACTTCTACAAAAAGATGCTAATAAAAATGGAAAGCTGTCCCCATTACAAGTACCCTCATATGCAAATGGATGTGTAGCTCTGATGGGAAATTCATTAGCGGTCTAGAATTCCAAGGTTTTATTCAATGGCACAAAATCGAATAAAGCAAACAAACCAGAAGTTCAACTCAGCCAGGCTCACAGCTAAAGTTTGTTCTGTGACAAAGCTCAGAACACATCTGTATCTTGAGATTAAAGAGAGAGAAATATTCAGTAGCTCGAAAAGGGGCAACCAGTTTTCTATAAAAATCAAAGCAAGTGCTTGATTCAAAATGCTACCAGGATAGCAGGAAGAGAAACGATTGTAAGCCATTTTTTTTTTTAAGGGAAAAACATTTCTAACCAACAATTGGTTCATATTACTTCTTTGCCATCTTTATAGGCAGCATTAAAGAAGGGTCCTCATCTCTGCTTAAAGAGCATAATGACGAGAATTATTTCATCTTAAACAGATTTTTCTACTTGGTTACCATGCAATCTAATACTGACAGCGCCTTGGACTTGAAAAATGACATTCTCATCTCTAAGAAATGGAAGATGGGAGAAGGTGCAGTCATTCCGAGCTTCACTCTAAAGCAATTATGAGCTCTTCACAACTCTCAGACAAGAATTGATTTTTATTTTTAGATTATTAAGCTGTGGGTGTAAGGAAGTCAGGATACGTGACCTAGTTTTGACCTTGTTGATTGAATTCTCAAATTGAGTCAGTATCAGGAAGGAAAACTTTGAAGAAAGTGTTTCTGCCTTAAAATCTCCCCAAACTTACTTTGCTTCTGTCTCACCTTTGTCAAAATCCTTCATGTTAATACATTCAGATGAATAAACAGGATGGTATGTGCGGGATACTGGGATAGAACATAAACGTATCAGAATTAATTGCAATGTCCTAAGGAAACCTAGAAATAAGGAAAACTGCCCAAAGGTAATGATGTTATGTTAGATACGTTTGATGCCGTCATTGATACACTTCCTCTCAGACATCCAGAATACTAAGGTGTCCAGCTTTCATACTCACATTGTGGGCACTCACTTTACTAACCGTTTGGGGGAGTGGTGGTGTTTTCATGTACTTTTATGAGCTGAATGCAATTGCCCCAGTGAGTCTAGAAGGGTCCCTTGGCTAGATGCAGGGCCGTGCCCAAGAAGCAAAAGGATCCACTTGACTGTATGTCCCCGTGGGTCACCATCCTTCCTTCTCTGATCATCCTGAAGAACTCAGGCACGTGTCTCAACTGCGCCCACTTCCAATTTTAAATACAGTCTGGAGTGTGGACTCTAGGGCCAGTCGGCTTCCTCCTGCCCCAACCTGGGCTTTTAAGCAGGCCAACCCCTGGCTGCTCCTTGAGGATATGTGTCCATTCCTCACTCAGATTCTCTTATGGAATGTTTTCTCCTACTCGTACAGCCATGCAGCTCTTACTAAACCTTCCGTGCACTTCCCCTAACAGTCTACTCCAGCTTTTGCTCATCTTTCTCCCTTCCCAGACTCTGCTGCGTTTCTGGCAGGGATGGCCTGGCTTAGCACTTCACAGTGAGATTCTCTCTTCGATTGTGTTTCTTCTCCCCTGGCGATAACTTAAGTTCCTTGAGTCTCAGATTCACCATCTACAAAATGCTAATATATGCAGAGCTGTTGTGAAGAGGAAACTGCACAGAGGCGAGGCTTGGCTCCTAGGAGGTGCTTAACGACTGTGTGTGGCCCTCCCTTCTTCCTACGGGCCATTTCACATTTCTGCTGTATCTTCCTCTAAACCTCACAGTATAAAGTGTTTTTGTGTGTTGTTGTTGTGCTTGAATTGTTACGCGGAAACTGAAGCACTGTATTCTAGGCAGAATTATCCTTTTCCTTGATTTGGGGGGAAGGGAATGGTCAAGTGCTCAGAAAAGGATGACCCGGTCTGATGTGGGTTAGCCTAGGGACGTGATAGAAAGCAGGCTCGTCAGGGCAAAACAGTCCGAAATTCTGGATCTCTGGTTTTGAGGGGGTTTGAAGATGAGCCGATGCAAACGTCTCATATTCCTGAGCACTCCAGTCTCTAGGATGAACTGTGGCAGGGCTTGGCCCCAGTGGTAGATCAAAATAATCACACATACGGTATTTGCTATTTAAAGAAAAGAGATTATAACAAGGAAAGCATCTCAGGCGGTATGGACATCTCCTTCAGAGAAAAATGCAGGAAGCCTAGGACAGCTTAATATTCTGAAAAGACATCTGCATCCTGACCATTGAGCTGGTGATTGTCCCTGGACAGGCAGCCCGCTCCTTCCCTCCCGAAGGGACCCCCCCAGCAGAGAGGAGCTGCTGGTGAGCGCAGCCTCCTTGTGATTACACGAGATAGGAGCATCTCAGCTAAGCGGCTCTCTTGCTGAAAACAGACACCGGAGACCTGAATGCATATTTCACGCTCGTTGTGTTTGGTTTCGTCTGTGAAGATGGACTAAAATACAATGCATGTGCATACATAAATGCCATAAAATTAGTGTAGACAGCTGGCAAATCATTAATTAACGGCAGTAATGGCCTTCAAATAGCACTCTGGGGAGGCCACAGAGAAAGGAAGTTTCCCAGACCTGGTTTCAGTCTTGTCCATGACCTGAATTCATCCTCATAAAAAAGAAAGGAGGCGGGGTGAGACAGGGAGAAAAAGCCACGTAGATGCCACTAGAACCCCTTCTCTCCCCCTCCCTCCTCACCAGCCCCGAAGAGGACAGATACTGAAAAGCCACACCACCTCTCTGTCTGCAGGGCATTCCCCAAACCAGACAGACGCCAAATGAGCGGCAGGCACATGAGGATATGGCCGGCACGGGATAATTGTGCCATAAATATAATTAAAGTCAGCAGGAAGACCATTATGGAGAAAACCAAACTTAGAAAAAAATTAGTGCTAGTGAAGAAAATATCATACGTTCTTTTTATTTCCATCTAATTTTGTTTACATGATTCATACAGTTTCTAAGAGGATCCCTGGAGAACATTAGGCTGGCACCACATGCATAAACATTCATATATAACATGTAAATTAGAAACAATCTCAGGATTTATATAGAAATTACAGCCACTTCTAGCAAATTAATTCAATGACAGAAAAAGGGTTACTGTCTCTCTTCAAATCAAGAGGGGGAAATATTGAGCAAGGCAGATTTATTTATTCAAGAGGCTTTATTCCTTGCCAGGAGCTGATGTCCCCTTGGCCTGGAGATTTCCATTTTTTTATTGGATATGTTTTGGTGATTGAATTTACTTTGAATACAGGAGCAGTCAATGAGGACCATAATGGGTGGTTTTAAGTTATAGTATTGCTAACACAGTCATAAAGTCGATTAGGCTAGAAGAGTTTGCTGTAGGGAAATGATGGAAAAAGGCAAGCTGCTTGAGTTAAAATATTCAAGAATATCGAATCTTAGAGCTGCGTGGCCTTAAGAGTGCAAACTTACCATTGTACAGATGAAGAAACTGAGCCCCAGCAAAGAAGTGGTCTGAGAAAACAAAGGAAATGATTTATGTAGTCAAACAAGAACCCACCCAGTCCTCCTCCCCTGGAGATAATGCCCTAAATATGTCATCAAGCCACTCCTCTTCTATATTTTAATAGGATGGAAAAGTGCCCGTTGAGTAGGGCTTTTCTTGTGGGGTTTTGTACAGACATATTTTGGTGGTGATTTTGCCATCGGGGATTGTCGTAGATTGCTTGTCAAAATGGCCCCAATTCTTCATCTTCCTTGTTTCTGTCTTTCTCCATGTGACTTTTACAGTCTTTGAATCTGGGCTGGGGCTGGGCTTGTGACTTGCTTTGGCCAACAGAATACAATGATATGCCTGTTCTGAGCCCAGACCCCAAGGAGCTGTGTTTCCACTGCTCTTTCCCTACCTTACAAGGACAAGCCAGGGCTCACCTGCTAGAGGCGAGAGTTGTCAGGTTTACCCAAAATTTCAGACATACTGACACTAAAAAAATTCTTTTTTATTTATCTGAAATTCGCATTGAACTTGGTGTCCTGTATTTTATCTGCTAACTCTGCACATGGAGAAAATCCCAGATGATACTGTTCTGTATCCATCAACCACCTCCTACGTAAATTTACGAGAGCCCAGCCAAGATCAGCAGATCTGTGTGTCCAACCCATGGTTGACTACGGGTGCATAAGTGAGGCCAACCAAGATTAGCAGAACTGCCCTTAGACTCATGAGCAAAAATAAATATTTACCTGTGCATGACACTAAGGTTTGTTATGCAAACATGTTATGTTAATGTTTGCTTGCTTGTTATGCAGTATTATTGTGGTAGAAGCTAACTATCTTAGGGACTGTCCAGTAAAAATATTCGAAGAAAAGGAATTTGATTTTTGTTTCAGATGAGGACAATCTAATTGTTGTGATGTTCTGTATGCAAGCAGAACCAGAAAGAAATGTCTTGACATACATTCCAAGGCTAGAGACTGCATACATAAACACACATTAATTGAGTCTGTGTCTTATGCATACTCATACTGGTGTTTTATTTTAAATGACCCACTTTGTTCTGGTGTTTTATTTTAAATGACCCACTTTGCAGTTATGTCTTTGTTACAGAAGAACTTGCTAGCATGAGATAATGTGGCTTTTTTTTTTTTTTTTTACTTCCCTAGACTTCTAATCTACTCTTTGCTCTTGCTTTCCTACCTTCATGTGTCTCCCTTCTTGTCCTTCAGGGAGGCAGGTGGTTTAAGTGAAGGTTCATCTTAGGGTCCAGTAATTGTGCTTGATCTCCACTCATGGTCACATTTTTCAAAAGTCAACTCCACCTATGAGAGCCCTGAGAGTTTTGTCTCATCCTGGTACTTTGTATTTTCCAAAGCCCCTCACATTTACTACATTCTCTCTGTGAAAGCAGTCGGGGCAAGCATTGGAATTTCTCTTTTGTCGATGAGGAAACTGAGGCTCACAGACTTCAAGTGAATTTCCCAAGGTCATGCAACTTGGTTAATGGCAAATTTAAAACTAGAACCCGGATTCTAGTCTCCTAACCTTGGACTCTATCTGGGACACAGCCGTCACCTTCATCCCAGGGCTTTGAACAACTGATGCAAAGATCAGGTGTTCACCAGACAGCTAAACAACACTTCTGCCTAGGACTCACTGAAGTACAGACAGGACATTCTTAAAGAGTCCATGAGAAGTCCCCAGACCTCTACTAAAGCAGGGTTTGGTGCAGATGACTGACGACCGTATAAATGTTTTCATGTTGTAACAGCCAGTCCCAGCCTCCGGAGCAGGATGCTACATTGTGGATGAATCCGTCCATATCTCTGTTTTAAAAATGTGTTGTGGTCTTTTAAAGGTGTGCTTTGAGATGTAATGTTCTGCCAGGAGGTATGGTCCATTTAAAAGCAGGGTTACTCGCAGGTTGCTGGTTGAGAACAATGGGACACAGACGAAGGGAAGAAT
Organism: Lynx rufus; assembly: GCF_022079265.1. Lineage (NCBI taxonomy): Eukaryota > Metazoa > Chordata > Mammalia > Carnivora > Felidae > Lynx > Lynx rufus. The sequence goes on along the minus strand of NW_025814856.1, from coordinate 118,467,723 downwards.
ACTAGGATATTATCCCAGGAAACTGCTTTTTCTCTAAATCCATAAATCAAAGGTATGAGCCACCCATACAAGTGTAGTACTTGTCCTGTTTCTCTGCTTCCTCTGGATTCTGGAAGATCAGGAATGTAGTATCGGTCTTAGCGGGAACAACTATCCTGATTTGCCCTGGACTGAGGTGCTTCTTGGGCTGTGGGACACTCAGTGCTAACGCTGGGTCAGTCTGGGCAAGCCAAGATGCTGTCACTGTATCTGGTCCTCTATATGGCCCTTTGAGATAAGCTGCAGAACACCCCCTCCTCTGCCACCAAGGACACCAACTCATGTCTCCCACCCTGTTGGTCCTATACACAAGAATCCTTCCACAGACAAGACACAATGTGCGTATGTTGAAAGAACTTTTGCCAAGTCATTAATTAATTGCTCCCCCGTTTTCTCATCTGTAATGAGGGGCAGGGAGTAGAGGTCTGCAGTTCCCTTCTCTGTTATATATTCTAGGGTTTCATTGCTCGGGACCAATGAGGTGATTTCACATTGTCCAGACTCTTTTCATCCTGATGCCCCAGGAGTCCTTCACCAAGCCCTCTAGGGGGTCTGTCTTTCAGCTCTGCCCAAAAGATGAAGCCCTGCTCAAGGTCAGACAGGGGGCAGAGACCCATGGTTCTTGCTTGAAGGTAAACCCTTCAGATCAGTGCTGTCTCATAAAATGTTCTGTGATGTTGGACATTTTCTATATCTACACTGTCCAACATTATAGCCCCAGTCACATGTAAATGTGTAAATTAAAATACAATGAAACTTAAAATTTAGCTTCTGAGTTCAAATAACCACATTTCAAGTTTCAAGTCCTCAAGTAGCCACACATGGCTAATGGCTACCATATGGAACAGTGCCCATCTAGAACATTTCCATCATAGCCAAAAGTTCTATTGGATAGCACTGCCTTAGAGAGCCATCATAAGCATTTTCTCAGTAGCCTGGGAGGTAACCAGGGTAGAAAAAAAGAGAAGGAAGGTAGGAAATGGGAGAGGTAATGCCCTTCATCACCAGGAAACTTTATGCATTGGTGGAATCATGGGAATGATGTGGCCAGCTTAATGGAGACGGACCATCTTGTCTTGCCATAGGCAAGAGTCTTTTAAGAGTTCATAAAATGGGTATTAAGAAGAACATGAAAACATGTCCTTCACTGAAGTCAAAGAAAAAGTCCGTGGTAACTTTTGTTTCCACCAATATCCCTGACTGGGCTAGCTTTTTGGTCAACCATGGAAAGCATCAGGAAATGAAATTAAATAGCTAAGTGTGAAAAGTTGTGAAAAAGTCTCTCTCTTGGCAAGGCTCATGACTGAAGGTTTTCCCAAGCCTTTTGTGGGATGAAAAAAAATACATGGAGACTGCTTTGTTTGTCATTGAGATTGGGCAAAAATCAAAATGCATGGTTAAAGGTTCAATTCTTGAAGGTAGCATTAACACCCTTATTTAGGAAGTAAATAGTGCTTTGTGGAGCCGAAACCCCCAATGACGACATTGGTCAAGCAGAGCTGGAACCCCAGGAGCATGTTCTTAGTTCCAGCTCTGCCACTGGAGCTGTGTGGCCTTCCACAAGGGTGCGGCCAGTTGCGTGCTTGCTTCAGAAAGTTACCATGCCCCTTTCTGCTTTGGTGTCAGTGAAGGACATATGCACATGTCCTTTTTATTAACTTGTAAAAAACCATTGACTATGAGAAGATTTACTCTCTCTGGGCCTTAGTTTTTATCTTTAGTTGGAGAAAGATGCTGCTAGGCTGGGCCCTGGGCATCTTCATTGCTCTTGGATCACTTTTGCGACCATGTTCCTGACTCCTGCTGTAGACTCTAGAGCTAACTATTTTATCATAGCCCTGAACATTGTTTCCTTTGACACTCACCCACGATCAGTGTTGTCAGTTGCCCTCACTGAAGCCTTCCATCATTGAACCTCTAAGCATTTGAGACCTGGCGAACCTCTAGGTTTTCTGGAACCCTCACACACAAGGATGTTCAGCATTTGGCTACCCTCTCAGAGTCAGGGGCGAACACTTCTCATAAAAGTAGAGGCCCCAGAAATCCTATTTGTACACAGAGGAGGACAGAGGTTCCACCCTGCTTGTAAGTACAGCCAGTGTCATAGAAACAAGATGGCCAGGACCTGGTTTCAGCTCTGCTACTCATCAGCTGTATCACCTGGGGCACTTCTTTCACTTCTCTGAACCTCAGCCTTTCAAACTGTGAAACACAAGTAATAATATGGTAACAAGTGGTGGCATAATATGGTAGCAATGACATGGCTCCTGGGTGGCTCAGTTGGTTGAGCACCTGACTCTTAATTTTGGCTCAGGTCATGATCCAAGGGTTGTGGGATTGAGCCCTGTGTGGAGCCTGCTTAAAATTCTCCCTCTCTCTCTCTCCCTTTCCCACCTGCATTCTCTCTCTCTCAAAATAAATAATAATAATAATAATAATAATAATAATAATGTATATGGTAGTAGGCAAGTCTGGTTTACCACAAAGCTAATGAAGCTTAGGCTTCAGGGCCCCTCATTTGCACTGGCCCCTTTCAAGACCCTGTGCTTCATTTTGGCTTTTTTGTGATTTCATGATCTTTTCCTCAAAGAGGAGCCTCCAAACTGTGTAAGCTTCAGACCCCCACCCCCAAAACCTGGTTGTAGTATTTAAAAACAAGATGGCACCCGGATAGACTACTCTCTCAAAAGAGATTACCCATCAGACAAGATCTGGTGGAGCCAACCCAGTCTGCAGCTTTTCTATTTCTTCCAGATGCCCTCCTCTCTCACATCCCAGCACACCTGCAGGCCATGCTGGTTTGTGCCTCTCAACAAAACCGGAAAGGTGACACCTACTCAGTCATGAGCACCTCTCAGGTACCACAGTGCATGTTCTTAGAGGCCGAGGAATTATGAAATCCAAGATCTAAAAAAAATACCTTCCAGGGCCCTTTACACACTCCCTCTCTCCACATATATTCCTTCTTCTCCTTTCTTTCAAGTTCTCTCCCCATATACAGATTCCACAATCTCCTCTTAAAACCTGGTGTGGTATTATGTCATCAACATTCTTCGGAGCTTCTCCCTTAGGTCTAACTCTAATTTAATTCCTCTCCTAATTCAGATATGATGATGTCCTTAACTTCCTTTTTTGTGCTGTTTTATGCAGATTACAAAGCACTTTCATAGACATAATCGTTTGTTCTTCAGAACCTGCTGCATGAGCCTCCTTTTAGAGGGAAGTAACTGAGGTTCAAGGGGTATATACTTGCCCCGAATAGAAGATGGTGGGGCCAGGACCCTGAGAGGGAAGTTCTACTCTATTATTCCCTTTGTCGCCAGAGGCAGGTACTAAGCACGGTAGACCTTCCACCATATGCAGAGGAGCCAAAGCTTGCCTGACTCCCAGGACTTGTTTCTGCTACAGGACAGCTGTCTCTGCTTCTATCTGCTGCCACCTGCTCTGTCATTAGAACCTCCTTCCTTGGTCACTGGACTCAGAATTCTCAGTTTCTATCCTTGCTGATAATCCAAACTTCCAGCAGGAGCTAGGGGAGGTACTTATCCTTCATTACTATCTCCCGCTCCCCTCTCCACCTCCATTATTAAAAAAATGAAGTCAGAGTCCACTCTTCCCTCATTCATTCATTACAGAATTATTTACTGGGTGCCTATCATGAGCATGGCAGTAACATTGTATAAAAAAGAAGGAGGACGGGGCGCCTGGGTGGCTCAGTCGGTTGAGCGTCCGACTTCAGCCAGGTCACGATCTTGCGGTCCGTGAGTTCGAGCCCCGCGTCGGGCTCTGGGCTGATGGCTCAGAGTCTGGAGCCTGTTTCTGATTCTGTGTCTCCCTCTCTCTCTGCCCCTCCCCCGTTCATGCTCTGTCTCTCTCTGTCCCAAAGATAGATAAACGTTGAAAAAAAATTAAAAAAAAAAAAAAAAAAAAAAGAAGGAGGACGGGGCGCCTGGGTGGCTCAGTCGGTTGAGCGTCCAACTACGGCTCAGGTCACGATCTCGCGGTCCGTGAGTTCGAGCCCCGCGTCGGGCTCTGTGCTGACAGCTCAGAGCCTGGAGCCTGTTTCGGATTCTGTGTCTCCCTCTTTCTCTGACCCTCCCCCGTTCATGCTCTGTCTCTCTCTGTCTCTCAAAAATAAATAAACGTTAAAAAAATTAAAAAAAAAAAAAAAAGGAAGAGGAGGAGGAGGGGAGGAGGAGGAGGGGGGAGGAGGAGGAGGGGGGAGGAGGAGGAGGGGGGGAGGGGGAGGAGGAGGGGGGAGGGGGAGGGGAGGAGGGGGAGGAGGAGGGGGGAGGGGGAGGGGAGGAGGTGGGAGGAGGGGGGGAGGAGGGGGAGGAGGAGGGGGGAGGGGGAGGGGAGGAGGGGGGAGGAGGGGGAGGAGGGGGGAGGAGGGGGAGGAGGGGGGAGGAGGGGGGGAGGAGGGGGGAGGAGGGGGAGGAGGGGGGGAGGAGGGGGGGAGGAGGGAGGAGGAGGGGGGGAGGAGGGGGGAGGAGGGGGGGAGGAGGAGGAGGGGAGGGAGGGGGAGAAGAAAAAGAAGAACGGAAAAAAAAAAAACTCCAAACATATAAAGAGGCCTATGGCAAGTGACCTCAGCAAGATGGTGGAAAAGGAAGCCCCAGGCCCTCATTCCCCCACAGAGATACTAGAGACATCGACTTAATATATGGACCAAATGGCCTTTGTGAGAGCTCCTAAAGAGGCCTACATATCCTGTTTTCTAGGCAAAGGGAATTTTTAGTTATTTAGCCAAATAGGCTACTTATCACTTGCACACTTAGCTAAAAAAATCTTATGATTGTCACTATGTGTTGGGCACGAAGAGCTTTATGAATATTAATGACATTTTCACCGTGATCTCAGGAGGTTGAGATTGTTCTAATTACTCTCATTGTGCTGATGAAGGAAATAGAGCCATCGAAAGGTCACACAACTAGCCTAGGTTCACACAGGTGGCCGGTGGCTGAGCCAGTTTTTGGGCAGCCTGGCTCCAGGGCCTACACTCCAGATTGTGTTTAAAATTGGAAGTTGGCACAATCTGGGCACATTTCTGAGCTGTTCAGATGAACAGATGCTCGAGTTATGTTGCTTTTAGGGATCGGCCTTTCAAAACAAAGATGTGTTCTTCAAAGGCATAATTGAATTCACCCGGTCTTAACTCTTGATGTAATAAACAGAAGATGGAGGAAAGGGGCTGGTTTAAGTTCTGGGTCTCCATCTTTGATCCTAACTCTTGACGGATTTTACCAGAAAAAGGAACGGAATGACCAATTAAAGAGGACAGCAGGCAGTGATAGAGCAAGACTTTTAAGAACAAATATTTCTTACAAATGCAATCTACCAGGTCTGGAGTTTCACCACCTTTGCACATGGAAATGGGGAGTACCTGACCATGCCAACCACTTCCACATTAGCAGTCCATACACTCTGACACACTTACAAACATTTAAATAGCTGGACATAGGTGGAGATGTAGTCACGGCTCCTAGATTTGTCTATAGCTCAGAAAGAAGCGCGCTTTAGATAATATTTAGTTAATGCATAAAATTGGGAAGAAAATTAGAAAAATCCAGGTGGCTTTTTTGGGGGTGGGAGGGGAGGAAGGATTCCTCTGATTAGGAATACTCCTGCTTATACTAATCAGGAAGGTAATAAATATCCCCCCTCTTCTGGACCATGGAGGTAGACTGCAGGAGGGTTGCATGTGCAAAGATTTAGTTTGCTTGTAGACAATATGGAATCAAGTCTGATGCCAGAACCCAGAGGTTCTACGGAGTTTTTTCAAAAGACTTCATGCCTTTGTAAAAGAGACTTACATAAAGAGCCAGACGCTTTTGGAAGATCAAATGTTTGTCAGCACCTCTAATGGTGCAATAATAATTAATTTCTCAGTGCAATAAAGCCATATAATTAGAATGGGTTGGGTGTTCTAAAAGTTTTCAAACATGGGATGAGCAAATGGAAACGCTTTCTTTCTTTTTTTTTTTTTTTCCAGTCTCTTCTTTTATTTTTTGGAGTTTGTGTGAAATACCGAGAGGAAGTAAGCCCATCTGTTTCTGATACTATCAGGCCAGAAGTATCAGAATGTTTTGTAGCAGTTATTTGATGTCTACTATGCCTCTCAAGTATTTTCCATAAGCTGTAAGCCTGTGTTTTTACTGACAGGAAGTTTGTTTCCGCGCGTCTTTAGCATCAGTTTGACGCTCAGAAATCAGAAAGGAGTAATTGGTCAATTTCAAAAGTCCCCCCTGTTTAAGTCAGTTCGGTTTTGTGGACTTAACGCAACGGGAGAAAATTCGAGGAGAAACAAAATCGCACGGAGTTATAGATTATTCTTATTTATTTACATTGCTTTTCATCTACTCCTCTTCTTAACCAACCCCCCTTGCTGTCCCCGGCCCCCCATATCCCTCTTTATGTTAGGAAAGAGTGACCCCACTGGGGATACGGGTAATGGTGGGTCTCACAATGGAAGGAAGGAAGCTGGAGGCTCATCTCTGTGTAAAGGTCGGGAGGAGGGAGGATGAGGTGGCCCTGCGAGGACACAGCTGTATCCTGCACTGTCCTGCCGGAGCTGCGCGTCCGAAAGGTGCGGGTGGGAGGGGAGGGAGCGCCGTGCTCTGGGCCTCCATTTGTACCTGCGAGAGGCGCTCCCCGCGCGAAATCAGCCCTCCTTCCCGAATCATCTGCTTCGCCGAGAGGGTGACAAGGCCATCCCTGCATTCCGCCGGGACCCCGGAGCTCTCGGTGGCCCTCCACCCTCCCCGGATCTAGGAAAAAGAGGGGGAAGAACTCAACGCTCGGTGCTGTCACGCGCATTTTTCTGGGCATTTGGGGGCTTACCGAGGGGATTCGATTCTGCTTAGTTCTAAGGTGGCTTATAGAGGAAAAAAGTGCAGGCTTGCTGTGCATTTTCTACAAGTCTTGTGGACATTTTTTAAGGTAACTTTTGATGGTGCTGATTGGTACACACAATTGCACAGGAGGACTGTTAGGGGTTTGGTTCTATTAGAAGTCCAGGGGGCCCCTCGGCACCTCTGTGGATTGAACACACTGCGGGCTCACTTTGCGCTAAAAAAAAAAAAAAGGGTCACTATTTCTTTTTCTTTCTTTCTTTTTTTTTTCTTCTTCTTCTTCTTTTTTTAAATCTAAGCAGCCTCCTTCCAGTTGTGGAAAGAAAATAAAGAAGTCATTAGCTTCTTTAGTTCAGTTTATATCTTCATTTTACCTGATTACTATGCCTTTAATTCCTATTTCTTTCTTCTCCCCTCCTTATTTCTCTTAAGTGATGTGTGACCATTACTGAGAATGGATGCAGTTTGAATCATTATAATAGTATTAAAGGCTATGTAGCAGTATGGTATATTTTCTATACGTTCATATATGTCTATCTGTAAATACATAGAGAAAAGCTACCCACCAAACTGAGGAGGAGGAAGCTGGTCTATGGGAACTTTAGCCTCTTGAATTTTTTAGTGTCTTGATTTTGGAAAACAAGAAAAGAATATTTATGGGTCACTGTATTGATTAAAAAACAAGCAATCAATCTGAAGACAAAAATAAAAACCCAGAAACCATCATGCTGATTCTTGCACATACACATGCAGAAGAAAAAGAAGAAAGAAAAAAGGAGAAAGAAAAGAAAAAAATGAAAAAGAAATGAACAAAAAGCTTAATAAATATGCAATACCTCTCATAGGAATTTACCCTACAAAGATAGTCACAGCTGCTGACAAAGATATAATGTCATGTACTACAGCACTGTTTATAATGTCAGAAAATTCAACACAACTTAAATGGCTTGTGATGTAGAATGTGTCGAATAAAACCAGTTGTGATCATTGAAAGTAAATCTGTCAGCCAATCCAAATAATTTGTAGAAGAATCCTGGACCATGGGAAGATTTCCATTATTTGTCAAGTGTAATGAAAAGAAAACAGCATGTGCAATGTTTAATTTTTTGAAGTGCAAATATATACACAGAAAAGAAGATTTCAAGGATACATGTCAAATCTAAGCAGTGGTTTTCTTTGATTGTAGGTGAATTTTACTTCTTTCTTTGTGCTTTTAAAATTTTCTAAAATGCACATGTCATTTTGGTTGAAAAATATATATACAGTTTTGAAAATGCATTAGCCCATACAAGGTAATTTTCAATCATGGATGACCCTTTAAAATCAGGACAATCTGATCCCAGATGTACTAAGTTATCTGCCTATTTCATACTTTAGTTTGGTCATCAAGGTATCATCCATTTGCTTCAAATATTCCTTCAAATATTGTTATGAATAATACTGACATTTTGCATAGGTTGCACAAGATAAACTAAAAAGAGAGGGAGAAGACAATGTATAGTAATGAAATACATTAATTTTCCCAGGAGCAATCCCCCCCCCCCCGCAAATATGTACTATTGTCACTTGTAGAAATTAAAGTACCATTCCACAATTTTAAAGAGATAAGTGTCGCCTGGCATACTGTTGTCTACCATCATGAGAATGTGTGAATAACATTGTAACTGAGAAGTTGCTCTATGAGGGATTCCGGATTTTTGTTTCCTATACAAAATTCATTTTACGATCAGGTTTAAAGATATAAGATTGCTTAGTTTTGGGAGGGCTGAATATTACTTTGAAATACTAACTTGAACTCCCTGAATCTGTGATGCGAAGGGAGAGAATTGAGGTGACTTTCAATGTAATCCAAGTTAGAAAAAAAAAGTTTATTTTACACTTTGGAGATAGACTGTGTTTCTTTATGTTTTCGGATACAATTTATTTTTGCTTGGGAAGCTGGTATTCTGACATGGTTTTGTTTTTACTCTATGTATTTGTTTTTACTCTATATATTGCATGTTTATAGCAAATGAAAGTTAAAGTATTTCATAACTGCTTCACCACCTTTTGGAAACAATCATAGAATATGGGATCCTTAAATATGGTAATTATTAGTAAAGCTACTTATTTTTTCAAGAGTCTGTTTTCATTACTTAATCATGGCGCTCTGGCACAAAACACTTCTTGTTTACATGAAAAAAAAATATTTGTCCATATCCAGTGGTGAATTTGTACTGTTGTGCTGTTAAAATTTAAAAAATGTATATATTCATGATGAAAGAAATTTGCAACAAACAAAACAAACACTCCCTACCAGGTTCTTAATTTCCTTTCTTGTAGATAGTGTTTATCCACAAAGGCAAATGCAACCTTTTGAAATGTGTATAGAGCAAGCCCCTTCCCGCTGTGAACATGTAATTGGTCAATCAGTTCTTATTCACAGAGATTTTAAAATGCCACTGTATATTCCTATTCAATTCTTAGGTTCTTGCATCCATAAAAAAAGTGGCCTAAACTATTGCTCTTCTATGGGGCATATCAATTTCCACGTCCTTTTCTTATAAAACTACCTTGGAAAGATTGATGAAATTGCCCATGTCACATAATCCATGAATTTAAATAAAATAAAATAGCACAGGACACAGATTTAGGACTTTCTCACGGTTGGCAATTTGGTCTATATATTTGGAACAAGGTTAACTTCTATCACTTGAACCCCTGTTGGAATATGTTAGAGTTGGATATTACAGGAAACTAAAGGAAACCAAGATTTAAAAACAGATTTCTTTCCATTACCATCTGCCACCACAATGAAATAATTTGGCTTAGAAATTTACAGGATATGTGATACATTATAAAGGCTGTACTGCTATGAGTTTATGATTTAATGATTAACAGTTCTATTTGCTTTGTTACTGGAACTATAATATCAAGATGGGGAAGATGTAAATAACACTGCAGACTAAAATGAAATGGTGAGATATGTACTTTTGCTTAATTTAGAGGCCACAAGCATAGCTAATCATGCATTTGGTTAAATACGTGCTTGATGATATTCTTAATTACATGTCCTTTGTGGCTTGCTGGTATTTTCAGGTGCTATTAATAAAAATCAGTATTCCTAAAAGTGCAAGTAGATTGGAAGCAGATGCTGTTAGTAAAACATAATTGGGCTAAAGGAAAAATTTTGCAATTTGAAAACAGAACAATGTCTTTAATGTGTTGGTTTGCTGTGATTATGCATTCATGCAGGATTTGAAACAAGAATAATCAACAAATGCATCTTAAGAGGAATAGAAAGTATAGGGAAAGAGAATTTTTGTAAAACTCCAGAGAAAATGTTTGTATGAACAATGTTGGAATTGCTGGCATATGCTGAAGAGAAAACTCTCAAATCAGCTTTTGCTAGATTAGAATATGAAAACGCAACTTTTAACAAATCATTTTTTAAAGTATGCAAAAAAGGTAAATTAATTTGGGATATGCTGTTTTGTTTTTAACAAAAAAACTTATTAAATTATGTTTAAAAGTGATAATATTGTGTTTTTTTAAAAAAATGCAAATAAGTGACATGGGAATTATTCATGAACAGATCCTTATATTTTATTTCTCCTTTTTGGTAGTTACAAATGGTGATTTTATGTTCATAAAATACTCATAAAAAGTTCATGTACTTTTTATGATAAAATGAAATTTTTAAAAAATATGAATGCAATAAAACTATGAATTCTTACAAATTTAAATTATAGTTCAAGCAGAAAATAAAAGCAATATAAATTTGAACTTTGAACAATGAGTTCTTAATATAGAACCCAGTCTGAATTTTGTAACAAAACAAAAGAATCATGCTAGTACTTATACAGAGAAAGAGGTAGGAAGGAAATATAGGAAAATGTTAATGTCACTCTTGATGGTGAGAATATGTATACATTTCATTTTTTTTCTGATGATTTTAAATATTTCTCAGGTTTTTTTAAGGAACTTATTTTACTTCAGAATTAGAAGAGCCTTATTCACAGAAAAAAAGGAAAAAAACCAATGTGATAGCTTGGATTAAATAAATTTTCATTTAGATATCTTAAATTGGTCTTTTATTCATCACACCACAGTTTATTAAAACACAGCCAACATACTCATACAGAACTAACTCTTAAAACTGATTAATCTGAACATATAATCTTTTGCCATTAGGTTGTAAAATTAGCCACTTATAATTACTAAGAATCAAGTGTACAAAAGTGCTAATGTTTTATTAATCTGTCTTAGAGTTCAGTTTCAAAAACCAATTTTGACAAATTATCAACTGACATGTTTCTTGGCTTAAAGTGGATTTGTATTATTTTAATTGCTTGGAATATCATAGGCATTGGCATGTATTTTTAATGTTAAATTACTTGCTAGCAATGGAATAATATTTCTTAATATAATTTCATTTAGGAGGCATAAAATAATGTTTCAGGCCATTTACTTTTAAGACTACAAAATTAAATATGAGTTGAGTTAAATGTAATGAATACAATGATACAACTCCAGGAAGGCAGTAATTAAGCAAAATTTCTACCTCTACTATAGGTGAGAAAGTGTTTCAAAGAAAGAATTTAGACCATATTGACCTATCAAACTTTTCCTTTCCCCTTGATCTTAACTTTCCTGGAACAATTATTCTCTATTAAGAGAATGTTCAGGTTTTTATTACTGTAGAAATTATTTGGAAGCTTCTTTATTTCTGCACAGGTGGATTAGGAATTGTAGAATCCGAACGGTGGCATTTGTTTTTCAAGAAGGAGATAAAGTCAGAACTTGGGGGCGGAATCTCTATTTTCGTTTTTGCTATGAATTTTAATTTTAATTTCTGTTTAAAAAAGCCCTGCAAGCCCATTCCTTCCCGCCCCCAGTCCACCCTTTCTTCTTTTTTATTTCATTAAAGGGCCTTGTTGACTATTCAGATTTTACAGAGTAATCTAAATTAAGGAACAAACACTCTCAAATTTTAGTTTGGAGCGAACAAACTACCGTGGAAGCTGTAAGAAATATTATTCAATGTAAGGCACAGATGGTGTTTTAAAACTCAGTTTCCTGGAATCCGTGTTTGTTCTTTCATTTTCCAATTGTTTGTCACCTGACATCTTATTTCACAAGTCCCAAAAAGGTAACTTTATGTTCAGTTGGACATAAAACAGAAGGGAAATTTTCGTAAGAAAAAAAACCCCAACAAATCACAAAAATAATTCTCTTATTTAAAAAATGTCAACCAAGTATCCCTGGGGCATATTACGGTTGGAAGTAATTTTAACACTTGCATCATTCACAAGCAATTCACAAACGCTTAGCTGGCAAGAAATTTCCATCCTTTCTCTCGGCTTTTTACACACTCGGGTTTTCTCTATTATCTGATAGTGGAAAATTAGAGAGACAGGAAATTCACAGTAAAGACAAAAATGTATATTAATGAAAGAATAATGTATTACAAAAGTTTTCTGTTTTTTTTTTTTCCCCCTCACAAAGGGCCTGCGAAAGCAGTGGACCTTTTCTTTTCGGACGTATTGGTAATCGCTTCTTATTTCATGGCACAGCCCTGGATAACTTGTAAAAATAAAAAAAAGATACACTTGAAAGTATATAATTCCCTTTAAAGGGCGAATTAAAACGAAATTAAAACGGTTTTCAGAAAACCGTTGATTTCCTTAAGTCCACGGCCAAAGCTGGGCAAGGTTGGTAGGGACCCACCCCCGACACGCCCACACCCCCCAGGAAGAGGGGCGGTACACCCGGTTCTCGGGTTGCACCACAGGCTCTGGACGCCCGCCCACTCTTTATGCAAAAAAGAAAACCGCCCCCACTTTTCTTAATCCGGCCAATGACCAAACGGCATCTCGCCCCGCGGGAGGTGGAGCCAGGAGGAGGAAGCTCAGAGGTAAACCCAGTCCCACGTGTCACAGCACTCTCCGCCTCTTCCTTATTTCCCGCCCCCCCCACGCCTCCTAGCCTCCACCCCGCCCCCAATAGGCCCCTCCCACTCGGTGTGGTACTCCACGCCCCAGGAAGAGGAGGGGAAGTAGGCGGAGCGAGAAACTCTCGCGTTCTCTTATTTACATGCTGCAATTCTATTGGCTAAAGCTGGCTAAGTGCTCAGGGAGGAGGGGCGGAGGAGCTTGTCAAAGTGAGCTTTACGGATTGGCTTAGCTGTACGTTGACGTAAGAAAAGGGCCTTCTAAACAAATGAGAGCTTCGGGCAAACCCTTCTTATTACGAATCTCCTCCTTCTTGCCCCACCTGGGTGTGAGCAACCCAATGAGAGACGAGCCTGTGCGGCTCAAGTCTTTGAACATTTAAATAAGAAGTTTAGAAATCTAGCTGTTTGAGTATTCATGAAGAGGCGGGGAGGTGTAGAGTGTCTTCCGGAAACGCTTCTGATTGGCTGGTTTTTTCAAGTATGTGTTAGCTTTAGGAAACCTGCGAACACCACACCTTAAAGGATTGTTGACCGCATTTTTTTCTTCCTCAAAAGCACCACACCATATACACCTATGTTTTTTTTCTCGGTAATTGATTTCATGTGTGGTCCGACCGGCTCAGCTTTGTCACTCTTTCGCTCTCAATATATTTTCTTTTTTGTAACTCAACTCCCATTTTCATCAGTTTTTAAAATGCAAAGATCTGAGACAGATGGAAACAATTAGAACCTCCGCTCTGCTGATGTGTATAATCTTATTAGTTTAATGGGTCACAGGGCGCAGGACCTATTTCCTATGGATCAAAGTGAAAACAAACACGGTTAATATCCCATTTTGTTTTAGAACCACATCGAATCGGGTTCCCTCTGTCGGCTGTGGTAATGACAATATTAAGAGATCTTGGTTGCCTTGAAGTTTGGAGGGAAAATGAAGTCATTGAAATATTCTGGCTTAAAAACGCATTAATATTAACACCAGGTAGCCGGTTGCCAGTTCCCTGAGCTCTCTTGAGTTTATCACAAAGGCATGGCTATTAAAGGATTTCAGTGTTGCTTGTTTTGATCTATTGCCTTAAAGCAAGCGAAAAATCGTGCCTAGTTCGCTGCTAATTATACCAGCTTCTCAGATTTCGTCTATTCAGGCCCAATGCAAGCATCAAGCTCTTTGTGTAAAGTTCAATTTAGAGCGCCTTAAAGATTTTTTCTTTATCTGTGAGTAGTGGTCACAAACTGTTTTAATTTTTAAAAAGTTAAAGAACCCCATAACCACCACCCAAGTTTAGCTTTCCATGTCAGGGAGTTCTAAGGCCAATGCACAGACCCCTACACATCCTGGATCCAGGTTAACAACCCACGCCTTAAGGAAATGTTTCTCATATTTTGGGTTGTTGTTTGAGTGTTTTATATATAATCTTCTAAGCACCTACGGGGTTGGGCCGCGGCCTCTCTCTTCGTGGCACAGGCCCCCTTTGGAAACCTCCCGCAGTAACTTCTCACCCCAATAAATTAAATGCAGCCACAGTGTGGTCCATTACCCGGGAGTGTGAGGTGACGGCGCCTGTCAAAGGTGGCCGGCGGAATACAGACCCTTAAATATTCCTACAGATAATAAATATCTGTGCAAGGAACGGATGTAAATAATAGGTTCATATTCGTTTAGAAAGCTCTGGACTACAGCAATGAATAAACTCACTACAGACTTGATGAATGCCCCCAAGTCTTTCACAGAGGTGGGGGGCAGGTCTTGAAAATATTTTGCGCTGGGCTGGGAGGCCGGGCTCTAGACGCTGAAGGCCCAGAGCCTGTGCTAGTTCCTTGGGCCTCTAGGAATGTAAATACCACGAGTTGAGACAGGTCGGGGCCCCGGAAAGTGTGAGCAGCGGTTATTAGCAAATCATTTTAATTCCGAAGCTGTCGAGAATATTTGCTTTCTCTTGGCCGCATGGGGTTGGGATTACTAAGAGAGAAAACTCTGTTCTTGTCATCCTCTCCTTGTAGGCTGGGAAGCAGGGTCACTGAGTCCTGGGGTCTCCTTTCAGAGCCTCTGGGCAGAGTTCACGTAAGCACTTAGAGGCGCAGCCAGCTTTGCCCTGGGGGCTGCAGGCGCGCCCTTCCCAGCACGCGGTGTTGGGTTCGAAAACCGAAGTTGAAACGCACGGAGCAAATCGCAGGGAAGTCCGACGTCTGAAACAGATGTGGCTGCTCCACCTATAACCGTGGCTGTTCCTCAAACAAATGCTCATTGCTTTCTTTTAATTTGCCCTTGAATTTCATTATTTTGGTGCTCGATCTTTAAATATGCCTCAAGGCATCACGTAGTCTTTTTTTCCCCTCCCAATTTGTTTGTCTCTTGAGGTCTTCCATGCCTTCAATTTTTATCAGTCGTGTAGCTTTAATTTGGGAAAGGATAATTTTTCCCTTAGAATTTGGGAAAAGGATAAAATCTCCAATCCGCTTTTTCCTGGAGCTTAATCCTGCATTTACTTCCGGATCATGAAATATTTAAACTGTTAAACACGTCCATCACTGGCCAACTTTAGAGTTATTTTATATTTTTTAAAAATGGAAATATAATATTGGTGTGTGTTGTGTGTGTGTGTGTGTGTGTGTCTTATTATAGACAGACCATGTTAATCTCCCTTCCATGCGAAAAAAAGAAAAAGAACATTTGCACATGTGAATGTCAGTAATTGTTCATCTAGAGTAACGATTTCTACCAGGCTTGATTTTTCATTTTCATCTAATATGCAGAGGATATACACTTCTTTGTATCTAATATGCAGAGACATTAACAACATTCAAAAACAACAAAACAAAACACCTCTTCCGGTGTAGTGGAGGGACCTGACTGAATTCCAAAAACAGATGCCCTTTCTTATTTTCTTTCTTTCCTCCCCACCCCCGACCCCTTGGTCCACAGTCCCCTTAAGTTCTTTATTTTAGTCTGGTGAGCCCAAGCTGTAAATTCCCTGTAAACCGGAGCTTTGTGGGTTGATTCTGCGACAGTCGCGTCGCGAGCGCGATCTGACGCGCAGCTCTGGGACACGCAGAAGCGCAAGCGGTCGTTCTCAGTGGAAAGAAATCCCGCGTTAATGCCCGCCTGGGAAGAACCCCCGGAAAGCCGAAAATTCCCACTAGCTGCAGCCCACTAAGAGACCGGGACTGCAAGGATCACTGCCTCAGCCTTTTGACAAAATAGTGCTTGGCTTTATTTAAAAATTTTGTTCAGTTATTGTTGTTGCTGGGAATGTGGGCCTTTATGACGAAGACCTTCCTGGCCTTCCTGACCTTCCTGGGCAGGTAGCTCTTTAGCTTCCATGGCTTTCATTTAGGGAGGGCCAGCCTTCAGGTGACATTTCCTCCAATCTAGCAGTCAACTGCAAGTTGTTTGGTCCACATCTGGGGCTTTTCGCGCAGAAAAGCCGATGGAAAAACCTTGACTTGACTTTTACCATCACACCCCAAAGCGGGGCCCCCTCCAGACTGCTCGCCTGGCCCAGTGGTGCCACTAGCGCGCTGTCTAGCGCGAGTTACAGGCCCGGACCTAGCCAAGATCAGAGGCTGCAGGGCTTGCCCGAGTTTAAAGGAGGCTCTGCTACCGGAAGTCATTTGACAGATCTCAGGCAGGCCTTTCTTCTAATCTTTACTGCTCGGCAGAGCTTTGCAAATCTCTAAACACGCTGTAACCTTCTTCAAACAGTACTCCAGACACATTGAGGGTGGAGTTTTACTTTAGGACCCTGTGGAGCCTGCATCTGCAGAGGCCACCTCCACAATCAGGTCTGTCCCCTTTCCAGCTCTCCCTGAGACCCTTACCTCCTCCAATAAGCTGATTCCCGCGCATCCATCCGCCCACCCAGCCCAGAAGCCCTCCTGTCTGGGGAGGCCTCAGAAGACCTCCTGTTAGAGAATCAACCTGCGCCCCTGCGGCGGCCGGCGGCGAGAGAACCTCTCGGGAACCTAGCTGGACCGGCGGGGGCGGGGCAGGTGATTTATGACCCTGATCAACTTTTTAGGAAGCAGAAATTAACCTGAAGGGGATTAGGCTCGAGCTTTGAAGTTCACGGTTTTGTTTTCCTTCAACTCTGCCCTGCGATCAAACAGTTCTTGGTTCTTTCTACCCTCCTCCTCTAACTCCTCCCTAGGTCTCTCATCACCCCATCCTTACCCTCCAGCAACTCTTCCTGTATGGATTTTCATAACAATAAAAATAATTTCCAGGCGAGTGTCTGAATTTCCTGACTGTGACCTAGTGGACAGAGACAACATACTGTCCCCTCTGGCTTCTTGGAATCGTGTTTTACGTTTGCAACTGTTATTTATATTTGGAGATCGGGAGTAGTAAATTTAAATCCGTTTCTCCACCCCCCCCCGCCCTTTTTTTTTTTTTTTTCTTTTGGCTCCTTTCTGCTTGTTCCACTCTCGGGGATTAATCGTCCCCCGCAGAGAAGCCCAGCCAGGGTCAGGGTGGTCAGTGGCTCTGTGGGTGACCACTAACTTCTCAGTATGTCCTCCAGGTACTGCAGGTTTGTGGATTCCTCCTCTAGTTAGTTGACCAGAAAATTCAAATCCAGATGTGAAAGACCTCCCTCACCGCCCTGCACTGTTACCTTGGCCCCATTTATTTCCATACCTCCATACTCGCCTTCCCTCACACCCGCCTCCCCTCATTCCCCAAACTGCAGGTCTCCAAGGGGAATCTGTCTCCTGCGGTTTTTTTCCCCCGCAGGCGCCTGCTGAAAAGGCAATTTCCTTGGGGGTGTGGTTGGGGCGAGAGAAAAACAGAAACCAGGATTGTTTGGGGCCTGAAACCATCCAAGTTTTATTGCATCCGCTACAAAGTCAACTAACTCTTAATGAGCATCCAAGCGGAAAAAGGCCGAGGTTTACTCGGTGCTAAGGCAGAGGTGGTGGTGGTAGTGGTGATGGTGGGGGAGTTTGCTTATTTCTTTTTCTCCCAACCAAAGGTTGCAACACCTTCCTCAGGGGCTCTTCCCAACGCCAAGAATACAGACAAGAAAGTCAAAAGGCATCAGGTTTCAGCTCCCTGAGACTGAAGATCATTCGGCCACGAGGACTCTAAGTTGGCCCTGTCTACAGCTTGTAATGAAAAGGATAATCTGTCTTGTAATAAAAAACAGGACCCACACAAACCCCGCATCCAACCACCTTCCACTGCGCCTCACTCTTTCCTAATAAGGGCCAGTGACAAAATTGCCATCCAGTTCCACCCAAAAAAAGAGGAAGCAGTAGATCTTCCTTTTAATAACTTCCCAAAGTGTTACAAATAATAAAAGGGAGGCATAAATCATCGCGGGCGCGACTGAACGTGGACTATGGAAGGATTTACTCCTCTCAATCCTTGACTTCCAACGGCGCTCTCATTGGCTGCTTCCTAGTGGCCCGGCCCCCAAATCCATCCTCTTATTGGTCTGTCAGGATGGATGACGTACGGAAGGGGCGTGGCGTCGGTAGAGGCCAGAGTCCAGCAGTGCGCATGCGCTTTATGGCGTGAGTGTATGATTGACAGCAAGGGGAGTGTGCGCGCGTGCGCGTGCGTGAGACTGTGTGGTGGTGGGGTGCTGGGAGTGTGGGAGTGATGGTGGTGATAGTAGTGGCGATGAGTGTTCGAATTGAAGCTGCTTCTGCCCGCTCCGTGGGTGTAGTCTTCTTAGCGGGCATTTTCAGCTAACTCAGAAGGGCTGACAGTTAACAGACTGCGACTCACGGGCTCGGGAGACGGTCTGGAAGCAATTTAGTGCGAAGGGTCTCCAGCAGTAGGCTAATTGGGGAAAGAGGAAAGAGAAGTAGAAGGCATGCTTTACGGTGTCTGAAGAAGATACTTAAAATCATCCCGGAAGAGATTTAATTTTACCGCTGTGTAGGTTTGTGCATTTCTTGTAAAGCACACACTAAATCACTCGTCGTATCAGAACCCAGCCTTCGTGTGCACCACACTCCTCATCCCCACTTTTTCGCAGCTCTGACCAAGCCCGGTCCGGTTCCCCTGCAGTCGCAGGTACAAGCACATCTTGAAGGTCTCCTGCAGTCATGCAAATCAGGACGAACTTTGAAGACGCCTGAAACACTGTGATAATCCTTAACAGGAAGAAAGAAAGATAAAAAGAAGTTAAAAAAAGAGAGAGAAGAAAAAATGAAAGAGGAAGGAAAAAGGAAAGTAGAAATTTGTAGCAACTAGTTAAAACAATAGTGTCAAAAATAAAATACCAAAGAAACCCCCCCACTGATTATTGAATGTAAAGTTTAAAATTAATTCCCCAATCTGGCTAATGTCGTAGAAACAACTCCAGCTTATTGCAGTGCTGTTGTTAACGCTTAGAACAAAATTCTTCAGAGGCGAGGGCTGGCTTAGCGGAGGAGAGAAACGTTGCTCCGTTGCCCTGTTGCATCCAAATTCTCGTTTCGGCCAAGTTTCTTCGGCGTGTTGGGGCTGGGCAGAAAGGCTGGAGAGTGTTTTTCTATCACGAATTGTTAGAACCTTGCTTCGTGTTTGCATATATTTTAGGGAGATAATAAAAGTCTTATAGCGCTGAGCATATTTTAAATTACAGTAAACTTAGTCGAATTTTGTAGCTAGCAAATCAAAGCTTCGGTTTTACGAATTCTGAGATTTAAAACTGGCAAACACCTCTTAGTAGGCCCTGAGCTTTTTTTCCCTTTGTTTTCATTTTGGAGTGTGTGTGTGGAGGAGAGGAACAAAAGTACAAATACAAGTATTACAGATGCTCCATTCAAGTACTGTCCTGTCTGTGAGTGCGCGGTAAATAAATAAAAAGCAGTGATAGAAATATGTGACTGTTAAAAGCAAAATAATGTTCTTTTAAATTTTCCCCTTGGTGCATTTTTTTCTTTTGAAGCAGTGCTTTCAGCTTGCCTAAGAATTGAAAACAGTGCTTTTACACTATCACAGTAATTTTATTTAGTAGCCTCATGTTCACTTTAAAGTTTGAAATCATAGTTTACGACACGAAGTTATTAGCATTAATATTCTCTTTGCATTTTGTTTTGCCTTTCACTCTTCTTCAGTATTTTTAAGCGGCAAACATTAAATACAATTAGTAAACAAGGCTTTGATAGTTGCATGTTTTTGTTTAATTAAATGTCTTTATTTTATTAGGTAAATATATGCTTAAATGTATTTTAAAATAACGAGGAAAATAATACTTTTCTTTCGCTTTGCTAGAACAAAGTGATTTTTCATTCTTCTCCGTCGGATTCTTTCCTGTCCAGCTGCCACAGCCGACTGACAGGCTCCTAGCGACCGAAGGAGTAGTATGCAAATTTCAGATGATTGACACCTATAGTAGAAACCAATCACGCTGGGGTCGGTTGCTGATTGGTTGACAACAATTTTACGTAAAATTGACGTTTTGAAAGCCTAACATCCAATCAAGGCAATTCATGCAAATAAAGGAAGGTGTCATATTACCAGGCCGGAGATACTTGAGCACGCCCTCACGTGTTCAGTGATGGATATTGCACAGTTGCCAGCAGGATCCTCTAAATAAATGCAGTAAAATGTTCAACTCTACAGCTGCCTTGGCCTTTCCTAAACTCGTATGTCACTGGTATATAAATGTATTCTTTTTTCAAAAAACGAGATACGTCGTGCACGAATATGATGGTTTAGTATAGAAATCTGTGTAACTGTGGACAGAATTTCCCTCTACGTTGTCACCAACACAGAGAATCTCTGTTTTTAAATTAATCCTTCGTGAAGGAGGCTGTTTACCCTCTTGATATCAAAAGGAGGAAAATTACAAGACTTTCCCTGGAGAAACCCGCTCTAGGCACAGATGGTCAGGAAATTTTGCTTCTTCAGCGAAATTCCGCATGGCACCGCCAGATGGCATTAAGGATCTCCTTCCAGTCTCGGTGCCTTTCCTACCTCCCCCGCCACCTTGCCCCTCTCCCCCGTGCCCCGCAAGTAATTTAGAAAAATTGAAAACCAAACACTTTTATAGTTTATAGCCAAATGAAGTGAGAACGTACTCGCATTGTTAAGGAGTTGCATATTACGAAAATAAGCTTTGTTGGTTGTTGCTTTAGTGTGAAACTTACTTTTGAGATTTTGCCCGGGAAAGTTGGCGAGTAAAATACTCATCCAGCGAAAGTGTTTGAAAACACATTTTCTTAAAGCAAAGTGTTCGCCTTTAAGCAGAACACCAAGCGGCTTAAAAAAGTAAGGGTAAGAAGCGCCTCGGTTTCTGTGGGTGTCTTCAGGGCCTCAGACATTAAACCGAGATCGAGGGTGAAGCTAAACCTCCCAGCGAGCGGTCTTCCCGCGAGCGGAGTCTGGCTGGACCCGTGGGGGGCCGAGGTTAGATCCAACTGCAGTTAAAACAAGGTAGCCTTTTCAGGGGCTTATTTTGGGGTCCCGATTAGATAGGGAAGACGTTCTTTCCATTCGCAAATCACTGTAATTGGAAGGAGCGCCTTTGTTTTGCCAACCCGGGCGGCGGCTGTGGGGATGGGAGCCTGGAAAAGATTGACTTCCACTTATCTGCTTTCCTTTTTATAAAAATATCTGTTTTTCTCTTTGAATTTGTCAGGAAGAGAGGGATTCGTGCTGCTCCTACCTCGAGGCCAGACTAAGCGCTAATGGTATTTGCACAGGGCTGAAGGGAGGAAAGAAGGAAATACGCAAGTAAAGTAGCAAGTAAGGCCATTTACAGGTTGACCGCTCTCTTCTTGGGAAACTTCGTGTTTTCTTCACTCATTTTTTTACAAGCAGAATAATTCTACATTTACTTTTGATCACTCTACTCCATCATTATGCATTTTAAACTTGCAGTCAGGAGTTAAAAGCAGACCTTAAACAGGCGTGTTTATTAGTTAAAAAAAAAATCTTAAAACTAGCCATTAAGCCCTCCTCTTACAAAAAGGCAGACTCATTGGGTTTGTTCCTTGTGCTTTGTCTGTTGGTTGACTTGTTTAGTCAGGAAGTAATGGTTAGGGTGCCCACGAGGACTCACGTCTGCCCCTGACCTCCTAACTGTGGGTAACTGCCTAGCCTAACATCATATCCCTAGTGTCTGCAGCACAAGGGTCTGCACGTTTGACTAACCCCCGTTTCTATGATCAACCTCACATCACATAAACATACAAAGTTGAATAAGATTCTTTTTTAATTTCGAACCACCACTTCGGATTTGTTAGTTCAAATCGAACCGTACATTTATTTTATCCACTATCTGAATTTTTCTCCCTCCGAAGCAAAATTATGATCGTAGAGCATCACAGTCTAACGGTAAAGCAAACATTTTAGGGAGCGCTTATTTCTCTTAGGCAGAGAACACAGAAACGTAAACTCCCAAGCGATTTAAAAGGGCACCTTAGCTTTGCAAGCACAGCCTCGCTGCTCTCAAGTTTGTTTGCTGCGCTGCAAAAAGGGGGCAAATTGTGTTTAGACAGCGGTGGGGCTTAGGGGCTCTCCAAGGCTTCGCCCAGGACCTCAGGGAGCTAGCAGCTGCCTTCCCCTAATCTCTGAGTGTGAGTTTCTTTCGCTCTCCCCCCAGGAAAGTCGAGCCCAAAGGTGCGAATCTGGCCCCCTGCGCGGCGGGACGGCTGCATTCGGGGCTTGGCGGCTCCGGGTGGAAAAGGGCCAGGGACTGCGCTGGGGGCGCGCGCGGAACGGGTCCCGGGGGGGCAGGGCCGCCGCGGCCCCCAGCATTCCGGTGAGCTCAGGTACCCGCGAAAATGTGGGCAGAAGGCGGGAACGGCGCGGCCGCCTCTCCCCGAAGCCCGGCCTGCGCGGGCAGTTGAGGCCCGCCAGCGCCCCAGCCCCCGCCGCCGCCCTCGCCCCCCTCCGCCCCCCTTTCAGGGCCTCTTCCGGGCTGAGCCTTGGGAGTCCGTTTCCCGGTTGAAGTGATTTCGCTAGAGTCGGTCCGGCGCGGCTGTAAATCAAGCCCCCGCACCCGGCCCCGGCGGCCCTCCGGCGCTGGGCGGGGGCGCGGGGACGCAGGGGGCTCGGGGCCCGGCCCGCGGCCACCCGAGGCCCGCGGCCGCAGCTGGACAGGCCGCTTCCGGCGACGCGGCGGGGGCTAAACGGCGTGAATCAATCAATCAAGCCCACGCCGCTCTCCCCGAAGCCCGAGCGCCGCCCGCCGGGCCTGCTTTGTGTCTCGCCCGCCCGCCCGCCCGCCCGGGGTCTGGGAAGCCGGGCCGGGCCGCTCCGGGGTTCGGGGGCGCGGCGCATTCGCACGCGGGGCCGAGGTGGCCAGAGAGCCTCCGCACTCTGTCCCACCCAGTGACGGGGTCCTGGAAGCCTAGGACACATCGCCCGCGCCGCCCGCCCCTCCAGCGGCTCACTCCTTGCCCCTTCCAATCGAACGAGGCCAACTCTGTCTTTTCCGCCGGCTTGGACCCCCAAGCCCTGTGGTTCCAGAAAGTGCTGCGTAACTGGGAGTGGGGAGATCAGTCAGTAGGAACCAGGGACCCCCCCAGCAAGTCACATGATCTCTCTGGGCCTCAATTTCCCGTCTGTAAAATGAAAAGGCTGTTTTAGGATCTCTGCATTTTTTGTTTCAGGCCTGATGTTCTTTTGTTTGGATGGGTTTTGCCGGCTGGGTTTCCAGAAGGTCCGTTTCCCTCCACGTTCACTGTTCCTCCAGCCCCCTCCTTCCCCACACCCAGGTTGGCACTACGACGTCCCAGAGCGCAGCCCCAGGCCTCGAGGGCAGGGTCCTTGAACCTTTGGGGAGCTGAGCCCCGGCCACGTTGGTTTCGGAGAAGCCACCAGGGGGCGGTAGAGCCCAAGGATAGAGAAGCGAGGCGGCGCAAGCTCTTTGCAAAAGTTTGTCAAACTCGTCATTGCTTCCTTTTCCTATTTGCTTGACTTGTAAATGGGGCAGAGTTTTTGTTCTTTTAAGCTCTCAATTGGTCATCAGCGCTGAGGTAGATGGATGCAGCCTGGGGTTCATGGGGGCATGAAGTACAAAAGCATTAATGGAGAACAGGCTAGCACACCCCCAAGACCCAGGGACCTAGCAACATGGAGTGAGTGCAAACGGCTAACTTGAAGTGCAAAACTTTGGTTCTGATGCCAGGCACACTTGGTGGGTTTTCAGGCTCGGAGAAAGAAATGGAGACAAGGGCCAAGGGCATTGAGACAATGAGGATACGCTCTAGTGTATTTTTTTTTTTTTTTCCTGGTTGTTTTTCAAATACTGGGTTTATTTTGCGATCATGAATGGGAGGTAGGCTGATGGGTTGGGAGAATGCAGAGGAAAACTGAGAAAGACATTCTCAGGGTGGGGGGGGAGATGGGGGATGGTTTAGCGTAGAGAACTCCAACGCAGCGACTTAAATTCTAGAAAGATTCTGTCTGCGTGTGAGAGAGAAGAACCACATCCCTGCCCCTGTCTCCAAGAGCAGTGTCGGATTGTGCTTTTATTTGTTTCCTGTGAATGTTTTACAATACGGATTAGCGGGGCCTCAGTGGAAACTGGGACTTGTTCACTGCGAACAGCCAAAGGATCTTTAGGAGAAAACGTGTTAGGCTGAAATACCATCTTTTCCCACATGTGCAAGCCTCTTGGATTGTGTTTGCTTTCAAAGTCCATAAATGTTTTTATTAAACTATATCTTTCTTGTGGCCCCTGCACATATAAAGTACTCACAGCATATGTAAACGCTTCCATTTTGGTCCTCCTTTAGGAAAACTTTGTAACTCCGCAGTAAATATTTGCTCTAGGGTGAACCTTGGCAAGCAAGAGCTAAAGTCTAAAATCTGGTTTCGCTGTGTGTGCTTGTGTGCACATGTGTATGTTTTAACAGTGTATATATATATATATATATATATATAATGTGTGGTACAGCTTGATATTTGTACTTCTTTGCTGCACATGGGGAGGTATAATGACTGTAATTACTTGGATGACATTTAAAAATTAACAAATTCTCTTTCAAATTCGATTCTTCCTTGTATGCTGTCAGCCCTCTCCCCCAAATCATGCCAATGAAACGTTCTTACAATGTCACCCTTTCTAACACCCTTTAATGCAGTGATTTTGGGGGTAGATTTTAAAGTAATCAAGTGTAGTTTTTGCTTCCTAAATTCTACCTCCATAATAAGGATGTAAAAATTAAACAACTCATGATGGTCATTGTTCTTATGCTTACACATTCATTTCTTTTAAAGTTTTGATTTGCGAGCCATGCCAAAAAATTTCAGAGAGACAAATGAAGACAGTTCAGGAGCGTGGCACATTCAGAGTTGGGATTTTGGCTTCTCATCCCTGGAGGAAAATTCGGATTGAGGCTACTCCTCTGTCGTGAAAGGGACTTCAGTTTTGTGAAGACATTGAATCTGAGGTTGATTAAAGAGAACTCTACGGAAAATTATTTTAAAGTATGAAAACTGCTGAGCTAGGGCTGTGTTAGTCATCTCTGAGGGAGTAATCGGGAGTTAGTAGCCCAGTTCAGTCCTCGTGAGCCTTGACAAAGTAATTGCCATCTGTGGCTTCCCGAGTGTGTCCCGTGTGCCTGGTCTGGGGCACGCAGGGTAGCTGCTTAGGGAGCCCAGGTCTGCCCCCATTCAAAGGACGTTCTCTATTTTCTTCCTTTTCTTTCTTTCGTTTTTTCTTTTAAACAATAGACACTAAAGGGAGAAGATTATGCCAAGTGGCAAATCCAGAATGAAGCTCTTTCCTTCTGTTCTAGATGGGCCTGGGAACACAGGTTTGTCTTTTCCAAGAGAGCCCCTCATGGAGGACTAGAACTCATGGCTTCTGGATGACGGGAGCTGTGCTCCCACCGCCTTTGCTACTCCCTTCTTTCTTTTTCTTCCTGTCATCCCCGTGTCTGCCCTGTATTGGAAAGACAGTGTGTCTTCTGCTCCTCATGTTGACTATAGGGGTTTTATTTCTTCCAATGACTGCGGCAGAGAGAGAATGCAGCTCTGAGCAGGGAGAAAAAGGGACCCTAGGTCCCCGTGTGCTGTGGGGTGGGCTGGCTGTTAAAGGTGGAGTAGCCTTTGTCTGGGTAGCTCCACGTACACCTCCTCCCGTGCAAACATCGTCTCTGGAAAACATCATGTGGATCTGAGTCACTCTCTGGAGGACCTGCTTCTCGGAGTTTGGTTTGGCAGTTCGGGCAGATATAATCCTTCCTCTCATATTTTCCCTGCCCTTTTGAAGAGCAATCCTTTTCAGTCCGCTCACACCGGGGGCACTTTAAGAGATGGCCTAGAGTCATATAAAGGGAGTCCTGTAGGCATGGCCTTTTGGTAGCTGGCAATATTTGAGGCTGTCCCAAATGGGGACTATCCCCTTCAAATGAAGTGTGACGCAGATGTGTGAGCGAATCCTTGGGAACAGGGGCCATCCATTGCAGATGTTGGGGAGTTAGAGAATTCTGAGCCATGCGGGCTGTGCGAGTCTGAAGGAAGGTTCGTTCCCTTTCAGTACAGCTGGGTGTTGTTGCCCTGGAATCGGCCTCAATCCAGCCACGCTGGGCAATGACTGAAGTTATGTGACCACTGAGAGTGTGATAGAACTTAGAAGATGGGCAGACAAATACATTTATGGGGGCTGTAGACATGGCGTGGGCAAGCAGTCTGTGCATATTGGCATCCTGTATCTTTCTAAAAGATGGCGGTTGGATCACTGAACTGTACTTCTGCAGAACTTTTTTCGCCATTTGCGTCCAATAGAAATACGATTGTGAGGGGCGCCTGGGTGGCGCAGTCGGTTAAGCGTCCGACTTCAGCCAGGTCACGATCTCGTGGTCCGTGAGTTCGAGCCCCGCGTCAGGCTCTGGGCTGATGGCTCAGAGCCTGGAGCCTGTTTCCGATTCTGTGTCTCCCTCTCTCTCTGCTCCTCCCCCGTTCATGCTCTGTCTCTCTCTGTCCCAAAAATAAATAAACATTGAAAAAAAAAATTAAAAAAAAAAAAAAGAAATACGATTGTGAGCTACTTAGGTGACTACATTTTCTAGAGGCCACGTTTAAAAAAAAAAACAGGTAAAATTATTGTAACATTTTTTATTTAACTCCGTATCTCCAAAGTAGTTTTTCAACATATAATCAATATAAAGTTAATGGTGAGATTTTTTTTTTTATGTTCTCTTTTTCCCCCACGTCTTCAGTATTTGGTAGGTACCTAACACTCACAGCACATCTTAATTCACGTTTTGGGTGCTCAGGAGACACGTGTGGCCAGTGGTTATTGTATTGGCCAATGCAGTTCTAGAGAGTTCTAGCTCTAGAAAGTCTGGATGTATGTACAAAGTCAAGAGTGGGTTTCCTCCCATAGTTCTGTGAAGAGTCAACAGAGCTTGTAAGCATCAAAGAAAAAACTGAAGAAAATAGGTTCTGAAACTTTTCACAGTGTCCTTTTAGCTTTGAAAAGGAGAGTCCTAGGCCCCAACCTATGAATTGAGGAACATTTCCTGTTTGGAAAAAAGTGGGTGATACCTTTTAGGGATTTCATTCTATTTTAAAATGTTTATTTTTAAGTATAAAATAAATCCCTACCTGTCATAGAATACCTAGACAATATAAAGTATAGAAAAATGATAAGAATCATCTGTAATCTCACCAGCTAGAGATAACCACCATTCAAAGTTCTGGGATATTGATATCCAGTTGTGATTATACTGAAAATGTGCTTATCTGTCTTGCTTTTATTCATTTACTGTTACATCAGAGGCATCTCCGTATGTTGTTAAAAGTTCTTCATAAGAATAGTTTTTAGCTTTGGGGTGGGTGGGCTAGAGCTGGTGACTTTTGGTAGATAAAGTGTGCTCATGAAACGGTGACGAGGACAAACAGACTACTCTATGGAACAGTTGCCCTACAATGTGACGTCCTCATTCCCCATATGGGGGGGCCTGCCTTCCATTACTGTATCACCCCAGACAAGCAGAATGCTTCCTATACCCACGCTTATTTTTTAAAGAAGAGATGTAAATATCTTAGAAAAGAGTCGTCCCTCCTTGTGCCCGGTCACCCACCCAAATTTGACACATTTGGGTTATGAGGTAAGGGTAAAAAGTAAACTTTTCAGAAGAGATGTGAAATTGAAAATAAGGATGTTATAAAGATACTCATACAGCATTTTTCTTCTGTCTTGTTGAACCTGTGTCCCCTACGATATCACAGGACCCCTTGGGTACAGGTACTGTGCCACCTTTGGCTGAATCATAGTTGGATTTATTTTTCTTCCCCCTTTGGCCCTCTTTCCCACCATTTGTCCTTTTCGTAGGCTCTTGTGACATAAATCTTGTGGAATGTTGGCTATGCACATAGCATGAAGGATTCAAACTCTTCCATTTCAGGCAGGCCAGCCAACATAAGCAACAGAGGGTGGCGGAGATTGGGGACAGATATGACTGGAGGAGGCAGGGGTAGAGGGACTCTGGAAAGAACACATGATATTTGACAACGACAGCTTTGAGGTTACTCCATTTCTGGAAGTTTAGCCAAGGGTGACCTGTAGTTGACTGATGATCACCAGGTAATAATAAAGTCCATTGGAAACTGCACCATTATGAGCTGCCATTATTATTTTTTCCTCTATGTATGCAAAGGTCTGTGGGCTGTCCTCAACCATGGTTTGCTTTTCCTGACACAACCCTGATTCAGAGTGGTGTCCTGATGTTATGGACCTCTCATCTGGGAATCCAGAGGCCTGCCCTGAAGGAAAACCTCAGCACAGTATTTCTGTAGCACGTCTATTCTCTTCCTAATCATGGCTCCCCAAACTTCAAAGGGCAGTTGGACTGGAGGGGGTGGAGACCCTTTGACAACCTTCTCTTTGGCCTGGCACCTTCTGTCACAAAAGAACGTTTTTCCTGACTTGTTGAAGAATTTGAAAGCACACAAGTGCTGGGGGGATTTTATTAAGCTGGCAAATATTAATACAAGTTTACTTAAAACCCGTGGCTCTTCTCTTTCTCAATACAGGAGAATTTACACTTTTTTTCCCCCTTCCTCTGGAGCTCTCTTTGGCCGAAGCAATTCAGGGCAGGGAGTTTGAAGGGTATTTTGTTTCTAAAGTGGGCAGTCTGTAAAATAGTGGACCTTTTAACATTGCACTGACAGACACTTTCAGGGCTAATATAATTGATGTATTCATAGGAGCTTAAGCAAAATAGCTTTCCAAAGGGGAGAAAAACTTGTCTTTTCACCTAAGCACTGACCGATTTGTGGTTTGGATGCTTACACCAGATATTAAACAGACTCGATGGAAAAGGTTTGTTCGCCTCAAGTTTGACTTTCCCTCATCTTGTAATTTTTGGCCCCGTGTCAAGTTCTTGTCCATTCCCCTGCACGCCTTGGGTCGAGGCCAGCGCCACGGGCTTGCTCTCTCCATGGTGTTGACAGAGTGTTTTTCAGCTGTACCAAAGGCCACAGATTTTATGTCAGACTTCAAGATGCACAGCTTGATAAACATGTCTGCCTCTGGCGATTGGCAGCATTCTTTCTGGAAAAGAAAACAAAAATTGTTTTACATAAATAAGGAAAGTGGTATGAATAGCATAGAATAACACGACTTGGAAGGTGTGCCTGGGTCCCGAGCTTTTTTGCAGTATGTTTTACTCTTTAGATCGATTTATTTTTGAATTCTCTTTTCACCCCACCACTGTCTCATTGCTTCCAGCAGCCATATGTGTCTAGTTCAGTAACAAATAAACAAATCAACGACCGATTTGCTTGGCAAATTGGAGAGTGGTAAACAAATCCAGGATGGTGTTTGGAAAAGTATCTTGGCTTTGTGTAGATATTTTGTTTTTCATGCCGGATGGAATGGCTGACATCAAAATACCTTTCATTCACTCTAGTTTAAAGAAATCCTGTGATGCTGTGTCTCTTTGATATTTTCCAATTGAGTTTCTTACCTTCCCTTTTTTTGTCTTGGCTGGGTGTTAGGCCACTAAATTTGGGAGGGCATCAGCACGCCTGTATGACACAGATCTTGGCTCTGTGTTAGCTGGAAAACTCATCTTTTTGGGACTGACCGATTCCCACAATCAGAGGGCTGGATAACTTCTGCTGACGACTCCTGATAATCAGAAAGGAGTCTCGGCTTATCACTTGGAGTTCAAAGTCTCTTGTTGGGAAGGAAGAGGGAAAAGTACACCCCGGGAGTTAGCACCCTGAAGCTGCTTACCACTGAGCAGATGCCCTGGAAGGTAACACTGGGTACTTCAAGTTGCACCTTCCTTTGGAAGACTGATGAGATGATAAGGAGTCTCCAGGAAGCCTTTGTGGCCATGTGGCTTAGGGCTGGAGGGGGAGTCTCTCAGATCTGTATCTGCTCCCCTGGATGCTGACGGCTAAAGGATGCAGACTGTAGGGACTCTTGGAAACTGCTCATGGGATTCCTCGGTGGCACTGAACATCAACCACCCCTCCCCCAGAACCCGCTGAAAAGGCCAGCACCAGATTTCTGATGTCATTGCAGGCCTATGATTAAACACCAGCTCCAAGAGCAGCCCAGTGACAGGAAGGGTCATCAGTAATGGGTCTGAGAGGGGTTTCAAGGCCCAGGGTAATATTTTATTCATTATCAATGTCGGCTGAGGAACTGTGAATCTGTCTGTTGTTTGGTAGCACTTTATCTGACACCTCCCCAGGGTCAATGCGGAAGCTCATGGCTGCTGGAATGCAGTTTGCGTTTGATGAGTGTGTGTGTGTGTCAGGGTGGGGGGGAGCAGTGTGGATGTTGTAAACACTGGATACTAGTGTCTTATCAGGTAACAGAACTGGATAGTAATGAAACAATTCATCGGTCCTAATCAACTCTGGAAAACTACATC
This sequence comes from Lynx rufus, assembly GCF_022079265.1. Lineage (NCBI taxonomy): Eukaryota > Metazoa > Chordata > Mammalia > Carnivora > Felidae > Lynx > Lynx rufus. The sequence goes on along the minus strand of NW_025814856.1, from coordinate 118,437,114 downwards.
AAAAATAGAAGTGGTTGATTCTTAGATGTGGTGATCCACATGTACATACGTAGAGATGCATATATACGTATGCTTGTATATATACACACATCTATGTCATTTTTGATGTTTTAGGATGAGCTTTGGATTTATGACGTCCTCTGTCACATGTTGAAGAGTCCTTGTGTGCACCTGTTCTGTCTGTGAAGGGCAGTTTCCTAACCTGGGGTACATGGTCAGTGGTCCATCGGTGGGCCTCAGCAAGGTCTGGGAATCCTTATAATCATAAGTCAGTGTTTGCACGGGAGGCTAAGTTATGCAGCCTCTCTAAGCTCTTTTATGAAACAGGGTGCTGTCGAAAAACCCACCAGACGCCGAATAGAATCGAGGCAAGATTTTATTCACAGCCGGGCCAAACCTGATCTCCTGATCTTAAGGAGAAAAGTACAGAGAATGGCCCCGAACAAAGGTAGCAGTGAGCTTATATGAATTTTAGCAAGTCAGAATACGTCATTATTTAGTTAACCAATTACAATTTACAGCATTTCATGGTAGCCAATTATATTGTGACATACAGACGTTAGTTTTGGCGGGAACCTATCAATTTAAAGTTCTTTGTCCTAAGAGGGTTTAAAATGACCAATCATAGTCAGACACTTGAGATACCGTGGGGCAGTGAGTTCGTGACTTTTTACATGTTGGTCTTGCCTAGGCCAGATCTTGGTAGAGGGGGTGGGGGAGCGTTTTGCAACCTAAGTTATCTATTTAGCAAGCAGACGAGGTCACAGAAGCGAGATAGGGCGGTTAGTAATTTCCAATAACCCTAATAGGGAACTGCATAAGCTTTTATCTCGATTCTTCATGAAAGGTGAGTTTAAGCCGAGCTTATATACAATAAGCTTTCTGATATCTTATAAGTTGACCTATTACATTTCAGTCATTTGTAAGATGGGGGAAAATAATACCTGCCTCACCGGGTTAGCATGAGGATTACATGAGAAAATGTATGCAGAGCACTTAACCCAATGCCTGGCCCCAAAGTGTTCTCTAAACATTAGATGCTATTATAACTATTGTTGTTATTGTGATGTGCCTATGTGGATTTTAAATGGATATAAAACCTATAGGTTTTTACCAGATTTTCAGAGGGGACTTTGGACCAAACAGGGCAAGAACCACTGTCTTTGATCTGGCTGCTGGAGAAAAAATCTTTTACAGAGTCTGAGTCGCTTTGTCAGAAATGGGAGATGAAGGCATGTGATTTGTGAGGTTGACCGATCTGGGGCAATTCCTATGGTCCCTGGGAAGCAGGAAGACGGGGTGAAGTTTTTATGTCACTTCTGTTTTTCTTCCACCTTCCATTAGTTAAAAAAAGGTTTTTTTTCCCCCTCACTCTTCCCACTCTTTTTTTCCCCCTTGAATGAAGTCCACAGGGCATAGTCATCCCTTTTGTACACACAGAAATCCTCTCTTCCCTTGCATTCTTTTGGTGTCTTGGTTATTATTATTACAGTGATACCTTTCTAGCATTTAAGTTCATAATTACAAAATAAAAGTTTCAACTGTAAGCTGCAGCTTTTCTTGTGACATAAGTAAATGGGGCTATTTCCACTTTACAGGTTTGCAAACTGAGCCAGAGGAGGGCACATTTATTATGTATGTCCAGAGTCAGAAATAGTTACTTTCGATTCAGGTTATGCCAAACCCATGTGCCAAGTAAAACATCACAAAGGGGACTTCCTTCAATCCAGTGGCCCCAGGAATCTAGTTACCACAAACTCTGTTGGGTAGGAAGTGTCTCTCTCCTGTCATAAATCTGCGGACCCTTAGCTATGGCTGAATGGTTGAAACTACACTCCTGATAATCTCCATGATTTTTCACGTAGAAATGAAGACCAGTAGCTGTGAAAGTTACAGAATAAATTACACGTAGTAAAAATAGACAGTCAAGCCCTTCATCTAAAAATTAACTTAACTGCTTGAGGAAAGATATGGTTATAAAGTTAAATGGCGTAATTTCGTGAATGGAAATGGCTGTCCTTTCTTATATTTAAAATTTACCTTAGGACATAATTACCTCTCCACAAAGCCAATTTCTAAATGGGAAACATTCCCCTGGCTGGATGTTCTTTCCATTTCTTGGGGCCCCAGTGGAATAGCCCAACTCAGTGATCCGGGGAGAAAGTGTCAGTGCTCAGAAGCAAACTTCCTCAATGAAAGCCTCTCTGGAAACTGGCCTCATTCATCATTATCAGTTCTCATCTCGAGGCAGCCCGCCAGCTTCCCATCCTATGGAATTTGGCGGGAATTCTCCTCTGAGAAGGATGTTCTAGGGGGTGAGAAATTGACCCAGTGTGTGGAGGGGTCTCTGCTGGAGTTCCCAAGGAAGAGACCAGAGGGATCTCTGGTTAGCCGACTCACTTTGTCTTCCTCAAATCCTCTAGCTGACTTTAGAGCCCAGTGTTGTTCTGATGCAGCATCCTATTGTGTGCAAGCAAGATGCTAATTCGGGATCATTTTGCAAATGGTGTTTTCCTGTTTGCAATAACCCCATTTCTTTCTGAGTTCAGTCCATTAAGCCTTCCGTGTTTCCACAGCTCTTCATTAGCCCCATCGAAAAGTCTGATGTTGATTTTGTCTGAATGTTTGTTATCATCAAGGAAGTGAAGTCTTTTGTGCTCTTCTAATCTTTTGTTAAAATTCTTTTTTAATGTTTATTTATTTTTGAGAGAGAGAGAGAGAGAGAAAGAGAGAGGGTGTGTGCATGAGCAGGGGAGGGGCAGAGAGAGAGAGGGAGACAGAGAATCCAGAGAATCCAAAGCGGGCTCTGTGCTGACAGATGCGGGGCTCAAATTGATTAACCATGAGATGGTAATCAGAGCCAAAGTCGGATGCTTAAGCGACTGAGCCACCCAGACGCCCCTGTGCTCTTCTAATCTTAATCGGAAGGGAAGTCCCATGCAATAACATCATGACTTATAATGCCAACTATTTGTGCTTATGCTCTGGTTCCTGAGTCCCAGAGTCGAGAGGTCGGAGCCGCTTTGTTCATTCGTGACACACTTCTCCAGCCCCTACTTCATTTGGGGCATACTCTGGGTGCTGTGCAGGCTATAAAGATGGATGGGACCCGGATCCTGCTTTCCAATGTAGACAAGGTGGGGAGAATGAGGCATGAATGTGGTGCAGAATTCCTGTGGAAGGTCAGAATCAAAAGAGATTGTTTCTAGCTTTTAGGTGGGGCAAGGCTTTTTGGAAGAGGCAGCGTTTAACCAGGGAATACTGTGGGCAGATCCAGAAGAGGTGACATAAAGTGGGAATGGGATTTTGGCTTTATGTTCCTTTAGAGGATAATTCTAGGTACTTACATTCTTTCTGGAAATTAGGGTTAGCGATGGTCAGCATGGGCCTTTCTCTGAACCCCCAACTTTATATTCTTTGGTACCAGTCATGTGACTTTAAGGCAAGGAAGTGTAAAAATAAAAAATGCAAAGAGAAAGAACAAGTCACCACGGGCATTATGGATTATAAACAGCATCTCTTCCACACTGGAATAATTCATCAGGTCATGGTGCCAGATAAATATAATCTCGAGTCGAAAAACATGACCAAAGTTTCAAAGTCCTCAATTTCCAAATGGCTATCACATGGCCTTTGTCTGTTTATAGAAGAAATCACAGTGGAATAAGGCAATCACCCTTTCCTGGAAAGCAAGAAGGATGCATTTCCTGGCCCTGTAAATAGAACCTCTGTGAGCCTGGCCACCCCCTCTTCTCAGGAGACTGCAGACGGTGGATGGTAACAGCCCCTGTCTTTTGGGCAGGAATAATTAATGGAGAAAGTGTAGGTTTGTGGCTCGCGAGCAGCCAGAGGGAAACTACTTGTCCATTTCAGCTTTCGCCTAAACCACCGGGACACTTACTTCCTGAGTCAATGGTGATCTCGCAATGCTAACAAAAGACCCCCATTGATCATTGCCCTCTCGTAATTGCTGCCAGTGTGAGGCTGTCCCTCAAAACTTGTTGACATCTCTTGACAATTTAAATATGGCCCATGCTAAAGGCCCCAATCTTTCATAACGCAGGATGAAAAATGAAAAGGCAAATATGAACCTGAGCAGCCAATCAAATTCAGGGTGCAATAATGCTTCTGTAGTGATGACATTTAATTGTGTATTGGGAGCCTTTCCAGTGGAGCCTCCGGGTTCTGCTTGAGCTGAGAGGTTGCTGGTAAGCGAACTCTTAGGTAGCCCCATAACCTTTCAGAAACAAGATATCAGGAGGCCGTGTGTATCCAGTAGTGCATGAACATCCTCTTGCACGTGAAAAAAAAGGTGTGTTAGGAACCGCCAGAAGGAAAAGTCTTACGCAGGGGGCGGGGGTAGAAGTTGGAAGCTTGGATCCTAAAAACTGCTTTGCAGTTCATCTGGGCTCACGCTTAGCAACCTGCCACGAGGGCTCAGCAAACTGTGGCCTTGGGCCAAATCCAGCCCAATGCCTGTTGTAAATAAAGTCTTACTGGAACACAGCCACACCCGTTTGTTTAGGTACTGTTCATGGCTCTTTGGCTTTGTAGGAGCAGAGCTCAATGGCTGGGACTGAGACCCTATGACCCACAAAGCTGAAAGTCTTTCCTATTCAGCCTTTTACAGAAGAAGTGTGCTCTAATGGATAAGACCGGATGACAGTTTTCACATGAAGTCACCAAATTAAGCTTTCAGTAGGAGGTTCTGTAATCTTAGAGAAGCCTCACAATTAATTGTGCTTGGAAGCCTTGAGAGCTGGATCTGAGACACCGAGGCTACAGTCTAGCCTTATTACGAAGCTTTCAAACTCTTTTGCGTTATTCTGGCTCCGTTTCCCTGAGACACCAGTGCCTGTAGCTAACAGGGCTGGCCTCCCATGATGTAGGGAACGTGGGAAGACTGGTAGAATCGGATGGCCCGATGGCCCGTGGAGCCTTCAAGGTCTCAATGGCTGATTTCTTAAATGGCTGAGGTATAAATGCTCAACACAAGCCTTTGCCTGGCGTTTGGTTTGGATGACTATAAAAATTTCCAGTGCCACATGTAGATTTAGCAGAAGTTAAGCATGCTTATTTTGGCATTCCATAGTTAAATTCAAATTTCTGGACTGCTTAGAGAAAGGATTCTTCTTTACAGTTGAGAAGGAATTAACTTTAAGGCACCAGATTGCTACGATTGTGAAAAATTTAGTAGTTGTTTGAGTTGAAAACTCTCCAAAATGTACCATATACTCTTAGTATGAAAGTTCCCGATTTCGGTCTGTCACCCACATGGGAACTGAACTGAGACCCAGCGCTAGAGGGTCCCCTTCCTGTTTTCTTCCACTTTCTGCCTCCAGCCTCGTAAACTCTCACACACATAGAGAAGATGGCTTTTGCCTTGAATGAAAGCCAGTGGGTCGATGTGTTGAGAAAGATTGTGAGGATGCACCTAGGAGCAGTAGAAAAGAGCTCCATAATGCATGATTGATGTGTCTGAGAATTCAAGAGGGGAGGCTGGGTGTCTTATGCTACGTAATTCTCATTCTGGCTCTGTGGTTTCAAGGGCTTCTGAACTGGAGAGCAGTGTTTGTTTGTTTGTTTGTTTGTTGTTGTTGTTGTTGTTATCGGCTCTCTGTTGTTAGGAGTTCTGAGATTCGATGTTCCCATCGCTGGGTCTTAGCATCACCTCACATTTTGTTCCTCGGGTTACTTCACTTCTCTCCCCTGCCCTCTTTCTTATGTTCATCTATTTTTCTTGGCTCCTCTGACTATAATGACTTCTCTGGAGAAGTCTGTCTTAAAAAAAAATTTTTTTTAAATGTTTATTTATTTTTGAGAGAGAGAGAGGGAGACACACAATCTGAAACAGGCTCCAGGCTCTGAGCTGTCAGCACAGAGCTGGACGCGGGGCTCAAATTTGGGAACAGCTAGATCATGACCTGAGCTGATGTCAGACACTTAACCAACTGAGCCACCCAGGCACCCCGAGAAGTCTGTCTTTTAGACACTCCCTGTCAAAAAGGTGCTTCTTTCTGCTCCCCGGGGCCGCTGCTCATGAGTGTGCAGATTGTGACCCGGACAAGGGTTCTTGGGCAAAGGGTGTGAATGGAGGCCTAAAGCCAGTGTGCACCCTGCCCCTTTCACATTTATTCATCGGCATTCTACTTCTCCTTTTCTCCCTTTTTTTTAATCCATTGCACACAGATTCTTATTTTATTAAATGGCTTACAATCCATTTGTTTTGAGGCTCAGATGCCCAGATTTGGCCAGTGGGAACGCTTTCAAGTTGGCTTCTTTGTTCTTTTGACATATCTCTATCATTTTTGGTGAATACTTCCTTCCTTTCTGCACAACACAATATTCCAGATTCTTCTTTACCTTCCCTTCCCCAGCCCTGGAGTCAGCCACTTCTGCAAAGAGCCCTGGTTCCTTTTAGTTGGGGATGATATTTAGAAACCAAGACCTGGGTGCTAGGTGTGCTCACAGTTACCTGGAGTGTAACTGCTTTTAGAATTTAAAGAATTTTTAAAAATTATTAGTGATATTGTGAGTTGATAATATTACTTCCAATTCTAATCCAAAGCCCTAGGCTCTTCCTTGCTTTCTGCATTCTCGTATTTCTTTCTTTACACGTAGAACCCTGGCTCTCAACAGTAACAACCCATTTACTCATTTGCTCAGTTCTGTAATGCATTTAATTTCCATTCGAATCTGTTCTCCCTTGGGCATCTTGTAGTTTCTGGAACAGTTTTGTCTTTTCATTTCTTTCTTCGGTAAAATGAACTCTCATTATATGTCTTCCAGTTTCTGGTCCATTTTTAGTCTTAGTTTTTGGACATATGTAGTTATATGTTTATTTGAAAATACTCGATTCAATTTGTAGTATTGTGTGACAGCCATCTTCTGCTTCATGGTTGGATTCTGGGGGATAGTTTTCATTAGCTGAAAAACCTTTTACACTGTTATTTTCTTCTGACAGTAGTATTATATACAGTTGGTTAGATTGTTTTCTATTCCTAGGCATCTTGTGGGTGAGTTTTCTAAATCAAAAGCACCATTTTCTATCACTATAGCAAAGTTCAGTATCTTTATTAGAGAATGTTGATGATGATGGAGGTGGGGTGGACTGGGAGTAGCCACAATGTCTTATTTTTGTATTTGTTTCTGCGGGTTTCTTAGTTTTAGTTTCTTCCTTCCTTCTTGGCCTTCATTGCTGCATATCCAAATGACACCACTTCTTATCAGTATTTCTATTTACTTATTTATTAAAATTTTTTTTAACATTTATTTATTTTTGGGAGACAGAGAGAGACAGAGAACGAGCAGGGGAAGAACAGAGAGAGAGGGAGACACAGAATCCGAAGCAGGCTCCAGGCTCTGAGCTGTCAGCACAGAGCCCGATGCGGGGCTCGAACCCACCAACTGTGAGATCACGACCTGAGCTGAAGTCAGTTACTTAACCCACTGAGCCACCCAGGTGCCCCTCTTATCAGTATTTCTGACTCTCCTCCCGGGTCGTGATTCTTCAAGGCTGCCACTGCTGTCTCACTCACTTTCAAGTCCCTTCCCAGTGACGGATTCCCTGGGCTACCAAGCCCCTGACCACTGCTGAATATTTTGACAGTTAGTGTTGGATTTGCTCTTTCTGAGGTTTTCTCTTTTGTCTTCAGACCTGAAATTTTCTCCCAACATTACTTCTGGCCTCTAGATCTGTAGCTCAGCTCCGACTTGACTTGTCACTGGTGAGTTGTGCATTTCTTTTCATTCTAGGACCTAGATTGAAGGAGCAGTGCCCATATGGGTCACGCTGTTCTCGCAGTAGAGGCAGGAACAAAGAGGTTGACCCAAATTATTCAAGCGTATTTGAAGCTTCTGCTTAGATATGGTGTATATAATATTTTGTGCATATTCCATTGACAGAGGCAAGTCACATGGCCAAACCTTCCAGCGAGACCAGGAGGTATACTCCTCCCGCATGCCAGTGTAGCAAAAGTGAGGAGTGGATTATACTCTTACGGGGGGGGGGGGGTGTTAAAATACTCAAGTGCATAGTAAATCTTCACGTGGGAGATTTTATTAAACAGATTTACCCAAACTAATTGACCACAGAATCCATTCCTTGAGGTACATCTCAAATTCCCCAGGGAATACTTTGGGAAAAGCTGTTCTGCTCTGTCTTGAGGTGTTAGAACTAACCTTCGAAAAGACATGTCTTTGAAAGTCTGGGCCAGTGGAGTATATAGAGTTTTGAGACTCATGTTTCAATGAGTGAGAACCAGACATTAAAAGCTTCCCATGTCAGCAAGTCCAATGCCCCTTTATTAGCTAACACTTCTTTAGCCATCAAGTGCTATAAAAAACAGATTTGGAAAATAATCCTTAAGGTCTCATGCTTTCTGATCCTTATGGATATCAGTGATCTTGTTAGGAGCCATCCCCTCCCCCATCCATCTCCACCCCCCCCGCCAGAATAAACTGTTATTAAGGAATTACCATTTGTATTTCTTTAAATAATAAAACCAAGAGTCTCCATCTGATTGTTTTATGTCTCTTTCTGCACGAGCGGTGTCTTTCTCAGATTCCTACGTCAGTCAGAACTGGACTGTTCAACTCACTAACTATAGCTCCTAGTGTGGTATCAGATATTTGAATACTCAATTGCTTTTAGTGATGAAAAATTGCTTACTGAGCAGGTGATGTGTGCATGGCAGGGAATCTTCACTCTGTGGACTTTGGCTCTATGGAAATCAGAGACATAAAACTTAAATTAGGAACACATATTCTTTCTTTATAGCATAAGGTAAGTGTCTCATAACCTTGAAGTGATGAGATACAGGTCATTGGGATAAAAGACAGAATGGAAACGAGGGTGTCCTCATTCATATGCCCAACTTGGTGGCTACCTTGGGCAATTTCCTGTTCTTTAGTCTTCCCATTTGCCAAAGAAAAGGTAGTACATGGGACCTTGCAGAAATTCTGCTAATAAAGCTTGAAAAGATGAGAAAAGTGTGGCAGAAGGGTGGAAATGTGCCATCTAGACTGTGTGAGTGGCATTCAGTTTCTTTCTATCCCCAAAAGGTGTCTTGCAGGGTTTTTTCCCTAATGTTTTCATTATGATAAAAAATATATAACATGAAACTTATCCTTTTAATAATTTTCAGTGTAGAATTCAGAGGCATTAAGTACATTCATGTTGTGGTACAGCCATCACCACACTCCACTTCCAGGGCTTTTCCACCATCCCAAACAGGAAGTCTGCTCATTAAACAAACAAACAAACAAACAAACAAACAAAAATCCCCATTTCCTCTACCCTCAGCCTCTGATCACCTCTATTCCCCCTTCTGTCTCTATGAATTTTCCTATTTGTGATACCTCATTAGAAGTAGAATCATGTGATATTTGTCCTATTGTGTCTGCTGAATTAAAGTGTCTTGAAGGTTCATTGATGTTGTCATATGTATCCGAATTTCATTCATTTTTTGTCCAAATAATATTTCATTATATGTATATACCACATTTCACTTATCCATCTGTCTGTTGGCAGACATTTGAGTTGTTTCTGCCTTTTGGCTGCTGGGAATAATGTTGCTATGAACATTAGTGTGCAAGTTAACCCTCTTCTGGAAGTTTCCAGTCCACCTCTGCAGCCTTGAAGTCCTGACACTCAGCTGAGTGGAGGTACAGCGTCTAACAAACAGAAAAGGACCCCAGTGGCAGCAGGCAAATGGTTAAAGTTTTGGCTTGAGGTTTTATAAGCTCAGCTCCTTCCCTTTTTTCCTCAGGGCAGACTTTTTCCTGGAATCAAGTTCAGCTCCTAGGACCACTCCATGGGTGGCTGATGGACAAAGCAATAAAGCTGACCGAATCCTACTCCTTTCCATATTAATGGGGCCATTCGCTGGTGTGGGATTGAAAGTATGTCAGCTGAGTGACAGTTGTTTAATATTCTAATTACATAAACTTTCTGTGTTACAGTTTTGCCATTTGACATATGAGATTTCATAATGTGATTGAATTTGTATGTTGGAACTATGTTTATTAATAGAGACTGACAACAGTTCTAGGAAGAATTTATGCTAAGCCGGCGGAGCGAGTGATGTGGGAAATCCACGGTAATTGTCTGGGGGAGGCTGGACTACAAACTGACCAGAATCTTTTCTGTTTCAGTTTCACAAGAATATTTCTTGGAGATGAAATCCACGTTTTCACTCATTTGGACACACTGTGTAATGATTGGATGTGAGATGAGGGAAGGCTGGCTGAAAAGCGGGAACTTGTAGAGGTCAGAGGTCAAAGGAATTGCTCTATAAAGAGATTGTTCAATGGCAGGAGGGCACAGAAACGTACTTCTATAGCCTGATTTTATTATCTTTTCTTCCAAGAGGCTTTCCTGGCTGTGGGTATAAATATATACAAGTTGGCAGAGGCTTTAGGCTTTTCTTTGGAGAATAACTAAGGCCTACTCAATCCAAGCTAGATAACTGGGTTGGGAGCCATTTTTCAGAGCCGCTGTGCCCTTAAAAGGTGGCAGCGTGATTTTTGCCTCTGTACTCAGCTTAGATCTGAATCAAACTGGGCCTCGGCCAGGAGGTTTCAACAATGTATAATTTAGTGAGGTTAGGCTCGCGCTGGTCTCCAAAGGTAGTTTAAATTGAGTTTAAACAGATTTATGCAAAACTCCAGTACAATATTAGTAAGACCCAAATAAATCAGAAAACTATAGGCATTTTCATCTTCTGGGATATTACAGTCTTAAACTAGCAGAGAGAGTTTGTATGCTAGCGAGGTCAAAGATTATAAAGCAAACAGTTGAGTTCTACCCCTAACCAGACTTCAATTTTTAAAAACGATTGTATATTGATTTTTTTTAAATTATGAAGGTAATATAATTACCTTACAGAAAACGTACGGAAGAAAAAAATTACTCATAAGCCAACACCCTTAAACAGCTTCTAATGCATTTTGGTATAACTCTTTACAGACTTTTCCCTTAGCATAACTATGTATTTCTTTTTATGTATTTGTCATCGTAATTTAAGGACAGATTTGTATCTTATTCTTTTCATTTAATATTGCACTAAAACATTTCCCATGCTTCTGTATTGTCTTCATAGCCATAATTTCAAATGGCTTAACTGAGGCAGAGCAAGAAATGCACAGCATTTATGTCACTTGCAACTTTATAGTAAACTTGACCATGGACACTTGCAGCTTTATCGTTCAAGATTTCACCTGTTCTCAAGTAATTCCAAAGGCCCAAGGCTTATAATAATAAGTAATTTTATGAAAGCTATGGGGGAATTTGAATCATAAGATTGGGGTCTGGGAGCTAGCCAGCCAGTCCACGAACTGATTGCCCAATACCAGGATATTAACATAGTTTTTCTATTTTCTGTTTGTCTCATACGCATCTTATGGGAAATTATTCTATTAGTTTTTGCTGCATAACAAGCCATGAAGAACTTAGATGCTTAAAACAACAAACATTTGTTATTTAGCTCATGATGCTGAGGTTGGTTGAAAAGTCTTGGAGAATTCTGGCCTGAGATGACTGGCTGGGGCTGGATGGCCTAGAATGGACCCACTCATGGATCTGGGGTTGGTGGGCTATTGGCCAGCGTGGCTTGGCCTTTTCCGCACGTGACCTCTCTAGATTGAGCTCATGGTGGTCTCATGGTTTTAAGTGCAGAAAGAGAAAGCAAAATTCACACACAAGCATTTCTCAAGCATTTTTCAATGGGCTTGCATCATATTTGCTAATGTTCCACAAGACGAAGCAAGCCAGATGGCCAAGCCCAGATCAAAGTTCATTCATAGACCTTATCTTTGATGGACAGAGAAGCAATATCACGTTGCAAAGAGGCACGCATACCGGAATAGAAAAAGCTATTGTTGGCAAGTAAACTAATGCAATTCCATATATAGATGTATGATCAAATTTGGGAATCTGCAAAAGTCTGGCAGAAATCCAAGGGCCACACAACTTGTGATTTAGGGGAGGGGGAGCTTCTAGTCATGGGCAGATATTGTAAATAATATTTTAATGTGTATATATTTTTAAAACTATTTTGAGTTATTTGGTTAGGATAGATTCCCAGTAGAGGAATTACTAGGTCAATGAGAATGAGTGTTTTTCTGTCTCTTAATATTTATTTCAAGCTTGCTTTTCAAAAAGTTGTTCAGGACCGTGTGCTGTCAGCAGTGTATGTTTGATTATGCATGTGATTACCTGTTTTACCCCACTTTGGTTAGCACTCAGTGTTATCATGAATGGAATTTGCTAATGAAAAGCTAAAAACTGGTTCCTAGGGGCACTGGGTGGCTCAGTTGGTCGAGCGTTGGACTTTTGATTTCAGCTCAGATTTTGATCTCACTCTTTGTGCCCCGAGTCAGACTCTGAGTGACCGCACAGAGCCTGCTTGGGATTCCCCTCCCCGCCCCCCCCCCAAAACCCCGCTCCACCCCCACGTGCAGGCATGCACTCTCTCTCTCTTTCTCAAAATAAGTAAATAAACATTAAAAAAATGGTTCTTAATTTCTACACATATTCATTAGTATTCTAGAGCTGTCACACCAGAAGGCCACACCGTGGCTGGCTTAAACAACAGAGATTTATTTCTTTACAGTGGCTAGAAGTCCAAGATCAAGATGCCGGCATGTTGGGTTTCTCTTAAGGCCTCTCTCCTAGACTCCCAGAAGGCCACCTTGCTATGTCCATGCATGGCCTTTTTTCTGTGTATACACATCCCTGGTGGCTCATCCTTTCTTATAAGGACATGAGTCATATTGGATGAGGGCCCCACTTTTAGGAGCTCATTTAACCTTAACTACTTCTTTAAAGGCCCTACCTCCAAATGCAGTCACACTGGGGGTTGAGGCTTCAACATATGATTTTGGGGGGCATATACAATTCAGTCTGTGACAGGATGTACGTAGGTTTTGTGGGGACTAAAGTTCATATAATTTTGGGGCCCTCTTTAAAAAGAATATAGGGACACCTGCATGACTCAGTCAGTTAAGCGTCCGACTTCGGCTCAGGTCACGATCTCACAGTTTGTGAGTTAGAGCCCCGCATGGGGCTCTGTGCTGACAGCTCGGAGCCTGGAGCCTGCTTTGGATTCTGTGTCTCCCTCTCTCTCTGCCCCTCCCCCACTCACACTCTGTCTCTCTCTCTCTCTCTCAAAAATAAATAAACATAAAAAAAAATACAAAGAATAGAAAATCACACATATAAAATTGTTAGGTGTTCTTGTTGGGTCTTGGAAGGGCCTTGAGGCTGAGGCCTTCGTGGCTGCACAGTTAGCCTGCCTCTGCTCGTTGCTGTTTTGCACTTTCGTTAATAGTGGGCATAAATGCTATTCATTTGTATCTGCTGGGTATACAGCTAAGGATATTGGTTTTGAATAAAAAGTGGCAGGACAGGAGTGTTACCATTTAGCATGGAAGGTTCTCAGGTTTGAAGCTTTGGGTTTAAACGGACGTGTTAAGGTTCTTAGGAGAGGCCTAATTAGCTCCAGCGGAGAAGCACACTGCTTATGTGGTCTGTTTGTCTTGGTGACAATGAATGTGTCTGATTGTGTAAAGTATTGCCTCTACCATCTGAGCACATGGCTGAAACAGGATTTAGAGGGAACAAATCTTCATCCTTTAATTAGATGTGGGGCTCAGAATCTCAGTTCCCTGGAGAGAGGGAACACGTGGACTTAAGTTTACATTAAGATGTAAGTGCCTCATGCTAGATTTTCTAGGAGCAGGTTTTCATAAGGGGAAGGGAGATGGCATTGGGTACCTCACCGTGTGTGTCTGAAAAGAAGGTATTGCAAAATGGAGCTTGGGATGCTAATGGCAAGCTTCACTCTTAAAAATGTTGGATGTAAAACTTCTCACTCTTTGCAGATGACATGATACTATAGATAGAAAAGCTGAAGACTCCACCAAAAAACTGCTAAAACTCATAAATAAATTCAGTAAAGTAGCAGGACACAAAATTAGTACACAGAAACCAGTTATATTTCTATACACTAATAATGAAGTAGCAGAAAGAGAGATTAAGAAAACACTTCCGGGGGCGCCTGGGTGGCGCAGTCGGTTAAGCGTCCGACTTCAGCCAGGTCACGATCTCGCGGTCCGGGAGTTCGAGCCCCGCGTCAGGCTCTGGGCTGATGACTCAGAGCCTGGAGCCTGTTTCCGATTCTGTGTCTCCCTCTCTCTCTGCCCCTCCCCCGTTCATGCTCTGTCTCTCTCTGTCCCAAAAATAAATAAAAACGTTGAAAAAAAAATTAAAAAAAAAAAAAAAGAAAACACTTCCGTTTGCAATTTCATCCCCCAAACAAAATGTCTAGGAATAGACTTAACCAAGGAGGTGAAGGATCTGTACTCCGAAAACTACAGAAAAAAATGTTGGCGGGGCCGGTGCTGGCTATGGAGGAAAGGGCTGTGATGTCCGAGGATGGAGTTGTCTGCCTGGAGAATCTGTTGTTTCAGAAATGTTGTTTCTGCTACCGTTCCTGCTTCCTTCCCTGTCGGATACAGGGGTCTGAACACAATTAGGGACTCATGGGAAGGGACAGGGCTATGCTGTGACAGGCGTTGCCTTCGACCCAGAAGAGTGTAGACACAGATGAACCAGGCAGGGATCCTGGGCGGGGAGGGGGGTGGTGACGATTAATTAAGTGTGAGTCTTTAGGTAGAGGATGAGGGGAGTTTGGAAAGCTGGTCTGGCAGTGGGTGGGGTGGAAAGCCAAAGTAACTTGAGTGGAGGTGAAGAAGAGAAAGTCAGAAGAAAAGCCCTCAGGAAATGACACATTTATATTTTTTTTTTTATTTTTTATTTTTATTTTTTTTTTTTTCAACGTTAATTTATTTTTGGGACAGAGAGAGACAGAGCATGAATGGGGGAGGGGCAGAGAGAGAGGGAGACACAGAATCGGAAACAGGCTCCAGGCTCTGAGCCATCAGCCCAGAGCCCGACGCGGGGCTCGAACTCGCGGACCGCGAGATCGTGACCTGGCTGAAGTCGGACGCTTAACCGACTGCGCCACCCAGGCGCCCCAAATGACACATTTAAAGATACATTCATTACATATAGAAAAGGTAAATCTAACTTCCTTTCCCTCTTGTTAAATAATACAGATAATCCATATAGGTATGGATATCGTTATTTATTTATTTTTTAAATGTTTATTCATTTTTGAGAGACAGAACATGAGTGGGGAAGGGGCAGAGAGAGAGGGAGACACAGAATCTGAAGCAGGTTCCAGGCTCCGAGCTGTCAGCACAGAGCCCGACGCGGGGGTCAAACCCACAAACTGCAAGATCATGACCTGAGCCAAAGTCGGACACTCAACCAACTAAGCCACCCAGGCGCCCCTGGAGATCGTTATTTAAAATCACCATGAAACTCATGGCTCGTGGAAGACAGCCAATGAAATTCCCAGAGCTGAAAGAGGCCTGTCTTAACCACCAACCTGAGTTACCACTGACACCGAGCAAAACGTGTAGGAAAATATTAGCATTTCCTATTCAAACAAATAGGAGATAGTCTGGGGACATAGGTTTATCTAATTTGCCTTTGAAAAGATAACATATAAGAAAGCACGCAGTTTAAGCAGGAAAATCACTTTGCACAAAGTAACCAGTGATCCAAAGTGGGGTAGTCCTCATTGCCTCCGAGAACAAGCAGAGCATTGTCTCAACCATGAAAAGAAAACACCCTCTGAGTTTCTAATTTTGTTCTGAACCAGATTCTCGGTTAGAATCTAAGGATATATTTTCTTTGTCCTTCTCTTGCCTCCCTTCTTAATTTTCTTAACCTCCTATTTTTAATGGGCCTATCTAAGTGGATGTTGAAACAGTCTGAATGTTCAGAAAGAGTACATTTCCTACGTAAACAAACACAGCCCGGCTTAGAGAGAAAGGAAAGCAGTCTTGTCAACCCGAAAGGACCCAGCACATGGTAATTTTCGTAATTGAAGTATTCCAGGGATTCCAGAGTCCAGGAACAATCCATAAAACGGGAACTGGACCACACAAAAACACACCCATGGCTCCAGGCGGGCATGTTTGAAAATAAGCAGACCTTGGGGAGTAGGAAGCAGGGGGCTTGCATCAAATGGTCTTTATAAATGCCCCTCTAAAATTAAAACCCTCTCTAAGCTTCTTCCAGGTAAAAATGTTGTCTCGGGGGCTGGAGGCTGTGAAACCCAAGCGCTGTGGAGAGGAAGACAAATAGACTGTTGAGGTCAGGGCCGGAATGACATGACCTTGAGATTTTTGTTTTTTTTCCCAAGGTCTTTTACATGCATCATTGGATTACAGTCTCAAGACTGGGATGCCGATGGAATTCATATCCATTGAGAATCTTCTGTGCTCTAGGCACAGAACTACATGGTTGTATACACATTCTCTCCTTTGGGTTCTTCAAAGACAACCCCTAATTATCCCCACAGAAATCATGGCTGAAAAGATGGGATGGTGAGAGAGTTCCTAAACCTATTCTAAACATGCTATCCTCTGGAAGTTGTCTGCCATTGTCAAAGACAATGCTTTCTTGCCTACGCGTTGGGAAAATTCTTGACTCTCTTAATTCTCTAAATAACTGTTATTGAAGCAATCCGATCATTTTTTTAAAACAGCAGGCGAAACGTCAACGCTTTAAAAGATAGTCTATCTGTGATTCTTGTAGCTTCCATTCTAATCCAGTTGAAGTGCTGTGGGCACCAGAGTATAGATGAGAATTCTGGCACCTCCAAGGATTAGCAGAACACGGGGAGAAAAAAGAGACCCTATTATCTTTCCATAGTGGTGGCCATTTAACCTCTCAGAGATGGGAGTCAAAATTTCCTTCGGTGTAAGTGGTAGCTTTTGACTGGCTGTAAGGAGAGCCCAAGTTTGTTTAATTTGGAGTAAAATTTTATGAGTTAAGCTCTAGTGAGGGAAAGCAGCAGTAAACACAGAACATATTGGTCATTATCCCAAGTAGTTCTACATTCTTTCTCATGCATGAGAAGAGAAAAAAAATTTCAAAAAAATGGGGAGCCCCGTTACTCAAATGTGTGTGTGTGTGTGTGCGTGCACACATCTATAATTTTGTTTTGACCAAACCATCTGGTGTACAATATGCCCCAGCAGTGTGAAGGCAAACATTTACCAGGAGATTCACATGGTTTCTGCTGTGTGTAAACATACTTGCTGAAGACTCTTACGTTTCTAGAAAGTGGAGATAAACATAGATCTCTCTCTGCATATATTCACACAGTTCAATCCTTTGCAGACCAAACTGTTATTTATTTTGGTGGACCTTATAAACTTAGGTGGGTTAAAGTGCCAGAGAGCCATACACAATCTGGAAATGATCACTGTTGCGTCTGAGGAAAACTACCTTTCTTCTCAACTTTAGTAATAGGAGCAAAAAATTCAGGGATATTGTGGTATGATTGTGTGCTGAAAAGTGGATTAAATCTCAATTAAAGTGTAACATAAATAATACCTTAACTAAGAATGTTAAAAGTGAACTTGAAATGGTCTTAAAAACAAAGGAGGTAATTTGCCTGATTTATTAGGGGAGAGAAAAAGTAGCTTGGTGTGTGTTCTGTGGATTTCATGTTTAATGGGACAGACTTCTAGGGAAACTGCTGGGATTTGGGGAAAGCTAAACCAAGAGCTCCTAGCATGCTGGCTGGATTTTTAAGAGGCTGGAGGGAGGGAAAAATCACCCGCCCATCCACCCAGCCATCCAACCAACCAACCAACCAACCTACCAAACAAGCTGATTGCCCAGGTCTGGGGAACATGGCCATTGTTTCCAGAGGGGGACCTGGATATCAGAAAGCCACTCAGTGAGGGAGCACTTAAACTTCAAAAGGAGAAAGGGGATTTATTAGGAGACTTGAGGGGAATGTTCCTGTAACAGGGGCCCCTGCTGTTATCATTCCCAGGCCTGTGCGTTGCTGAAAACATTCTGGTAAGATCCAGATACAACTTTGGCTCTTCTCGTGTTAGCTGCGGCTGGAACATTTCGCACTACCGTCTCTCTGAGAAGTCCGGGATGTAAGGTGCTTCCTTTGAAAGCCTCTTAGCCCTTCACAAAGAATAGGCCACATTCAGCTTCACTATGGGTTGGCAGTGGGGATGGGCTGGAGGTGCTGGAAGACATGCTTCTGGCTGGTCATGTGTCAGTAGGCAAGGACGTCACCTCTTGGGCCCTCAGTCCTCATGTGAAATGGGGGAGTTGTTCTTTAAGGAATTTTCCAGCTTTAAAATCCTATGATTCTCAGTGGGCCACAAAAATGCAGCCTCTGAGCAAACAAACCTCAGAGTGGCAGAGTGGAAAAGCTTGCCAAAGGCCATGCAGCAATTGATGGTCAGTTCTAAAAAGAACCCGAGACCGTATCTGTCTTCTGACAGCTAGACTCTGACATCCAATAAGGCTGTGGGCTCTCGGAGGGCGATGACCATGCCTACCCTGGTCACGATTGTATGTCCCGTACGCCTGGCACATAGCCAGCCGTCCAAAGACATTTATTAACTCAGTAAATGAAAGGATGAATAGAAACCAGGGACTTCCTAGGAGAGGATATGGCTTTCTCAGTTCTGTGGCATGGAACCCCACGTGATCAGCAAGCCTGAATTTCATACCGAGGTCGGCAGACGCCCCAGCATCCTGGAAGAGAGACAGACAGAATGACTGTTTGGGAGAATAAAACATTTCTGTCATTAATATTGATGGCAAAATCTGGATTGCTGTTTCACAGACGCACACGCCAAGCGTCATACTTCTGGAGGCGACACAAGGAATACTGGATGATAGCTTTGACTGTGGATATTGATGAGTCAAGCGGCAAATCTCGAACTGTCTAGGGTTGTGCAACAGAGTCCCTTTGATGGGACGCGCAGAGGAAGTAGGTTACGTGAGGACTCTTCATAAAACATGTCACAAGTTTTTGAAATAGCACATTGTGACCCAGTGCATGCTCACCAAATGAAAATTAAAGCTTTATGAGATGAAGCTGGCTTTTACTTTGTGCACCGTACCCTGATATTTTACGCTAATTCCATTTGGTTTTTATTTTATTATTTAAAACTGCTCAGTACAATATACTAAGTTGATTTTGTGACCAACGCATAATCAGCAAACAATACTAAAAGATGTGTTTGAAGTGGGGCAATTTATGGTACGTGTGCACTGGGCAGTTCATCGTTTTCATTTTCATTAAAAAAAAATCGTTTTGTTGAGATATGGTTTCAATGCCACACAACTGACCCATTTATAAAGTTTTTAAAATTTTTGTTTATTTTTGAGAGAGAGAGGGAGAGAGTCAGAGTGCTAGTGGGGGAAGAGGCAGAGAGAGAGGGGGACACAGAATCGGAAGCAGGCTCCAGGCTCTGAGCTGTCAGCGCAGAGCCCGTCACGGGGCTTGAACTCACAAACTGTGAGATCATGACCTGAGCCGAAGTCGGATGCTTAACCAATGGAGCCACCCAGGCACCCCAATTTGCCCATTTAAAGTACACGATTCAGGGGCACCTGAGTAGCTCAGAGGGTTGAGTGTCTCTGACTTTGGCTCAGGTCATGATCTCACAGTTTGTGAGTTGGAGCCCCATTTCAGGCTCTTTGCTGTCAGCACAGAGCCCTTTTTGGATCTTCTGTTGCCCTCTCTCTCTGCTCCTCCCTTGCTTGCGCTCTCTCTCTCTCTTCATAAAATAAATAAATATTAAAAATATTAAAAAATTATATAAAAAAATAAAGTACACAATTCAGGGGTGACTGGGTGGCTTGGTCGGTTAAGTGTCCAACTCTTGGTTTTGGCTCAGGTCATGATCTCATGTTCGTGGGATTGACCCCACATCAGGCTCTTCAGTGACAGTTCAGAGCCTGCTTGGACTTCTCTCTCTCCCTCTCTCTCTGCCCCTCCCCACTCTTTCTCTCTCTCTCAAAAATAAATCTCTCTCTCTCCAAAATAAATGTACAACAAGGTACATCCATGTTGTAGCATGTGTCAGAGCTTCATTCCTTTTTTTCTTCTTCTAAGTTTATTTATTTGTTTTGAGAGAGAAAGTGAGGGGAGGAGGGGCAGGGAGAGAGAGAGAGAGAGGGAGGGAGAGAGAGAGAATCCTAAGCAGGGTCCACACTGGCAGCGTGGAGCCCAGTACGGGGCTTGAACTCACACACTGTGAGATCATGACGTGAGCCAAAATCAAGATTCAGAGGCTTGACCTACTGAGCCACCCAGGCGCCCCTTCATTCCTTTTTAAGTCTGAGTAATATTCCAGGGTATGGGGTATGCCACATTTTGTTTACCCCTTCATGTAGGCATTTCGTCTTTATGTACATAAAGGCTGACTGTTGCTGTTAGAGCCTTCCAGAAACCACTAATTTGAAGGATGGCATAGTGGAAGCCCCAGACACCCTTGCTGGTGAGAATGTTTCCCGGGCCTGTTCACAACCCCACAGTGCATCCTGACACGTCTTCCTGTTTCCTCCCGCGTTCTCACCGTCGTGAGGAGTCACAGATGGAGGGTGCAGGAAAGAGCTGGTTCTGATGGAAATGAGGGTCGCAGAGCACCTGTTCCTTCCTTCAGGTGGCAGCGGCCGCTGGCGGGAAGCACGTGCGGGTGCAGGAGCACTGCATGCGCCGTTTGTCAGGGCCCACGGAGAGCACAGCCCACGGTGCACGGAGCCCCGCGGCAGGAAGGAGCCCCTTGTCCGCCCACCATGATTTCAGGTGCAACCTGACCTGCAGAAGGAGGTTTCTCGCATCTGAGTATTCTCACCTTGAGTTCCTTAAACTCACGCTTTTAAGGTCCTCAGTCTCACCAAAATCACAAAGACAAGCTGCTACGTTGCAGTTGGAGCCTCTTTTGGGGTCTGTGTTGTTTTATCTTTTCAAACATCTCCTTTCGCGCTTTTATTTTATTAAAACATTTTTTTTTAATGTTTATTTATTTTTGAGAGAGAGACAGGGCATGAGCAGGGGAGGAACAGAGAGAGAAGGAGACACAGAATCTGAAACAGGCTCCAGGCTCTGAGCTGTCAACACAGAGCCCGACGCGGGGCTCGAACTCACAAACCATGAGATCATGACCTGAGCCGAAGCCGGACGCTCAACTGACTGAGCCACCCAGGCGCCCCTCCTTTTGTGCTTTTTTTTTTATTTTTATTTTTATTTTTTTAAATTTTTTTTTCAACGTTTTTTATTTATTTTTGGGACAGAGAGAGACAAAGCATGAACGGGGGAGGGGCAGAGAGAGAGGGAGACACAGAATCGGAAACAGGCTCCAGGCTCTGAGCCATCAGCCCAGAGCCTGACACGGGGCTCGAACCCACGGACCGCGAGATCGTGACCTGGCTGAAGTCGGACGCTTAACCGACTGCGCCACCCAGGCGCCCCTCCTTTTGTGCTTTTAAATAAAAACATGAAGTGATATGTGGACAAATCCCCAGGTGGAAGACAGTGGGTGCGCTCTTGCTCCCAAGGACCTTACAACACTTAATAGAGGATTTGATTTAACGTTCACTGAAAAGCCGCCTTTGGCCTGACCTGGTTTCTGGAATTTTCCGGGTTATGGAGGCTGTGCAGGTCTTCATTTTCTTGGCCTTGCCCGTGACATTCCATGCGGACGTGGCTGCGTTTGCCTGCTCTGTGTCTGAAATGTTCCTGGCGTTTTCCTTGTGTGTTTGCTACCCCAACGTTGTTCGTGATGGGTTCAGAGAGAAACCGGGCCACAGAGCAAGGCAGAGAGGAGATAGCGCCCCCCAGAGGGAACTCTTGGGCTTTGCACACAGTCACAGGTAATTGGAGCAGAGCGACAGCGGTGCTGCGCAGGGTCCGGTGATCTCTCTCAGCTTCCCCCGGAGGCACCAGCCTGTGGTTCCAGACAGCGGCCACGTGTGTATGTGCCGCAGACCTGGGAGAGCGGGGAGGGCTAGCTTTCTCAAGCAGCAGGCCCTGGGAATAAGCCACATGGATGGTTCCCGTGAAGGTGGAAGCTAGGAGGGCTTCTCTAATCAGGAGGATTTGTGTTTGGAATATGCTGCTTATCGGAATTTCTTCAACAGGTGCTCGCGATGTGCCAGTGCTCGCGATGCGCCAGGCAGCATTGAGGGCATTCAGGACACATTTTGGCAGGACAAACTAGAGAATGTTTCTCTCTTCATGGTTTTCTTGTTGTGGGGGGAGGCAGAAATCAAATGATCAAATATGTAGGTATCATATGATTCAGGGAGAGACACACAGCTTTTAAAGGAAAATAAAGCAAGTAAGGAATGTAGAGTGAGGTACGACCACAGACACAGAAGTCAGAAGAGTTTTTCAAGGAGGTGATGCTTAGCAGGGATCTGAATGAAGCAAGAGAGTGAGCTGATGAATTTCTAGGGATTTATATTCTGGGCCCATGTGCAAATGTCCTGAGGAAGGTGCTTGCTCGGCTAGAGGAGCAGCTGAAGGTACAGTGTAGCTGGCACGAGGCAAAGAGCAGTGGGGGTGGGCTTGCCAGGCAGCCAGTGACCCCACCATATAGGGCCTCGCAGAAGTAAGACTGGTGCGAGTCCAGTCTGTGCCTCAGTTTCCTTATTTAATGCTATTTGCAATCATAAGATATGCAGTGAATTGTCTGGATGTAAGAGGCACTCAGAAAGCGCCGGTTATCTTTCTCCTCTCCCAGGAGATGGCAAGGAACATTTGTGATGCCCCCATCCCCATAGGACTTGCTTGGTTCACCAGGATTGTCACCCTTTAGTTTCGCCTTCAGTCGGGCATTTAAAAAGTCTAGTTTATCTCCACTTTTGACTATCACTAGACCTCCTGTGTGCTGACTTTGATTGTGGTGGAGAAAGGAATTGGAAGACCTATGCCATGGGAATGCTTTCCTTGGCTTGCCAGCAGGGACTGCATCTATAGTTGGTCATTGTATTTGGTGCCCAGAGGAGGAAGAAGCATATGGTGCTTCATGAAGCCAGAGAAGGGGCCTGGGTGCCCAATGATCTCTTCAGTTCCCGTCTGTGATCGTTAAGACAGTATGGTGAGTGTTCACTTTACTCTTCTGCACCTATTTGTTTTTTCTTTTCTGTTTTGTTTTTATTAAAAATTATTATAATGTTTACTTATTTTTGAGAGAGACAGAGAGACAGAGTGTGAGCGGGGGAGGGGCAGAGAGAGAGGGAGACACAGAATCTGAAATGGGATCCAGGCTCTGAGCTGTCAGCACAGAGCCCGACACGGGGCTTGAATTCACGGACCGTGAGAGCATGACCTGAGCCGAAGTCGGATGCTTAGCCGACTGAGCCACCCAGGTGTCCCTAAAAATTTTTATAATGTTTATTTATTTTTGAGAGAGACAGAGAGACAGAGTGTGAGCGGGGGAGGGGCAGAGAGAGAGGGAGACATGGAATCGGAAGCAGCCTCCAGGCTCTGAGCAGCCAGCACAGAGCCTGACGCGGGGACTCGAACCCACGAACCATGAGATCGTGACCTGAGCTGCACTCGGATGTTCAACTGACTGAGCCACGCAGATGTCCCTAGCTTTCCATTGTTGAGCTGAAAAGAAGAGTTCCCTTAGAAGTTAGGCATCCTTCATGCCCCATCCCCTCCCTCCCCCTCTCCCCTCCTCTCCATGGGTCCCCAGCCTCTCCTCCTCAACCAGTTAATCCCCTGTGAGTCACTTGCAGGTGTGGGTGGGGTGGAGCTGCCGGGGGCTGTCTCCAAGTGGCCTTCTGTGAGCAATAGATTGAATTCTGCCTCAAAGGGAATCCCACAGCATGGGTTTCATGGGACTTCATGTTGCCTTTGGCTCATAGATCAGTAGCAGCATCTGTTTATAATAAAATGAAGTGTCTGTGCCCTTACTCTGTTTGCAAAGGGCCACCCTGCCACAGCCATTCAGAATGGACCAGACCATTAGTCTGGCCGTCCACTAGAGAGCTACATGTCAGTTCTCCAAAACGAAACTGCAACAAAACAAAACCCAAAACAACACGACCGCTTCCTAACAATAGCATTTAAATGCCTTTTATTGTGGGAACTTTTAAGTATATACAAAAGTAGAGAGAAAAGTGTAATAAATTACCTTTGCATCCAGCACCCAGTTTCCCAAATTACCAACTTATGGCCGATCTTGTTTCATTTATAGCTCCCTGATTTCCCCCATGCCCTGAAATATTTTGAGGTAAATCTCAGACATCATATCATTTCATCCCCATACGTTGTTTAAAAAGACCATTTAGGATATTGAACCACCTGGTGAATGGTAAGCGGCAGAGAAAAACAACCCAAAACCTAACTAAAAGCAGCCAGTGTGCCTATGACCTTCGAGGGACCTCTGTAAAAAAATGGAGTGGAGAAATGGCCAAACTAAACTCACTGTCTCAACGCTGAGGCGGCTACTAGGGGCGCATCTGGTCCTGAGTCTTCAACTCTTTCACAGCATCAATCAATTAAGAAGTAAATTTTCTGGGATGCCTGGGTGGCTCTGTTGATCGAGCATCTGACTCTTGATTTTGGCTCAGGTCATGGTCTCACGGTTTGTGAGGTAGAGCCCTGTGTTGGGGTCTGTGCTAACAGCATGGAGCCTGCTTGGGATTCTCTCTCTCTCCCTCTGTCTGCCCTTCCCCTGTTCACGCACACACAGGCACGCTCTCTTTCTCTTTCTCAAAATAGGTAAACTAAAAAAAAAAAAAAAATTAAAATTAAAAAAAATCCTTTAGAAAAATTACAGCCACAAAGAAGAACATATTAATGGAGGAATAAGTTAGAGAGAATCTGGGAACCTGGTTGTAGTCTGAGGGGGGGTTGTGACGCTCCCATCAACTTAGGGGGTGTGTTATTGAGCCTTGGGATTGGAGAATCAGTGACTCAGATGTATCAAAGAGGAACTTTTACATTTCTGAGGGAAAATGGCAAAGCTGGTGTAGAAGAAAATGATAATGTCTGATTTGCCTTCTAAAAAGGAACCCAGAGAAGATTTCAGTGGCCTTTTCCTTGTCATCCTGCTGAAGAGTGTGGTTAGGTACCCACTTCCTTCCCTCCCGGAGCACTCCCGTGGCATGGGGACAAGCCACTCGGGCAGTTTTTGAAATGTCACCAGCTCCTGATAGACAATCTAAATAAGGAATGCTAAGTGAGTAACTTGTTGTAGTTGTTGTTCGGAATTTGAAATTCTAGAAAGTTTTATCCGGCATTTCTACACATTTTTTTTTCTTGGAGAGCCTAAACAATTTTTTTATTTTACACATTTTGCTCAAACAATTCTGTTCTTCTCTATTACCACTATCCTAATACATCATGTTCAACTTCTCTTTTCTTTTACTTTCTTCTTCTTCTTCTTCTTCTTCTTCTTCTTCTTCTTCTTTTATTCTAATGATTTTCATTAGTAACCCATGCCACAGGAAAAGATACAATTTTAACATGAAAGCAATTCTTCTTCCACCTAAGTAAACTATTAAAGACAATGGAAAGGAGAACGAATGTGCTTTTCAAGAGCCATTTTCCCCCTCCATTGTATCAGCTCATTGCAGATGGCATGTATACAATTCACTTTTGACTGAATCATAATAAATATGAGACAATATGGTATAAACCACTTTTTACAACACGATGCTTACCAATAAATTCCACTTATAGCCTTAAATCAAATTGGTGCAGATGCGAAAATTATATAAAACTGGTGGTACCTGTTCCTGACCTTGTGCGGGCCTTCCCAGATTTGACTCAATAAACTTTTTCTTCCCTAATGATCTGGCAGTTATTCCTATCAAGAGGATACAATGGGGGCGCTGCATGGTGGGGGGAGTGAAGCAGTGATTCAGAGACCACCAGGGCCCTTAAGAAGATTAATTTGTATGAGGAACCTGAAAAGTTGGAAAAATCTCAGTGCATTTCTGAATACACATATTCATTTTGAGCTGATTTCTGTTCCTCTTGTGCCCTGTAAAATTTCAAGGAATGTAGTTGAGGTCTGGAGATTTCCACAAAGAGATTAAGAGAGGCTATAAACTGAAGAAATAGTGGTTTTGTATAACTGTTGGGCATGAAATATTTTCAGTGCCGAGATGATTTTCAGTATAGAAATCAGTACACTGATTTTCGGTATAGAAACTGAGCAAACACCTTATAAACATTTAGGGAACATTTCTATTAGTGCTCTTAATAATAGGGCATATGAGTTTAAAAAGGGCCTGCATCGGTTATCTTTACTTGGAACAACATATGAGTCTAGTGTTGTATTATTTCATTAACTAGTCAGTGAAGTGGCTAAATTTTCTGTAGACATTTATGTCTGATTTTGTGTTTTGTTTAGAAGCCAACCCCTTTGGGAACCTTAATGAACACTTTTATTTAATACTCGCTGGATTTCATGATAATAACCAAATACTTATCATCTTTCTACTTTTAAAAGAAGTGGGGCCCCTTGGCCCAGTGAAATCCCGAAATGTTCTCTCACAACGCGTCCGTCAGTCCACTTTAGAGCAGGGCTAGACAGACTATTTCCTGGCTCCTTCTTGCAGTCCAGATGATGCACTGATCCTGTAACTGCTTGGAGAAGGGGAAACCTTATCCATTTCTTTGAGAGTGGTAAGGTTAGGGGATTTCATGGAGTCTTACCCAAAATTTTAGCTATTTCTAGCTCAGAGGGGCGCTGGGGGGGAACGAGAGCAGGGCATGATGGGAGCAGGTGCAGTTAGGTAGACCTGAGGTGCAGCCTCACTTGAGCTACTTGCGGACTCAAGCAAGGGACTTACCCTTTTTCAACCTCTGTTCTCCCTTGTAAATTAAGGATAATGTTATTTATTTCCAGAGTAGATGTTAAGATTAAATGACTTTGCAAAGTGGCATGTAAAATAGAAACAGTTATTTTATTATCGTCATGTAATTATGGAGTGGTCCTGCATCCCTAAGGGGTAAGTAAGGGCAGAATTTTGAATGACAGGGAGTTTTTTTTTTTAAATATAATTTATTGTCAAGTTAGCTAACATACATTGTATACAGTGTGCTCTTGGTTTTGGGGGTAGATTCCTGTGATTCGTCAATTACATATAACGCCCAGTGCTCATCCCAACAGGTGCCCTACTCAATGCCCATCACCCATTTTCCCCTATCCCCCAGTCCCCCACCCCCACCCCAGCCCTCAGTTTGTTGTCTGTATTTAAGAGTCTCTTCTGGTTTGCCTCCCTCCCTCTCTGTTTGTAACCATTTTTCCCCTTCCCCTCCCCCATGTCTTCTGTTAAGTTTCTCAAGTTCCACATATGAGTGAAAACATAGGATATCTGTCTTTCTCTGACTGACTTATTTCACCTAGCATAATACCCTCCAGTTCCATCCACACTGCTGCAAATGGCAGGATTTCATTCTTTCTCACTGCCAGGTAGTATTCCATGGTATATATAAACCACATCTTCTTTATCCCTTCGTCAGTTGATGGACATTTAGGCTGTTTCCATAATTTGGCTATTGTTGAAAGTACTGCTATAAACATTGGGGTACAAGTGCCCCTATGCATCAGCACTCCTGTATCCCTGGGGTAAATTCCTAGTAGTGCTATTGCTGGGTCGTAGGGTAGGTCTATTTTTAATTTTTTGAGGAAACTTCACACTGTTTTCCAGAGGGGCTGCACCAGTTTGCATTCCCACCAACAGTGCAAGAGGGTTCCCGTTTCTCCACGTCTTTGTCAACATCTGATTTTTCCTGAGTTTTTAATGTTAGCCATTCTGACAGGTGTAAGGTAGAATCTCAATGTGGTTTTGATTTGTATTTCCCTGATGAGGAGTGACGTTGAGCATCATTTCATGTGTCTGTTGGCTGTCTGGATGTCGTCTTTAGAGAAGTGTCTATTCATGTCTTCTGCCCATTTTTTCACTTGGATTATTTGTTTTTCGGGTGTCGAGTTTGGTAAATTCTTTATAGATTTTAGATACTAATCCTTTATCCGATATGTCATTTGCAAATGTCTTTTCCCATTCTGTCGGTTGCCTTTTAGTTTTGTTGATTGATTCATTTGCTGTGCAGAAACTTTTTATCTTGATGAGGTCCCAATAGTTCATTTTTGCTTTTATTTCCCTTGTCTTCAGAGACATGTCGAGTAAGAAGCCTCTGTGGCTGAGGTCAGAGAGATTGTTGCCTGTTTTCTCCTCTAGGGTTCTGATGGTTTCTTGTCTCACATTTAGGTCTTTCAACCATTTTGAGTCTATTTTTGTGTATGGTGTAAGAAAGTGGCCCATTTTCATTCTTTTGCATGTTGCTGTGCAGTTCTCCCAGCACCATTTGCTAAAGAGACTGTCTTTTTCTATTGGATACACTTTCCTGCTTTGTCAAAGATTAGTTGGCCATACATTTGTGGGTCCAATTCTGGCATCTCTATTCTATTCCATTGGCCTATGCATTTGTTTTTGTGCCAATACCATACTGTGAATGACAGGGCATTTGATGGATTCAAAGCCTTTTGGTTTCCACCCTTGCCCCCTTCACAAGGTGATCTTAATTCCAAAGATATTAAATAAGTGGTATCTCTATGCTAAGGAGCAATTTTATTTTTTAAGCAACAGTAACTTAATCTATTATAAACTATAATAGATTATAATGAGATGTGGAGGATGTCTGTGGGGACAGATTTACTTCTCAGATAAAAAATACAAAATACATTGGGGATAAAGCCTTCTGATTATCCTCTTCTTTGTTAATTGCAATAGTTCTGTGAAAATATGATGCTAGAGCTCAAGCAGCCATCTTGCAACCATGAGGCAATTATCAAGAAAAGCCAAAATGCTTAAGATGGTGGAGCTGAAGGAAGGAATAAGTATGAATTTTCAATAGTAAAGTTGAGCTGCTAAAAGTGTTGAATTCACTTGCTTCCAGATTCCACACAGTTCAAAGCCCCCATTAGACAGGTTTCAGTTTGTACATGAACCCATTGGCTACTCTAGGCAATATTCAAAATGCAGCATGGGATCTGTGGCAGGGGGAAGATGGATGAAGCCTTTTCAGAGTTAGGGAAGATGCATCAGGTGAGGAAGAAAGGTCAGATGAACATTTCAGTTATAAGGAACAGAAGGTGCAGTGACCCAGAGGCATAGTATTGTGTGGAGTGTTTTAGAGGCTAAGAGTAGTCCAGCTTAGTTAAACGCAGTGGTTGTCTGCTGGACTACCCCTCGGAGAGAATTTGGAAATGTCCCAATGCCCAGCAGGTGATTCTAGCATTTGGTGGATGGGATGCTAACTGCCTTGCAGTTTGAGGGTTGTGAAATGAGCACAAATATCAAACAGGAAGTCCATATGGCAACAAGATCTGGGTTGTCTACCTTGTTGATATAACATCTCCTCTAGGGACAAGAAGTCTTCCTTTCTTCAAATGCTGAGAAAGAGAAAGAGTGATTTCATTTCTTAGGGACGAGAGACTGTAACCATGCTTAAAGAGTGAGGGGACCCTCCTGACAGCCACTCTTGAATATCATCAGAATTGTCTTCTTAAACACTTCAGTCTCTCATTCTGAAATTTGTCATTCGTATTGTTACCAACAACCCAGGAGCAAGGAATAAATGATCCCCACGAATGAAAGGTTGTTCTTATATTTAGAACAGATCCACTCTCAAAACTCTGTAGCTACATAGCTCATTCCTTTAGAATTTTAAGGACTAAAGTGTGGGCATATTTACAAATGTAAAATAGGTCGAAATATTTGTTTATGTTTCTTGAATACAAAATAATATGTGCACATGGTAAAACCATGCAGTCTATAAAGTCAAAGTTTCCTACAATTCCCTTCCTCCCAGATAAACCCTATTAACAGGTTGATGCATTAGAATGTTTCTATTGATAAAGCAGCACGTTTACTTTCATGTGAATGGATAAGACCTAGTTTTACATTTTGGGGCAATGCACTATGTAACAGAAGCCATCTCTTACAAGCACGGTGGGGATTTTTCCACGAGGAGGCCAAGAAGAGGAGGACTTTTGTTTCTTCTGTTTCTTCTAGGTTTGAGGGGCAGAGTGAATGTTCTGCCAGTGTGCACCAGTCCAGCTGCAATCTGATCAGATTTGGCAAGTGTCTGTTCTAATTGGTTGGGGCCTGTGCCCAATAGTTAAATATTTTAAATATGCCCCTCTGCTATGGACTGAATTGTGCCTCCCCCCTTCCCATTCATATATTGAGGTCCTGAGCCCCTAGTGTGGCTGTATTTAGAGAGAGGGTCTTTATAGAAATAATTCAGGTTAAATGAAGTCATGAGAGTGGAATCCCTATCTGGTAAAATTAGTGTCCTTACAAGAAGAGAAACCAGAGATTCCTCTGTCTTTCTCTCTCTCTCTCTCCATCCTGTGAAGATACAGCTAGAAGGTGGTTGCCTGTAACCCACCAAAAGAGCTTTCACCAAACACTGACCCCTGGCACCTTGATCTTACACTTCCAGCCTCCAGAGCGGTGAGAAACAAATTTTTTTGTTATTTAAGCCACCTGATCCGTGGTATTTTGTGATGGCAACCTTAGCAGACTAAAAGATCCTTCTAACAATATTGATTCACCCTGAAAATTCCAGCAGTGCATTTAGTTATCTTTAGAGTATGATAGCTTGAAAGAAGATTGTGTGTGTGTGTGTGTGTGTGTGTGTGTGTGTGTGGTGTTTTTTTTTTTTTTGATGGCCATTTGCAATTTATCTGTCCATATGCGATTACATAAAAACAAACTCCACATTCAAATTGCAATAGCATCAACTTTCCAAGTTCAGTGTATCCAGGGAACCACCTCTGCCTTCCTTGGACACCACTGGGTGGAAGAAAGTCCCACTCAGGAAAACTTTCTCACATAATTACCAGCCAGGGGATAACCCAAGTCCACGGTCCACAGACGTCTTTCCTTTTCCCTCATTCTCAAAATCCTGAAGCTTGGATGAGGAAAAAAAGAAAACCTTTCCCATGGAAATATTGTATCTCACACTCTCTATTCTCCTGATTTACACCAGGTCATCATTTTGGACAAGTGTATTTTGGAGTGGGCCTTGGGAACAGAAGGGGAGAGACAGAAAACAATTTGTTTCAAGCCATACTTGTTGCAGGGATTTGCATTTGTCCTTAATTTTAAAATTAGAAGGATTATTAAAAGTATTTGGTTCTAGTTGTCTATGAAGGATGTTTTTCTTCTTTTCTTTTTTTTTTTTTGTTTTTTAAGTTTATTTTTGAGAGACAGAGAGAGAGACAGATCATGAGTGGGGAAGGGACAGAGAGAGAGGGAGACACAGAATCTGAAGCAGGCTCCAGGCCCTGCACTGTCAGCACAGAGCCCGACACAGGGCTCGAACTCCTGAACCGTGAGATCGTGACCTGAGCCGAAGTCGGCAGCTTAACTGACTGAGCCACCCAGGCGCCCCAGGATGTTTCTCTTCTTATGTTTAGAAATAGGTGAATGTGTTTTCTGATATGCATTGACATAATAGGACACACATAAGCTAGGTGATATTGGGACTTCCAGTTCAGTTTGTTTTCAACTCAAATTTATTTGGAATCTCATTGCTTGATAAAACATTCTCAGGAAAAAGAAAATTACTTAACTTTCTTGGGAAAAGCTGGGCCTTCTCATGTTTACCTGAAGATAACTTTATTTTACAACTTATTAGATGTCTTTCCTGAGATGGTTCGTCAATATTTCTTACAAAAATAATTTATTGTTTTTTTTTAAATTTCCTTCATTTCAAATAGCCTGAGAGATTTCTTATGTAGATACGAGATTTCTTTGGTTAGATTGAAATTTATTTTAGTACGTGATACGAAGCTTCCTTTTATTTATTACTGGAAAAATCTAAAGGGTAGCTCATTATATCAACACACCCTGAAGGGTAGGACACACTCAAGCCTTCCTCAGTTGTTTAACAGAAGCTCCTAATTTTCTCCTTGTCAGTGTTCATACCCGTTAGGATTTGTCTAGAATGTTCTTAAAGGTGCCTGTGCATCTTGCTCCCCAAAATGACCACACCCATGTCTAGAATGGAGGGACCTCTTCCTTGCCATGCAGGACAGTCAATTTTGGAATTTACTGGTGTGAGAAGAATGGAGAGGCTGGGTTGTTCAGGTCCGTCCCCTGAGCCATGGGGCAAGTTAAGGTAGAAGCCGAATTGTAGTTCATGGTCATGGGGCCTTCACCGTGATGGCCGGTTGTCCATATGCCCCTTCACACCGCAAAGGCAGGAATGTCATCAATGGGAAGAACCCCCATTTCCCTGTGATCAAATGACATACAGTTCTCATGTCCCATTCTGAGAGAATATATTTTATGTATTCTTTTTCCTAGTGCAAAAATAACACTTGAAAACGTCTATCATTTATAGGCCTTTTATCCTCTTGGAGAAAACAAAGCCACGGAATCTCAGTGCTGTGAACCTGTGGCTTCAGACCATGGTGGGTTCTTTGGGAAAGTGCCAAAAAGCTGGTTTCTGGAGGAGAAACATCAGCATTTTCCTTGTGGGACTTTAATTGGAAAGAGAATGGTGGTTCAGCCTAGACAAGAGATCAAAATGAAACGAGCTGTGTTTTCATCCTCGTCCCTTAATGGACCATAATCCTGGTTGTAAAAACCCACCACTTAAACTTTGGCAGTCTTGTGTTCCCAGGAAGCTTTATTACTCAGTATTAGCTCGACTCAAGACGTAGCTTCTCCACGCCAGGTTTGAGCCAAGGCCACTGGGGAAGAGAATGTGTTTGTGGGCAAGTCAGGGCTCCCCCGCGGCCCTGCAGTGAGCTACACAGTGGTCCTCTGCGGCCCAATGGCATTTTTCTGGGTGGAGAAAATATGTTTTAGCCCATTCCATACAAACCATAGCTTGGGCCAAGGACACAAAGGGAGGCTTAGAGAATTCTGAACCTCAGGTTTTCCTGAGAGTGGCAAGCCAATACATAACCGTAAACCACTTTAAGAACATTTCCCCCCATCAAGTGAATCCAGCATGCTCTGGATAATCTCATGCAAAAGGGTCAGGACCTGCAGGCTACCTGGGGACGGTGTTCCTAACCAGTTCTTGCTCATTTATGCCTAGTGCTCGGTCTGTTTACCTTTGTGCCAATCAGTCAACTCTGGGTGCTCTTGACCTTGGTGCTTGGCCCTGGCTGTTTCCTGGTCAGACTGATCTGTTCCATTCATCCTTCTCCTGTGTAGGCAGTTACATGCTGAGGAAGCATCCAAGGTTCTTGCCGTATCGTTCGGCTTCCCTGGATAGTCGTAAGAAATGGAATTCACTCCAGCAGAAACCCATCCCTGATTGCCGTAGGTAGATTTAATGTCAAAAGTGGACCCACTCCAGGGTCTGCCTAGGCTGAGGATGAGCTATACTTCTATAATTCCAGCAAAAGATAATCCATGTCTAAATTAGACTTTTTTCTTCTCTGATCAATCTTGTGGCTTAAAAGAATGTAATGGAGATGAAGTGTTTTCACTTAAGATGACTAAGTCTTATTTTTCCAAATATATTATTAAACCACTTAGATTTCTATTGCCCACCCTTCTCGCCGTAGTGCACTTTGCGGATCCCCCAGAGGAACGTTGCTTTGCTACAATGCGCCCACTCAACAGCAGTGGAGAGGGGGGGAAGCCAGCACAGCCCTGCCTGGCTAGCTTTCAGAGGATGAAATGAAAATCATTTCTGTGTCTGAAACGAGAGGGGGGATATTGTGTAGGCAGGAGGCAATTATCCAGGTTGGACTTGGGCCAGGCCAGTAAGGATCAGTTGCTCCTCTTGCAAAAATTACCATCTGGTCTTTAATGACCCAGAGTGGTCAGGCTGGCATTAATTTACACCTCATCTCAGGAAGGCACCTCTGAGAATGAGAATGCCTGGTAATGTAATACTGCTTCTCGGCTCCAAGGGAAGGGGGCTAGTGTTAAGTGGAGATGGGAACTGTTTGTTCGAAAGAGTGTATTCCAGAATGAGGGCAAGGGTTCACAAAAAGGCGACCCTTTGAACAGAAGGCAGTAAGAGCCAACACAGAAGGGATGAGCCCAGACACTAGTAACCCATCCTAAGATGTGCTAGGTCCATTTGTACCATTCACGTGTTCATTTGGCAAAGGTTCGTGGGAAGGTCACCAAGCATCGAAGACTGAGCACCGTGCTGGCAAGCACAATGGCACCATGGCTTACAGTGATGAACAGACGGCGGTCTCTGCACACAGGCCAGTGGGGATGTAGATATAAATACATATTTTTGTAGAGGTCTGTTCAAGGTGCTATCACAGTACCAGAGAGCAAGAAAGGACTTTTCTTGGGGGCAGGGGTGTAGAGTGTATCAAAGTAAGGAATTTTCAAAATCCATTGAAGGTGACCTAAATGTCGAAAGATGTGCTTTGATGTGGTCTTTTTTAAAGTTATAATAATAAAAAAATAAAGTTATAATAATAGTTTACATTCATTTGAGCCTTACATATATCAATTGCTGTTCTAAGCCCTGTATATGTATTATTAAAAAAAAATTTTTTTAATGTTTATATATTACTGAGAGACAGAGAGACACCGAGTGTGAGCAGGGGAGGGGCAGAGAGAGAGGGAGACACAGAATCCGAAGCAGGCTCCAGGCTCCCAGCTGTCAGCACAGAGCCCGATGCGGGGCTTGAACTCACAAACTGTGAGACCATGACCTGAGCCAAAGTCGGTCGCCCAACCGACTGAGCCACCCAGGCGCTCCTATATGTATTATTAATAAGCTAGATTAATCCTCCTAACAGCCCTGTGAAAGAGAGGCTATAATTATTTCTACTTTGCAGTTGAGGGAAATAAAGCACAGAGAGATGATGAGGCAGCTTGGCCAGGGATACCCAGGGACTAAGTGGCAGAGTCTTGATTTGAATTTGGAACAAGACAGAAAATTACATAAAAGAATATGATCAAGAAATCAGCATAAACCAAAAGATTACCTTATAAAACAATGACGTTTGGTTATTAACAATGACATGTATTTTGCTAACATGAAATATATTCCTAAAGAGACCAAACCACCCTGCAATTCTTTCCTTTTGACCAACAGAATATGTCCTAACATGTTACAAAGAGAAAATGAAACACAGTTAACTATAGCTTTGAAGAAATCCTGTTTCAATAGCTGTTGAAAATCATTCTGCTCAACACAAGTATCTGTAAACTCTACAAACAGTTGAAAGAAACCAGTTTCACTAAGTTAGTGAAGTTGGAAAATGTATCAAATGGGGCGTTTAGATAAATGGATTATTTGGTAATTGATTTTTAGCAAATTAGTTTCTGACGAACTGATTCTCTGTTACTGACTTATAGCCAATGCTCACTCCTGAGAGAACTTAAGGTAACGACCAACAAATGCCTCCTCTTGTACCTGTAGTCTGCAGGCTACGAGAGTCATCAAAGAGGTCTGCCAATGTGACATGATAAAGAAGGAAGGTGGGTTCTGGACAAGAGAATTCAGTGGCTGCAACCCTTGAGGACTTGAGCAGATTCAGAACTCAAACCCAGTCGAACTTCATATTCCATGTCTTTTCTATGATGCTGTGTTGCCTCACAAGAACAGCGTCATATGAGCGTCAAGATTCCAGTGAAACCTTTGCAGACCAAGCTCTGAAATCTTGTTAGGGCTCCTTCCTGGGATAGCTTTGGGGGACTGTCCTTGTGGTGTCTTATCTCTTACAGATTTCATGCAAAGAGGCTGGAGGCGAATGTGAAGGAAATGAAAAACAAAATAAAACAAAGCAGCTAACACACCCACAGTCCTGAGATAATAGATAATGTTAAAAAACACGGTACCGGGGCGCCTGGGTGTCTCAGTTGGTTAAGAGTCCGACTTTGGCTTAAGTCATGATCTCACAGTTTGGGAGTTCAAGCCCCGCGTTTGGCTCTGTGCTGACAGCTCAGAGCCTGGATCCTGCTTCGGATTCTGTGTCTTCCCCTCTCTATGTACCTCCCCTGTTTGCACTCTGTCTCTCTCTCTCAAAAATAAATAAACATTAAAAATTAACAACAAAAAAACCCACACGATACCAACTGTCCTGATATCCTGCTTGAGGAGGCCAGAAATGGGCTATGAGATCTCCTCCAGTCCTGTCCAGTCTTGTGAGTCTGACAGCTGCTGGAGTTTGTGGGATGCTTATCGTTGGTTGGACCAATGGCCTGGTCATACTGCCTGTAAATATGGAGTGTGGCCTCCCTGAAATGTTGCCGTAAGATCTTTCCATCTTAGCATTTTGGTACCCATCCTCTTTAGTGTTTCCCAAAGAAATTCTTTGGAATATGATCTGCCAGTTTTCAGCACATCATTCCAGCGATCCCAAGCTGTGCCCAACATTGCTTCACCACATCAAATAGGTGTTGACGCCACGTTGGCACAAGTTTGGCATTGCTCTGCACAGACCGCACGTGTCTGGTTTGTAAACATAACAACGCTGAGCTTTCATTCGGGTATGAGGCAAGTCCCAGCACTTGTTTTTCTGCCAGAGTGCCCCGATGGTAATAAATCTGAGACACTAGCATCACCCTGGTTAGCATCTCTTGAAGACAAGCCCTCCTTCCAAGAATGTTGCAATGTGTGGGCCTTTCTCTTGGGTATTTCTGCATTTTCTATCTATTACGTGTGCCCTGTTATGGATCTCTCTTTTTTTCCCCCATGAAGCTTTTAATAAAGTACGACATTCTTAAAACAAAAGGTATTTTCTTCAGAATCCTCTTTGGTGGCCATCTAACGATTTTTTTAAAAGGCTGTTAATACTGGAGGCATTCTTTAAACAGGGCTACCCT
Source organism: Lynx rufus (assembly GCF_022079265.1). NCBI lineage: Eukaryota > Metazoa > Chordata > Mammalia > Carnivora > Felidae > Lynx > Lynx rufus. The sequence continues at coordinate 118,400,405 of NW_025814856.1, read as the reverse complement.
TCTCCAGGGGCTCTGGAGGATTTGTATTTCAAATGGCAGTACTGTGAAGGAGGAAGCTTTTATGGCTGGAAGAGCTATTCTGCTTTATAGTTGTGAAAATTTGTTTTTGAAACAGGTCTTTATGGATTTACAATACTGCATCAGCCTGGCGACCAGAACCTTATGCAGTTTTGTGAGATTTTGCTCACTTCCCTTCTCCCAGTATCGCCTGCATCAAGGGTCACAAATAGCTCCGGGGGAGGGGTCCCCATTTCTGCTGATGTGGCGAAGTATGGTACAAATTAAACTGCCCCGGTGGTATACGGAGGACTGCCAACATTTTCTTTTTTTGGTGCTTTTATCTTCAAAAGGGCAGAATTGGCCCTTAACATGTGTATTTTATTTACATCTCGTACATACGTGGACAAGAAAAGTTAACCAGAAACAAGCCACCTTGGGGTGCCTGGCTGGCTCAGTAGGTGGAGCGTGCAACTCTTGACCTGGGGACTGTGAGTTTGAGCCACACGTTGGGTATAGAGATTACTTAAAAAAAAAAAAATCCTGGAGTATCTGGGTGGCTCAGTCAGTGAAGCGTCCGACTCTTGATTTTGGTTCAAGTCGTGATCTCACGGTTTGTGGGATTGAGCCCCACATCAGGCCCTGTGCTGATAGCATGGAGCCTGCTTGGGATTCTCTCTCTCTCTCTCTCTCTCTCTCTCTCTCTCAACCCCCTTTCTAATCCCCCCCCAGAATAAATAAATAAACTTAAACAAATAAAATCTTTAAAAAAAAAGAAGTGTAGGCATTAGTCTTTTAGTTAAAACAGGTTTATAATAGGGACACCTGGCTGGCTCAGTTGGAAGAGCACGTGACTCTTGATCTCCGGTTTGTAAGTTCAAGTCCCACGTTGGGTGTGGAGATGACTTAAAAATAACATCTTTAAAAAAATAGAATGAAGCCATCTAACATTTCTTACCACAAATTTGGTAATATACACAATAGAAATGTTGTAGTTCATAGTCTTATTTTGCTTTGCAAGCTATGTTGATGTACAAAAAGTTCTCTCTTTTCAAGCTAACACTGTATTTTCATTTGCCCATGCCATGTTGGCCTACTATGAACATACTTATAAAATAAAATGTTTTTATGGCACAAAAACAGACACATAGACCAATGGAATAAAATAGAACCCCAGAACTAGACCCACAAATGTATAGACAACTAATCTTTGACAAAGCAGGAAAGAATATCCAATGGAAAAAAGACAGTCTCTTTAACAAATGGTGCTGGGAGAACTGGACAGCAACATGCAGAAGATTGAAACTAGACCACTTTCTCACACCATTCACAAAAATAAACTCAAAATGGATAAAGGACCTGAATGTGAGACAGGAAACCATCAAAGCTCTAGAGAAGAAAGCAGGAAAAGACCTCTCTGACCTCAGCCGTAGCAATCTCTTACTCGACACATCCCCAAAGGCAAGGGAATTAAAAGCAAAAGTGAATTACTGGGACCTTATGAAGATAAAAAGCTTCTGCACAGCAAAGGAAACAACCAACAAAACTAAAAGGCAACCAACGGAATGGGAAAAGATATTTGCAAATGACATATCAGACAAAGGGCTAGTATCCAAAATCTATAAAGAGCTCACCAAACTCCACACCCGAAAAACAAATAACCCAGTGAAGAAATGGGCAGAAAACATGAATAGACACTTCTCTAAAGAAGACATCTGGATGGCCAACAGGCACATGAAAAGATGCTCAACGTCACTCCTTATCAGGGAAATACAAATCAAAACCACACCCAGATATCACCTCATGCCAGTCAGAGTGGCTAAAATGAACAAATCAGGAGACTGTAGATGCTGGTGAGGATGTGGAGAAATGGGAACCCCTCTTGCACTGTTGGTGAGAATGCAAATTGGTGTAGCCACTCTGCAAAACAGTGTGGAGGTTCCTCAAAAAATTAAAAATAGACCTACCCTATGACCCAGCAATAGCACTGCTAGGAATTTATCCAAGGGATACAGGAAGGAGTACTGATGCATAGGGGCACTTGTACCCCAATGTTTATAGCAGCACTCTCAACAATAGCCAAATTATGGAAAGAGCCTAAATGTCCATCAACTGATGAATGGATAAAGAAATTGTGGTTTATATACACAATGGAGTACTACGTGGCAATGAGAAAGAATGAAATATGGCCCTTTGTAGCAACATGGATGGAACTGGAGAGTGTTACGCTAAGTGAAATAAGCCATACAGAGAAGGACAGATACCATATGGTTTCTCTCTTATGTGGATCCTGAGAAACTTAACAGGAACCCATGGGGGAGGGGAAGGAAAAAAAAAGAGGTTAGAGTGGAAGAGAGCCAAAGCATGGGAGACTCTTAAAAACTGAGAACAAGCTGAGGGTTGATGGGGGGGGGGTGGGAGGGAGGAGAGGGTGAGTGATGGGTATTGAGGAGGGCACCTTTTGGGATGAGCACTGGGTGTTGTATGGAAACAAATTTGACAATAAACTTCATATAAAAAAAATGAAATGTTTTTATAGTGCTCCAAATAGAACCATCAGGAAAAAAATTGCAACCGTTAAAAATTATCTTTGGACTTCAGTTCCGAGATGGTAATTAAATTGATATTACCAACTTGGTTTTCACCACAGAAACATTTGTTTTAGTTGTTTGGTCTGACATTTATTATTTGAAAATAGAAAATAGAAATGGTTTGTGTATGGGGCATGACATCTTTTGGAAAGAGATCTTTCTGTTGGTGATGCGGAAAATGGTCATAAGTTGGTTTGCCTTGCAAATGAATAAGTGAATGGGTACAAAAGTGTTTAGGGCACCTGGGTGGTTCAGTCAGTTCAGCGTCCGACTCTCGATTTCTGCTCAGGTCATAATCTGTTGGTGAGTTCGAGCCCTGCATCCGGCTCTGCGATGACAGTGTGGAGCCTGCTTGGGATTGTCTCTCTTTCCCTCTCTCTCTGCCCCTACTCTGCTTTCACTCTCTCTCAAAATAAATAAATAAAATTAAAGACATGTTAATGTGCTTCTGAAGTAATAGTTGAACTTGAGGAAACATATGGAGGGTTTGGGAAGATAGGGAGGTAGCCCCCTACAGAGCAAGAGGTTTCTCAGGGCAAACAGTATGGAAATGATTTCATCTCAGGAATTCCTACAAGGATAGAGATGTAACCGAGAAAGAAATGGTTGTGTGGATGGCAGGGTGAAAGGAAATAGTCTGGGTATAGATAAATGTTTTTAAAATATTTATGTATTGAGCCTGGGTGGCTCAGTCAGTTAAGCGTCCGACTTCGGCTCAGGTCATGATCTTGCGGTTAGTGGGTTCGTGCTCCGCATCAGACTCCGGGCTGACAGCTCAGAGCCTGGAGCCTGCTTCGGATTCTCTGTCTCCCTCTCTCTCTACCCTTCCCCCACTTGTGCTCTTTCCCTCTCAAACATATAAATAAATATTTAAAAAAACATTTATGTATTAAATTGTTGAAATTATTAATAAATGGTTGGGTTTGTTAATAAGCCAAGAGTGAGTAACGCTCTTGTGCACAGTAATAGGTAAGATGTAAGGTTTGTTTGTAAAAGTCAGCTGTGTGTAAGCCATGGCCTTCCTCTAAAAAGTTTGTTCTAGAAAATGAAGAGGAGGAGTTCCTTCCACTTATTATTGAGAAGGGGTGTTGGAGAAAAGAGCACAGCATTTGTCATGTGCTTTGAGCTTCAAGTGCTATAGTCCTGCTGCAAGGTGGAGAGAGGCTCTCTGGGGACGTCATTTCCGAAGAGAATCTTCTCCCGCAATCACATGCCACCTCTAACCACAGTAGCATGTTCTTAGCTTTTAAAATTTCTTGAAAGAGTGCTCATTTTTCACAGCAGAAAGCATTTTTGCTGCATTTGAAAATAGGTTTTATGAATTAATGAGTCCTGTTCTGTATTTCCCCGTTGACCTGGATATGTTCTTTACACAGCACACTCCTCTTTTAAGTTAGAAGAGGGAGTAATAAACTTTTTTTAAGGAGAAAATCAGAACTTTCATTTCCATTTTCTAGTGGCAGATCTTTTAAAAAATTATGTAAATTTTCAGACCAAAAACAAAAGGAGAGAACAGATGATCTCAAACGCCCACATATCCATACCCTAGCTTTAACGGTTACTAACATTTTGCCAATTTTGTGCGAAGTCATTATAAAGTACAAGTGTCTGGGGACATTTTTTTGCGATTAGACGCGTTCCTGTAAAGGGGCATATAAATTGGGGAAACTCCTCTTAAAAATCATTGAGGGAAACCCATTTGTTGGCGTGAATAATCACCCCCTTATTTTCCTGTTTTGTAAACAGAGTGAATATCTTCTATCCTCCCTCTCTCCCTTCCCGCTTTCCTTTTTGATTCAATAGGGACTACTTTTTGCAGTATGTTGGACCAGAAGGTTGTTCTCCACAGGATTGTTCTCATCTGCTAACTTTAATGAGAAAGTGAAGAGTGTTACAGAGAGGTTTGTGTTGTTGTTGTCCTTGTTGGTGTGATTTGGTAACTATGTGTTTGGTTCCTGTTTATGGGTCAATCTTGTCTGAGGAAATCTCGGAGCCACTTGCTTCCAGAATTAGTAGTGATCAAGCCTGGATCGCACAGTTGCCCACTTTGCACAAGGCATGATATAATTCAGGATTTAACCCCCTGGGAATTCAGGGCAAAGTTGTCCATTTTGGAGAGTGAATGCCTCTGGTACTTACCAGTGTCTTGGGGGGAGACAGACTGTTTCACTGAAGTCTGGGTGTGCCCTCTCCTTTGGGTAGAGATAGGTAGCTAAGAATGCTCTGTGTTAGACTCCGCCGGGGACCTTCCCAGCATCCACCATCCCCTCCACCTTACTGAGAGAAATCTGATCCTATTTGGGGCGGCAATGCACCCACCCTGCCCAGTGAGATAGTAGTGAAAATCTGCCAGGGACTTGGGGGAAAGATTTTGCTTTTCTGATGTAGGCTGGCATCACTTTCTTCCTTTATGCTTTCTTTCTGTCTGGACCAGGAGACTTTCTGTTTTCAACAGGTGTTCAAGACCACCATCTTGGGACCATGGTAAGAAGCCCGAGGATGAGGTGAATGAGACGGACACCTGGCTCACGTTGAGGAATTGCTACACTTGCCTGGACCGGCCACTTCAGGGCTGCTTGTTATGTTTGGGAAATAAACCCCATTTGATTAAGTTGGTAGAGTCAAGTTTCTGTTGCATGCAGAGAAAGGCAATTTCAACCAGATGCATGCATAGTGTATAGGAAATATTACCACAACCTCTGGTAGCATCTCTTGAGTTAGAGAGAAACTTTTTCAGAGAACCGTGAGACCAGGGCTCACCCTTCCAGGTAGTGAACGTTCTTCTTGAAAACAGCCCGTATTTTCTATGGAGGACGTGCTGCAAATGTTCCTGAAAAAAAGAGAAAAAAATATTAAAAAAAATTTATTTAAGTAATTATTTATTTTTTTAAAAGAAAAAACAAAAATTTTTATCCCCAGTCTGTGCTGACAAAGTGAAGCAGAGAACTGCGGAAATTGCCTGGAGAGTCCTGACTTCTCGAGTTCATCACAGGAACCAGTCACGTGATCGAGTCACAGATGATTTTTAGGCATTTTGTGGGATCATTCTTCCCTCGGTGGGTGTAGATCTGCTCTTAATGTCTCCAAGTATTACATAAATACTCTAAGAAAGTTAGAATTGTGTCGTTCTCTATTTTTAAATGCTTTCGTGGGTTAGCTGAGAAGGTGCCACATGGGGGTGGCTGATTCTGAGGTGAAGAAGCAGGGCCTGGGGTGGTATCACGGTGGCTTCAAATACTCAGAGCAGTATGTATAGGAGGGGCATTCAAGAGTGGTCTTTTGGAGAAGTGACAGATTACCTAACACAATAATCCATGCGATTGGACAAATTGGTTTGAAAAGGAAGACAGCTGGCTTTGTTCCAACACCAATAATACTATTAACAGCAGCGGCGGAATGATGCCAGGAGGGCGGGGGGAGGGGATGCTGCTTGGCAGACCTGGATCTGGGCCAGCTGAGGGGAACATGCTCAAAGAACTTTCTCCCCCACTGTTTTTCTGTTTACACTCGGCCTTTGGCAGCCACAGAAGGGCTGTTAACATCGGATGTTGTGTAAATCTAAATAGGTAAAGAGCAGAACCGATTTTTAAGATGGAGAATTTTCCAGCAATTCATCTTGAACACAGAACTCCAGCATTCCTCATTCTCTGGGAGGCCTCCTTTGCCACCAGATAATTTATGACTCCTCGATCTTGGCATTTCGTTACAACCCAAGGCATGTGACAAACGATATTTTTTAAAAAGTTTTCCGTGAGTTGGTTTCTAGCAGGAGGAATTTATGATGAGTTGACTTAATCCTTGCTTTTCGGAGACTTCTAAAAAAAGTTCTTTCTCTCAACAATGGAATTGTGTGTAGGGGCCGGGAGACCAAGCGATGGTAAGACGTCAGGGCCGTCAGGGCCGCTGTGTGAGAGAAATCTCCCCAGACGACTTCTTAAAGGCCCCTGTGTGCAGCCCGGCATCTGTGTCTGCCCTCTGAGCTAATTGTGCTGTATGGCTACTGGCAGGCTTCCAGCTTTACCTGAACCAGTTCCGCTCCTGAGCCCAGCCAGGTTGCCTCTGTATTCAGTTATTACAACTAACCACTGTGAAATCATTCACAGACCTTGGAAATAACATATGTAAGGTGATTTATTTATATATTTTGACTAATAATCTTAACTTGTCATTTCGTTTTTAAAATTTGATAAACGGACTGGGAATTTGAAGAGGGAGCTGTTTGTGTTAAATTTATAACCCTGCTTCCTGGCATTTTGGAATTGGTTATTGCTTTTGGATTCTGTTCTTGTCAGAGGGGTGTGTGTGTGTGTGTGTGTGTGTGTAAAGAGTCCCTTGCTCACTCTCTTCTGGTTTTCCCCCCAAATAGTATGATGTCACAAAGACAATATTTGAGAGGTGTAGGTTTCACAGGATGCATTGGTGTTTTCCAAATTTCTATGCACTGACAAAATGGAAAAGTGAAAAATGTGGGTAGTGTTTTACTAGTGCAGTTTTGGCCTTCTCTTGCTGTACTTCCCAATATAAAGTCAAATGGCGTTTCAGCGACTGTTCCGTTATTTTGACAGGCAAATAGAAAATTCAGACGCCCAAATCGATCTATTTCTTGCCTGTTTCCATTGCCAACTGCATGAAATTCAGTGATGTTCACGATTTCACTTCACTCTGACCTGAATAGACATGGTTATCTTCCTAACCCTTGTCTGTTTCTATGACCAAAGACAAATGGATGGAGAGCCGTGCGACAAGGGTTTGAATATTTCATATCCCAGTTGCAGTCGCTCGAGGGAAAAATAGGAGGACAATTATTTTGACTGAATACAGTTGACTGATACATCTCCTCCTAGTCTCTGCCTGTGCAGACGTAGATCTGCGCAGCTTGGCTAAACAGCAATAGTTCCGGCAAAGAAAATCAGAGATGTGGCAGTTATCTGCATAATTCAGGTAAAAAACTACTCGCCCTGGAAACACTTTCAAAGGGAAAAATGGTTTTGTGGGGACTTATTTAGATCAGAATCTAGCAAACTTTCTTCAAAGAACCAGGTAATAAATATTTTAGACTTTGCAGACCAGATAGACTCCATCGCCATCCCTCAACTCGGTGGTTGTAGTACTGAAAAAGTCAGAGGAAATACTTAAAGGGGTAGGCATGGCTGTATCCCATAAAACTTTATTTATAGAAACAAGCAGTGGACTGGATTTAGCCTGGGGGTCATGGTGGCCAACCCGTGATTTAGTCCCACTTCCTCAGTTTACTGATGAACAGATGGAGCACAGTACTCTGAGTCACCCAGCCAGGTATGTGAGGCTAGAATCCCTCACTTGCGGCTCCCGGATACCATGATTCCTTACCCAGACAGCTCTCCTCGGTTACTCCCCTGTGGATCCTCATTCTCGAAGTCGTGTAAACGTTGACAGCCAGTGATTGCTATGCTCTGTGGGAGTAGCAAGCACCTGTGTGAGAATGTACCCGCGTGGAGCTGCCAGGGCTGTTTATGCGTGTTAAAATGAATCAAGATATAAGAAATCTGAAGTGTGTGCAAGCGACTTATTTTCAAAATTGGTAATGTTTTTACACGGTCTTTTCTCCTGTCAATCTTTGTGGTTGCCCCAGCTTTTCCTGCAGACGTGCCGGTGGAGCTCGGGGTCTGGGACTGGCTCAGGGTGCTGACAGGCTGTGGGAAAGGTCTCAGGCAGAGACTGAAAAATGGAAAACCGACACCTTACAGAAAATGAACAGGATGACATGGTCTGGGATGTCTGAAGAAGTGAAGAAATGAGATGTTAAAGCTGGATTAGGCTGCAAAGCCTTTCTGAGGTTCAGAACTCATCTGTCATGGACAGGTACTGCTTTTGTCTGCCCCATGACTGCTCCATCGGCCATAGAGACTGGGGCAGGATTGCCACATGTCACCCACTAGGTGAATCGGAAGCCTTCCCCGCACTGTTAGAACACGGTCTGGCAGTGAGGGCGTCTTTCCTCAAGCCGGAGCTGTCTGTGACCGTGCTCCCTTTAGCAAAAGAAGCCCCTTGGCAGTAGAGAGAATGGCTCCAACGGCATATAGACCCAGGCACATGAGATGCGCAGAAAGAATGCTGGTGCCCAGCTTTCCTTTGCGATGCCCAGATCAGCTCCGATCCCTGAGGTCTTTCTCTGGCTCCGTGAACACAGCAGCACCTCCTGATTACTGTCATCCCCCACCCTCCAACTTTGGTTGAGCTATTTTTAGTTGAATATTCGACACCCCAAACCAAACAGTACAGACTGTTTTTTTAAAAAACCGTATCATTGGTAAAAGTATCTGTCTTCAAATGTCAAGTTGTATATAAAATCTATATTTTCATGTAAAATCTGTTTCTTTTTAGCAAAACTGATGACGCTATATTCCTCTGACATTCATTATGCTCCTAAGAGAAGCAAAAGTTACCTTCCAATGTCTTTTTAGGGAGAAATGTATAATTATATCCAGAACTTAATGAGTTTATGTGCACACACTCATAGCACACACACATACAATCATACTTACCCTCTCTTCTAGTCTGCAAGAAAGGTTGCTATTTTGAGACACAGCTACCTTTCGTAAAAAGAACAAATAATAAGAAGAACAAAGAATAAAACTTCCAGAGGTTTAGGCCAGTATAGAGGAACTGAGCAGTGTTTAAAGAGTGCTTTCATTGCATAAGGGGATTCTTTGAGATTTGGATTCATATAACCACACAACTGGTCTCCTCTGCTAAGGTGAAACAGAAGCTCAGGACTGAAAGCCAGGTGGAAAACCAGAAATGAATGTAAGCAGTGTTCATAAAGTATAAATTTCAAGGAAAAAGATTCTATTTGAGATGCCAATTTTCATATGAGGCAGTCCATAAAAAGCTTGATAAATAGTATATTTTAAAGAATCCTCTTGATTCTGTGCAATGGCAATGCAACCAAGTCAATAGTAGAGACAAATTCATGAAAGAAAATGTCAAGCACCTTGATTTCCAATGGTGAAGACATTCTTTTGACTTTTTACAACTTATGTACAGTACAAATCTTAAGTGGACAGATTAGTCAGTGAATTTTGATATGGAATCACCACTCAAATCAAGATTTACAGTATTTCTAGCACTCCATAATGTTCCCTCATCTCCCCCTGCCCCCCGGCGCCATAAGTTCCCACCAAAGGTAACCACTGTTCTGGATCCTTTACCATATATTAGCTTTGCCTGTTCTTAAACTTCATATAAATGAGATCAAATGCCATATACCCGTTTAAGTTTGACTTTTTCCACTCAATATATCCGTGAGAATCATCCAGGTTGTTGAATGTAACAGCGGACTTTATTGTTTTGTTTGTTTTTCTGTGTGTCTCTGCTTTCTTGTGTGTGTGTGTATGTGTGTGTGTTCGTTGTGGAATATTCCATTGTATACGTACACAGTGATTTATTTAACTATTTTGTTTTTTTTTAAGTTTGTGGCTATTACACATTAAAGTGCTAAAAATATTCTTGTATATATCTTTTTTTAAAAATTTTATTTTTAAGTAATCTCTATACTCAACGTGGGGCTGGAACCCACAACCCCAAGATCAAGAGTCACATCCTCCATTGACTGAGCCACCAGGTTCCCCTTTTGTATGTATCTTTGAGTGGACACATATACCTTTTTCTCTTTGTTAATATATCCCCAAGAGTGGAATTGTTGGGTCATAGAACAGGCATATGTTTAGATCTAGTAGATACTACTAAACAGTTTTCCAAAGAGATTCTACTAATATATACCCAAAAATGTTCCATATCTTCAACACTTGGCATTGTAAGTGCTTTTAATTTTAGTTCTGTTGGTGGTCTTGTACCAATATCTCATTGTGGTTTTAATTTGCATTTCTCTGAAGACTAGTAATGTTGAGCAATTTTTATATGCTTACTGGCCATTTGGCTATCCTTTTGTAATGCTCAAGGTTTTTGCTTAGTTTTGAAAACATTGGGTTATCATTTTCCTTATTGATTTGTAAGAGCTCTTTATATATTTTGGGTACTAGTCATTTGTCAGATATATGAATTATAAGTAATCTTCTCTGAGTCTATAGTCTTTTAATGTTGGGTTATAATGAACAGAATTTCTTAATATTAAGAAAGTCCAGTTTTTCAAACTTTTGAAGTCAATGCTTTTTGTGTTCTGTTTAAGAAATCTTTGCCCACTTCAAAGTTATGATAATGTTCTCTTACATTTTCTTCTAGAAGCTTAATTGCTTTGACTTTCACATTTAAGTCTATGATATGCATTGAATTAATTCTTGTATAAAGTGTGAGGTAGGGGCTCAAAATTCATTTTTTTTATATGCAGATCCATTTGACTTTTTTAATCATTTATTGAAAAGATTCCTCACTGAATTATAAGGTACTTTTATTGTAGATCAGATAACTGTATATGTATGGGTCTATTTTTGGGTTTTCTATTTTTTTTTCCCCATTGGTCCATTTCTCTATGCCTATGCTTCCATTACTGTTTTTACTGCTGTAGCTTTCTAAGTTTTGTTATCCAATGACATAAGTCTGCCAGATTTGATCTTTAAGATTTCTGTGGCTAGTCCTTTGTATTTTTATGTACATTTTAGAATCAGCCTGCTAGTTTCCACACAAATCCTGCTGAGATGTTTAATGGGATCACATTGAATTTATAAGTTAATTAGGGAGGATCAACATTCTAACAATATTGAGTCTTTTAATCTGTGAAAATGGTCTATCCCTTAATCTATTGAAATCTTCCATTATTACCATCAATGCTTTGTAGTTTCTGCTGTATAGATCATGCATATTTTTTTATTAGATTTATTCCCAGGTATTTTATGATTTTTGGTGCTATTGTATTTGGCATTTAAAAAATTTACTTTCTAATTGTTTTCAGTATTACATAAACATACAATTATTTTTTGTATCCAACAACCTTGCTAAATTAACCTAATAAATGTAATAGTTTGAAGTTTCATTTGGATTCTCTCTGTACACTTAATCATATTTTCTATGAATACTGATATTTTACTTTTTCCTTTTCAATCATTTTACCATTTATTTCTTTTACCATTTATTTCTTTTTCTTGTCTTACTGTACTGGGTAGGACCTCTAGTATAATACTGAATAGAAGGAATATGAGAGTGTTGCATGTAGAGTTTTGTAAATTCTTTTATCAGATTAAGGATTTTCTCTGCTCTTTCTAGTTTGCTGAGAGTTTTTTTTTTAAAGCATAAACAGTTGTTGAATTTTATCAAATGCTATGTCTGTGAGTATATTTGAGATATGACTATATTTGAGATGAGAATATTTCTTTCTCCTTTATTCTGTTAATGTGATTAATTATTTTATTTTATAATGTCAAATCAACTTTGCATTCCTGGAGCAAATCCCATTTGGTCATGACTTATTACCTTTTTAATCTATTGCTAGATATGATTCATTAATATCTTGCTTAGGAGTTTTGCATCAGTAATTTTCTTAGGTCAGGTTCTAATATCAGTGTTATGGTCTTCATCAAAAAGTTGAGAAAAGCCTTTTTAAAAATATTCTCTGGAAAGGTTTGTGTAAGAATTTATAACTGAAGCCATTTGAGTATATGATTTATTTTGGGGGAAGTCTTTAAATTATAGATTTAATTTCTTTAATTGATGTAAGAATATTCAGATTTTCTATTATTCTTATGTCAGTTTTGGTAAATTGTGTTTTTCTGGAATTTGTTTATTTCACCACATTTTCAAATTTATTTTCATAAAGTTCTTCATAATATCATCTTATTATCTTTTTAATATCTGTAGGATTTGTGGGGATAGCCTCTTTTTATTTTTATTCAAAAATAAATTATTTTATTCATAAATAAATACATTACTAATTTACTTTTTAAAGTTTATTTATTTATTTTGAAAGAGAGAGAGAGAGAGCACGCTGGCAAGCGGAGAAGAGGCAGAAAGAGAGGGAGAGACAATCCCAAGCAGGCTCTGCACTTGAGGCCGACGCGGGGCTCAATCTCATGAACCATGAAATCATGATGTGAGCTGAAACCAAGAGTCAGACGTTCAACAGATTGAGCCACCCAGGTACCCCTGATATCTTCTTTTAATCCCCAGAATTGGTTATTTGTGATTTCTCTCTTTTTAAAAATAGTCTTACTATATGAATTTTATTAATCTTTTCAAGCTACCAACTATTTGGTTTGTTGATTTTTCTCCATTACATATTTATTTTATCAGTGATTTATGCACTTATTTTTATCATAACTCTCCTATTTTTCTTGGATTTAATTTGCTGTTTTCTCCCCAAGTTTCTCAAGATGGAAGCTTATCTCATTAACTGTCAATCTTTCTTCTCTTAAAATATATGTAAATACTTAATATATTCATTTATATTTTTAATATACGCATTCAGTTCTGTAAATATCACTTTAAGCACTGCTTTAGCTGCATTCCAAAGGTTTTGATATTCCGTATTTTCACTTGACTCAAAATATTTTTTCATTTCCATTTTGATTTCTTTGATGATCTGTGAGTTATTTAAAAGTGTGTTCCTTAATTTCCAAATACTTGGTGATTTGCTATTTCTTTTTCTGGTATTGATTTCCCATGCAATGCTACTATGATCACAGAAAATATTTTTATTTCAATCTTGAAATTTGTTGAGACTTCTTTTGGTCTAGTTTATGGTTTATTTTGATAAATGTTTCATAGGCACTTGGAAAGACTGTGCATTCTCCAGATGTTGGGTTGAGTATTCTAAGTACACCAGTTAGGTCGAATTGGTTAATCACGTTTCAAACTATGTTTTTTACGGATCTATTATCTGCATGTTCCATCAGTTACTTAGAGAGGTGATTCGAAGCTGGTGCCCATTTGGCTTTGAAGAAGGTGGGCTGGGCTGCCTTATGTAGCTGCAGAAGCTGGCCCTCCCCTTAGGGAATATGTATATGGCACTTCCTGAAGGTGTGGGTTGGAACTTCGGCTGAAAATGAACGTCAACCTAGGACTTGGGCTTCTAAAGGCTAGACAATCTCAAGATGAGCCCGAGGCCTGTGTGAAACATTTAGTGCCATATTTGAAGGACAAGTCAAACTCTGTCGTTTATATAGTTGGCTTCTGGTTGGATTTTTTATTTCTTCGCTGTGCTATTTCTTTTTTAAGTCAGGCCATAAAAACACCACTTTTCCCAGGCTACAGAGTACACACTAAGACCCCCGGCCAAGTTCTGTGTGAAGATCCTGAGGAATGTGAATGTGAATGTGGAATAACAGATGCTGGAGGGTGGGTATATGGTAATTATCTTTTATATGGAGATTTGCTTCCTTAGCAATTTCTAATTTGGGGGACCTGACACTGGCTGAGCCATGGGTTCAAACATCTCCCCCAAACCTATTTCTACGTGGTGAACATTTCCAGATGGGTGTACATGCTGACTCCAAATTGTCTATGGCTCTGGGCTTGGTACCGGTGAGGGGTTAACAAGCAAGCATAGATCTCTTTGGAGCATCACGCTGGGGAAGAACAAAGATTTTTGAATTCAGAAAGACCTGGATTTGAATCCTAGTTTTGCACTTTCTTGCTACGTGGCAAGGACAAAGTCACAAGCTATCCAAGCCGCAATGTTTTTATCTGTAAAACTTGATTCACAGGACTTATGTTTAGGATGAAATGAGTAGGAAGCTAGTAGCACTGTGCCAGGCTATAGAGAAAATGAACACATGCTCTTCCTCCTCCTTCTCTCCTAGTGTCCTAAGTGAAAAAACTGAAGAACGACCCTAGTTTTTGCTTTGATGTTAGACACAGAGTGTGGGGTTGGCAGAAGATCCCAGCACTGGAATAAGGCCGGGAATAGAGAGGATTGGGGTCCACGGCTCTTTGCCGTTGAACAACAGCAAAGTTTTCTCACAAAAGGAACAAGCGCCCGTTCACAGCAATATTAGACCCTGCCCGTTACCCTCGGTGATGCTGATGCAGTTACTCAACCCAGGAGAATTGTAAGACAACCAGGAAAGACCTGACGGGCACTCCAGCTTGTGTCCAAACGTGGAAAAGGCCCTCACGCATCCGGAGTCGACCCAAATATAATTCTAGTGTTTTACTTTTGCACAGGACTGGGATCTGTTAGCACTCATCACTTTCTGAGATTTGCAGTAAAGCACATCAGAGGAAAATGTTATTGCCAGTGACTGAAGGAGGGCTGGTGGTTGGGACTCAGCAGGAACTCGGGCAGAAATGGAAACGTCGGCTCAGGCTGGTGGAGGGCAAATCAGGAATAAAGAGTCATTTTAGGGCTTGGGTGGGAGCTTCTGGGAGCCCTAGCATCTCTGGGAGGGTGTTCAACTTGACCTGGAGTAATGGAGGACAAGCATTCTGGGTCAACACAAGCCTGTTTAAACTGTGAGAATAAGTTACAGGCAAAGCACGAGGCAGATACACATTAAGTAAGGTCTAGTCCCAGCATGGGCTTCATCTTTCGCAAGATAAATGGAAGATTCCAGAGGGTCTTCCTGGGTTGGTGCGAGATTAGGCAGCAACTGATTAGTGATATCTTCTGTGGAGCAGGGAAGGGCTGGTTGACCCACATGGGCTCTTTCTTTCTTGATTTCCTTTAGAGTTTAATTTTAATTTTTCTCAAGGGAATATATTTACAAAATGGGAAAAGGCGATGATACTACAGGGCTTTAATGAGAGCAATGTCTGATCTCACCTTTCCCCATACTGGAGTCCTGCCTTCTGCCCCCTGGCTCCCTTTCCAGAGGCAAACCTCTTCCACTTTTTACAAGCTATAGATTCTTATGTCCATATTTCTTTTTTTTTTTCTTTTATTAAGAAAAGACTCAGACACAAGAGTTGAGAGAATGGTATGAGAAACCCCTTATCCATCACTTGGCTTCAACCATTATCATCACATGGCCAGTCTTGTTTCTCTCTCCGCTTTATCTCTTTCCACTCTCAGACTATTTCAAAGCAAGTTCAAGTCACTGAGTCATTTCATCTCTAAATAATTCACTATGACTCTATAAATAAGGAATCTTGTTTTTAACATAAACACATACCATCATCTCCTTAGTATTACCAAATATCTGGTGTTCTAATGTGCTTGATGATCTTATCATTTAAAAAATATTTTGACTCACTATTTTTAAATGATATGCTTATATTTGAGCCACTTATTTTCGAATCCAATAGCATGGTTGCTGTCTTCCAGGGATCCTCATCTATTTTGCAGAGCAAGGTTGCGAATCACTGAGGGGCACAAAGGTGGCCGTGGGTGAGTCCTGATGGCTTCCCAGCTGGGGTCCCCTCTCCTGCGGCCTCCCCTGCAGATGCTGGCATTTGGAGCAGCCGTGTGCTGGGATTAGCTAACATGGGGCTTTGTGTTTGAGAACACAGTGCTGGAGACAAGTGTTATAAAGTGCACTTACGTAGTCACATTTATTCGTTCTGGACATTGGGAAAGCAGCAGTAACAATGCCAATTGTTTCTGAGGTAGCCAGTGTGGAAAGACATCATGGGTTTTGGAACTAGAGAGCTGGGGTTTAAATCCAGGCTCTGTCACCTAGCAGCAGCCGTGTGACCTTGAAAAAATGACATAACCTCTCTGAGTCTCAGTTTTCATATGTGTGATACAGGGATACCAACGTGTACCTCTAAGGGAAGTTATTGTAAAGACTCAATGAAATAACACACATATCACACTGGAGTAGTACCTGGCACATAGCAGGGACTCAGTGAATTCACCTGCTCTTTGTCTCTTGGTATATACATATATATGCTACATGTATGTGTACGTGTGTGTGTAAATATATATATTTCCAAATATAATATTTTACTTTTTATAGACAGATAGACAGCAAATCCTACTCAATTTTATTTTGAATATTTACCATTGTATTCACTAAAGAACCATATAGCCTTTCTATTTAAACTTCTACTTATGACTGCCTAAAATAAAAAACAGAAAACAATTCCTTTCAGTAAACCATCCTTAATTCAAATTAAGAATCAAATTATAGAGTTGAAAAAAATAAAATAACTTATCAGTTTCACATAATGCTAACTAATTGAATGTAAATTCTTTTAGTCTGAGGTGGTACTCGATCCCATGGCCCTGGGATCCATGACTTGAGCTGAAATCAAGAGTCAGATGTTCAACCGACTGAGCCACCCAGGTGCCCCTCCCTGTTTGGGCCTACTTTTCTTTTTCTTTTTTTTTTTTTTACATTTTATTTATTTTTGATAGACAGAGAGAGACAGAGCACAAGTTGGGGAGGGCCGGAGAGAGAGGGAGACACAGAATCCGAAGCAGGCTCCAGGCTCTGAGCTGTCAGCACAGAGCCCGACACGGGGCTCGAACTCACAAACCACGAGATCGTGACCTGAGCTGAAGTCAGATGCTTAACCGACTGAGCTACCCAGACGCCCCTGTTTGGGCCTACTTTAATGGACACATGACTCATATAGTTAAAAGTGTTTCAGTCAGGGCTCCTCTGGTTGCAAAGCACAGAAAGATAGTACCAACTTGCTTAAGCAAAGAGGCATTTTACTGGCTCCCAAATGGGGCAAGTGTAGAGGCAGAGTCGTCTCCAGTTATGTCATGATCCAGAGGCTCATCAAGCATTGTTAGATTTTTCTCTTTCTCTTGCCATCTCTCAGCTCTGTGCGTTGGCGTCCATCTATAGTTTCTTCCATTCTCAAAGGTGTTCAGGGTAGCCACCTACCATCTCCAGCTTGTCTTGTCCATGCAGCTCTTAATCCCAGAGGAAGAGGAACTTTTGTTTTTCAGGATCCACAAATCACCTCTCCTGGAAGACTCATTTTGGCTCACTTTGGTCATGTGCTCCCACAGACGGTGAGAGCACAGCATGGGCTGTGCTGGTTGCTGGCTGGGATAGGCAGTCTCACCAGGACCACATGGAGGCAAAGAGGTGAGTTTCCAGAGGAGAAGCAGAGTTGATATCCTCTAAAGATAGTGTTTAAGGAAAAATAATTATACCATTTACATAACTTATTTGTCAAGTGGATATTGGTCATGCTCGCACAATCAATATATTGTAATTTTTATCAAACTGAGAAGGTGAGTTTTAAGCTGGGCTGTAAGGGAGGAACACACATGGATTAGCAAAAACTCAAGCAAAGCCATGGCTGACATAGGCATGAAGACTGACATTTATTTGTGCTGCCATGAATCAGGCAATCTATTAACGACTTCCTGTGTAGGCTTATATAACCTTCATGCATGATAACCCTATGGGGCAAGTATTAGCATTACCCTCATCTTAAAATATGAGGAAACCGAGTCGTAGAGAAGGTTAGGCAATGTATTCAAGGTCACACAGCTGGTAAGTAGAACTGGCATTCATGCTGAAGTTCTAGCTGTTCTAGAACCCCAATTCCAACCACTATACCCTTAGATATATCCTGTTAAAAACATTCCCATTTAAGAAATGTTGAACTCTATCATGTATCAAGTACAATGGTAAGACTGATAAAGCATTCATTTGGTTCTAGATGTGGGGAGATACCCTTGGGTCTCTGGTGCACAAGTGTGTGTGGGTTCTACCACCTTCACTTGTGTGGCAGAGCAGTTGACCTGGCAAAGGGACATCTACAGACATGAGTGGCACAGTGATATTGACACCAAAAAATGCCCAGGCTCCATATTGTCCAAGCTGGATCGTTCCAGTGATTTCCATGGATGTCTTTCCTGGGGCCATACATTACCAAGGCTCTGCAAAGAAAGTGAAGGTTGGACTATAAAGCACCAGTCTAACCTTAAGCCAGTGAAACAGCAAGGCAACATTATTCAGAGTTTGCTCACATCAGCATAATCTGAGTGAACCAACCCCAAGGACAAGCCAAAATGAGTAAGGGAAGGCAGGTAAATGACATTCAGTCATCAGAGGCAGAGGAAAAGACAGGACAAATTGACAAAGCCAGCTGTGTGACATTTTCTAACCAGCTTTCCATCGTCTTTTTGGCTACAGGGTCCACAGGCACAACCCAGGTCCCTAAGTTGACAAAGAAGAAAAAGGACATGTGTGTGTTTATTTTGTGTGCCTGCATGAGAATGTGTGAGAGTGTTTAAATTCATGACCAGCAACTCTGTTGTATGTGTTAAGTGGCTGAAAAATTAGGAGAATGCCAGGCTCTGCTTTAATTGAATTTTCTAAAGCATAAATAAAAGGTAGGAGAAGGAGATGTATTCTTTGATTGATGTCTTCCCTCAGAGTGTGCACAGCTGGTCCAGAGTCCCTCTCTTGCCTAATTAAGGGACCTTATTCTGCTCACGCTCAGAGCTGCTGCCTATGTGCTGGTCTGGAAGCTAACATCAAACCCATGTGGCCAGAAAACGCCTCTAGAGGTAGGGTGAGTACAGAAGACTGGACCCCTAAAGTGTTCTGGAATCTATACAGGAACAACTGTTAACATAATGGAGAGTAAAGAAACATGATATACAGCTCTAGTTTGGAGAAAACATCCCTAGAAAACTGGCTTCAAGTGAGGTTTAAAAATACACCCCAAGGGTTAACCTTTAAGAGCTTCATGAAGATAAGCCCCTAAAACCTTTGAAGACCAGCCTTTTGTGGTGGGAGTTGGATTTGGTGAGGCTGGGCGAAGAGAGAAACCATCGTGTAGTCTTGTCTTCTATTGTCCATTTTCCTCACTAGGGCCAGGACCCCAGAGAGGCAAGGTAGGCACTTAGGGCATGAAATTTAAGGAGACATTCACTCTCTGGTGCTTGCAATACCACAGTCAGACACATCTTCCAACCATGCAAATATGAGTGCCGCAAAGATGGAGTCCAAAGGCCTTAAGGCTTACAGAAGTGCTTCTCCCATTTTAATGTGCCTATAAACCACCTGGGGAGCTGTAAAACATAAAATGCAGATTCTAGGTTAGTAGGTCATGAGCTGGTCCTGAGACCATGGACTCATGGTCCTGGTCCATGAGCTGGTCCACATTTCTAACAAGCTCCTGGGTGAGGCTGAGGCTACTCGTTTGGGAATCACACTGAGAAGAGTGAAGATTCAGATGCCAGCTAAGTAAGGCCACGAGCCATATCCAACCTGCTGCCTGTTCTTATAAATAAAGTTTTATTGGAACAAATTCATTTACATATTGTCTGTAGGTATGTCCTTGATACAGCAGCAGAATTGAGTAGTTCTGACAAGGACTGTACTGACCACAAAGCCTAAAGTATTTACTATCTGTCTTTTATGAAAAAGTTTGCTGATCCTGGTTTACAAAATCAATTTTTGTTCATCACTCATATTTTAGCCAAATGCCATGTACTTCAATTTGTAGAGCTTTGTGAATGATGTTACTTCTCTTTTGATGTTCTATCTCTTTTCTTTGTTACCTCTTACCTTGTCATTCTGATCTCAGCTTAGATGTCATTTTTTCCCATGATGCCTTGTTTGACCTCCCAAACTGAGCTAGGTGACCCTTATATATATTCTCAGAGATTGTTGAACTTCCTCTTGAGACACTAATTACCCTGGACTATAATTGCCTATTTCATCATCTGTATCTCCCCTTAGAACACAGACTTCTTAAGGATAAGGACAACATCTGCTATTTCTTGAATTCCTAGCCCCAGACACACAGTTTTCAGTTTTAAATTTGATAATTTTATGATGACTTTAGATACCTTTCTTATTTTTTTAAAAATTTTTTTTTCAACGTTTATTTATTTTTGGGACAGAGAGAGACAGAGCATGAATGGGGGAGGGGCAGAGAGAGAGGGAGACACAGAATCAGAAACAGGCTCCAGGCTCTGAGCCATCAGCCCAGAGCCTGACGCGGGGCTCGAACTCCCGGACCGCGAGATCGTGACCTGGCTGAAGTCGGACGCTTAACCAACTGTGCCACCCAGGTGCCCCTAGATACCTTTCTTATTTTTAAGCACCTTGAATGGAAAGAGGTCTTGACATTCCAGGGAAGCACAACCCAGTCTGTTTCCCATTACTGGCCTCAGTGGTCATCCACTCTAGTGAGAATAATGCCACCACACACACCCAACACCACACACGCACACATACACACACACACACACACACACACACACACACACAGTGGTTGCCAGCTCAGATTCCTGCATTGGCCAGAGGACCTACATGCCTTTTGAGATTAAAAATACTTGACAATTGAAAAATGGATCTATTTTTTCTAGAATCTTCTGCATTAGGATGCTTAAGAGCTTCAGTAAGAGTTTTGGGGTGTGGGATGTGGAGGGAGGTAGTGAAACTCTTGTTTATAATGATTCTTGGATTATATTTACCAGTTCTCCTTTAACAGGGAGCATGGAAATCCAGCTCAATGGGCCATTTCAAGAAAATAATCAACCACTGGGTCAACTGCCTCTTTTAAGAGGCCAAGGAGTGGTTTTCAAAGCTCATTTCAAAGCAGGGCCAGTGGAACGTTGGGTGAAGGGCCAGAGTCTGCCCCATGAGTCACTGTGGGCCAGCCTGGGGTCTGGCTGCTGCAGACAGGCCCCTGCAGTTCCCTCAGATTGTTCCTTGAACAGCATAGCATGTGGCTCCAGGGTGGCCCTCCGGCAGTAGGAAGAGGTGTCCAGTGGCGAGGCTTGAACATGTTAAGTCAACCATTGATTGAAGGTTGGTTAAGGTTAGCTGGGTGAGATGGTCTGAGACAACCAGATGTACCTCCAACCACTGATTCCTTCATTCTTCCCTGAGACGCTAAAATCATCACCACAATGTTTGCACATCATGAGGCATTTACCTCTTTTCCCCACACTCTTCATTTCTGCCTGTTTATGGTCAGCTCCACCAAGGCTCCATTCCCTCGAGTCCATGGGTAACTATCAGAATCTATGTACATCCAATGCCGCTGCTTTTTCGTTATCACAGATGAGTACTTATGACTTTTTAATATCATAGGCATTTCCTCCACAATTTCTCTCACTCTTTTTTTTTTTTTTTTGAAGTGAGAAAAAAAAAAGCTCCTTAGGAGAAATTATGTAACTCTAGAAACACCAGCCAGCATTTGAGACATCCTGTGACAGTGAAAAGCCAAATTCCAGATGTTGGGTTTTGATACTCTAAAGCGATGTGTGCAAGGAAGGGAAGGATTGCAGGCGGGTCAGGAACTCGTTAGAGAATTGATGGTCCCCCCACCCCACCAAGGCGCACATGGTTAAGAGTTCAAGGCAGGCAGCTGAAAAAGGCTTCAAGGGACAGGTCAAGTTGGCCAGGACCTTCAGCCCTGTCCGCTGAGCAAGCAACGGTCCTCCACCTTCAGATGTCTGGCCTATCTTCCCTCCTGATGCTTTCAACAAGCTTTTACCGATGGCCATCTGAGGTAGGACGGATAGGACGAGGTGCTTGCAGAAGTTAGTTTATTTATTTTCCTTTGTGCGGGAAAGGAAATAAAAGATATCCCCCCCTTTCAAATATGAAGTAGATGCTCATTTCTCTGTTTTAGTTTTGTCATAGCTGAGATTCCTCAGGCCACACGCAGACATACTTTTTAGTTTTGGCAAGAAGTAAACAGCCAAAGCTCATAAATTATATTCAGAAATATTTGGTGCACTTAGTTGTGTAGAGGGGTTTTAAAGGAAAGGAAAGAAAACTGAGCCTGGGTAAAAACAAGCTTTATCTAGAGGAAAACAAAATCCTTCATTGTTTGAAGACTTGAAAGCAGTCACCAAGAAACAAAAATGAACTTTTGAAGTTTTCAAAGGAATCATATTCTGCTTCCAACGTTAACAGCACGGAAAATATCTCTTGATTTCAATATTTTTGGATTAAGTGTCCCAATGACAGGGTGAAGAAGTGGTTGCTTTTAAGAGCCGATGAATCACGAAGAAAAAGAAACTGCTCCTGGAACTAATCAGTGATCTAATACGGAACCGCTCTGGGGTCAGACGGTGGGCAGGAGTCAGAGAATCTGGCTTCTCATCTTCCATTCCTGGGGAGGGAAGCCTGCATTGCCCTCCTGTGTCTGAAAGAGGTAACTAGGTGTACCCCATGTGAAGAGGCTCTAAAGTGCAACTCTTTGCATATATCAGAAAGGATGCTGGTAGGAATCGTGCTTGTTTTGGGAAAGGATTCTTCACTTCTTAAGAGTGTTCACCTCCATTTATCTAGTGGATTGCTTCAATACATTTAAAATAGAATTTAATTTCTAGAACTTGGATTGCCACAAAGTTTTTGTTTGTTCGTTTGTTTTAGGTCTCTATTGCATAAAGTGAGATATTCTTGTATTCTTGTGCTGGCTAACTTTGTCTCAGATTTATGGGGTATCAACTCCAACTTCCTTGCTCAAAACCTCCGGTGTCTCCCCACCATTTGCCACAAGCTTTTTCAAGTTTGGCCTTCTTGATATTGGGGCTGGATAATTCTTTCTTGTGGGCAGCCATCCTGGGCATTGTAGGGCATTTAACAGTGTCTCTGGCCTCTACCCACCAGCTGCCAGAGGTGTCCCCACTCTCGCTTGTAACAATCACAAATGTCTACAGACATTGTCAAATGTTTTTCCATGGTGGGCAAAACTGCCTTCAGATGAGAACTAGTCTCTTAAATGAAGGATATAGGTATTTCTTTCTCTACCACCAAAAGTTTGGACCCCATCTCCCTTGCTCTCTCCTTGAGGCACGTTTATCTACGAGTCCCCATGATACATACTTTGTTCATTATCTCTTTTTGGTCACGTGTCTTTCTCCCTTGATGCCTTTCTTTTTGCTTGTTCCTGTATAAAGCCTTCCCCTTCTTCAGATATGTCTCTAGTTCCATCTCCTTCAGAGTTCTCAGTCCATATCTTTTTCCCTTCCAGACACAGGTAGTGTTTATTTTTCCCCTTGTGCTTTTTGGGCCAGCAGAAACTCCACCTATGGTTAGGGAAATCTGAGAGCAGGGAGATCTTGAGGTCCTGGGGACAACCCTGGAGAAGAATCAAGAATCCAGAGTAGAAATGACTACCTGGAATTGCCCAAGAGTTCCTGTTACTCAGAGGGGACCAGATGCTTCTGAGAGAGGACGAGACTCAATGAAACTTTGCAATAGGTTGGCAGTGATGCCTGCTGATCACTTGAGTAGGCTGATTCCAGAAATCCAGATGGGGACAAGGAACATGGCTCTTGGGGATGGGTGACAACACTGAGGATAATTTCCTTCCATGCCGACATCTTGGCACTGCATAACCTATTTCAGACAGTCAGTGATGGCACCGAATGGGTAGCTTAGAAGTTTAAGTACCTCACAATCCCATCCGATTCTTCTCTAGTCTCTATGATAATGATGATGATGACAATGATGACGATTTTATTACTTAAGAGTGGCCAACTCTCTCAATTTGCCAAGATGGGTTGCAAGGAGAACCTGGGACTTTTGGTTTTCAAATTGAGGGAGGGGCACCTGGGTGGCTCCTCGCTGAGCGTCTGACTCTTGATTTCGGCTCAGGTCATGATCCCAGGGTTGTGGGATTGAGCCCCATGCTGGTCTCCAAGCTGAACGTACCGCCTCCTTAAGATTTTCTCTCTCTCTCCCCCCCTTGACCCTCTCCCCCACTTGGATTCTCTTTCTCTAAAATAATAAAATAAAGTAAAAGTTAATTAAATAAAAAATAAAATAAAATAGAGAGAGTCCCGAGCATGTTGGAATGAGTTAGTCACCCTACTACCACTGTTAACTACTGCAACTGTCACCATCATCATTCCTGCAGGTTCTAGTCTTCTCCGTCACGTACAATTTAAGTTGTCTCAACTTTAGGCAAAGGTAACTGAAAGCTACTTAAAAAAAATTTTTTTTTCTGATCTGTAACATATAATCCAAGAGAAAAAAAACTGTGCCTATCACCCAAACATCTTTCACCCAGAGGTCTGTCCTCGTGAGGCTCCTCTTATATAGGATTCTGGAGTTCCCACTGCCCATAGGGCTTTCATTATGCCCCTGGCTGGGATACCGTTCCGTATGATGGGGGTCAGAACACGTGTGGTCATGAGGTTGCCCAGTCATGAAAGAATATCCAAATATTTGAATGAGTAGGTTAGGTTTTCTTTTCCATTTCTGCAGTTCAGGCCTCTTTACTGGTTGAGCCAACTGGGTGACTCCGTCTGTGTCACCTGTATTTGCTATAGGCAACTGTTCCATTTGTAAACCACCTTGAGTTCCAGATAATTTAGTTAGCTAACCTGGATTCTCCAACAGAACAAAACGAGCCAGCAAAACTAATTTAATTGTGCTAATCCGAGTAGACTTGGTCACAGAAGTACTTGTCCTGAATTCCGGTCTCATATACATTACTGACAATCCTTATAACTATACAGACCAGTTAATTCTCCCCCACCCCTGGCTCTCTCATCTATAAAATGGAGAAAATATTGCTTCATTTACATCAAATGAGGTGAAAGCATGCTGAGAAATGTAAAATGTTATGCAGATGGAAGTCTTTGTACTGAAAATGCTTTCTTTTGGTGACTTTTAAAAAAGAATGTTATATTAACCTTATCCTGGATTTGTGTTCAAAATCTTATGATGCATCAGCACTCGATTTCACATGTGTGGTATAGCTGTTATTTTTGGCTAATGTCATTATTCCATTCACTGTGCAGTCCTGAAGTTTGAGCCCTGAGACAGCACATGGGGAGCGGAGACAATGGAATTCTCTATCCTTGGATTCCATCAAATGCCCTCGACTTCACACAGGGTCCACTTGATGGTAACTCTGAGCTGTATTGCTCCAAAGATTAAACTACCACAAGGTATTAAAAGCCTTGTTCTGGATGGACAGAGGCAACACTACCTAAACACGCCTCAAAATTCAAGCTCGAAAGAAAACGATCCAATTCTATGATTCCTATGTGATGTTTCAGCCTGGGCTATGAGGGCTGGGTGTTGGGTAGGACGTTGGGTGGGGCCTATTTTACTGCTTCAATAGTATTTTTGGCATTGAGAACATCATGGAGGTTCTGAGAGAGAGAGAGAGAGAAAGAGAGAGAGAGAGAGAGAGAGAGTGTGTGTGTGTGTGTGTGTGTGTGTGTGTGTAGGGAGGATGGAGGAGCACGTCAGCTTTAGAGTTAGACTACTCTGGGTTTAAAGAGCTCTTTACCTGTGACTTTGAATTAATGATTACTGAATTAATAATACTCATATTAATAATTAATATAATTATGCTGGCTAAGTTGAGATGAGAATGTGGTCTTTGTGTCAAGGATGCCTGCCTGGGTGGCTCATGATGAGACAAACCTGGGAGGGTGCTTGAGGGAGGATGATTCAAGACAGGAAAAATTAGGTCTGGCCTCATCCTATCAGCTTGACTGTCTTGTAGGAGAATCACCTGGGAAGTAGGTGTGTGGAAGGTTGGTTTCCGGAAGGGTCTACTGGCAGATAGAAGAGGAATAGAGGAAAAATTGTCACCTAACCTTCAGGCAAAGGGGAGAACACTTCAAACGGTGTGGCTGGGAGGGGCAGCTGGGTGGTTCAGTCGGATGAGTGTCTGACTTTGGCTCAGGTCATGATCTTGCAGCTTGTGAGTTCGAGCCCCACATCGGGCTCCTTGCTGTCAGCCTGTCAGCGCAGAGCCCGCTTCGGATCCTCTGCCCCTCTCTGTCTGCCCCTCCCCCGCTTGTGCTCTCCCCTCAAATAAATAAATAATTCAAAAAAAAAAATGTGTGGCTGGGAAAAGAGAGTGTTCAAGAGCCAACTGCAGCCGGGCCCAGACTGGGCCTGGTGAGGGATGGGAAGGTGGGTTTCAAGGTGAAGGACAGGAGCTCTGTCGTCTAGCAGCTCCAGGCTGCTCAAGGGCGTTCAGATAAACCTGATTCTAGACTGTGGATAGAATGACCCAGGCTTCCTTCTTCCTTCCTTGCTTTCTCTGCAGATTCCACTCACACCACAGTCATTTCCACGCGCTGGAATCCAGCCCACCTTGAGGTCCATCTCAAAGGACTCCTCCCTGGAGTGACACAGCTCACAGTGCTCTCGCTGCCCTGACTGTTGGGGTGAAGGCAAAATAAAAACAGAGAAGGAAACAATGTGAGGTTTTGGAGAGGGTAGGTTTTAGATGGACAACCTTTATGTTACTAAGTAAGGATATTTTAAAATGCACAACCAAAACTATTGTTATTTAATTTTATAAAAGTTAATATTTTAATTTCAAAGGTAGGAAGAACACGTTTCCAGAATAAACAAAGGCTTTTTAAATACAACAAATTTAACTTTACAAAGAAATCTGTTGTGCTGTCCTTTTTTTTTTTTTTTCTTTGCCTCATTTCACCTTGGATTGCTGAAAAACACACTATGGGCTTATATTCCCCCTGCAGAGAGTGGGATCTCAACCTGTAACAATCTCAGCCCTGTAACAATTTATTGGTTCTTTTTTGGCCTTTCTCAAGGTCCTCACCATGCTGGCATGCCTTTGGGTATCCTAATCTCCTTGGTAGAACTCTGGCCTTTCTTATTTCTGTATCCTATAAAGCTCTTAGCCTAGAGTCAATCCCCATAAAAGTTTGAATGGATGGATGGATAGGCTATGCTTGAACAAGATAGACTTCTGGGTGGACCGGAACAAATGATAAGGGCTTTCTTAGGTGACCTTTACTGCCCTAGTCCCAAACTGGAACCAGTGCTATGATTGATTGCATTAGCTGTCCTTTTTCTGTAACCTTATAGTGCCCTACAAGGGGCCTAGCCATATGACTTATTTGAGAAAATTGGACATTAGCACACATAATGCAAACAAGGGCTTGAAAAGGATACTTGCTTATTTCCACTTGTGTTCTTGCACTTGGTTATTGCCTTGAAAAGAACATGCTGGAAAACTGCCTGCTGGGAAATGAGGTAAATGAAGAAAGCCAAGTTATCCCAGTCAAAGCCAACCTATATTAGCCAGCGGAAAGCCAACACTCCGACACCGAAGTAAAAAAATAACACTATTATAGGCAGAGGCAACTGGTCAAACTGCAGCTAACAAGAGGCTCATGAGATTTCAACTGAGATCAGCTTTGTTAAAATCTGAAGTGAGCAGAAAGAAGACTGAGCCAGAAGAGGGGATGGAAAGAAAAGGAAATCTGCAGAGAGGGGAGGGGGCAAAGGCCACCTCTGCCCACTCAGCAGTTATCCCTGGGCCTGGACTCAGCGGCGTCCCTCGAGTTCCTGGGGACCAGCTGAGAGGGGCGTGGCACCTCTTGAACAGGACCAAGTTCCCAGGAGATGCCCCTCTGTTCCCTGGGACTCCTGGCCCTATAGTCCCAACCTCCAGCAAATGATTTTGCTGGTCTGATACACAGGTAAGTACTCACCTAATTCTGAGTTTGTTAATTAAACACATATAAAATGCATCTAAATATTTTCAAAACAATGTGTCATAAAAAATACTAAAGTTTTGATATTTAAAACTAAGCCAGACTAGACAGGCATCCCGCCTCTTGATGCCCTGCTGCATTATGTTTCATCTTCTCAAATTTCTCAGCCAACAAGCAGGGGCGGGGGGCAGGGGCAGGCTTATTGCCTTTTAACACAAGCCTCTGGTACCTCTTGTCAAGCCATAGGTCAGGTGCAAATGAACCATTTTCTTCTGGCTTTTCTTAAGTTTTCAAAATTCAGCCCTCCTTGTAAGATACGGAATTCTGCTTTGAAAGGGCTTGAGAAGAGAATAAGTAGAACGAATGTCGGCCGTTCACCAGAAACCATTTGGCACCCATGGTCAAAGTGGTCTGTGGAAGATGGGATTGATGTAGCTATCTTCTAGAAAATGTGTGATAGTACTTCTTGGCTACACCTACATGTGTACCTACAGAAATCACCTTGCTACTTTCTCTGAAAGTAGTTTCCCTGGTATGGACATAAAATACCTTATCTTTTTCTGTCCTGGGCAATTTGTTAAAGGCTAGGCAGTCTTTGGTTTTGAAGAGACTGTAGGCAGTGGTGGATATGTGGAATGGAAGGTAAGTGGTTCTTCACCCCGGCTAGACAGGAGAAGCATCTGCGAAGCTGTAAAATGACCCATGACGGTTACCTTTATGTGTCAACTTAGCTGTGCCACAGTGCCCAGGTATTTGATTGAACATCATTCTGGGTGTTTCTGTGAAGGTGTTTCTGGATGAATTTGACACTTAATTTGATCAAAGTGGACTCTTCCCATAATGTGGGTGGGCCTCATCCAATCAGGTGATGGCCTGAATCAAACAGAGGACTGAACTCTCCCAAGCGAGAGGGAATTCTGTCAGCAGGCACCGTTTGGACTTCCAGTGCAGCACTGGCTTTCTGGGTTTCCGGCCTGACCACTTACCCTGCAGATACTGGATTTGCCAGCCTCCATAATCACATGAAACGGTTCCTTAAAATAAATCTCTCTCTTTATGTATATGCATCCTACTGGTTTCTGTGGAGAATGCTGACTAATGACAACAGTCGTGTTTGGACCCTTGCCCCTGTCATTAGGATGCAGTTGTCCCTTTGGTGGGCCAGAGGACTGTTATTTCTATAAGATCTCTGGTGACACACATATGACCAGTGTTGAGGACTACTGCCAGAGTCACTGTCTTCTCCTTGCACATAAAATAGGTCCTGGCCCATGGGGCACCTGGGTGGCTTTGTGGGTTAAGCATCTGACTTCTGTTGAGGTCATGAACTCACGGTTCATGAGTTCAACCCCGTGTTGGGCTCTGTGCTGACAGCTCAGATCCTGGAGCCTGCTTGGGATTCTGTGTCTCCCTCTCTCTCTGCCCCTCCCCCGCTTGAGCTCTTTCTCTCTTAAAAATAAATAAACATTAAAAAAAATATAACACAGGTCCTAGTCCAGTGATATCACTGTCATTTGAGTCTTGATTCTGCCGCTAACTGGCTGAATAACCTTAGGCACGTAATTCTGAAACTTTCTGAGGCTCAGCGTTCTCATCTCTGCGGGACCTCAGATTGCCGTGAGGACGACGAGGTGTCCCATGCAATGAGTGTGGAAAGGTAGGTGAGCGTGAATGTGCGCGTGTCATACGCCTGTTACTTCTGCAGTCTTCGTGTGTGAAAAACGCAGGGCTCTGTGAGTGGTCGGGGAGGGGTTTCTTCACCCTCCGGCACTCACCTTCTGCCTCTCCTCTCAGGTGGGCAGCTCAGTATCCGCCGTCAGCCTCCTGTGGCTGAGAGCCTGGGGTCTGCCCCGGTTTCAGCACAGCAGGGGCCAAGTCAGGATGGGCGGGGGGGGGGGGGGACCCTGGCTAGTCAAGATTCAGCACTTGTAGTTGATTTCGGTGGGGGGGGAGCGGGGGGAGGCGCTCTGCACAGCGGGACTATCCGGGGCTTTGGGTGAAGCCATAGGTCACTTTGCAAGTGTTGGTGAAACAAATTGAAACATTGTGGTCCAGTCGAGGAGCCACACATCTGAGCGATTTTCATGGTTAGCCCTCGCCTGGGGCGAGAAGCTTCAGCTCATGCGTGGGTGAAAGCGATCCCGCTCCGGCCCAGGGGGCAGCTGCTGCGGGTGGCTTGTTCCTTTCAGGCGGCCACGCTCCCGTCCAGGTATCGGGAGGCCCGGCTGGGAAGCACGCTCCTTGGTGCAACTTCATACCAGGACATTCGAGAGGGTTATGGGAAACCACTTTTCCCTTACTCTGTCATCTGGAATGACACGGATTCAGGGCGTGTAAAAAGCGTGTCCTTTAATTTATGGCGACATAAACAAACCTGAGCAGCCTGGACTGAAAATCAGAGATGAAGGTGATAGGAGAGAAGCGTCGGCGTGGATAATGCTGTTAACATCCTTTTACCTCCTGTGACGGGGCTCCGGGAGGGATGGCTTCGGCACGCGGGGTCTTTGCAACATGTTCTGCTCACATTAAAACTGTAGAAATAGCAGTCTTTGTTTACTTCCTGCATTGGAAGAGGGTGTTTTTAAGAGCCGAAGGAAAGCGCTTCACTGGCAAGGATTGGAGAATAAGAAGTCAGTCTACATTCAGAAAAGTGTATATAGCAGGTATGCGAGTTTTTGCCTTATCCAGGAAAATACAGTATTCAGTGGCTACCAATGGAAACCCCTTAGCAAGATCATGAAATTCTTGATGGTTTCAGATGTAATCTATTCATTTCAGCATATACTTATAGGCCGACTCGGTAAGGTTCTGTGCTAAACTCTGAACAGGAAAAAAGATGTGTTCGTCGAATGCCAACCCTAAAGGGACTTAATATTAAAATGCAGTGATTAACACAGTATGCAAGTTCCAGGTTTTACTAGTCGAGTAATTATATGCAAACCACTTTAAGACTCAGTTTCCTCAGCTGTAAAATGGGTTTGACAGTGGTGATGATGTTGATGATGATGTAATAAACACATATTGAGCATTTACTGTGTGCCAGGCTCACAAGAAGCTCAGTTGTAAGAGCACGTATTTGTCATTCAATCCTCATAATAACCTGAAAAAATAGGCTACTATTATCTCTATTTTTACTTCCTTCATAGGGTATAGCTAGGGTTAAATGAGCTAATGTATATAGAGCACTTAAGACAATGCTTGACATTTGCAAACCTCAGTAAACGTTAGTAATAATAATAAATATTACATTATAATTGGTGGCCAGAAGCCAGTCCCCTAATAATTGTAATATTTTCTCTAAGAGAGGTACAAGAAAAATGCTATGAGGGTTCCAAATGGGAAGACAGTACGTCTAGCATGGGTAGAGACTCCATGAGAGAGGTGGTCTGGGAACTGGGCCTTCCGGAAAAGATGTGATCATGACAGACAGGGAGGCTGCAAAGGCATGTAGGCAGGGGCACCAGCATGGACGTGACGCACACAGTGACCAGGAAGTAAGCCAGTGTGGGGCAAGTCTGGGGCGACTATGACTAAGCCAGTTGGCCAAGGCCAGAGGAAATCTATAGGTTAAGATTGAAAACGTGTGTTGTATTGTGGAGCACCCCCAAGCATTCCAGTTTCCACTGGATCTGGTAGGCGGGGAAGCCACTGAAGGACTGTGAGTGGTGAACGCCATGGTCAAAGCTGTTTGCCTCTTGAACACAGTGGTGCTCCAGGAGTTTCCCAGGGAACACATAAAATGTTGGCAAAGCCATCAGTCCTGGGATTCAAAATGCACTCAGAGCCAGGCCATAGTCCAAAGTGGATGCGAGTTTGGCTTTAAGGGTAGGATTAGATCAGACCTGAAAACTCACAGGGGCCAGATTTAGCGGGTCTGGCCCTGGCGTCAGGGGCAGTGCCAATAGTTTATCTGTTTTGAAAATGATCCTGCCCATCTTGCTTTCACCTTTTGCCCTTCTGATAGAGACAGTTAAAAGGAGCAGCACGTAGCACACACCTGAGACCGAGTCGTGTTGGGTGAAATCTGTGTAAAACTTGCCACTAAATATTGCAGCGTTTCTTCCCCACTCCCTGTTACTTCTAAGTGGGACAAAGAGTGATTTAAGGACAATCAGTTCCTTGTGTATTTCTTATGTGATTTCAACACACAGGCACGGAGCTATAAAGCTGCATCCCATGAACTCTGTCCTTTAAGAGCTTAGAGTCTCCTGGAAAACCTAAGATGGGAGCATAAATAGCTGTGAGATAAAGTGAAAAGGAGGTAAGAGCATTTGGGAGCGTGCAGGCAGCGTGCTTGGGTGGTGGTGGTGGGGGGGTGCAGGTGATGATGACTTTTCTTGGAAAAAGGCAACGTATATTATAACCCACCCCCCTGATTTTGTCCTTTATAATTTAGCACACCATCTACTGTGAGCTGTTTGGTATAGTGTCTTGAAGTTAGACCTTGGTTTGAATCTTGGCTCCGCCTTTTACTAGTAGGACTCCCCTGGTAAATTTTTTGAGCTTCTTTTTCTGCAAAATAGTGATGATATTGGGGTATAATAAGGCAACATATCAGTTAAGATATGTAGATACTTTTGTCCGCAAGTAGCAGAAAACCCAACCCAAACTAACCAAATGGGGAACTCCTTAGCTTGTAACAGAGGCACTTTAGAGTAGACTAGCTTCCAAGTGGAGCCATCTCGTCAAGGGGCATCTCTCTTCTGGTTTCTAGCCTGCTGTTCACAGTGTCAACTCTCCTCGGACCTGTTCCACTTCCGCTGTAGCATGGATGTCAATGTCCACATGACTTTATCCATATTCACTTCAGTTGAGCTAACTTAGGCCAGTGCCTGCTCCTTAACCAGGGGCAATCATCATAGGTGTCTGTGTGAATTGCTGGAAAGTTGTGAGACCTTATGTAAGTTCCTTAATCTTTCTGTGCCTGAGTTCCCGCCTTTGTTGAATGAACTAGATAGTACTTACCTCATAGGGGTGGTGTTAGAATTTAATGAATGATGGTTACCTTAGATCAGTGTTTTGCTTTGTCTTCCTAGACCATCTGCAGCAACCTATTGGTAAGTCATGAAATAAATTTAGTGGATTGTGGCTATCTTGAAGCCACAGAGAAAAGAAACAAAATAGGACAGTAGTGAATAGAGAATCTCAGAGCGTGTAGCATATGATAAACATGAACAGTGTTTCATGAAACCTTTTTTAAGGTTTTATATGTATTTGTGCATGTACTTGGTTAAGACAGAAAACTTATTAGTGAACTTGATACATGGAAAAAAAAAGTTGAGGAACATCAGCTTGACTAATCAGGGCGAATTGCTTTAACCAGGACATTGAGAGAGAGGAGAAACTGATGTTGGGGAGAAAGACAAATCACTAACCCTTCCACAGGCACTGATTTAAGAACTTTGCATATATGAACACATGAGACATTTGCATCAACTGTATAAGTTAGGCTCCTTTATTAAACCCATTTTCCAGATGAACATTGAATGCTGATTCTTAGTGTAGTGTAGTAAAAATGTGGGCTGTAGGTTCAAATCCATGCAGCCCGGTTCTAGAGCCCAATTTTTGCATTATATTGAGAATCAGCATTCAATGTTCACTCCCTAGATTATCAGTGCTCAGCACAGGGCCAGACACGGAGAATAAGCACCCCAGAAACGTAGTTATCATTAGGAATATTTTTTTGAAAAGACCAATTTGCAGTCAGGAAATGCCCTTCTTTGGTTTCTCTCCAGCCTGAGGATGTGTAGACAAATCCACGGGAGGGTAGGAAGCCTTGACCTTCTGTCCAAGTCGTATGCTTAATAAAGAGGACACCATGGTGTCCTCAAAAGACCTTTTAGGACACAGCCAAGTTTTTCAAAGGCTGTTCATATCTATGGGGTGGTCAGGGGCAAAGGTAATTTGTTTTAAAATGGGCCACCTTGGGGCGCCTGGGTGGCGCAGTCGGTTAAGCGTCCGACTTCAGCCAGGTCACGATCTCGCGGTCTGTGAGTTCGAGCCCCGCGTCGGGCTCTGGGCTGATGGCTCAGAGCCTGGAGCCTGTTTCTGATTCTGTGTCTCCCTCTCTCTCTGCCCCTCCCCCGTTCATGCTCTGTCTCTCTCTGTCCCCAAAATAAATAAACGTTGAAAAAAAAATAAAATGGGCCACCTCTGTCATCCTGAGCTGTGTTAGCGAATGGTTTCAATGGTGCATCCAGAAACACATAGTACTAGCCCCTGGGGCATGATGAGGTAGGTGCTGGTAGATGAGCGTCAGCTTGATTCTTGTGTTTAGAAGATATTCTGATCTCTTCCTGGGGTGTTTTGAAGGGAACCTGGGAGACTAAACTGAGGGACCCGTGTGTGCCCTGGTGTAGGCAGGAGCAACAAAGAAATATCCTGGAAGATTCTGACCTTATTTTATACAGGGCGTCTAATCTAATACAGCGGAGGAAGAATTTTTGCAAAGAGTCCCAAGAGGACTAATAAAATGGCTTTGAATTTCATTACGTTTGAGAGGGAGGCACTAATTCAATTAGCCACAAAATGAGAATTTTCCTACCCCTTCTGTTTGGAGCAGCTCCAAAGCTAGGCTGCACCCAAGGAAGTGCTCGGACTGCCTTTGGATATAGTCTTCCTTGTGAGGAAAGGCGATTCTTGTCAAATTTTAGGCCAGCTTCTGAACCTTTATGCTTCTGCTCTGTGCAGTTTTTGGGAGCCAGGATAGCGTAGTGAAGAAGAACACAGACCTTGCATTCAAATCTCAGCTCTGCCATGTATGGGTGTGAGCCGTGAGCAAGCTACTTAACTTTTCCAAGCCTCAGTCCCCTCACCTGTGAAGTGGGGTTAGTGAAAGTAGGCATCATTGTCATAGGACATAATATGAGTATTAACTTAGTTAATAGATGTTAAAGCATTCAGAAGAGTGCCTGAAGAGATTTCTGCTCTTCTGGTCTTAGAGTCAGTAGACAAGCAAGCAGAAGGGAATCATCACACAAGCAGTCAGTGCCTGACATGGTAAAAGGCCCAAGGAAGGAGCAACTGTCTCTGGAATATGTGGGGAAGGAAGGAGGTGAACTTGGATCTTGAACAATTCACAGGAGGCCACAGAGACGGGAGTCAGGAATAGCATGTCTGAAAAACGTGTCTTGCGCGCCCATAGTGTCTCCGGGGATTGTTGGGCATTTACTAGGGGGTGAGGCCAAGCATTTATGGGGTGGGCTGGTGAGGTAGGAGTCTGGAAGGTCCCTGGGGGCAGGCAATGAACAGGACTGTTCATTTTGGCAAGACAAGATTGTTCCATTAAATTAGGAGTTCTGTGAGCTTTACGGAATTCAATAATTCTTGTCTAGGTTTTTTTTCTTGGATAGAGGATTTCAAATACTTTTGGAGAAAGCTCATTCCATAGCTGAATAGTCATGTCTTGGGGTTGACATTGGATCTTTCACTGGTGACTGCTCTGGTGATCCTCCCTCCACCCCCCCGCCCTCCTCCCCCCCAACAGGAATTTGCCATTCTGGTTAAAAGGATTCTGTAAGAATCAGAAAGAAAATGTCTGCAGTTTGTTCTTCCTAAACCTGCTAAATTGTTAAAATCACGGTTACAATTTGATATGTCCATGGAATATGTGGTTTTTGACTTTGGCAGAATGTGCCATTCTGCTCTTGAAATTATTCTTATAAGTTTTTTTTTTTTAATTTGTCAGTTTCAGAACGCTATTTACTGCATAATTCCTACTTGTAAATGGGTGATGTTTTAAAAATTCATTCTTAAGTCCGTTGTTTGGACCACAGATTGCATAGTTCCATAGAAATGACCATGTCATTTGTTAGGTCTTTAGGCAAGTTTATCAGACTTAGTTGACACAAAATGTAGCTGAACAGTAGCTAACATTTATTAAGCCAACAATACAATTACACTAATACAAATTTTTGTTATGAAAAGATAAGAAGACACTAATGGTGAATAGAAATTTTAAATTACTGTTATATTTAAATTTTTTATTTTTAACGTTTATTTTTGAGACAGAGAGAGACACACTATGAACGGGGGAGGGTCGGAGAGAGAGAGGGAGACACAGAATCTGAAACAGGCTCCAGGCTCTGAGCTGTCAGCACAGAGCCTGACGTGGGGCTCGAACTCACGGACCGCGAGATCATGACCTGAGCCGAAGTCGGACGCCCAACCGACTGAGCCACCCAGCTGCCCCAAATTACTGTTATATTTAAATATAGATCAGCTTTCCTTGATTGCTACTCTTTCATATCCTTGATAGTTTATAGGGTGCTTTTGGATACATTATCCAATTAGAGCCTTAAAACCAGCCGGTGTGGGGAGTGCAGAGAAGGAAACTGCAGTTCAGAGAGGCACACTGGCTTGTCCAAGAAAATACAACTTTCGTCAACACTCTTTAAAAAAAAAAAAAAAAGGTACATTACAAATGGATGATGAAGTAAGGTTAGCTTCACAATGTCAATTGTATAGAAATCTTGCTACATTTTGATTAGAAATTTTAGAGGAGATGTTGGCTATAAGATGACAAGATCCTGCAACTGTTTATCTAATCTATTAAAGTATTTATTGAACTCCTACTAATCAGTCCTGTTTTTAGGGGGGTGAGCAGGGGGAGGGTAGAGAATCATAAATATTTAAGGCTTGGCTTCTGGTCTTTTTTAGTTATTGTGGTACAAATTGTAGGGTAGAAGCTCCCTTACCCAATGGAGGTGGGGCTGGGGGTCTGTTGGTTAATCTAAAATTGTGGTTTAAGGGGGCGCCTGGGTGGCGCAGTCGGTTAAGCGTCCGACTTCAGCCAGGTCACGATCTCGCGGTCCGTGAGTTCGACCCCCGCGTCAGGCTCTGGGCTAATGGCTCGGAGCCTGGAGCCTGTTTCCCATTCTGTGTCTCCCTCTCTCTCTGCCCCTCCCCCGTTCATGCTCTGTCTCTCTCTGTCCCAAAAATAAATAAAACGTTGAAAAAAAAAATTAAAAAAAAATAAATAAAATTGTGGTTTAAGGTAATAATGGGAACAACAACAAAAAACCACACGTTTTCAATAGCAAATATCACCATGTCTTTCTAAATACACCAATTTACCCCAAATAAGTCAACACCTTGTAGAAAAAGCAAATTGTTTCTGTAGTAGAATGAGTATGTCTTGCTATATTCAAGGGCATAGGAGAAAAAAATGAGAAAATGGTAGACTGAGGTTATGTGACAATGTAACAGTCATCTGCTCATATGGAGCACCTTCCTCAGGCTGTGATGGCAACTTTTCTAGGATTTATTACTCTGTGATTTTTAATTTGCATGAATACTCCTTAAAACCAGAGACCTGCCTTATTTTTTCTGTGGGTGTTCCATGGCAGCTAATTCTGTGCTGAGTACCTAGTGCTGGATAAATGTTTGATGAATAAATGAAAGGATAATTTAACACAATATTAGCGATGTTAGTAGAATAATAATGTGAATCAGAGTCTCAAGCAGTCAGTTATTCTTTCCTGTTTAACTGTCTCCCAGAGACAGCCTTAGGCCTTGGGAGTTGAATCTGCCTCGGCTGAATTTTCAAATGACATGGCCAGCTTTCTTAAAAATGTGTTTCCATTCCATTCCATTCCATTCCATTCCACACTTTGTTATGATTCTTGGCTGTCTTCCTGGACCTTGTGACAAATCCTCACGGAGAAAATGCCTTCTACACCGGGACATGTGCCAAGAAGAAGAGAGGTAAAATTCTACCCACCACCATTTTTTTTTTTTTTTAACTTTGAGGATTCAAAAAGGGGCAGTAGGACATTTTCGCCTTACCTCCAGATTTTTCCTGGAGTTTATTTTTGCCTTCTGTGATGCATTTAAGCTCTATTGTTCCCAGTGTATTTATTTGTAAAATGGATTTAATTCTGTTCTTGTAAAGCCTTTAGAAAGGTCCGTCAGGGGCAGGCAGGGGTACACAATGCTTAAGAATGATGTTAAGGTTTTAAAAGAGATTTATTTGACCCTGAGGCCAAATGGCACAGCCTGCAAATGTGATAAATCTAGCAAATAAATAAACAAATAAATAAATAAACATAAATGCCTTTGAGGAGGCAACAGGCCAATAGGCAGCTTCGCAGTTGGCATTTGCTTTTACAAGAGCACTTGTTAATCCCACATGCTCAGGACAGTTATAAAGGTTTCATTTCCTCCCCAGACCTTACTTCCCCCACGGGTGTATGGAGTGGAACACTTTATTTGAGACCAGAGTCGTGAATGTACTCCCTGCAAGGTGATGACTTCATGTATATTGATATTGCCAGTAGGGGTTTATTTTCTTTCTTGCGAGGCTGTGATCGTTTGAAGTAAGGAACGACGACCAACACAGCTCTTTGCACAGAGCTTTATACATAGAATGTGTTTGAGAAACACTTGTTAAGTGAATGAATGAAGAAGGTCCTATTTACAGCTGTACCCCCAGCACCAAGCACCGTGCCAGCACCTGGGAGGTGCTCAAGAAATACTTGTCAAATGAATGAGTTGTGCCAATCATGGTTCCAGCAGGTGTTTCTATCTTCAGTACTCTTGCAGATCAGAAGCAAGGCAATATTGCAGTTTTTCCGTTGCTGGAAAGGCACATTGTCATTATCTGAAAAAGTCAGCCTCAGGACTTATCTCAGTGACATGTGGTGCTGGATTGTAGAAGAGGGAGGAGAGAAAGGCTAGAGAATGAGAGGAGAGAGAATCAGAAGCACAAATGCCAAACATATCTGTCTGTCTGTCTACCATTCATCTATGTATCGTCTACTGATGCAGGTATACACACGTATATGAAACTAGGTGTTGAAATTTATTAATCAACGTGGAAAACTAACATCCGAATTTATTTCCGTCTCCATCTATTTATATATAAATGTAGTTTGTGCCTTTCTCCTGAGTGAGAGACCTGAGTTCCACTGCTGTGGGACATTTCTGCCTGTATGCCCACTGACAGCCTAAACTCTGTCGTGTGTCCTTGAGGACCAAGCGGTTGGGCCATCACAGAAGTCAGCTGTACCCATCTCAGGATCCACTTTAGATAAGGTCTCTATCTCAACGATCCCCTCCCACTGTTTTACATGGAAATTTTCTAGGGGGTCCATCACTGACGTGCTGCAGGTATCTGTGTAAAGTCTACTCCTACCACCCTTTGTGCTGCTCAAAAACCTTCAGTGGCTCCTCATTATTTATAGGTTGAAATTCAAATGCCTTAGTCTTGTTTTTAAAGAACTTTATAACCTTTCCTTGGAACTCTCTCCTAAGACTCTTAAGACTCTATTTATAAGACTCTATTTGTATTCCACTTTTCTAGCCAGGCTTGTACTTTTTCTAGAGAAATGGCTGTTCATTTCCATTTCCCCTCAGTGACCCTCAGTGAGCACCCTGCTATATGCCAAGCCCTAGATAACATTTTGTTTGTTTCTTCACCTGTTCACTGGACACAGGAATGCCAGCTCTCCCTCCTCCCAGCTGAGCCAAATCCTGACATCCTTTAAGCCTATCTCAAGTCCTTCTTTTGCCAGGTAGCCTGCTTTGACAATCCCAGCCATAGTCCTCTTTCCCCTATTTGGGCTGGTCACTTACTATTGTGTGTTGATATATCTTTTAATGTTTGCCTTGTCCCCCTAATTGCATTGTAATTGCGTTGTCTGCTCCCATGAGGGAAGAGTTCCATCACAGCCTGTCTCTCTCTCTCTCTCTCTCTCTCTCTCTCTCTTTCTCTCTCTCTCTCTCTGTCTCTCTCTCTCTCTCTGTGTGTGTGTGTGTGTGTGTGTGTGTGTGTGTGTGTATTGCTTGCTAAAGGCACTCCTTAACTGGGGGCTAATTGATTGTGTAACTACTTTTCAACATTTTGAACCTTTTATTATTTTCTAAATTTGTACCACTTTAACAAAAGTGCCTTTGAGGCAAACATAATTTATTATACAAAAATTTCAAATCTCAGTGTTAATACACACATAGATTTGTTTATTTAATTGTTTATTTATACACATCATTTTAAACAAGGACATTTAAAACACGAGTTTGTCCTTTCAACTCTCCTTAACCAACATTTTCTTTTCTGGAATGTTGGTAAAAAAGTAAACTTATCACACTCATTTCTACTTTGTGAGCTCGAAAGGATTGGAGAAAGGTCTGCCTCAGGCCCAATCTTTCCCTTGTTCTTGGTGGAGTAGTTGAAGGGTCATAAGGAAAGATTGTATTGCTGAGAAGTCTGGTAAAATCTCCACCATTGACTAACTATTGACTAACCATGCTACTTTGGGTGAGACACCCATGTCTTATACTTCAGTGTCCTCATCTATAGAAAGGGGGAAGAGGGGTGCCTGGGTGGCTCAGTTGGTTAAGTGTCTGGTTCTTAATTATGGCTCAGGTCATGATCTCATGGTTCACGGGATCGAGCCCTATGTTGGGCTCTGCGCTGACAGCACAGAGCCTGCTTGGGATTCTTTCTCTTCCTCTCTCTCTGCCCCTCCCCTGTTCTCTCTCTCTCTCTCTCTCTGTATATATCTATATCTATATCTATATCTATATCTATATCTATATCTATATCTATATCTATACCTATCTATACCTATCTATCTATCTATATATCTATATCTATATATATATCTCAAAATAAAGAAATAAACTTAAAAAAAAGGATGGTGATACCAGCTGAGGTCATGAGGTCATGTAATGCGCAGGAAAATGTTCTGAGAACTATAAAGGTCTATCTAAATGTTAGGTCTTATCATTGTCATCATCATATTACCAGCATCCCAATCACTTTATCACCCCTGCCACCATGTGCCCTCAACTCAGGCATCAAGATGAGAAATGCTTATCGGAGCTGATGACTTCTTATAGGAGGCATCAATCTGCCATTTTCCAAATGTGAGTGATTTGTAGCTCATACCTTCTTTTATACATTACAACTTCTGAGGACACTGAGTGGCGTAGACCATTTGCCTCTCTTGCAGCACCAGGGTCCCTTCTGGTTTTTGTGACTCCCACTCTCACTGCTGCAGTGGGTCTTTTGGATTATAAAATGTCTCTGGGGAATAGACTGGGAGTTTTAGTTTAACACTGTGAGCAGGTGGTCTTGCATATCGTTATTTTTTTGAACCTAGAAAAACATCAGCTGTAAAACACACCATTATTTCTGAAATCCCCAAGAAAGGAAAAGCTAACAATTTTCAAGTATGCCACACCATTGATTACAGATACATTCCTATTTCAGAGTTGTTGAAATGTGAAAAATGAGTGTCTGGGAATTAGTCACATACAGTGGGGTGATGGCGGGAAGAGTTTGCTTTGAGTCTTCTAAGCCCCAGCCGTGGTGGGTCCTGGGATCTCTGTGCCGCCTCCCCCTGCCCCGGCCTCCTTTGTACACACATGCTGCTAAGCACTCCTAGGCTGAGTGGCCACTGGCTGACGTCCTACTTCTCCCAGGCTTTTCGTTCTGTGTCCTATAAGGGCAGTGGGAGGAGGAGTTGGTATGGGCAGAGGGTGACGACAGGCGATGCCACCCCCTTTGTCCGCACTTCGTCTCCTTGTTGCTATGTTAAAATTTTTTTTAACATTTATTTATTATTGAGAGACACAGCATGAGCATGGGAGGGGCAGAGAGAAGGGGAGACACAGAATCCGAAGCAGGCTCCGGGCTCTGAGCTGTCAGCACAGAGTCCTATGTGGAGCCCGAACTCACGGACTGTGAGATCATGACCTGAGCTGAAGTCGGATGCCTAACCACCTGAGCCACCCTGGCACCCCCCCCCCACCCCCCCCCCCACCCCCCCCCCCCCCCCCCCCCGCCACCCTGTTGCTATGTTAAGTCAGCCTGGTAAGAAACTGCCCCAGAGGCAGAGCCTTCCAGGTCGGAGGAAGCACATTCCTGGGCTTATATGTTCTCTTATCCAGAGGCACTGGAAGATCAAGTGCCCACTTGAGGCTTTTCCCAGCCCTGAGTAGCTCCTATTTGGTCAGGGTTCATCTTGTGACAGGGACCTGCCAAAGTGACAGTAACCTGATACACTCGGCCTGGGCTAAGAGCAAAGTGGTTTTCTTTTTTTCTCAGAGATAGAAGCGAGGGCTGGAGGTAAGCAGAAGGTTCAAAGCTATTTGCAGCAAAAGGCCCGATCCCTGCCCTTGCATGCGCGGGGTGGGGGCAGGGGCGGTCACCCGTGTTCTCAGGTGTCACTGCCAGCGGCAGATATTTCAGCACCTCTTTTCCTTCAAACGTCTTGGGTTTCAGAGAGGGACGTAACCGGACCCTTCACATTTGTTACAGTAATGCTGTTTCAGGCCCTGTTTCTTGACCTTACAAGTCACCTGCTCCTCTTGAGATATTGTCACCCTGTGGGGTGAGACGTCTACTATCCAGATTTTGCTGACGATACTGGGAGTAATGTGCAGCTCTAACTCAGGTTTATCATTTAGTGTGGCTCTTTGGGTAGCTTTTGGTAGCAAAGTGTGTTATTCTACAGTGGCTGTGGAAAGGGTTTAACTGCTTTCATTTGCATAATGAGTTAGAAGGTTCTGTGGATGTTGCCTCTGACCCCTGAAAGGTTGTTTAATCTCTCCATAGACTTTCCGTCTGCAGTACAAGTCTGTTCTCTAAGCATTGGAGAGGAGAGGCTTTTCAGTGTCTTCCCAGCCCTACCTCAGGAAGCCCAAACTCCTTAGTATAACATTCGTAGCCGAACCGGTCAGGACTCTTGGCTCAAACTAGCTCAAGGGAGATCAGTTAATGGCTCACGTGACTGAGGAGTCTAAGGATGGATCTAGAGCCTCAGACAGAGGTGGGTGCAGGGGCTCAATCAATGTCTTCTGGGCCCTGTCTCTGTCACCTCCTGGCTTCAGGTCCCTCATTGTCATGGCTTCACTCTACAGGCACAGTCTGTTCAGA
The DNA here is from genome assembly GCF_022079265.1 of Lynx rufus. NCBI lineage: Eukaryota > Metazoa > Chordata > Mammalia > Carnivora > Felidae > Lynx > Lynx rufus. Next base: position 118,357,684 of record NW_025814856.1, on the reverse strand, counting down.
AAGTGGGGAAGATGGCCGCCCACATGCAAACTGATAATCTTTCAACATAGGAAGAAAGAAGCACTTCTTTTTTCTGTTATCGTGTGAAGCCAGGGAAGCCCTGATTGACCCTACTAGGATCTTGTGTCCAGCCCTAGACCAGTCATTCATGCCGGCTCTGATTAGGTCCTCCCGAGCCATGTGCCCAACCCATGACTGTGGATGCCTGGTCTCAGTGATGACAGACCCACTGGGACCACATGTAGTGAAGGAGGAGCAGCTGTCTAAAGGCAATATGGGTGGCGGGTGTACAAAAACACCCCCTGTCTTCTGTAAAGGTCCTGTATGGTTTGGCCCCTTCTGTCTGTCAAGCTCCTCTCAAGAGTCCCGAATGGCCTCTTACCTACCGATCAGATTAGACTATTTTCTCTGGTGAAGATCTGACTTCAGCTTACCACCTTATTTTCTTTACCCCCAGTGTCCCCTGGAATTTCTTCTTCCCCTTCTACACTTGTCAAAATTCTTCTCAGCCTTCAAGGCATGATTAAAATGTTACTTCCTTCAAAACTTTTCCCTATATTTCTGGTCTTTCCACATGGCAGTCAAAGGATTTGGCTGGCAGCACATTTGTGAAGTTTGTCTGTTCTTCCCTCTATTTGCACCTGCTTACGTGTCTGCCCCAGAAATGCAAAGATCAAACTAGTCATTTAGTATTGTCCCAGTGTCACGTGGGAGATAGGCAATAAAAATGTGTTGGATGGATAAAAGTTCTCTCAAGATCTTTTTTGAGAGGATCTCATGTGTCGGATCTACCCAAATACATATGCGCATACATTTCAGAGGTTGAGTTCACGTATGTACTATCTGCTTACTGATAAACACAGAGTACTTTTGTATATTCCCAGCAGCACTCCGGGAATGACATTGATATTTTACAAGTTACAAGTATACTGTCTCATCTGGTAACTTTTCCATCTCGGGATTTGGGAGCAGAACAAACTGGGAGTGGGGTCATGGAAGAAATTCTGTGAGGCCAAAAAAACCCCCCAAACTGGGCGGGTTGTGGGATTGAATCACATCACCTCTGGGAAAAGAACAAAAGCTAGGGGAGGTAGCTGAGCGTAATGGGTAAGAATGCGCCTCCAGGTTTGAGGCCAGTTCCCACTGCTTGTTAGCTGTGTGACCTTGGGCAAGTTAGCAAATATCTCTGAGCCTCAGTTTCTATGTAAAATAGAGACCATAGAGCTTTTATGTGGCAGGATGATTGTGAAAACAAAACAAGATAATGCATGCAAAGTACCTAACATAATACCTGGCTACTAGTAGGTACTGCCCCTGCCCCATCTCTCTCTCTCTCTCTCTCTCTCTCTCTCTCTCTCTCTGTCTCTCTGACACACACACACACACACACACACACACACACACACACACAGAGGTGGTGGTACAAATAATTGCATGATTTTTCTTCAGTGTGACCAGCCACACTGGGGAGGTCCATACTGGGAATGCATTAAAGAATGCTCTCTCTCTGTTCTGACTGTGGTTATCTGGCTACTATTGTTGTGATCTAATGACCAGAATGATGACCGCAGTGAGAGGTGGGAATATGTGGATGGCCGGGAGCCAGTTGCCTCTGTTGAGAACTGCAGTGCTGGCGTTGACAGCAGCAGTGGATGACTGGATGACGGGTTTTTATTTCCACTGTGTCTGAAATGTGCAATTAGCCTGGAGAGCGAGGAGAGCAGAAACCCCCTTTGTCCAGATGACACCTGGTGTGTGGACGAGCCCCCCCACCCCCGTCTCTGGCTAAAGGATCTGCATGTTCAGGGAAGGAGACTAAGCCATTTTCTGGATTAACTCTGTGTTTATTTGTAATAAACTATTGTAGGCGCTACAGGAAAGGAACCCCAGAAAGTAGTCCACTGCCAGAATGATGACGACTCCTGGAACTTTCTCTGATTCTTATTCTCCCTCCTACCTTGCTCATCATCTTATGTATTCAAATCCTTCTTGTATTTATATAGAACAGCTACGATGCTTCACCCAGACCATTGCACATCACATCAGAGAGGAAGACACATGTGTGATTCATTTTCTTAAGCCTCAAGTCTAAGGATTTACCTAAGGACCCAGGAATGTCATGAGGTAAGTTTTGGAAGTGTCTGAGGTGGTCTGATGATTATCGATTGGCAGGCTCACCTCCTCTTCCACTAATTGGCTATGGGTTTACATTTACAAACTGTGACCCACCGTGTTGATAATCTGATGGAACATTCTAGAATGTGGAGAAAAGTAAATGGATGGTCATGAGTGTGCTTACGCCCTGTGTAGCAGTCCTGGACACCGAAGGGAGGCCCTCAGGAGCCACAGAGTGTTGGGATGGGGTCAGGACTGGAGGGCTTTAAAGGTTATCTATGCAGACCCAGTCATTTTACTAATAGAGATCCAAAGAAGCTGTACTTTCTGTCCAGGGCTCCCCAAGCATTTATTTAGTTTCTCTCTTCATGTGAGGATTGATCACATTGCATCATGATTACTCACGAGTCTGTCTCCCTGTGCGTTCAGATTCTTCAGCTGTAAGTAACAGAAAACTCAACTCACACTACTTTAAGCAAAAAGGGGACTTGATTGGCTCAGTAACCAAAGAGTTCAGCTGGATCCAGAGGCTTTAACAATGCTCTTGAGATCCAGTCTTTCTCCGTTTCTCAGTTTTGCCTTCCATTGAGCTGGCTCTGTTACTCAGGCGTGCTTTGCCTGGTGAGGCCAAATGGCTGCCAGCAGCCCTACAAATAGATCTCCCCAGCTCCAAATCCAGAAGAAAAAAGAAGACACGTTTGTCTGCTAAATTGGCTCACGTTGGCTGTGAACCACTCCTGAACAAGTCATGTGGCTCTAACGGGCCAGCCGTGGGGCACATGCCCTGAAGCTGGGGATGGGGTCAGTCCTACCTAAACTGCAAGGAGTGAGGGGGAGGGTGGGTGCTCAAACAATATCTAGGGCACCATTGTTAGAAAGGAGGAAGAACTGGGGTGCCTGGGTGGTGCAGTGGGTTGAGCGTCCGAATTCGGCTCAGGTCATGATCGCACAGTTGACAAGTTCAAGTCCTGCGTCGGTCTCTGTGCTGATAGCTCAGAGCCTGGAACTGCTTCAGATTGTGTCCGTCTGTCTCTCTCTCTCTGCCCCTCCCCTGCTCATGCTCTGTCTCAAAAATAAATAAACATTAAAAAAAAAAAAAGGAAGGAGGAAGAACAGAAGCTGAGCATACGAAGAAAAATAAATATCTCCTGCCCTCCCAACTCAAATGTGAGCTCTTTAATAGAAAGACAGTGCCCATGAATTTTGCTTCTGCCCTGCTTCCTAGGGCATTCCTACCCATGACCAGGGAAGCAGAGACTCATACATGGTGACTATCGTGAATTTCTAGCTATGGGAACAGCTGGGCTAATTCTTAGTGTGAGGTTTTCACACCCTTGATATTGGTGACATGGTGGCTTCTGGAAAGGCTTAAAATCATCTATGCTTTTGGCATCGTGTCCCTTCCATTTAAACAGTGTATTTAAGAACGTATTTTAACTTTGCTGTTCAAAGTCAGAAACGTCAACGGCCTTGGTTTTGACCAACGCCATGTTCTTTGGCAAAGTGATTGGCACTTTGGTAGTTCTTCCTAACTTATAGGTATGCCAAACCTGTAGTTATAGTAGGGATTCAACTTGGCTGAATGCATTTGTACTGGACACATCTCACGAATATCTTCAGATTCTCTGGGCTTTGCCTCCAGGCTCTCAGCCGCTCTCTCTGCTGAGTCCCTCCTGTGGCTTTCACTCGCTGAGGGCTGACATCATTCTGCAGCCTGACGCCATGCTGTCACACACCCACCTCTCTGGTTCTCTGTGACATCCTGGCTCCGATGGAATGCTGCCCTGCAGGCCATGGGCTGTGTCATAGGGACTAGATGGTTCAACCTGGAAGTGCGGGGTGTTAACTCCCCATGGTGCACTCATTGACCGATGGCAAACAGGAGATAGACAGGAAATTGGTAAAAACATTTCCTCTCCCTCCTCCCGCTCCAGATTCTTTGAGGCCCACGGTGAAGCATCGCTTGGCCTTGCTTTTTATCCTTCCCTGCCTCGCTTCTCTTTCCTTTCACTTCTGTTGCCCCGAGGCTATACCTGCCAAAGAAAGCAACAGAACTTAATTCCTGCTTCTGGCTCTGTTTACTAGGAAACCTGGTCTAACACATTATTTCGTGTTTATGTCCCATTTACTCTCAAAGCTGCAGAAGAGGGTTTTAAGTCCAGTCATCTTGATTGGCTTTAATAAAATGGGGTTTCTCTCTCTTTGCCTATTTGTAAGATGAATAAACTGAGGCATGCAGTGGATGTAACTTGGTCAACATTACAGGCTTAATCATTGGGCCACTTAAACACAGAATCTGAGTTTCCCATCTCCACATTGAAGGTTCTGCACCCAATCACAAGGTAAGCCTACATCTGCATGTACAAAGTGTTAGGGAATAATTGGGACAAATATCCCAATCATTCAAGCTAGGCAAACCAAACCAAAATAGCTACATAATGGAACTCAATGTCTCCACTTCACATTGGGACTCTGGAAACAGCCAAAGACATGCTACCCCAATCTTGCCATTGTGTTGTTATAAGTGCTCCTGATGGTGGTGTGTATGTATTTTTAAACAGCTGATTCCCATTTCTTTTTTACATTTGTTTTTAATGTTTATTTTTTACATTCGTTATTAATGTTTATTTTTTGCACGTGCAAGCAGGGGAGGGGCAGAGAGAGAGGGAGACACAGAATCCGAAGCAGGCTCCAGGCTCCGAGCTGTCAGCACAGAGCCTGATGTGGGGCTCGAACCCCCAAACCGTGAGATCATGACCTGAGCCGGAGTTGGACACTTAACCGACTGAGCTACCCAGGCACCCCCATTTCTTAAAATATTTTGCATTTTGGGCCAAATTCATTTGCTTTTTAACTAATGGAGATGAAAATAAAGTTTCAGCAAAGATAATAGACTCTTCACAGGAGGGGAAATGTCATGATACATAAAACATTTCAGACTTGGCTACAGACGTAGTATAAACATGAAGGTAAGGTTAATTAGTACGTGTATATTTTGTGCTCTGGTGTCTTACTGATTTCAAAGTGACTCTTTGCCATTGTTACGAGTTTGCTTAAAATGAGCTTTTTAAAAAAGATCTGAAATTATACTCAAATACTTATAGAAAACCAGTAATAAAGAGGAATCAATTACAAGAAAAAAATTCTGGTGATAGGATAAGCTCCAGTCCAAACCTAAAAGGAAGATGTTATGGTTCCTGAACTTTCCTCTGTGTGGTGGCTAATATTTAGAGTAAGGAGTGGGTGCTCGAGTTGCCCTGATTTATATAGAAATTTTTTAAATTCATAATTGTGTTATGTTGGGGATCCTACTCTCTTTCAAGTATTTTCATTAAAAAAAATTAAGTTTAATTTATTTTGAGAAAGATACAGAGAGCAAGTGAGGGAGGGGAAGGGAGAAAAGGAGACAGAATCCCAAGCAGGCTCCGTGCTGTCAGCACAGAGCCCAGGGCGGGACTCGACCAGACAAACAGTGAGATCACGAACTGAGCTGAAATCAAGAGTCGGAGGCTTAACTGACAGAGCCACACAGTTGTCCCTCAAGTATTTTTAAGTAGTTTTTAAAAAATGTTTATTTATTTTTGAGAGAAAGAGAGAGAGAGAGTGAGAGGCAGAGCACGAGTGGTGGAGGGGCAGAGAGCAAGGGAGACAGAGAATGTGAAGCAGGCTCCAGGTTCTGAGCTGTCGGCCCACCGCCTGACGCGGGGCTCAAACTCCCGGACCTTGAGATCATGACCTGAGCTGAAGTCAGACACTTAACTGACTGAGCCACCCAGGTGCCCCACCCCCAAGTATTTTTCAAGCACAGTTGAGGATCTGATGCTCAGAATGCAGGTGCTTCATCATGGCACTACAGTCAGCACAGCATACATTCACCTGCAAAGACAACGCATCAATCCAGCAGGAAAGACACTCATGCACACAGGCAGCCCAAATTGTCAATGACACACCAACAGTAAGAGCACGATAGTGCTTTCTGACACCCGTTTAAAACTGCATGAGTGGTGACTGTTCTAGAACAACAGCCAATTATATACATACTTCAAGTACTTAAAGTAGAAAAACTCTTGGCTTTAATGAATGTGCATCTAAAAGAACTGAAGAAAAGTTTTACTTTGCTCGATGTTTCCAAACCTATCAGTTTGGAAAACGATGGTTTTAGGTTTTTGATTGGCTCCCAGCTTGGATTTTGATTTTTTCTGTAGCTTGGGTCCTGGAACAAAGAGGGAAAACGATGAAGACTTCATAGAAAATCTTGATCAGGCATTCAGAGAAAGGCCACAGCTATATTTTTTCCTGGAAAGACCAATATGAAATACCATTCACATGATGTAGTTGGGAATTACAAAGAAGGACAGGGCCTAAGCCATGGTGTCCTTGTGGGAGAGACTGTTAGAAAGAAAGGCATGACATCTTGTATTTATTTATTTTTTTGAGAGAGAGAACACTGACGGACAAAGAGAGAGGAAGAGAGAGAGAATCCCAGCACAGAGCCAGCACAGAGCTTTGCCAGCACAGAGCCTGATGTGGGGCTCAACTGCATGAACTGAGAGATCATGATCAGAACCGAAATCAACAGTTGGATTCTTACCTGACTGAGCCACCAGGTGCCCTAAAGGCGTGATATCTTTTAACATCTCACCTGTCAACCTTTGCTGAAATGATAGGTGATGTGTTGATCAGTTCTCATGGAAATCTGAGAATTTATCACGTTCTGATCAAGTGTATGGAACAAATGGAAACCAAGATGAACCAGATTCTTCTCTCTTGATTCTTTCATCTCCAGAGTCTTAGAAGAAACTTGGAAATTTCAAAAAGCTCTCTGTTTCCCAAGAAAGATAAGGAGGTTCCAGAAAGGAACAACAATTGGCTATTTGGTGTTGTGAACTTGTCAACACTACTTGACAGAGAAGCAAATGGTGCAGAGCAAGAAAACTGAGCTTTGAACCTTGGAACATTTTCAAACAAAGATCTTCTGCCAAAGAATCTTTAATATCTATTACTGCCTCTCAAATTATAATAAAAATACCATGAAATTCAATGAAACACATTCACTTCCAATATACAACAATGCTAGGCTTTTGGTCCCAATTAAGCACATGTTTTTCCAGGGCGTTGCGCTTTGTGAGAATTTGTTTTCTCACAAAAGGTTAAACAGTTCTTTCACATGAACTGCTTCAGTTTCTAAATGCATAAGCCGTAATAAATGTTAAACGTTAGAGAAAAAAGATCATGGGACAGAATTTGTTTGACGATTAGCTCTTTCTGGCTGTGGAAGCACCATGATACTCAACTTCATTTTGGAATAAGATCAACTTTTTCTCATTACTTAGTTTAAGGATTAACTGGACACCAGCATCTTGAGAAAAATCATCTGTGGCTGGTTCATTTCTGTGCTGTTTCAATCCTGCTTTTGGGCTCCATGGCTTGTTCAGCCCTCAGCTGAGCTAATGATGAATGCTCATATCAGGGATGCATCATTATTAACCTTAGTAACAAGCTGAGCCATGTTACTCTCTTACCTCTTCCTTTGTTCCGTTATCTCCTTCCATTCCTTCTCCTTGTATATTTAAGAGCAAAACAAGTGTTTGAAAATTAAAGGGCACGATATTTTTCAAAGCTAGTCAACTGTATGAAAGAAACGAGGGAAATCTTACATATTTGGATTAAATTTATAGTCCACTGCTATGAAGAAGGCACTCAATGCTCATTACTCCCGACCAGAGTTAATTTTATCTTTAGAATGACTTTACTTTTCTTAGTTAAGTTCCCTTTTAAAAAGCCAGTCTTCTCCTAGATAATGATTATTCTAGTAAATTCATTATAATCCATGAGGTCTGGGAAAGTGAAGCAAAGATTAATGTGCCTGTGTATCTTTAATCCCTGGTCTAAGATCATTGTTGAGGTTCAGGGTCTTGGAAAAATTTAGCCTTATTACTGTTTAAGAATCTGACAGTCAGCTGTCTCTGTACTTTTAACAGATCAATTCATTCATTTTTTCAAATGAGCTTTTCCAAAATGCTTCTGTGCAGTGCCAAGAATATACTTCTCATATTTAAATTTAAGGCTGATATATTGGATTTCTTTTCTTAGTCAATTATTTTTGTTTTTTCCGACTCATTCTGTATCTCAATTCCTTCCAACTTATTGCTGTTTTGTCATGAGGGCTGTGAATGTGGCTAATAGAAAATCGTGGATCATTTTAAAAGTAATGAAATTTACCTTTGAATATGGGTATATATGATGTTTTAGAAATTCGTAACATTCCAAGGAACATGTTAGAGCCATCCTCACAGGATTTGTTCCAGTGGGGATTACAGGTGGTCATTCAAATCCTCAGTTCCTGTCCCACTGTGGAGAGAGACAGAAAGAACTCTTAGCACAAGGCAACCTGCTAAGTAAACATCTATGTTTCTGGCTCAGCATTTTCCTGAGTTGGTGAGTAGGGAAGAAGTTAGGTATTATTATGTTGAGTGCCTCTTACCGAGTCTCTTGGTTTGCATGGGAGAGAAAATGAAAGACAGAAGAGTGGTGTTTAGGACAGATTTTATTGCTCTTTTATAAGAATCTGACAAGCATAGGCTGGTTCACAGTGGGGGTATCCTCGCACATAAGTAAGAGTGAATTGTCTAAACTTATATAGAGTCTAAATGGTAGCAACCACTTATTCCATTGAATTTGAACTGTAGCAGGTTTGGTTTAAGGTTATTCCCAATGTAACCGGTCAGTGGAAGTTACTATAAGAATATACAATCCACAAAGATAGTACCCAATGGCTATTATACGCCAGGAAGGAAGCCTTACTGTCATCGAGGACCCAACGGACCATTTAAGTCCTGCTAGCACACTGCAAAGAAAAAACGGGAGAGACACAGTCCCTGATATAATAGATGGTGGAATGTGGGGCCAGAGAGGGCTATGTCAACCTCTTGGTTGGGTGCAGTCAAGAATTCGTTGAGAAAGGAGTAAACAAAGATGGTTGTCTTTCCAACACAGATGATTTGATATTCAGATCTCATACTATTGGGCCTTCCACTGAGAAACATTTGGAACCCGTGGTCTGTGGTAAGGCCAGAAGTGTGAGCATCTCACAACACTGGATCTGAAATCCTTGTGAAAAATCATGAGGAGGAGGGATGGGGTTATGGCGCTTTGGAGGGTGACGTGGAGCCCCTGGATGGGAACCCAGGTTGCCATTCAGCACCCAGGAGCTCCAAGCATCTGCTCACTCGGGGCTACTCCAAATGACATTTTTGAAGTAATCCATCCTGAGCGAAATGCTCCCTGTATCTTTTTAGATAGTAACTGAAGTCTTTTATCGGTGGCACTCTCCCCTCCCCCCCCCCGCCCCCCGCCAGGAAGTTAGAGCTCTTTGCGTGCATCCCTGCCTATCTGCCCAATCCCTTAGGTTGGTTTCCTCTCAGCTTCCGCGATGAAAATGTGCAGAGATCGCAACCAAAGACCTGCAAAGCAGTTTGGAAATGTTCATTCGTTAGTGAACCCTTAGTGCCTCCCATGACTGCTGCAACTTCTGTTGGTACAGATGGCAAAGGGCTGGCTCCTGAGTGTGTCTTCCTGAGGCCATAGAGCAGGAAGATGACAATCAAGTCATCTCTTTCTCTCTTATCATGCTGCCCACTTGCTCCTCTGCATAGAGCCCCAGTGCCAAAAATCTAGTTCATTCCAAATATCCCCAGGCACAGTCTTCATGTAGGTGGCACATATTCCGAGACCCAGCATCTGGATGCCTGAGACCAGGGTATTGCTGCGTGGATGGACTTCAGCCACTCCAGATGGGGTTTATGTTCAGGAAGTATGGGACCCCTGCAGAGCCTTCAGAATGAAGGAGGAAATAAGAGATAGAAAAGAGATAGATATCATGGCCCTGGCAGCACAGAGAGGGCTTTATGTACATGTTCTTACAGGATTTGGCTAAACATCGTGTACGGTTTATGTGAAAGTGGGAAGCCCTGTAATCCCTGTCCCTGAAGCGCCATAGAAGTATTGCAACAGAAAGGCCAGCCAGCCTTGGGGCTTGGCAGTGGCTCTCTCCAGCACTCAGTTTGGTCCAAAGTGCTGCCATTACCATTTGCATGTAGCTCCCTGTAATGTGCAAAGGCTACCAGGAAAATGCTAGCAGTCACAAATGCTGCCATCACAGGACACGGAAAGACAACCACGTATCTTTGTAGGAGGCCATCATGGCTCGGATTTACCTCCCTTGTTTGAGGCAGAATCCAGAGAGGGTAGAGAGAGGAGAGGAGGGGGTAAGAGGCAATAAGGCAATTTTTGCCAGTGAAGCCAGGAAGCTCAGGTAAACGCACCCCTTCTTTGTCGTTTTGGGTCTTCGGGGTGATTGGCTGAGGCCGAAGAGTCTTTGGGGGCGAACCCAAGTTAGCTTGTGTGTGTGTCTGGCCTTGAGGAAAGGAGAGAGCAAGGCAGAAAAACAAAAGTGGGAAGTGGTTGCTTGGAGCTGAGTTTGGCTTAGGGTTTTGAACTCCATTTGAGCCTTTGGGCTCCAAGCAAAACTCAAGGGGGAACGAAAGCCACAGGAACCTAAACAAGGCTAAGGCTTGGCAGGAAGCCCTTTGTGGGGCCAAGGGCTTTTCACACAGCTCTGCCTATGCTGGCCTTTCGGTGGTGGGTCCACCTTCCACCACAAATAGCATTTCTTTGGGCTCGTGTGAACCAGTCATTGAATGTATTCAGTCAGGACTTCAGTTTTCCCAGAAGTAGAACCCCTCTTTGACACCTAAGACCGTGTCCTTGGCTGGCAAGTTATTTACCCCGTAGCCCAGCCAGGCAAGGAAATGATGTTGTTTTTGTGAAGCAATTCACCCTGGGGTTGAAGAGATGCAGGGGGTTGTAAAAGGAAAATATGAACAGAAATTTGGAGCTGAGACTTAGACTCTGATGGGTGAGCCCCCTGCCCACCCCCCCCCTTTCTCTATAATAGTCCTAGAAAAACAGAGGTGATGTCGTCATAGCAGCTGCTGATGGCCTGACAGACAGTTTCCGCAGCGCTACATGAGGCCCTTTGGTGTCCCTGTCAGGAGATTGGCGGCTGAATGACACCAATGAGGCCAGGCCTGTATTCCCTCTGGGAATGCCGCCCTAATTGATAGACAGAAGGCAAAGAGAAGGATTGTTTTTGAACCTGAAAAGAATCCCCTTTTTTTCTCCCTAAAGCTCATGCCCCCACTCTCCACAGCTCTATTTTCCCCTCCCCCCGACACTTTTTTTTAAAGGTGTTTTGTTCCCGAGCAGTTACAGGGCTTAATGGAACCGAATGACTTTTACCCTTCACAATCTGTCAGTCAAAAGCCCGACTCCAGGACTGTTAAATAAAGTCCTTTCAGAGGCAGACAGGAGAGGAATGTGTCAGTCAGGCAACAGACCCTGTTGTGTTTTAATCTGTCAGAAGGGTGATGGGGGAGGGCAGCGGGCCCCAGGCAGGGCACATTCCCAGCAGCCGTTAAGAGGCCTTGACAAATCCAGGTGTGGAGCCAAAATGTCACCCAATCACCCACATTCTTGAGGTGTGGGCTCAGAGCCCCCAGGCACTCGGGTTTGCAATCAACTATGAGATGTTTGGGCAAACTTTCAGCACAGGCTTCAGACTAAGCATTTTTAACATAAAACCAACCACTAAGTGCTGGGTATCGGTACAAGGCATGGCTTTCAAATTAATATCCCGCTTAGCCGCGAGCCCTGCAGACAGTAATCCTCCAACTGAAGGGCCTTCACGTAGACTCCAATTCCAAACCAATTTTGCAGAGCCACTTTCGTTTTTTTCTAATACTTTCCCTTCACATTATATGACAATCCATTAATCTTGCCCATTAACTTAAAATTGCTGGGCAATTTTTTTTTTTCTTTGAGAGCTCTGAACAGTTGCTTTTGTTCAGTACGGATTCAGAGCTTTCCATAATAAAAAATGTCTACCGTTAGACATACTAATGATCTATTCCTTATGTTTCAGTGACATTTCCTTTAAGGGATTAAAAAAAAAAAGTTGGAAGAGAATGAGGGTAGAATGGAAATGGGGCAGAAGCGGTGGGGAAGTTAATATTTAAACAAACAGGGCTTGTTCTTATCAGAATGCTACAAAGTACCAGTGCAGATATTTCTACAAAGGCCAAAGGCCTGAGTCTTAGGGCAGGAAAGCCACCCACCAACCCAGACAAGTGGCTTGCTCATGGCGGAGGGGTCGGCGGGACAGGAGATCCGCAGTGTCTCAACTCTGAGGGTTGTTTTGGCTCAGGGGTACACGTGGGCATATTATTTATTACTTGCTTGCTTTTTTCCCTCTCTTTGGGAGACCTTGCACAAAACAAAGGAATTTCTCCCCATTCCCCGGTTGTCTTTTCTTCCATATGCCATCTTCCACCTCCCAATGCACAACTCCCAAGATACACAGAATGAGCAGAAAATGATGTCTCTCCTCTTTTCCCCCTTTTCACCCCATGCCCAGAGCCAGGTATCGGGGTATCCACCTCCTAGCCATCCCTGGGGCCATTGTTGATACTTGTGTGTGTTCATTGTGTGATGAGAAATCCCCCCACCCTCTTCTCTACTTCCATCCCTGTCTAGCCAAAACAGAGAGGCTGTGTTTTCTTCTATCCGTGCATTCGGGCCTCTAGGGGTAAGCCGATTTTCGACGAATTAAAGTAAGATGTGAAAGGCCTCTGGCCTGGGCTGATAAACTGTCATGTTGAAGTAGTTCTAAACATGGTTAAAACAAATGTGGCACACTTTATGTTACCGGAGCTAAACATTTGCCAAAGAAATGGATGTTCAGCATTTTGCTACAATATATAAGCCTGGAGACTCAAAACAGGCGAAACCCGAACTGATTAACAGCAAAGCAAACCAGCTTATTTCTGCATTAGGGTGGAGAACCCCACTTCTCCCTCGTCCACTGATAAAGTTCTGGAAGCTAATCTCAGAATCTATTGTTCCTCTGCTGTTTACATGGTGCTGAGTTAGATCGGAGGCCCAGAGGAAACTTCACGGGAGCAATCTTCCTCTAGAATATTAATGAAGTCTTCAACTTCAGCCCTAGAAATATGTGCACTGAGGCTTCTCGAGTTCATCCTTCACCGATTATTAATGATCTGCCACTCTTAGAAAAAAAGCCATTTCTCGGCTCCCTTTCTGCCTGCCTTCCTTTCCCTCCACCTAAAACAAACATTGCATCTGGGGCACTGCTGGAAACACAGGGGCCTTCTTCACAAGGGAAACAGTTTTCCTTTATGCCTGAAATGCCAACGGATACCGTGGCTTCTGTTTTTAACATTAATGGCTACACAAAAACTTGCAAGCAAACCCCTACAGCTGATAGAAATGCTTCTTGAAATGGCAGTGTGTGCTCTAGTGGGAAAGAGAAACCTCTAGATAAAGCCCTCGTCCCTCCAAATTCTCTGTAGGTGGCAGTCAGAAAGCTGCTCTGGCTAAAACGCAAATAAACACACAGACGAACAAATAAACAAAAATAAACCCCAATCCTACTTGTTTCTCTGTCAGTCCCCAAGTTCAGTGAAAGCCCAGTGAGGAGCAGTTTCTCATCCTTCCCGGGCCATGTCTACAGCTGTGGATGGAGACAGGCAGAGCCTGTTGGTAAGTCACGCCCTGGGGCAGTGTGGTGACACTCTCAGCGTTGGACTGGTGGTGCCCACATATGACCCAAATCTCCTGTCCCCTCACTTGCAAATGGAGCCCGTCCTGCGGTTTGTTGGTGGCTGGACAGAGCCGTCACATATTGGCCATAACATTTCTCAGCCTTCACATTTAATGATTCTTATGAAACCTACATCCGGCTAAGTTTTCATTCGTGATGACACAGTTTCCTTCCTAGAGTTGTACATGGAAGCAACTGGAAGCCGCATTTGAAGGTGGTTGAAAAGTCCCGCTATTTTAATATTCAGCAACTTTAGTGTGAATTGCAATAACGTGCTCTTGGAGTTTCATCTGAAGATGTCAAAACCAGATTACCAAAAAGCCTGAGGAGCTGTCTCCATGGGCAGAGCCTGGGGAAGTGAGATGCAAGTTTGCAAATCAGTACATCAGTGACTCGGGATTGGCAACAGACTCAGAAACTTGGCCACCGCTCGTCCAGTTCCTTTGTTATCAGTTCTTACATGATTTCTTTCTTTCTTTCTTTCTTTCTTTCTTTCTTTCTTTCTCTTTCTTTTTTCTTTCTTTCTTTTTTTTAAGTTTTATTTATTTTGAGAGAGAGAGGATGAGCAGGGGAGGGGCAGAGAGAGGGAGAGAAGGAGAAAGAGAGAGAGAGAGAGAGAGAATCTCAAGCCGGCTTCATTCACACTGTCAGTGCAGAGCCCAATGTGGGGCTCAAACTCATGAACCATGATTGTGACCTGAGCCGAAATCAGGAGTCAGACGTTTAACTGACTGAGCCGCCCAGGCGCCCCAGTTCTTATGTGACTTCTAGTCAAATCAGATCATCTTTATCATCGATTATTTGAAAATAATAATTTTAGTAATGTTTATTAATTGTAATATGTTGATTAGACATTATATTATGGTGTAACAGTAATAATATATGCTAGACGCACTCCACCTACATTCTCTATGCTTATCCTACTTACACCACAAAGACCCCTGTTTGGGGGGCGGTGTTTACAGCAATTAAGGGAATGACCTCTGGTGACAAACCGTGTGCTTTCAAACACGGGTACTGCCAGTTACCGTGTGTGATCCTCATCTATAAAACAGGGGTGATAATGGCATGCACTTCACAGGGCTTTTGTGTAACTAAATGAGTTCACATGTGGAAAGCCTCTAGAACTGTGCCTGGCACGTCCTAAGTGCTGTGTAAGTGCTGTTACTTGTTATTGTTTGGTTCCACTGTGTGCAGCCGGCATTAATCACTCAAGACGTGGTTTCCACCAATGAGAACAGCGTTTTTTTTCCCTCCCCATGACTTATTCATTCCCAAACTGGAAGCCTGGGTGCCCTGCTCTCCGAGGGCTAGCATTCTTTATCAACAACAGGCACTGGCCTGACCGTTGACCACTATCCATCCTCCAACTGTTCTGTTGGTGTATAAAACAGCTCCAAAATGGCGTCAGTGAATTTCTTGTGAGAAAGTGGTTTTTAAAAAAAAATTTTTTTTTATTTTTTTAATTATTTTTGAGAGAGATAAAGACAGAGAGAGAGAGAGAATGCAAGTGAGGGAGGGGCAGAGAGAGAGGGAGACACAGAATCTGAAGCAGGCTCCAGACTCTGAGCTGTCAGCACAGAGCCTGATGCAGGGCTCGAACTCGATAACTCCAAGATCGTGACCTGAGCCGAAGTTGGACGCTTAACCCACTGAGCCAGCCAGGCGCCCCAGGAAGTGGTTTTGAAAAAGCTTCTGGGGAAAACTCCCTTGTGAGCAGACAACCCTGAAGGGACAGCCATTCCCCCAGAGTCATGCTCAGTGAATCCCCTGTGCAGCGTAGCATTCCCTAGAAGCGGCTGGAAACTTCTGAGGAGCCACGGGATGGCACCTTGTTCTCTGGATCCCTGTGTGTTCTTCTCACTGTGCAGTCTCAGAAGTGCTGGGCCCGGCCCTTGAGACCATATTCTTTCAAGATGTTTGACCCTGGTCATTAAACCTGTCTTGGTTCTCCCCCAGGCTGCCCTTGATCTATACTGTTTAGTGCCACGGCAGGATATTAAAGTGGCACCCTCTGTTAAGAAAATAGTCTTGAAACTAGAGAAGATCTCGTAACAGGGCACACAGCAGAGCGTGGTTGCTTAGTAAGGGTATTCTTGAAAGCCAAAACCCCTTCCTTGGCCCGCCCTGGGGTGTTCTCAGACCATCTTGCATAGTGGATGAAGTCACACCCTTTGGGCTGCAAAGCACACGCGACTTCTGCCAGGACACTGTGCCCGCTGCCTCCTAACTGCGACCAGATCTGCCACTCGCCTTTCAGAAAGACAGCTAAACCTGCCAGGCGTGGCCTGCTGGCCTGTTTAATTGAAAGACCAGACCACGCTGAATTTAATCCAGTTCAATTCAACAAATATTCATTGAACACCTCTATAGGCCTTTAATCACTTATTTTCTTTCCTATCAATAAATCGCTGGGTACATATTGCCATGAAACAAGAACATCTGCAGAACCAGACTACCTTAACGTCGTTTTCTGATAACCTTGGTCCTCCCCAAACGAATTCGGAAGTGCCTGTGGTTTTTGGCTCATTCTAGAAATGGAATGTGGCTTGCCCTCTAGCTCTCACCTCTTGCAGGTTCGCCTTGGTGTGGTAGGTTTGGACTGGGGCCCATACACAGCTTTGTTTGGTTTGGGGTAAAGTAAGGGGCGCTTGAGTTTGAACCCTGACCAGGTCTGACCTGGTCACAGGATAGTCTGTAGCCCCTTCCTCCCAACAGGAAGCAAGCTATGGATCCATCCTGTTCTTAGGGGGGCAGGAGGAGTGGGGAGGGTGGCACTGTCCAAATTAGAGTAAGTGGTGAGCTGGTCTTTCAGCCTCATGAATACCAACTTTGTAATAAGGACCTAGTTCGTTAATCAGCAAATGAAGTGTTTTGGAGCTCACGGGCAGGATGGTGGGGGCACTTGAGGACGAATGAGCGAGACAATACTGGACATCGTAGTTTTGTCTGCCTCTCTTCTCCTTCCGCTGGGAAATTTCTTCGTCTCTATCCTAGGTGTTTCCACTGGATTGTTTGTTAATAATAGAGCCTCATCCCTGGCTGCCTTAGGCAGTTAGTGCTGCTGTAACACAGTGTCATAGACTAAATGGCTTTAAGGCAACAAAAATTTATTTCTCACAGTTCTGGAGGCGGGAAGTCTGGAATCAGGTGCCAGCGCAGTTGGGTTCTGGTGAGAACCCTCTCCAGGTTGTAGACTGCCGACTTGTATCCTCACATGGCAGAGAACAGAGACGAGCAAGCTCTTTTGTGATCTTTATAAGGGCACTGACCTCATTCAGGAGGGCTCTGTCTTCACAAACTCCTCTCATCCTAATTACCTTCCAAAGGCTTCCCCCCCCAACACTGCCACACTGGGAGGCGGGTTTCAAGATATGAGTTTTGGGGGTATGCAGATATTCAGTCCATGATGCTGACCCTGGGAGTAGACCCATAACCTAGGCTTCGGCCAAATCCAATCTTTCTCTCACAGGGATTAGACCCAGCCTTGGGCATACGGCCTAAGTAAGGTCAATCATATCCTTCCATGGGAGCTGGTATGTGGGCACTGGGACAGATTTAGGGCCTCTTGCTTTTGTGTGTAGAGAAAGCCTGTGATAAGAGAATGAGGCCAGTATACAATATACAAACGAAGAGAGGTAAGCAGAACAAAGAGATGGAAAGAGAGAGAGAAAGAAAAAAAGGACATTGTTATTATTTGAGTTCCCGTGCCTGAAAAAACCCCACCCTTTAACTTCCTAGTTTATGAGCCACTAAATCTACTCCTCCGTGTAAGGTTGTTTGCATTGGGTTTCATTCACTTTTGATGGAAAGGTGCCTGACTAACATATAGGGTTTAGGGACCAATAGTACATACAAGGTTTAGCTATTCCTCAACTAATGGCTTGGCTTTGGCAATCTCTTAACTGATCTACATACCTCTTTCCTCACTTGTAAGTGGAGTTAAGTGTGGCTACAGTGGAGGGCACACAGCGCCTCTTAGGAAATGTATGTGGAATAGTAGGAATAATGTATGTGGAAAGTAGCTAATAATATAGGGATAGTATTGGGTTTAATCCTATGAAACTTGCAATATATGATCATGTTTTGTCCTATAAAAGAAGCAGCTTCATGTGGTTAAACTGCTAGCAGATTTCGTTTACTGAGCAAGTAGAACCCCATTGTCAGTTAACATTGATTGTGAGGACCTACTATGCACAGGCTTTGTGCTAGAGGCTGTGGGGGAATTAAAGGTGGAGAATACAAGGTCCCTATTCTCAGGGAGACCACAGCCAGTGAGGGACACACAACTTACTAAGAAACCATTGCTAAACTGTTGGCCTCACCCTAGAAACTATTGAAAAAGTCTAGTGTTGGCTTTTTTTTTTTTTTTTAAGATTTCATCTTTATCAGTGAAATGTGTCGCGTACAATCTGAGAAGGATGTAGATAGTGTCAAACTGAAAGAAGAACTCTGACATCACACTTCCTAGAACCCCTCCTTTTGCAACTTCTCTCTTTGAATCCCTTTGGAACTGTCACTCGTCAGCCCAAAAGAGTCAAGGATCAAGGAAAATGCTGAACACAAGATGCCTTTTCAGTCATCTCTGTGCCGATTCACCCTGTCTGCATGAGAATTTTCGCCTTTTGTCCCTTTTGTCTGGGAAAGAACCAACTTAAACTCTTATCTGTGCTGGCTCAAATCCCCAATTTACATCAAGCAGAGGCTGAAGAATAACAATGGGACACAGCCAACGAATAATGCAAATTTTGCTATGACTTTAACCCACACGTGACTGGGTTGTCCCACGATGTGGCATTTGAGATGCATTTTTATGTCCATATTTCTTGCTGTAGATTTCTAGACACGGTGCAGCAGTCTGGTGTGACGGCTGATTCTAAATACCTCAGTTTCAGGATGTTTGTCCATCAATTCTCCTGCACATAACGTGTACTTAAGACAGAGCCAGAGCCTTGCAATTTGCCCAAATCAGGCTGGCTGCTGATCTCACGTAGGAAAAGAATCACCCACGGAGAGCACGGTTCTTACCCTTCTCCGAGCGGCCATTTGGTTAGCTTTCCTTTGCTGACTCACTGGGGCCTGAGGACTTCTTCCTAGGAAGGGAGTCCTTCTCAGGTTTGAGTAAACAGCATTCTCTTCTTGTTTTCTTTATTTTAGGTCCTGTTTCCTCCTTTTACTTAAAAAAGTCACCTTCATGTGAAATAACCTGCTATTTTGCCAAACCGGTCTGTCAGTATAAGGAAGCCTGGGAATGCCTTAGCGGACCTATAGAGTAAGTACTCTAATATATGTACGATGGGCTGAAAGTAAAAATGCATGTGGGAAAGGCCATAGTCACTAGCATGCAACCCTGATGTTTGGGTTTATCTTTTGTAAATAAGAGAGATGTTCTTCTTCTACGTGTACATAAACACAACAGTTGAGTGTAACCCAAACTGTGCTGTGCGGCCTCAGAGCTCCTGTGGCTTTGCCAAAGCCTCATGCTCGTGTACACACATTTCACACGGGGCCCTTCCCGTTGCTAAAGGAGCTCGAGTCACTTTTTTGTGAATGTCCTGTGATTGGCAGGAAGGCTGGCTGTTGTAAGTATCATATTGTTCCGTGGTAGAGAATATATTTTATTGCTAGTTCAATAGCATTTCACAGTTATTAAGCCAGAGTCATTGTCTCTGCAAGCTCCCGAAGGCTCAGAAACTTTGGGGCACAGGCAAAAAAACCCCCACACATGCTCAAAACCTGTCAGTTATCCCCATTGTCCCACTGTGGCTGTCATACTCTGCCTGTGGTGTTTAAAATGTTTGGGGGGAAATGTTGAGAAAGTGGATTTCTAAGCATATCATGTATAGCCATTTTTTTTCATAAATAAGAATTTATCAGAAATCACATTTGTTTTGCAATGCTTGAAGATAAAAACACTTGAAAAATGGCACACCTATATTATTACAACTGCAGATTAAAGCAGGTAGATTTAAAAAAAAATGCTTGCAGCATTAGCAGATAAGGCCAATTTTCTCAAAAACTCCAAGATAAATGCCTGCCTGAAACCATGGCTATGCCCAAGTAAAAGGATCCAAGCAGGAGATGGATGGATGTGATTGGGCGGGGAACACGTATATTTCTCTGTAAGTAAGAGCTCCCCCAGCTTATCTAGCAGATAATGAAAATATCCCGGGTGGATGACCTTGTACAATTGGCAGGTGTTAGGTGACAACTGAGAGCTTTGCCAGGAGAAAAAGGCAGCCCCCTTGGACAAATCTACAAGCTCCTGTGAGGAGACAGTGTGGGATCTTGGCTGTTTCTGTAGGGCAAATATGACATCCCAACAGGAGCACATTGTCTTATGTGGGTCACCCCCGGTAAGAAGCACTTAGGATCTTCCACAAACACCCAACTTCCTGGAAATTTGATTAACATTTTGTTATTTTTCCTGACAGCGCTGAGCCGGTTCCTGCAAATTTTGCCCTCTTCAGCTCTTTGTGTACTTTCTGTATTGTTTTCTTTTTCTTCTTGAGACCAGAGTTTGTGAGGCCCCGAGGACCACACCGACACTGCAGTCGGTGGATGTTCAGTTAATCTTCTGCCAAAAGGAAAATGTATTCTTATTTCTCTTCAAGTGTCTGTGGCAACAACAGGGTGTGGGCAGAAACCTGTGTTTATCTAAACGAGAACAGAATATCTATGACCTCTCTTAGCGCTTCTGGCCAGCTCTTCTCTAATGATGGCACTCTATGGCTGGTTTCTAATATTTTTCTAGAAGTAATTGCAACTTTAAAGGAACATACTCTGATGGGTATTGAGGAGGGCACCTTTTGGGATGAGCACTGGGTGTTGTATGGAAACCAATTTGTCAATAAACTTCATATAAAAAAAAATAATAAATAAAAAATAAAAAATAAAAAAAAAAATAAAGGAACATACTCTGTTCCCTGTTTAGAGGAACATGCCTGGGAGGAGATATACCCAAACGGTAGATGGTTATCTTTAGGGGGTTAGGGTCATTTTTTTTCTTTTTTTTTAAATGTGTTTCTGTATATTCTGAATTAGTACTTACACTAAAAAAAGGCGGCGGGGGGTGGTGGTGGGTATTTTGCCAACAACCCTTTCCACAAGCTTCTCAGTGTTTTGGTGATTTTTTATGGGGTTACTTGTAAAAAAGATTGTGTCTCCAAAGAGGATCTGAGTATAAGGGCTTAGTCTGCTACCTACACTAGGGCATCACTTTGAATAAGTCAGGGTTCCTCATGTAAGATAAGACCAAAACCTACACTGGTAGAAATTATGGCGAGAATCTAATGGCGTGACGTATGGAGAAGACTATGATACATGTAAACTGCTCCTCAGTGGGAGGAGCAACAATAGCAATCATTTGTTTGCAAGGAATCAATGGGGCAAATGTAGACCAAAGAATCTGCAACAAGGGAATGTGCACCCTGGTGACCTGAAATAGCATGGATGGAAGAACCCTTTCCAGGAGCCTTCCAATTTGTGCAAGCAGTTTAATATTCTTAGCACCAGCTTCCAGCACTGTTTTGTGAAAGGAAAGTGTGTGTGTGTGTGTGTGTGTGTGTGTGTTGATAACCAAAGTGCCCACATATAATACACAGGGACATCAAACAACATTTAAAAGTAATCATTGGGGTGCCGGGGTGGTTCAGTTGGTTAAGCATCCAACTCTTTTATTATTATTATTACTACTATTTTTTGAAAACTTTTTTTTAATGTTTATTTATTTTTGGGAGAGAGAGGCAGAGTACAAGTGGAGGAGGGGCAGAGAGAGAGAGGGAGATACAGAATTCAAAGCAGACTCCAGGCTCCGAGCTGTCAGCACAAAGCCCGATGCGGGGCTAGGACCACGAACTGCGAGGTCATGACCTGAGTTGAAGTCAGACGCTTAACCGACTGAGGCACCCAGGCGCCCTATTATTATTTTTATTATTTATTTATTTTTTGAGTTTTATTTTATTTTATTTTATTTTATTTTATTTTATTTATTTTTTAATTTATATCCAAGTTAGTTAGCATATAGTGCAATAATGATTTCAGGAGTAGATTCCAGCGAATCATCCCCTATGTATAATACTCAGTGCTCATCACAACAAGTGTCTTCCTTAATGCATCCAACTCTTGATTTCATGGTTTGTGAGATCTCGTGGTTTGTGAGATCTAGTCCTGCATCTTTGGGCTCTGTGATGATAGCACGAAGCTGCTTGGGATTCTCTCTCTCTCCCTCTCTCTGCTTCTCCTCTAGTCCTGCTCTCTCTCTCTCAAAATAAGTAAACACTTAAAAAAAGGTAATCAATACATAAAACCCCACTACCTGACTGATTCAAGGGGTTTTTAAAGACTGTTTTATGTGGGGCCAGAGGTTTGGTATACTGTCACAGAAAGGTAAAAATCACTAGAAACAGAAACCAAAAGCAAACAGAAATAACAGCCGTCTCTCACGGAACTCCCAGCCAATCTGCTGGATGAAATAGCTCTCCAGTGACCCAACTGCAGTGGTGTTTCCTCGCTGTAAGGAAGAAGTGGAAGACAAGGCACGGCCGTGGTGACGATAAACTGTCTTCTGGGAACAGAGGCAGGTTGAAAAACCAGTGCGTATGTGGGAATACCTTGACCGTCCCCGAAAGCACCGGACACTCCCCGGTCTTGTCGAAGATGTCCTGTCTGCACGGGCTCAGAATCATGTTCAACACAGCCCATGTGCTGGAGCGGGGTGCTCATCTCAGGTCTGGATCGTCCAGCAGGGAAGGGGTTACGCGCAAGAGTGATCAAAGATTTAAACTGTCATGTCGACAGTAAGCTGGGGGAACAGGCTATGCGGGGGCCTTAATAAATCTGCCCTTGACTTATGGCCGAACTTCATTCAGCAGAAAATTATTTCTGCAGCATATTGAGTGCCGTGCTCTGATGGAGACAGAAATAAAAGGAAGGTGGAAATGGGGAGAAGAGACTGGAAATTCAATCCACATGTGGTGGGGAGGACTCTTCAGTAAATTCTTTCTCAGATGAAATAAGAAACAGAATGTGTAAGACTCTCAGAATATGGTACATTCCTTTTACTAAAATGTCTTTGGGGAAGAACATGGGCAAGGAGTGATTCTCGGGAAAGACTGATATGGAGGGTGGGGAGGGGGAAAGAGGGAGAAAATCTTAGTGATTTAGACATGATTGTTCATTTATTTGTTAATTGAGTTAGCGAGGCTCTATTGAGTGCTTACTAGGAGTGAGATGTTGGCTATCAAGATGAGCCTCATGTCTTGAGGGGTTCACGGCGAAGGAATTAGATCCACTCTAAATTTGTCCCCTCCACCCCCAAGCTCAGTTCAGTCCAGCGCGATGGAGATGCTCTGCTGTCCAGAGGAGCAAAGTGCTGCAGAATCTTCTCTGAATAAAGTGTGAGAGCACTAGTCAGATTTTAGGTATCACAGAAGCATCAGCACATTTTCCCAATTCAACATAAAGAACAGACTTTTCAATAATTTGAAAGGCTGATTTAAAAAAAAAGACATCTCTCTTTTTTTGATGTTTATTTATTTTTGAGAGAGAGAGAGACAGAGAGAGAGAATGAGTGGGGGAGGGGCAGAGAGAGAGGGAGATGCAGAACCCGAAGCAGGCTCCAGGCTCTGAGCTGTCAGCACAGAGCTCGACGCGGGGCTCGAACCCACGAATGGTGAGATCGTGACCTGAGCGAAAGTCAGACACTTAACCGACCAGGTGTCCCCAGACATCTCTTTCTTAGAGGATATGTGATTTAAATTTTCTTATTGCTTTTCCTTATGACATTTTAGAAAGAGAAGAAAGGCTTAAGATTGGGGGACTCGGTATTTTTCAGGCCAATTCACGAAGGCACGAAGAGTCCTTTCAATCCCAGACCAGAGATAATTTGAATTCAGGAGACAGTTTAGGAGGCAAGACTTGTCTTTCTCTATCGGTTTTGAAGCTATTGGGAAACACTCAAGAAGAAAATGAAGGCTTTTCCTCTTGTAAATAATTTATTCACTGTTTGTTTGTTTGTTTTTGTCTCCCTATACTTTCATTCCCAGAGCTGTAATGAGTTTTAGGAACAGAAGGTGTCAGATATTGGCTTGTTGTTCTTGTTGAGATCTCCAAATTCATGACCCCTCTGGGCATTCTAGGCGCAGATAATACGTAATTTACAGAGATCTGCAGCTTTTGTGTTCTCTTCCCTCCAAGTTTTGGAGCTTTTTGTTCAAAGGGATGATTTGTTTCTTCATAGTGGAACCAGCCACATTGAGTGGAGGATCTGGCACCCGGTGGTATCCCGAGCCTTCGCAGAACCTTGGTAACCATGCTGCACATTTCTGTGAGCTGGGCTTGTGGGTTCTTCCTGTCTAGGGATGGAGAGGGACCAAGGCAGAACCAGCCGGTTGTCTTCAGGAATTAAGGTGAAGGCTCAGGACATGTGCGAAAATAAAGATTTTCATCTGCTAGCAAGCATGGTGGTTGGTTGAATCAGAGTAAGGATATGGTGGGCTGAAAGAGAGGAATTATGCTTATATTCCTCTCTCAACACTTCAGAGAGCAAGGATACGTTTAGGCCAGGGTTGCTCCATGGAGGACAGGACTATCACTTAAGGGCTGGGTTAACCGTCCAATGTGCAATACCCAAGGAAAGTTTGTCTCTGGTGAAGAGTGTGTAGGTCTCTGGAGGTAAAACCAATGCAAATGATCTTTTCTGACTTTCCTATCTGTATCGCTATCCCTCTCTCTATCTCCATTTCCATCCCTCATTCTCTTTTGATGAAGGAGAGTTGGACTCTGAGTGGCCTGAAGGGGCCTGGGGTTCTGGTCGACTCTCTAGATAAACCTGGATACAAACTTGGGGCTGTAGACCTGGATGAACCAACTATTGCCAAGAAGACAGACTGTCAGTAAACTTCTCTCGCTGTGTTACCTAGGTAGTGATGTATTTTATTATTTGGAGGATGTTACTCATAAACTCAATTTAATATTTTCTTGTGCACGTGTTTTTTATTTTTTTTTTAAACCTTACTACCTGTTTAGCTATACAAGTAGATTTCATCCTAACAGGGCATCCTGGTGAAGGATATATTACATATGGGTGCACAGAACCTTGTGCTTTGTTTGGCTACCCTGGGTCAATTATGTCATCACTCTGTTCCTGGTTTTCCCCATTTGTACAAGAAGAGAATACACCTCTTTTACTCTTGTATAAAGACTGAGATGAACCCCCTCTTCACGTTATCCCCTTCAAGACTTAAAGTTCTCTGTGAAGCTTCTATGGAAGTAATAATAATGATGATTTAACAATTTTTGTCATTATTATTTGGCCACTCTAATTTAGAACCAGGAGCAAAATTGTAGACAGGTGATGGTCTCATGAAGAGTGTTAGTTATATGATCTACTTTAACTCACTGTCAATGAATAAATCCAAGTTGTCTCCCTTGGACATCATTTATCTCTTTTTGCCCAAATCCTGCCAGGAGATGTGCCAAACTGAGTTCTTGGAGGAGTTTTCTCTCCCTGCCTAAGAGAGAACTGTTAGACAGCATCTAGCCCAGGGTTCGGGGCAGCTGAACCCCCTCGTGCTTCCCTTTATCCTTGGCCAGCCTCTCCTTTTCTTACCTAGGCCAAATTCCTTCTCTTTCCACTTGAATTCAGAGAGTTCATGCTGGACAAAGGGGTTGGAGAACGCAGAGGGACCTTCTGACAAATGTCTCGGTGTGAAGGGTGAGCAGGAGGCGGGAGAAGCTAAAGGGAAAAAAAGTTAGGGAAAGAATGAAAAGGAGGTGCGGGGCATCTGGAGGAGGGTTCGGTTATCAATTCCTTTGAACATTCCTGCTTCGCCAGGCAACAAAGACGACTTGAAGCATGTAAAAGAAAGGAAAGCCCCGGAGCTCAAACAAAGCTGGTAAATTACAAGAGAGAGAGCATCAGGGCAGTGGGTCCTCCAGGACGGAGGGTGGGTGGAAATCCCGCCCCCCGCCCCAAACCCATGGCTTGATTCCAACTCAAGAGAAAAGGACAAGAGAAGAATGTGCCTGACTACACTTTTTCCAAACCTTGTTTTTTAGCTTGCTATATCTAAGATTGAAACTTAGCCAAATAATTGCAGGGAAAATATTTGGTTGGGTTTTGAAAGACTGTTTGGAGAAACTGACTAGTTGTAAAACGGAGTATTTGGAATAACCGTCTGGGAAAGATAAACTTAAAAACTGGAAAGGTGAGCCCCACAGACCTAAGGGAACAAAAAGGCAGAGAGGAGAGCGTGGTGTTTTGCATTTGGGAGGATGAGAGTGAAGGTGTCTATGCAGTCATTTGCCAGGTTTTGAGTTCGGAATGTTTTTCTTGATGCGGCTTCCAGGAAGGATTATGACCTTAGTCTTTTATGCAAACTGGTGTCTTATTATAGAAGTAAAAGTAATCGCCTCCAGTTACCGCATCTGAAATCCTGAGCTGTGCTCCAGGCGTCCATCGCCCATCTAGTTAACTGTAGAAATAAAATCGGAGGGAATTTGGCCTTCAGGTTGTAGGGCTGGAAAATGCTTTGAGAGGCCTTCTGGTTGGATTACTTCTAAACCCTCCCTGACAGATGAAAATTTATCTTATTTTTAAATGTTCCCCAGAGGAACAGTGTCCACCGACTCCCTTAGTAACTCATTCCAGTTTTTAACGACCTCCACATTCAGGAAATTCCTTCTCCTGTCTTACCTAAACCTACTCTGCTACAGCTTAAGCCCATTTTCTTTTGACCTACCCCGGAAGAAATGGAGAAAAAAGAGGTCATTCTCTTGCATAAACATCCTTTCACATAATTAAAAATTCTTTGAATCTAGAAAGTTCTGTATCTCCTTTCTTGATCCCATCAAAGCTCCCCCCTTCCTTTAGCCTTCCCTGGGGGGATCCACCTCCCAGTCTCTTCCCCACCTTTGCTGTAGCCTCAGAACCTTCCTCTGTTGCCTATAGTCTTGGCTGTGGTTGGGGAGAGAAGAAAGAATGTGGTAGTTCAGTCCTTCCCTCGTTTCCTTGGGCTGCCTCTGCCAGAGCTGATGTAAGAGACTAAACAGTAGTGATAATGTACAACGTAAACATTGTTCTTGTCCACTTGATATTTGTTTTCAAAATCAAATTTGTCTCATACATCAGGTCTGTGGACATGTGTAGGGGTACATATCTTAAGGTTTTAGAGAGGCCGAAAAGAAGTATGAGAGTACATGAATACACTATACAAAGACTTGCTCAGGAGAACACAAAGGTAGGTTCAATGGTGGCCCTTAGGTGAGCAAAAATAGACTTTCTCTCATGGACTCCTTCTATTAGGTATACGCACTTCACAAAGCATCCTTTCAGCTCTGCCCAATTTTTATTAGAAATTTTCCATGAGTCAGTTTCCGTTCCTTGTGTGGAACCACTGATCCTTGTGTGGAACCTTGTGTGGGACCTTGTGCTTGGTGATAAAACCTTAAAGCTTTAACTAGATACGACCATTGCCAGAACTTTACTCAAATGCTACCGGGGCGGGGCGAAGTCTTGCCTTGTTTTCTTGGGCATCAGCTGTTGACTAAACAAACTGATGTACCTTTTAGGATTTATTTTTGCTTTAAATGAGATCTAATCTGTTTGTACAGTTTCCAACACTTTTACATATGCGAGGATCAGACAATCACATAGATGACTTTGTTATAACTTGCATTTCTAATTCCTAAAAAATGCTAAGAAAATCTGAAGCATTCTCAGATTTCCCTATAGTTTTCAAAACATGCTTATGAGGGTGTTAAATAGGAAACAGGTGCTTTAAAAAACCCTATTTCTATTTTTATGACTCATGTGTTTACTCTTACTTGTGCCTTAGCAACAGATCATAGAAGAAGCCAGAGAGAGTTGCTTGTCTGTCATTATGAAGAATGAGTTCATAGCAAATCAGGGGATAGTCTGGTTTGCAGAGGGAGTCCCAGAGCCCTCTAGGACTCCACACGCGGCCTCTGGGACTCCATATATTTATCTGCAGAGAATAAAAAGAGACAAAATCACCATCCTCAGAGAATCTACATTTAGTTCAGTTTTATACATTTATCTCCCACAGGACCTAATACAGTTGGGGATTTTACCCTTAAAAAGTATGTCTTATTGGGGGCCTGCCTGGGTGGCTCCGTTGTTAAGCATCAGCTCAGGTCATGATCTCATGGTTTGTGAGTTTGAGACCCATATTGGGTGAGCTCGTGCCCAGCTTGGGGTGAACGTGAGCACCACTTCAGGTGAGCCCCGCTTCTCTTTCTCTCTCTCTCTCTGCCTCTCACTCACTTGTGCCCTCCCTGTCTAAAAAAATGTATCCCTTATTTTGTAGCCATTAAGAGTTATTATTTATGAGAAATTTATAATAATATGGAGAATGCCTCCTGGGTTATAATGTTGAAGAAAAGAAAGATACAAAGTTATTTATGTATTCTAAGTTAAAACTAAAAACAGCAATGTAATCATCTTTTTACACACACACACACACACACACACACACACATAAAGGTTACAATAAATAGGCATACAGAAAAGATGAAAAGAAAATATTAATACAAAATATTATATATAATACACATAAAGGTTACAATAAATAGGCATACAGAAAAGATGAAAAGAAAATATTAATACAAAATATTATATATATACAACAATATATATATATAACAAAATATAACAACAAAATATTAATGGTGCTTGTCTTTAGGTAGCAGGCTGACAGGTAATTCTTCTGCTTTGTACTTTTCTGCATTTGTCTTTTTTTTTTTTTTGGTAGTAATCACATATTACTTTTAAAATAGAATGACACATGTTCATTAAAAAAATTATTCCCTTCAATCTCTAAAGGCTTTAAGATTTTGCAGAGTCTGTCATTAAAACGCACGTGGGATGAGTCAGTTCCTAAGCCACTGTCAGTGAAGACTTGAAAGACAAGCACCTGGGGAAAAGAGGTGATGCTGAGAGGGAGGAGCATGGGAGGGAAACAAAATCAAACTTCAGCGGCAGCACACTTTTCCCACTCCCCAACAGCTACTCTCTGGACAGTCTCAATGTTTTGGGGGGCACAGGTGTTTTTTCACATGGATATAGAAGGAAGAAATAAACATTTAATAAGTGCGTCAGGCATTGTGTATTCCATCCCATTTTATGAGAAAGGAAATTGAGCTTTGGAGGCATTTTGGAGTTGCTTAAAGTAAGTCAGAGGTGCGGTCAGGATTCAAATCCAACCCTGCCTAGCTGGACAGAGGTGATCTGCTCTCCCTGAACTTCCAGAAATGCCCCTTAGACCACAGGGGCAGAGCTTCCCAATGTTCTGGAAGGGCTTTAGGTTTGGCAAGTATGTGCCTGGAATGTTCAGAGTAGTCCTAATTTAAAAGAAATCGCATTATTTTTAAGAAAAGCCATTTAAAAAATATGTAACTAAATGTGACTATAATTTTAGTAGGTTGGTCAGAATACTTTCTTTTTTTTATTAAAGAATATTTTTTGGTAATCTTTATTTATTTTTGAGAGAGAGACAGCATGTGAGCAGGGGAAGAGCAGAGAGAGGGAGACACAGAATCGGAAGCAGGCTCCAGGCTCTGAGCTGTCAGCACAGAGCCTGACTCGGGGCTCGAACTCACAAACTGTGAGATCATGACCTAAGCTGAAGTTGGACGCCAAACCAGCTGAGCCACCCAGGTGCCCGGGTCAGAATACTTCCTATCAATTTAATCATGAATCAGAAAAGTGCTGGAGCGACATTACCAAGATGGTGGCATGAATTATTCCTGACTTTGTTCCCCATCCCAAGAACAACTAATTCCTATTCATGAAGAAGACACTGCTGGGAGAATCCTAGAACATGGGGGTAAGGCTGAAGCACCTTACAGAGATCAAGACAGATGGCATTAGAAAGTTAAGAAGAGAGGCTTCTCATTGACCACATTGCCCCTCCCCCAGGACCACACAGCTCTACACAGAGAGGTACCCCTGAATGGTTCCTCCTCTGGGAAAAGAGAACCCAGCAGTGGAGGACAACCAACCTCCCTCAGCATTGTGGGTTGCTTTGAGGAAACCCTTGACTTGATCTCCTACTGTGGGGACTACCCTGCAATCTGCAGGGCCTGGCCACTGGGAATCTGGCTGTGGCAGAGAAGGCGGGGAGGGACTTGCAACAGCGAGCACATGGGTCTCTGCAGACTCCATCTGACCAGAAGGGCTGGGGACAACTGGTGGAAATTGTGTGGCCCAGCTAAAAGGTGGGCAAGCAAAGCTGATCACCTCCAGAGTAAAGTCAGTACCAAGGGTGGAGTCTTCCCACACTAAGCACAGATAGGGGGATTAATTCATAGCCAAATTGGAGGGTAGCTCTTTCCCTCCCCAACTGGAAAGGCCATTTGGGAAATTGAGAGTAGCCTGGAGTACCCAGGCTGGGGGCTGAAACACAGCCATGCCTACTGTGATGAGTGCTTTCTGGCCCTATCTGACAAGAAGCGCTGTGAAAATGCCCGCAAGCTGTACGACCCAGTGGTACTCAAGTTGAGAGAAGGGCAGAGGTAGCTGATAGTTTGCAGAGCAAAGCCAGTGGTCCTGTTCAGCCAAGGAACTTGGGGTGTGGGTTGGCTTGAATTAAGACAGTGAAGAGCATTAGTGATTTTAGAGCTGCTTCTCCCGTTGCACCCAGGCAAAGAATCTAATTCATAGCTTCACTCATTGTTGAACACAGTCTTTATCTTGTCTAAACAGGGAACCTAGGTAGAGCGCAGGGGAACCTGCAGAGCCCATTCAGTGGCCTGTGTGCAGTGGCACTTCAACAGAGAGCACAACCTGTGGCTTCCCCTGTCTGCAGAGCAAAACTGGTGGCCTCACCTGACTAGGGAATTCAGTGCACACTCAAGATTGATTCAGGACCTCAAACAATGAGCTGTATAGGTCTTGGGCTCCAGTCTGCTGCTCTGCTGGGGGAAGGAAACTAATTTATAGCCACATCTACTACTGAATATAATACCCAGTCCCAACCATCTAGTATGCCTGACCAGTGAATCCAGGCAACTTCAGAATGCATCCTACAGCCTCACTTGGGTAGGAAAACTCATCTAACTGCCCTCAGCCAGTGGATAAACCCCCATCCCTATCCCTATCCTTAGAGCTTGAACAGTTGCCTTGCCCCCCAAATAGACCATAACAGAAGGCCCCACTTGTCCAATGACATTACCAGAAAACATACCAAGAAACCCAAACTGGGCTGACTGGTGAAGAGCTATCTCTCCCAAAGCAAACTTGTAAAGTGTCTAAGAGTAGCTCCATTACTCAAATGAACAGATATCAACATAAAGAATCAAGGATCACAAAAAAGTCGGGTAACTATGACACCATCAAAGGAAACTAATAAAGCTCTAATAACTGACCCTAAAGAAAAGGATATCTATAAATAGTCAGACAAGGAATTCAGAATAATCCTCTTAAGAAGGTTTAGAGAACTATAGGAGAACACAGACAACTAAAAAGAATTTGAAAAACAATGCATGAGCCAAATGAGATTTGACAAGAAAATAGCAACCATTAAACAAATAGAAATCCTAGAGTTAAAAAATACAGTAACTAAAGTGAGAAATTTCACAAGTAGGCTCAAACATGCAGAAGGATCAGCAACCTGAAAATTAGGACATTGAAAATTACCTAGTCAGAGGAGCAAAACAAAACATTGAAGAAAGCCTATGAATATTCTGGGACACGATGAAAAGAAATAGTATTTACAGTATGGGAATTCCAGAACGAGAAGAAAAAGAAAAAGAGAAAGGAACAGAAAGCATATTTAAGCAATAGTGGCTGAAACATCCTAAACCTGGGGAGAGAAATGGACATGCAGATCCATGAGACCCAAAGGATCCCAAGTAGATTGAATCTGAATTGGGCTACACTGAGACACATTATAATTAAATTGTCAAAACTCAAAGACATAGAAAGAATTTTGAGAACAGCAAGAGAAAAGAGAGAAGTTACATATAAGGGAACCCCTGAAAGACAGCAGATTTTTCAACAGAAACTTTTCAGATCAGAAGAAAATGGGATGCCATATTCAAAATATTGAAAGAAAAGAACTGTCAACCAAGGCATTCTATACCCATTGAAGCTGTCCTTCAGAAACAAAGGAGGGATAAAGACTTTTCTGAACAAACAAAAGCTGAGGGAGTTTGTTACCACCAGACCTGCCTTATAAGAAATTCTAAAGGGAGTTATTTGAGTGGAAGTAAAAGAACACTAATTAACAACATAAAAACTCAAAAGGTAGCATACGTATCATTGGTAATGGTAAATATATAGTCATAGTTAGATTCTGACATATGGTAATGAGGTGCATAACTCACAAATGTAGTTTAAAAGTTAAAAAAAAATGAACGTAGCAAAAATAAACATGAATACAATGATCTCTTACCAGTTACACAATATAAAAAACATGTACATTGTAACAGCAATAACCTGAAATGTGAGGGGGAGAAGTAAACACATGAAGTATCTGAATCCTATTCAAGTTAAGTTGTTAGTGTAATATAGAGCGTTATAACTTTAAGATAGCTTATGTTTGCCTCATGATACCCATAAGGGAAAATCTTGTAGTAATTACACAAAAGAACATGATAAAAGTTTCAAAGCATACTTATATCAAAGACACAAAACACAAAAAAGACAGCAGGGTAAGAAACAAAGAATAACAGGTCTATAGAGCAACCAGAGAACAATTAGCAGAATGGAAATAGTAAGACCTTACCTGTCAATAATTACTTTAAATGCAAATGGATTAAATTCTCCATTCAAAAGACATAGAATGGCTGAATGGATTAAAAAACAAGATCCAACAATACATTGCCTATAAAAGACTCACTTTAGCCTTAAAGACACACATAGAATGAGAGTGAATGGGTAGAAAAAGTCATTTCAAGCAAATGGTGACAAAAGAAAAAAAAAAGCAGTGTAGCTATATTTATATCAGATAAAATAGACTTTAAATTTAAAATGATAGAAAGATGATAGAAAGAGACAAAGAAGGTCCTTTTATAATAATTAAGAGGCCAATACATCAAGAAGATACGACAATTGTAAACATTTATGCATTTGAAATAGGAGCACCTAAATATATAAAGCAAACACTAGCAGAGCTAAAAGGAGAAACAAACAGTAATACAATAATAGTTGGAGACATTAATACCCCTTTTTCAACAATGCATGCATAGATCACCCAGACAGAATCAATAAAAATACAGTGGATTTGAACAATGTTATAGGCCAATGTACCTAACAGGCACATCCAGAACATTCTACCCAACAACAGCAGAATACACATTCTTTTCAAGCTAACATGGAACGTTTTCTAGGATAGACCATATGTTAGGCCATAAAACAAGTCTTAGCAAATTCAAGGAGACTGAAATACCAAATAGCTTTTCTTGGCCAGAACAGCATGAAACTAAACATCAATAAAAGAAAAACTGAAAAATGTATGTTCACATGGAAATTAAACAACATTCTCCTGAACAATCAGAGGGTCAAATAAAAAATTAAAGGGGAAATAAAAAAGTTTCTTAAGACAAACAAAAAATGGAAACACAATGTACCAGAACTTGTGGGATGTAGCCAAAGCAGTTCTAAGAGTGAGGTTCACAGGAATGAATACCTACTTTAAGAAGCAAGAAAGATCCCCAATACACAACCTAGATCTATACCTTAAGAAATAAACTGAGCCTAAGAAAAAGAAAAATTAATAAAAATTAGAGCAGAAATAAATAAAATGGAGAACAGAAAAAAAAAGAGAAAAAATGAACCAAACTAAGAGTCAGTTCTTTGAAAACATAAACAAAATTGACAAACCCTTAGCTAGACCAATCAAGGAAAAAAGAGAAAAGACCCAAATCAACAAAATTATAAATGAAAAAGGAGACAACTGATACCACAGACATTCAAAGCATCATTAAGATGCTTCTATGAACAACTATGTAACAACAAACTGCACAATCTAGAAGAAATCAAAAAGTTCTTCGAAACATAAACTTACCAAGACTGAGTCAGGAATAAAGAGAAAATCTGAGCAAACCAATCGTTAGCAAGGAGATTGAATCAGAGATCAGAGTCTCCCAAAAAAGAAAAGCCCAGGACCAGATGGTCTCACTGATGAATTTTACCAAACATTTGAAAAAGAAATAACACCAATCCTTCTCCAGTACTACCAAAAAATTAAAGAGGAGGGAACCCTCCCAAACTCATTTATAAGGTCAGTATTATCCTGATACTAAAACCAGAAAAGGACACTACTACAGGCCAATATCTCTGATGAATATAGAGGAAAAAGTCTCAGCAAAATCCTAGCAAACCAAATTCAGCAGCGCATTAAAAGAGTCATTCACCTTGACCAAGTAGGATTTATCCCTGGGATGTAAGAATGGCTCAATATATACAAACCAATCATTATGATACCTCATAGTAATAGAATGAAAGAAAAGAATGATACAATTATCTATAGATATAGATATAGATATAGACTTAGGTATTTCAGTCTGGTTTCAAGATTTGTGCTGAAAGTCTCTGAGTTCTTGCAATCCTAATATAGCCACAGAATCTCTAGGGCTTACTGAGTTGTGAGTTTAATCAGACTTCTAGTAAGCTTGAGAGATATTTTCCTAAGGTTTGTCTTCAAAGGACCAGAGGCCATGGAATGATCTAGCTAGTATTTTGTTTACTGTTTTCTTTATCAACTTTTAGGCCCTTAGAGATTACGGATCACGGTATTGGAGATTCTCTTACTTACCATGTTAGAGGAGGTAGACGCAAGAAAGTTGGAGTCATTTGGCTCTGTATCTAAGAGGTCACACAGCATTGGGTGGTTGGTAAACTAAAGCACTTACTTGGGGATCCAAGTAAAATAACTGTTTAACACACTCAACATTGGTCCCTCTGGAAGCCAGGGCTCCAGAACTCCTTCCAAACCCCTGTGGAACATCTAAACCACCATACCTTCAAACACCGGCTAAGAGTTAAGGAAGAAGCGAAAGCTTCCCCAGGTGAATTTTTTCTTTTTCTTTTTCTTTTTCTAAGTAAGAAAACTCAGTCAAATTTTTGCATCAATAGATGATAAAGTTCTATTGCTCAGCTTTTAATGATAGCATGAATTTTAAGTAAACATCGATGAAATACAACTTGTCAGCACAAAAATACCGCCTGTCATAGTCATTTGTGTATAAAATATGACCTGCAGGTTTGAACCATATGGTTACATGAGTTCTAATTTACGTGGCATCTTCTTAAGTCAGCAGAATGCGTCCTGGCCAGCCTGTGGGAGGTGGAGTCAGCACCTCACCCACTGAAGTGGAAAGGGCTCCCTGGGGTTTAGGCCAGTTTCAGCTGCTGCAGTGGAGGCTGGAGATTTGCAAGGCCAATGGCCCTGGCCCAGGCCCGCGAGGGCCATCGCTTGCAGTGGCACGGCTGTCCTGATAATCAGCCTACAAAGTTGGACATGCAAACTTGAAAAATATTCAACACCGCA
This sequence comes from Lynx rufus, assembly GCF_022079265.1. Taxonomy (NCBI): domain Eukaryota; kingdom Metazoa; phylum Chordata; class Mammalia; order Carnivora; family Felidae; genus Lynx; species Lynx rufus. The sequence continues at coordinate 118,322,374 of NW_025814856.1, read as the reverse complement.
GCTTGTGACTTAGGCGTTCCCTCTGTTCTCACTGGTGGGGGAGTGGGGGGAAGGTAACACAACCTCCTCTAGATGTGATGGGAAGAGCGGACATTTGGATGCCATTTTAAAGCAACGTTTAATGAAGTGAGAAAATGCGTCTGCGGCGTTGTGCTTCGTGGCACATATATGCAAGGCCAGAAGTGCACAATGGACACATTCTGTGATTTAGACATGAATTGGAAAAGCCAAGGAAATGCCATGGAAATAAAAATCAGACTCCAGAGTCTAAGCTGAGCCAGAAACAGATGTACTTTTTGCTACTTAAAAAAGAAATTCTTCTTTCCCCCCCTCAAGCTGTGCCCTGTCACTATCTTAAGATGACCTTTCCACCGGGTCTCCCTGAGATGCTTTCAGGGAGCTGGTTGGCTGACAAGTGACACTTGACCTTTCTGCAAATTCGCGGGGAGCCCCAGGGTTCTCTGGCTGCCCTCTGGGTGGTCCCTGAAGACATGGTTGCAGATGTCTGCTCCTGATAAGTGTGGAGACCAAAGGCAGGAGGCGACCCATCAGGGGCTGCACTGGAGGGTGAAGAAGCAGCCGGGGGAAGTGCTGGGCCCCAGAGCAGCTGCTCATGCTGGGAGACTGAGGGCTGCAGCTCTGGGCTTTGTGTTTCTTTGGCAGGTGTGGGGGGAGGTGACTCTTGCTTTTTGTGATTTCTTTCCCCTGCCACTGTCAGCTGACAATAAAATCTTTCTGGTGTTGACATCCTTCTGAAGGATGCTATCAACACTGAGACCCAAAATAAGGCTCCGATATTCATTCCAAGTAAGTCTCAAAGTGAAGGTTGCAATTCACATTGCTTTGGAAGAGTAAACAGAGCAGCCTTCTTAGGAAGGGATGTATGGCCAGCAGGTACAAAAGGGGAATAACTGACTAAGCACACATGTAACGGAGAAAATCTATACATCGTTGTTCCAGTTGCTAATAAATCACCATCGCTGTGGAGAAGAGAAGAGATCCAACGTTTACTGAGTAAACCTTACTTATGTACCTACTAAATACCAAGTACGACCCCAGCACTTCCCAGGATGTGTGGCTTCGTATGGTCTTTACCACAATGCTGGGAAGGTGGTATGATTGCTCCTGTTTTAAAGATGAGAAACTGAAGTTCACAGAGATGCAGACACGTGCCCTTGGGCACAAAGCTAATAAACGGTGAGCCAAGTGACTCTGGTTTGTGTGGATCTGGATCCGGTGTTCTTTTATCACAGAAACAGCTGGTCCGAGGACCTATTAGGCTATTGTTTAAAACTAAAACCGTTTTCTTCATTTCCAGTAATGAGCTAGAATTTAGTTACCGTGACTTGAGATGAGGCATTCCTATCTGGGAGTTTTTCTGCTCAAAGAAGTTCATCCCTTTTTGTCCCTTCAAAGGGATCCTGTTTGTTTGCCCATTTGTGTTAAACCCACCCCAGGTATGTACATTTCATCATTTCATCTAGCCCTTTTATTGGTTGTCTGCTCTGGTTTTTTTTTTTTTCTTTTTTCTCTCAGATTCCTTGTTCTCCAACTTCTCCTTCTGGTACTTTAGATCCTATGTCTTAGCCACTGTTCTCTCTCTGCCTTGGTCTGAACAACCTGGTTTGGTTTTCCTCTCTTTCGGTGCCGACACAGACCTGCTCCCAAGCATCACGCGTGCCTGTGATGGGCAAGTGTTTCTGGAGGCAGCCCCTATCCTCCGGCCTTCCTGGTCCACAGAAGGTATTGGGTCACCCTTATCTGCACCATAGTTTTAGTGCAGGGATTTGTTTTTTACTTAGAAATACCCTGACAGTACAATACACATTTCTGCTTTCTCAATAATATTAAAATTATTATAATATGGTGAAGCAATGTCCTAATATGGTCAGATCATGAAGAAGGTCAAGACCAAGAGCCTCTTGACAGTTCTGTTGCTTTGTTTATCTCTCTGCTGGCTTTTGCACTTAATACCTTGTCTTTCTGCCATCGGTGTAGCTTTTCATGTGCAATTGCCTTAGACAAACTTGAAGGTGCTTTTTATCATGCTTGAGGTAGGAGGGGCAAGGGCTTTTGATAAGTCTCTCTCTCTCTCTCTCTCTCTCTCTCTCTTTTTTAAAGACAGAAAGAGAGTGAGAGCACAAGCAGAGGGGAGGGGTAGATGGAGAGAGAAGAACGTAAGCAGGCTCCACACTCAGTGCAGAGCCTTGTGCTGGGCTCCATCTCATGACCCTGGGATCATGACCTGAGCCAAAACTAAGAGTTGAATGCTCAACCACTGAGCCACGCGGGCACCCTAATAAGTTGCTCTTGTTTTAAGGAGATCTCTTTTGCTTACTTATCTCTATTACTCTCTGTTCTACATGATTAAAGTTGCCTGAACTAGGTGGTATGTAGCCAATTAATAGCCCTACCTTGAGAAGGTTATATATCTGTGGTCTCAAACTTTCAGCCAACTGAAAGCACTTCATTATTTTCTTTTCTCATCAACCCAGTGTTTTGAAAGATTTGATCTGCAAATTGCATTTGTTTTTCCCATTATTCTATTAATTTCCCAGAAAAACACAATTATTCAGTGGCAGAATGAGATTCAAACCCTGTTGTGTCTGTTGATTGAAATCTGAACTCCTGGCCCCTGTGTTATGGGTCAAATTGAGATAGTACTAGGTTGAACGTCTAGAATTGTTAGCGTTTGACTATTTTTGATCTCCAAAAATGGCAATGGCTCCACCAAAAAATTATGGTTCCACCAAAAATTATTGGATTGAATTAATATCATTTCAGACAAAACCGACGCTTTATATGTCAACTGGCCGAGGTAGCCTTATCTTGGAAACCATATAACTTCTGGGAAAACTTTTGTGGTAATGGCAGTCGCTCTGACACCACCTTACCTGCCATGCACCCTTCCCCTAATCTGCCCTGCTCTGCTCATTCCTTAGACTTCCAAAGGCTCCTTGGGATTGGCGACATTAGCTTGGGAAACACTAAATAAGTTGTATACTACAAATTATGTTTGATGGGTGTTTTTTTTTAAGCTTAGTATTCATACCTCATTAGTATTCAAATAGGATTCTAGGACCTTTTCACTTAAACATTGTCTAGTTCTTTGTCCTTAGTCATGAAGTAAAGGAGAAACTTAGAAGAAGAAAGAGAGAGCATAAATTTGGAGGCAGAAAAACCCCTCATGACTTGGACTTGTGTACTCTGAGTGAAGCATGAGATTGCTTATGATTTCTAACTATATGAAGGCTTCCTATGTAGAAGTCATTCATCATCATCATCCATCATCATCATCATCATCAAAATAGCTAACATTTGTTTTATAGCTTCCAAAGAACTTTTATATACTTTGGATTCTCCTAACATTCCTGTGAGACAGATATTATTAGTTCCCTAATTTTTCAGATAAGGATATTGAGTGAAGCTCAAGTTCATGGTAGTGGGCTCTTTGTAGAGCAGAGCTGTCCATTAGAACCTTCTGCAATGATGGAAATGTTCTGTATTTGCGCTGTTCAGTATGGCAGACACAAGCCACATGTGGCTATTGAAATGTGGCTATTACGACTGAAGTTTAAGTTGGAATGGCCACATATGCCATATTAGTACACCTCTAAAACCTGCATTCTTTTCCTTGCCACGTGTTTTCCATCTGGGGCAGGGATTCTGCCCCAAAGGAAAAGGAAGGAACACAAACTCTAGCATCTGATTTGATGGCTACAAAAGAATTGTAAGAGGCTGAAAAGACTTACAAGAGGTTACACATGAACCTTGTGTGATATTCTGATTTGCCTGGGATTCTTAAACTATCTTATGCCCAAAAAACCCCTCCAGGCCAGGCTAAAATCCACACTCTCCCAGTTTCCTTCCAGCCATATGGTCTTATGACAAACATGACTAATTCCTGCTCTGTTTGGTCTGACTCTTGTTAATCTGCCAAATGGTTAGTACCCATTATAAAGCAGCTTTTATCCAGAGATTCTCATTAGCATGTGAAATTAGTCTAAGTCTAAACTCCATTTTGCCAAATCCCCCATCAGTCTGCTCCTGAAATAGAGTCTGTTCACAATAGAGGTTTTGTTTGTTGAGTGTCAGGGCTATCTTCTATGAGGTCAGATCATTTGCTGCAGATTTTTTTTTAATTTTCAAATGTATAACACTATTTGCTGCAGCCCAAACTTTGGTAGAATTATATGTGTGTATATATATATATATATATATATATAAATATATATATATTATATATATTTATATATTTATTTGTTTAATATATATATTTGAGTTATATATTTATTTATAAATATTTATTTATAATATAATATATAAATATTTATTCATATATATAATGTATATAATATACATATATTTAAAACTTTTACTTCTGCTACCAAGAAGGAATATCTTTTGTTTCTCAACAAACAAATTTCTTATGGCTTCATAACAAATAATTTTAAATTATTATTTTGTTAAATTTCACTTTATCCACTGGTGCATCTAATTATTCCCTTGTCACCAAAACCTCTCAGTGTCGCCAAGAAACCTTGCTTTTTCTACACTCTTCCATCAGGGATAGTAAGTAATACAAAGAATCAGACATGGATGGATGAAGACAAAATTAAAAAAAATAAAGTTATAGGAAGGAGGATAGGTATGTATATGTGATTCCCCTAAATTTTATGGTTTATTTCTTTCAAATTAATTTTTTATTAGTTTTTACAAAATAATCCATACTGATCAGAAAAAATGAGAAGTCTCAGAAGCAGTTATCCCAAGACTTTCTCGAGTAAGTAAAAAGTTTTAAAAAGTAGTTTTGTTTCGTGTTTTCAATGGACACTAGGTAGCCAACTCTTTATTTGGTCAAATAAAGACAATTTTTTTTTAAAGTACATCTTTTTAAAAAAAAATTTTTTTACATTTATTTATTTTTAAGAAACAGCGTGAGACAAAGCATGAGCGGGGGAGGGGCAGAGAGAGAAGGAGACACAGAATCTGAAGCAGGCTCCAGGCTCTGAGCAAGCAGTCAGCACAGAGCCTTATGTGGGGCTCGAACCCACGAACCGTGAGATCATGACCTGAGCCAAAGTCGGACGCTCAACCGACTGAGCCACCCAGGCGCCCCATATAAGGACAATTTTTAAAAAGAGAGAAAGAAAAAGAAAATGAACATTTTCTATCACTTTCTTAGAAGAAAGGGTATTATAACACTAAAAAAAAAAAGAAAACAATTTCAGAATAAAGAATAACCATCTAAAGTAAACAAATGCAACCTTATAAGGCTCCTTGCAATGTCTCTTTTTCCTCATCTTTTTTTATTTTTAAAAACAAATTTTTTTTTTCAACGTTTATTTATTTTTGGGACAGAGAGAGACAGAGCATGAACGGGGGAGGGGCAGAGAGAGAGGGAGACACAGAATCGGAAACAGGCTCCAGGCTCTGAGCCATCAGCCCAGAGCCTGACGCGGGGCTCGAACTCACGGACCGCGAGATCGTGACCTGGCTGAAGTTGGACGCTTAACCGACTGCGCCACCCAGGCGCCCCTCTTTTTCCTCATCTTGACCCAGACGTGGGAATGTCATGTTGGAAGAAAGACATCTGTAGAGAAGAAGATAACAGGCCACTTGAATCCCACTTCGCATCCTGTTCAATGATTTCATTACACTTTATTGGAATAGTTCTGACTGTCTGTGAAGGAGATCTGCATTTTCGGTGGTGTTTCCCACCCCTCTCTGACTTGTCTATCTCCCTTTCTACCATGTTTGCAATGCCCGCCTAAAGAAGCCTCCAGGAGGAACGACTGCAAATCATGCTATCAGTAGAATCTTCAGAGACTCTTGAATCACATATGTTTTTTCCATCTTGTTGACTGTCTTTAAAAAATATTTATTAGTTCAACCAAAAACAAGATGGGAGATAAGTTGAATAAGAAACGTGTACCACAGTTTCCTCTGTTCCAGCCAAGAACAGTAACCAAACATTAGGAGAACTTACAGTATACCGGTTAAGAGCTTGGGCTTTGGAACCTGCTGTTCTTAGCACATCCATTTACCAGCTTGGTAATGTTCTGAGTGTTGGTTTTCCCATCTGTAAGATGGGGACACCTATGTCTTCTCACCTGTTAAAGTTGTCATAAAGATTAGCTGCCAGTTTGTTAGTGTAGGATCTGGACTGTGGTCAGGGCACTACTGTGAGTGACAGCTATTGTTATTTTTATCTGCAGGGCACTGGGCGCTGGGTGGAAGGTAAAGGAGCTTTTGTGTGTCTCATTGTTCAGGGTGCATTGTCACTGCTCACTAAGTATCGATCCTAATCGTCATAGAAAGTGGGTGCGTGCTTTTTGGAAAGGGCACGAAGGGTCTGTGCAGGGCAAATGTCAGCTTCTTTGATGTGCTGCTGGATCACAGCTAGCTTCTTAGAAACTCCAGCAGACTCAAATTTGCCTCCTCCTGAATGTCGATATTCTCTGACGTGAAGAATCCAGGACGGAGAAGTTGAGAGAAATCTCAAGTGTGGGTGGGATTCCCTGCAGAAAAGCTGTCCAAGGAATGCAGGGGGCTGAATCCTGAATCGTCAACCCTTTGTGAAGGGGCCCAAGATCTTAGATGCTTCCTGGGAGGGCTTCGCTTTCAGAGGAGACAAGTTCTAGGAAAAAGCTTGTTGTTTGAGGAAAAGCAAATATATTTTTATTTCTTCTTTCTTTATTCTAATTTTGTATTTGTCGAGGGGCAGGAGTGGGATGGGGGGAGATGGAGTGGGTCATAGATGGACTGCAAAACTCCTCTGCAAATCGACTGGGTGAAAGCAATTCGTGTTCTAAATAAGTATTTTACTATTTCTGTCCACCACAAACTGGCTTGGTTTTCCTTGGAAGGTTTTGGTTAAGGGGAGAAGAACGTTTTTGCTGCAGATAACATTTTTTTTCTTTTTTCTTGGCTATTCCCCTCACTAGGAAAGAATTCTTGACAGCTTGCAATGCCCCAGATGGTATTGTTTGAATCTAGAAGTGTAGCTTGACTAAAATATTGCGGCTACAACTTTGGCAAATTATTTACCTCCCCTAAGCTTCCCTTTCCCCATCTCTCAAATGGGGAGGACAATAATACCTAGCTTATAAGGCATTTGGGAAGAACACATATGATAATGCTTGCAAAAAATTGAGCACAGTGCCTGAGCAGAGTCAGGCCCAAGAGTCAGTTGACAGTAGATTGTCATGGGACAGGTAGAACTGGGCTCTATGGGTCCCAATTCATTTCACTGATTTTTTTTTCCCTTGGGAACTTGTGGGGGTGTGTTTCCTCCAGCCAATCAGAAGCAAAAGTCGGGATGGTGGCAAAAGGAATCATTGCTTCTCCTAAGCACAATCTTAAAAGAGTGCTATGTTTTCAACCCATTTTAAGCTAACGTGTTGACTTGAGATTTGTTTATTTACAGTGGAAAGATACTAGACAAAGCCAAGAGAAATATGGCATTAGAACAGTCAAGTTAGAGTGGAAGTTCTCTCACATGCATTCCGTCACCCACCCCTGGTGTAGGTCCTTGCCCCCTGCTGCACCCCCAGCTCATCCCACTGTTATCTGAGCACTTCTGACCCTCTGCCTCCCAGTATTGGGCTCTCAGTCCCCCGCCTTTTTCTCCCTGTGCTTTCCTAGGGTTGAGTCATGCTTTATTTGGGACTTAGGGCTATATAAGCCTCCTCTCCCATAGCTGTTGGAAATGAAAGTAAATTGACACACAGGTGCTCAAAAAATGGTAATAAATTTCAAGAAAACAGCCTACCAGTAACTGGTGCCTTTTTTGAGTTTTCTAAGCCTGGTGATAGGTTTTGTTGCATCTTCCACATTTTCACCTTTGTGATAAACTCTTACTAAATGGGTCGTTAGGCTTGGAGACGCAGCAGAGTTTGTGCTTTGACTTTTGTTTTTCTTGTATAAAGCAAACTTTTCCACTATGGGGGTGCAGTGTATGCCTTTCAATATGCTTAGTATTCTGTTTTCCGAGTGCCTCACAGATCTGGCTGCATCTCAGAAAAAAAAAATGGGGGCAGTGGTTTTCAAACAGTTCTGGACCTTGGCCCTGAGGATAATTCAGCGGGTCTGGACTGGCGCCTAGAGATGCCCATTTTTATCATCTGTCCTGCGAGCTAATGATGGAATCAGGTCAAGGACCAGCATTTAGGAATTGCTCTATCAGTGATAATTACCAGCACCCCCATACATGCTGTGGCTCCCCAGCAGATAATAAATCCCTCCATAGGATTAGAAGCTCAAGGCCTCCCTTTTCCAAAGGAGACGGCCCTCAAAAAGATTTTGAATGATAAGAAGCCAAGCCCGATCAAATTCCCAGGGATGGAATTTAACAGTGACTGATTACTCATCATCTGCTAGTTGAGTATCATAATAAAGATGAATGGGAACTTGGGAAAGATCTCTCCATAACTCACCTATAGCAGTCAGTGCACTGTAGACCACAGGGAAAGAGGCTGGGCCCTGGGATAAACTCTGGGAAGGGCAGTTATTAGTTAATAGGTACACACTGAGCTTATAAAATGTTTTATTAAACGACAAAATCCTAAACATTATACAGAGTTCTATTTTGTGGTCCGTATGCTGACTAAATTCCCAGATGACTTTAATGAGCGAATGGCAGCCCGTTAAAATTACAGTAGTTTTGCAAAGAAAATAGCTCCCCAGAGGAGGAGAAGAAAACCACCAGGCTGCTACTGTGTTGATAATTGTCCCGAGAGCTCCTTTCTCTTGCCCAAAGCTCGCTGGTGGAAGAGAGTCTGCTGTTCTGAAAACTGTTCCCCTCCCGTCTGGCCTGTCCTCCTATGCCTGAGAGATACCACTGACTCTTGCTAATCAGTTCCCAGCCTTGCTGACCTTGAAGCAATGGAGAAAACAACACCGTGTGTGCATTTTGCTTAATAAAGAAAACATTATTAACCACTGGGAGAGAACGTATTTGTTTTTTCCATTTCGGTATAGAAACCTTCGCTTTTTTTCCCAAGAGACGGTCTTGTGAAACAATAACCTCCGATTCTACTCAGTTATCCAACTGGAGCCTCTGGCTTATGTTAGAGGTCACTAGAATTTTTGCTTTGTTTTGTCTTCGGAAAAGACACTGTTCCATTGTAGACCAAAGGGACAGTCTCTGACATCCTCTGTATTTTTCTGAGTGCCTGTGCAATGCCCAGACATGATTGGGACACGGCTATCACTGTCTTAGGATCGGTTCTACAGAGACGGCATCTTGAATATTTCTTTTCTGTGCACATCATCATGCAAACATATTCTAGAACCCTTGCCATTACTGGTTCCTAAGTGGAGATCAATGTTCAACTGACAAATTCTCAGAGGCAACAGAACAAAAAAGATATTCATTATATTAAGTAATATTATAGAATACTATATGGATGATAGCACATGGCAGCACTATCCAATGGAAATTTCTATGATGATGGAAGTGTTTAATATCTGTTCTATACCTATTAGAATAGGTAGCTACACATGGTTACTGAGCCCATGGAGTGTGGCTAGTATGACTGAGGAACTGGATTTTTTAATTAAATTAAATTTTTAAGAACTTACTTCTTTTTAGAGCAGTTTTATTTCACATAAAAATTGAGAGGAAGTTGCAGAGATTTCTCATACACCCCCCCTGCCCTGACTCATGCATAGCCTCCTTCCTTTATCAACATCCTCCATCAGAGAACATTTCTCATGATTGATGAACCTAATAATGATTGACACATCATTATCACAAAAAGTCCATAGTTTATATTAGGATTCACTCTTTTTTTTTTAAAGTAGGCTCCATGCCCAATGTGGGGCTTGAACTTATGACCCGGAGATCAAGAGTCACATGCTGTACTGGCTAAGCCAGTCAGGTGCCCCGGGGTTCACTCTTGGTGTTGCACATTCTATGGGTTTGGACAAATATTTAATGACAAATGTATCCATCAGTATAGTATCATCCAGTATTTTAGAGTATCATAGAGTATTTTCACTGCCTTAAAAATCTTCTGTGCTTTGTCTATTCATCTTGTGTCCTACCCCCCATCCCTAACTTGTGGTAGCCACTGATCTCTATACTGTCTCCATAGTTTTGCCTTTTCTAGAATATCACATATTTGGAATCACACAATATGTAGCATTTTCAGATTGCCTTCTTTCATTTCATAATATCAGTTTCAGTTTCTTCTATGGCCTGATAGTTCATTTCTTTTTGGCACTGAATAATATTCCGTTGTCTGGATGTACTACAGTTTATCCATGTACCTACTGAAGGCCATCTTTGTTGCTCCCACATTTTAGCCATTATAAATAAAGCTGCTATAAACATCCATGTGCAGGCTTCTGTGTGGACATACATTTTCAAATAATATGGAGCAGGATTGCTGGATCATAGGGTAGCCTAGTTTAATTTTAATGAATTAAAATTAAAATCACAAGATGTGGCTGGCGGCTACTGTGTCAGGTAGCCAGACACACACACACACACACACACACACACATTCACATGTGCGCGCACACACACACACACACACAAGCTTTTTCCAGAAAGAATTTGAAGCCAGGTAGGACATATAGTACAACCTTTAAAAGAAAAGCAAGAGTGAGGCAATGTGGAGCCAAGAACAAAGTTTCAAAATATATACCAGAGTTATCTACTTCCATTATGGACTGGCCCTGACCTGAACTCTACATTTTCTAACAGAGAACACATAAAAAAGAAAAAAAGTCAATTACCCAAATGAGGATGTCCAACAGCCTCAAACAAACCAATTGTTTAGGAGAATTACAATGTAGTCCTAAGATTAAACAGGAATTCTTCCCAGACATTCTCATTTCATCTGCGCTGTTTTTCTTCTTAAAACCCTCCAGCAGCTTCCTACTGACCTTAGAATAAAATCCAAAGTTCTGACCATGTTGGTCAGTCAGAGTTCTTAGGTGCAAGAAAGGGAAGTGAACTGTGGTTGGTTCTAGCAGCGAAGAAAGTTATTAGAAAGTGATGGGATGGGGCGCCTGGGTGGCGCAGTCGGTCAGGCGTCCAACTTCAGCCAGGTCACGATCTCGCGGTCCGTGAGTTCGAGCCCCGCGTCGGGCTCTGGGCTGATGGCTCAGAGCCTGGAGCCTGTTTCCGATTCTGTGTCTCCCTCTCTCTCTGCCCCTCCCCCATTCATGCTCTGTCTCTCTCTGTCCCAAAAATAAATAAACGTTGGAAAAAAAAAAAAAAAAAGAAAGTGATGGGAGTGGGAAGCATAGAACCCCTAGGGAGGCTGCCGAAGAGGCTCAGAAAGCAGTCAGAGCAAGGAAGTACAGGTAGAGCCAGGACCATAGTCAATATCTCACCACGAGGCATTTAGTGAGCACACTGCTCTTGCCACGGTTGAACATTCCAGGCCACTGTGTGACGACCACTCCTACTCCTGTGAGATGCTGAGCTCTGCTCTGCAACTGTGGCCCTGGTTGCCCCTGGAAACCTATTCTGATGTGATGCTACATCACCTGAACTCCAGGTGGATTCGCCAGGATTCACGCTTCTTTGCATCACTAGCTTCCGGTTTAAAGACTGAGGCTTGTGCATCTGATTGGCTGAATTAGACCATGCACCAGTACCCACCTGCAAGGGAGGCTGGAAGAGAAAGTCCTTCATGTTTTTAAGTTTTATAACAAGATTGGTATGCCTCCTGTTAAGACTCAGAAGCTGAGAAATTCCAAAAGTTCTTAAAAAATAACAAAGGGGTTCAGCCACTGGGTAGACAACTGAGAAAGAAAGGAAAGAAGGGAAGGAGGAAGGAGGGAGGGAGGAAGGACCCACCAAACATGCTACAGGGTCCTGTGTGATCTGGCCCCTACCTGACTCTACAGTCTCTCCTTTGGTCACTATTTTCCAGCCTACTGACTTTCTTTTTGTTTCTATAACATGCTTCTGCCTTTGCACTCACCATTCCCTCTGACTACAAAGCTGTCTCATGACTAAATCTTTTCATGACTGGCTCTTCATCATGCAAGTCTCCTTTACAATGTCACCTCCTCAGTGAAGTTTTCTCTGGCCAGGTACTCTAATCCTAGTTGTTCTTGCTTGTCACTCTCCATCTACTCATTCTTTATTGTATCATTCTATCTTGTCTTTGCTCTAACACATGCCACTAGGCAATACCATGGTATCCATTTATGGACTTGTTTGTGTTTGTCTTTCCCATCCCTGACCCTGAAACAGAGGCTCCATGAGAGCTGGGATTCCCTACATCTTGCTCACCACTGCATCTCCAGCACTTAGAACAGTACTTAGCTCAGGGTGAAAGAAGACAAGATTTGTTGAGTGACTAACCAATGTAAATCCTTTACATCACATTTGATATAACAGTATGTCCCATGTAACCAGTTATAACAACTTGAGGACTACTGCTAGTCAAATCTTTTATATTGGAAGAATGCTTTCCAGCTTTACAGTTTCTCTTCATTATTTTATTTATTCCTCAAATAACCCAGTGATAGATATATCAGCATATGTGTGGCCCAGAGCATGGAGACAATCACTCCTATTGTCTGCTACCCATTAGTTGATCCTCAAGACCATAGACCTGTAGTAGCTTGTATAGTTAAATTATGTTGATTGCCATAATGTTTTGATTGCTAAGATGTTACTTATTTTAACACTAAGAATTTTAAAATCCAGTGCAGTAGGCCCCATGTAGAGAAACACTTGGTAAGACTTAAAAGAGGAGGGGGTTTCCTACTCCACCTGCCTGTTCTGATCTGTCGGCTCCAAAGTGGACCTAACTTATAAGTCCTTAGCTTTTCAATCTCTACCCTGATCTGCTAAGTAGACTTCCCACAAGTTTTATTTTTGGCATTCTCCTTTCTTATAGTCGATATTCTACTTTTTGAGTGACAGAAGTGGTTTCCCACTAAATTTTTTTCTTGAACAATTGGTGCCATATTTTTTTTCAAGTTAAGGAAACTCTGCCAATAGCTTTGGAACATTATTTGTATTTTGGGACTTGATGTCACCTAATGGGGAGGTCACATCATTGAGACTAACTATAATAAAATATATTGGCCCAGTTAAGTATCAAAACATGGGGCAAGGGAGGACATCACTTTTTCTTTAATTCTTTAATCCCACCTCACTGTCCATTTTGAGATTCCCAGAAAGAAAGTCCTGTTGCCCAGGGTGCTGTCTAGTTGGAAGCAGAAATCTGCACTGGGGGCAGGTGGTTGTAGATGCTTCACCAACTGAGCCCTGTTGAAGGATCTGAGGATCAACAGGTAAACTAGATTAGGGCAGCCATTTGTGGGTTCTAAGTTGCACACTGCCTCTAGCCTATACCATACGCATAGATATTGTAGTGAAGAATGAAGGTCTGGGACAGAAAACCCGCCCTGGGGATTCCTTGAAGGTTGTAGGAGATGCCTGGCCCTTCAGACTAGCCCGGTAGTTTAGAGAGTTTAGGAAGTGATGATGCATACAACAGATGTGCAGGGTCACATTTGTTCTCGACCACGCAGAAGTTAGCCACTGTCCAGATGGAAACTCTGGCCAAGTTAACTTTACTGTAGAATCTCTAGACGGGCCCAGAGATTGACAAGTTCTCGAACTATTTCTTATAAAAGTAGCAGTACTTCTAGGAGAAGGCACATCAATTTTCCCTGTGGCTATGATATCACAAGATAATAGACTGCATTTGGCACGAGGCCATGTGCGCACTTTATTCTGCAAGCTCTAAATGAAAACTGGTTTTGTTACTGTGTAGTTACACCATACCAAGAGCACGATTGTTATTTCCTTTATATCTTAGAAATGGTTATGATGTTTTAAAGGGAACACTTGTACATGGAGGTATAAGGTTTTGATCAGAAGAAGGCTGGGCGGGGGTGAGAAAGCTGGGCCTTCCTTGATCCTTGCCTCTCCTGGTTCTGTTTTGGTCCATGTGCCGTGTTGCTCCTGTCTGAGGAATGCCTTCATGTTCTTGATGCCAATGAGTTCTTTGCTCCTAGGACCACTATCTCCACTCACCATCGGTTTGGGTGACTGCAGATCTTGAGACAGGTTTGGGAGAGTAACACCAGGAACTGAAAACCTGGCCTTCTCATTTTATGAGTGAAATCAGCTTTTTAAGGAATGAGTGGAGGAAGATGATTTTTCCCCTGTGAGGCAACTTCACACAAAATGGAAGGGGGATGCGTGAACCAGCGTAAATTCAGGGTAAACACAGTTGCAGTCGTTATTAGGTGCTATTGTGTACAGGACACAGCGATGTGCTGGGGATACAAAATGAATAAAGTGTATGTGCCAGGAGCTCATTGGCCGGTGGATAATAGTAAATAACCAGACCAAAGGTCTCCATAAGTTTCTTTTAGAATTTAGAGGAGGGGCACCGGCTTAACCTGGAAAGTATGAGTAAATGAGTAAATCTGACAGATGATGTCAAGCGAAGAGAGGTGGGACAATGGATCCAAGTCTTTAAAAAGAATTCAGAGAAAGACACAGGCAGAAGGAGAAGGGTTCTAGACAGGGAGAATAGCACCTGAAAGTGAATGAAATCAGAGCAGTTACAAGGGACTGGTCCAGAAAATGCAAAGCTGGGGAGGGTGGAGAGGAGGGTGATGTCATCTGAACCGCCAAACTTTCTGAAGAAACAAACATGGCAGCATCGTGTGAGGTCTGAGTCTGGCTGGAGATCTGTAAAACAATTATGCTGACAATAAGCTCACTTACAAGGGTCAAAAACAAGATGCATGTCACATACATCAAGCTCATTCAGACATGTGTCGGGGGAAACTGAGAGACTTAAGTCCAAGCAATATTGTTAATATTCTCCATCAAATGCTGGATCCAGGCCAGAGAGAGTTTTCTGTAATAAATTTTTTTCTTTGGATTTTATCCTGTGTGATATATAAAGCTTAGGGCTGTCTGTTGAGACACATTCTTTAAACCAGAAACAACTGACATTTTGGTCTTGTAGAAGTTGAGTGTGTATGGCTCCAATCTAAAAGGGATGGAAATTATTTTTATTCAGCAAAGAATCTTTGTTGGAGATATTATAAAGCCCACTACAAACATGAAGTCACTGAGCCTTCCTCTTTGCATGGAAAAATGTGCCCAACTGGCCCATGTGGAAATCAATTTTCTTTCCTGAACTGGCAAAGAGGCACCAATATGGGGATTGAACTTAATAGGTCTGGAGACACACACACCAGTCGGGCACCAGGCGCTTTTCTAAGGACTGGCCTAGCAGGTGCCATCTTCTTTAACACTGGCCTGCAGCAGTCATTCGGGAATTCAGTAAGTATTTAGGGAGTGCTTTCATGTGCCAGGCTCAGCTCCAGCCTGTGGGTCACTGTGGCCAACAGGACAGAAAGAGGCCCCTGCTCTCATGAAACTCAAGCTCTGGTTGAGGCACTTGGCAGTCACAGAATCATAAACAGGAGATTACCAGGGGGTGGTTCATGCCCTGAGGACAATCTAATGGGATCCTGGGAGAGGGAATGGCTGGTGGGAAATGGTCAGGGAAGGTCTTCCTGAGGAAGTGATACTGGGCGGAGGCTCAGACAATAAGGAGGCAGCTACACAGAGATCCAGGGGGAGGGAAGAGCCAAGTCCTTGCAGAAGGAATGGGTTGGCAAGTTCACAGGTGTTAAGGGACGGTTCAGGCTGAGGCTTCTGAGACCAGCCTGCCCGGGTTCCATCTCAGCTCTGCCACCTGCAACTGTATGATTTCAGCCATGTTACTTAACCTCTCCAAACTTTACTTTTTTTCCTTTGTAAAATGGGAAATGTTAGAGTAGCTGCCACGGACATTATGAGGTAGAGCAGGAAGAATGTCTGACAAAGAGTGTGCTTGAGTCAGTGTTGCTCTTCCTTTTCAATAATTACTTCAACACGTTTTTATTAAGCATCTACTATATCCCAGACATCCTGCAAACTCATTGTCAGGTGTCTTCTTCTTCTGTCAAAGTTTGGGGAAACATTTCCCTCTTTCAACTATGACCTTAGGGTTGACAGAAGACATATACGTAGGGGAGAAGCTATTTATTGCAATATCACTCGTGGTACTTGTGAGTTAAATGGATTATTGTACCTCAAAACCCTTATTTCTCCGATAAATACTTATTGTGTGCCTGCTCTGTTAAGCACTATTTTAGGTACTTGAGACAAATCATGAACAAATTAAAGCATTTGAGCTCATAAATTTTACAGGAGAAAACTCTTGGAAAAGACTTTTCCATGTCTAATTTGATTAGAGGTTCCAACAAACAATTCTAAAAAGGTATGAGAGGCTCTTGTAAGCTTTCTCTGGGTACAACTGAACACACACACACAAAGTATTTCCCTTTGGACCACCAGCAAAATTGCAGTTATGATTTGGGTTCATGGCTGCTCATGATGATAAAAACTCCCTTGAGGCTAGATTTGAGGCATCATTTGGGGAAATGTTATTTCAGGTGCCCACCACCTACTGACCCGAGATGCGGCTTTCTCATTGAAAGAAGGGAAAGTGATGGCTGCTGATAGCAATCACATCGGCTGGTTGTGCGGATGAAGTGAGGTAATATAGGCAGAGGGTATAGCATGGCGTCTGGCACAAAGGAAATAAGAACCCTGGCTGTTATTCATATGCAGATATTTTAGACCCATGGCATAAGGTTCCCCGACCAAATTGTCGTGGCTAGATGGTCTTGGGAAAGAACCACACCCATGGACTGAAAACCCCCTTGTTCTAAATTTGAAGCTGAGCAATACAGGCTGTAACCTCATTAGCTCTTGGTCAATGGCACTATGCTGTCTCTTGAGACAAATGTGACTAAAGTATCACTTGGGACAGAGGACAAACATGTTGGGTAAGTATGCTGAACCGGGAACTCTTGGGTTGCATTTTCCTCTAGGACACAAATGGGTAGAAAGGCAAAGAAAATGAAACTATTTAAGATAAACTGACATTTTGTTTTTCTAAGCAGAACAATGTTGAAAATTTGAGTAATAGGAGACTTGAAAAACATTCCAAGCATATAACAAGCTTTACGATACCTATTCATCCAACAAATATTTATTAACGCATGCTATATTCAGGCCATATTTTCTGACTTTTCTAGGATCCTAGTCCTCAATTTCATCATGTATCTATTGTACTCATCCCAAACTTATTCTGAAAGTATAGCTAAAATTTATCCAACTTCCAAACAAGTCAGCATATTAATAGGGAACGTGTGAGTTTTCTTTTGATTAAACTTTGAAAGTTAATTAGTAAGTCTCTGGAGAGTGCAGTTGATGTTACGGTCAACATTATGCAGTCGCTGATCCAACAGGATCTTGGCCAAATTTGTTCTAATTGTAGAACAGGGAGAAGAAGTCTATAGACTTGTCAATGTCCGCTTTCCCCAAGCCTGTTCTTCTCCAGGAAAGGACAGAATTTGGTTTGCACACCAGTTTTGTATAGATAGAGACATACATTCAATTTCTCCATTATCTGCTTTTCGATCTTTATATCCTACCTTTATTGGTACCCAGACCTGAGACATTACAAGAAAAGGAAACCATAGACTTCCATCTCTCATGGATATAGATACAAAAATCCTCAGCAAAATAATAGCAAATTGCATGCAATAAAATATAAAAAGGACAATACATTAGGACCAAGTGAGTTTCATTCCAGGAATGCAAGGCTGGTTGAACATTCAAAATCAACATTCAAAATCAACTAATATAGTTTACCCTAGTAACAGACTGATGGAGAGAAGCTATTTGGTCATTTCGATAGAGAGCAAGCATTTGACAAATTCAACGATCACCTGAGATAAAAACTCTCAACAAATTAAGAATTCTTCAACCTGACAAAGGGCATATGTGAAAAATCTACAACTAATAAAATAATATTAATCTATGGTTATCAGACTTGGTGGTAAGAGACTCGAAACTTTCAACCAAAGATTGGGAACAGGCAATGTTCTGCCCTTTTACTGATCTTATTTCACGTAATCAAGAAACAAAGTAAAGAAGGTGTACATCCTAGAAAAGAAATAAATCTGTCTCTATTTTTAGACAACGTGATTGTCTATGTAGAAAAGCCTAAAGAAGCTACAAAAATGCTCCTTGAACTATAAAGTGACTTTAGCAAGTTTGTTCGACACAAGATCAACACATAGAGTCAATTATATTCCAGCAATGAACAATTGCAGATAATGAGAGGTTGGTGTTCACTGTGGATGATTATAGAGAAGCAAAGGGGTAATGCTAGAATGAACCCAGCGGTGTTGGACTGGAGTCAGAGAAATCAACATAAATGCACATTTGTTTTCACATGTATACCTTCAAGTAGACACTGAAGTAAATATGTACAGATAAATACATACATATGTGTCCTAGCTCTGTCCACTAAAAGCAGGGACACCCCTCAGCAACAAACACATCTGATAATGTTGCTTTCTCCAAATGTTAATCTCCAGATTAACTGTTAGCTACTATAAATTAATCTCTAAATTTCTTGGTGGTTCTACTAACGTTCTTCATCTGGTCCCGGATCCGATGTACAATCTCACATTGCATTTGCTACTTACTGTCTCTTCTTACTCTCCTCGGATTTGTGATACTTTCTCAATCTTTCATAGCCTTTGAAGAGTCCTGACTGGTTATTTTGTAGACTATTTCTGAAGTTGTGCTTTTCCCAGTTTGGGTTTTGTCTGATGTTATATGCTGCTTCTCCGATCACATTGCTCTTGATTTAAATACAAATACATAATTCAAGAATGTTTTTTTCTCTGACAGACATTACCTGGGCAATCTTTTCTGATGTCAAATATACACCTCTGCCGGGAATTAGTTTTTATTTGTGAAGCCTTTTCCGAGGCTCTTAATGTGGGCTTTTTTTTTTTTTTTCCTGGTTCCATCTTTGGAGGAGGTGAAGAACAATCCTCATTTCGAGCCCCCTCCTCAGGATTCAAACTGACAGCAAAGGAATAGGTGTGCTTCCCTCAGGTCTGGGAGACCAATCACAGAGGCAGGGCCACACTTTGGCCCATGCAGAGATGTCTCTGGTTTTTTGAAATGAGAGCAAGGCTCTTCAGCCAAAGGTTCTGTCTCCTCCCTTTTTAAAATTAAAAAAAATTTTTTTTCATTAAACATTTTTTTTTTAATATTTATTTATTTCTGAGACAAAGAGAGACAGAGCATGAGCAGGGGTGGGGCAGAGAGAGAGAGAGAGGGAGACACAGAATCTGAAGCTGGCTCCAGGCTCTGAGCTGTCAGCACAGAGCCTGACACCGGGCTCGAACTCACAAACTGTGAGATCATGACCTGAGCTGAAGTCGGTCGCTCAACCAACTGAGCCACCCAGGTGCCCCCTGTCTCCATCCTTTCCAACACGGAACCTCCTCTTCTGAGTTGCTGAGCACGCAGGTACCCACCTCTGCAGGTTTGCCTGCCAAACGCTTGCTTTGGGTTTGGGCTTAGCCTCTTACTCTTTAAACAAAGGGAGTAGAGACCCAGCGACATCTCCAAATGCACTCTCTGCCTTTTGAAGCTTTGAGAGGCTCCTTGCACGGGCATAAATCAAAGGAGAGGGAGCTTACTCATTTAGCTCGTCAGAAAAATCCCACTGTCATCATGTCACATACAAGAGTTTATTCTTTTAATAGCTTTATTCTTTTCCCGTTAGGAAAGGAATTATTCCAGGGCACTCATTCCATACTGTATATTAGCCATTTCATTTTTCACAAAGGGAAAAAAGCACCTTTCCACACATGATTAATACTGCAGTTGAATACCAGAAGAGCCGACCATGTGCTGGCTTTGGGCCATCCATCAGCAATTTAACATCTGTAATCTAGCCACAGTGAGTCACTGCTAACATCATGAACAAATCATGGCTGGTCCGTGGTCAGAGCAGTTTATGGACCTTGTGTGAGCAGAACACGCATTCTCTCCTGGGATCTGAAAATGAGGATGGCCTATAAGGAAAGCCACATATGAGAGGACCCATAGAGTTTTGTCTTCAAAACATGCCCTTTTTTAAAAAGTTTATTTATTTATTTTGAGAGGGAGAGAGAAAGAATGAGTGGGGGAGGAACAGAGAGAGAGGGAGAGAGAAGAGAGGGAGAGAGAGAGAATCCCAAGCAGGCTCTGCATTGTCAGCGCAGAGCCTGATGTGGGGATTGGACTCACGAGATCATGATCTGAGCCAAAGTCAGACACTTAACTGACTGAGCCACCCAGGTGCCCCAAAACATTCCTATTATATTCTTGCCAATGGGAGTTCAAAGCCCTCTTCTTCTCCCCTTAAAGGAGATCAGGAAGACAAGAAAGGCTCATGTTCTAGAGACAAGGAGGCAAGAATTGTCAGAATGGGGCTGTTTGCAGGATCGGAACAGTGGCATAAATATTCTCTGATTTTTTTCTCCAATGGGTCTGAATTGATAGCACAAGTTGGAACCAACTGGATGGGGTTGGCATCCCAGTTCACAACTGAGCATTTGTCTTTGGATGAGCCGCTTAACCTCTCTGACCTCCTGTTGTCTCTGGGATCTATACCCACAGCCCAGGGCCCGTGTGTGAGGCCCCGTGGAGCTGCACTAACATATGTCCTGGTGCCTGACGCATAGTAGGTATTCACAGAACATATGTTTCTGCTCTTCCCTGCCTCTGTCCTCTCCAAAGAGAACTACGTGTCTTGGTCAGGATTAACCTATCAAGACAACTTTTCTGGAAGTTAGTTGAAGGGCAGATCCTGTAGGGGAACATGAATAGCTTTATAAATTGCCTTCAAAAGTCGCACCAAATCCTTTAGTCAGTTTTAAAGGAACTGTTTACCGCTGCATATGGCAGTCATTATTTGGAATAATAAACCCTCTGAGAATCTGAACATTCATGGGCCAACAGATGGGTCAACTTGCTTCGCAATTTAACAAAGTAATTTATTTCAATCACCGGGACAGGGCATGTGAAGATTACTAATTCAGTTCACAAGCAAAAGGAACAAACACCAATACGTGGCTGAATTGTGCAGCCATTATGGAAATGCACACCTGTTCAATTGGTTTTGAGACGGTCTTCATTTCGATTAGTCTTTCCTTTCCTTCGAAGGTGTGTATAAATTGCCGTGGATTCTTCTGCCGAAACTCATGTGCTAATTGGCGTCAGGATGAGATAAAGATCTCAGGGAAAATTTATACTATAGCGCAGGTAAAATTAAGGTCATCAAAGTCGGCGTTGGGAAGTAAAACAGGTGTATCAGAAGTATATTCTTATAATAATTGGGCAATGTGTTGTTCTTTCTTCTTGAAGCAGTCTGCCCAGGGTTTAATAGGGAAGGAAAAAAGCCAGGATCTTCCATCGTTCATCTTCGGATCTGCTTAAATCTTCCACATCTTGACCTCCTCTCTCTTTCTCCATCCATGCTTGCTCGGGCCAAAGGGAGCAAGGAATAGAAAAGGCGGTCAGAGAGTTTCTCAGGACATGTCTGTCTGTGCTCAGAAGTGGAATTCAAGGTGTTAAAAAGAACTGGAGTGGAATACCCCCGATCTTCCTATCTCTTCACTCCACACCCTCATACCGAATTGGACAGAACCTCCATGACGTTGTCAGGAAGCTTCCCACAGAAGATGGCGCTCACCATATGTTGGATTAGATTGTTAATGCTACAAGGATGGTTTCGTTGTCCTTTTTGAAAGGAAGATACTTTTCTTTCTTCTATATAGCCTTCCTCCACTTTGAGAACTGCAGTTATTAATTCAAAGTAAATGACTTCTCTCTTCCTCACCATCCCTCCCTGAATATTTATTTATTGCGTTGCCTTCTCTCTGCCAGAGGCCAGGCTGGCCACTGTGCTTTTAACCCTACATCATCCCTCAGACAGCGGGGAGATGGAGGAAGATACGGCAATTATCGTTCAGTGGAGAGATTGCTACAGTTGGAGGTGAGTGTGGGTTATGAGGTGACACCGAGCCAGAGCTATTAGAAGACCTTTCTTTCTTTCTTTCTTTATTTCTTTCTTTCTTTCAAGTCTCCGTGCATATGAGGACAGTGAATAAATATCCCGGTAGGGCTGCAAAATTGCGATGTATCTTGCAAGTTTATACTTACCAAATTTTCAATACCCACACAAACTCAGGGACTGTACATATAAACTCCTTTAAAGGCAGCAAGTCTCAGTTTGAAAAATTCCACGGATCCAAGGTCTGGGCCAAGTGGCCCCCCCTCACCGCCGGGCCCACCTGGCCCTCGCTGTCCTGCCTTCTCAGCTCCCCTTAGCTCCATTTGGACGGCCTACCTCCCCACATCCCTGCCCGGCCTCTCCTGAGCACTTTAAGCTCAAAGTGTCTCAAACCCACATTTTCATCCTGTCCTCAGTCACCAAATCAGTATTTCTGTCTCCAGTGCCTCTTGAGGTAGCACCGCATTGTCATTCCCCTAGTGCTTTGGCCTTGTCATCGTTCCTGACACTCTGACCTGTTTTCAAGAACAGTTGGCTCTTCCTCTGCTGGTACCTCCAGCCCCACCTACCCTGTCCCTCCTCACTGCCCCTTGCCTCAGCTAGGGCCCTGGGGCCGTTCACCTGCATTTTCTCAGGCCTGGCCAGAGGCGTCTCCTCCTCCAGCCTCTCACCCACACGCTCCACCTCTCGCCCACCTGGCAGACTGTTCCTCCTGGTACCCAGGCCTCCCCCAGCTCCCTCTGGCCCACGGAATAAAATTGAAACTTGCCAGCCTGAGGATCAGCCCTTTCTAGAAGAGTCACTTCCCATTCCTCTCTCTTATCCTTCCCTTCACACACTTTAAGTGCACAATAAGCAAGAATGCTGGCTGTTCCTCAATTTCATCTTTGCTTTTCCACCTCTGAGTGTTTACGGACGCCGCTCCTCTGCGGGCGATCCACCGCTGAAATTCTGCTTGTTGAAACTCTATCCTTCCTTTAAAGTTCACTTCAAATGCTTCAGGAAACCGTCCCCCCTCTCCCTGCCCCCCTTGAGCCAGATGCACGGTTCTGTCTTTTGAACACTAGTAGCTCTTTGATTCTTTTACTGTCTTATGGAACCTATCTTTTCCTGACTTGCATTCAGCTCAATCCCAGTCCACATACACTTAGCAAGTACCTGTTAGGAGCCAGAGACTGTGGTATGTGCTGGGGGTAAGCAAGATAGATACAGAAGATCCCTTTCCGGGGCACCTGGTGGCTCAGTCAGTTAAGCAACTGACTCTTAATTTTGGTTCAGGTCATGATCTCCTGGTTCAAGATTTCGAGCCCTGTGTTGGACTCCACACTGACATCATGGAACCTGCTTGGAATTCTCTCTTTCTCTCTCTCTCTCTTTCTCTGCCCCTTCCTTGCTCTCTCTCTCTCTCTCAAAATAAATAAATAAACTTAAAAAAGAAGATTCTTTTCTTCATGCAGTTTATAGTGTAATGGAGGAAGCTGACAGGTCAATAGTCAATTATAATAAGATGATCAAGTAAGATCGTATCCAATGGTAGTACAGAGATGGGCTGCTCACGTAGACTGTAGGAGAAGCAGGCCCAGAGTGGGGGAGGAAGAACCCACACACACAACCTTCAGTCATTTATATTTTAACTTATCTTTTCTGGGTGGACATGTTCTTGAGGGAACCTGGCTCATACTGCTGTATCCCCTGTAGGTCGGAGTATGATGCCTACACATAGGCAATGAAACAGTGTGGAAAGATTTTTTTTCCCCAAAATAACGTGTTAAGTCTTAAGTTTGCAGGAAGTTCCCTGGTGGAGAAATAAAAGCCTCAGGAGAAAAGTAAAATAGAGTAAAATGCAAAGAGGATTTCTGACAGTAAAGCTTGTACATAGTTCCAGAGCTTGAATTGGCCAATATGCTGTCTCCACGTGGAGAGCTGTCTTCATGATTTGTCCCATTTTACAGCTTTCACAAATAAAGGTACAGGCTTTGGAGCTGAGATCAGGAAAAAGCCTCTGAAGTCCAATGGCTTTGCAGCACCATTAGTCTCCTCCGGAAACTGCCAGGACCTTTAGTAGAATGATTTATGTAGAGCCCACCGTAGGGGTTGGATAAGCAAATGCTGAGCACCGAACGTGGTAGAGTTTGAGGGAAACCTCAATCTTATAATATGTTGGCTGGGATCTACAGACTGGCAAGCTGTTGGCCAAACCCTTTTCTTTTCCTTCTCGGGATTGGATGTGCGGTCCTCACCTCACTTGTGGTTCGTTTGGTCAGGCGACTGAGTTCTAGCCCATGGAATGGGAGCAGGCCTGGTGGCCACCACCTCTGCCTTCGGGCTCTGTCTCTTTGCTGCAAAGTGCCCTGTGGAAGATGCAGTCAGAGATGGAAACGGTTAGGGTCTTTGCATTTCCATGTGAAAGCATCCAGCTTGCTTGGCACGCCACGTTGGGCTGTTCGGTGAGCAAGAAGAAAATTTCCACCATGTCAAGCCACCGAGACTAAGGTTATTTGTTAGAGCAGCTGGTGTCACCCTAACTAATACAATCCACCCTCCACCGTGTTCAGGAAAGTGACAAAGAAGCAAAAGCATCCCTGACGGGCTCACTGAGAGACCAGACTTGCCTTGTGCTGGGTTCGTTGCTTTGTCTCTGAATGCCCTCGGCGGGCCTCTGGAAGCTGTCGCTTTTAGATTTGTTCAATAGTATGTTTGAAGTTGTTCTGCATTAAATTAAAAAATCAGTAGTTTGAATGTGGATGCAAATTCCTAATAGCTTTAGCAACTGAAGAAAAATTTCCAGATGTTTCGCAAAGCACTAAAATACTGTACATTGTTTTCTTTTTCAATGGGAAATTATTCACAGGGCAATAAAAAGTTGTTTTTTCAGTAAACAGATTATGTTTCAGTCTGCGGTGTGAACACTTAAATGGAACGATGCAATATGCCGCTTTTTTAAAAGAGGGTTTTAAACATGTCAGTACAAACCTTTCAGCCCTCTGTCCCATAAATTCCACTTTTTAAAATGAAATCAACCTGAGCCTTGTGAAAGCTCACACTACTATATCAAAACCAGTGAAATCTGCCTGTTTATTGCCGCTGATGGAATGTGGCAAAGAAACATTCTTTTCACATGGGACAATTTCTTCAACTTTACACCAAGTGAAATTTAATTGCTTTCGCTTCCTGGAATCATTAGGCATTAGTCCCTCTGGAGGCGGAGCCAAAAGAAGAAGGTGAAAAATACGTCTGTGTTTAATACATCTCACCTTGGAATTTTTATCCTTCTTCCCTCCCTTACTGGTGATGTAGCAGGTTCCAGCCTGGGAAGGCACTTCAGACAAATTTAAGGAGGAGGGAAATTATAAAGGAAAAGAGGCAACAGGTGTCCTGTAATGACCAGTAGCCCCTGCAGAGGTAAATGGCATTCAAAGCAATTCCCGATCATTGCTATCAGTCCAACACTTGGAAATTTCTGATTCTTTCAAGTTCATTTTTGGGGTGTGTTTTTCGTCTTCACACACAAAAAGGTAGTAAGTGCAGTACCAAGTCAGCAAAAAGAAGCACGGGCAAGCGTTTCTCTGGGCCGTGCTTGTATTCCCGGCCGGATGGTCAGAATTGGACGACACAAGTGCTGTGCAAGATTGGTATTTGTGTTGCAACAGATTGTCTCACTTTTCAATGGGATTCACGGATCGTTTTCGAGTTAGTTATAACCCATCTATTAGAGTTCTTCATGGAGTTTTTGAATGAGTGTTGCGGTGAATACTTGACAGGAAGAAGGAGAAAGGGTGAAATTAAAGGCCTTTGATGAAGTGACCACCCTAAATGAAGGTGAGCATTCTCTTCACAGACAAGGGAAGACAGAGGGAACGAGAGCTACTGGGAACTCAGGGCTTCCAGATCACACTCCCTTTGTAGAGTGAGGCATACCTGTGTTACATGTTGTAAATGTCCCCATTTCTTAGAGCCCTCATCCCAAGATAACCTGCAAAGCACTCATTGTGGTCCTTGGAAGGACATGGTGAATAGATGTCTGAGATTTGAAGACCCTTCACTCTTGGGAGCCACCAAGGACGGGATACAGAGTTGAAAAATGTCCAAGGGGGAAAGCAGAGCAGGATTTTTTTGGGGAGAAAGGGGAAAAACAATTGTGAGAAGAGCAATTTCTTTACAGGCAGGAATTTCAATTTGCACACATGTTGGTTTCACAGTTCAATAGAACTGGATTCTGAGCGTCCTGGAAATCAGGTTTGTTTTTTGTCTTTGTTTTTTAAAACGATGGGCACCATTCATTCCTAATGGAGATCTATGAACTCTGTGTGTGTTGTACGTATTTAGACAATGAAGAAAATAATTATTTCCTATTAAAGCGCTTTACAATGTGGATAATTTGGGGTGCCCGGGTGGTTGAGTCGGTTGAGTGTCCAACTTCAGCTCAGGTTATGATCTTACAGCTCGTGAGTTCGAGCCCCACATCGGGCTCTGTCTGACAGCTCAGAGTCTGGAGGCTGCTTCGGATTCTGTCTCCCCCATCCCTAACCTGCCCCTCCCCCACTCACACTCTATCTCTCTCTCTCTCTGTCTCAAATATAAATAAACATTAAAAAAAATTTAAATGTGGATAATTTGGGTGCAAAAAAACCCCCCAACTTGATTGAAGTCTCTATATTTCATTATGTTTGATTACTCAGACTTCCGGTTTACTTTGAAGGCATATTTTTCAGAATAAGAGGAAAGAAGGTATTTCATTTGATTGTTCATTAGCTTGATTTTAAGCTAATAAATATTTATTTTTTAAGTTTTTAAATTTATTTTGAGAGAGAGAGAGAGTGAGTGAGCATGAGCAAGGAAGAGACAGGGAGAGAAGGAAAGAGAGAATCCCAATCAGGCTCTATGCTGCCAATGTAGAGCCTGATGCAGGGCTCGAACTCACGAACATTGAGATCATGACCTTAGCTGAAACCAAGAGCTGGATACTTAACTAGCTGAGCCACCCAGGTTCCCCAAGCTTATAAATATTTAGATAGCTGGTTTTGGGGCCTCCATCTGTCCTGTTGAGCCAGGCCTCACAACTCTAAGGGGAGGGACCATCCTAAAGATCCTCAGCCTCTTCCTTTTCTCTCCCTTACATCCAGCAGAGAATAAAGATTTTCCCCCTCCAAAGCCCTCCCTGAATTTGCTTCAGGGGCTTCCACTCCAATGTAAAGTTTAGTTTAGGAGAAGTTTCTCCTTATTAAGAACTTTGTCCCACAAGGAAGGAATGCTTTCTGAGGGCCCATGTATAGTTTCTCTTCTAGGCTTTGGGGAGGTTATACTAGCCAAACAGATCCAGTCTCTGCTTTTATGAGGCTTAGTGGGGAGGCAGACATTTAAAACCAGATTAACTCAACAGCCACTTATCTACCATGTGGTCAGTGTGAGGAGGTCTGCCGAGGAAGGTTACAGAGTCTGTGAGGGTGCATGAGGCAGAACCTGGCAAGATTTCTTTATTGACTCTTTCTGCCAAGACTTGACAGTTGAGTAGGATTTGACTGGGAAAAACAGACATGAAGACTATTTGGGGCAAAGCTGTAGTTCAGGGAGGCTGGGAATGGGCAGCTGGTGGGGGAGGAGGCTGGGACAGGTGGTGGGGTGGGTGATAAACAGGCTGGTCATACACGTAGGGAAAGTAGAGTGGTGGGAAGTCAGTATGTAGTACAAAGGTTTGGAATGGGCCTTGCCAAAATCAAAGTTGCTTGCAAAGATTTGAACCTGTTCATCCTGGGGGGTTCCAAAAACATTTTTTTGTGTGTCACCTGGGCTGAATATCCTCTTGATGGGGCTGCAAGCAGAACTTTGTGGGCCATGGTAAGACTTCACTAGTGATCTGAGAACAATGGGAAGACATCAGAGGGTTTTAAATAGAAGGGCGTCTTATCAAGTTTATCAAGTGCCACCAACAAAACTGTCATCTTGACCCAACAGAATTAGTAGCTCCCAATGTTGAGACTTAAAGGCTTTGCAAAGAATATTATAATGTGTGTGTGTGTGGTGTGTTTATGACAAGTCATGACTATTAATTTTTAGAAACTGTTTAAAAGGGGAAGGGGTTACCAATGTTTATAGCTGCCCTATCGACAATAGCCAAAGTGTGGAAAGAGCTGGAATGTCCATCGATGGATGAATGGATAAAGAAGATGTGGTATAGATATACAATGGAGTATTATTTGGCAATCAAAAAGAATGAACTTGCCATTTGCAACTACGTGAATGGAACTGGAGGGTATTATGCTAAGTGAAATTAGTCGGAGAAAGACGAATATCATATGACTTCACTCATACGAGGACTTTAAGAGACAAAACAGATGAACATAAGGGAAGGGAAGCAAAAATAATATAAAAACAGGGAGGGGGACAGACCATAAGAGACTCTTAAATATGGGTAACAGAGGGTTATTGGAGGGGTTGTGGGAGGGGGGATGAGCTAAATGGGTAAGGAGTATTAAGGAATCTACCCCCAAAATCATTGTTGCACTATATGCTAACTAACTTGGAGGTAAATTAAAAAATAAATAAATTAAAAAAAAAGGGAGAAGGGATTAGTGAAACATGAAGACATTTGATCTGCCTAATTGCTGTTCAGTCTAACAGCACACAGCTACACTAAAAGAG
This sequence comes from Lynx rufus, assembly GCF_022079265.1. Lineage (NCBI taxonomy): Eukaryota > Metazoa > Chordata > Mammalia > Carnivora > Felidae > Lynx > Lynx rufus. The sequence goes on along the minus strand of NW_025814856.1, from coordinate 118,293,806 downwards.
AAATGAACTCAGTATCTGACTTATAACTGTTTGGGACCAATTGATTTTTGCAGTAATCTCACTCCTAAAAAAATTGTATTCTTAAAAGAAACTCATGGTGAGAGGAGCAGAAGCTAACGCTGACATATCAGTCTTTGATATGGAGGTACAGTAGGCAGACATGAATTTTCCCAGATTAAAAACAAATGTGTAATGGAAGTTGAAATATAAAGAATTTCTCCATTTATCTTCTTGACTAAAGGGAGAAAAAAGCATCATACACACTGTAGATCATTTGAGTTTTAGGCTGATGATTTGAAACATTTTTATAATAATTCAGTGGCTCTTTTTGAATATCCAGATGTTAATAATGGTTCCCTGCTATGTGATTAGGAATGAATCTGCCAAGGAAAAATGAAGCCTTCTCTCTTGGGGAAAGTTGAGTTACTTCTGTTATTTTCCCAGGCTTCCTGGGGAAGTCTATCAACATACGAATAAATGATGGGAATAGGAGTCTGGCTGGTCACCACGGAATTATCGGCCTTGTTTTTTGAGTTAGACCTTTATTATTTACACACTCAGTTTGAAATACGACAAATGTAGTAACCTTCCAATGATTTTATTCCTTGAAATCCAGCAGTCCTTATAGGTTTTGAGGTTGGAAAGCCTGTGCTATTTTAAGAAAAGTTTCTGTTGTCATTGCTTGTGAAAGCCATGACTGCTGCCTAAATTAAGAAAAAATATGAATAATATGAGTAACAATGGGGGGGTTTCCTTTCATTAGGTTAAACTTTTTTGGGGGGAAGAAAAACATCATTTTCTTTTTAAAGAAAAGAAACATTTAGAAACTATAAACCTCTCTTAGAGACGTCTCTCAGAGTAACCAGCTTGGATAGTTTTTGTTTTATTGCTCTATGCCTGTTATGACACTTGCTTTAATTTTCTCCTTAGTATCGAAGGTACCTAAGGCATCTTCAGTCTAGAATCCCTTTCAGAATAATTGTGTTCAAGCATTACAATACTTCATGTGGTCTTCATCTACTTTTGCAATCTTCATGTATACTTAGGAATTGGAACATTTCTGTTAGAATACTTAAAAATGAAGATTTAAATAAAAAGGCCTCTAGATCAGAGGCTTTCAAGGCATGGTCCATGGACTGTTTCCTGGGAATCCACAAGATCAAAGTGTTTTCATACTGATAGTAAGATGTTATTTGCCTGTTTCACTGTCCTGGCGTTTACACTGAAGGTACAAAAACAATGGCGGGTCAGCTTGCCGGCTCCTTAGCATAAATCAAGGCCAGGCACCAAATTGTACTAGTGAGCATGTGTTCACCACCATGTACTTACAGAGGGAAAAAAGCCACTTTTACTTAGGAACACCCTTGATGAAGGTGTAAAAATTATTCATTGTATTAAAACCTGACCCTTAAGTGTACATCTTTTTAATGCTCTGTGTGACAACATGGGACATGAGCGTTAAGGCTTCTCCTGTACCTTGAAGTACAGTCGTCTCGAGGAAAGGTCTTGTGAGATACTCTGAGCCGGGAGCTGAACAGTCACTTCCTCCACGGAGTCCCCCTTTTACCTGCAAGAATAACACACACACTGAGGATATTTAGACTTGGCAGATGTAGTGGGTCTTTTTTATGAGAATAAACAAAATATGCTTTTTATGTCAAAGAAGTCACTGATTGTATGTATGGCTAATAATGAATGTAAGCTTTCAAGAGAAAATCGGAATTTTGGAAAACTTGTATTCAGCACCATGGGCTTGATAAATTCAGAATATTTAAAGACTTTTCTGATGACATCAGAGGTGATAGTAAAGCATGCAATACCTTAGATACTGTAATATTAAATGGGATAACATTTGGAAGAGTGAACCAACATTTCCCCAACAACCAACAGTCAATGTGAAGAAATCATGCATGGGTAAGAGAGTCACGTAAGGTGCAAAGTAGAAAATGGATTTTAATGTAACGAAGTATCAAAAGTTAATTTTTATGGTTTCAGACTCTATAGTATAAGTAACCTTTAAGAAATTACCACTTGTTGAATGTTGGTGTAGTATCAAAGAAGAAGATCCACAATTATCTGATAAAATTACCAAAATGTTTTTTCCCTTTTAACCACTTAATCATGATGGTAGACAATCAAAACAATGTATCGCAGCAGAATGAAAGTAGCAGCAGATATGAGAATCCAGCTGTGCTAAGTTAGACAAAAAGAAAAATTAGATCTGCAAAACTGTAAAATCATGCCATTCCTATTACTCAACTTAATTAAAAAAATAATTATGGGGCGCCCGGGTGACTCAGTCGGTTAAGCGTCTGGCTTCGGCTCAGGTCATGATCTCACGGTTCATGGATTTGACCCACGTCGGGCTCTGTGCTGACAGCTCGGAGCCTGGAGCCTGCTTCAGATTCTGTGTCTCCCTCTCTCTCTGCCCCTCCCTCACTTGCACTCTCTCTCTCAAAGATAAACAAACATAAAATTTTTTAAAAAATTTAATTGTGGTAAAATACATATAACATAAAATTTACAGTCATCACCATATTGAAGCGTATAGTTCAGGAATGCAGTGCATTCACATTATTGTGCAATCAATCCGTACAACTCTTTTCATCCTGCATCAGTAAAACCATACCATTAAACAACAATTCCCCGTTTGCTCACTCCTCCCCAGCCCCTGGCAACCACCCTTCTACCTTTTGTCTCTATAAATTTGACTACTCTGGGTACCTCATATAAGTGGAATCACAGTATTTATTTTTTTATGACTGGCTTATTTCACTTAGTATGCATTTTTGTTCGTTTTGGGAGATTAAAAAATGCTATTTATGTTAACACGCCCTTATTGTTATTTTAACGAACGGTAAATACTTTAGAATTCCCAGTTTTAAATTCTAATACAATCAGTACCGACAGATAAAAATTAGCTCTTTGCAATGCTCAGTAAATTTTTCAGAGTATAAAGGGGCCCTTAAGGCAGAATGTTTGAGAGCCACTGTTGTTCTAGATACATTGTGTCACGGAAAGCTTATCACTCTGTATGGTTCAGAGAGCCTGAGTCATTTCTCAACATCCTACAGCTAGCAGATGCCCGAACTCAGATGCCACCTCTTTCAGGAAGCTTCCCCAGAACTAAGTGCTCTCTCTTCTGCTCTCCAGGTGTCTTACACACGTTTTGATTGTGCCAGCAGGTGCACTACCATGGTTTTAATTCTTTGTTTTTCTTCCCACCCTATGATGGCTATCATGGCAGGAACTGTACGATGTTCACTTTGCATCTCTATTTATTCTGTATTTATATTAACTGAATACTTAGTAAGTGGATGGATGATGAAAGCCAGATGGTGGCCAACAAACTTTGAAAGTTACAGGTCAGCTGTATGTCCAAGTGCATGACGCGAAATTTTAAGGGGCTCTGAACTGAATATTGTTAATGGTTATTATAGAGTTTAATGGGTTTGAGAAGAAATACCTTTCATGTGGAACTTGTCATTTCATAGATTTCATTGTTCAGTATGAGCTTAACGTTAAATGTTAGGTAATTAAGATTCTAGTGAGTACTTTGGAAAGGCACAAAATTGCGAAGGTGGCGCTCTAATGCGGAAATTTGAAAAATTTTGTCTTATTCCCAAATAGTATTACTTCTGATGAATGAGTTTTCTTGCTGTCCTCCTTTTGTACCTCTGCTGATTAGAAGAAATCTATTGGCTGAGATTCCTCGAAATCTTTATAACATGTGCAAATATGAATTAATACAGAATATAAGAATGTCATAGTATGGAGTTTGAAAGCCAGTGCTAATATAGCTTAACAAATGTTTTTTAAAACCTCATCTTTTCTTCACAATGGCTTTATTTCTTACTTGTTGAAAACATGCTTTAAAGTCTTTCTCTTGATAGATGTTCTGTTTCTCTAAAGACATGGAACCACTGAGGAAAGTTTTTGAACTTGATTATAAAGAGTCTGTGTTAAAGATTAAAAACTCGTGGAATGACACATTAAACCCTCACACTCTTCATATGTTATTAGTAATAAACACAGTTAATACGTATAGATGCTGCCATGATAAAGAGATTTTCAGTGCTGTGAACATTGTTTTCTGATTTACTATGATTTGGGTATTTATTGATCTAGGACTATTTCCAGCCTGAAGTTATTAGGGTTTGGGGTCTAAATTAGGCAAGATATCAGAAGATCTTAAATTCCATAGGGAAGAGTGTCTGGGAAATGTGCCTTTTGCTGGTCTCTGAGGAGTAAAGCTTTTGATCTTCTGCATACTTGGTTTTGATTTACCTCCAAAGCCACGTTGACCACTTTGGCGCTCACGGCTACAGCGGAGTCTTTTAACTAGAGTGATAGGGCAGGCTTCAGTTCCCGTTGCATTCAGACCAGATGCAGGTCTTGTCTTCCCCTCCCCACTTGAAGAGTGTGGGGAGGATGCGTTATGAATAATGTCTTCCTCCTAGGGACCTGGTCCAGGGATCAGAATTTTTTGGAAGTGAGTTGGCCTGCTCTTTTATCTAACCCTGTTTAGCTCTGAAAATCACAGACTGTCTGAATTGAAAGGGAATCAAAGACAAAGCTATCCAACACGCCTCTTTCACGGTAAAGAAACTGGGAACTAGAGAGACTAAGTAATTTGCTCGGTCAGTTGTGAATTGGTGACTGAAACTCAGGTCCCTCATTAGAAGTTCGGTTTTCTTTCAGCTACCAGCTAATGGAGAATGTTCATGGACTTCTTGGAACGTAGTCCTGGAGTGTATAGTGAAGTGGGGTCAAGTCCACCCCAACTCCTCTCTCCCTCTCTCTCTCTCTCTCTGTCACACACACACACACACACACACACACACACATAGCATTCCAGTCTCAGGTCCAACCCTCAGCAGCTGTGTGACCATACTCAGCTCACTTATGGAAACTTCGGCTCTAGGAGGTGATTGTCTCCGCAGAGATGCTCGTTCCTGCGTGGGCTGTGGCGTGGATTCCATGAGACCATGTATGTGGAAGCCCTCTGTGAGCTGTAAAACGTGGATGAGCGTAATGTAGTGACAGTAACAGAAAGCCAAGCCCTGAAATGCTTTAGTGTGTGCACGGGTACAAGAAATCTCGCGAGGTGGTGAATCCTGCCGTGTGTTCTCCTTTGCATAACTCACAACTCTGTAATTATAATATTGTTATAACCAAACAGGCAGTCCTCCCCCTTCCTCTCCTCATCCCTGGCAGCTTCTTAAGCCCAATTCTCAATTTCAGACCTTGCTGGAGGTCCCCGTGGGCCTTCGGTTTGTTATTTCAAAGCTATGATAAAAAGAGTTTAAAGGTATAGACATGTTTAAGAAAAATATACTTATTGCTCTGGGCCTTTTCATTCACTCTGTGATACCTGACAACCTTGTTATACTTGCTAGAGCTGTGGGCTGCGGGGTTTTCGGTGGGGTGGGGCAGCTGGGTTTTGACCCCTGCTCTGCTCTGTGTCCCTTTGGATCGCTGTGTAAAATAAGAAGGCCGGCTCAGAGGACCTCTTAAGGCCCTGTCTCAGCCAGCCCAGGCTGCCCTAACAAAATACCATAGACTGTGTGGCTTAAACAATGGGAATTTCTTTTCTTATAGTTCTGGAAGCTGGACGTTTGACACCAGGGTGCCAGTGTGGCTGGGTTCTGGTCAGAGTTCTCTTCCAGGTTCCCAGACGGTTGGCTTCTCTGCGTCCACACACAGCAGAGAGAGAGAGAGAGAGAGAGCAGTTTAAAAAAAGAGTTTTGTTTTGTAACCCCACTTTTTATTTCTTACATGAGTTAAGAGACAAAGGCATGCAAAATAATAACTATCCATGTTACAGGGCACACAATATAGAGAGAGTTAATTTGGGACATCAGTAACAGAAAGGGAGAACAGAGCTTTCCGGGGCAGAGTGGGGGGAAGAGTTGGGGGGTGGTGACTTTGTACCCTACTGAAGTTAAGTTGGTATCAGCTCAAACCAGATTGTTACAAATTTAGGACGCTAAATGTAATCCCCATGGTAACTCTAAAGAAAGCATTTAACAGATACACACAACAAGAAATGAGAAGGGAATCGGGTTCACTGTAGAAAATCAACTTCATTCTCAAAAAAGCAGTAATGGAGAAAACGAGAGACAGCAAAAGGTAGAAAACATAAAGAAAACAAATAACAATATGGCAGAAGTTCTTCCTTATACTAATTACTTTAAAAGCAAAAGGATTAGACTTTCCAAACAAAAGACAAAACTTGGCCAAATGGATAACAGACAAATAAACAGAAAATGGCTCTTTTCTGGTAAGGGCACTCATACAATCATGAGAGGCCCGTCTTCACCATCTCATGTGAACATAATTTTCCCCCCGAAGCCTCACCTCCAGATACCATCACGCTGGGGGTTAGGAGTTTCAACATAATGAATTTTGGTGGGTGGCGGGGTGCGGGGGTGGTGGGAATGCAATTCAGTCCATAGCAGGCCTCTTCTAATCGAAAGGCTGGGAGTCAACATTACATGTGGAATGTAATGCTAAGTACTGAGAGATACCAGAAAATTCTTGGTACAGAAAATCCATAAAAGATCTAACTCCTAAGGAGAACATAGCCCATTTGGAAAGCAACTGTAGTACAAAGCCATATGAGGAACAAGGGCCTGCAGAAGTTCAGAAGAACGAGAGAGCACTTAAGGCTGGGAGAATTAGGATGGCTTCCTAGAGGAGGTGGCATCGAGTTGGATTTTGAAAGATAGCAAGATGTCAGTAAATGACGGTGGGTGTGGGGTAGGTGCCAAGTGACAAGCACAGAGATGGAACAGATGAGATGAGAGTTGGAGAACAGATGAGTCAACCTGCTGGCCTTGAGTTTAGTTGGAGATAGTCCCGGAAATACTGCTTCAACTCAGACAATCCTAAAAGCCAAGCTGAGAGTTTTGGAACCTATGTGATGCCTGGAGAACCTCTTTATTTTATTAACAATCAAAGTGGACTTTGGGGAAAAGTAACCCTACTGCAGAGATGGGACTGGCTGGGGCAGAGAAAAGATGGACAGAGAGACCAGTCTGGAGCCTATAGAGAAGTGGTAACTTCTCACTTTCTCTTAAACATCTAGGATGTCCGTTGCAAAAAACAAACAAACAAAACAAAAAAACCAAAAACAGCCTTGGACTTATTCACCACTGGAAGCTGCAACCGTCCTTCTGGTTTTGGCTTCTGCTTTAGGTAATCAGATTTATTTCCTCTTGTCAAGCATTCTACTCTGTTGACATAGTAGACAGAGGCTCTGGGTACATCCTGATAGGTGTCTGTAGCCAGGACAAGAAAAATGTTGTTTTTAGGAGCAACTGACACAGGGGAGGACTGGCATTTCACCGGTCCCTGCAAACCACCGCTTTGGCAGGACTGGAAGGAAAGCATGAAGAAGAACGTGCTCGACATACGTGACATCTTAGGAGCCGTCCTCTTGAAGGATAGATGACTTTTGGTCCAGTTTTCTGTATCCCTGACTCCTACAAGTTGAGGCAGGCAGTCTGTTTGCTTTTGTAATCCAAAAATTCCTTAGGCTTCTCCTGCTCTTGAACCTGTTTCCGGCCGCATGGCAGGGGCACCTGTGCCCTCCTGTCCAAGCCTCCTGATCTTATATAAGTATGGGTCTATTTCCCATGGGTTCACACACAGCTCTCAGAGCCCCTTTTGGTGCCTGTTTCCTACAAAGGCACTGGAGAATGCTGATTCCTGGACACTGATTATTGGAGTTTCTGAAGATTTCAGAAGCTACCAGGCCTCCTTCAGCTCTCACTCTACTAGAGCCACTTTGTGGTCAGGGAGAAATGGGGAGAGGTGGTCCACGGTTTCCCCTCGGGGTCTTTGGTGTCTCTGGCTGGAGCTAAGAGCACAGACCTTCCTCCTTCCAGGCTGTTTACTTCCTGATAACAAACACGCGAACCCTCTGGTCCGCAAGATTTGCAGATGCGGCCGGACCCTGAATCGCACAGCCCGAGTCCTGCCACAACGCACGCCAGCCCTTACAAGGTTTGCTTGTGCCCTGACTTGGTTGTGTAACCTTAAAGCTGGCTGGGACAGCGGAGCAGGTGCCAGGGGCACCGACGGCAGCTGCTCCCTGGGTGTTGGGGGCTCTCTGGTGGGCCAAAGGGTGGCCCAGAACCGCATGTAGATCTGAGGCATCAGCCAGGAACGTTTTCATTTTCACAACCCCCCAGAGACAGGCTGGGTTTTCACGGTATCAAGACAGAGCTGGGGTTCTCAGAGGGACGAGCTCTGTGACAAGACTGTTGGCAGCTGAGTCCACTGGGTTCCTGGGGAGGGTAAGGGACAGCGATGCAGGACAGTTGTCCTGATACACCTGTGCCAGACCTGCCACAGCACCACATACCATATGGTCTCATCGTGACCTGTTTGGTCCTCCTCATATCTGCCGCTGATTCCATCTGAGCTCATGCTGCGCTTCCTCAGTCATTACGACTTTTTATCATCCACTTTATTACCCACCTATTGACCTATCCCCTACTGACAGATATTTGGGTTGCTTTTAATCTCTTGCTGTTTTCACAGTGGTGCCATAAGTTATATCTAGCATACATCATTTCACAGATGAGCAAAGTACTTGTAAAGGGCGATACCTTTCTCGAAGCAGAATTGCTGGATCAACCAGTATATTCACTTAAACTTTAGGTAAATATTACCCAGTTGTTTTCTGTAGAGGCCACCCCTCTCTCCACTCGCACCAGAAATGTATGAGAGTTTCCATTATCTCATGCTCGTATCAACACATTCTATTTTCAAGCTTCTTGGTCTTGCCAAACTGACCCGTGAAAAAAATGTCTTCTCGTAATAGTTACAGTTTGTTTCCTACTATCCTGAAAGAGGTTTTGCACCTTAAGAGAGCACCTTCAAAAATCACGTACCACCCAGCCCTTTCTGAGTAGGCAGAGGACAGAAGGGAAAAATAATTCAGAAACCGAGGTCTCAACCAGCTGAAAGATCACTGTCATACGTTCCTTGAGGACGAGCACGTGCCTTTTTCCGTTTCATCTCCACTGGCGCACAAAACTTACCATAAATGTGTGTCAGGTTGAATTTGCGTCACTTTGGTGTAAGAGGGGAAGTCTTTTTCATATCTGCCCTTCAAAACTTTGATGTTTTCCTTTCAAGAGTTTGGAAGTGCTTTCCTGAAAAATTCAGTTCAAAGAGTTCAAGTTTCAATTCTTGTTAGAGTATTACCTCCTGAAGGCTCCCTTCAACAATAATGCCATTATTTCCCCGACTTTGTTGTTGTCTTTCCAGAACCATTGTGCACCCGTGAGGAAGGTGTTGGAACCACACGGCTCTGAGGGCATGGGGAGAAAACATTCTGTGAACCGTCTGGACTCCAAAGCTTGAAGAAAAGTTTCTCAACAGCCTGCATCTGCTACCAAAGTTTTCATGTTGCACGAGCCAGTATTAAACGTCAGTGAATTACAGCTTTTTGGTGCATTAACCTTAACTTTAAGACATTTACCAAAGGAGTTCTAATCACTGGAGCCCAGGGGAAATATTAGTATTATAATCTATACTGCAGCCCAGTATTGAAAACTTTATTAGCATGCGGGATGATATATCAAGATCTCTAAAAAAAAATGAATCATTTTCGCAATTTGTCTTTGCAACCATTAAAACTTTCTATAAACATAGATCTATGCATCCAATAAAGAACATCCAATATGATGCTTTTTGTATGCTCAAATATTTCAAAATTTAGGATAACAGTGGTAGTGGCAATGAAACTGATATCTATGTTCCTTGTTCTGCACCCCCTTGGGCATAGAGAAATATCTGTTTTTAGCCACCAGGTTCCATGCTAGATGCCATGTAAAAAAAAGATTATGGATCGGATCTCATTGCCTCTCTTCTTCCCTTCCTGCTTCCTTGTCTTCTTTCCTCTCCTCAGGTAGATGCAGTCAAAAGCATATGTAGGTGTGCTTCTGGTTTTTCTAAGCCTTTGTACAAATACATTATTTTTTTCTGAAGACCTTTTCATTGGCAACAAACCTTAAGAAAGTAGGTGACTCCACAGCCCAGAAATAGTGGTTATAACACCACTTTCTTGTGCAAAAATCTTCTTTTCGCGTGTCCAAGTGCTCGATATTCTAACGTTAGGGTTTTTATCCATTTAGTTTATTTGTTAAATATTTTTTAGTGTTTGTTTATTGTTGAGAGAGAGAAAGAGAGGGCGTGAGCAGGGGAGGGGCAGAAAGAGAGGGAGACACAGAATCCGAAGCAGGCTCCAGGCTCCGAGCTGTCAGCACAGAGCCCAATGGGGGGCTTGAACTTGACAACCGCGAGCTCATGACCTGAGCTGAAGTGGAACGCTTAACCGAATGAGCCACCCAGGCGCTCCTTGCCTTCCTTTGAATTACTAGCCTTGGCACTATGGCTTTAAACATGAAATGGACTGGCAGGGTCAGAGTCGTGTATTGGAGTGTCTGTTAATTTAGATGCTGTGTGATGTTGAAGCTGAACCACATGACACTGAGCCCGTCAGAATAGATGGTGTGTATATACTGACGAGCACATTGGATGCTTCATGTGGGGAAGACATGATCGTAAATGGGAATACAGCCAAATGAACATACAACACCGAAAGTTTGGCAATGCAAGGAACAGTTATCCAGGGCCAAGTGTGAGAAAACAGATGGGTACTCGGACTAGACCACCCAGGGGGGCCAGCCAAGGTGCTGCTCATCACGGTGGTGATGAGCAGCGAAAGATCTTGGGTGAGAGAGGGTCCAGATACAGGAGGCAGAAGGTCATCAGTAGAGACACTCCAGTGGGGTCACCCTGAAGCTAACTTGTTCCCAGTTGAGATGACTTTCCGAGAGGTTGTTCGAGGAAATAATTTGGGCGTTTAGTTTACCTTGGAGAGATCTGAGGGCTTAGCTGAAGAGAGGAGCCAAATGCATTAAGATTAGATTCTGCTGAGGTGGCAGAAACCTCACCATAACAGTGGCCTAATAAAAACTCTATTATTATTCATATAAAAGATGAAGAGATGTGTCAATCTGGAGCTGATATCTTGTTCTACGATGTCAGGCACCCGGTCTCCTTCTACCTTGTTGAGCATGTGGCTTCTACCATGGGACACAAGGTGGTTGCTCAAGCCCCTGCCATCACATCTTTCCAGAAGCAGAGAAGGGGAGAAGGGAAAGAAGGGCATGCCCCCTCCCATTAAACACAGCTCTAGATGGTGCCCACAGCCCTCCCTGCAGTTGCACACCTATCCAGGATTACTCAGAATCCTGACATGTCCAGCCCCCAAATTAGAAGTTCTTCTTGTCGGGGCGCCTGGGTGGCTCAGTCAGTTAAGCATCTGACTTCGGCTCAGGTCATGATCTCGCAGTCCGTGAGTTCAAGCCCTGCATCAGGCTCTGTGCTGACAGCTCAGAGCCTGGAGCCTGTTTCAAATTCTTTGTCTCCCTCTCTCTCTGACCTTCCCCCGTTCATGCTGTCTTTCCCTGTCTCGAAAATAAATAAATGTTAAAAAAAAATTAAAAAAAAAAGTTCTTCTTGTCAAAGAACAAGGGGAGAAAGGATTTATTTTGTAGTATAGCCATCAGTCTTTGCCACTTGAGGGCAGACAAGAGGAAGGTCTTGAAGTTCTGTGAGTCGTTAGGGTTGGGTTTCCAGGGCTGGTCACTCCAGATCTGTAACTCGGGCATTACCAGGAACTGCTGTACGCTTGTGGGGTGAAGACAAGGTGGGGGCGAGTTGGAGAGGCAGCTCATTTCCTGAGGCCCATGCCCATGTATACAAGCACTTGGATCCCACCATGGGATAGACCCACCATGTGGACCAGCGACATCTCCTGACACATGCCCCTCACAACAGCACTTCTGCAAAATGGTAGAAGGCCTGACTCAAAAGTTGGGGTTCTGAAATAATTTTGTGCAGTGTCACTTTATAGACATGAAGCGGGCCTCTTTACGGTGAGAAGTCTCAGGACCTTTAGTGTGGACGATAGCGTATTGTGGAACTCCAAGGGTAGGATCGGGCCTGTGGTGTCCTCCCCCCCTCCACCCACAGTGCATCTCCAGGATCCTGGGGTGCCCACCCGTGGACTCAGAGACCCACAGGACAAGAGACTCTGCAGGTGAATCTCTTGGTGCTGTCTCTGGCGATGTGAGTAAGAGCAGACTGGTGCTACATGAGGAGATTGGGGGAGGGGCAGCAAAGGGAGCGAAAGATGCCGAAGTTCAAGTTGAAAAAGGAAGAAGTGATTTGCAATCTGGATGAGACAGCAAAGGCATGGGGATTAAAGTGGAAACTCTCAAGTAGGACAGGTGTGACAAGAATCCTGATTGATCCTCCTCCCAGGATGGCAGAGAGAGAGGACCTGATTGTTATGACCCAAACGAAGATCAGCAGTGCGTTCAAAGCAGTAGGAGAGGGGGCCCTCCATGTGTAACCTGCAGGCCGACCATGAGACAAGGATAGCTTGAGAAAGCCAGAGTGACATTAGACATGTCCTTCCACACGCCTTTTAGCTATTCTGGATAAAGGGCTCTTCACAGACGCTGCTTACGAGCCGAGCTTTAGCCCTCCAAAAATATGGAGAATTATCTTTCCCTCAGATTTAAAACTTTTATTTTAGGGAAAATGTCCCCCTTTTCTAAAAGGTGTAGGGAAAATAAACTTCCAGAGGAGGAGTCGGTGGTGGTGGTGTTCATATGCGAAGGGGAAGTGGGAGTGGCCTTCCCCGTGTCCCCTCTTCTCTATGTGGGTTTCTCCACATTATCTGCTATGTGGAGACAAGTCTATGTCTTTGCAAACCCCATCTTTGAGGGGTGGAGAGACAGAGAAGGAGGGACAAGAAAAGGAGGGTGAGAAAATATCATTTTTCTCTTGCAACATATATCCCTACCCCTTCACCGCCCGCCTGCTCTGTCACTTCTGGCTCTATCTTTCCACAATTACTGAAATTCGCTCATTTGATACAACCTTCTGGATGCCCCTTCTCCCTCTCCATTTATGGGGTTCCTTCTGTATTTTGACTTCACAACAGAAATCAGAGCTCGGCTACTGGCTTTTTTAGATGTTGAGAGCACACAGCCAGTGCTCCCCAGTGGAGCCTCGTCCATGGTCCAGGCTGGGGCTGGGGTGCACGTTCTGGGCTGTGATTGAGGATCAAATGGCGGGTCTGCTGGCAGGTGCTAGGTAGGGGAGGCTTGAAGTTCATGTGCATGCACACTCTCCCCGTTATCTTAAGCCTCCTTCAAGCTGCCTTTCATTTATTTTAACCTGATTTTACTGGAACAAATATGCTCAAGGATCGAGTTAGGGGTGGAGACAAAGTACTGCTAATTCTCCCTTCCCTCTGCCCATCAAGCTAACCAGTCACTTTGTGCAGCTCAGCAGAGCAGAACCGAAAATTCCTTACCCTTGTTTGTCTCCATACCCGTTGGAATTTAAAATAGAGAGCGAAGGTAGTTTCTGAGAGAGCCTCTCCTTTCCATATTTGAAGATTAGCAGCACGGTGTGTATTTCTAGCAGGACTTGGTATGACCTAAGCGATGCTCCCAGCACTCCCCTAGAGGCACTATTCTGTGTGCAAGCCCATCTCACGTGGTATATGATAACTTGTCCCCAGTGCTGCAGAAAACTAAGAGGGAAGAGTGAGAGAATCCACTCATGCATAATTGAAGTCTAGGCAGATATTTATTGGGTTCATAAGCCTGAGTTATTGACAAAGAGAAGGGGGAAATAGCAGAATTGTCAGTGGCATTAATAATCTGTGCCAAAGGGTAGCAGCACCTACGTACTTCAGGAGGGCAATACAAAAGGCACACACGTCCAGCGGAGGAAGACATTCAGTAAGCTCTGGCCAGGGCAGCTCGAACAAATCTATACTGGATCCCCAGCCTGAAAAGCTCACACTGAGACTTGATAAATGTGCCACTTCATTTCTCTGAGTAGTGTATTCCATACGTGGCCAAACACTTCAACACTTCAGACCACATCCTTTCTGATTTTAGAATTTTTCCCAACAAGAGTGCGTTTTAAAACCTGAACTCTTGGATGCAGGAAGAAAACTTTTGTGGACAGACCAAGCAGAATGTTCAGCTGGCCGTGGCTTCGGGAAGGAAGACAATATAGGCATTTACAGGCTGGGCCTTCTGGAATCCTCGTTGAGAAGTGTTGGATGTGGGCTCCGGAGAGGTCTGCCCACCTCCCCATCCTTACACTGTGCTGCAGCCCCTTTCAAATCTCACACACGAACAGCAACAGAAAGCTTCTTTCTTTCCCTGAATGGGAGAAGTTAGCCTTAAGTTTTGTGCTTTGTATCGAGCGGGGCGCTTTATTTTTTGATTTTTACTTTGGATCGTCCCAAATTAAGTATTTGGAAATCAACTGACATTCCGTACCCCACCCCCACCCATGCCTTTCTTGGCAGCAATTAATTTTTTGGTCTGGAATACTTCCAAAACCTATGGAGAACTAACTTCCACAAGCCACTTGGTTTTCAATCATAAATGTCAGCTACATAAACAACGCGTGTAGCACTGTCTCACGTAACACAATTAAAAGATGTAAATACAGGGTCTTTCAGTCAAATCAACTGTGCAAATAAATACACTGTGGAATGTGTTACATATGTGCATCTTTAAGGTTATAAACACACACACATCTGTTTAAATCCTGTGTGTACGAAGTTTGCACACAAGTAAAAGTTGGCGATACTATTTTTTCTTTCTCAACCTGTTAAAACAAAAGTGCATTTGTGTGTCAAAAAATCGAGTGCAATCTAAAAATGATGTGTATTTCCACCGCGTGTTTTTATATAAAATGAAATTACCCATCGTACTTGGCATTTACGTGACTTACATTCCCCTTCGTCATGAGCAATATTCGCATTGGATTGTGTTTACACTGTACCTGCTGGGACCCGAGGGATTCAGGTAAGAGCCAACCTGGGATGTAAGCTCAGGTGTTCCCCTGCGGCAGCTCTGTGAAGCGGGCAGGGAAGCGACCGTCGAATGAGGTGAGCGGGGTTTCAATGACATGCAGGCCGGCTCTGCCTGCAAACATGAGCACATCTGTTCGGCCAGGCACCTTGTCATCTACATGGCAGCTGGGGGGCACGTAGAGGCCAACTTTCTGTCAGGAAGCTCAGCACATAAACTCAGAAACTGGGTGTAGAAGGAGGACGTTTTAATTCTCACATCTACTCCTTTAAAGTCAACACGGTTTGTGGGTTCCAGTTTCTATCATGCTGCAAAAATACCTCGTGCTGAAAAAGCACACTTTTTTAATGCTCACAGAAGTTGAGAATTAGTAACCGTTCTAAATGAGCAGCAGCCACAACCACAAGCACATGGATGCTTGGGGCCCTCAGCTGCAAACGACCTCATGCACAAGAGCGAAGTGACGTCATGGATCTTGAGCACTGGCTGCAACGGTCCAAACCCTCGCGGGGCTGACATTCATGGCCCTGAGGCCCAAGCACATTGGGTCTCTCACTCCTCAACAAAGGGAGAAATTTGGGCCAGTGTGCATTTTCTCAGAGTCGTGGAATGTCTCGTGAAGGTGGGCCATGTTGTAAGCTATTGACCTGGAAGACCCAGAGAGGCGACGATCTGCTCTAAGAGCTGGTTAGTAACAGGGCCAGGTATAGGATCTGGGCCTAGTCTGGTAATCTTGTGTTTTGTTTTTGGTTTTCCGGTAGTTTTATCTCAGGAAAAAAGACTGAGGAAAAACTACAGAGGGTTCCCATAAGCCCTCTCTTCCACCTACTCCCAATTTCCCCGATTTTTAAAATACCATCTTATAACAGTGTGGAGGTTCCTCAAAAAATTAAAAATAGACCTACCCTGTGACCCAGCAACAGCACTGCTGGGAATTTACCCTAGGGATACAGGAGTGCTGATGCATAGGGGCACTTGTACCCCAATGTTTATAGCAGCACTTCCAACAACAGCCAAATTATGGAAAGAGCCTAAATGTCCATCGACTGATGAATGGATAAAGAAATTGTGGTTTATATACACAATGGAGTACTACTTGGCAATGAGAAAGAATGAAATCTGGCCTTTTGTAGCAACGTGGATGGAACTGGAGAGGGTTATGCTAAGTGAAATAAGTCATACAGAGAAAGACAGATACCATATGTTTTCACTCCTATGTGGATCCTGAGAAACGTAACAGAAGACCATGGGGGAGGGGAAGGAAAAACAAAAGTTAGAGAGGGAGGGAGCCAGACCATAAGAGACTCTTAAAAACTGAGAATAAACTGAGGGTTGATGGGGGGTGAGAGGGAGGGGAAAGTGGGTGATGGGCATTGAGGAGGGCACCTGGTGGGAGGAGAACTGGGTGTTGTATGGAAACCAATTCGACAATAAATTTCATATTAAAAATTTTTTTTTTAATTCTGAAAAAATAAATAAAAGTTAATCTTGGGGGAAAAAACCATCTTGCATTAGCGTGGAACATTTGTTACGATGGTGAGTCAGTATTGATATGTTATTGTTAACTCAAGTCCGTAGTTTATATTAGGGTTCACTCTTTATGTTATACATTCTATGGATTTTGATAGAAGTATAGTCACCTGTGTCTACCATTACGATATCATATAGAAGGGTTTCACTACCCTAAAGATGCCTTGTGCACCACCTATTCATCCTCCCCACCCCCTTCCTCAAACCCTGGCAACCACTAAACTCTGTCCATGATTTTGCCTTTTCCAACATTCATATAGTTGGAATCATACCGCATGTAGCCTTTCAGATTGGCTTCTTTCACTCAGCAATATGCATTTAACGGTTCTCCATGTCCTCTGGTGGCTTAAGAGCTCATCTCTCTTGGGGCACCTGGGTGGCTCAGTCGGTTAAGCATCCGACTTCGGCTCAGGTCATGATCTCGTGGTTCGTGAGTTCAAGCCCCGCGTCGGGCTCTGTGCTGACAGCTTGGAGCCTGGAGCCTGCTTCGGATTCTGTGTCTCCCTCTCTCTCCGGCCTTCCCCCACTTGTGCTGTGTCTCTCTCTCTCTCTCTCTCTCTCTGTCTCTCAAAAATAAATAAATGTAAAAAAAAAAGAGCTCATTTCTCTTTAGTGTTGAATGATATTCCATTGTCTGGATGTACCCCAGTTTACCCATTTACCTCGGTTGCTTGCAAGTTTTGGCTACTCTGAATAAAGCTGCCATAACAGTAACATTTTTACTGTGGTACACTCCTTTCACATGGATTCGACCTCACATGTCAAGCCTTTGCAAGATGTATTCCTAAAAGTGATTGCGTTTGGCAATGTTTGGGTCCAATCACTTTCCAGCAGTTCCTGCCCTGTGTAAACCCTGTAAACCTCCAAAGCCCCTCTGTTTCAACTCTGAACATCTCTACTATGACATACCCATTCCAGCATCTGTTCCTTTATTCCCACCTCTTTATCCTATTTAGAATAGGTTAGACCCTCAGGTCTGCCAATCTGAACCTTACTCACCCTTCTAGTCTCCTTCACATCCTGCCTCTTCAATGAAGCATCCCCTCAACACAGAAAAGAACAGTCAGGGGGATGTGGTTTGAATCCTAGCTCCACTGACTTACTTAAGCGAGTTACTTCGTGGAGTTCAGTTTTCGCATCTGTAAAATGGGTCTATCAACATTGCAGATTGCTGCGCAGATCTATGTAAAGTGCCCAGAATACTTCCTGACACCTCAGTAAATGATGATGCTCTCCGTTTCCTCCTCTTCCTTATCATTGTTCTCATCACCTCCAAATGCAGAACTGATTTCTCCTCTGGATTCTTTGCTGTGTGTGTCCATGTCATGTCTCTAAACTAGAATGTGTGTGTGGGGGGGGGGGGGGGCGGGGGCGGTGTGGTACTTAACCCCTTTGACACGAACAGGGGCCAGGGGCAGGGTTTTCAAACTGCATTCCTTTTGATATTAAATTGGTGAGGTTACATAACAACAACCCCTGTGTTTGTGGAATCCTGGTCCAGCTAATCTCTAAACACCATTTTTGCTGGGGCTGCATGAAGGCATTCTTCTTGGGCATCCAAACTATTTTTGAAAGACTAAGGGGACAACCATCTTGGATGGGGAGTATATGAGAGTTTGCAGCTAGCGTTCTTTTATTCTCTTCCCTCCATTACTCAAGGCTAAGGATCCCTTTGGAGGACTACCCTTTGAATGACAATTGGAAGGTCTTCTTAGTGTGGAAAAATACTTCCTCCTTTTTATAGAAAAGGAGCCTCACAGGAATGGAATTATTTCACTTCTTGACCAGGAGTAAAAAAAAAAAAAAAAAAAGAAAGAAAGTAAGGTTGGGGGGAGGAGACTCTTTCTTAGGAGGTGGTGGGGGAGTGTTTAAATTCAAAGGACACTTTGACCTGATTTAACCTGGGTTTCCAGTTTAAACATGTTAACTCAAAACTGCTATGGTGTAGAGATTGGGTCTGGCCCCTGGTGTATTATTAAGACATTCATGGTAGATGTTGTATTAAGAACTGGTTATGCAAACAAGCCCACAGACTAAAACTCAGCTCAATTGAATAAAGCAATTGGCATGGCTTTTTGCTTATGGGACACCATTCTACCCTGGTCCTTCGTCGTTTCTGGTGAAACTGACATAGAGATGCCTAAGTATTGGTTTTGCCATCAAAACAAGTAGATACTTTACTGGCATTGCCATTTGCTTTTCTACTGGGGTAGCTATGACTAGGAGCACAGGTCAAGGTTAAGCTATTTGCCAAGAGCCTCCAACATCTCCCCTCCCCACACTCTGCCCCAAACCCCAAATTCAAAACCAAACCCAAATAACCTAAAGCCCTTCAGTCCTGTGCAGGAAGTTAATTGGAATCACCCAAGTGGGTTATTGTTCCTCCTTCACTCGTTTGCCACAAATCAGTTTGTTTTTATTTGCCTCCAAACCCCCATTAAATAGAATTTGTCTTGTAGCATACAAATCATTTCCCATGACCGAAATGCAGATCTGTCTCCTTTTCCTAGTAAAGAATCTGAGCTATGTTTCTTTTCAACAAATCCCTATTCCCCAACCTATATTATACATCTCACCATGTTTTGTCTACTTGTCTTCTGATTCCAGCTGTGTCATTTTAGTCACCATGCCTTTGTGTCTCAG
Organism: Lynx rufus; assembly: GCF_022079265.1. NCBI lineage: Eukaryota > Metazoa > Chordata > Mammalia > Carnivora > Felidae > Lynx > Lynx rufus. The sequence goes on along the minus strand of NW_025814856.1, from coordinate 118,274,697 downwards.
GACAAATATCATAGAGTAGGAGCAAGGTAAGGGTGCCGGTGATACACTATTAACCCAAACTTGGTTCTTGCAAGCCAGCATCCTTAACCAATGACCTACACCCCCTCACTGTTGACAGGAGCATTTTTTTTTCCTAATGCATATTTTAGTCTTGATTGACCATCAACCATATGGCATGATTGTCCTGTGGGTAAGTTTATTATTAACAGCTCACAGCTGGAGTTAGAATAACTACACATGGCTGTGACATTGCACTAATTGACCAAGACACGTCTGAGAACAAGATGCAGAACGTGGCCACTGCAAATTACTTCAAGCACAAATGGGAGAGCTTAGTGGGAAACACCAATTTCAGATTAGAGGTTCTCTGTGAGAAGACCAAATTGGTCAGGGGAGAGGGGCTGGCTAGAGAGAAGAAAGGAGGTAGATGAGTCATGCAAAGACATTCTTCTGAGCCCCCATTAGGTCTTTATTCAAGTGAATTATTTTAAACAGCTTCCTGTTAATGAGAAAGAAGCAGCCACACTTAAAGGGGCATTAATCCTGAATTTTTAAGTGCTCAGACAATTAAATCACTAAATCCATTGGGTGCCTTCCGTCCATATTTCCCTGTCTAATCCTGCTGTCACAGGCAAGGCTGGGCAAGATTTGAGAACAGCATGTGCTGTGTTAGCTCCAACACTTAGCATTAGAGTCAAAGCTGAGTTTGGAGGGGACCCGGGGACTGTCTGCACCAGTGAGTGGGGTGACGGGGTGCAAGGACACTGGCCAGGGGTTGCACATGTGTTAACAGGCTACCACTGAGTCCTCTGGGGAAGGCTCCTGAAAATTATGAAATGTGAATAGGCTGTTTGTGCATCTCTCAGTAAATTTCTTTCTCAGATGTTTCCAGCCAGTGCGGCTCGATTGAGAAATGGCTGGGGGAGAACAGAGGATAAAGCCAATGAGCTCAGTGTCTTATAAATCAGCGGCACCGAGCTGAACTGAAACTGTCAAACTGTGGAAAAACCTGCTGCCATACAAGCTTGTGAGTCTTTTCAAAAACAAAACTGAACCCTTGTCTTGCTCTCTAGATGGGAGAGGGCTTAATTAAAGTTCATGGAGGAGTGAGGAGTGGAAAAAGAAATACGGTTTGCTAGGAAAATAAAAAAGAACCAACTCAAGGTAGTACATATGTAACATGTCCCAATTCTGATCTTGGCTCAGGCACAGAATTACAAGTGGGGTCGTGAAAAATAGCTAAGTGCTGTCATTAGTAAATCCTGCCAAGAGGTCCAATAATACTCTCTGCTCCAAAGCCAAACTAACTGAATAACCCTATAGTCACCAATGTCATCATCCCCACTGCATGGATGGGGAAACTGAGGCACAGAAAAGGTAAATACCTTGCCTAAGGTCATAAAGCTACTCAGAAGACTGGTCAACCAAGTTGGCACCAGAATCCCGCTCCCAACCACAATGGCACTGGTCTCTCTTTAGGGACACCGTAGATCTCAGGCTATAACCCGTGCTCTGGACAGTAGGCAGGTCCGATCCTGACAATTCTCATTCTAAGAAAGTCTTGCTCTGCCTTTTCATGCCTCAGATCTATCCAGATTCTGGAGTTGTGCCCCTGTTGCTTAATCGTTCCACACTTAAATGTGTCTGAGATTATGTTAGTGCTTTTTTTTTTTTTTTTTAAGTCTTTATAACCAACTGCTGAAAAACAGCTTTAAATTTGTAAGCGCTGGCATTAGGAGGACCCAGTTAGGTTTCCAATAGCAATTGTAAGTCTGCCAGATTGCATTGTCTCCGACGTGTGAAGGGGTCAGGGTCAACCCCTTGTGCACCAGAAAACAAGGCCTGTGCACCCGGCCTGAAGTTGTGTTACCGTTGCTGGGGAAACCATAATTGAATTTCCTGAATTATACACAGTGTGATAGAACGTTGAATAACCATATTTATTTGCCTTCTAGGCCCTGTGGCATCTGTTGTTTAGCTCACAAAGCTCCTATTGACTGAAAGAGGGGGCTGTCGATCCAGAAAGTTGTGATGGGCGCATGAGGCGGTGGGAGCTCCGAGACTCCTGGGTAGGGCCGAGATTTCTTCTCCAGTTCTGCAGTTGCCAGACAAATGGTCTGGTGCAGGGAATCCACCCATACAGCCTGAGGCCCTGGTGTGAAATCGATCCTCCTCTTCTCTGATGCTTTCGCTTCTCAACCTGGGGGAAGAGAGAGGCAGTGTAGGAAGGGGCAGTAAGGAAAAGGAGGGGTAGCGGGAAGGAGGTAGAGGGGATGGAAAATTAGAGATAGGTGGTGGAGGAGGCTTGCGAGGCCACAGGTGAGCTCATCTGTGCTGGGGCCACTGCATGGGAGACAACGGCTGGGGACAGGGCGTGACTTAGGGACGGATATACAAGTGGAGGAGACACATTCCAGCCGTCAGAGGTTAACCACGTGGTCAGAGCTCTAGATATCTAAACATAATGTATAAGGTCTACAAGCAAAAAGCCGGGGGATTAGAGGAAGGGTCCCTTAGCTTTGATGAGCACGCTGGAAAAAGATCTGTGAGTCTGATGACGTTTAAAATGGTTCTTGGGGCGCCTGGGTGGCGCAGTCGGTTAAGCGTCCGACTTCAGCCAGGTCACGATCTCGCGGTTCGTGGGTTCGAGCCCAGCGTCGGGCTCTGGGCTGATGGCTCGGAGCCTGGAGCCTGTTTCCGATTCTGTGTCTCCCTCTCTCTCTGCCCCTCCCCCGTTCATGCTCTGTCTCTCTCTGTCCCAAAAATAAATAAAAAACGTTGAAAAAAAAATTAAAAAAAAAAAATAAAATGGTTCTTAAAAGATGAGTAGGATTTCAGTGGGTGGTGGGCTTCTTGAACTCAGGGAACAGGATAGGTGAAAATCCACGTAAGGGGGTGTAAAACACTTACACGGATCCTGGGTAGTCTCTGAACCCGTCACCCCCCAGCCACCAGCTTCCCCCGCTACTCATTGCCACCACCGAGTTAGCCAACAAATGGTGACTTCTCTGGGGCAGACGAACAGGGAGCAGAGGAGGGAGAAAGGTAAGAGAATCGGACTTGAAACATGGGACACAGAGGCTCAGAGCACCCCCCTTCAGCCACAGTACTGAGTCAGCCTGCTGAGGGTCACAGAGTTTTGCAGCCTGAACTGAAGTCTGGAAGTGTCTCCAAGTAGGAATCGTTTCTGGGGGTGCCCGGGGGCTTAGTGGGCTGAGTGACCGACTCTTGATTTCAGCTCAGGTGACTATCTCATGGTTCCTGGGATTGAGCCCCAGGTTGGGCTGTGTGCTGACAGCACGGAACTTGCTTGGGATTCTCTCTCTCCCTCTTGCTCTGCCCCTCTCTCTCTCTCTCTCAAAATAAATCATTAAAAAAAAAAAAAGAAATAGTGTCTGACTGAAACAGTGAAGCTTTCTTTTTTTTTTATTTAAAAAAAATTTTTTTTTTCAACGTTTATTTATTTTTGGGACAGAGAGAGACAGAGCATGAACGGGGGAGGGGCAGAGAGAGAGGGAGACACAGAATCGGAAACATGCTCCAGGCTCTGAGCCATCAGCCCAGAGCCTGACGCGGGGCTCGAACTCACAGACCGCGAGATCGTGACCTGGCTGAAGTCGGACGCTTAACCGACTGCGCCACCCAGGCACCCCATCAGTGAAGCTTTCTAAGCTGCCATGGTGTGGGGTGTGGAGTGATTTCTTCCCTGCTGCTGGCTTCACTTTGGTGTTTCAGTAAGGAGATAACAGTAGTCACACCTCCATTATTCCAGGCACGCCTCTTCAGACGCCCAAATTATCTGTTTCCTCTGCCCTGCGGGAGAAGGCTTTTTAGAAATAGTTTCTTCCAAAATAACAAGGTGTGAAAGAAATGACTTTTCTCCCCCTACGTTTAAGTTTTTTAAAAGGAACGTTTCAAGCATTGATAGAAAGTAGAGAGCAGGGCACATGAGCCCGCAGGCTCCCATCATCCCGCTTCCGCCGCGAGGGCTGATGGGTTCATCCCTCCACAGGCCCGCTGCGTGCACATCCATGGCCCCTTGCCCCGTCCCCTGGATTATTCTGAAGCAAATACCAGACATCGTATCATTGCATCCATAGATACTCCAGTCCTATCTCGATTAACAGCAGCTTTTTAAAATATGTCATTACAACGTCGTTTCCATGCCTGAAAGTAACAATCCCTTAATAGGATCACATTTCCGGTCAGTGTTAAAATGTCCCCAGTTGACTCATAAACGTTTATTTACTAATAAGCAGGACAAAGCCTTTACACCACATTTGGTTGTTGTGTCTCTTTTAATCTGTGGCTCCCCCTCACCCCTTTCCTCTTTGCAATTTGTTGAAGACACTAGGTGATTGGTGCTGTAGAGCTTGCCGCATTCTGGATTTTTCGACTCCTAATGAAATAACAAATCCAGGCCATGAGAATCAATGGTTGTAAAACCATCAGGTGAGAGGCCAGCAGGAACTTCGAAATGGATGTCCAGGTTGACATCAGACCAATCCTAACAGACCAATCCTAACATCTCACAATAACCTGAGGTTCCCATCGCCTCCTGTGATGAATGCTTACCAAAAATTTCAACTGGAATCCCATTGATCCTTCAGCTCTAACTACCAGTTTGTAGCAAATACAAGGGACAGAAGAATATGGAACAGCACACGATAGGGTTTTTTTTTTTAATTTCTATTTTGATGTAGCAAACATTTATTTAAAATTTATGTAATTACTCTGTAATTATCAGGCATTATAGTGTGATGTTTCTCCAAGGATTACTGAGGAGTAGGGTGTATTTATGCCTCACGACAGGAACTCAGATTGCTGTAATGTTTTGTTCTTTTGCTTGCCTTTGTACATTTTAATCCACTTCCTAAGGAGGGCTGACTGTACCGTAATGACTTTTGCCTGCCTCTGTGATCTTCCTGTCTTCCTCCACCCTAGCTCCTCTCCACGAGGTTCTTTCCGTTTCACTGCGGTCCGAGAAACCAAATATCAACTTCTTCAGAATTTATAAAATAAAAGTTCTAAGTGAAAGCTAAGTAAGGGCTCCTATTTGTAAATGCACAAATATTAGTGGATAGAGTTGAGTAATAATCATTAAGTTTTTCAGGTGTTTTTTTCCTCCTTAATTCTGGATAGCAGAAGCTTTGGGATAAATGAGATGTAACCAGTGTTCTATACTAGTTCCATGGGATAGAAAGTGTGGTCACAGCACCCAACAACAAGCCACAGTGTGCATAGGAAAAATGGCAAAATTCCAAGTTGGAAAAACCCAGCACTGCACACATACATGAAAGTTTGATGAGAATGTCACCTGGATTAGGTCATTAAAGACAAGGAAATGTAACAGCCTTGCTGTCGACATTCCCTTCTTCTCAAAACACCCTCTTCTTTTGGGTTCCATGAGCTAACACTCTCCTAATTTTCTCCTACCTCTGGGGATTCTCCTCCGTCTTTTTCCTGGCTCATCTTCCATTTTACTGACTGTTAAATATTGGAAAAGTTCAAGGCTTGCTCCAGTGTCCTGTTCTTCCCATCCTACAGCCTCCGTCTGTGAGCTTGTCCATGCTTATGGTTTTAATTATTATCTATATGCTGATGACGCTGAAATCTATATATCCAGCCTAGGCTCTCCCCAGAGCTCCCAGCCATAAATCCATTTGCCTATTCAACATCTTGACCTGGCCATCTCACAGCACTTCAAACTCCACGTGGCCAAAAACTGAACTCATACCTTTTCCCTCAAACCCTCACCTCCCCCAGCATTCCTGCTCTCAATAAACAGCACCGCCAACCAAAGATGAGCAAGCAGACATTGGCAGCCATCCCTGACACCTCTTTCTCCCTCATTGCCGTATCCACTGCGTCAGTAAGGGTTGTTGATTCTCATTTCCAAATCTGTCCATGCCTCTTCATCCTCACGTTGCCACCATGGTCCAATTTCTCACACTTCCAGTCCTAGATTACTTCCAAAGTCTTCTATTCACACCATGTCTTCTCTGTGTTCAATCCGTTCCATAGCCACTGTTTTTCAAAACTGTACCAAATGTGCCGTTTATAAGTGTATCATCTCCCCGGTGCCTTTAGGATAGACTAAAATCCTTATCGTGGCTAACAAGGCCCTGGTGTCTGCCTCCTTCACCTTAATTTCCTCATTTCATGACCCCCTTCCCTGTTCTCTAGGATCCAGTCATACTGGTTCATAGGAGTTTGGGCCCCAGGACTTTTGCATGGGTAGTTGTCTCTGGTAGGATTGCTTTCTTCTCTTTTCCTTTTTTACCCAGTACACCCCTATGTGTCTTTCTGAATTCAGCTCTTTTAGAAAGTCTCTATTGGCTGCTGGTTTGTCTCCCCAGTGCCATGTTCACAATCCCTGTTCTTTATGATTGGAACAACCTCACAATTAAAGTAACAGAGGCCCAGACACATTATGCAACTTGCTTAGGGATCACACTTCCAGATAGTGGCTGTGCTAAAGCACACACTGAAACCCTCTCACTTTAACGGCGGCTGGGTCTGTTGTCAAGTATTAGAGGTCTGTGTCAGGTTTCAGCCTCTAAATGATGTGTAGAAGCTGGAATGAGTTGAGAGAAAAGGAATAAGCTAATTAAAGGGAAGGCAAGTAGGACCTCTGAAGAAAGGTTAAAGGAGACAGGACTGTTTAGTCTAGCCCGATGTAGAGACAGGGGAAACAAGGCAGATTTAAAGTTTTTTAAGTTCAGGAGGTAGAGATGGCAACAAAAATATTTGCTTGGGGGCGCCTGGGTGGCGCAGTCGGTTAAGCGTCCGACTTCAGCCAGGTCACGATCTCGCGGTCCGTGAGTTCGAGCCCCGCGTCAGGCTCTGGGCTGATGGCTCGGAGCCTGTTTCCGATTCTGTGTCTCCCTCTCTCTCTGCCCCTCCCCCGTTCATGCTCTGTCTCTCTCTGTCCCAAAAATAAATAAAAACGTTGAAAAAAAAAATTAAAAAAAAAAATATTTGTTTGAATGACCAGAGGGCATGAAAGATTACATTAGGCCGTACATCTCTGTAGCCAGAGAGGGCTTGGTTTAACAAAGGAAAAGGTGATCGGATTGGAACAAAATGGAGAGTTAGCCCCTCAGTGTCTTTTTGCGGAAATGGTTCAAAGCAGGATCAGTAAGCATCTAACTTACCTGGTGGTTTCAGGGTTGACCTACCTCAGGCAGGAAGCTGAACTGGCTGACCTCTGACCTCTGGAGGTTGTTTGGAATGAATGAAGGAAAGAATGAATGTGAAAGGGAGCCTCGCCTTCAGTCACAGGCTAGATCACGTCCCCAACCTGCCTGGGGTGGAAAGAGAAATACTGAGTGGCATATGTCCCCAAGGGCTCCTCAGCTGATCACACTCGGTTGGCCTTATCTGGACCCCAGGTGTTTCCATTTATCTCTGATAAACGGTCAGCCAAGAACCAGCTTTGTGGTGGGAGGTGGGGGGATGAGCGGAGGGGAGGGTGATACCCCAGATGTTTTCCGAGAAGATGGGAGAACGTTATTCTTCAGTACTAATGCATTTCGTCATCCCCTCTGCTTGCAGATGTTGAATTTGGGAACACTTCCAGGTTCCTTTTTCTCTCTTAAAATAAAATTCGTTGTGTATCTTAAACATCCAGGACCCAGTCATCCCCAGGGATGTATCTCTTTTGCATATGGATAAAGCTTTGGGAGTTCAAGAGGATTCTAAGGTTTACCGGCTGTGATCCTTCCAGTCTAAGGAATCCTGTGGGCTGCCTCGGCTGGAAAACAGGACAGATTACAATAATCAGAGGTGACATTTTCTGAATGCTTACTGTGTGCCATGTAAAATCAAATCCCATGGCAACACGGCCAGGGTGGTATTAAAATCCATTTTACAGATGGGTAAGTTGTCCCCGATGTGTGTTGTTTCCCCAAGTTCACAAAACTACTAAGCAGCAGAACCTGTTCAAACCCAGGACTGTGTGACTTCAAATAATAATTGCGACCATTTTAGAGCTTTCTTAGGGGCCCGTCACTCATTAAATCCTACGTGTAGGTGCTGTTAGGTCCATTTTGCAGGTGAGGAAACTAAGGCATAGAGGAGTCCAGTGGTCAAGCTTGCACATCTAGCAAGTGGCAGAATGGAGCGCCAAAGCAAACAACTTGGTTTTGGAATTTGTGTTCTTAACCATGACCCTGTCCTGATTTTCATCCCCTTTTTACACTCCATGGACTGTTAGGGTTGGCTGGATGCAATTTTTTCTCAAACTAGCTGATCTGAGCTTTCGATAGCTTGAGGTAGAACCTCCTCTCCCCGTGTCGTCTTATCTTTCCATTGATTTTCTGCTGTTTGAGCAGTGGCAGGCCCCCCACCCCGGGAGAGTGGCATTGGCTACAGGTGGCAAGGTGGTGGCTCCAGTTCAAGTCTCTCCCCCGGAGTTGGATGTTCCAGAAAGGACACTGTGTTCCGCGGAGCTGTCTCCCTGGCTCGGGCTTTGATCTGGGAAAGGGGGAGCCTCGCTGCAGAGCTGAAGCTGTCTCTCTGTTTATGTGAGTGTCCTTCCAGGACTCTGTCTGCGTTTGGGGTGGAAACGCCCTGCCAACAACCACCCCCCGCCCCCCGGCCCTCTGTGCAGCCAGCATACCTCCTGCCTTTTTGATGAGTCCTCTGCCCTGGATCGAGAGCATGTCTCGTAGTAGCTTGGAGACTACAAAAGTTTCCCTGGCAGCATGAATGATCTACCACAACGTGCTCTTGCCTTTCGGAGTTGCCCTCCAATTTTTCCAGGCCCGATTCTGTAAATCATTTCATCTCGCACAAAGACCCAGCTGGGAGCGTTGGGGATCTCAAAGGGGAGGGTTATTTAAAGCTCCATTTAAGAATCTATCCTCCCTTCAACAGATTAACGCAGCTCAAATATGTGACCAAACGTGTTTTTCTGTGCATATGCCAATGCGCAGGTAGCTCTGGGGCCTTTGAGAGGAAGTAGGATGTGCCTCTACACCGGGCGACTTTGGAAAAAGTGACTTCTCTGTGTATTGACAACTAATTTATCATTGGAAGCACGTAAGGTTTTACTCTATGCAAGTGCTCATCGGGTGGCTGGTGGTGGAGGGCGGGATGAAGTGGGGAAAACTGAAATGTTTTGAAAGAGACAAGTAAGCCTCAAAAGGTCATTTAGACTGTCCTCTTGGCTTCTGTCATCCCAAGAAGATGGAAATCTATTGTGGTTTTCAAGGTAGATTAAGGTTAAATAGCTCACAGAATTGGAAGAGTGTTTGGGGTCACTATCTGAAGTCTTTTGCGTCATAATTTATCCTCACTTGCCTTTATTCCAACACTGAAAAAACTGGCTGAAGGCAGATTGTAACGGAGAAGGTCCAATAACCACGAGCTGGTGAATGTTCCGTCAGAGAGGAGGCTTCTTTAACATCTCTGATCTTCTGTCACCTGTTGACAAAACAGTTGCCCGCATGCAGGGACCATATGCTTTTGAAACGAACATTCCTGAATGCTGAATGTTAGAAGTTATCTTGCTGGTTTTTGGAGTAAAGGCAGGACTGCCTCCTGATAACTCACTTGGAATAGAAAACCAAACTTGCTTTTCAGAGTTAGAGCGCATGCAGTTCAGTGAAGCAATGAGTTTAACAAAAATGTAACCAAACATTTCTGTTGAAACTTTTTTCCTTAAGATAGGAAACTCCATCCAGCGACAATCCAGGAATGGAATTTTGTAAATTGTTTAGTAGAGTTATGATGACAAAAGCCTCTCACAAGATGATGTAAGCAGATGAGAGTGGGAGGGAGAAAGGAAGAGCTGATAACCTGTTCAGAATCACAAAAATGTTATTTTGTTTAAATCTCACAAAAGCTTCTCTCCTTTTCACAGATGAGGAAACAGACACTGAGAGATGTGAGAGTAAACCTTTCCAAGGTACAATTAGTCTGTGCCTGAGCTTGTAAAGTTTGAAAGCCGTGATTCCTTTACAAGCTCAGGCACAGATTAATTGAAGGTGCTCCTTCAATGCACCAGGCTGCCTCGCCTATTGCCTACGAGAAAGCATCGTGGAGGGCACCCCATCTGCCTCTTTGCAGTGACTCTCAGGGGTGAGACAGAGCTGCCTCATGACCAAGGCAATACTGTCACACCGGGGAGAGGAAGTAGGAAGTAGGAAGTAGGAGGTAGACAGGGACTTCCGTTAGGCTGTTCGGGGCCACTATTCCAGCTCAGCTGTTCTCTGGCTGCCTGACTTGGGGCAAATTACTGAAACTCTTTATATCGCAGTTAGACCCAATCTGTATAAAAAGGGAGTAATACTCCTGCCCAACTCATAGGGTTTTGTGAGTAATTAAATGAAATGGAAAATGCTTCACCCAGTGTCTGGAAAAAAAAATGCTCACCAAGTCTATATTAGTTTCTGATTCTATTTGGAGCTTACATTACGTATAGTTATTAATTTCTTTATCATGAAACCACCCACAGTGAAACATGGAGATTCTTATGAAAGGCAAAAGTCAACGCTTGTGAGAGCGATTAGATATACCAAAGAAGCAGCAGAAAATCCTAGAGAGCATCATAAAATGGCTGGCCATACTTGTTTTCCAAGCAAAATAGAAATTCAAAATTAAGGAGCAAGGCTAGAACAAAGGTGAAAATTATAAGGAATTACAGGGAAGGCCAGTTCCCCGTAATAACCAGTAACCCAAGAGCCATTAAGGAGAAGGAACCAGACTAATGCTTTTGTTATAGGTAATTCCATCAGTGCCATTACCACCCGTGTAGTTTCTAAAAAGGCGAATTTAAAAAAAAGACTCAATTTTGTTAAAAATTAGGTGTAGTGTAGCCTCCAAAGTGAGCTATGAAATACTGCCCTAAGCCAGAAAAAATGTTAGCCATCTTGCAAGGGTATTCTTTAAATTAAAAAAAAAAATTTTTTTTTAATCTTTATTTATTTTTGAGAGAGAGACAGTGTGTGAGCAGGGGAGGAGCAGAGAGAGAGGGAGACACAAAATCTGAAGCAGGCTCCAGGCTGTGAGCTGTCAACACAGAGCCTGGCACAGGGCTCGAACTCACGAACCGTGAGATCATGACCTGAGCCGAAGTCGGAAACCTAACTGACTGAGTCACCCAGGTGCCCCATGGGTATTCTTTTAAAAAAAAATTTTTTTTTTTTACATTTATTTATTTTTGAGAGACAGAACACAAGTGGGGGAGGGGCAGAGAGAGAAGGAGACACAGAATCCGAAGCAGGCTCCAGGCTCTGAGCAAGCAGTCAGCACAGAGCCTGATGCGGGGCTCGAACCCATGAACCGTGAGATCATGACCTGAGCCAAAGTCGGACGCTCAACTGACTGAGCCACCCAGGTGCCCCTCCCTATGGGTATTCTCAAAAAAAAAAAAAAAAAAAAAAAAAAAAAAAAAAAATTAAATAAGTCAGTTTCTTCTTATTTATTTATTTTTACATTGGACATTTTGAATTTTCCATTATGTGAAGGGTCTAAAGTCTTTTGCCAAGAGCAATGAGATTTGTGGGTAGGAAAAAAAAAGCTCACAAAACACCCCTTTGTCTATCAATTCCATTAATTTCTATACAATTAGAATACGTATTAGTTTTCCCTGCACCAATAGAAAACACGCTGGTGGGGGGAATCCATTCTGGATATGACAAAACAGGACTTTGTCAAACAACTCAGACAAGGTAAAATTTCTCCTTAAAACAGAAGCTTTTTTTTTTTTCTCCTAGATTTTCCTTAAGGGGGTTGAGCTTCTGATTATTCCCTCTACAACCCTGCATTTCGGGCCCATTTTCTTCTGCATTTCACCTTGGTAGTGATATCATCCCTCTCTGTATCAGGGGGAGGGAGGGATTAATGAAAATAAAGGTCAGCCCTTCCCTATCTCCTTTGGGGCCATGTCGTCTTAGTTTTGATCATTTCCCCCAAATTAAGATTTCTGTATAAACCCCTCATGTGTGTGTTTGGCTGGCAGTTTTATGGCTGACCAAATTTTGCACTGGCCAGTGTTCTGGTTGGCTGAATGTTTACACAGGCTGTTAATCAGATGGGGAGGGAGGAGTGGATGTGGGGACTGTCTGTGAGCCGGAGTGGTCCTGTTTGCTGTCGTGTGCAAGGGCCTGCACTTTGTTACTACAAATTACATAATGACATGTTACATTTCAAAGTGTATTTTTACTTCAGGGAAAATTAAACCAATAAACAAACAACTCTGGTGGAAAAAAAAAAAAGGAAAAAAAATGAGATCCCTGGTTTCCAGATCTTCCTCTTCCAAAAGGTTCTTAATTAAATTGTAGCTATAAACAAATCTTTGTTTTATTGAAAAGAGAGCAATTGCATATAAAAGCTATTTTTGAAAATTAGGATTCGAGCGTTTGCTGGGCTAGGGTCTGGCCCATGTTATGTGTTTTATGATCTGTCCAAAATGAAAAGGCAGGCTTGTGTAGTGATGGTAGGTTTTCTATTTTTGATTGCTAATCCTTCTCGAATGTTGCTCCTGCCCTGCTTGAAAGGAGTATGTAAACACAGGAATTCTCCTAGTTTTTCCAGGTACTGATTCAAGCAAAGCTGCTTAGCGTAAGGATGAACTTGTCCACTCTGGATTCTTGGTCACGCGGGAAATCAGGTGTATTCAGCAGCACACTATCTACATTTTAGCAACTTTGAAGCAGTTAAAAAAAAAAAAATCAACCCCTCTAAATCAACTTCCAAGCCTTTCACTCACACCTACAAATTCAAGATGAGTTTTTTTTTTTTTTTCTGTAAGCTGTTGAAATCAGAATGTGCCCTGGATCCAAGGTTATGGTGATAGCCCTTCTGGGTAATAGTCATGTGCATACGTGGTTCAATTCTGCATTTATAGGTTCCCCACCGCCACCCCCACCCTCACCCCGCCCCGCCCCGCTACCTGAAAGTAGCACGTTCCTATGAAACCCTTTATAAGCTGAAATGGCATAAAGCGAATAAGCAATTACCATTAATTTATATGAAAATTTTTTTGAGCATTCCCAGACCTAAAATATAACCTCTCTTAGGCTTTTCTGATACCTTGGGACACATCTTGCTAACTATACACAAAATAAATCAAGAGAAAGCACAGATGCTCACAGACACAGTTCAAAGCTGTGGCGGCTTGCTGCTGAGATGCTGAGTGTGCTTCTCAGGAAGGAGTTTGGTGGGACCGTTCTCGCTGCTGGGGGTGCACGCCGCCTCTGTTTCTAGCTCCCTGCAAAACCAGCACTGAATGCTATTTTTGCTCCCCTCCTGCCTTTTTTAAAAAATAAAAGTGAAAATCCTCTTTGGATTTTTTCAGTTAGTGACGACAGGTACTAATGTAGGTCTTTTGTTAAAGTAACGTAGTGTAATGTAAACTTTCGAAAAGTGGGGGGTACTTGCATGTGCTGGTTCTGACACTTTCTTTTCAGAATAAACTACGTTATCAAAAGAGAATGTGTCCTCACTGTCTTTCCGCCGGTTATGTGGAGTACTGAGAATAAAGACACGTATTAAACTGCATGGTAAGTGAATTATTTCACCAAATCAATCTCGCCCACATCTGCTGTTATCCGAACCATCTGACCCGGAATTCACTGGGTTTGTTCAGGTGTTTGGCTGCTACTAGGAATTGCCACAGCCCGGTCAGTGGCTGCATGAATTGTCCCTTTTATATTTTAACCATATTCCACGAGGCTTACATTTCTTAGGCGAAATTACGATGTGATTTAGGACAATTTATCAGTACAATCCACATGAGAAATCACAAGAGCAGCTGAGAAGAACTGTCTACAACTTCCTATTGAGTTTGTTTATTCTTAAACTCAGGATGTTTAAAAAGAGAACTTTTCTCCTCAAATCTTAGAGACAATAATGGGGTTTTGAACCTTACAATTAAAATTTCAGATTTTTCAGTGACTGAAAAAACTTAAGAAGAAGAAAGGATAGCAAAATAAAGGGCAGATACATAATGTAGGTTTTTGGTTTTGGTTTTTTTTTTTTTGATAAAAGGAAACCATTTTAGGCAATGCTATTTGGTAACAGTAGCCATGTAAATGCGCGGCACCCTCTTTTATTTTGTGGCCAAAAAAATACACTTTCCTCTGTCTCATCTTGGATCCTTGACAGTTCCATGTGAATAATCAATTTAGATTAATACTTATGAAGGTTCTCAACCCCTGAACCAGACCGACCATCGGCCATTCAAGTAGTTTTGTTTTTGACTTCAGGCGTCTCAGCGCGAGGACTGCTGTCTGGGGGCATTCTACTGGGGTTTGGCCTTGACTTTAGAGCTGCAGAAAAGACCAGATTTTTCACTACTGTCACCAAACAGCCAAGGGAAGTGAAGAGTCAGATATTAATCCAGGGCTTTCATCCTGTGAATGACTAATCCAGTAAGAAAGAAGATTTTGAGCCAAGCGGTAATCTATCAATGGACCAATAATCCACAGTGTGCCTGTGAATGGGTTAGATGCTTTCATCTTGGTTTTTGGCTTAGCTAGCATTTGACGTGGTAGATGGGAGGGAAAGTCACATCATAGCTTGTTGAATGAATGAGTGAAAATGGTTAATGTAACAATAATAATAATAATAATGAGGTCCTTTCCTCTCATTTTTTGATAGGACGCCATTAATTTACCCATGGTGACAACTACTCTCTTCTGCCTATTTTGCCTTCCATGTCATGGTTTGCATCAAGGCTCCAGGGGAAGCTCACCATCAGCACCACAGATACCCTGCACAAAGCCAGACACGGGAAAGAGAGAGGCTTAAGGTAGAAGGAAGGGTGAAAGTTCAACTTTCAGATGGCAGTTCGGCTGTAGACAACAGAATGAGAAAGTGGTGGCCATGTTGTTTCTTTCACCTTCAACTTCGAATTTAAGTCCTGAAATGTATCTGCTTCTGTTTCTATCAATCTGTCTCTGGATCACTGATCATCCATCCACCTATCTATCTATCATTTATCTCTTTCTCTCTCTCTCTAACAAATCTATCACCTGTCATTTATCAATCATCTATCATCTATCTATCATCTATCAGCTATTTCCTATTTTTCTATCTATTCCTTCATTTCTCTCCCTTTCTCCTTTTTTCCTTTTCAAAAATAAAACTGGTACTGATGCAGAAGTCTGAAATTAGACCTTAAAAGCTATCACTACTCTTATTTTCAAGGGGTGGAGTTTTTTCTAACTTGTCTGGCTTTAACTTTCCTATTCTCTTCTGATATTTGTCCTTATTGCCACATGTCAGAGAACCTCTTTGAAAATTCTTCTGTTTAATGGGGTTCAGGGAAATAAAAATCTACTTTAAAAAAGATAAAATGAAGCTGATATGGACTTGGTAAGTAATTTCTGTGGAGGTCCATTTTCATATGCATGCAAATCTGTCTAAATGTTGTTTCAAATTTTAAATCATGTGCACATAAAACTCATAAAACTCACTTATGTGTTTTTAAATGCTGTTTAAAATTTTAAAGTATATACACACACACAGAGCTTAACATGCATTATAATAGCATGCAACCTGAAAAATAAGTTTGAAAACTGAACTGGCTTTGCAATGCAGCAATAGACTAATCAAGTATCATTTTATATAATGTATATGCCTCTGAGTGCAGCATGCAAATATGCTATTTAGAATATTTTCCTGATTGAATGAACAAGCCCACAGGTTCACCGTTTTATATTTGTTCTCTTAAAAACATGAAACTCATTTTGAAAATGCTGGTTTAAATGGGCGTTATTAAGTCTTTATCAGTTCTGAGCATTTCAGCCTTTTGCATCCAGAAATTTCTCAATCTGACAGAATAAGAAATGCATTTACATGGCCTAAGCTCTTAAATTGTCCCTTTCAATTAATGCCCCATCATGGAGCAATCTGGAAACCATTACTCAGTAACTCTTCATTATAATTGCTTGCAGCTGAGTATCCAGCCCTTGGTAATATAAGAATAAAAGAAAACTCAGTTAGTAACAAGTGCAATTGATTCCATTCAGAATTCCCCTGGTGCTTTGCCATGTTTGGCCTGCTTGAGAGGAAACACGAGGGTTTGGATTTTTTTTTTTTTCCTTTTGGGGCCAGGAAATGAATTGGCAGACATAAGATGGTTTGTGTGGGGCTTGCCTTCATTTTTCAGCTGGTCCTAGTTAAAAATGAGACGATGGGGCTCCTGCTTTCTCCCCCACTGGCTACATTTTTTGTTGTTGTTGGGGTTTTTTTGTTGTTGTTTTCTTAAGAGGGCTTTTCTGGTAATAGATAAGACTACAGAACGTCAATTTGCTGCAAACTAACAGCATCCAGAAACTGTCACCTTCCGTGGCCACAGCCGATCTTGGGTCTTATTTCTCCTAAGGAGGGGGTTTTAGAATTTGATTCACTCCTACCTTGATCTTGCCTTTATGACAGCAAAGTCCCTGGTGCATTTTGTACAGGTGGGGAGTGTTTATGTGTTTGGAGGCTATCCATCACCAACTCCAGAAACGTAAAGATCTAAAATTATGATAGATGAAAATGTGAAAATGTGATATGGTAAACTCACCACCACCACCCCCCCCTCCCCCGCCACAACCCCTCATTCTCTGTGTAAATCAGGAACTTGGCTTTTAAAAATGGTGGAGGGAAATATTCTTATCACTCATTCCCCTCAGAGACCACGCAGCTCAGCACTGACACCACACTGGCACCTAGCACCCGTGTCCCACTGCCCTCAGCACCAGTGACCATGGGGACAGTCAGTTCATAACATCCTACCTCCCTTCTCCCCTATAGATGATTGAGGCCAGGGGACAAACGTGCCCTACTTCATGAATTTAATTTATGTAAATTATAAAATACATTTTATTACAAAAAATTGATGCTTGGCATAGAAAAGTAGAACCCAATAAACTAACTGCTCTTAGTTAATTTCCATTCTTTGGTTTCATAATAATAGGGGGAAAAAGGTCTCTATGAAGTTAAATGGCATTTCATTTTGATTTGCTGTAGAAAGAAACTTGTAAAATCTTCCATGACTAGGGAAAATTGCTATAAATATTTTAGTGTCTTTCTTGTATTTTTTTCTATGCATTTATTTTTTTAAGGGGAGGTTGGTTTTTTTACATGGGTGTAATGATTCTGTGTTTTCTATCCTGTTGTAAACTTAAAAAAAAATCTGTTATTGTTATTACTAATTACAAATTTGGAAAGCCTACATGGTGGGGGTGGGGGGGGGGCGTTAAACTAGAGACAAGCACTTTCATAGTGACCTCAAGCAAAAAGAACAAAAGTAAGAGCAGAATTCTCCCTGACCTTTAGAGGATAAAGGATCTCAAATTCACAGAACCAGGAATGCCAACTTTCCCAGACTCTCAAGCTCCACCGTGATTAGAAGGAACTGCAAACAAGCCTTCAGGGAGAACGTTTTTTCCATTGAGAATTAAATAAAAATGAATACTCAGAGGCAGGTTTCATGAGGGCGGGGAGAATTGGATTATTTTGTGTGTGCCTGATTTCACATTTCCCTAAGAGACATAAGACAATCAACTGAGTATCTTGAATTTATGATAATTAAACATCATCAATTTCTCTGGTAGTATTTAAAATTTTTCTCTAGTTCCATTTCCTTTATTTTTTATTTTTTTTACCGTTTATTTATTTTTGAGAGACAGAGAGAGACAGAGCACGAACAGGAGAGGGGCAGAGAAAGGGAGGCACAGAATCCGAAGCAGGCTCCAGGCTCTGAGCTGTCAGCACAGGGCCTGATGTGAGGCTCGAACCCACAAACTGTGAGATCATGCCCTCTCGGATGCTTCACCGACTGAGCCACCCAGGGGCCCCTCTCTCGTTCCATTTCTTTAGTAAGAAATGTGGCCTATTAAAAACTGGATTCATTGAGGCAAACCATAAGAGACTCTTAAATACAGAGAACAAACTGAGGGTTAATGGGGGGGGGAGGAGAAAATGGGGGATGGGCATTGAGGAGGGCATTTGTTGGGAAGAGCCCTGGGTGTTGTATGTAAGCGATGAAGCATAGGAATCTACTCCTGAAGCCAAGAGCACCCTGTATACACTGTATGTTAGCTAACTTGACAATAAACTATATTTAAAAAAAAAAATCTGTAATTTTGTGGATAAAAAATACGTGATAATGAAATCAGCTGATGTCCAATGACTTTGTGCAGTGACTGTGAATTCAGGTCAACTACTTATATTAATGGTTCCTGACCTAGGAGGGTGTTGGTAGGATGGGGGTATAGTCCATTTCCAAAGAAGACGTGTCTAGTAGCTTATGCTTCTATGTTTGAAATAATCAATCCCCAAAGTCCAAACTTCATACACTGGTCTGGCCCAGAGCTCCAGCCAAATGGGCGTATAGCTACTCGCTTGTCTACCGATTTTTACTGGTGAAAGTCTTATACCTCTTTCATGGGAACTGGTCACGGATAGGTTCTGTTCCTTCATAAACCAGACAGCCCTGTCTGCTCCATTCTCGAGACTGTTTACAGGACTTTGGCTTTGTTTCAGGTTTTCAGCACCTTTATTCAAATCCTCTCTCCCTTCCCTGCGGAGGTAGTATTTAAGCAATTCTCCCTTTTCCAATCAATCAGCAGATCTTTCTTGAGGTCTAATTGAGTGGAATATTCCACCCCTGCCCAAGGCTGCTAATTAGTACTATTTGTGGCCTGGCTTCCCCAGACCAAAATCTTGGATGTAATCCACTCCCCTCCCCCACACTTTTTATTTTAAACTGTGGTAAAATGCACGTAACATAAAATTACCATTTTAATCATTTTTAAGTGTATAGGTCAGTGGCATTAACTACATTCATGTTGCCTCATGGCTTGTTACGATCTTCTCTTTTCAGTGAAAATGATATCTAGTAATGTTGAGTGATTTAAAATGCTGAGAAAAGATCATATTTTGTTTTTAGAGGAGGTGAAACACAAAAAGGCCTGTACTCCCACTACTTACTGTAGAATGAATTTATTTTGCTTATCTGTATTTCCTGTGATAAGTTCTACAGTCAAATACTCTACCAAATCTAATGGTAAATTCTGAATGTGGATTGTTTTATTTTGCACATAGACATCCTACGACCTGAAATTGTACCAGAGGACAAGAGGAGAATATTAACAATAGCTGGCTCTCCATTGCTTGTGGAAGGGTAAACTTGTAGAGGTTGCAAACCTGAGGCTCCATGGGCATCCACCATCGGGTGTGTTTGGTTAAGCCAGCTAAGCGTTTTTAAAAGTATAAATTGTTTTTCATCATTGCAGAATTAGGATAATTCATATAGAAATATTTATTCCCAGTTTTTCTTACAACTTGGTAGGTCTGGCAACATGGGCACACGTTGGGCCTGGCAGCCATCAACAGGAACCAGGGGGTGGTGACCCCTTCAGATAAAGCAGGTGCTCTTTGTTTTGCCCCGGGTCCACACAGTCAGTTTCACTCTTTATTACTTTGTTGAAACCCTCACCTCCCACCCCCCCCAACTTTCGCGTGTGACCTCTACCATATTGTAGAGCTTCTTTAAATTCCCTAATTGCCCTCTTTGTCATCACTGATGACAAAACTCTCCTTAACGCTGCTTTACAGGCATTTGGGTATTTACTATAAACTAAGACCTTCATGATCAACTTGGAATAAGATGTCTGTCAGGAGAGAAAATTAAGGAAGGTCTGGAGGAGGCCTCTCTTTAGTCCCTGAAAGAAGGAGACAGCTTCTTTTATTTCCTGTATCTTCTCATTGACCTTGAAGATAATAATCCCTGAAGGAACATGAGATGGGAGGCCAGGAGGCAAAAGAACGGGGCAAATCAAGAAGATGAACAAATCCTCAAATGGATCTTGAGCAGTTGAAGTGCACAGAGTGCTGTAATAATGTCCTAAAGAGTCTTTCCAAGGGCTTGAGTAGCACTGGGCATTGTAATCCACAGGCCACAGAAAATGGTGCGAATGCTTTGTTCCCAAGGGGACTGTAGGCCTCTAGTGAGGTCTCTCACCAAAGCAATGAAATATTTCTGAGGTAGGCTGAAGGCTGTGGACCCTCAGATCTCTAGTCTCTTCTGGGATCCAGCTTATGTTTAGGGATAAGTAGGGAACCCACATAAGGTGGTCCTTCTCAGGAGTGAAGAATGGAAACTGGGTCTAAGGGGGGAAAACACAGCTCTTTCCTTGACCCACCTCCATTCCCTTGGCCTTTACTGTGTAATTTGGGAGGAAGAGGTGATTGCATCTGTGCGTTCTCCCAGCCTCCAGATTCCTTCCCTCCATGGGGTTCCCAAATCCGGTTTGTATTGGCACATCTGGTTGAATGAGGACCAAATCAAATCTAAAAAATCTTTCTCAGTGTTAAAGGTCTCCAGCCTTTAGTGTCCATAAAAGCAAACAAGATAAAGTTACACTAAAAATAGGAACAGTAGAGAAAAAGCCCTTCCAGCATTTACCATAAAAATCAAATGACTCCCAGGACCTCAGTGACTATTAACTCCCGGGCTCCTTGCATCGCACAGAGCCATTGCTACTAAAGAGTCTTTCTTACAATTCTTCAGAAGTTTTGTTGTCTGTGCTCCCTGTGCATCCGGGAAGGTGCCACCTGGACCCACCGTATAAATGCTGCTGACATCTCGCAGTTGCTAACAAATGAGATGACACAAAAAATTGCTTTGTCTAGCACAGCAAAATCAAGCTCCTCAGATAAGCCTCCCTTTGACACTGGAGACCAGGGAAAGAAAGAATAATGAGCAAGTGATTTCGTAGGTTCGTAGCAAAAGGCCAGCCCCAGCTGTGTACGAAGGAGGTGATAAAACATTGTGGGCTACCAGTTACTTCTCTGAGCTTCTCACAGCCAACACCTAACTTCCTGTCATGTCTGCTTAATTGTTTCAAATTTATGCACACGTATCAATAGTAACAAAGGAGCCGTGTGATCTCTTTCCTTTCCTCTCTTAGAAGACCCTCCCCAAGGGCAGGCCCAGGATTCTCCTTATGAAGATATCTGAAAATCAGGAATGAGAGAGGCTACAGACAGCAGGTCAGCCATGACTCCTTCCTATCTCCATCTTCTATCCGTGAGAGAATGTCCACAGGCTGTAAAAGCCATGGTGGCAGGGGCGGCTGGGGAATCCGCCAACCCTCCTTCCTCTTCCTCCTGGACTTACACGGACAACTGCATTTCTAGCCTCCTTTGCAAATGGGTAGCTGCGTACCCGGGCTCAGGCCAGAACAATGTGAGTGGCAGTGATTTGTTCCACCTCCAGGCTGAGCCTATGAAACCTCTCGTGGGAGGTTACCCATGCTCACTGCCCCTTCGGCCCTTTGGGGCGGAAATTACTTTTAGGACAATGTTGGCAGTTCCCTAACGACGATGCTGAGCCCCACGATGGAAAGAGTCCGAGTCCCTGAATCCTCTTATGGAGGGGACACTTCTGATGAGGAACAATTTCATTGGGCTGTGACATGAGTGAGAAATATATTTGTTGCACCATTGAGATTTCTGGGTTCTTCTAACGTACCAGTTAGCATTACTTTAAAAAAAAAAAAAACAAAAACAGACATTCGGAATTCTTCTGAATGAAGCTGATAAGGAAATAAGGCCTAGGAGAAGTCTGTAGGAAGTCGAGAATGGTGCTTATCATTAGTGTAGATCAACACAAGAGGAGCAGAATAATATCTAGTGTGGGTCAATCAGAGTCCATCTCATATCCCCCAAACGTGAAATCCTTGCCACTTGGAGATATTGACATCTCTCCAGGCAATCGGGAGCCAACCATGCTTGTGGATGGGCCCTTGGGAAATATCAGAACTTAAGACAATGAAATTCATGGAAAAGCTTATAACTGTCACGGAGTGCTTCATGGACTAAGTAATTAGGTCTATCCCGGCATTACAAACTTTACCCATGCAAAACTGGAAACGACAGAAAGTATTTATGTGCTGGACATTTTTTATTACAGAGTAGGAGGGAGACAAATACACAGAGAAAAGAGATGTTGCAGAACATCAGCTACCATATTCTTAGAGAAGTAGAAAGGAAGTTCTGCTTTCACAATGCCTTCACCCGTTTCCTGAATTCAAAGGGAGGTGACTACGAGTATGGAAGAGGTGATCGTTTGAGTTACTCTGACATTATTGGTGTAGAACATTCTCCAAATCCTTCTTGAATAATTGGAGAGTCTAGTAGGTGTATCACTTTGCAACTCGAAGATGGGATTGAGTTAGCAAGAATGCTTTTCCAGAGGTTACGCTGCTCCTGGGAGACAGTTTCTGTGAAGGACTTGCTATACATGTGGTGGCATCTGTTTGGGATGGCCTGAACCCTTCACTCTTCCCGGCCGTAGATCTGTAGACCCGGAAAACTCAAAGACATACACACAATATTTCTACATGGTAATAGCAAGAAAACAATCTTTCATTTAAAAAACACTATAAATGTTGGTTAAATTCAATAAGATTAGAGATATATAAGAAGCGTATGTGTGTGTATATACATATATATGTATATATATATATATATATATATATATAATTTAAAAAATTTGAGCAGCTAAGCACAAAACTATTCTCAGCCAAAATGATTCTGGGTAAA
The DNA here is from genome assembly GCF_022079265.1 of Lynx rufus. Classification (NCBI taxonomy): domain Eukaryota; kingdom Metazoa; phylum Chordata; class Mammalia; order Carnivora; family Felidae; genus Lynx; species Lynx rufus. The sequence continues at coordinate 118,252,143 of NW_025814856.1, read as the reverse complement.
AGATGAAAATCGACTCTGAATTTTTCCTAGTTGGAAGTTCTGGACTCCGGGAAAAAGGATCTTCTGGTGCCAATGAGGCCATAGGTTAGGGAAGTGTGTTCAGTCTCTTTTTCTTTCCACGGTGTAAATTGGCGCATGTCACCTGGGAGAGAACTTTATCTATGTCACTTTCTGAAGCCAGGGAATAGACGCGAGGTGGACAGCTGCCTTTCTTCTTTCTGTAAACCGGGTGATCTCTATTTCCCTTATTGACAGTAAAAACAGATTCAGTGGAACACAATTTATGTGATTTCAACTGTGTACTTAGTGTGAATTGAAGTCTAACCTGTCAAGGACTGATGTGCTTTAACACTATTTGTCTCTGAAATACACACACACACACACACACACACACACACACACAGGATTAATATGCACGTCTCCTGCATGTTCTGAATCCTGCCATAAGTCAGTGCATAGCTAGGGTGCCATATTAAAAATGCTCTCTCTGTCTTGAGTACATTCTGCTACATGTATTATTTACTCTGGTGTGGCTTCTTTTTCTGGGGGTAGTTTTAAATTTTTTTTTAACGTTTATTTATTTCTTGAGAGACAGTGAGCAGGGGAGGAGCAGAGAGAGAGGGAGACACAGAATCCGAAGCAGGCTCCAGGCTCTGAGCTGTCAGCACAGAGCCTGACACAGGGCTCAAACTCCCCAACTGCGAGGTCATGACCTGAGCCAAAGTTGGAGGCTTAACAGACCCCGAGCCACCCAGGCGCCCCTCTGGGGGTAGCTTTTAACTGGTAATGGCCAACGCAATGCGTGCATGTGAGCATACCTGACTCAGATCAGAGAAACAAAGGAAGACTATTGCCCTACATATGAAAATATTGAGTGTTCTGGCAAATCTAGGCACTGTTGGTGAAATGCTAAAGAAAACTACAAGCTAATGTCAGCAAGGAATTAAAGACTGAGGTCTTTTGACATTGGGAAGGACATCATACATTCATCCTCACCCCCTGAAAATGGATCAAGAACAGAATGAAGTGGAGCTTGCAGAGACTCTGGCCAGAGACAGTCGACTGCTTTGGAATTGGAGAAAACGTGTAGTTGTAATTGTAACAGGAATGCATTGTGGCTGCACACGGAGGTGGTTGGTCCGGAAGGTTCTCCCCACCAGTGCATAAAACAAGGTCCACCCTGAAGCGATGGTCCTCCAAGCGTGTTTGCTGAATCAGCAGCAGCGTCACTAGGACTTGCCAATTTCTCAGGCCCACCTCAGACCTCCTGAATCAGAAACTCTGGAAGCAGGCCCATCAGTCAGTCTCTCTTCTGACCAGCCTCTGGCCATTCTGATGACGGCTAAAGTTTGAGAACTGCCATGCCACAGTGCACTAGAGCGGGAAGTGTGACTTTGCAGTCTTTGCGGATGACCTCAGTCTTCCTGTCTTCTCTTGGCATCAGCCTCTTTTTATACTCTGTGGCGTTCTAAGTGTTTATGGAAACACATTTTTCATGCCAACTAGTCCCAGAAACAAGCTCGAGTGAAGACGCAGTAATCTATTTTAATGCCAGAGAAAATCTAGCTGGGTTAACTTCCCCGAGAGGCAGTATGGGATCTCCAGCGGGCACCATGCTGAGTGATTCAGGGGTAATTTTATTATGGTCACTTTTCACCTCGTTGTGACCATGAAGCCCAGGTAGGCCCTCTTCTACTAAACCCCACCCTCCATCTCATTGTTTTGCCTTCTAATCAAGCAAGACTCTGCCTTGCTAGCCCAGCGCACACTTAGCCCCTTTCCGGAGATTTATTTAACGTTCCACGTACCTGCCATATTCGGCTTGATGACCTGTAACACAGCAGAATTTGAAAGGGATAAATATTCTTTTCACATTATTCTAGGGGCTCCCAGGTGGCTCAGTCGGTTAAGCATCCGACTATGGCTCAGGTCATGATCTCACGGTCTGTGGGGTCGAGCCCCGCATCGGGCTCTGTGCTGACAGCTCGGAGCCTGGAACCTGCTTTGGATTCTGTGTCCCCCTCTCTCTCTGCCCCTCCCCTGCTCGTGCTCTGTCCTTCTCTGTCTCTCAAAAAATGAATAAATGTTGAAATCAAAAACCAATTATTCTAGGTACCTAAAACACAAAGAAGTCTCCCTCAGCAATTGCTCTCCTATACTCAGATGATCATCCTGGATCCGAGTTTGTATTATCAAAAGGCTTCCAGTAGGCTTATGAGCCCGGAGATCCCAGGATAGAGGCGGATCTAAGAATTCTATTCAAGTGCAAAGGTGACACGGAGAACACCTTTCCTCTGGGCCTCGTAGAGATAAGTGCTCAGGCTGTGGCTCAGAGAGAATGCGGTTATTTTGCTGCCCTGGAGGACAAGGAGGGCGTGACTAAACATTGCTTTTTATGTGGGTGCCACGCCAACCGCCCTGATCTCCAGACGTGGGGGGTGCAGGCTGCTTTGCTGCGTTTGATGAGGTTCCACCTCTAAAAACGAGAGGACGAGAAAGGGACGAAGAGAGCAGGCACAGAGCTCCAGCACACGAAGCATTGAGCCCGACAGGCTGTCTGGCACCCGTGGCCGCGCACAGAGATTACACTTGGTAACCGCCATCGGATGTCGGGGCCCTCGCAGATGACAGCTCCTCGGGGATCTCGAGAAGGCCACCTACACAGAAGTCTCTGGCTGGCTCCTTCTTTATGTCTGCTGCCCAACAAGAAGCCAATAGCAGGAAAAGATTTACAGTTTGGTGGGCAAGAGATAAACGATTTTGGTGTCTGGATGCTTTAAGCACAAATTTTTGTACATCATATGGTTAAAATTGATCACTCCATTGACTTTTGTATGGGCTGAGCCCAAACTAATGATGTTAGGTAATCAATGAGAAAAGGCCGTGCATGAAGAATTAAAAAGCGCAATAATGGATTGCTGTTGCAAAAGGCCCCTCACAGCAAAAATAAGTGAGGGCTGGTCACGTTCAAAGAAGGCTGGACCCAAAGCCACCTCCTCCCCTCTCTGACGCTCTGAGCAGAGTCTATTATAGACCAGTCTTAGAAGCCTGGCTCATGAAGTTAGCCCTCTGACAGTTATATTTCTTTTCACGGAGATTCTGATTTCTCTGTGCTGGCATTTCCTGACCATGTACCTTGCCTTTCACTCCTAAGAAATAGATCCCAGGGTGCTGCTGTTTGTTATAATTAGCTCTGGCCATTAGCTCTTCCTGTTTAAGTGGGTGTGAGGGGACCAGACCTTGGTTGTAACCCACTCAGAGGGACAGATCGTTGTTGATCACTCTTTTCCTGACTCCTAACATATGCTGGGGCCACAAGTCTCCCTGTGTAACTGCCGCACATCCAGGGCATCTGGACCCATGAGGACTAGCCCCCACCCCTGACTTCCCAGCAAACATGTGGAGAATAATACAAGGGCATTAAATTAGACCTCATTACCTAGCCAGTTGGGCCGTCCGGCTCTCCCGCACATAATAATGAGGTCTGATTTATTGTGATCATTATTCAGGCATTACAGGTCACTAAATAACATGCTCTGCCCACACATGTCTTCTGAGCTAATAAATATCCTGAGAGGAAACATTCTTGAGGACGTGAGTCTCAGGTTTGGATCGGTAACTCCGGGCTCGTTAATTGCATGAAGGCCCTCTGCCTATTGCTCACAGGATCTTGGGAAGAGAGATAGGAAAAGTCTAATTATCAGCCTGGAGGGATGTGAATGAGAGACAAAGGGGAAACCGTCCGCTGGATTCTTTGACCTGTGGGACACAGGCCAAGAAGGGGATACTGGTGGAGGGGACAGAGCTGAGGCTGACCCCAGGCAAGTCACCCGGGATGCGGGTCTCATAGCACAGCATCCAAGATGTGAGGCCTTTAGGAGCTGGACCGTGTTCTCTTTCCTCTCTGCATCATGTATTCCTGACACGAGAAGTTCCATCATGCTGCCCCCTCTCACCTCTGGACCTCTGCATGTGCTTTTCCTCTCTCTCTAGAACGCCCTGCCCCACTTTGCCTCCCCTTTTACGTGGTATTGTCATGTTTGGAGACTCAAATGTCGTCTTCCCCAGATGGTCTTCTGCAAGTATTTCCTCCTACACAGAGTATCATGTAGAACCATTCTCTTTGCCTTATCTGTGTTCTCCTCCAGACTGTAAGCCCCCCCAAGAGCCCAATCTGGATGTCACTGATGGCTGTACTGCTAACACCTAGGGCAGCACCTGGGGCATAGCAGGTGTTAACTAGCTGCTGGGCGAATGAAAAAATAAATGCCTGTAATCAGGAGAAAAAGGACGCTGGAAACAATGCCTCTGTGTGGTGCTGATGGTGGAGGGTGGTACTCTCTCTCCCTGATAATCTCCGCTCAGGGAGAAGAGACCCTTAGCCCACCCTAGACATCGCTTTCCTGAGCCTCTCTTACCCACACATACATCACATTGGAAACTTCTTCAACAAGGAAATAGGATCTTGGCTAATCTTTATCCCTCAGAGCCTAGCCTGGGTCTTGGCACATAGTAGGTGTTCGTTAAATGCTAGCTTAAGCTATAGGCACCTGTAGCTGGGCTTTCCTACCCAGAGGAGACTGGGGCCCTGGGGCCACTTTCCTGGGGCATGTGGGGACAATGTGGGAACAATGTGGTGTGCGGCTGAGGAGATAAGCTTCTTTTTGGTCCCACCTCTAGTGAGAGCTTTGCCACCGGGCAGGGAAGAATGAGACTCTGGGAGTCAAGTGCTCTCTGCAAGTCCGGCTGCCACAGGGCGACACCGTGATGCCTGGCTGTATGCTTCTCTTTGCTGCCATAATCTCAAATCACAGAGTATTGAGGCTTCAGCTTTAGACATAATAGAATTACAAGAAAATGACAAGCATCAGTGGATTGTCATAAGTCCTATGTTGATAATGTCCATATTTATCTTTTAAAACTGCAATATGTTTTTTTTTTTTTCCCCCTAAGGCCCATTTGCCTTGAGGAAGACACTGGGGATTGGGAAAACAGGATTAAAAATAATCTTTTTTTTCTAACTCATAACGCAAAGTGTGTAACTGGTAACTACTAAGCAAATCTGACCATATATCTACATTATTTACGGGAATAATTTAGGATTATTTGCTTTATAGAAAATTCATTGGAATGGTTTAAAAATTACTGAAATTAAATGAAATCAGGCTCCTTGAATTATCCATGAATGCAGCTTCACATAATCAATACTTTAGCCATTCTGGGATGACATTACATCTCAAGACTATTTTCTAACTTAATAAGATTAGAAATAATAAACTGATATTATTTCTTTGTGAATTGGGGCCTCTGACCTGGTAATTTAATGCCTTCATTATTGCTCTCGAAGAACACTGAGACCCACTGAGACCCCTGTCTTAGCAACGACATTCTGTCCAAGCGATAGCCCGATTCTTCTCCCTTTCTTTGCATGGCGGGTTATGTGCGACGAGGAACATTCTTAAGTTATTTTTAAAACACCCCAAGCATTATTTTCAGGAAAGTGGTGTATATATTTGAAATGGAAAACTTTTATTGATTCAATAGTAAAGACCAGTAGACAACGAGATGACTTATTCCCGAATTCTATTATTACAGATATTTTATGCTGGCCAAGCGGTGAGCTCTGTAGCATGGGGCCATGAGAGAGTTGTTTTGTTTGCTTTTCTTGGTCCAACCTGGGATTGATGCATGTTGTGGTTCATGCGGCTCTTTGCTGCTCTCTGGGAGAAAATGCAGGGAAGGGTGTGAATGTCTGAAAGCGTGGCAGGGCCTGAGCCTTGAACTTACCCCACATTCTCACGAGCTCTGCTCCTGCCCCTCCTGAGTTGAGCAATCCCGAGTGTGCCCATATTCAGGCACTTTCTCATGAACCTTTGCCATTGGCTGTGCAGCTCAAAAGGAACTCCTCCCTGTTTCAAGTGTGCTGATCCCTCATCTCAGCCCAGGAGGTATAAGTCAGATCCCCTCTGTGAGGCCTGTTCCCAGAGAGTCACCTATGGTGAGAAACCAATGGAGGATGTGATTCCCAAGGCTCTGAACCAGACTCTAAATTGGAAAATGCAAAGAAATGGATGGGAACGTTTTATGAAAGATGGCTTTGGCTGGGAGGGGCTCATCTATAAGAAGATGGAATGTGTTCTATTTATGGAGCGTGGTTTAAAATGCTGAACGCTACAGGAGGGAGGCAGTTATGAATTCTTTAATTGAGCAGGACGATAGGAAATTGAAGTCCCTCTGGGAGAATGGGACTTGTTTGCCCACTGGGTCTGCTGATTGTGGGTGACTTGTGAAACCAGATCTGTCATCAGGAAGCTCTGTTGAAAGTTCTGTGGCAGGAATGACTTGGGCCCAATTAGTTCTGGACTATGCTGCAGTAATGACCCTGGCAGCTCACTGTGTTCCAGACGCTGCTGTAAATACTCTGCATTCATCATCTCATTTACTACTTAAGTCAACCACAATTGCATGAGGTGGGCATTACTATTCCATACTTAAACACTTGGCGACGCTATGACTTGCCCAAGGTCACCAAGTTGGAGAGACCGAGCAGGGACTTACATCCAGCTTGTCTACCTTCAAAGTCATGCGCTCCCGCTACTAATTCTGTACCATTTGGTCATGCATAAAAGATGCAAGAAAGGGTCGTGAGGACACAACACAACCCTCACATCAGTTGCTTCCAAGGGGAAATAGTTGATTTTGTTCAGTCTCTCTCTCTTTTCCCTCACTACAGCAGAGTGTTTTGGAAATATTGAAAATAGGGATCTAGTTATTACTAAAAAGTAGTGCGTGCTTCAGACAACTTCTGATAAGCCTCTAAATGCTCTGGGAAATGCCTGTGCTCAGTAAAACCTCACGTTGGGCATTAACATAAGATCTGAGCTGGATGCTTTTTCCCAAGGCCCCAAGGATACCTTTGCCAATGGGAACTGGAATGTGGTAGGGGACACACCTGTTGAGCTATTCAGCCCATTGCGATGTCTCCTCAAAGGTAACGAACTCTGCTGAACAATGATAAAGAAACAACCTCTGAAATGATAACGAGAAACTCGTGACAATACATGGTTATAAGAACAGTGGAAGGTTCATAATTAATCCCGGACTGAGTACAAAATTGGAAATTCCAATAGTCATAATTACTGTGACTGACACTGAGTGCTCACTGAGTCAGACACTGTTCTAAGTCCTCTCCGTGCAACGCCAGCTCATTGCATTCTTAGAGCGACTGTGAAGTGGATGTCACTTCACAGTTCCTTTCTGCTTCTATCTTACTGACTGGAATGAGTCACATGGCACCAACAGCTGCAGGGGAGACCCAAGCTGAGTGGCCAGCACCCAGCTGAAATTCTGGGCATTATTAAAAGAAAAAGAAAAAAAGAATCAGAGGGACAGTGAACAGTCTCTGCTCCATCACGCCTTGAGCCAATGAAATTGTCCTTGGAATGGCCCCCGAAAAGAAGCCTTTCTCATCTTTCCCTTCAAGTAGATTTCTATAAGATGACTTCTAGTAGAGTTCACAGAGGTGCCGGGTGTTCTGAATAGGCAAAAGATGGGAAATGAACAAGCGTGAACACTGCTTCTGCTGTAAACCTTCTTCCTTTGGGAGAAGTTTTTGTCCACGAAGCTCTCACAGATCTTTGCCTGATTCCAGAAGCTATAGAGGTTGCTCGTTTATTCACCAAGTGTTTATTGAAAGCCCATGATGCACCAGGCCCTGGACCTACGGAGACACACAAGACAAACAAGGTGCTTTCTGCTGTGAAATTTATACTGTTTGAAGGAGACAGTGGGAACAAGAAAACAGGTGAGCCACATAATTTCAGAAGTTGATAGCTACTAGGAAGAAATTATAAGTGAAACCATGCAAAACTCAGTAGTTTACAATAACAAGCATTCATTTGGGGGGAGTACCAGCTACATAATTTGGGGCCCTGGTACAAAATGAAAACGTGGAGCCCTTTTGAAAAAAAATTAAAAATAATTTCAAAATAGTAACAGGAGAGGGGAATTAGACCAAGCATGGGGCCCTTTTCACAAGGAGCCCTGTATATGACTAAACAAGCTATTGTAACAATTTATTAATAGATTTGAATTCAGTCAGATTTGATAATATTCAAGTTCATAACCATTACCATGCTTAGTATTAAGTAAATCAGTATGCAAGCAGAGGTTTTCTTACTCCAGGTATTTAAGGCAAAGCTATAAGAATACTTGAAATTCTGAGGTCCCTGGGTGGCTCAGTCGGTTAAGCGTCAGACTTAGGCTCAGGTCATGATCTCACGGCTTGTGAGTTCGAGCCCTGCATCGGGCTCTGTGCTGACAGCTCAGAGCCTAGAGCCTGCTTTGGATTCTGTGTCTCCCTCTCTCTCTCTGTCCCTCCCCCACTTACGCTCTGTCTCTCAGAAATAAATAAACATTAAAAAAAATTTTTAAAATACTTGAAATTCCATTTATAAATACATGGATTTCCACAGGAAGCCACAAATATTCAAGCAGAAAAATGTGTATTTTCAGGGTTATCCTGATACAGAAATCAAACCTGGAAGAAATATTTTCACAGTAGAAAAAGGATTTGTGAAAACACGGAAACTGCCAATTGGCTACAGTAGTAATGTAGCTCCCGTGGAACCAGCTCTGTTTGCAGGGGTGTGGGTAGGTAGGACTGTGGTCCCGGCTTCAGACTGGGTTCGTGTCGGCTCCACATGTCTCCATACACATTTTCCTTGGACGAGGCACTTGTGGGGCATGGTGTCTCCCGTGGGCTGTGGGAAGACAGGGGCATGCCAAACTGCACAACGTGTTTGGAGCCTCCGCTTGCACAGTGTCTACTAAAATCCCATTGGCCGAAGGAGTTACACGACCACTTTCAAGGCTAAAAGGTGGGGAAATACATTCTTCCCACCAAGATGCCATGGCAAGGGTATGGCTACAAAATTCTATTAAGGGAAAGAGTGAGTACTGAGAGCAAGGATCCTGGTCATCATAGTGAATGTGACGAGAAGAAACTGGTTTTAAGAATATGGGTGGCACAGGGCACCTGGAGGGTTCAGCCAGTTGAGTGTCTGACTCTTGATTTTGGCTCAGGTCACGACTCTGGGTTCATGGGATCAAGTCTCACATTGGGCTCCATGCTGAGCGTGGAGTCTGCTTGCGATTCTTTCCCTCTCTGCCCCTCTACCCACCCCCTCTCTCTAAAAATAAAATACAAAAAAGAATAGGAGTGACATTCTTTCATTTAACAGGAAGAATGGATTATAAAGGGCAAGGGTGGAAGGAGGGAGACCAATGAGTCAAGGAGAAAGATGCTGGCTTGGATTATACTGGTAGCAATGGGGATCAAGATGAAGGATAAAAGATGGAGGATATGGTTTAGACATAAACTCAGTGGGACTTTCTGTTGGGTTGGATGAGATGGGCAAGTGAAGAGATGAATGAAGAAAGAATTCCATGTTTTTAATTAGAGCAACAAGGTGAAGTGTGGGGCTGTTTATTGAGGGTGGGGGACAGGTGGGGATTAATTAGTGGATCTGTGTCCTCAGCCAGACCACAAGCTTTGCAAGGAAAAAACTAAGTCTTATTTATCTCCAAATTCCCAGAGACTTGTATAGTGATTGGCACATAGTAGTTGCTTGATAAATGAACCAAGGAAGGAGGAAAGCAGATACCTTAGCATAGTGAGGACATCCACATCGATTCATTCATTCAATTAATTGATCAATCGTATTTTGATCATAGTCCCAATAGTTCTTTATCCTATTAACATTTGCTGACCATCTACTATGTGCAAGGCAGTGTAGCGGGTGCTGGTAAGTAGAAATGGTTACAGCAGCTGATCTCAAGGAGCTGATGGTCTAGTGGAAGAATCAGATAAAAGAACCCAGGATTAGAAGATGGGATGAGAAGAATGTGCACAAAGGGCAGTGGAAGTGGACGGGAAAGCCCTGAGTGCAGCCCTCTGGGGAGAATTCGAGAAGTCTTTTCTAGAGGAAGCGATGCTTCAACTGAGTCTTTAAGGAAAGTTGGAATCAGGCAAACGAAGAGGCTGGAAATAGTGTTGTAGGCAGAGGAACAGCATGTGAGAAGGCTCAGAGGCTTGAGCGAGTGTGGTGCGTTGAGGGAAATGCAAGGTACAGATGCATGGGGAGTACTAGCTCAGCTTGGAGAAGTAGGTCGGGGCTAGGTCCTCGAGGGGCTTTGCATTTCATGTTCCGTGCTAGAGGCAATGGCTTGCTGTTAGGATTTTAAGTAGAGTGACATGATTTATGGTTTGGAAAGATGTTTCCTGGAGTAAGGTTGGGGGTGGATTGGAGTTGAAAGGGGCTGGGAGCAGAGAGACTGTTAGGACTCTTAGCGTAACCTGGGTGACAGATCATGGAAGGACAGCCCGAGGCACTGGTGGTGAGGATGGAAAGAGGTGGGTGGAATGAATGACATCTAGGACAGCGAATCAACAGGGCAGCCTGGATATGGGGAAGAAGGCACGGGAAGGCAACGAGGATGATTTCTAGGTTTCTGGCTTTGCTGACTACATGGAGGGGGATGCAGCCGGTCACAGCAACAAAGACCGCAGCTGGGAGAGAGTGGCTTGCAGACGCCATTGAGCCAGAACCCACCTCTGAGAAGCCCGTGAGCATCATCAGAGAGAACTCAGCAAAGCAGCCGTTGCAGGAGCATGGCGTGAAGTCAATATTGCTTTCCTGGGCCTCCCTGATTCTGGCATTTGTAGACCCTGAAGTTAATCCAGTGAATCTAGCTGTTATCCTCCTTTTCCCCGGGCAGCTGGTGGAAAGTCCGTGAGGAGGTATTTCTACTCTAAGGGGGAATCGCACGGCAGTCTGGGAGGTGGTGCCCTGTGGCCATGGCTAAATTACAACGGTCAACATTGATGCTGTTGGACATTTGGGGATGCATGATTCTTTGTTGCCAGGGGTGCTGAATTGTACATTGTAAGGTGTGGACAAAAGACTTCATGCAGATGCATTAGAATTCATCACAAGGCATGTGAACCCCTTCCTAGCGGCTCTCCTCGCTCCCAGGCCCTTAGGTCTCCAACCACCTTGGCCAGTTGAGTCATGTTTGTGGGGAGCTCCTGTAGTCAGAGCAGGCTGTGGTTCCAACTCCATCCCTCTGGTCCAGGTAAGGACAAAGCTGTCCCATGACACAGCACTACCAGCCAGCTCTTTGTGACTGGAGAGGCAACGCTTTTTCCATTTTCACTTCTTTTGGGGGAAAGAGGAAAGAAAGCCCAGAAAAGCCCCGCTGGGCATTGTTCTCAGAACTGCGAAGCAATTAAATCTGCTCTGGGCACAGAGACAAGCCACAGGCTGGGAAGGTGAACACAGGGGTACTGGCTTGGGCAGATTGGACAGAAAGACAAATGTAGTTGGCCGTGGGTCATAACAGACCAGTGACCGTAGGGTTTAACTAACATCAGGAGAAGCAAGACATCACAGCCCAGCCTCCGAAGGGGCAGGACGGGGTGATGACAAGGAAACCAGCAACGGCTTTATCCGAGCAGACCTGAAGGGCCGCCTCTCCAGCTTGGGGTGACCCAGGAGGGGGAACTTCAACATTGACCTGACCTTTGACCCAACCTTAAGCCAAACTTCAGCGGGTCGAGAAGAAGGCATTTTCAGATCACTATGGCCATTCTTTCCGGATTTCTACACCTTGCCCAGTCCTGTGGGGGTGCAGTTGTCTTAGAGTAATACTCAGAGGTGCCATCCGTGAACCTGCTGGAGCTGGCCCCACAGGAAGCAGGGATAGTGAACAACCCATGAGGTCTCTTCCCTCTAGAGAGTCTCCCTGTGCTTTCTAGACTGGAAAAGTCCGAAGAGACAAAAAAGCTGGGCATCGTGAGCTGGCCCAGTGCTCCCCCAGAGCCTCCTGGGGCTGAGGACGGTGTGTGTGTGGGCGGGTACACATGACACCGAGCCTGGCTCACCGGGATGCCCAAGCGACGTCCGTCCCACAGATATGTATCAAGAAAGGGTCTGTTTAAGACAGGAAGCCGGGGGGCGGAGGGAAGCCTGGTAGATAAGGAATACAAGAACAACAAAGCTGTTGCCTTAGCACAAGGGGTCTCAAGGTCTGAACACCAACCGCTTACATGAGTAGGGGTTCTCTGTTGTCAGGCTAGAAGGCCGGCTGCCCATGACATGTAACTTCTCTGAAATTAGATCTCTTCACTCCAGTAGTTGCCTCGGGATTTGAACCCAGGTCTAGCTGACCCTAAGTCCTTGTCGTGGCACCGAAACCTGTCTGCAAGGCATCTGCGATTTGCTACATGTACACAATTGGCGAGACAGCCCCCTGAGCCCCAGCCGGCTCCGGGTCCTTCCTCTGCCCACAGCCAGCTCTGTTGAGTCCCTCGGAGTGGGTGGCTTCCAGCTTTTCTCGCCCCACCCACCTGCTCTTGTGGCCCGCTCTGCCCAGACAGGACAGCTTCCTCTCTGTGCACACTAACGAGCTCTGTAAGCAAAGGCAGCGGCCGAGAGTTCAGGATTAGGGTCGCGGTGGGAGTCATCTGGGAACGTAGGCGGCCCCTGCTTGTTTTGGGAAAGCACCAATTGTGGACCACCCAAACGGCTCCTTAGCCTGGGCTCCACTTGGGAACTCTGACATGGAGTTGGCAGCCTTCCTGTTTCTTCTCTACCTCCTGATAACTCCCCTGGGCCGAATGCTCAAGTACCATAAGCCTCTCGAAGCTCCGAGACCAGGGCACCGCTGGGGCTGAAGACACAGCCCTTGGCCAGAGATGCGCGGTTTCCACCCCCCACCCCTTTGGTGAGGAGACGGCTGCCCACCCTTGCTCAGGCAGCCTGATTTAAACCAGTGGTGACGGCTCCTTCCCCCCCTGGCCCACCTCGCTCCTCCTCAGCCTGTGGGGGTTCCCACCGGGACCGCCCGCCTCCACAGCGAGGCCAGCGGTGAGCTTCAGCTGGGAGCATCCCCACTCACTGTCACTGTTGGTGTCACCCTCACATGCAGACAGGACGGAGAAGGTGAGAGTCATTGTGTGGCTTTAGAATCAGAAATTCTGGCTCTGAGTCCTGAGTAAGCCACTTGGGAGCTGCGGGACCTTAGGAAAAGCCACATTTCGTACCGTGTTGGTGTCTCTTTATCTATATAGTGGGGCTAATACAACCAGTCGCTCAGGGTTGTCATATGGAGTAAAGATAATGCCTCATGTAGTGTGCCTAGAGCAGGGCGTGACACAGAACAGGCTCTCCATGGACGGGAATCCCTGCCTTCACCCACGCACACTCACATCATACTTCTTCCTGCTGTTTCTGGTCTCTCCCCTGAGTGGAGACCTCAGGCCTGTTCCCCAGCCCTGATCATGCCATATCCACATGCAGAGGGACGAAAGGGCACATCGATAACCATGGCTCCTTCCTGAGGGCTTGGGAGACACAGGAAAACAGGGCAGCTTTTTGACACAGAAAGCACAGGCACCAACCCCTCTGCTTAGCACCAGAGGCCCCTACGAGGCCCCTCTGAGGCCCCAACCACATTTTCAAGCTCCTCATGGATTCCTCCCATTCACAGATCCCACTAAATGTTGCTTTCCCACGTCCACATGCTGACATTCTGTTCTCTTTATTCTCCTTATCTGGAACACTTTCCTTCCAATCTCTGTCCAAACCCAGTTCACTGGAGAGGCTTGTCAGCGAAGGCCTTTCTTAACACCTTTTGTTGGGGGTTAGTGTTGCAAATAAGTAATAAGAAAAAGCACCTCCTTTGCACACACCCCCAACTAGAAGGAGCCCATCCTCCTTCCATCCCCCCCCTGGAGAGCGCTGACTGTGACAAGTACCACAAGACAGGGATAGGGTGCCTGTGGGATAGCTATTTGTCTTCTTGTCTCATTCTCGTTGGAAGGCTATCAACTCTATAAAAGCAGGGACTATATTTTATATATTTATCAACTCTATCTTAACAGGACATAGTCTCGGCAACGGTTTCTCAGTCTTGGCACTCTTGACATTTGGGTTGGGTAATTCTTTATCGTGGAGACTGTTTACCGTCCTGTTCATTGTAGGATGTTTAGCAGCAACCTTGACCTCTACCTATTAGATGCCACTACCACTCTACCCCACCCCCACCCCCGCCAATTGTGACAGCCAAAAATGCCTCCACATTTTATCAAATGAATCCAAGGAGGAGTGAGGGAGCAAAGATGGGGAACCACTGTTCTAGGTGCTTAACCAATGCATTTAAAAATCATTATAAAAAAATCAAGCATATATACAAGTAGAAATAAAGAAGGGGTAGTGAATCATACATATCCACCACCCCTCTTCAATAACTATTAATATTTTTCTGGAGTATTTTAAAGCAAATTTCAGGCAATATGTCATTTCATTCATAAATACTTGAGCACACATCTCTAAAAGATAAAGACGTAGAAAAACATTATCACAGTGCCATTACATCTAACAAGGTTAATATTTTTAATATTATCTAATACTCAGCCAATGTTCACATTCCGTGATTACCTGAAATCATGGACTTTTTTTTTTTTGCAATTGATTGATTGAAACCAGCATTAAATAAGGCCATGAGAGGCATTTAAATTTCTTCTCATCTAGCTTTTTCATGGCATTTATTTTTATAGTTAACACATATTTTTAGTTATATTTTTTATTTAGTTTTAAATTTAATTCCAGTATAGTTAACAGGCAGTAATACATATATTTAATGACTGAAAGAGAGAGGTGCTGAAGCAGATTTTGAATCAAAGGGAGGAGGTTGTTGAAAACTGGTATGAAATTTTCTTTCCCAAAGGCGTAACGCTCTTGTGGCCGTCAGCACTGGTTTGGATCTGCTCAGAGTAACTACTGACACGCTCGTTGCCTAAAATACCGCTTACTTCATGCATTTATAAATACATACCTTCCTTTTAATTTTAAGTGTATTTGTAATGCTCAAAATTTAAATTCAGCACACTCCCTGGAAGTGAGAATGAGGCTATGTATATAACTCGGTGAAGAAACATGGGCTTCCAATCCAAAGTCAAGTGGAAAGGGAAAGGCATCTCCTGTTGATATTGCTTCCTTCTTTAACGATCAGGAAAAGCAAATATTTAAAGTAATTGCTTGGCTAATAGCTCCTTTGACCGGTGGCGTACTCATGTTTAAGCATGTTTCCCAGATTTTAGATAATGACTTTTTCTTTGTGTTTACAAGATTATTTCTACAGCAAAATAAGAGAAAGATTTATTTTTCCCTGCAAAAGTAACCTCAGGGCAATAGGAAAAATTATATATCTATCATGGTGCGTTGTTGTTTGCGTGTAGAAGCTGCAATTTGTTTTCCTCTCTTGAAATGTTTGCTTTCTCTATGACAGAGAGAATATTTGGAGATCTATTATGTATGCATTTGCTCTATGCCTATATTCTTGCCCTTGGGTAGAAATCTAGTGTCCATGGAAGAATGTGACATTTGATTGAAAGCCAGTGAGCCTGGTAGTTTTCCAACGGTTACAGTTCACGGTTCTGCTTGAAGCAAATACCTCCAACTGTGGATAATGGACCTTCCTTGAGAACCTGAGACAAGTTGCTGGTTAATGTCTCTGAAACAGCCTGTTAAGACTGTTACTACAAATTAGAGTCTGGATCATTCCGAAACCCAAATAGACTTCTTTCATCTTCCAGATGGCCGTCTGATCGGGAGCTGGGCAGGATCACGTTTCAGGTTGTGACTTAATGATTCGGGACAATATTTATGGTTATTACTTGACAGAGGGCAGTGAGGAAAATTAAAGCACAGCCCCATGCTTCATTTATGACAAAAAACAAATTCATGGCAGGGTTGTAGATTAGAGATGGCATCTCCCAGCTCCAGGCAAAACTCAGGCACAGCTCTGGTCATCACCAGAGTTGACCCGGTACAACTCGGTAAGGCTGGTGAGTCCTGACCTCAAAACTCAATGCATTCTCTCTAGAAATAACCGAGTGAACCTCAAAATGGAAATCTTGGGAAAGGTATAGCTATGAGTGAGAGATCTCAGAGGAGACAAATAATGCAATTACGGTCTTTGCTGGAATGACAATTACATGCAGCTGAAATATTTTGTTTTGAGGCACGTTTTTAACTTTATTATTACAGTTGGTAATATCAACAGGAGAAAATAATCATGCCTGCCAGTGGTGGGCATTCTGTTTATGTAGTGTGTAATTTCTGTATTAACTTTCCTTCTAAAACACGCTCTACACGATATAATATTTATCTCTTACATTACCCAGAATTTTAGGAATTCCGTAATTGGGTGCTATGGGGAAGAGAAAGACAAGATGGGGGAGACAAGACATACAAAGGGGATAAATAAAGTTAGAGTCGGTTAATGAAAGTGTAGATTGTCTAGAAGAAAAGCCAGGAGAAAGTTTATCTTGCTCCATTAATCCTCTACTCTGTGAAATGAGAATGCACATATTGTTCTGGGGGGGAAAAAAAAGAAAGAAAACTAAACCATATGCCATTAATACATTTGACCAACTGTGACATTTTTTAAATAAGGTTTTAACTGGTTTTATTACACCAACTGTGTAATTTCAAAATGACTCTGTCATCTATTATATCTATTGTAAACAAGTACTTTGTTTAACCAAGCCAATAATAACCTTCACAGAGAAGGTTGGGAATTGAGAGAACCAAATCCTCTGATTGTTTAGATAAAGGGAAAGAAATTCTCTGGCTAGAAATACAAAAAAGAATGCTATCTTGAAAAAAAGTGTCTTCAATTTATCACCCTACTTCCAATAATTTGATATTCTCTTCTGTGATGTGTGGGGCTGGCTTCCCAGGGCCTGAAGCCCACCTCCAAGCATGAGCCATCTTGGTTCCACTCTCACAGTCTAGTTTCCAAACGTATAGCAAAACAGGGCCATGTGACCACCACCAGGGGAGCCCTTTCAAGGGGGGACTTTGCCAGAGAATGTGTGGTCAGGCTGACTTACAGAGGAGTCTCTACCTCCAAAAGGCTTTGGGCCGGTTAGTCCAAACTGCAAGTGACCACTGATATTTTGAAGGAAAGAACAGAGGGAGGTCTCCTTGCCTCTTTATATCCTGTAAGGTGCACCCACCTCCCTCCTGGATTCAAAGAAAAAGCTTCAGCTCCCTGAATATCTTCAAACTGCTGGCCTGCCTTCCTTTTGCTATAGTCCTAGAACTCATTTTCTCTGTGCATCATTTTTATTTCTTTCCAAGCATTTGGCTTTGTTCCTGACTCCTGGAGGAGTGTGGGCTCTTTCATCGTGCAGGAGGGATGCTCTCCCAGTGAGCTGTGTATGTCTGTTGTTTTCTTTGCTGGGTGGTGTTCAGGGTGAGCGAGGCCACAGTTGTCTCCTTTACTGCAGCATGCACTGTGTAATGTTGAGCTAACTCAGCGGGGAACACGGAGTGCCTGCCCTGTGGTTCAGGTGGAAGAGCATGGGCTTTAGGATGGATAAAGCCAGGTTCACGTCCTACTTCTATCCTCCATGTGACCAGAGGAAATCAACCCTCTGAGCCTCCAACTTCATCTGTGAAATGGGAACAATAATTCCAGTTTCCCAGGGCTGTGGTAAGGATCACATGAAATCACATGCCTGAGGTGTAGAAAAACAGTCCCTCGTTGAAAGGTTGACCTCTGATCTCCAAACTACCAGGAATATGTGCCTCAGACCACAAAGTTGCAGCAGGAACCAGAGCCCAAGGCTGTTGGACCAGTGTTCCCAGTTGTCCAGGCTCTGTACCGTGACCCCCTTCCCAGCACCTGCACCCCATGATATTGCCTTCCTCTGAATAGACCTTGTATTTGCACTTCCTCACATTTAATCTTGTGATACTCTTACGTTGTTGTCTTGCATCGTTGGAATCACAAATTTGTCAAGCTGAAATTTACCCAATTTACCTTCTGGGTCATTGTTTCACTTTACAGGGAAAGTCCTTGAGGCCCGGGAGGTTGTGTGACTTACTAAGGACACCAGAACCAGCTCATGGCAACACTGGGTCTCCAGATGCACAGGCCAGCAGAGTTTTCACCCCTGAGTCTTACACTGCTATTTAACTTCTGTGTTCATGTCTGATTCCTACCAATATCTCCAGCCCTAGCACACCCACAGCCATCTTCAGATTTAAAGTTCCTCGCAATGGGGTGCCTGGGTGGCTCAGTCGGATAAGTATCTGACTCTTGGTTTTGGCTCAGGTCACGATTTCATGGTTTGTGAGATGGAACTCCACGTTGAGCTCATGGAATCCCAAGAGCCTACTTGGGATTCTCTCTCTCCCTGTCTCTTTGTCCCTTCCCTGCTTGTGCACTCTCTCTCTCTCTGTCTTGCTCTCAAAAATAAATAAATAAACTTAAAACAAAATAATAAAGTTCCTTGCAGGCATATCTGCTCGCAAGTGGTCCTGCACTTGAAGGGGGCAGTCGATGAATACTTGCTGAACGGAGCCAGTTGAGGGATGGAAAAATTCCTGGACATGTCAGGAAACAAACGTTTTATCAGTAGCCTCTCCTTCAATTTCACAGACATATTGATCTGAAAAGCAATGATGATAAAATTTTCATGTAGGAAGAGGAGCCTTAGCCTGAACCAATGGTCCCTGCACTCTGTCCCCGGGGGTCTCAGTTGTCCTTGTCAAGGTAGGAGCTAGGGTATTTGAATTACTGAGTCGGGTGAACATTTCCTCAGTGCAGAAAGACGGGGGGATAGCCAATGTCTTTTCTGTACCTTGTGATGAATCGGACCCATTTATGACAGACTAACTCTGTCCTCAAACTCAACTAAGCAGCCACTCCTAACCTGGTTAACTTTCAAACACCCCAGCGGGGGGGGGGGGGGGTGGGAGGGAACGAAGATACAGAACCAAATGAAAGGCATTGCACAAATTCAGTGAGAGAGGTGGACGCAG
Organism: Lynx rufus; assembly: GCF_022079265.1. Taxonomy (NCBI): domain Eukaryota; kingdom Metazoa; phylum Chordata; class Mammalia; order Carnivora; family Felidae; genus Lynx; species Lynx rufus. Next base: position 118,233,244 of record NW_025814856.1, on the reverse strand, counting down.
GCAGAGAGGAGGCCAGTCCGCCAATTAGGGGAGAAGTGAAACAGATGGCACCTGACACGGGGTGGAGAAAGCAGGAGGGTTTCAAATACGTATTGGATTCCGTTTTCACCAAGAGGTCAGCTTTAATCAAGTTCCCAATGTAAATATTACCAATATAAACCAAATAATGGAGGTTAAACTGTCGCTCTCGAGGTCAGTGACTCTTGGTCAAGCTGGAAGATTTCACATCAAATGGACGCGCTGGAATTTACCTGGAGGGCCTCCGTGCCTGACCATGAAACCTGACTCCGCACCGACTCCTCTGGCCGCTGGACGGAGCGCAGAGCAATGCGCGCATGGCGGCCTTGTCTCTGCTTTCCGCCCAGTGCTTGAAAACCAGGTGCACTGGGAACACAGAGAGCTGCACTTTCTCTGTGGCTGAGAATCAAAGCGGATGTTTGGTGCACAAGGTGATGTATCCTGTCTTGTGGCACCTGTCATAGTCGGCGCTCTGCAGGAGGGATGGAAAGAGGAGAGGCTCCTTCTAGTTGGGGGGCGGTGGTGTTCAAAGGGGGTGCTTTTGTTATCACTTGCTTGCAACACTAACTTCCACCAAAAGGTGCTAAGAAAGGCCTTGACTGACAAGCCATTTCAGTGAACTGGGTTTTGAACAAGGACTGGAAGGAAAGGTGCTCCAGATAAGGAGAATAAAGAGAACAGAATGTCAACATGTGGACGTGGGAAAGCAACATTTAGTGGGGTCTGTGAATGGGAGGAATCCATGAGGAGCCTGAAAATGTGGTTGGGGCCTCGTAGGGGCCTCCGGTGCTAAGCAGAGGGGTTGGTACCTGTGCTTTCTGTGTCGAGAAGTTGCCTTGTTGTCCTGTGTCTCCCAAGCCACCAGGAAGGAGCCATGCTTGTAAGTGTGCCCGTTTGTCCCTCTGCATGTGGATGTGGCATTGTCCTCTGCAAGGTCAGTACTGGGGAAGAGGTCTCCATGCAGGGGAGGGACCACACAATCGAAACTTCTCTGCTGCCTGAGCTTTGGGTTCTATTTTGAAAAACAAAACCTATCAGTCACCTTATATTCCCTGCACCGTATGAAAAATAAAATTGTTGCTTACGTTGCTTTTGTTCTTCCAACGTGCCAATCATTATGCCAAGGGGTTTACATGCCTCATCGCATTTAAACGTCATGGCAATACACGAAGCAGAGTCTCTAACGATTCCCAGCTTACATATGGGGAAACTGAGGCAGAGAGGGGTTAAGTATCTTTCCCAAGGTCATACAGTGGTGTAGACAGGGCTTGAACTCAAACCTACCTGACATCAGTCTGTGCTTTAAACCACGGGGCTCATGTTGTTTCTTTAAATGAATCATCACACCGGTATCTTCTCAGCATTCATCGTTTTGAGTTCTTATTCCATCCTGACCAGGTTCTGACTAAATACAACTTGCCGTCTGCGTGTCCTAGTTCTCTCTTCCAAAAAATGGGCTTTTAATCAGAGCTATGCGAAGATCCGTATGGATGGTACCCTCAGAGATAAATCCAAGCGCGGGACACAGCATGGAGAGGCGGGGTGTTAGGCTAGCTACCTTGTGAGCGTGTTGAAGAGTATTCAGCGGATGATCCCCCAGCGATGCTCAGCAAGGTCCAGGAGCTGCTTGCCTGCCCAGGCTGGTGCCTTCCTCATCACTGAGCCGCACATCCCGGAGGGAAACGTGGGACCCATCTCACTGCATTAGCTTTGTGCTTCCCCGAGTTCAACACAAAACGGCAAGGGGCGCGGAAGTTTGCTGCCTGTGAAACGCACCTCTTGTCATCTTTACGGGCGTGCCAGACCATAAAATCCGAAGAGATATGACTGGAATAACCACATTATCTCTTACGAGGCAAAAAAGAGAGGAGGGTGAACGTGGAGATGGATGCACAAAAGCACGGGTCTAAATAAACAATCTACATAAATTTGCATTTGCACGGGAGCATGGCTATAAAATGTGGTCTTCATTAAAGAGAGAGGCTGGTGATGCACCTTAGCAGGGCCCGACACGTGTGATTTCTGATCATTTGGCTCCCTTGTCTTTTTAAAGTCAGATCCTGTATGTGGAATATTTGCCTCATCTAAATAAAGTAGCAAAATCACCTCGGATGAAAGCTGCTGACATCTCTAACGTGTGAATATTATACATATGGTATAATTAACAAAGCTTAAAGACGTAGATTCACACGTGCTGTTTCCAGGGGGCTTAGAAACAAATATGTCCCAGCGACATGTATTGGAAAAGTCACCGAAAGCTGGCATCCTGGTAAAGAACAAATTGTAACTTACTGATCCCAAAGAACAATGAATAATCAGGAGTGACCCCAAAGAACTTCTTGATAGGAAGAAGGGAGGGAATAGTTGGGCTCTTTCTCTCCCAGCCCATGACTAAATAAATAGAACGAGAAAAATGACCTTGAACAACAGCATGGGGGATGTCGGTTAAAAAAGGGACGGGAGGATTGTTCTGTCCAGGTTGTCATCTGTTCTGTGTCAAATGGAGGAAAAGAGAGTAGGGTGGCTTGGGACTCTTCCAGTAGAAGAAATAAGGAAGAAGAACAGTGTCCAGTCTTGCTAAAGATATTTTAAAACAGAACTGTACTATGGGACAGACCCTAAAGTTGAAATAAAAGGGCTGACGTTTCAGACTCACGTTCCGATTATTAGCTGTGTGACCTTGGGTAAGTTACATCACTGCTCTAACTTCAGTTTCCTCGTCTGTAAAACCGAAGCCTTGAACCAAAAAGTATGAAAGGTTATTTCCAGTTCTGACAACGTTTGGCTTGAGGTTCCTTTGGCCAAGGGGTCCATATGTTGTGGTTTGCCTGAGATGGTCCTAAATTATGCCTATTGTCCTGGCATCGTTATTAATAGTGCACATTTTCACTCTCAGAGTGTCCTGGTTTGCACCATAAATTAATAGAGTTGCCCACCTGTACCAGTAAATAACAATTTTCACTTGATACCATCTTAGATCATGTCCCACAATACTGACAGGAACCAAAAATGAAGCAAGTATTTGGCCAAACAATTTATTCCCCAAGAAACAAATAATAGTAATGACAATGGTTCTTGTTTATTGAGTTAACCGCATGACGGTTCTCGCCTAGGGCTTTCCAAGCATTAGCTAATGTAATTCTCGTTACAACTCCAGCAGTTAGTTCGATGCTACTCGGTTCCCTTTTACACTGGGGAGAACTAAGGCCTCAGAGGTGAAGATCACGTGCCCAAACCAGGATTTGAACGTAGGTCTTTCTGACTCCTGGGAACCAGCAAGGGGAACCGCTCCCCAAATGCCTTGGCTACTTTTAGCAGCCAATCTCCTTGGCTGTGAAAGGAAAGCCTTTGCAAGTTCTAAACTCTCCCATATGACGTTTAGACTTACAGATGATCATCTTCCAAAATCACCATGATTTCACATGAACAACAGTTTCTGCTTTCCAACAAAGACACTCAGAGCCCTGGGTCACTGGGAAAGAGTCTGTGGCGCTCTACGCTTTTTGGTGTTTATCAAACCAGGCCCCACCCGGAGATTGTTCGGATATTGGGACGTTGATTAAACCATGATGTTCTGTTACCCGGCAAGGTAAATGGTTGAGTGATTCAGCAGTCCAGTGTTCTAAAATCATTTTCAAAGCAAAAGAGGGTTTGAACAAAATAAATGATTTGAATGCAAGACATAAACAACCAAACAGGCTTGTAAACGAGACCAGTAATGAGGCATCTGGGACACCAGTTCTGTTCCTGATGCCTTTCGGCCGAGCCTTGATGCCTTTCAGATTTTCAAAGAAAAATAAACGGTGACAAAAGAACAGCAGCTGTGGGCACAGTAAGGAAATTAGTTGGAGCAGATTTGTAATTAAGCACTGAAAACGGATCAGTGCGATCCCTTCCTGCATACGAGTACCTTTTGCTTTTTGCCCCTTTTCAAATCCTATTTTTAAAAAATAAACACACACTTCAGCTTTAGTCATGCATGTCCCAACCTGGGATACTGGCTAAAGATGTTACTTTTTCTGGGAAAAAAAAAAAACAAGAAATCAGCTCACAAGAAGCACAGAACCCCGTGAAGTAAAATAACATTGTCTTTGGGTTCCCATTTTGTTTTTATTTTTGTCATCTTTTAACTTTGGAAAGGCAGAAGAGTTGTCTCTGCTCAAAAGATTGTATATTTGTGGATAATAAAAAAGGGTGAAGGATCCTGGGGCATTTGGGGGACGATTAATTTTCATTTCCCAATACAAGATGAAGATGGAAATTTTACGATCTTGATTGTGTTTACTCCATGTAACAGTGGCATCACAGACAAAATTTAGGTCACTCTAAAGATACTGTTATCCACCGAAGGTCTTAAAAATAGAGCAGTATTGGGGGGCCTGGGTGGCACAGCTGGTTAAGCGTTCGCCTCTTGATCTCGGCTCAGATCGTGATCTCGCAGTTTGTGAGTTCCAGCCCCGCATCAGGCTGTGAGCTGATGGCTCAGGGCCTACTTGGGGTTCTCTCTCTCTTTCTCTCTGCTCTTCTCCCGCTTACACTCACTCTCTTTCAAGGTAAATAAATAAACTTAAAAAAATTAAAACAAAAAGTTAAAAATTAAAAAAAAACACAGCAGTATTTTCTCATGGGATGAACTTCAGTGTTAAATATATTGATTATGCCTTCTAGGCCAGAGACGGCCCTCCTCCCCCTCCCATGCCCATCACTGAACTCCTCCCACCCCACACGACCCAGTGAGATTTACCCTTGTGGGTGTCATAGCTGACATTCCCCAGCAGCCATTAAAGGAGGACAGACCTGGACCCTTCTTGAACTGGAAATTAGTGTGTTTCTCAGAGGAGCCGATACCTACTTCCTGGTCCACCCTGGAGAGTGTGCCCTTCCTCCTGCCTCCTGGATCCCATCCCCTCTTCCTGTAAATCACCCTGAGCCCAGAGAAATGTAGGAGGAGTGGGTCAGACCCAGGTGTCCTGAATCATTAAGCACACTGGCTCCTCCAGGGGCTGGCCAGACTCTCTGAGCTTTGACAGCAGTGAAATGTGACAAGAAAGTAAATATCCTCGTGCCCCACTTATCCAGAGGTCAGGCGTCCCTCAACCTCTACCTTCTGGAACTCAGTTGTGAAGCAGGAAGGAAGCAAAGCAGGCTCGAAGCAGCGGAAACAACCAGTCACAAAGCAATGCACTTTAACTATGTCTAATTGACTCTTAATTAACACACACTCCTAACAAGCCCATTTATGTAGACTCCCAGCCCACAACAAATTAAAAGCAGAAAAGTAGAGGGGGGACGAGGAAGGAGGGAAGAGAGATTAGCAGTGATCACACTGAAGGCAGTAAGAAATGATGGCAAACAGCCTGACATCAAAGGAAGAGATAAAAACAAGCCCCTGAGAAACAGTCCCAGAATTAGCAAAATCAGCAATCCACAGCCATTTATATCGGGTCAAACAGCACAGCACATCTGTTACCGAACACATAGTTCCTGCTCTAAAAGCCGTGACAACCTGCCTGAAGGAGGGAGCCCAGCGCTGAGAACACAGGAACCGTGGCCAGGTCTCCCCCTTCCACTCCCGCAGCCCCTAGAGGGCTCGGGGATCTCCTGGGGAGCCTGTTGTAAACTCAGAGCCTGGAGCCTGGGCCCTGCCCCTGGAGATTCTGATCAAAAACGTCCAGCTCCTCAGGCCAGCGTTTTCACGAGGCCTCTCCCACTGGGATGGTGACTCAGAATTACACTTTCAAAAACAGTGCTGACTCCTTCACCAAATTGGGATATGGTTTAGGCAAGTCAATTATTGCTCTGGGTCTTGCTGCTTCCGCAAAAGAAAAAAAATCTAGTATATCACCTCTTAATTCCCTTACAGGCCAACCCGCTAACAGCATATACTAGTTTTATGATTAACTCCCAGGCAGCTGCTGACTAGCCAAGGAAGTGTTCATGATGACAACAGACTGACTCCTTTTTAAAAAAAGGAGGCCTAGTGAGGCACATGCCATCAGTGTCTCCCACCTTTCTTAATTGCAACACCCTGTCAGTAAAAGTCTGGGGGGCACTCACTTTCAGTAGATATATATTTTAATGTCTTTGTAATCTGTGCACGTGCTGCTAAACTAATATTTATACCATAAAACATACACAAGATAACAAATTAGAGGTTCTGCTATTTTCTTCGCATACATCACTCTGAAGACCATTGAGATAAATTTTAGGACAAATTCTATTCAACATCCAGAAGAATATGAGCGATTTTGAGGGCACACTTTGTTTTGCATGTCATTGTGGTCTCAGGGCCTAGCATGATTCCTAGCTCATGGTTTAGGAGTGGTTATGAATGAATGAATAGAAAGTAGGAAGGGAGGGAGGGAAGAAGGGAGGCAAGGAAGGAAAGGAAAGGAGAGGAAACGGGAAAGGAAAGAAAAGAAAAGAAAAGAAAAGAAAAGAAAAGAAAAGAAAAGAAAAGAAAAGAGAGGAAAGGAAAGAAAAGGAAGGAAGAGAAAGAAAGAAAGAAAGAAAGAAAGAAAGAAAGAAAAAGAAAGGAAGGAAGGAAGAAAGGAAGGAAGAAAGAAAGAAAGAAAAAGAAAGGAAGGAAGAAAGGAAGAGAAAGAAAGAAAGAAAGAAAGAAAGAAAGAAAGAAAAAGGAAGGAAGAAAGGAAGAAAGAAAGACTTTGAAGTGACGAAGCCTCAGTTATCAGGAGTCTCCGTTTATATGGAATATCCTTTTCTTCCATGGTCGTCAGCAATGTGACTGAATACGGAAAATAAAGAGTGAAGTTGAGAAGTATCATTCATATTTGAGGAAACTGCCCGTTAGAATTTAGGGAGTATGATCAATATTTATGAAGCTCAGAAAGCCCTCTCCGGGGCAGAATGACTCACAGTTCATGAAAAGGTAAAAGCGTTGGTTGTTCTGTAACAGGTATGTATTAAATACCATATGTGTCCAAGACGGGGTTCGTGTGTGTGTGTTGTAGACGTTCTTTAGGAAGAGGCGGAGCTTTCCTTTTCCAGATATATGCCCTGTTGGATGCAATTCATCTAACTTATTAACTAATTAATTAATTGTTGGGGGAAACCCAGTTGTATTCTTTTAATGTACTTTAAAAATTGATGTATACTAGATGGTTCTTTATGCAAAGACAGTTTAAATCCCATTCTTCCATAAAACATAGTGTGTGACTTATGTCATATGAAGAGTCACTTTGCAGAGCCCTACAGGTGCACACCATCAGCATTCTGCTTGCTGAAGTGACCGAGGCTGAATTACAGTCATCTGCCTGTTGGTCATTGACATGGCGATCTCCTCAGTGAGTTCTGACGATCACTGGAAATTGCTGGGTCTGTGAGAAAGAATTATCTTGGGGAGGAGAGAGAAGACCCATCTTTGAAGAAATGGAAAAGGTGATATATACCTAGTGGACTCAGCCCAGTGCTTCTCAAACTTTCTGGTCTTATGACTCCAAATTATTGATGACCTGAGAGAGCTTACATTTATAAATATTAACTATATTAGAAATTAAAATAGGGACGCCCAGGTGGCTCAGTCGGTTAAGCGTCTGACTTCGGCTCAGGTCATGATCTCAGGGTTCATGGGTTCAAGCCCCGCGTCAGGCTCTGTGCTGACAGCTCAGAGCCTGGAGCCTGCTTCGGATTCTGTGTCTCCCTCTCTCTCTCTGCCCCTCCCCCGCTCACGCTCTGTCTCTCACTGTCTCAAAAATGAATAAATGTTAAAAAAATTTTTTTTAAAGAAATTAAAATGGATCTTTAAAATACAAGAATACAAGAAACACAAGAAATCCTCACGTCATGTAGCTTCTAGAACACTACAGTGTAAACTCTTAAGAGAACGAAAGTAAAAAAAGCAAATAACATTTCAGTATTATTATGAAAATAGTTTTAAATGGATGAACCTACTGGAAAGGTCTCAAGAACCCCCAGAGGTCCCTGGACTACACTTTAGGAACCACTGGCTCAGCCCATTGCATAGCAAAAGCCCAATGCATGCACACTCTTGGAAGAAACTGTCAACCAAGATGTAAGAGTGACATCTGGCTGGTGAAGACTGAGGAATTTCTTTTGGATGGAGGCTCCGTTGGTGGCAGCTGGTGGCCCACCAAACTGTGGCAAAGCACGTACCGTGGTGTGCTGGATGTGAAGGATACGGTATTTATAAGAATGACCTTTTCACCTCTGAAATATTTGGAGCTGTTGACCTTCTCTTCTTGACATGATCCTGGACACGGTGACCCATGTTCCTGTGAATTCTTTGCGGTGACCACCTCTGGAAATCATTAGCTCCTGGGTGTGGGTGAAGAATGCCTGGGGGTGGTTCTTCTAGGGCTCAGTCCCCGAGTTCCCTAGCAGTATGCTTCTGAACTGAGATCTTTCCATTTCGGCAGGAATTTTCTGCTGTGTCAGAAACAGGGTAGAAGAAGTACTTATTCTCTTGAGCAAATAGTTAGTTCTTTGTTATTTAAATTGTAACTATACACAGGCACAAGTATTTGTTGAGTGAATGAAATATGAAGCAGGAAATCAACTGAATGTATTAACCATGGTCTTGGAAGGGCATTATCTCTTTCTGGGGCAAAACGGAGGCACAATCTTCTCTCTTGATAGAGAGAGGTTGGTCATTTGGACATGGGTCAGGGTTTGTCTCAGTGTAAAATAGTGAGACTTCTTGTTCAGAAAGCAAGAAAAAAGGGGCATTAAAAGTACTAAAACAGAAAATATTTTCTTTTCTTCACAGTCTCTTTCTTAACTTGTCATGGTCTTTTTTTATTTGCTGTCTGATGTCATTTTAAGTAAACAAAAGTTAAAATTTTAAATTATTAGCATGAATTATACCATTCATCTTTATAGCGTGGAATGCCAGTTTTCAATGCGGATAGAAGAGCACTTAACCTGTCTTCGAAATCACTGAAATTATACAATTTGTTTTTCATAGTGCGTACATGCATATGAATTTAATTCTTACCAGAGCAGTGGAAACACTTCACGAAACTAACCCCATTGTTTTTATTTCACTTCTTGAAGTATGCGCATTCTACCACACTCTGGAAGCAGATGGCTTCCATAACACGCTTACCTTGTACTCAGTTTGAGTCTCGCTAAACTCCAACACATGCTGGGTCCACTGGAATGCTGTGCCCGTGAGGCATTGCCAAAGCTGTATGTGAATAGGGGAGCAAGGAACGGGGGACACCCATGCTGTGCACGTCTCCTCCACTCACATGCAGACTCCCTTGTCCCATTGCACCTCACAAGTTCAAGGATAAGAATTTTATGAATGTCAAGATGCTGATGATATCTGTGATTTAACCAAGCAAGGGACCCTTCCGAGCATGGGCCCTGCTTGACGACACAGGTCACTTGGCCACCGGGCTGACCCGACTTGGGGCGACGGTCCTGTGCTGAGAATGGGGGCTCAGTTCGGCCGTAGACCTGCTCTTGGGTTTCAGTGTGTGCACAGCTGTCACTAGGGTAGGACACCCAGCATCCCACAGGACAGTACTCTTCCCACCGGGCCAGGAAGGTTGGACAGCAGCAGAGGGAACCGAAGATGGTCTCTTGGGGTGTATGAAGAAAACGATTGAATTTATTTTTCTATGAAATTTTTAATGTCATTCTTTAAAAATTTCTGTGTTGTGTGTTTGCATTTTCAGAATGCACAAAAGATATCAACAGAGCATTATATGTAGATAATCTATAAATCTATATTGGTGTTTGTGCTAAAAAATGTTTTACTGAGAGGAATGCCTGAAAAACCAGTTAAAGGGCACCATCCCAGAAGACAGCATAAACAATGAGTCAAGGGAGAGAGTGTAGGGGCTGAGGAGAAGCCCATTTTGATTATTTGGCAATGGCTTCCTAAAGTGGGTCAGTCCATACCCCCACCCCACCTTCCCATGGAAGGGGATGATAAGGCCCAGATGAGTTCCAGCCAGACAGGTGGGACCTGAGTTGGTGTGAGCCTCTTGACCTATAAGGGGAGAGTCCAAGTTGTATCCTTGGAGGAGAGCCTAGGATGAAGCCAGGGGCATCACTGGCTCCTGTCAGATGTCCACAAATAAGAGAGACTGAAAATGTAAGTCAGAACAAGAGAAGCCAGGTCAGTAATAATAACTTACGGAGTTACATGACATTGAACTCACTATGAGGCAGCTTTTTCTTCCCATTTCACAGATGAGGGAATGGGCAGCCAGACAGTGAAGTGATTTGCTGAGGGTCACAGAGCTAGCGATGACCAGGTATGTCTCTTTCCCCGCCCACCTGTAGACTGCAGCAGGCTGAGCAGAAATACCTCCATGAGGCAGGAAGTAATATTGTTACCATCCTCGTTTTACAGATGAGGAACCCGAGGTTCCGAAGAACGTGGCGGTGACCAGATCTTGTTCTGGACAGAAAGTTGGTCGCGTGGTCCATGGCGGGGTCAGCTTGGGGCAAAGTCTGGATGTCAATTCCCATGGCTGCGATGACGGCCAACATCCTGTTCAGAGTGAGCTCAGTTGCCTCAAGGGTTGGAGGATTCTAAGGGAGGAAACAGTAACCCCTGGTTTTAGAAATGGGTGGACACAATCTTCAGCCGAGGGACTAGAAATTATAAATTCCATTTACTTAATCTTTCAAAGCAAGCTCAAGGGCATTAAGAATCCCTTTACAATGATCTCTTTGGTATTTACGATATCCCTAAAAGGTAACAAAGCTGCTTTATCTCATATTTACATCCAAGCAGAGCTAGGGAGCAGGGGACAAGGCCTTCCCACTGTGATTGAGAGAGATGCTGTCCGGCTCCAAATCCCCGCGCCGGTCTGACACGAGGCTGCGTATAAGGCAGCTTCTCACTGTCCTTCCATTTCTCGTTTTACCTCATTTGGTTAAACCGCACAAGCTCAGTGCTTGGAACTTCCGTTTTCTTATCTTGAACATCATGTGCTGTTCCAGCTCCAGCCAGCCACCCAGGAAGGAAGCATCCTGTTCCTTTTAAACAGAGGACCCGGCCGGCCACATGGCCACGCTGTTGACAAGCTCTGTAAGTAACATTATCTCCATTGCCTTGAAAAGATCTATCAGAACTGGAAAGCGCACAGAGTTGGAGTTTCATAGTTATTTCTGGTCTGCTTATCTCACAATCAAATATGAAGAAGAAAACCAGAGGCATGAGAGGGAGGGTAAGGACAAAGGGGGCAAAGAGACAGAGAGATAGAGAGAGAGAGAGAGGGAGAGAGAAAGAGAGAGAGAGAAGAAAGAATCAAGCATGGGCCTCTTTTCTTATCCATTTTCAGTTTTCCTAACCCCAGTCCTGACTGAACAAATTAATACATCAGGTCTCTATCCATGGTCACACTTGTTGGGAACCTGAACCGTGTTGATGTTTTATTGTGGTCAACTCGTTGTTCAAATTTCTCTTATATGCTGATCATTTTTAGTATTACTTGAAAATATGTTCTTTTTTTTTTTCTCTTTTCATTTTTAACGTTGATAACTTGGTTAAGTATTTCGTTAAATGTGGAGATGTTGCAGTACATGCCCTCCTTTGGGCTGGAAAAAAAAAAGGACATTTTCATGGCAAGTTCTTAATCCTCTATTTTTTTTTTTGCAATGTTTATTTATTTTTGGGACAGAGAGAGACAGAGCATGAACGGGGGAGGGGCAGAGAGAGAGGGAGACACAGAATCGGAAACAGGCTCCAGGCTCTGAGCCATCAGCCCAGAGCCCGACGCGGGGCTCGAACTCACGGACCGAGAGATCGTGACCTGGCTGAAGTCGGACGCTTAACCGACTGCGCCACCCAGGCGCCCCCTTAATCCTCTATTTTTATTTTTCTGAGGTTTCTGGTTTCTCAGAATCTATGCTTTAAACAAGCTACTTCCTTTTGATTTACACTGCAGAGAATTTTGAGAAGTTCTAAGTTAAATGGGTAAAAAGCATTTCAAGTGGTGCAAAAATAGTTAAAAATGTGACATGGAAAAATGCCTGAATCTATTTTACTTAAAAAGTTATGTCAGGAATTAAACTGTGAATTGGATAGAAAAGACTTCACGCCCCGTTTCTTTCTACTGGAAGAAATTTTAAAGTATCCATTGAATTCTAGACGATGAGGGTCACGGGAAGTTCACGGGCGATCTAAAACAGCACGCGTGCCTACACATTTTGGCATCTGAGTTATTTGCACAGGTACAGAGCATAATGTTTCAAATAACAGTTTTACTAAGAAAACTTGATTCGGTGCAACTGGAAAGCTGTCTAGCTTAGTTAGCTCTTCCTCAACCTGTTGGGCTCTATTCCTCTCCCCAACCTAGAGATGGGTTTATTTCTGCTGCTGACGTTCAGCACCTGCTTGCTTAGAATTCCTCTCTCTTTCTCTCCCTTGCTCTCCTATCATGTCTCTTTGGTCTCCTGTGTCCAGTCTCTGAGAGTGGAGATGAATGTTCCAGCAAGAATAGTAGCTGGTACTTCCTGAGGGTTTTCCCGGAGGGTTTTCCTGGAGGTTTTGACCTAAGCTCTTCAGGTATACTATAGCATCGAATCTCCACCATGATCTTGTGAAGTAGTTCGGTGAATACCCCCATTTCAAGGTTGGGAAAACTGAGACACAGAAGTTATCAACTGGTGAAAGGTGTGGCAGGGTTTCAGCCCGGGGGGTCTCCTTCCGAAGCACATGTTCATGACCAAATATTACACCTACCCTGGTCCCCTGGCATGAAAAGAGAAGGGAATATAATTGTTGAGGGGGGTGAGTAATGAAGGAGGGCACAATGAAGGCTTGTGGGCTGGAAATGATCTGTTTCTTGATCCAGGTGTTGGATTTGTCGAACAGAATATTTATGCACTTTTATGTGTATGCATTACACTTCTCTTGTATAAAATAGAAAAGAGGAAATGGACACGAAGAATTAAGGTATATGTATATCACCAATGGCAAATTGAATGCAGACCTTGCCACTAGGTAACTTTGGAGTAATGACTTGATCTGGGTCTCAGTTTACTCATTTGCAAAACGGGATAGATCATTCCTAATTCACAGGGTAGGATGAAATGGTGTCCTTTCTATACCGATTCAGCAGTGAAGGTAATCATGGTGTCCCAGCTGGTTCAGAGAAGGGAACATTGGGCTTCACAGCTAGTAACTAGGGTCCTTCTTCCCAAATAAATAAAGTATAGGAACTCAAAATCCAGATCAGGCGTGTTTCTTCTCCAGGTGAAGAGCTCTTCTTTTCACAACAAATTGTATGACCAGATCCAAGGTCAGCCAGCCTGACACTAATAAATTCACTGGCTACCCCTATTCAGGAGGTGCAGACTTTGGAAAGCATACGTTTTCCTGTCTATGGTGTAAATCTTGTGTTCCAGAAGTAAACAGCTCAAATGAAAATGAATAGATCTATGTTATTTCCTGGCATTTGCGACAAAGGCCAAATTCCAAGGAGAAGCAAGCGAGGAAAGAAAACAGTTAAATTTCTTGGACAATATGACTGTTCCTGTATCTGCCCATCGGCTTGATGTGTTTCAAACCTGTGATATCTGAGATCTTTGTTTCCTTCTTTTGTATTCTCCATCACATGGAGCTAGCCTGCAAGCACTTCTGAGATGCCCACTGTGTATACCCTTCACCGTGCCCTTCCACGCCCGACGTCCTGCCCATTCTCATTTCACCAACGGTCAGCACTGCTTGCCACAATCCTGTCAAAGCAGACAAATTAAACATGCCAGGTGACATATGGAAGAAAAGACTTTCTGATTTACTATGGAACTGTTTATGGATAAGAGTTATTTCTCTTGGCCTGGTACCTGCTCTCAAGGCTTGATCACATTTCAAGGCACTGCTGCCATTTACTCGAATTATTCCGGGTCCTCAGATGTTTGTGTGCACATGGCTGTCTGGGTGCGTGCGCATCTGAACATGGTCCAAATCCTGCAGCGAGGTTGTTGATTGCAAAGTGCAAATGAAGGGAAATTTAAGTCTTCCTCCAGTCCTCACTTCCCCCACGTGGTGATTTTAAGCATCAGGAGGGCTACCTCGGTAGGGAAAAGGACTTAGGGTCACATCTCAATGAAAAAATAAATAAATCTTTAGTTTAGCGTGGACAAGTTTGAGAACATTGTATTTGTTTGGAGATGCGTAGAGAAAGCTCTGTTTCCTCCCCCGATTTTTGTTTGCAAATAGGATGCTGTCGTGTCTATTTCTCGTGGTGTCGTTCTTTATAAGAAAGAAAACCCTAGCGGTATGGGAAGGTCAGAGTGGGGGTGATCGTTCTCCCTCTAGCTTTTCAGATGTCACAACCAGATGAAAGATAATTTAAGAAGCCCAGCACTGGGTGATGGGTCTTGCAGAACTGCTTGTCTGTTGGACCTGGAAGAAAGCTTATCCCCAGCAAGGTAATTTACGACAGAAGACAAGCTCAGCTCCCTGCAGGCAGCACCACCAAAGTCCTCTGAAAAACTCCTGCTTTATTGGAGAGAGCTGTAAGGCTGAAGACAGGATGACTTATGGCTTTCCAGTGGCTTTCCCCTTTCTCCTCTTCCTTGTTGTGATTGTTATTTATTATTTGTGGGCAGGGATGAGAGGGTTCACTTTGCCAACTTTTGAACCCTCTCTAAATTCATGGCTCTGAGTTTTGAACCGTCCCTGAACCTTCCTGCATTTGAGTTCCCTGCATTCTGCAGCTTCCTGATGTGGACAGAGAAAGACCCTAGAAGGGTTTATTTTAAAAGGTGGAAACAATTCCTTAAACATCAAATAGCTCTTTTTTTTTTTTAAAGCAGCCCATTTTGATGAGTCAAGTGTAAATGAATTGAAAACATATGCTCCAGATCTTCCCCCACTTTATGCAGCAAGTTCATGGCTGAATTGCTAATAGGGCTTCACTGGATTCAGAGTTGAGATGAAATAACGGGGCAGGGGATGGGCCCAGACACATTAGTTCTCGTGGTTTCTACTGCTTTGTTTCTTATTTAATATAAAATGGGCTCTAGTTGAGCTCTGAAAGCTGGAGAGGAGAGGAGGAGACATTTATAAGTAGCATTTTGCCAAGTAAGAGATCTGTATTAGGAAATAGTGCATTTTGGCGAAGGATTTAAATTCTTGGTTTAATGACTGTAACATTAGGAGGCAGAAAGAACTTTGAAACCCGGGCCGTCTAACTCTCCACTCAGTTGAAGCCCTTCTCATCACCTTCACGCCTGCAGCTAACTTGGCGCTTCCTTCCCACCCTTCAAGTCCTGTCCTTAAGAACCCTGAGAGGTTATTTGGGTCTAGTGCTTTCTATGGCCAATTGCCTTCAATGTGTCTTTTTGAAAATGTGCCCTGCAAATGCTGACAGCTCTAGCAAGGCAGCCTGGGGTAACGTGGAGGACAGCCTAAGAAATCCTGCTCCTCCTGTGGTCCCCGTGTTCAGGGGTGCCCAATGCCAGCCTCACACTGGCGTGGCGGCATAGCTTTTGGGAATCAGGGAGTAAGAAATGTGTGCCAAATGCATATCCTGGCAGCTGGACAACAAATGCTCACCGGATGCCTACAGGATGACCCCCTATAATGTGTGTTCGGGACAGAGTGGCCCCGAGGCCCCAAACCAGACAGAGCCACACAGGGCATGTTGACTTTTGCCGCTCACATTCTCCATACGTGCTTGGGAAAAACACTTGCCACGTTCTATGTGTCGGCCGCGTTTCCCCACCTGGCAGAGACGGGCTCGCCTTTGGCCACCCACGTTGCAGGGTGGATGTGGAGTGAACGAGAAGTCCCACAGAGAGCTTAGGGATCCCTGGTTTAAAGTCAAGCACCCATACAAAGTACCAGGCACTAGTAAAGCCTACTTTTGGCATCAGAGCTGGACGCTCAGAGGAAAAGTGGGTACGTTTTGCATGCCGTTAGCAAGCAGCTCAAAACATGCTTTCTAACTTCTTTGTGGAGAGGAAAACACAGTTGTTACAAGTTACTCTGTGATGACAGAACACGCTGAAAAGGAACCGCTAAGAAAACCCGTTCGTCCAGCCTGGGCCCTGGGTCCCGTGGCCAGCTGGGATTATCTAAAGTGGGCGTCCTTAGAGAAAGCAGGAATTCTCTTCCACCACAGACTGTTGAAACCTCCCCATTCAACTGTTTTAAAAGCTGCAGAGAATTAAAAATAGAAGCTTTTTGGAAGGAGGAGAGGGTCCTATGGGGGCACTTTGTTTGCTTTGGTTTCTATCTCTCTCCCTGGAATGCACTGGAAACCTGGAGGAGCCAGCACTCAAAGAAGGCTCTGCAGAGAAACGAAACCCCCTCATGCCGGGATGAAGGGTGAGGAGCCCTTTCTGGGTTCTGGTTTTATCATCATTTCTGTTTAGAGTAGGAAAGCAATAGCCCCCTTCTTAAATTCAGCTCATGTCTCTTCTGAACGGTGCTCCTCCTTATTCAAACATATATGGCCTAGAGCTTCAATAGGTCACTATTAAACAGCTAATGGTAAATACAGACAAACACTGCCAGTTGAATGGATGACTGTCCCCCAGGTGGTAAAAGTGCCATTCACGCATAGGATGTGATGATTGCAAATGGCAGCCACCACAGGCAAAATAGTTGATTGGGTGGGTGTGGGGGGTGCACAGAAGGACTTGCGTTTCGAGGAGGGGCATTGTATGAGAGGAGGGGGAGGGGATTGAAAGGCAATCTGTAGGCCACTGGGCACTGATTTTAGTCCCTGGAGTCCTAAGAAAATGGAGAAGAAGGTCTTAGGTTTTGGGTTTTAGGGTAGCCTTTGGCTTTTCTCTCTCTCCCTGTTTCTCCCCCTCTCTGTTTCTGTTTCTGCCTCTCTCTCTCTCTCTCTCTCTCTTTCTCTTACACACACACACAAACACACACACACACACACACACACACACACACAGCGCTATGGCTTATTCTCCTGGCTCAAGTTATATAAAACACCAGAACTATACTAGGAAAGGAAGAATTCCAAGTGTTACTCCAGAACAATCTGAAATAAAGTTTTTTTATGAGGGATCCCAGTGGGTTGTCTGACCCCCGGACTTTCATTCTTTTCTCAGAAACCCCTGTGGGGAGAAGTCCCAATAAAAAGCAGTAAATAAATACAGCGATTTGGGACATGTTGGTTTAAAGACGGAGGTTCCCCACACCAGCCCCGCTGTGGCCCCACAGAGAAGTAGGGGCTCACTTCTATTTCCTTCTTGCTCCCGCCCACCTGGCACGGATGCAGTTCTGAGGAGGTGGTGGGCGTGCTGTGGAGATGGGCCTTTCCCCCTTCCAGAGGAAGAACTCTGAATGGGATCTGTTTGTGCCCAGTTAAGTTCTATACAATATACAAGATGCTGAGGTGGATATACCTTAGTGACTCCCTTGCAAAGGAGAAAAATGTCTCCTGTCTTTCTTCAGTGGAAGAGGGATTATGAGAAATGTCCCTCCTCTCTTTGTCTCACAAGGGTGATATGAAAATAAAAAAGTTAATGTTTTTGACGGGCGCTGTCTCACTCAGGTAACAAGCAAAGCAGTATTATGTTTATTATTATGGTTATCGCCGTGTCCCCGAGTACACGTCTCTCTCTCTCTCTCTCTCTCTCTCTCTCTCTCTCTCTCACATCACAAGGGTGAGTATGGTCTCCCCGGGAAAAGACAACAGTACAGACTGCTAATGAGAAAATTCATGGGGCCACACCAGACAGCTACTTCAAATTACAGTTTCCCTGGGCGCTGATCATGCTTCGTTCCAAAACAAGGAAATCTGGGAACCCGGCTACCTTGAAAATAATGATCTGGACGCAGAAAGGGCTGAGACAGAGCTAAGTGTTTTAATTACTATTTTGAAAAATGCAAAACCTAGCCAGCTCATGAATGTTTGATTTATACAGACCTGCACTGTCTGGTCACCACTGGCACATGTAGCTAGTAAAACATTTGAAATGTGGCTAGTTTGAATTAAGATGTGTTAGGGGCGCCTGGGTGGCTCAGTCGGTTAAGCGGCCGACTTCGGCTCAGGTCATGATCTCGCAGTCCGTGAGTTCGAGCCCCGCGTCGGGCTCTGTGCTGACAGCTCAGAGCCTGGAGCCTGTTTCAGATTCTGTGTGTCCCTCTCTCTGACCCTCCCCCGTTCAGGCTTTGTCTCTCTCTGTCTCAAAAATAAATAAAACGTTAAAAAAAATTGAATTAAGATGTGTTATAAGGGTAAAATATACACTGGCTTTTGAAGGCTTGTAACCAAAAAGAAAAAAGAAAAAAAAAAGAGTGTAAATTACCTGATTAATTCTTTTATATGTTATATGTTGAAGTGAAATGATTGCATACATTTATTAATCATTTTACTAAAATTAATTGTAATTATTTCTTTTTCTTTTTCTTCTCTAAATTTAGTGTATGGTGGCCCTCCCCTGTAGTGGCTACCAGGAAATTTAAAATGACATGTGCGACTGAATTTGTGGCTTGCATTATATTTCTGTTGGGAAACCCTAGTATGGACTTTATTAATAGACAGTGGGGGGGCTGCTATCTGGAATTCAGTATTTCTTCCCCAATTCACAGTATCAGGATATGATTGACCTGAAAGGACTCTGGTGATACACAGGGTCAGGAAAAATTGAGAAACACTTCGTGATAGATGGAAGAGAAATTACTGAGTGTGATGCATTCGTGTAGTTATCTCCACTTTTCATTGTTTATCCAGCTGTTTTATAATTCTGCAAGTTGTAGAAAGCTGATAATAATGAAAATAATTCTTATCTATAGAAATGCAAATTACTCGTGTCTAGTAGAATGTAATCGATCATTGCTCTCTGGATAGACCCTTTTGCCCTTCTATGCAAATTCATCTCAGCATTCCTTAGTGCCCATATATGTGCGATTCCTTGAATTTTGACCCAGTGGCAACATCTTACTTGTTTCCTCATGAATTAATGAGTTAAAAAAAAAAATCTTTGACACAAGTTCATTTTGTATTTGTATGAGAGTCATGATTTTATCTTTTAAAATAATCCTAGAGGATTTAGGAATTCATAGCCATCGAGATTAACACTATGTCTTTCCCTCCTCCCTTAACCCCTAGCCACTCCTGTGGCCCCCATGGTGGGATTACTGAAGCCCCGAGATGGGATAGACAATGAGTTTTCCTATAGAAAGTGTTTTACCTGACGGCTGCATAAACTCTATTCATACATAAAGCAGGCTAAATTGTGGGTTATTCTGAATTTTGTGAGCCAGACAGGGAATCCTTCCACCCAGTGGAATATTTGATTCTAAGAGAAGACATGCTTAGTTCCAAATAATGAAAGAGAAACGTAGCATACAGCATATGGGTAGGGGGTACACTGTCCTTCCTACCTCTTTTTTTTTTTTTTACCTTATTGTCATTTTTTCAACAAGAACTGGTTTCCTTCAAAGCAGGGTATGACGAGATGACTCAGGCACATCAGTGTTTATTTCACATGCCCATTTATTTCTGTGAATAGAACTGACTTTAACAAACATGAGCAAACTAAAAATATAAAATAGGTGATTTCTCACACTCCTTTCTACAAAATTTGCAAATACTACACTTAGAATATATATATTTTGTTTCTTTTCCTTATTTTTTTAAAAGAAGTTGGCTTTTATTAGCAGAAAGATCATTAAATTTTGTGGGAATTGGCCTCCAGCATTTTAAGTTTTTACAGAACACGTGAAAGTTTACTGGTCTTTCACCAGCGGAGACGCATGATTTTTATACATCTGTAATTCTGAAAGGGAAACACTTTCCCTACAAATGCAGAGCAGTCCACTTATAAATTTTATGTTTGTGGGCTATTTTCTTATATAAAGCAGCCACCTTGGAGACTCCATTTAAAGTACAATTAAACAATATTCTCACCTATATAATCTGCCCATATGTAATTATTTTCTTTTTTGGTTCTTTGGTAAATAACACAGGAGGCTTTGTGGCATGAGTAAATCCCTTGACCCGGGTATTTTCAATACTATAACTTGGTGAAAATGAAAACCAAAATATGCTTTTTTATAATTTTTGGTTGTTTGAAATTAATTTTTGATGTTTAAATTGGCCGTGTGATGCTTTGATTTTATTATACTAAGAAATACTTTTAAAAATTGTTGACAAAGAAGAGTATGAATTGATGCAACTATTTACTTGAGAAAGACAACATCTTTCAAAACGTTGATTTGTTTAAATGAAAACCTTTGCTAAAATTTAAAAGGTCTTTATGTGCTTTGACATAGGTTATAAAAGTTTTGATATATCTTAACTCTTGGTAAAATGGGTAAGAGATGCTAGCATATTACAGCTCCCATCATTCTTCAAAAATATGAGAATGCTATACTTAAAAATAAAACCTAGGTTTCATTTGCATGGAAAATTTGTTTCTTATGGAAGAGATTTAGTCCTAACTCATTTTCTGCAAAGAGGAATTACTATATGCTCTACTTCTTTTCTTTATCTGGGGTTTCTCTCACTGGGATGGTTCTCTAGGTTGGTTTTACTTGTTTCTTCTCTCAGAAAGATCTTTACAGCAGTGACCAACAGTAAAATAAACAGATAGAGAGATGCAAAGATATAGGTCCCTTCTGGAAAACAAAGAATTGGAGAATCATTGGGGAATAGCTTTATTTTTTATTAACCTGATTACATTTAAAAAGTTAACAGAAGGGTGATGTCTTTGTCATCTGCTGTGTATTCAGGGCTAAAAAAGCTTTGGAAAAAATAATTACTATTTATCACATATGACTATACTAATGATCAATACTATTGATTACATATATAATATCAGGAGATACAGAAGTACTTCAGGTATTTGTAATATGAAGTTCAGGCAATCCATGAAGTGCCTTTAGTTGTTGGGCAAAGTTTTGTATTTGCTTTTATCTTAGAAGACAGATCTTTATCAAAATTTCAAAAGTATCCCTGACCCTTCCGAAAAACTTCAGAATGCTTAGCTAGAAGGATTATAACAGCAACTGCTTGTCTCTAAAACATCCAGACGAAAATGAAAACTTTTAAGATCATCTCATCACTCTATCCATACGCTTCCCAACTCAATCCAGAGATTGTAATGTGCATACGGATTTTTGGCAGTGTGTAACTTTAAGAAGATACAGTCCTTTAAATAACGTGCCATCTCAGGCTCCTTTTCTCCAAACTCCGGGATCCTTTCTGTTGAGCATCATACCTGCTTGTCTCCTGTTCCCAGTCTTTCCTACCTTCTCCGTGTGAATTAACCAAAGGAAACCTTGTGGTGCACCTGACCTACAGAGGTGTGGTTAATTCTGACCCCATGGGTAAGCAATGCAGTACTGTGATCAATATGTGTTCATACAATAGGTCCGTGTCAGGAATAAGTTATTAAAGGAACAGTGTGTTGTTGATAAGGGGTTTTATTAATTTAGAAACTCAGGACTCCAGTATTTTTTACAATAATGTGAGCAAGAAAGTGATGAATCATTTACAATCAACCATGACGAAGGTGATATTGTCAAAGCCTATTTTTGCTGGTACTGTTCCAGAAGTTTATCCACAATTGACGCCAATTTCTCATTCTTCAAAGTTTCCCTGTATCCTGAAATAGAGGCATAGTTTAACCTGAAGGAGAGCAGAAGTTGAAGGAAATTGCAAAGTAACATTTGAATAATGAACATCTTGCCAGGAAAATGTGTCTGATCTCCAAGGAAAGGGCGTTGGAAGAGATGCAAGATGGCGGGGGCGGGGGGTGGATTTTCTCTGACACAATTTTGAGTTCTTTGACAGCAATATCTTTCTGTCTACGAAGCATATAGAAGTACGTTCAAGAAGCGAGGAAGTCCTAGAGACATGATCGGAAAGAAAACTGCAGACAAGGAAGTTGTTCAAACTAGCTCACTTCTCGTCTCGGTGTTTTCAGAGTTTTCCCCTCATCCCACACTAATGACAGGCCCTTAGGAAAGACAAACCTTTTCCAGATGCTTCGGTGCATTTACTGCCTTTTTTTTTTCTCCTACAGACAATAATAAATAACTTTCAATTAGGACTTTACATTTAAAAAGCATTTCATTTTCACAATAATCCTTTAAAGTTGTCGTAATAATTACTATTGTTATTATGCTGATTTTTATAAATAAGAATACGGAAGTTCAGACTCTTTTTGAATCATCCAAGTAATAGGTGGAGAGGCAGGAATTTTTAAATACAAACCATCCAACTTCAAATTCCCTGCTTTTCTCCCTCCTTTTGGAATGACGCTGGGGGTAGAATTAGATATTAATCTTTCAATAATTATGTTTGCTTTTTTGAGTAAGAACTTGAAGAAATGTAATATGCCATTTAAAATACTCTTACATTTATAGACTTATACATTATTTACACTGTTTTGAAATATTTAAGAGGGGAGGAAGTATAATTCTTCATGATAAAAATAAACTACCATCATCGGGGTAGGAGTTGGTACCAACCGAAACATCCTGACTGCTTCCATACATTGCTGGGGGCATTTATGAAAGTTTGGCGATTAGAAGTGGAACCAGCATCATGAGGACTTCTCTGTGAGTCTCCAGCGTCCCTCCAGGGGGCACTGGGGCCCTTCCCTTTTTTTCTCTCATTTTGTTCCACTCCCCCCGCCCCCCAGCCCATGATTGACTATTCTATCTACAGCAAATCAAAAGAGAATGTCAGTTATCTCCCCACCATGCTGTACACTTGCTTCAGATGGCCTCACCAGATTAACTTTCAGCTAAATTCAAAGATGAAAATCAGAAAACAAAAACAAAACAAACCTTTGCAACCATCTTTATCTGAAGGACTGGGCTCCCTTTCCAACACAGAATGGCTTCTCACAGATACGGAGTTATTCTTCAACAACAGATGGGTCTGTAAGTGAAAAGAGACCTGCTCATTTGTCTGGTGGCATGTGGACTTCTTCAAATGCACATGTGGCTCTGATTGCCATGGAGGGACCACACGACATTAATGCAATTTCCTCTTTAATGTGCTCCCTCTCTATCAGCCCTGATGTTCAGGCATCCACATTTAAGACAGAGGCCTCCATCAGACCAGCAGGAGTGCCGCAGAGCTTTGTGGAGCTTCGCCAAAGCAACAGGCCAGCATTTGGGAGAGGCTAGTGATGATGTGATTTCAATTTCATGCCATCTGTCCCCAGATTTCTTTTACTATGGGGCTGGTCACTGGCTTTGAAGAACAGTCAGAAGGCCAGGGCTCTGGGATGCTCTGTACGGACTTGAAAGGACAGGAGCCCCTTGGAGCCCCATGGCTGGTTGTTGCCGTGGGGAAGTGGGCAGAGACTGTCAGCTCCCGTTAAGAGATGTACTTGGACATCCTAACGAAAGCAACGTCAACCTTCAACAGCTGGCTGTGTGAGAGGCTGGGCAGGAGATGTCACATTGCTTCCCTGGTGACAGACAGAACACAGGCAACCAAGGAAGGAGGGGTAAAAGACTGGCTGGTGTTCTTCTCATCAGGGAATGTTCTTTCTTCTTGGGAGAATAAAGCCTTACCACCTATTGTCCAAATGGAACCCCTCCAAGCTCCTTCTGCAGCAAGATCTCACCATTCCAATAAGAACCTAGACCAGAAACCAAAAACAAGAAAAAAAAATGGCTTTTTTTTGGCCAATGAGTCAGTTTTTTTTTTGTTTTTTTTAATGGTGGATTATTTTGCACAAGCCCTTGAATGATTATTTTCTTTGCTCCCAGGCAATCCGGATTAATCGATACAATAAAGGTCTGGAAGCCCTAAAATGTTGCTTTAATTCCCAACTCTGACACAAAAGAAGCGAAGTGACTTGTAGGAGAATATGTTGGAAAATCAACAATTTCCCTATCCGCAAAATAGCGTTGGAGTGCCGCTGGGACGCTGTGCGGCATTCAAAAAAATTGTGTTCCAAATGCTAATTATTCACGAGTTGGCGTTCCAGTTCGCGTCTCTTGACATCAGTAAGTTGATTGCTAACAGGATGATGACACTGGTTTCACTTTTAAATGTGGGTTTCAAAAGTAGACATTTTCAGAGTCGCCAAAGAAACAGAATGGAGACAAAACCGTAGGCAAGAATCTGGATGTCAACTCATTCATTTTGCAATGAGGAAAGCAGGGCCCAGAGAGGTTAGCGCCCTGGCCAAGGCCACAGGGAAGGTCAGTGACACGCCAGGACAAGAATGCTGGGCTTGACTTTGATCAGTACCACATTCTGTAAAACGTCTGGCTTTCTATAGGCCTGCTTCCTGTGATGGTCCCTGGGAAGGGATTTCTCATGACATGGGTCTTCCCCGGCTCTACATGGGTGAGTTGGGGGCAACGCACGAAGGCACGCTTTGCCATAGCGCCTTCCCCATCACGTACAACGCTCATTCGTCGATGACAGAATCGCCAGCGTCTCCTATCAGTCGCTGAAGCCTTGGAGGCATGAAAATAAACACAGCCTGACAACTCTGTTCCCGTGTTATGACCTGTTCACCTCCCTGCCACTTCCAACTTCGCTTCTCCCTGAGTAGCCTCCACGTTATTTAAGTCAGCAGGACTTCCAGACATCAGGCAGCGGGCGCAGAGGCTGCGAGAAGGAGTGGCTGTGAGGCCGCCGTGCGCGGGTCTGAGCTCTTTAAACTCCAGGTTATGACTGCCTCGGGAGGGGCCGAGGCCGCTCTGAAGGTGGCTTTTCGTCTCAAAATTTTCAAATTTCTTTCCTTTTTCTTAACCACATCATGTCCTGGAATTGCTAAGGTTCTCACTCTGGTAGAAAAACTCTTGAAGTATACTCAGGAGCCTCCTTTATTCTGGACTGTGCCAACGGGCAGCTTTAACAAAAGCCTGGATAGCCCCCTAAAAAAATAGAAAATAAATGCAACTTACACTTTACTGTGAATGACACTAACAGTCCTACCTCAGACTCATTGAAAAATGCCCAATTTGTACATGGACATTCATGGCTGCATTTTTTCACAGTGGCCTGAAAAGAGATGTAACCCAAGTAAATGTGTCAACTCACGCCTGGGTAAACAAAAATGTGGTATATCTACACAATGGAATACTATTCAGCAGTCAAAGCAAAACACCGACACATTTTCCAATGTGGATGACCCTCAAAAAGGTATACCAAGTGAGAGAAGCCAGACCGAACCCCCTCCCCACTCCCATATTATATGATTCCATTTATATGAAGCATCCAGAAAAAGATAAATCTACAGAAACAGAAAGTATTTTAGCGATTGCTAAAGACTGGAAGAGAGGATGAGGAATGACTGCAGTTGGACACAGGTTTCTTCAGGGATGATGGAATTGTTTTAAAACAAGGTGATGGTGATGTTTGCACAGCTCTGAAAATTTACTAATCATTGAATCATCTACTCTGAATGAGTGAGTTCTCTGGTGTGGAAATTATACCTCAATAAAGCTGTTAAAACGAACAACCCCACAACGAACGTCCCGGCTCTTAGTATGGAGGACGTTTCTGGAGGGGAGTGATGGTTGGTGCAGTTGGGATATGGGACTGATTCAGCATTAGGGTTTCCTAGCCCAAAGTCTCCCTCACGGAGAGCCAGCGACCTTCGAGTCCTTCAGGAGCCCTTGACATGATGCAACAATTTACAAAATCAACTGTCTGCCCTTGTGAAGTGAAGTCTGACAAAAGCCTCGGTTCAGGGACGCGTGCATTCAAAGGGGAAAGCCCATGGCAGCAGCAACAATTTTAGCTCTGCAATTAAGACACTTAAAGTGTTTGGGGCTGACAAGGAATTAAAGTAAATGTTGATTCAGTTGTAAAGTTTTCAAAGATGTAGCCTTGCAAAAGGGTCTTGCACAACTGCTGGGTTTTGTTTATTTGTGCATTGTTATTGTCTTTAAAATATTCTCCACCCCCCCCCCCCCCAGAAAATTTCTAAGCAGCACTGGGACCCTTAGCAGGGGAGACTGGAAACAGGTCTGAATAATGCATTCAAGATAATTTCGAAAAATCACCCTTTAACGAGTACCATATTCCCTCCAATTTTCCCTTATATATGATTCACCATTTTGCAAATACTGATGTATAAAGAATGCATTGAATGTGGCAAAAGTTGAAGATAGCCCCTGTGGATAAGACCTAATGGACACCATCCTGCAATAATACATACAGCTCAGCCTCCAGACATGTGTCTTCAATTTAAAATAATTCAGCAATCATGTTCAACCAGAACCTGATTACACAAAATGGGACTTTTTAACTCCCAGACTTGGATCAAATTTTGAGGCCACAAAAAAAAAAAAAAAAAAGGTGGGGGGAGATAATATGTGCCATGTTTATATATTCCAGATACTGTGATTAAATGATCCACACTCAGATTTAACTGTTTCTATGAGCTTATCAAGGTACCTATTTCCATTTCCCACCTATAGATCTTTGCCAAGCCTTTATGAGAACTTGTGTCAAAGTTCTGGGCCTTGATGCAAAGGGAAGAAAGCTGAAAATCAGTTGGGTTCTTCTGTCTTAATATTATGGTTTCCAAAGCACTGAACTGGGTCATGTTCTCCACTTTCCTGGAGACTCAGGGTGGAGGAGACAAGACTGGGCAGAGTTGGCTCTCCCTGGAGTGACATTAGGTAAGCCTGGCACATCGTGTCTGCTGTGGTCCCCGGAGGAGGCTCTGCCCCCCTTGCATCTTTTACATACTTGTCCACTGTCCCCCTTCTCCCTTATCACTATGGCTGGTCTTCCTTCTCGCAGGCAAGTTGGATCTGCCCACACGGGATTTCTGAGATGCTAGAAGTCCCCACATCCTTCTCCTTTGATAGACTTTCCAGTGCTTAAGCTGCTACCATTATTGGTACTTATCACTTCAAATCCCTTTGGTTAGAAGAAATAGTGGATATAAAGGTGTTTGGTGAATCCCAACCAACGGTCTCTGGTGACAAGATTGCGAGATAAAATACAAATGCTCAGGTCAATTCAAATTTCAGATAAACAACAAACAGTTTTTTGTATGTGTGTGTCCCACATTTGCATAGGACATACACATATTAAAAAATTATTTGTTATTTAACTGAAATTTGAATTTAGCTGGCTGTTGTGTACTTTCATTTGCTAAATCTGTCCATCCTATCTAGTGACCACCACTGTGTGGTACATCGTTAGGGGACTCTGGCTGAGAAGGATGGGAGAATGATACTGTAACATGACCACCTCCACATCACTGATGAAGGGCTATGAGCTGGTTCATTTTACCAAAATTATTAAAGGATTTGATGGTCTAAAAACTAGGTAGTCTAAACCTGAGCATACTAGAAATTAAGGGTTTTGTGTTTTGTTCTTCAGTCAAATGAACATATTTAGAATGTGTGATCTTTTTATTTCATTATTATTATTATTATTATAAATTACATCCAAATTAGCATATAGTGCAACAATAATTTCAGGAGTAGATTCCTTAGTGCCCCTTACCCATTTAGCCCATCCCCCCCCACAACCCCTCCAGCAACCCTCAGTTTGTTCTCCATATTTATGAGTCTCTTATGTTTTGTCTCTCTCCCTGTTTTTATATTATTTTTGTTTCCCTTCCCTTATGTTCATCTGTTTTGTCTCTTAACGTCCTCATATGAGTGAAGTCATATGATTTTTGTCTTTCTCTGACTGACTCATTTCACTTAGCATAATACCCTCCAGTTCCATCCACATAGTTGCAAATGGCAAGATTTCATTATTTTTGTTTGCCAAGTAATACTCCATCATATATATATACCACATCTTCTTTATCTATTCATCCATCGATGGACATTTGGGCTCTTTCCATCCTTTGGCTATTGTCAATAGTGCTGCTATAAACATGGGGGTGCATGTGTCTCTTCGAGTAGTACAATTGCTGGGTCGTAGGGTAGTGCTCTTTTTAGTTTTTTGAGGAACCTCCATACTGTTTTCCAGAGTGGCTGCACCAGCTTGCGTTCCCACCAACAATGCAAAAGAGATCCTCTTTCTCCACATCCTTGCCAACATCTGTTGTTGCCTGAGTTGTTAATGTTAGCCATTCTGACAGGTGTAAGATGGTATCTCATTGTGATTTTGATTTGTATTTCCCTGATGAGGAGTGTTGAGCATTTTTTCATGTGATGGTTGGCCATCTGGATGTCTTCTTTGGAGAAGTGTCTATTCATGTCTTTTGCCCATTTCTTCACTGGATTTATTTATTTGAGTTTGATAAGTTCTTTATAGATTTTGGACACTAACCCTTTATCTGATATGTCATTTGCAAATATTTTCTCCCATTCTGTTGGTTGCCTTTTAGTTTTGCTGATTGTTTCCTTTGCTGTGCAGAAGGTTTTTATTTTGATGAGGTCCCAGTAGTTCCTTTTTGCTTTTGTTTCCCTTGCCTTCGGAGACGTGTTGACTAAAAAGTTGCTGCGGCCAAGATCAAAGAGGTTTTTGCCTGCTTTCTCCTCGAGGATTTTGATGGCTTCCCATCTTATATTTAGGTCTTTCATCCATTTTGAGTTTATTTTTGTGCATGGTGAAAGAAAGTGGTCCAGGTTCATTCTTCTGCATGTCACTGTCCCGTTTTCCCAGCACCACTTGCTGAAGAGACTCTCTTTATTCCATTGGCTATTCTTTCCTGCTTTGTCAAAGATTAGTTATCCATACATTTGTGGGTCCACTTCTGGGCTCTCTATTCTGTTCCATTGATCTGAGTGTCTGTTCTTGTGCCAGTACCATACTGTTTTGATGGTTACAGCTTTGTAGTATAGCTTGAAGTCTGGGATTGTGATGCCTCCTGATTTGGTTTTCTTTTTCAAGAGCGTGGTCTTCTTTTTAAATTGATAATGGGTGATCTTCTTTTTAAACAGATAATACCAATAAACCTGTAAACTTTTGCTGATGGGTTTATCGGTATTTCATGAGTTAAAAGCAGAAAACTGGATGCCATTTAGGGTACTAGGCAAGGATAGAGTTCCTGCTGCTTTGGGTTCTGACTTCCGGGTCTGACTCTGGGGTGGGGGACGGGAGTGGCAGGTAAGACCCGGTGGGAAGTGTGTCAGGTAAGGGGCTGCCAGTGGTGTTGGGAAATTCATTACTCTAAAAATAAAATAGCAAAATTTGCAAGTGACTTGCTTCCCCCCACCCCCATAAATGAGAGTGGACTCAATCTTATCTTTTCAATAACTTCTCCTTTCATCACTTGTACACCAGGTGGGAGAGAAAGTTGATGTGTAAGTTGACTCTCTGGGGATTCCATCTAAGTTGACTAGGTCCCCACTGATTTGTCATTCATGTGAAGATCACCTGTCACAGGTGCTGGGGCAAAAGATTAGGTCGTGCTTCACTGCCCCCAGCTACTTCCAGGAGGGGAAACCCAGCCTGGCATCCCAAGGTACCATTTCCTGCTTGTGGCGGGTCCCAAATTCCCCTCAGGTTATTCAACTCACATATTCAAGATGAAAGGCTGTCTTCCCTTCTTTTTTCTTTTCTTTCTTCCTTGATACAGCAACATTTATTTTTGGGGTCTACCCTGTGCCACACAGGCTCAGTTCCTGCCTGGAAGAGCTTGCAGTTCAATAAAATGGGAAGAAACTGTTATATAAGGAGGTTGCAGGTGAAGGATTCTGAAAGCAGGTGAGAGCATGGGGAGAATCAGGGAGAAGCCCAGCAGGGATAAGAAGAGGGGTGCAACTCATTACTGATAAGACCTATCATTGCATAGAAAGCAATGACAGCAGTTCTAGGAGGCATAAAAAACTTGGCTGACTGTGAAGTTTCCCAAATAAGTAATCCTTGCGATCCCGCAGTGGATGGAAGCTGTCTCTCTATCAACCGTGAAAGGCCTGCTTTGGGATATTGTTCTGAGCGCCCCCTAGGATCTTTTTCTCTGATGCGGCCAGTTTCAGAGGAAATGGAACAGCCTTTGTTTTGTTATATTTAAAAGTGAGGGGGCACCGGAGTGGTTCAGTTGGTCGAGCATCAGACTCTTGATTCCAGCTTGGGTCATGAACTCACGGTCAGGAGTTTGAGGCCCACATGGGACTCTGCGCTGATAGCGGGGCCTGCTTGGGATTCTCTCTCTCCTTCCCTCTCTGTACCACCCCCCACTCATTCTCTCTCTCTCTCTCTCTCTCTCAATAAATAAATAAATAAATAAGTAAGTAAATAAATATTACCCCAAAAAAGTCAGTGTAATGCTGTGGAGTGACACAGATCTCATGTAAGCATCCTTTGGTCTCATGAGTCATCCTTGACTCATTTTATTCTCCTTTATGTGACCATTTGTGGCTTACAGGTTTTCCTCTTCGTTTAGACTGTAAGTCCTGTGAAGGCAAAAATAATTTCCCATTAGTTTCTGTCCCCTAACAGTGCTCTGTGGCGTTGGACCCATCATAGGGACTCGATAAATGTTTAAATGAATAAAGGTAACAAAAACACCTTTCTTTTGCTCTGTTAAAAATAATTCTAACCAGTTTCTACTGACATATTATAGATATATCCTAAGAAACAGTCTCCTCAAATTACAGCTTCAACAATGGATCAAAAATCAATTTCCAAATAAGTTTCTTGGTAGAAAGCATTGCACAGACACAGACATACACACTCACTCTACAGCAATAAAAAAGTCATTTGCGAATTTAAGAACTACAGAATAACAACACATAATCCACGTTCAGTTATGATCTGTTTCTAAGGCCAGGGAGAGCGTGAGTAAATGAAACACACAGATCATCTTCAAATTACACAAGCTCCAAGACTGCTTTATTTTTTTGCTGCAAGACTTGATGATAAGTGGAAAGTTTTACCTTCCCTTATTTTGCACATTCCTCCTTTTGGTGAAAGCAGAGAAGTCATGGACAATGTAGTAACCCATCAAATCTAAGAGGCCATTGGTGGTAGGACATGGAATTGTTTTGGGTGCCGCTGAGAAAGAAAGAAAAAAAAAAAGCATTGCCACGGAAACAGCCCAAATTCAGAGACAATAAGATGTTGAAAAATGCATGTCTCAGAATCTGTGAAATATAGATAATTCTGCCTACTGCCTGGCCCAGGGCTTTGCATATTATAGGTGGTCAATAAATTTGTCAAATGAGTGAGCAAATAAAGATGACAAGCAGAAATCCTCAGGTTTTACAATGCCTGGAGTCAGCTTCAGAGAACAGTGGGCCAGATGTCTTTTTGATGCTTTAAGTAATCAATGCAAAGGGGCAGGGGGCTGCTCTCTGATTGCCAACAACAAAACAAAACACAAACAAACAAAAACCTAGATTGCAGACCGCATCTCCCCAACCTACCCCCAGAGGAGTTTGGCCTCATGTGTTGTCAGGAAGGAATGGAGAGTTTTCATCCCTGGTGTCCCTGTCAAACAGGAATTTTTCTTTGAGCAAACAAAGAAGGAATAGTTGCGTGCAAGAATCACACTGAAGTGTGCAAGAATGTGTAAATGAGTGTTTGCAGATGAAGGAAGGCAGGTGGATATAAATACATAACATAGAGTAAGAAATTTCTTTACCAGAAGCTTGGCGGGCTTAACACGTACATCAGAAAACAGCACACACACATGACTGAACCCGCACATCCAAGAACTGTAGCTTGCAGCTCTGTGTCTCCTCTCCATGATAGATATGGGCAATATTAATGTCATCTTCTAAGCCCCCAAAAATATAGCTGACTCTGTTCAACAGAGCTGGTCAGACTGCTGCAGGTAAATCATCTGCAGATCAGAACTCCATGTACACATAATCTTTGGAGCATTTGCAAAGTCTGGGGCACAGAGTGACAGGTCTGGAATACTGATATTACTCATAGCCTGTCTTACTTGAGTGTGTGTGTGTGTGTGTGTGTGTGTGTGTGTTTTCCTTACCCGTAATAAGGAAGTATTTTCTGACATGGACCTCCTTATGAACTGGCTTTTAATTCACCTTCTCAGAGGTCCTTCAAAAGAACGAAGAAGCCATTTTAATTAAGAGTAAAATTCAATTTTTGGAGCAATGGTCTGCTTTCTGAACGAAATACTCTTTTTGTGTGTGTACATCCGATGCTTGTGCTAGACCATCCCACGATACTTTCAGTTTTCCAGAGGACATTGCATGCGCCTATTTTCATCCATCAGAGTCAGGCTGGAGCAGAGTGATTTGGTCAGTGTTAGGCTGTGTAACAAAAGAATTTAAATAAAGAGGTTAACACTGAATGTGATTCCAGGGGTTATGTCCCGAGGGCCTGGCCCAGGGTTTTGAATCGAGTACCTGCTCAGCTAACATTTTTTTAAAAACATTTATTTATGTTTGAGAGAGAGACAGAGAGAGAGAGCGAATAGGGAAGAGGCAGAGAGAGAGGGAGACACAGAATCCGAAGCAGGCTCCAGGCTCTGAGCTGCCAGCACAGAGCCCGACACGGGGCCCGAACTCACAAACTGCAAGATCATGACCTGAGCTGAAGTTGAACGCTTAAACAACTGAGCCACCCAGGAGCCCCTCAGCTAACACTTATTAAGTGAATGAGGGAATAAATGAGAATGAGAAGCACACCTCTGCTACAGCAGTTGCCTCAGGGAAAGGCCGTTGGAGGATTCCCATAGTGTGGTTTCCTGAAATACATTGTGAACTGTGGATAAGTATTATGCAAGAAAAGGACGTTTGGTTCAAAAAAAAAAACAAAACAAAACATTGAGGGGTGGTGGATTTAACAGGGCTTTTCAAACTCTTTTGCTTGTGTCTGCCCTAAAAGAATTTTGAAACATATGTATACTTGTCACTCTGTTAGGTTGGCATCTAAATTGTAACAGTTACAAAGGACATAGTTTCTGGCATGTTTTAAATACTGACATTAAAGGGGCGCCTGAGTGGCTCAGTTGGTTGAGTGTCCGAATTTGGCTCAGGTCATGATCTCATGGTTAGTGAGTTCGAGCCTTGCATGGAACTCTGTGCTGACAGCTCAGAGCCTGGAACCTGCTTCAGATTCTGTGTCTCCCTCTCTCTGCCCCTCCCCCACTCGCACTCTGTCTCTCTCTCTCAAAAATGAATATTAAAAATTTTTCAAAAAATACTGACATTAAAAAATAAAACTGTTATTGTTACATTATCCTTTTATTTTATTTATTTTTGTAATATGAAATTTATTGTCAAATTGCTTTCCATACAACACCCAGTGCTCATCCCAACAGGTGCCCTCCTCAATACCCATCACCCACCCTCCCCTCTCTCCCACACCCCATCAACCCTCAGTTTGTTCTCAGTTTTTAAGAGTCTCTTATGTTTTGGCTCCCTCCCTCTCTCACCTTTTTTTTTTCTTCCCCTCCTCCATGGTCTTCTG
Source organism: Lynx rufus (assembly GCF_022079265.1). Taxonomy (NCBI): domain Eukaryota; kingdom Metazoa; phylum Chordata; class Mammalia; order Carnivora; family Felidae; genus Lynx; species Lynx rufus. The sequence goes on along the minus strand of NW_025814856.1, from coordinate 118,200,017 downwards.
TTAAGTTTCTCAGGATCCACATAGTAGTGAAAACATATGGTATCTGTCTTTCTCTGTATGACTTATTTCACTTAGCATAACACTCTCCAGTTCCATCCACGTTGCTACAAAAGGCCATATTTCATTCTTTCTCATTGCCACATAGTTTTCCATTGTGTATATAAACCACAGTTTCTTTATCCTTTCATCAGTTGATGGACATTTAGGCTCTTTCCATAATTTGGCTATTGTTGAAAGTGCTGCTATAAACATTGGGGTACAAGTGCCCCTATGCATCAGCACTCCTGTATCCCTTGGGTAAATTCCTAGTAGTGCTATTGCTGGGTCGTAGGGTAGATCTATTTTTAATTTTTTGAGGAACCTCCACACTGTTTTCCAGAGTGGCTGCACCAGTTTGCATTCCCACCAACAGTGCAAGAGGGTTCCCGTTTCTCCACATCCTCACCAGCATCTATAGTCTCCTGATTTGTTCATTTTGGCCACTCTGACTGGCGTGAGGTGGTATCTGGGTGTGGTTTTGATTTGTATTTCCCTGATGAGGAGCGACGTTGAGCATCTTTTCATGTGCCTGTTGGCCATTCAGATGTCTTCTTCACAGAAGTGTCTATTCATGTTTTCTGCCCATTTCTTCACTGGGTTATTTGTTTTTCGGGTGTGGAGTTTGGTGAGCTCTTTATAGATTTTGGATACTAGCCCTTTGTCTGATATGTCATTTGCAAATATCTTTTCCCATTCCGTGGGTTGCCTTTTAGTTGTCTTGATTGTTTCCTTTGCAGTGCAGAAGCTTTTTATCTTCATGAGGTCCCAATAGTTCATTTTAGCTTTTAATTCTCTTGCCTTTGGGGATGTGTCAAGTAAGAAATTGCTGCGGCTGAGGTCAGAGTGGTTTTTTCCTGCTTTCTCCTCTATTATCCTTTTAAATGTATCCACAGACTCTAAGAACCATAGCAATTGAATACCCATCTTACTATTTTTTTTAAAAAATACGGACAGAAACTCTTGAAATTTTATATTTCTTCATTTTCATAAATTTTCATAATTCATTTATTTTCTGCTTACCCTCCATAACTTTATCCTAATAGAATGTATTTTTATGTTTAAAAGTCTTGTTATTGAACACTTCATTTTACTTTTTTGTAACAAAAATATGTATGTGATTTGAAATGAATATTTTTATTCATTCTGCCTATAATACTATATTTTTAAAAAAATTCTACCATTGATATTTAACAAATAACAATCTATTATGATAAACTTTGATTTAAATGATCAAACACAAAAAGTAAAAGTTACTGAATATTCACCTCTTAATGAGATGGACGAGGATTTTTGTTTAATCAGAATTCAAATAAGGTCCATATATGGCAATAGTTTGATGTGTCTCCTTTTAGTCTTTAAATCTCAACTTCTAACTCTCTTCAACTTATTAGAGATATCAGGTCCCTTTCCCTTAAATTTTCTATAAATCATTAGTTAAATCTAGAAGGCTGGTCAGATTTAAGTTAAACTTTTTGGCAACAATATTTTATTTTAGCCAACAGTACTTCAGCTGGGTACCGTTCTTAAGGTTTTACATTTCAGTCTGTATCTGCCTTTCTACCCAAGCTACAGGGATGGGTAAACGAACATCTTCATACCAAATGAAGATGATGATGTCAGATAGGATTTAACTAGATGATCCATGGTAACGGGAAGCTGAGGCAAGCCGTTAAAGGCAAGACCAAGAAGCACTAAGATCATTTGATTGAAAGTTTGGTCATCCCATAGATAAAAAAAAAACCTATTCAGCTGAGTTGCTGGCAGAGAGTAAGGGGACCGTGGAAAGAGTGATGGAGGAAGGCAGCTGTGGTTGCCTAGTAAGGCCTCCTGACCAACTACAGAAGTGGGATGGAGGTAGGATCCTTCAGTCTACTTCAAGCGGTATATTTCCCCAAGCCTGAGAAGTAATGAAGCAGAAGGAGACCTTTAGTAATATAATGAATGGTGGGATTGCCATCCCAAAGTCCATAGAAGGGTCCTGCAGTGGGATGGAGTGGTACAGAAAACATATCTGGGGTGAGCATGGGCCTGTCTACTAGAATCTCCTCAACAGCCTGAGTTTCAGACATGTCACATCCTACATCTCCCAACACAAGCATTAATTCTCTCAGGTCACATCACTGAATGCTATAAGAAAAGCAAAAACATTTCCTGAACCATAACTTGATAGATACTCTATGGGTTCCATAAGCCATATTCTTTGGTTCTTTCCTACATATCCCTTCCTCCATACATACTTTCTCCTCTTTGGGCCTCTAGCGGCCATTCTCTAAGTTTTCAAGAGAAAATTTGAAGATTACTATTTTAAAAGGTTTGTTGTGTTCTTAGTTTAGAGTCTTGATCTGCTAGTTCTTGTTTTTTTGCTTTTAAATTTTAATGTTTATTTATTTTTGAGAGAGAGAGAGAGGGTATGAGCAGGGGAGGGACAGAGAGAGAGGGAGACACAGAATCCAAAGCAGGCTCCAGGCTCTGAGCTGTTAGCACAGGGCCTGACGCGGGGCTTGAACTCACAAACTGTGAGATCATGACCTGAGCTGAAGTCAGATCCTTAACCAATTGAGCCACCCAGGCGCTCCTGCTAGTTCTTCTTTGTAAGACTTTAAAAATTCATTCCCAAACTGCACAAGAGATCATAGAACCTACAGAGTATCAATGTGTGGATATGCAAACTACACACATTTTTCATCTATTTGGGTAAAATGTTCTGTAGTAAGCGAAGACAGAGAATGAAGAGTGGAAGGGGAGATGGAGGTCTACAGGGGGTGAGAGAGACAAAGGGAGACAGGAAATCTGTGGTTAGACCAGTACATGATCATTAGTTCTTCCACCCATTTCCTCCAAAGGCATTTGAATGATTCCGATGTCTAAGGGCTGTCTCCTGGCGCATCAGTAGGCTACTGTTCTGTTGTTTCTAGCAGCCGGGTTGGATCAAGGACAGCCATTCAGGAGGGCCCCCTGAGGGTTTTAATTTGAAGTGCTCAAGACTAGCTCTCCAGTGTTGCTTGGAACTTTTTGCCACAGTTGGCTTCACTGCCTAAAATTCCACGAGAGGAAATTACCCTTTGGAGCAGTAAGCATCCTGTGTTAGAATGCCAAAGCCCGCAAAAATGTATTGCAGTGAAATCTCCCAGCTGCCTATACCTTGTCTCCCACTAGGAGGTGAGGCCCAGGGCCAGAGGAGTGGAAAAGCAGAGGGTAATTTCGGCCACAGGCCACTTGCTGAAAGGCCATGTCAGAACAGGCCCATCATGGGCTGTATCAGAGCATGAGAGCCTGAATGGAGGCAGGGCTCTGAAGAAAAGGCCACCAAGAGACAGAGGTGTGCTCTGTACTTCTATTTTTTGTTATTATTAAAATTTATTTGTTTTTGAGAGAGGGAGAGGAGAGAGAGGCAGAGAAAGAGGGAGAGACAGAATCCCAAGCAGGCTCTGCACTGTTAGCACAGAGCCCCACTCACGGCTTCAACCCATGGACCATGAGATCATGACCTGAGCCGAAATCAAAAGTCAGATGCTGACTGAGCCACCCAGGCACCCCTGCTCTATACTTTGAATAGGGTTGAGCCCCCACTAGCTCTGAGAAGATACTCTGGATTGAAGAGTTTAGGGCATGGATCATCTCGGTGAGGTGACCTAGAAGTTGCTTAAGTTTTTGAATGAGTTAAGTAAGTAAAATAAATAAACCGAGAATCTAATTAGATATCAAAAAATGAAGAAATTTGAAATACAACATCCCAAGATTTTCCCGATATGACACACACTGTTATTTTACAAAAGAACATTGCTTGCCCTTTCCTCTTGCCTTTGATAATTTTAAGAACAAGAGCCTACAGTCTTTGAATAAGTGACATTGTTTCCCAAGAAAGGACATTTACAAATTGATAATCACACGCACACACATTTTACACACACATTACATTCTTGCCCTTATTTTTCTGGGTCCACGAAAGCTTTGTTACGAACTGACATTTGGAAACAACTGGCATACAGAACAGAGTTATCACTTACGACTTCTGAATCCATCCCATGACATGACGTATAAGTGCATCAGAATTTTGCATATGAAATATATATCATATGTACTACTTAAGGACTATCTCCTTGGAGTTTCCTTAGTGAAATCACTATCGCTTCTTACTATGGTAACACTGCAGTATGTGTTATTTTAAGTCACAAAAAAACAACACGCATAAGACTGCTTTTCCCAATACGGGGCTACATGCCGAGGAGTAGCAGAAATGAAGCTGAGAAGGTCAGGAGGGGCAGGACCAGATCAGGCCTCATGTTGCAAAGTGTGGAGCTTGGGCAGTCTTCTGTAATCATCGAGGTAGCTCAAAGAGGCCTTAGGACAGTGGGCATTTCAGGGACTCGTGAGCCAGGCTAACTGGGTTTGAGTCCTAGGTCCGCTGCTTAGTACTGTGTGATCTTGGACAAGTTACTTAACCTCTCTGTGCCTCCGTTTCCTCGGCTATGAAGTGAGAATGATAGAAACAAGTCCTGGTGTATGAGTCTTTCATGGGGATTAAATGAGACAATGTGTAAAGTGCTTAGAAGGGTGCCTGCCCCCTTTTACCAATGTTGTCTTATTGGAAGGAATTTAAGGACCGAATATCATGACATACCAAGACTAGTCCCTTGGCGAGCCATTTCATGTTTCTGAGGCTCAGTTTCTCTCTCTACAAAATGACGAGATTAAATCAGATGCTCTAAGGCCTCCTCACTCTGATAATCTCTGGCTGGAGTTGCAATGCAGGGACAGGCTTGCATTTGAACTTTCAGATGGGCCTTGGTCCCTTGCCCTGCCCATTTGAAGGCAGAAGACCTATAGCCCAGACGGAGCCAAAGCTCTTTAAGCAAAAGAGCTCACCTGACTGTCAAGTGTAATTCAAAGAACTCTCACGAGAAGCCATCTTCCAATTCTCAGGGAGACAAAGCAAAGGCTGTCGGATAGCTTGTGAATTTACACAAACCAGGTCGCCGCCTGCCCCTCTTTTTGAGCACCTCCAACCAAATGAATTCCCAGTGTCAGCAGAAGTTTACATATGTTATGCAAAAGCACATCACCAACACAAAGGAGAGACATAAATAATGCAGATTGAGCATCCATCCATCTTGGCCATGGCCAGATGACATGGGGGTGGGGGCCACAATTAGCTGGTGGAGCTCTGACAATGGTCGCAGAGGCAGTGCATTTGTGAGGTAGAAATGGAGTGCCCCATAAAGGGGAAAGATAGGGAGAAACCAGGCAGGCTGTGGAACAAGGTAGGGAGAGAGAAGCAGAGACACAGAGAGCAAGATAGAGAGAAAGTGCACGCATGGAAGGGCCAGCACTGGCTTTGCTTGGAGCAAGGACAGAAAATGGGAGTGCCACCCTTTGAATCCTCGCCATGGCGTTTTGATCAAGCTGTTGATTCTGTTTGAGCTTCAATTACAAAGGACTGTGAATTATACATGGAAAATTGTCTGGGCCGGTCCCTTAGCAGATGGGAAAACCGTGGTGGCAAATGAAATTAGCAGGCTGCCTTGTGGAACGAGCTCTGTGCCTTTCCTCCTTGGTACTTTCAGAATCTGCATGGGGTATAGACGCCAGGACCGTCACTGGAGTTTTTTGGTTTTTTTTTTTCCTCATGAACAAAACAACTATAAAAAGCAAACAAACAAAAAAACCTCTAAAAACATAAAACAAAAAACTTTTCTCCTTTGAAGATTTAAGAGACAAATTCTCTTTTCCAAGAGATGGCCAACTGGTTTTAATTCTTGGAGGCTTGGGTTGCAGTAAATGTGAGATGAGGCTGGGAGGTTTCTCCTTGCTTCACTCACAGCCCACTCTGGGCACCGTGAACCACGTTATCGCCTCTAGAGAGTTTGGCCCTGGGCACAGACAGAACAGCGGAACAGAGCAGAAAATCTGCTGTCCCGGGAGTGAAGCCTGCTCCCTTTCTCCAGGAGGCAGGCTGGCCAAAACTATGGTTTCTGTTGAAATAGCAGCTAACCACCGTTCCTTGGAGGGTTCCAAGTGAGGGATAGAGCTCAGGGAGCTCCAAGCAGCCAGCACAGCAAAAACCCAGAGAGAACAGCACTCGCCAAGCAGCAAGCGGGAGGAAGGCAGATGGGGAGCTTTCAGAAATCACCCTCCTTTGATTAGCAGGCTTCTGGGGAGCCGGCTAGGATTTCCATAAAGTCTGGGCTTTTTGGAAGCTAGTTCACTAGGTTTGTATCCTAGGGGGAGTCATAACCCAGCACACAGATACTCCAAATCATAATAATCATTAAAACAACTATAATAATAATGATAATAAGACTAGTTACAAGCGTAATAAAAGCTAGTACTTATTTAATGCTTACTATGTGCCCACCACTGTGTTAAGCACTTTACATGCATTTTCTCACTTAGTCCTCAAGTAAGACTTTGAGGTCGATACTATTATTACTGTCATTTTAGAGGTGATGAAATGGTGGTGCAGGGAAAAGAAATGTCTTACAAAGGTCATGGTGGTAGATTGATTGCCAAAGTGATTACCGTTCTTCACTCTTTCCAGGATCCACACTCTGCAATGTGACTTTGCAGCTTTTGACTGGTTTCATGGCTTGCTTCTGGCCAAGAGAATGATTCTTTGCTGATAGCGTCCCGTTTCTGAGCCCAGACCCCACCACACTTCCACTCTTTCTCCTGGAAGTCGGGCACACAGTCGGCACACAGCAGCCCAGCCCAGCCCAGACTGCTGGAGGATGAGGGGCCACATGAAACAGAGATGAGCTGCCCCAGCAGAGACCATCCCACACCAGCCAGCCTCCTGAAGATGCTTGAAAGGGTCCAGATGAGCTGAGCCTGGCCCAGATTAGCAGAACCTCCAAGCTGATCTGCTGATCAGTGAGCAAAAATAAATGGTACTTGTTTTAATCCACCAAGTTTAGGGGGTGATTGTCACATAGTAACTAGCAATGAAAACAATGACGTAAGTAATGCTAGCATTCCAAACCAAGTTTCTTTACTCCAAAATCCTTTGTCTTTTAACTTCTGATTTCTAGTGACACACTCCCATGTTCCACACCTTACTCACTAACATCATCTTCTCCAATGCCACTTTTCTCTTTCCCGTAGGTTCTAGTAGCAGGCATTCCTGATTGCTGGCAAAGGATTTGGGAATCTCAGTTGAAAAAGCCAGCAATGGTGGCTGCGATTCCTCCATTGGCCATTGGCCAGGAGTGAATGCGTGACCCATTTCTGATGGTGAGGTAGAAGGCTGAGCCACCTGGAGGGCTGTGGGGAAAGATTTCCTTTTCCTGGAAGACAGAAACATCAGAACATACAACCTTTTTCTGATTTTTCTTGCTGCCCACCATCTTGCAACAATGGAGGAGGCCTACCTGAGGCTGAAGGTAACTGAGGACGGCAGAGAACAGACACCAAGGTCACCTGGATCGCTCAGACACCGAGACAGAGCCATGCTTGGGATCCATGGTGTGTTTCCTTTGAATTTTCCCATTTGTTTCAGCGAGTTTGATTTTTTTTTTTTTCTTTTTACTGGTAGCCAAAAGCATCCTAATGGGTAGAGTTCCAATCATCAGATAAAAGGATCCAGCCATCTGGTTGTTGAGTCCTTTATTCCTACAGAAACCAAAGTAAAAGTTCAGAGGACACTGAAGCCGATTCCCAGGAGGCAGACCTCAATTTGTGGGAGCCCTGTATTTCTGACCCATATCTGCTCCTTTTGGCTGACTTTAGCAGTAAGCGGCGGCCTTGGGACTTAAAGCAGGATGACTGCAGGATGCGGGTAAAGCAGGAAGACTTTGGGAAGTTCTGGGGAGCATGGCTCAAAGTGCGGGCCAGAGATCTGAGTACACAACAGATGTTCCACGCATGTGTGCTCTTGGGGGCGTTCTCCCTTCCACTGGTCCCAACTTTTCTTCCCCATCCCTGGACTCCAGGAAGCACATTGTATGTGCCTTTATTCAGAGATGACCGTCAAAACATTTAGCAACTGCTATGCTCAGATGCAGACCAAACAAAACAGAGGACCACTGCAAGTGCTGGGGCAGGGGTTTGGAGGCCCCTGTTTGGGGATCATGGGGAAGTTGGGGCCACTGGGTGGGAAGCAGATCCTTGAGGTGGGTTCAGGACAGAAAAGACAGAAGATGGATTCTGTGGGGCAAGTGGGTGGGCAGTGAGGACAGCATGTGTTTACCTGCCTGGAGTTAGTTGCTGAAATTTTAACAGCTTGTTTGGCCATACTGAGAGGCATACTAGACAATTCTATTCTAATACATATTCCTTTCTGTGTGCCTGTGTTTGCTCTGCTAGCTTGTGGACCCCAGAGGCCAGAGGCACTGTGATACCCACTGATTTGCATATCCCCAGCACACAGGCCATCTCAACACAGTTGGGTGAATTGAACAGAGTCAACAATATAAATCCCCAAGACCCATTCTCTTCATCTAGTCCAGATTCTGAATAAAGAAGAATCTGACTGGTCACAGCCATTTTCCTCTGAAACAATTATTTCTTTGGAGCAGAGTTATGGGGAGTTAAGGTGACCTCTGACGGTCCGACCTCCTTCGCCCTGAGATAGCTCAAGATCAAACTGTCTCACTGAGGAGAGCAGATGGCAGAGGGAGCTGGGGGGAGAGGGCAGCCCCCTGTGTCTTGCAGGCTGTGGAGCACGCTGTGCCTCCGTCATCATTAGTGATTCAATAGTTCTCATTTGACTGAGAAAGAGTGCGAAACCCTGCTCCATACAACCTTGTCCTGGGAACTCCTCGGAAAACCAGGAATCCCAGGACGTGGACGCTGTCTGGTTCTTGAGGGCACTGCTGTGTCCTATTCACCTTTCTTTTCCCCAACACCAATCCTGGCAGGGGCTCCAGGGCCAGCTGCTAGGAGCCTGAGTGAGGGAATGAATGAATGAGTGAATGAATGAATGGGGGCACCCTCCTTTGCAAGTAGTTTTGAAATGAAGACATGAAATGAACTTTGGAGTCATAGTAATTTGGGTTCCCATCCAGGTTTTGCCACTTAAAGGCTATTGAATTCGGGCAAACTCCTTAGTTTAGATAAATTTCTGTTTCTTACGTACAAATAGATATAATAAAACCAACGGCTCACAACTCCTGTAAAGTGCCCAGTATAACACCCAACAGTGCCTAATGAATTGTAGCTACTCCCCTTCTATCATCATTTTCATTTTTTTCTTCCTTTCACTTTCCTTGTTTTAATATTATTATTATTATTATTATTATCATTATTACTATCATTCTTAAAGTCACTACCCAGAGATACTCTTTGAATGTAATAGAACTGCCTGGTTTGAGGTTTGTTCCCCCACCGGCCCCCCCCACCCCCCGCCACCTAAATAATATCTGGATAAATCAGCATAAAATTGTCTCTCTAAACAGTCTTTGCTGTCCATTTACGGCCATTTCACTTGCATCCACTAAGGGGGAAGAGCTAGTGGAAACAAGCCTAAGAAAGCATGTAATGTCTAAATACAGCAGGTACCTACTTCCGGGATCTGCCTCCTAATTTTCACCGGGCACTTATGGTGTGCGAGGCACAGTGCAAAGCTCCTTACTGTTCTTATCTCTTTCCTAATCCCTATCACAACCAGGGAAGTGGGTATCAAGGTAATCTTCAATTTACAGATGAGGAAAGCGAGGCTCAGAGAGGTTGAATGAGGAGGTCAAGGGGATGAGCGCGACAGAGCCAGCATCATGAGCATGCTGGTTGGCCCCCACCTGCCATTCCTTCCTCCCCTTGGGTTTTCAGCCATCAGCTCCACCCCTAACTCCAATGAATGACTCTAATTGGTTTAAGCCAATTCTGGAGGTCTTAGCCTTTTTGGACAGTGATTGGCTCAAATAAACCAGAATGTAGCTAATCAGTGCAGGGCATTCTCCTTGCCAATCATATTTAAGTGACTGACTTTTCTTTCACTGGTTGTGAGAGACCAGTTCTCCCTCTCCTTCCCTTGCTGGCCCTTCATGAGGAAGCCTGATTACAATCCACAGCCAGTCTTGCATCCTTGAGGGAACTTAGGGAATCAGTCTGAGGATGAAGCTGAAACAGTAGAGCGGAGAGAAGAGCCAGTGATGTCCTTGAGCCCCTAGACCAGTCAACTCAGAAGCCTGCTCTGCCTCTGGACCAATATAAGCCACTAAATTTCCTTTGCTGTTAAACTAGTTTGACGTAGTATTTCTGTTACTTTCTGCTCAGAAGCAGTCTAAATGATATGGCAAGGATCAAACCCAGGTCTGACCCATCACCAGTGTATACTATCTGTGTTACCCTCTTTTCTGTTTCTCTAGCTCATCATCTTGAAACTCATATCTTTATTGGAAGTCTGGTAGTATCGCTGTGTCTCAGCCAGTCTACAGCATTTCTGGGGCAGTTAGTTTTCCTACTGGAAGGCTAAAGCCCTGGGAGGTAGCCGCTGGGCATGTAAGGTCACTCTTTCAAATGGGTGGCTGGAGGCCACAGAGCAAAGCTGATGGCTATTTGTGGATACAAGGTAATGAAAATCTCTTCTCGGGGTGACTCCAGCCGAGGCAGGCTTTAGAGAAGAGCAGACTTCAGTGGGGACTAGAAAAGCAAACAGACAGCTGCAATGCCTGCTTATGAGGCCTTGACGTATTGAACATGTAGAAACGTTAGCCTCCTCTAACTACAATCTAATTTGTATAAGTGCTTAGAAAGAATACTGAATTTATCAGAGCTTGAAGTGCAAAATATTAAAAAATAAATCACTGCTGGTAAAATCATAGAGCTATCAGGAGATCCATTTGAAAAGACAGTTAGCAAAGCCAATTTGAGGCACATTCACCAAGCCTTGAAATCATGGAGGCCCCATCACATGGCTTTCCTTCTAGCCAGCCCAAGAGGATCCTAGAATTTAAGGCTAAGAACAGCTGAATCCTGACAGAAATCAGATGATTGGAAATTTTAATAAAAATGTTTGAAGTGGTAAAAGAAAATGCCAGCCCAAGTAGCTGAGATAAAAGGATGATTTTTTGCTTTCCCCTTTCCTGGGCTAGGGTGCACCCATGATGGCAATTGCTCTTGGTCTCCACCTGCAGATTTAGTCATGCCCAAGCTTCTATGCCCAGGTATTAAGTCAATTTCCCAGACCTGAGATCAGGTGACTCTGTGACAGTTAAGAGTTGCCTGCACCGAGTCTCAAATCTTGGCTGCCTGCAATTGAGGGGCCCATATTGATGTCATTGGGAAGCATCCAACCTTCCTGGTACATGGTTTGACCCTTGCAGAGGTTGGGCATCCTAAATTCTGACTGGTCAGTTTCTTTTTCCAGGCCTCCAGCCTCCAAAAGGCACAATCTCTGTGGCCACTGGGCTGACCCACTCCATGGATGTGTGGTGTCACACCCAGGGCCCATCTGTACAGCCTTGTCTGTTTCCTCTGGGCCTTCCCAGGCAGAGGGCATCAGGCCAAGACATGGCCTTGTCCTCCTCCTACCTGCCCGAAACTATTTTGGGGATGACCCTGAGGCAGTATATAGCATGACGGTTTAGAGAGTGGTGCTTCTCAAACTGTGTATGGTGAACAACCTGTGTTTTTACTTCCAGTCTGTTACAGAATAAAATGTGGGCTCCCTGTATATATCTAGCATGTATCTTATACCTCATGTGACTCACAATGCAAGTCTGACAGCCCTGAGCTCAGCTATTCAGTGAGATATGCCCACTGATCATGCACTTGGATGTCACGGCAATGTCAAATTATAGAAGATTCCCACTGCTTCCTTTCAGTTTCTGTACTTTTCTTGTCACAGACTGGTAATGAACAGTTCTCATCTGCAGTTGGCACTTTGAGTAACATTTATTTACAACAACCTTTCTTAAAATGTGGTCCTTGGACCAGCAACATCAGCAGGACCCGGGAACTTGCTACAAATGGAAATTCTCAGGTTCCCTCCTGGACCTCAGGAATCAGAAACTGGGGACAGAACCCACAAATCTGGACTTTTACCAGCCCTCTGGTTGGTTGTGAGGATGTCACACAGCTGGACAGGAAAAAAGAGCTAACAACAACAGGTACGTTCGGAGATTTCTTCTATTAGAGCTGTAAGTATCATTCGAAGAAAATGATTAGGTCTGTCTCAGTGACTACCGAACTCAGTTTTTTTTTAAGCTTTGAAATCTCTTGGTTCTTAAGTTAATAAGCAGTGCATTCCACAGAAATATATTCTCATTTTAACATTGGATTTCCAACGTTAATCTTTAATAGATTTAAGAATGAGTGATCTCTTCCATTTTACAGCTTCTCCTCACCCCCCCTTCTATCTTTTGCATCAGTTCTAGAAACTCTTCGATAGCACACACACAGAAATGCTGAGAAGGAAGGAGCATAAGGGAGGGGCGACAAGACTCCCTGAGTGCAAGGATCGTGGAGCCCCTGTCCATGCGTCCCCAGTACCTGGTTTGTTGTAGAGGCTCAGTCGATCTTAATGGAATGGATAAATCGATGAATGGACAAATGGAAAAACAAAATTTGATAGGCTAGAACTTTGTGAAAGGATGTTCTGATTAACTGACTTTCTGATTAATTGGCAAATCTTTCACTTCCCTGAAAAAGTACATTTTGTTTTTCAACTAGTTTGAGTGAAGTTTTATTCATTGCAACCCAAAGGTCGCCTGCCTAAAAGACAGCTCCGTTCAAGTGTAATACATTCAAATTACATCTCTTCTAAGGGACGTGTTGCCCAGGTGTCTCAGGTCAATATAAAATAAAGAATTTCATTTTGGGGAATTTTATTATTGAAAATGAATTTTATTGAAAACCACAGTCCGAGAAAAGCAGATAAAAGGATTATAGCCCATGAAGCATGGTAAACATATGCTACTATTTTGGGTGAAATATAACTATTTTCACTATTAATACTTAAATTAAGCACACCCACATTTGGCATTGCCATGAGCATAATTGGTAAAAATTGTTCTAACGAGAAGCTCAGAATTGTTCAGGCAGGACTTATCAAACGGAAAGAGAAAAATTAAGCAAAGGAACATCATATCGTGTAAAAACAAATGAGAGAAAAGTGCAAAACATCCAACAATTAGTTGGTGTACACAGGGCCAAGCCATGGGGATGATGCGTTCACAGATATTGACTGATTCTCTGTCTGAAACTTCACTGGCACAACGCGAAGACACCCGGTCAGTTTGAACTGTTCAATCCTAAACTGACTGAATTGACCAGTCATTCGGAATGCCTCGAGAATCTGTCTATAATGTGTCTGTTTTGCATACGGTGCCTCTCCTGCTTTAAGAGCATCTTCACACCAGAGACTCCCCGACTTAACAGACAATAAATGCTTGGTGGCAAAACACAAAGGTAAGGAGACCTACAAGCACCAACAAGAAAGTTCCGGTATCTGGAGGTCTTTTGTGATCCCTGTCATCCCATCCTGGAGAAATCGAGGATCTTTTCCAAAACAAAAACGTTGAAGGGTGATCTGAGTTCAAATCTTAACTTGCCCTTTTTAGACTTACTGTTGCCCTCTGTGAGATGGGAATAATAATAATAAGCCTTTTTATTTCTGCTTTGTTTTGTTTTCTGAAGGCTTACATAAGCTAGTGCACGTGGAACACTTATTGTCCCGCCTGGCTATTCGTATTAGTTACTCCTCATCAAGCATTAAGCATAGAGTCTTGCGTTTGCCCCACGATAGCTCCCTGGGATTAGCTATTTGAGTTAACACCCAAAGTCAGAGATTAGATGACTCATGGCAAACTCTTCACTCCAGGGCTGAGTCTTCATCACACTTCATGAGCTGGTTGTGAAGGACATGATGCTTTTCCCACCCAAAAACATATCATCTCTGGAAATATTCCAGTTGATGACCATGAAGCAATAGTAGCAAAAACAGTATTGGGCTCTGCAAAGAGCGACAAACTAAAGAGAATTCCAAACTCGTGCCTGCCAAGTTTTCCCTTATTTGGAAGTAGCCCATGTGAAATTCTAGAACTCTCCACAGGTCACTCACAGTCTGTCCATTAGCTTTCCTGTTTGCTGTCTTCTTGTCTACTTACATCAACTCCTCTTAATATTTAAGAACTTTTCAGGAAATTCAGTTTTAGAAAGACAGCAAAGGAGCTTTGAATTGGCAAAAGCTTCACATTTCAGAGGTGATACTAATCTAAAGAAACACACTATTATCTTAGTAATTTCCAATTGTTCCTGGAAGCATTTTACTGCAGAGACCACTGCCAGCTATTAAGTAGAGGAGACTCGTTTTGGTTGCCAGAATTAGCTGAAATTAAGATCCTTTGACATCTTCTTACAGAAAAAAGTCAGTTTCAGTACAAACAATTCGGAATTTAATAGATTGTGACAGGTTATAAAATCCTATGCATTTGAAAGAAAAGCTTTGCTGGTGGAATAATGTGTTTCTAATTTACACATAATAGGCCCATGAAGCTATGACTAGAAGGACATTAAAGTAATGAGGAAATTCCAGTTATAGACACTTTCTGTAGAGATCTTAAAGATTATGATTAGGGCAGTCATTTTCCCAAGTGCCGCGTAGAGCTCAAGCCAAAATGAAGGTGGCCAGGACAAAGAAAGAAGACTGGAAAGGCAATGAGCCTCGGTGTCGAGGGTAGAGAAAGCATTTGGGGGATAGATGCTCAACCCAGAGGTGGAGGATTGTGTTAAACTTAATAAATGCTGCGTGTACTGAATACCGACAAAGGCCTAGCGCTGGATGCTTGTCGGTGAATGAGGAGGAATCAACAACGACGTGAGCCATAAGAAGGGCCAAAAGATTTTTGTGGATAAAACTCTTTACAATAAAAAAGAATTCTACTTTCCTGCGATTCTTTGTCCCGAGAGTCGTCCAGTCCACCCCACGGATGACTAACATGACACAAAATGGATCCCTTAAATACCTTCCTTATTTTAAGTCTCAATGCTACTATATAATTTAAAATGCATACTAAATGGCAAAGGAAATTTGGAGTGTGTCATTTGATATGAGTTTGGGTAGCCGTTCTCCTACGATAAATTGATACAGTGATAGGGGAAGTAGCGTGTGCAAAACAGCAGAGAACATGCTCGCAATGAAAGGCACATACTTTATTTTAATGCCCATTAGTATTTTTCTGCCCTCTTTTGAGATCAGTTTCTCAGGCATAAGATGATGTAAACTAAAAGAAACTTACTTACTGTCTGACTAGAAAATGATTAGACTCTTACTCTGTGATTGCTTCTACTATTGTTTATAGTCTGGGTACCACATCTGGGATATTATCCTAGGTAATCAATAAATACTGACCACTCGGGTGTTAGGAGATCTGGCAATTTTGCTCGACCTTAAAAATTTTCTCCAGTAAGAGTTTCATGGCTCTCTCCTTTTACCTCTCTACCTTTCAAAAATATAGTTTTGAGCATTCTCTATATTCCACTCATGTTCTAGGCGCCCGAGAATGAGATCCCCGTGTTTGGAGAACTTCCATTCTGGGAGGGCGGGTGGGAGGTGGAAGATAGTCAACTCAGAGAATAAGATACTTCTTTGTGCCTCTTTTTACTCATGTGTCATATACTCTAGTGCTGTCTGGTCTGATGGTGTCTTGTCCCTTAGAGGGACCTTTCTTAGCCTTGGTCTTGCCTGCGTATGAAAGAGAGAGAGAGATTGCAAAGGAAGTTGGTGGATGTCACTCTCCCCTAGAACCCTGCCATCAGGGCAGTCTGAGAAGGCGATGCCACATATAACCACAGAAGAACAGAAAAGGTCCAAATAAAACAAACTAGTTCTTATGCTAGCAGCTTGGCTTCCCCAAAACCCATCTCCCTCCTTTTTGTTTGTTAACGTTTATTTATTTCTGAGACAGAGTGAGACAGAGCACAAGGGGGCATTGGGGCAGAGAGAGAGGGAGACACAGCATCTGAAGTAGGCTCCAGGCTCTGAGCTGACAGCCCTGAGCCCTACATGGGGCTTGAACCCACAGACTGTGAGATCATGATCTGAGCTAAGTTGGACACTTAACTGACTGAGCCACCCAGGCACCCCAAGCCCATCTCCTTCTGACCCATTCAAGATGCATAACATTTAGTTACAAGACACTAATTTCTTCTTCATCCTCCACAATGAGGATTGTCTTTGTGACACTACATAGCTAGGCAGTCAGGGAAGTTCACCTAGAGAAGTTCACCTAGAGAAAAGACACCCAACAACATTGTTCAGCATCAAATAGATAATATTTTTAACCTTGCAGCTAGTTTGTTGTCTTGGGGTGTTCTGGAATCCATTTCTCTATAACTCTGATTTTCTTCAAGAGATGATATTACAGAACTTTTTCTCATTCCTATGTGGTCATTGTTTCTCAACCATTAATAAAATTTCCAGAAATAAGGTCAAGAGACCCATTTATTTAGAATGTACTATGTTTTTTCATTGTACACAAGTTTTTACCACAATAACTTGAGAATTAGCTCATTATAGGAAGACTAGAACCTGGGGTTTTGCTGTTCTCAACATCCTGAGGACTTGAAAACTTCAACTGCACTCAATGTGAAACCATATTCTTCTGAAAGAATTTTGAACACAAACTGGCATTTTCGGGTAATGAGGGGCTGGAGTTATTTCAATGATTTTTAACATGAAGAAACAGCACTGGTTTGTGATTGAAAGAAATATAAGCTATTGTCACTACTTGGGCTTCCAGAAAACCAAACCCCCGTAAACTAAAATTTGGCCTCCAGACTGGTCTGTGATCTCTTACAGAGTAGGCCCTTGCACCAGATAATCATATTCATTTCTTTGCAGAACCTTTCATGTGGAATCTTAGATTTGGAAAGAATCTTGATGATGTAGTCTTAACTTCACCTGTCCCAAATCTAATATTTATGTTTCTTGAAGGACTAAATGTAGCTACAAATAAATCACTGTGTGTGATACATGAAAAAGGCATAGCACAGATATATGCAATGAGATTCATACAGAGAATCCATGGAGGAACAAAAAGATGCAAAAAGCAAACATTTCAAGTGGCCAGCTGCATATCAGTACCCCATAGTGTGGAAGGTACATACCCAAACTGGCTATTTATGGCTTTACCATGACAATTAGAAGAATGAACACACCTTCTTTTTAACAAGAAGTTCCCAGCCCAGCACATTGATGTTACTTGCCTCCATTTTTCTTTAATCTGTATTTCTTTAAAAATTTTTTTTCTTAATGTTTATTTACTTTTGAGAAAGAGAGAGAGAGAGAGAGAGTGAGAGGCAGCAAGCAAGCAAGGGGTAGAGAGAGGGAGACACAGAATCTGAATCAGGCTCCAGGCTCTGAGCTGTCAGCACAGAGCCTGATGCAGGGCTCAAACTCATTAACTGTGAGATCATGACCTGAGCTGAAGTCGGACGCTTAACCGACTGAGCCACCCAGGCGCCCCATTTAACATATATATCTTAAAGGCATCTATACAGTTCATTGTTTCCGAAATCAATACTTCGGAGCCGTTATTTTGGAAGTATTTCCTTTTGTTTGCTTAGCATTTAACCAAACCTATAAGATACTTAGAAGCAATCAAAGTGAAATCTATAAAATGGCTTCCAGTCTGGTAAGGAATACAAGAATTTTTTTTGCCAATAGTTTCCAAAATTTGTAAAAATGTACATATCTTTTCACCCTGCGAATCTACTTCTAGGAATTTATCCTAACACTGCAGATTAAAATAATAAAAATGAGAAGTAATCCAAATGCCCAATACTAGGTATTAAAGGAATTAACACTAGCTTGCTCTAACAAATAATCCCAAATCTCAGTGGCTTCACGCAATCAAGGTTATTTTTCGCTCATGATACAGTTGATGGCCTTCCGTGTAGTGATTTAGGTATCCTGATTCTTTCTATCTTGTAGTTCTATTATCTTCCAGAACCTCAAAGTACTCATCTATACCCCTGCATTCATCCAACAGATAAATGAAGACAGAAAAGATAAGGAGGAATGCCTGGATTTGTTATGGGCTGGATATGGCTTACATCATTCTGACCACATTTTATTGGTCAGAAGCTGATCATGTGGCCACAACTAACTGCAAGGGATTCTGGGAATCTTAGTCTTTCCCTTCTTGGGCATCATAGATTGGTGAGCGTCTAGCTGATCTCTGGCATGTTAACAGATTGGCTTAATGAAGTATGGTACATCCATAAATGGGACACTTATGTAGCCATTAAAAATGAAGATTCAATGAAGTAGAAGAGATTTACATTATAGTGAATGAAAAAGGCAGGCAACAAAACATTTAGGTTATGACCTTGACTTTGTCAAAAAATATATTTTACCAAAAAATATATATTTATAAATAAAAATCCTAGAACATATACATTAGTGTTTCTTCCTGAGTGGTGGGTTACCACCTTTTCCACCCTGTGCTTTTCTGCATTTTCTCAGCTTCATACCATGAATATGAACTACATCTTCTAGTCAACTGTACTTTAGAATAGTGCTCTCCAAAGCAATATAATGGAAATCATACATGCAATTTTAATTACAAAGAAAAAGGATCAGGTGAGATTAATTTCAATAATACGTTTTATTTAACCTAATCTGTTCAACATTATCATTTCAACATATAGTCAATAAAATTAAAATACTAAAAATTAAAATACCAATGAAACTTTTAATACTTCTTTTATTTATACAGAGTTTTGGGATATGGGTATATCATACACTTACAGCAGATCTTACTTTGGATCAGCCTCATTTCAAGTGCAGTAGCCACATGTGGCCGGCAGCTACTGTATGGGTCAGCACAGCCTGAGAGTGTGCTGAGTGGCAGGTAGGGCAACAGACAGGTAGTTCAGAAGAGGACAACACCCCATGTGAGGGCTGGAAAATGTCTCATGAAAGAGGCGAGTTTGGAATTGGGCCTTGAGGGATATTATTAATAGTACCATCAATTACCATAATACTGGTAACGCCTAACATTTATTACATGCTTGCCATATGCCCATCACTGTGCTAACCACTAGGGTTTGGTAGAGAGGAGGAACAGACTTGCTGAAGAGGGAGAACCCCAGAAGCAGCAAAAGCAGAGATCAAGGGGGGAAGATCAATACACCTGCAAGTATGGGGGGTGGGGTGGGGTTGGAGAGGGATTGGAACGATTCGGCATTGGGCTCTTTGGAAAGTAGTAGAGAAAAAACAGGAAATCCAGTTGGAACCAAGTTTAGAAGCACTTTAAATGCTAAGGGGGGATCTTCATGCCTACTCAGTGAGAAAATGTGGTGACAATAACACAAAACACTCACTAAGCACCCATTTTACTGATAAGGAAACAGGCATAGAGAGGTTAGAAAATTTCCAAAGGTCACACAGTGTGTAATCATGTTTGGCAGAGCCTGGACTCCAACCCAAGCATTTCTGGCTCCAAAGTAGACACCTTAACTGCTCACAAATACCACGAATTTTGGAACCAGAGACCTGGATTTGCATCCCAGGCTCTTTGCTGTCTCACTGGGACTTGAATCAGTTCCCTGAACCCCCAAGAGTTTCAGACTCCCCCCCCCCAGGTGCCACCCTCATGAAAATGGGCATGTCCCACCAATCTGAAGTATCATTGCATGGATGTGATGACACTGGCGGGAAAGCACCAATTATACTGTCTGGCACAGAATAGATGCCGATTAAGGCTGGTTGCCCTGCAAAATGCCATGGGGAGCCATTTCAGGCCTTTAGGCAGGGGAATGGGATGACTGGACTTACACTTTAGGGAGATTTATGCTGGAAATACCCATCTTCCTTGATTACTCTGCCGGATGGATTGGAGCTAGGAGAGATGTGTTAGGAAGATATTGCATTAGTCCAGATAAGAGGTAATGACGATCTATGCTGGGACAGAGACAGGGAAATTGCAATCATATTATCTAACTGTAGGATATCAGAGCCAGAACAGGCCCTATGGAGTAGAGAGTCCAGACGTAAATGACTTATCAAAGGATAGATCATGTGACTAGTAAAGTTCATCTCGTTCTTTGGTGCACTGTTCTTACCTTCACTCAGGCAGTGCTGGTATTAGACATCAACGCCAACATTTTTAAACTCTTAATACAAATAACAAAGTATCTCAGTTTTGTCTGAATCATATACTTTCTACTTTTAACTAGCATCTAGGGACAATCTCATGTAATCCTATCACTGTCAACTCTCCCTCACTCCTAAAGGAAGGTAGGAAGACTGGAATCAGAACAATTTCCCCACTACAGATGGGTAAACCAAGGCACAGAGGAAGATGAACCTTATTTCTGGATCAAACTCTCTCACATTTACTTATAAATTATTATTATTTTTTAAATCAAAGTTTGTTTTGGCTTTGAAATGTTACTAAAATGTTGGTACAGGGATGGTGTTTGTAAAATTTCACGCTGAACAATATGTCATGGGAATAGAAGGGCTGACATCTTTTAAGATTATTCAGATTTTAAAGGTTAATGAGTACAGTTCTCTTGAAATCATGTCTATAGGAAGACTTGTGTGATCAACCAGAAATTGGATCTCTGTAGTTGTTTTGTCTTAAATATAGTGAATGAAGGTACATCTTGCTAAGAATGTGTATTGAAATGCCATCTCTTTCTGTCTCCCATCCAGAGCGGAGGAAAGAAACCAAACGATGTGTTTCTAGAATTAGTTTTCCTGCCAATGACAAACGGTGAATTCTACCACTGGAGGGCGCAGGAAAGAGCAGATGCTTTTCAGGTTATCGACACTAGGTGGCGCCGCTCTGCTAGTTTTCTTTATGTCTGTTTTTAATTTCTTATTTCTTAAAATTCCTTTGTTTAGCAGTGTTGTTAATGGAGTAGCTTAAGTCATGTAAAGAAGCTTTTTTATTTTTCTATTCTCTTCTTAAAATGTCTGTCATATATAAGTATATGCTTATATAATATACTGATATAAGTATGCTAGGAGAAGTAGAGCTAGCAATTCCTTACAGCATATAGTTTAGTTCTATTTCGCTCTTGAATTAATTTTGAGGACATTCAAGTATGGCTCCAAATTGAGTTTTCCTTTTGGACTGTCACTGTCTCAGATTCTTTAGGATTTTGTTAGAGATTTCACTTCAGTTTGATTTTAAAAGCGACATAATTGTGAATCACATCAGAGTTACCAAAATGTGACATAACTCAAATACTGGAATGAAAAGTAGGTATCAGTACAAGAATTGAAAATGAACTCTCTCATTTGGGCTTATGTAGAGAGGAATTCTCTAGCATCATTTAGTTTATCAGTTGTGTTTCTGAGTTGTACCTGTCTTTGGAGTTCAAATTCCTAACTATAAAAATAAGGAAGTTCCTCTAAATGCCCTCAAAGATCTCTTTCAATTTGGAACAAATATGACCTTATGAGTTCGTACACATAGTTGTGGCCCCTGCCTGCCCCAAACATGATTCTTGTAGCTATCTGCATAAGCTACGATTTTTAAAATCTGGGTAATTCTCTGTGGCACCACAACATATGTAGTTATGAGCCCCAGCTATCTTTCAATCAATGTTGAATCACAGTGAGAATGAAGTGAGCCCATGGAGGAGCAAGCTGAGTGCTCTGGAGAATCACACTCATGGGACAGAACTGGTTCAAAGTGACAGATCTGCCCATTAAGAGACTCTGAGTCCAAGCAAAACTAAAAGGCAACCGACAGAATGGGAGAAGATATTTGCAAATGACATATCAGATAAAGGGTTAGTATCCAAAATCTATAAAGAACTTATCAAACTCAACACCCAAAAAACAAATAATCCAGCGAAGAAATGGTCAAAAGACATGAATAGACACTTCTCCAAAGAAGACATCCAGATGACCAACCATCACATGAAAAAATGCTCCACATCACTCATCATCAGGAAAATACAAATAAAAACCCCAATGAGACACCATCTTACACCTGTCTGAATGGCTAACATTAACAACTCAGGCAACAACAGATGTTGGTGAAGATGTGGAGAAAGAGGATCTCTTTTGCATTGTTGATGGGAACGCAAGCTGGTGCAGCCACTCTGGAAAACAGTATGGAGGTTCCTCAAAAAACTAAAAATAGAACTACCCTAGGACCCAGTAATTGCACTACTAGGTATTTATCCAAGGGATACAGGTGTGCTGTTTCAAAGGGGCACATGCACCCCCATGTTTATAGCAGCATTATTGACAATAGCCAAAGGACGGAAAGAGCCCAAATGTCCATCGATGGATGAATGGATAAAGAAGATGTGGTATATATATATATATGTGGTATATATATACATATATACATACACACACACACACACATATATATACATACACACACAATGGAGTATTACTCGGCAATCAAAAAGAATGAAATCTTGCCATTTGCAACTACGTGAATGGAACTGGAGGGTATTATGCTAAGTGAAATGAGGCAGTTAGAGAAAGACAAAAATCATATGACTTCACTCATATGAGGACTTTAAGAGACAAACCAGATGAACATAAGGGAAGGGAAATAAAAATATAAAAATAGGGAGGGGGACAAAATATAAGAGACTCATAAATATAGAGAACAGAGAGTTATTAGAGGGGTTGTGGGAGGGGGATGGGCTAAATGGGTAAGGGGCACTAAGGAATCTACTCCTGAAATCACTGTTGCATTATAAGCTAACTAACTTGGATGTAAATTTAAAAAAAAAGAGAGAGAGAGAGAGACTTTGAGTCCAACTCTGGCTCCATCCCTTATGGGCTGGGAGATGCTAAACCAGTAGTCAGTAAGTAGGCATTGAACTTGGTGCTGGGTACCATGGTGGATATGTGGAGAAGTGAAAAGCCAGGCACTGTGTGGCTCACAATCTAGCGGGGCATAAGTTGTCTGTTACTGGGAAGTTGGTAATTATGGGGAGTAAGTACCAAATAAGATCAGGTCTCTGCTCTGATCCCTGCCCAAACTCCGGTCCCTGCCCAAACTTTTGCCCACGGTTGTCACCCTGAGAAGTGATATGGAGTCACCACTGGGTCGTGGGTGTGGGGCACTCAGCCAAGTTGGGATAGGCAAGAGCAGGGAAGGGCTAGAGAGAGATAATAATGAAGTTGCTTAACATTCTCTGCCACCTAGTAGCAAATGTTAGACATCATGAACAAAGGGGTATATTTTCTATGAAATAAAGGAAAGTGACATAGACATAAATATATTAGGTCCCCATAGACATTTACTAGCCTGGAAATGAGTGATATGTGGAGACCTGCAAGGAAGTGGGCAGAAATAAAGTAAAAATCCTTGAGTCACACCATCCTTGATGATGTCCACTATAGTTGGTAAAACCTCCAGTGTGAGCTCATTAAATCAAATGCTGCATATGGAACCCCTTCAAATGCCATTATTGGCGATATGGGGCCCTTTTCTAAGCCCTTATAAACATAGACAGAGACACTTGTGCATCATTAGGCATGCTATGCCAACCACTCATCAAGACAGAATGACTAAATGGGCTGCTAAACACCATGAAACATATTAATGTTACAAAAAATTTGGAATCATCTTATACTTGATGTCATATAGGCTTTGGAGCACACTGAACAAATTTTCTCACTTGTGCAGAGCTAACTTACTCAATTGAGGAAATGCCTGAACATAGCAAAAACAGAGTAGGCATGGGCCTCCCTGAATCCTGCTACACCTAAGAGTGATGAGCCTGGCATTTCTCCTGGGGCAGGGTTGAGGGGGCGGTAGGGAGACTGGAAATTGGGAATGAATGGGATAGAACCTGAGTCTGGAGGCTGAGGCAGTAAAATAGGGAAAGAAAGAGGAATGAAGCCACAAACATTTAGGTGAAAAAAGTTCATGAACCAACCTTTATGAATCAGGAATGGCTCCTTTAGGTTCAACATGGCGGCCACACTGGCAGTCAACAAAGGTGTAGGACTTCCTAGGAATGAGCTGGCCTTCCCTCTTCCAGCACTGTCTTAAAGCAGAAATTCCCAAACGGTGTTCCTTAGCACATTAGCACCCAGAGATATTAATGGCTGGGGAAAACAAACACTTCTGCACCACTTTGGTTTAGAAAATGCTGGATTAAACAAAGTCAAGCAAATTTATTTCATGCTTGGATCCTTTAATATACTACCATATATTGTAACGCCTTCAAAGTAGGACTTACCATGTAGGGTTTCCCAGACCTTTTGAGTTTAGAATCTATTTTATTTATATAAAAATATGGAACTCTTCACGAATTTGCATGTTGTCCTAGCACAAGGTCCATGCTAATCTTCTCTGCATCGTTTCAATTGTATTATATGTGCGGCCAAAGGAGGAGCACTGGACCTTTTCTGTTTTTGTTTGTTTTTTTTTTTTTTTAATTATAGATTATCTCAAGACACATGTTCTGAGAAACACCTCTTGGGAAACAATATCCTAATTTATTTCAGATTAAATTCTCCTCTAGCAATTTCAGTGTGAAATTTCCAGATAAAAGAAAATTGCCAGAGAAGTGAAAGATTCATCAAACCAACGTTTTGGTGACATGCAAGGAAACCCAAGTGTTCTTTTGATTCACTTATTTAAATTGTTTGTGTGGGTGGATCCACTTTTGAAAGGCACAGTGACCCCATGTTTAGATTATTTTTCTCTCAGGCAACTACACTAAATTAGCTTTGCACCCCAACAATTAGGCCTTGCCTAAATGGTGCCACCACCTTGGAGCCTGATGTCAATGTGGCTGTCAGTCTAAGCATGGCTATGCTATGAGAATAAGAAGAATAAATACAGTTCCTAATTTCCAAGTCAAAGACAGTGTGAATTGATATTACACAGTAAAATGCAATGAGATTAAATCAATAACATCTGCAATAAGGCATAATGAAGGTAAAATTATATCTCTGGCTTCCTGAACAGCTGTGAATCTATTTTTAATGATCCTCATTTTTGGCAGTCAGCTAACAACTTCTAAAATGTCCTAGAAATTGGATTGTTAAGCAGATGAGCACTGCAGTGGCTCAGAATGTCATTAATTTCAGCTGCCTTATCCATCTGCATGGGCGCAATGGAGGCATCGTGAATTCAGCCCCCACCCACCCCACTGAGCACCCCACTAATCGGGCTTGGGTGGCCCCAGTGAATGCCTGGAAATAGTAAGGCAGGAGAGCTGGGGGGAGAGGGGCTCCTGGAAGGATCACGGGCTGTTGAAATATGGAGAAAAAGGAAAAGTCCTTGCTTCTGTAATGCCAATTGTAGTACATAATTGACTTTCAAGCCTACATTGTGCTATTGGAACCTTATAACTGCCACAGGAACAAGATATTCTAATGGTTCCCTGTTTACCAATGGGGCACTTGGCTTCCATGAGATTACTCTGCCCAGGACTTGGTCAAGGTCATGCCACCAGCAAATGCAGGAGCCAGCACTCAACCCTGGTCTTCTCATTCCAAAGCCAGGACCCTTTCCAAGTCCTCTGCTTGTTGGAATAGCAGCCGTGGGAAAGACACCATGAAAACTTTGAAATTCGGGAAATGTGAACATTTGGGATTATCCGTGTTTTTCTTAGCTGCCTGGCACCTTAGTATTTTACTGCAGCTTTTGCCAGAAGCCATATCTGGGAAACAGTTGATCGCTTTGGCTGATTGTTTTGAGCTCACTTTCCTTCTCCTGCTGGCAGGGGCAGGGAAGTGGGGAGGTGGGGGTGGGTGGTGGGGGTGGCACCCCACGCTTTGCACACAATTGTATTTCCTCCACCCTACCAGCAGATCTCAGATTCCCAGGTAAGCTTTACTAGCTACAAGGCTCAGGAGGCCCCAGGCTAACCTGTGTTCCAGAAGATTAAAGCTAAGAGTAGAAATCCACTGTTCAGATCCCCTCTTTGCCTGGGTGAGAGGTGACAGGAGGATGGATTCCTGACTCTCTTCCCTGCCCTGGGAAGCCTACAACATTGAGAGAGAAGACTTTTGTGTCGACGGTGAGGCTGCAGCTAAGTTAAGCCATTAGTTTATGGGACTGACCCCACTGCCTAGCTTGCTTGCAGCAGTTGGGGCTGATCCTTTGCTCCCTGAGATATCGGACAATCAAGAAGCTTATGGTGCAGGGGTGGGGGCTGTGCTGTGGCATGGTTTTAGGCTGCAGAGAAGAGCTTGGCTCCAGGAGAGACATCTATGACACAGAGGGTTATTCGGCATAAAAGTATAAAATGAGTACCTCTGTTAAGCGAGGGGATTATCTCTATGAAGCCAGGGAACACTGTCCAGTGGCCGACATGATGGTCAGGAAAGCTGTAAGGAGAGAAGCAAACAGTGGAGGGAAGGGAGATTTTGTAATGATGAAACATCATACACCACTGATGATTAAAACAATGCCTGGTGTGCTAGAAAACACTTGCTCTCAAAGATAGTGGGGAGATGGGAGGGATCACGGTTCATGTGAAGGTGGGAAAATGATGTTCAGAGGAGAAGGCAGGGGAGGTCTAGGGAAAATGGAAGAGCTGGCACCCCTAGACCGATGGAGCTGGGCTGGGCCAACACCACGGGCCAGGAGGCAGTGCACTGAATGACAGGGACAGAGGGGCTGTTCTGTGCCAGGACCTGCTTGACATGCCAGGGGAACAGTGTACATCCCATGCAAAGGGGATTGACACATCTCATCTCCCAGCAAGCCTCTCCCATTAGGCTCTCCCACATAGATTAGTGGACAAGGTGGCTATTTTGTTGTGGTTTAAAAGAAGCTCTCAAACACGAGCACCTAACTTGCTTAAGAAACACACACATTGTCTTTAAATCCTTAGCTGGGGGTCACGGTCTTTCAGTGCACAGAGACCTAGTTATCAGTTATGCAAACCTCATGCCTTCACTGTCATTGATGCGGGTCAATGTAAGGTTGGCGAGATTTCCCCTTGTGTGTCGACTTCTGTCGTTGGCTCACTGTGCTCAGATATACTCTGAGGCCAGACTCAGGTTCACAGGAAATAGTATTGTGTTCCATTAGTGATGTCTGCCCTGGATGAGAGAGAAAGGAGGGAAGCTCCTGTATCTCCACCCTCCTACTGCATCCCAGAAGGTGTTCTCACTTTACGTGAAGCTGGTTGAAGGGTCAAAAATCAAAGGAACCTCAGACTCACAAGTGAGGGAGATGAATGGATGGAGGAGAGCTTTCCTGCCAATCTCAAAACACACTAACAGTTCAGGCTTTGGAAGCATCAGGAGTCAAATTCACCGCTAATAAGTTTATTTGGAAGGATAGAATCTCTGAAGAATTGTTGAGTAGACGCTGGAGGGCCAAACTAAGTCGTCCAGTCAACCTGATTAAAGTTAAGGGGCAGGGAATTGAGATGACTACTCACCAGCTGGCTGGATGTTCTTTTGTTTCTCATCCTGAACAATGAGGGGAAGCAGTTCCAAAGAGAGAAGGACAATGGAGATCTGTATGTACACACACACACAAATATATATATATATATACACACACACAAATCAAACACATCACATTTGCATACATACACATGCATCACGTATACCTCATCTGTGTGGTATACCGAGGAGAACTTAGAGAATCAAGTTCCAGAAGCCATGTTTCCTTGCAGGCCTCAGTTGAGTAGTTGGTATCTTCACTAACTAAAGGAATAGAACCAAAGGCAGTGGACCAACACCCAAGATGAGAGGGTGGCCGCCTGTCGGTCAGATACCCAGAAACCCACTTCATGATAAGTCGTGATTCAGCTGGGAGGGGAAGTCACAGGGCTGGGGAGACACTTGACTTTGGGGCTCTGCAGATCCAAACCTTGGCTGTTGGTGGTGTCTGGAAGCTTCCCTGTGAGTTTCACTTCATTCTGCGAGGACCTACCTGCAGGGCTTGAGTAAATTAAAAAGCAGAGCTTAACAGTATTTTAAACAGGAAGTATCATGTTTCCGAAGTAACTCAACATGTTAATATTGTTCTCCAAATGATAGCTTCTTAATAAGCTTCATTTCACTGGTAGCATATTGTCATGCTAATAAACAATGGGATTTGTTTTTAAAAAGAAAAGCCACCCCGAATGTCTGCATGGTTAATTTCCCTGATGTGTTAACATCACACATTTGGTGTAGAATTGCTAAGGACTGAATTGCTAAAGCCAAGGCTCCTGGTGGCACAAAAGGCATGAAGAGAGAGGCTGCAGGTTTAGGAAGAAGGTGCTCAGCATTGAGGGCTGGGAGTTAATAGGATCAGGGGGTCCCCTCTCCTTCTGGACATGGAAACAGACATCAAGCAATCGCACTGATCTATAGCAGAAGTTACCAATAGCCCCGGCAGGAAACAGAACTTCAGAATCCTTCTCCAGACGGCACACTAGCATTCCCTACAACCTGGTAGTTGACACAAACACATTGAAGCCTATTTGCATTTAGGGGGCTTATCTGCCTACTACATCAGGTAGTTTATTATGCACTCTTCAAAGAATGGCAGGAAGTGTCCTCAGATGCTGCTTTTGCTATTTGCTAGCTATTGAGATGGGAAACCATCCTCCCTAAGTAATTAAATGACAGTGGCTTATTAAACATTTTGAGTCCTTTGCACTTCTTCCTAGATACCATCCAAAGTGGTGCAATGTTGGGATTCTAAACTTGGGGTCTATGAACCCCCAAGTGGCCCATAATATAATTTGAGGGTCGATGATCTCGGATGTGAAAAAAAATACAGGTATTTCTTTTTTCACTACTGTCTACCTGAAATTCAGCATTTCATTCAATTATGAGTGTGAGCAACAAACCGGCATTAGTATCTGTGATCTTCTCATCGACAGAAATCACAGATTTCCCCGCCCACTGAGGTTGTTGCAGGGATCGTGTGATATCACGTGTGTTCACCACAACTTTGAAATGACAATAGTTGTCAGACCTGCTGCCAGTAACTATTCTTTAGTGTGCCGTTCTAGAAGCACATGCATTACTAGTTCACAAATCTGTGTTTTGAAGAATATTTTGATAGCTTCATTTTGATATAATTTATGGTTTTCTTTGTTGTTTCATATATGATATTTTATACCCTGAAAGCACGATTCCAGAAGAAGGTCTATGAACAGAAAGGACCCTCCCTTCAGGTGAGGAGGCCAGGGTTCCTGTCCTCATTAAACATCCTTGTCAAGTCCCCTCCTCCTCTTTTCTTTTTGCCTTTTTTTCTCAATTTAAAAAATTGAGATAAAAGTCACATAACATAAAAGTCACTCTATTCAAGTGTACAATTCAGTGGATTCTTAAAAAATATATTTATTTATTTATTTATTTATTTATTTAGAATCCCAAGCAGGCTCTGCACTGTCAGTGGGGAGCCCGATGTGGGGCTTGAATAAACCCAAGCCAAAACCAAGATTCAGATGCTTAACTGAGTGAGCCACCCAGGTGCCCCACAATTCAGTGGATTTTTAACATATTAACAAGGTTATGTGACCACTACCACTATATAATTCCAGAACATTTACATCACCCCAACAGCAGCCCCATCTCTGTTAGTGCTCAACCTCTGTGTTCTCTCCCTCCAGCCGCTGGCAATCACCAATCTGCTTTCTGTCTCTATGGATTTTTCTAGTCTGGTCATTGCTTAGAGATTGAGCCATAAAATATGAGGCCTTTTATGTCTGCTTTATTTCGCCTAGCAGGATGTTGGGGGAGTTCATTGTGCTGTGGCACATGTCAGGGCCTCATTCCTTTCTGTGACTGAATAATATTCCATTGTATGGATGTACCACACACTATTTATCCATTGGGCTACGTTCTTTATCAGTCTTCACATCTACACTTTCAAAATGAAGAGCTGAGGGCAGATCATGGCTAAAGATTCTTCCAGTTTCCAAACCTTGACTCTGTCTACCTCCACGTAGCCTCTGCTGTGTTGTTTTGCATGAAGCTCTGTTAGATTGGCTCCAGGTCTCCTGTCCTCAGACATTGGCCTATCAAATTCCTGAGAGCACATTTTTAAATTCCATCTGTTCACATCCACCAAAAAAAAAAAAAATTATTTCAATTGGTCTGGAAATCTTCCTGAAATTAAGGCTTGTTGGTAGACAATCCCAAATGGACGACTACTCTCTCTTCTCCAACTATGTGTGCAACACCATGGCAATTGACAAACTGTAATGCGCTGGGCCCATGATTGGGGGGACTAAATGCTCTGAAGCACAATCAACAGAAAACTCCTTCGAAAAAATCCATGGCATGTTGTACGCCCTAGGGAACAATTCAAGGTCTTATCCTAAGGGTCTCACTCTGCCACTCTCAATGCTTAATTCTGGAAAAAAGAAATTTCACCTGTCACTTGAAAATTTCAGCAGATGTCTGCAGCTTATTTCCACAAGCCTGTAAAGGATCAGAAAGATAAAGGAGGGAAGGGCTCACGGAGATAAGGGACTAGCAATAAATCCTCAAATTGTGTAAGTATAGAGTACTGTTAACAGAGTTTATTTGAGGATCTGAGACACCTTCCTAACTCATTGACTTTCACTCTTTACTAGATTATAAAACAGCGTATACTAACTACAGTCAGAAATAACACAAAGGCTTCTCATGCAGCACAACAAATACATATTTAATGTGAGAAAAGATTATAAATTACATATTATTCAATTTTGTGCTACCTCCCATCCCCCACATGCATAATAGAAAAGGAACCGGCTATGTTTTATCCCCCTACCTTTCTTGACATCAGCCAAGCCCTGTTTTGCTTTCAGCCTGTTCCTTTGTTACATAACCACACTCTCAATCCATTCTTTCATTTCCTTCCAAGTGCTTTCCATCACGCCCGTGGTGTCTGAACCTCATTACACCTACTGGCGCGTGATGCTGAAGCATTTACTGTTCTCAGCCCAGCACATTCTTTGCTTGCAAATGCTTTAGATTCTTTTCCTTCAGAGATAAACCAAGAAATCTGCAAATTCATACCTAATCTGTCATAGCCCTGTCACCCAATTCAATCCTCTCCAAACAAAATCCTTTTGGTGAGAGGAAGACAATACCCCGGTTTCATAAATAATTTTTTCCACCAACCTTAATCTGCTGTCTATGAATATTAATGAGTCTCATCGATTCATGTCTCCATTTTATGTCCAATATTAGACACCTTCCCAGAAAGCTAGCTGTCAAGGTTGCAAAGGACCCTATTTCACTTTCACGTTAAATTAGCAAAATAAAAAAGGGCAACTTCTTTGGCTTGTGGATTTCAAGAGGTACCCCCTCTTTATCCCTGCACTCGAATTGCTTTTACATTGTTCCCAAATTATAGGTCAGTCCTGGCAGGAAGGAGAGCTGGGTCATGTTACTTCTTTTTCGTCTATTCCAAGCAAGGGTTGACCTGCTACCATGGACACATTTCAGAGACGCAGTAAATGTGTCTCTTTTACCAATCTCAATTCCTTTGCTTGCTTGTTCTTTTTTCTTTTCTTTTTTTTTAATGACTTCCTTGTTGGGTCTAGGTCTGAATTTTTGTGACATTCTGCTTCCTCTAGCTATTCTTGCTTTAAAAAAAAATTTTTTTATGTTTTATTTATTTTTGAGAGAAAGAGAGAGAGAGCACGAGAGGGACAGAGAGAGAGGGAGACACAGAATCTGAAGACAGGCTCCAAGCTAGCTGTCAGCACAGAGCCCAACGCGGGGCTCAAACTCACAATCCGGGAGATCATGACATGAGCCGAAGTCGGACGCTTAACTGACTGAGCCACCCAGGTGCCTTGGCTATTCTTGCTTTTAAATTTTCTGCATACAAACCACAGAATAAGTGGGTTTGGTTCCAGGGTTGCCCCTGGCCTGTGAGAAATCTTTGCGAAAATTAGGACATTTTAGAAAAAGGAGCTCCCTTTGGGCGAACATAACTGTGTACTGGGATCTAGGGTCTGCTGAGGGCAGTGTGGGCTGCATTTCAACACCTACTTCCTCTCCTCAGGGCACCTTGGCTGGTTTCTCTATTAAATCTTTCACTTATCCCCCTTCGCCGGTTTCTTGGACCCCAAGTGTTTTTTGGGGGATGCCAGAGATTTGCGTTTTATGCTTAGATCCTTCTTAACTGCAATTCACCTTTTTCTTCTTTACTCATTTTCAGGGCATTAATATTAAACTCCTTGTTTATCTGTCATGTTTTACAGAAGCACCTTTAATTCATCTTTCTATCTTTGAGCAATTTGAGTAGGAATTCAAGTTATATCCTTGGGTTTTACATTTATTTGGTCGGTTGATTTTTTAATACATGCTTTCATATGTTCAAAGACTTGCTTGCTGATAGCATTATTTGTTGCTTAAATGACAAACATATGGCCAACTGCCAGAGGAGCTGTGTTATTTGAGGAGGTCCAGGAAGCCTGCTCTAGGTCTAACTAGACCCCTCCTTGATTGCCATTCGTGCCTCAAATTCTATCTTAAAGCCACGTTCTTTTGGACTAAGCAAATGCAGCCTTGTTGCAATATACTACACTTGGAAAGAACTAAGGAGACTGCACCAGTCATTGACACTTTAGTGAGAATTAGTTTATCAAATCCTGTTCCAAGGGCAGCTATGTGACAGAAGAAAGGTGGTTTGGGTCATGGAATATACTAATCCCCTAGTGGGCAGGCCTGATTAGGCTGGCAGAAATACCCTTGAACATATTGGTCATTTTGAGGGATTCTGAAGAGAACAAGGGACTGAAGAGAACAAAGAGAACAAACCCTCTTTGAGGGTTCTGAAGAGAACAAAGGCAAATTGACCTTTGTCATGTTTTTGACCAGAGCAATCCCAGGGCAGCTCTAAGAGATCTAACTTGGTATAAACTATTCAACAGTATTGATGTCTCCCGATGTGACTAAGGGTGAGACTCTTCTGTTAACTTGCTGGAGCAGCTGAGAATTCAGATTCCTTCCCTGGGCCTACACCAATCACTCCCTGTTTTGACCTTGATCTTTAGTCATTGAACTTCCTTGAAGGCCCAGGGTTGGTCATGTTAGCAGGGTAGGACACATACATCTAAGGAATTCATTTCTCACATGAACATGGCCACCTGTGGAAAGATCTACGCAAGACAGGCCACAGGCCCAAAGAATATTGAAGCAATAAAGGTCCTTAAAGACCATAACCAGTCTAGTCCTAGGCCTGTCAAAGTGGGCTGCACACACATCTGAGGGTGCAAAGCCATGACTTATACACAAATTAAATATGGTGCATCTTCCTGCAGTGTCCTTTTACTAGATAGTAATAAATTTAAAATGTTAGCTTTAAATTAAAACAAGCATGCCCGGATTACAGAATGGAATATAGCAGTCACAGGAATTCAGATACCAAGGAAAATGAATACACGAGCACAGAAAACAGAGCTTAGATTACCCAGGATTATGTTTTCAAAAACAATTTTGCATCAGAATCACCTGCAGAATTTCAAAAAAACTTCAGAACAATTCTGCTGCCAGTGCCCTTTCCAAATGGATTCTAGTACATTGATATTCCTCCAGAGCTCCCCTGGTGATTCAGAGGTACGGCCAGAGTTGAGAGCCTCCAAATTTGAGCCCAGCTGAGGCTCAGCAGGGTGAAGTGACTGACCCAAGATCACACAAGTCATTTCTATTTGGTGTTTTTAGCCATTGTTCTATCTATGATCTGCTTCTCAATAGGATCAGCTGCCTAATTATGGGTCCTAGTGCTAAATGGAGAGTGCAGATCCCTTGTTGTATATAAATCGTTAAGGATTTTAAGACAGCAACAGCACAGCATTGGCAAGTGCAGAGTCCTACCGCATGTGCTGGCCCGTGTACACACCCATGGAGTCAGCCCTGCGCCTCCAAAGCCTGAAGAGTGTATTCAGCCCTGCAGCCAACTTAGAGCAGTGAAAGCACATCTACAGGACAGGGAGGAACAGTGCCCTCGTCTACATTACCCAGTTTATGCGGTGAGATGACACACGCATGCAAGCATACCCACACGCACCCCTGCTCAGGTATTTCAGAGACACCTTCTGGCAGAAGTGGTTAGCAAAGACTAAATGAGATTGTTCTGCTGTAAAAGCATGTTTGCTTCTTCATCTAAACTGAGAATGAAACTGTCAGCTCTTGGCTCTAACCTGTGCTGGGTGGCTTATAAATTCCAGTTTACACTTTCGCCCCAAACCACAAGCCCCCCCTCCCCATCCCTGCACAAGTTTTCATACTCCTAAATCTTCATCTGGAATTATAGGCTCAGATTACGGAAAGGCGTTTTGTCATATTTTGAACACAACTGAGTTAGGTCCCTCTCTGAAATAAATGAGGGCGTCTGTTGTGTTGGGTTGAGGGGGAGAACCATGGACTGTGCGTATGCACATGCGCGCGCTCGCTCACACACACACACACACACACACACACACACACACACCAATATCAGAGACGGGAAGCCCAGCAGAGCCTGATAGGATTGCAGAACTTAGGAGAAGCCCTCACTCTAAGGAGGCTGTCTTCTCCTGGAGAGCGAGAATAACACACTCCGTGCCTGGATAAAGACCTCTGTTAGGGGCGGGAGCAGATGTATGTGTGAGGGCCTGGGGGAAATGCAGGGAGGAGAGGACCAGGCAAACTGCTGGAGGAAACGAGAGTGCATCCATTCTCTTGAGATTCAGCAGCCGGGCAAGGTATGGAGAGTTAATGAACCAAGGGGAGGATGGGGGAACACCAGGGAATTCAAAGTAAGTGAATGAAATTCTCATTACGTCGCCACTGGAATTAATATGCAAGCTTTCCTCTCTCTCAGGGCTTCTTTTTGGCATTGCTCCTATGAAATATTTGGGGCCAGGGATGGAGCAAAACCCTAGAGAAAAGCAGGTGATTCATGTTCCTGGGAATTTGCATCCAACTCAGTAGATGGGGCAGACAGAGCCTGCACAGCTGGGGAAGCTTTCTCAAAACCTTCGAAATCAGCAGCCATCCAGTCCTGAGAGCAAGGGTGATTTAGTCAGATAGGTCTGGGAGAGACCCAGTGTGGCCCGTTCTGTGAGGACCATTGCTTTCTTGATGGCCAGTCCCTGTCTGTATCTGACTGACTCAGGCTTACCCCTTAACGATGTCTGGAGACATGTATAAAAATGACAAAGGATTCACTGAAACTTAGAAAGGCCCTATGAGGGAATGCGCTATAATCAGCGTATTAAATCTATAACTTCGGGCCATGCACACGTGTGGTAGACAATCACACAAAACAAGCACAAATACTCTAGGGAAGCTTTTGCTGCAGCGGCCAGAGTGGGCTCCCAGGTCAGGCAAGTGAGTTCTGCTCCCACCTCAGTGTAATCAGAGGCCAAGAACTTAACCTCTCTTAGTCTTGTCTTCTCCAGCTAAAAATGAGCTACATCGAACAGCTATTTTATAAACTTGTCTTGAGGCTTGCATAACGTGGTGTAGTTGCGAAGGTTTTCACCTGGAGCATAGTAGGTATTCAGCATACATACATACATAGTACACAGCGAGCACATAGTAGGTATTCAGTAATAACTATTATCAACCATCAATCCTTTCTTTCTCTCTGCCCCCAGGCTGGGGATTAATGAAAACCCTCAGCCAAGAGTAACTTAAGAAGGAGATGCTTTTGGCCAGGTTCTGTTCCACCCTTTTGACGCACTCTTGTGTGCTTGGCTGGCCTTCTATGCACAACCAGCCCTTGTCCACAAGAAGCCCAACAGAATGGGCATCTCTCCATAATAGGAATGATACATTAACTGAGAAGACAGACATCTTAGACTCTGTCTCGTGCTGTTTTCAAACATCACCTCATGAGTTGACAAAGCAGTCCCGATTTGCTTCCTGATGAATCTGGACAATGCTGGAAAGTGAGG
This sequence comes from Lynx rufus, assembly GCF_022079265.1. Taxonomy (NCBI): domain Eukaryota; kingdom Metazoa; phylum Chordata; class Mammalia; order Carnivora; family Felidae; genus Lynx; species Lynx rufus. The sequence goes on along the minus strand of NW_025814856.1, from coordinate 118,164,251 downwards.
CTGTCCCTTTCCTTTCTTCCAACATGTGTCCAGTGAAGTGACCTCAGAACCGCCTCTCTGAGTTATCTTCTAGCAGCGGGAGAGAGGGTTCACACAGGTCAGAACTTCTCCTGGGCTCCATGCCCTTCAAAGACGCATCTTTGAGCATTCTGTTACAAAAATGAGAAAAGTAAGGACAATGAAGAAAGCTTTCTTCAGTAAAGCTTTCAATCAAAAGGACTGTCCTCTATGTGGAGATTGTGGTTTGCTGGTATTTTGTGTATCAAGATGTGCTTTGTGTGTGTGTGAAACAATAGAGAAAGGAGATGAAAGCAGTTATATTTTATACCCTGACTTGGCAAAATGAAAAGGAGGCAAACCCATGTTTCCCTCCGTTACCACCCAATTTAAAAAAATAATTTTACTGGCTCATGAAATAAGAAAGCTGGAAACCACTGATATAGACCACCCTGGTGGTTTAGGGAAAGAAAATAACTTCCAGATTAGCAGCTACCCAGAACATTTTCCCCCGGACTGTAGACCCCTGGGCTTTTGCTGCATGAATTATTTTATGTCTCCTATCTATGACAAATATGGCAAATGAGGGTGAAAGGGGCTGTATGAGAGGTCATGGGTTGCCCCCAATAAACCAACCACATAGTAGTAAGGAGGGATGCAAAGTCAACGTGCCATCCCCATTCCTACCACAGATACAACTCTTCCCTCGTGTGAATGGGTCTGAGAACATTTGGTGTTGATGCTGATCCAGTGCTTCCAAAATACTATGTTCATATTTAAAACATTTCTAAGTGAAACATCTTCTGTTAGAGATTCAACTACAACCTGGTTTTGTTTGGGCTTGAAAAGACCACTTTTTTGGGTGAGAGTCCAATATTGTAAAATTACTCTTTTCATTATGATAACTAGCAGGTACCAAACACCTAACCATGAGGTCACATTTCCAATAACATATCTCAAATTATGTGATGTTTTGTCCTATTGTTTTGTGTTTGCTAATGCTGCTTCAGCAAGTATTTCTAGACCTCTCTGAGAAGAACTCGAATGAACTCCAAAGCTTCCTTGGGGGTTACCTGATACTCTAGCCAGCCATTGGACTTCAGGCTGCTGGCCTTCACACCACCCCAGGCTCCAGGTCATTCCACCCTTCCAGGCCTTTCCTGTCAGGCCCTGATCTCCTCCATCCTTTCTTCCCCTACCAGGCCTTTGTGATTAATTTCTGCTGTTCCCTCCTGGAATGACTACTTGTTCAAGTCCTTGCCCTTGGCCAAGGTTCAGTTCAAGACATTTCCTCTAGAAATTCTAAGATCCCTAGTGTATAAATAGCCTCTTTTGTCATTCTCCTGCTGCACTTTGTACCCCAATAATCCAAGGTATGTGTAGTGAGTGCTGAAATGATTATTTGTATGTCTGTGTTCCTACCACTTTCAGCCACCCTGTGAGCTCCAGGATGCAAGGACTAGATCATAATCATTTTTTTTTAACTCACCAAAGCATTGGCACAATATATTGAACATAGTAAGTCTGGTAAATACTGTTTAAGACTGAATTGCCTTAAATTCTCACTAAGGTGTAAAGGACTGATTGTCATACCTCCCAGAATGCATAAGAAAAAACTTTCTTTCCCCCAGTAGGAACATTGGCTCTCACTGGTCCATGGAGGGAAAAAACAATTCTTGAACCTTCCAGAAAATCCTACAGGATGGATAGCCTGAACAGCATTCAGGTAGGTGAAATGTCAAAGAAGCACATAAATTCATGACAAGAATCCCCACCGTGTCCCCTACCAATCACTCCAAACAACAACACTGACAGATTTTGTACACTATCAGCCTTATTTAACCAGCCATCATTTCCTTTTAAAAAAAAAAAATAAGAAGAAGAGTTAAGGTCAAGTAGAAAAAAAAATGCCTTTGAATTAAAATCTTAGCTTTTCTTTGAACAGCCAGATGATTAAATGAGATCCAGACGAAAGCAGGCAATTTCCAAAAAATAAAACCCAGCCGGGGGTACTGCATTCCCTCATGCTTCTACCAGTAACCCCATGGTAAAGTAAAGTAATGATTGATTCGGAGAGAATTATGGCTATTATAAACTGTAATCAGTGGTGGATGAGAATAATTACACAGGGAAAGGAGGGAAAAGCTGAAACATGGCTGAGCAGTGTTCTGATGGATGGGGAAGTCATTTCCTGGCCGTTAATGACTGATTTTTCAACAGTCAGCACACAAGCTTTAATCCCAGAGGGGAGAAGGAGAAAGAAATGGCCACATTATAAAGGATGCCACTGACTTAACCTTACCACTTTTAATCTGAATATAGCTGATGCCTGTCCCCCTATCTGTCCTTGCTTTTTTGTTCTTGCTTTTGCAGATATACCCTCTGGTGGGGTGAGGTTAGGTCTGGCCTTTATTTGAGAGACACCAGAAAGAGTTATGGTTATATAGAACTCCCGTAAATCACGGTGGTGGGAAATGGCATTGGGGCGTCAGAACTGCGAGGGCCACAGAAATCACCTGGTCTAGTCTGCTCGTTTCACAGGGGATCCCAAAGAGGTGAAGTGATTTGTTCAAGTCACACAGGTAATGGACTTTCAACCTGAGGGGAGCCTGCCCACCCAGGACCACAAGGGAGACTGGCCTTGTCACAGAGGCACGATCAGAGCCCTGAGGGAGACAGCTTTGCTAAACTCATTTCGATATTGTCACCAGCTCAGTGTCTTGCCCTCTGAGACAGGCTCCGGGGTCCCCTGTTCTGCCTGCAGAAATTGTTACTGGGTGAGGTCACAAGAAGTCTGAGAGAGCATAGGCCTGTGGAATGATCCATTTTCATTTATAGATGAGCAGTGAGTCTTTTAATCTGTGACCCTAACGGCGGAGGGAGGGACAGAAGGATAGAGACTGAGACAGGGAGAGGGAGAGAACCGAATGTATCTTATTTGCATCCATACAACAGGATAACTGATGGGAATAGACTAGAAGTCATAAAACTGTGTAAAGCAGGACAACCAGAATTGTTGGTGACACTTTTCTTTGGAGCCCTATGAATTTGAAGAGCCTTTCTAATACCTTCATGAAGTACTAGGTTTCTCTCTCACCTCCTCCTTACCTCTCTCAGAGCCCCTAAAGCAGAGAAGATGTGTGATGGTGGATAATGTGGGACAAATTCCAGCAACCTCTCTCCTCTCTGCCTCCAGGACAAAGCCCATCAGAAGGAAAGGAAGGATCATCTTCTAAGAAAATATGACTGCCTCTGAAGCCAAATTATGTCAAGATATAAGATCAGGAATGTCCAGATGCTGTTTATCCCATCTTAATTAAATTTGGACTTCTTTGGGGGAAAAAAGTACCTCAGTTCCAGGAAAAGTTTTTTGGACTCTGAGGCTGTTTGGATTCTGTTTTATGAAAATAAACATTTTAATCAAGATACCATCATTCCTAGATTTTCACTGCGAAGGTATTTTCTGAAGCAAACCCTCTTGAGCCAATATATGTTCTTAATAATATTCTATTCAATGCTGCCCAATGGTCTTTGTTTTTTCTCTGTTCTCATTTTCAGTTTCTTAAAAGTATTTCAAGCAGGATCAATGCCTTTTCAAAGGCACATTTTACAGTGATGCCGGGAGAAATCTTTTGTCCATCTGGTATTCCTTTCCCCTCCTTCAGGTAAGCACACCTCAGATTTCCTTTAGGGAACCATGCTTCCCCAAGTCCCTGGAATCCTGATAGATCTACAAATCCCAGAGTCATGTCCCACCACATAGCACCCTTACCCCACTGGCACTCCATGTGCCCCCAGATGCAGAAGGGGGCATGCAGTCTTGATGGGCCAGTCTAAGTCCTCTCTTCCCAAGCCAGAGTGATTGGCTTTGAAATGGCCATCTTTCTTGAGACTTTCTACACAGATGCTGAAAGAGTGTATATACCTTGTCGATTTGGAATAATAGCTGTAGGATATGGTCTTTGAGCTGCCTGGACTATCTTTCCATCTGTAGAGAAAGAGCCACAGGTGGGGTGGGGGGGGAGAGAAAGAGAGAGAGAGAGAGAGAGAGAGACTAACCTTATATATCATCCAAGCCCATGAATCCAGCAGAACCTGACTTTTAAATCCCATAACCCTGAACTCCACAATTATGGGAAATAATGCACTCCCTTGCTGTAAGCTACATGAAATTGGGTTACTCTCTCTTATTACCCAGAGTCCTTACAAGACTAAGACTTTTCATTGGGCCTGCTTTGATTTAACCTTGGCTAGAGGGTCCAGTACTTTCTTTCTTTTCCTTCCTTCCTTCCTTCCTTCCTTCCTTCCTTCCTTCCTTCCTTCCTCTTTCTTTCTTTCTTTCTTTCTTTCTTTCTTTCTTTCTTTCTTTCAGAAAGTACAAGCAGGGGAGAGGGACAAAGGAAGAGAGAGACTCTTAAGCAGGCTCCACACTCAACACAGAGTCTGACAAGGGGCTCAGTCCCACACCCCTGGGATCATGACCTGAGTCGAAATCCAGAATTTGATGCTCAACCGACTGAGCCGCTCAGGCACCCCCAGTACTTATTTTTTTAATTGAAATATTTATAATGAATTATTGTGCTAGTAATGAAAGGTTATAGTACTTTATATAGCAAAAAATAAACATATCTTTTGACTATAACTTGGATTACCAGGCTCACTATGTATCTAGTTACAACCAATCTTTGAATCACATGTTTGGAATAAATGAACAAACAACTGAACAGACAGATGGGCTAAAAGTCTTCCAGAAATCACCCAGCACCTGCTGGAAGCCTCCATTCTGCCAATGAGTTGTTGGAATGAACAACCCTTTTAACCATGTATACACACACACACACACACACACGCACAACTAAAATTATCCTACAAGGACTAACAAGAAAAATGCAAAAGATCTCTAAAGAAAATATTTGCAATTATTGTTTACCATGTGATTTAGGGAAGAGCGCCATTCTCCCCACAGGTAATATCAAAGGTGAGAGCACATTTTAAGGACTCCAAAGGGATGCAGAAACTCCAGAGAGAAAATTCAGACATCTAGAATTTTCCTTTCCCTCTGGGACCCAACCTCCGTGTTTCTGAGGACTAGGTCATGTGCAATGAAGCCCTTCATCTCTTATAGGCTCTGCCCTGCTCTACACAAAGCCATCAGTGCGAGAGCAGGACATGCCTTGAGTGTCAGTCCTGAGAACTCTCAGGTGCAGAGGACTAGCGGTCAAGCCTGCCAGCCAAGGCATTCCAAAGACTCGTCCCCATGGAGGACCCTCAGGGGCCACACAGCTTGAGGGGTGCTGTCAGAGGTAACACTGGCCAGTGCCTGGCAGAATAGAGAGAGGAAGTCGTCACCCCAGCAGGGCACACACGGTCTCTTGTATCTGGCCTGGGCTTGCCCTGTCCCAAGAGGAAACTTTCTACCCTGCCCTGTTCCGTTCCTGTGAAGTGCAGTCTCTCACTTGGGAGGAGAAAAAGAGAAGCTCCCTCTGGGCACAAATATCAGTTAAGGTCCCTGTCACCATAGAGGCACACAGTTTCTGCTCCAGGCAGCGCCTTCCCCATTTTATCCTGTCAAGGTGGCCACCTTCATGAAGAATAAATGGATTATTTCGCTATAGTCACTTAACCCCAGAAAATGAAAACAAATCCTATTATGGCTAGTGGGTGTCTCTTTGTCTTATTTTTGTTGACCTCCAGGTATGTCATATTTCTGTGGGTTTCCCAATAGGTCAATTGTCTGTATTCGTGGGTCTTTGACGTTAACAGTGGTATGTTAACGTTTTCTAAGTATGTTAAAACACAATATTTCATATGTATACACACACAGGGTCACAGATATACATGGGCATATACATTTATTCACATTTATTTATATATGTGCATGTTGTGTATATGTATATAACCACACACATGCACATACCTGTCCTATCCATAATTGTCACTCTGTTAAGAGGTGTTCGTCAGATTTTTGAACAAATGGCTTAGGGCCATTTTCTGTTGTTAAAAGTGAGAATGCTCATTGTAGAAAAATTAGAAGATGGGGAAACGTGTGAAGGGAAAAAGAAATACCGCTGATAATCCCACTAAACAGAGGAAACCATTTTGTGCTTTATCCATTCCTGCCCTTTCGCATGCATATCGGAGGGGTATCCTTTTTATATAGTCAAAATTGTGCTATGGACAATTCTGTAAACTGGTCTTCTGCTCAGTCCTATGAGAGGCATTTTCCCTACGTTTGTCAGGATAATTTTAAGCCTACCTCATGCATTTCGTTCCAGGAGTAAATATGAGTGTGTGATGTCCAGGCGGGACCAGGAACGGACTGTACCCTATGCCCTCTGTCTTTTCAATTGTTGCCCAGTCTACCTGAAGGAGGTGAGAAGCAGACATGGCATTGCTCGCTGGCATGCGCCCCCTCCGACCGCCCCCTCCCCTGGCTCCCTGGCTCACCACCTGCCCTGACCCAGAAGGGGCCTCTTGCCCAGCACTGGGAAAGTGCAGATCCCTTACCTAACAGGCAGGCGGGCAGGCTCGGTTCCAGACTGCCGCTGGCACTTTCCCTGCAGAGAAAGCACCTGTGAGGTTAGGCTCAGAACCTGAGCATGCACCCCCCTTCCTCCCTCTCTAGGGCATCTGACTCCTACTAGCTGAACCGCAGTCTGAAGGTGCTCAGGGCTCTTTATGTAAGTGGTGGCTCCCTGTCTGGTGTGTGTATTATTCAGAGAGGCCGGGGATGGGCTGCCTGGGGGAAGAGTCTTGCCGAGTGGCTGAGCGAGTAATAGACCTTAGCAAGGGGTAGTAGTCTTGGCTCAGTCACCCCAGGGCCTGGCTGTCCCCACCCCACCTGCACTCCAGGCTCTACCAGATCTGCTTCCGTTTAGTTGGGCCCAGAAGCACTGAATTGAGAAAAGGGGGGGGGGGGGGAGACAAAAAAACCCAGGATAGAGAACAAACATTGTAAAGAAGCCTGTTAAAGAAAGATTTAGGCACAAAGACATTTTTATATTTTTTTAAAGCACCAATAAATTCCTTCTCATAAAAATGACAGGAAACCAATTTGGAATGAAAGGAAGAAACTTACAGAGTCACCAGATATACTTGAAAGCAAAGGAACAAAAGAAAGAGCTTGGCCCCACAGCAGTGATGGAAGTGAGAAGATGGGTTTGGCCTTTGCCGGCCCAACTTGAACTCAGTGCCCTGGAGTAGGCCAGGCCCTAGGCCAGCAGAAGCCACCCTCCTGGAGGCTGTGCGGGTTGAAGTAAGGAAAGGGTCGGGGTATGCTGGGTCTCAATAACAACCGAGCTCTTTCTTGAAGATCTGTCCAGTGAGGTGTCTGCTGAGACCCGGCCCTCCCCTCCCCAGGTCCACAAGCCAACAGGAGGGGCTTCCTGAGCAGGAGGGCCCGGGTAGGATTACATGCGTCTGTGGTGTCTCTGAGCAAGAGCCTCTGAGGCCACTGTTTTGGGATTGTCAGTGACTCCTCAGTCATTTACTAGACCCTTCTGTCTTTCTGTTAGTTCATAAGGCATAGGCAATTTCTCCTCCTAAAACTGTGAAGCACACACACACACACACAAACGAAAAACAACTTCTGATTCATTTTCTGCTCTCAAGTCTTAGCTAAGTCTTAAATTTGACTAAATCATTTTAAGACAAATGTTATCTGTTCTTTAATTTTGAAATTAACACACTTTTGCACATTTAGGAAAATTGAGAAAAGTACAGAATATTTACCCATACTATTATCTGGAGGTTTTATGTTCTTTTCTCTTTCTTCCTTCTCTTCCTTTCCCCCCAGTTGAACGGGAATGGTAAATGCTAGATCCTTGGACTTTCCTTAAATTGGGGCATTTTCGGGGCGCTTGGGTGATTCAGTTGGTTGAGAGTCCGACTTTGGCTCCAGTCATGATCTTGCAGTCCGTGAGTTCGAGCCCTGCATCAGGCTCTGTACTGACAGCTTGGAGCCTGGAGGCTGCTTCAGATTCTGTGTCCCTCTCTCTCTGCCCCTCCCCACTCGCACTCTGTCTCTCTCTCTGTCTCAAAAATAAATAAACATTAAAAAAAATTTTTAAATAAAAATAAAAATTGGGGCATTTTTGAAAAGTCTCAAGAGATGACCTGAAAAATAGGATGTTAGGGTTAAAAATGTTGGGCAAACCCTACTATCCCCTTCTCAGAGATGCCCAGAGAAGCCTTGCAGAAAATACCATCGTTGGGCTTGGTTTACAAAAATCTCGTGATCCTATTTGATTCCAGAACAATTTATTCCATGTAACATACATTGCCGTGCTATGGAACCATTCTGAATACATGGTTTTGAGATTGCTGTTCAGTCATGAGATATTTGAACAGCCTGCTGTCTTTTCTTGCTGCTGGCTCATATACTGTAAAGAGCAGCTGGTTGGCACCCCCAAGCCCTCACGTGATGCTTTCGATTTGGGGCTGGCTTTTGAAATACTATTGATTGCAATTCCAGTCTGATACATCAGATAGTTTTATTTTTTGGCCTCCTCTTACTGTTCCGTTAAAAACATTTGGTGTCTTGTTTTCTAATGATTATCATCATCGTTATCACTAACGACATTTATTGAACATTTACTGCTTCCAGGCACTGTGCTGAGCCCTTTTTGTAATTATCCTATTTAACCTCATACCAGCTTTATCAGGGAAACAATATTCTTCTTCTCATTTACTAGATAAGGAAACTGAGGTTCAAATTGGTTAAGTAATGTGCTTTTAAGTGGTTTCACTGGGATTGAAATACACATGGCCTATCTGTTGTTAACCATCTGATGCTATTTGCTTCAAATATCTCAGCTCCAAGGTTTGCAAACATCCACAGACAGAGGCTTAGTGTGCACAATCTTAAGATCTTACGTACTTTTCTCTCAACATATGTATAGCCTTAATCAATCTAATTACCTACCTGACTTCCCTCTATCCCCTGTCCCTCTCCTCTTGCAATTATTTATTAAATTTCTACTAGATGTGAAACACTGAGTCAAATATTAAAGTGAATATTCAGTCTAAGACATGGGCTCTTTCTTAGGAGGTTAACAGTCTAATGTAAGATCCAATGAGTAAACCACTGGCTCAAACAAAACTTATGTTGCTCTAAGAACCCAGAGGAATAGCACCTAGATTACTGGGAGCCAGTGAGAACTTTCCAGAGAAGGTGGCAAGAGAGGTGAGTTTTCAAGAGTAGGTGCCCATTAAGTAGGCCAAGGATTGGCATTCCAAGAACACAGATGGGCATGTTCAAGGCAAGGAGGCAAGAGGCAGCCCAGGAGTCCGGAAAGCCACTAGTGCTGGGGTTGGGTTGGGCTGGAATGAAGGGCAATGGGCCCCTGAAGGAGGAAGGCTAGAGAGACAGGCAGGGTCAGGTCCAGAAGGGGCCTTGTGTGCTAAGCTGGGGGGTTTTAGACATATGGAGAATGGGATGATTAGGTTTGTGTTTTAGAAAAGCCCCTCCAGCAGCAGTGGGGAGGCTGCCTGAGGAGGAGGGATGAGGTGTAGGGAGTTGAATACAGCACTGCCCTGAGGCAATGAGAATGTGGATGGACCAGAAGAGATAGATCAGAAAGATGCAGGAGGAGAAACTGAGAGGATCTGATTGACTTTTGGATGTGGGAGGTGAGGGAGGAATAACAAGGACTCCTGGATGTTTGTGGTGACAGTGGTGGCGGGAATGGAAAGCAGGGAGGACAGCTCTAGGGGACGGTCAGTGCTGGTGACTGGGAGCCCAGGGCGAGACACAGCTGGTGGCAAGGAGTCCACTTGGCTTGGGCAGCTCTGTGGGTGACCGTGCCATTGACACAATTTGGGCCTTCCTCTCAAGAACCCTTCCTTCTCTGACTTGTCCGTTCTCCTAAGCTGTGAGACGTTAATTTTTAAAGAAGCCCCATTCATATCTGTTTTCTAGTCTCAAATCTTAGCTGCATTTTAAAGTTGACAAAGTTGTTTTGAGATAAACATTAACTATTTTTATTACAGAAATAATACATCTATATTTTATGCATTCAGGAAAACTGAGAAAAGTATCAAATGGTCACCCGTACTATTACGTTAGAGAGATGTATTTGGAGGTTGTGTATTCTCTCTTTCTCTGCACTCTCCCATAGCTTCCTGTACTTTCTTTCCTATGTATTCATTTGATTTAGTTATCTATTCATTCATTCATCTGTGTATTCAACTGATATTTACTGAACATCAGCTATATGCTAGGCATAATTGTGGGCATTGAGGATACAGCAATAAACAAAACAGGACCTTAAGGAGTGTAAGTTTTAATGGGAGAAACTTTTGATAAGGCATAAGCAAATAAAGGTGTGTTGTGTGCTATACATGCTGTGGACAAAAATAAAGAAACCTGGGCAAGAGAGCTATGGAGTACTGGACAGAGATTTGCCATTTTATGCAAAGTGGCCTGGAGAGACTTCTCTGATGACTTGAGGCCTTCAATGGAGCCTTGAAAGAAAATCCAGAGAAAGAATGTTCTGGACACAGGGAGCATGAAGTGTCAAGACCCTGAAGGTGAGGGAATGTTTCAGGACTAGCTCATGGCTGGATGGGTGAAGCGGAGAACAGTAGGTGAAGTCATAGAGATAGTGGGAAGCCAGATCAGACTTAATAGGGAAGAAATTCTCAGAAAGCAACAGAGAGACCAGTTTAGGAGGCTATTTAGATATTCTGCAGAGGAGATGATAGTGGCTTGGACTGGTAGGGTAACAGCGAGGTGGTGAGAGGCAATTGGATCTGGATCCATTTTTTAAGTTTATTTATTTTGAGACAGACAGAGACACAAGAGGAAGGGGCAGAGAAAGAGGGCAAGAGAGAATCTCACGCAGGCTCTGTACTATCAGCACAGAGCCTGACACATGGGCTCGAACTCATGAACCATGAGATCGTGACCTGAGCTGCAATCAAGAGTCAGACACTTAACCGACTGAGCCACCCAGGCAGCCCGAATCTGGATCCATTTTGAAAGCAGTCTAGGGGGATGTGTGACCCAGGGGTCAACGATAATGCCAAGGGTTTTGACCTGCACTGGAAGAATGGAGCTTTTGTTCATTGACAGGTATCGTCTTTGTTTATTTATATACTTGCATATGTTTTTATATGGTTGAAACATAATTTTGCAATCTGCTCTGCCCTCCTCTTCCACTTATTTCCTCTAAAAGCAGAAAATTAAAGGAAACCAAACAGAAGACATTCTTCCTGTTCATCTGCTTACTTTTTCTATCCTTATCCCCTCTCTTCTCTGTTTTCTTGTCAGGAAAACAAAAATATGCGTGAATTTAACCATGCATTCTGAATTTTGCTTGTGAAGGAGCTTGGCTAGAGGCTGCACTTTATTTGAACTGTGTGGCCCGTGGCCAAAGGAAATAAAGTTTAATTAATGCTAATTTTTCTAACCCCTTTCTTTGCCTTTTCAGCAAAATAAAACTACCTTTGGGAGAACTGGCAAAAAAAAGTTAAAGCAGACACCACACTACTAACTCTAGCCATCGATATAGCAAAAATATTTTCCTACATGGTTGTTTAGTCAGAAGGAACAAAATATTTTATCTTGCTCTTTCTCCTACTTACTGCTTTTTTTTTTTTTTTTTTCAGTTTGAACATCAGCTTACGTTCATTCCTCTTTATTTCTTTAGAATGTTTTGACAGTCTGTGAGCTTTGGGCTGCGACCTGAGTGCCAAGCTTGGTTGGCCATTGTTACAGCTGCTGGATTGTAGGGTGCAGCTGACAGGGTGGGCCACCTGCTGGTGTACTCAATTAGGGATCGATTTGTTGGCTTTTTTGGTCTGTGAAGTTACATTAGACCAGCTACTGGGGCTCCAGTTATTAGGAAGAAATAAGTGCTCATGTCTATAGGTAACAGCTTTTGTTAACTATGCTTAGAACCAAAGCATGCCCTCATTGGTCCACTGGTGAAGATCATCAGCGGTTGGAGTTTAAGGAGTTGCTTTCTTCCCTTGGCCTATTTGCTGCACATTTTTCAGGTTATGTTTACAAATCAGTTGAAGTATAGATTATACAGTGGTCTCTGGGTCTTACAGCATTCCCATGAGAAAAATGCTGTGATGTAAGGCCTTAGAATCCTGTGGCTGGATAATCAGTTGAGGAAATCTAATCTGGTCCCATCCTCCCCCCAGGCCCAGATCAAAAAACAAGGCAAACAAAACAAACACGTGAAAAGAAAAAAAATCCTCCATTCCCCCCCACCCCCACCATTATTACCTCCATCCTATTTTTAAAATGAGGAGGCCCAGGCCAAGTTTGTGAGGGGGCTTACCCAGGGTTACCCAGTATGTGAATGGCAGAGCTCGAGGCTTGACTTGGGAGATTGGTGCAAAGGACCCTCCAATGGCTGTTGTGAAGCTTTGTTTGGCCTGTTGTGAACCTGTTTGGTTCCTCTTTGGCTATGGCCTTGGATGAGGTCATGAATGAGGGCAGTGCCATATCATACCTGGACCACCGCAGTAACTTTCAAAGTAAGATCCTTTTACAGTCCTTTTCTTCTCCAGCTCCCACAGGAAAGACTTGGCGCATCAAGAGCTGGGGGAGATTGGGCCAAAAGACCAGAAGCTCAGTGCATCTCAGAGATAAGACCAAGAGTTGTGACATGGAGGTACCTTCAATGGAGAGACATATTTGCTTATGAGGCTCCATTCCTGCTGGTGGTGGAAAATATTCAATCTTCTCAATTCAATCTATATCATTCTCTTCTGATAATAATCATGGCCTCTTTGGGATGCCTTCTCTCCTCTCAAGGGCTTTCCTTACCATTCCTCACACTAAGAGTGATCTTGGAGAGTTACAGGGGAAACCCATGCATCCTCCTGGCATTGGGGTATTCTCTTGGACTTGCTGAATCTGTCACTGATGACTGAGACTGGTGCGTCTACCTGCGACCAGGTGTCCTTCAGAGCCTGATGGTTCCCTCGTCTACCTCTCCTGGTTCCCTGAGGCCTGCTGGTGATTCCTACTTAGAATCCAGCTGGCAAGGTCTATTCTGGAAGAAAAGTAAGAAAATAGCTTCCTACTCTAGAAGGACCTTAAGCCTACCCTAGTGTCTGTCCCCTGCTGAAGTTCTGGTCCTCCAGGCACGGGAAGAGAGAAGGTCCTCCAGGCACGAGAAGAGAAGAGAGAAGGCACAGAAGGACACCAATCTGACCTCCTGGCTGTCTTCTTTTCTCAGAGGCTGCCCTTCCCCGACTCTGGCAATGCTATGACCCCTTCCCTTTCTCCTTACCTGACAGGTATGATTCTCCTTTCACAGTCCATGATTTAGATAAGCAAACTTGATGATCAGATGCCACCATGCTTGGCCCCTGATATGCAAAGACCCAGCTTTGGGAGTTAGGACAACATTCTTTGCTCCTTCTCATGACAAAGTCTGGCTCCTGAAAAAAATAAAAGGGGCATCCATTGACTTTTCTTTTTTTTTTTTTTTGCCTTGCTGCTTAGCATCAGTGTCTCCTTCCCCTTTCTTGACAGGGGCTCTGTGCGACCAGACACAAGGTTCTGCCATGGTGTGAGTTTGATGACAGCTGAAAGATCAGATATCCAATTTGATCTTACAGACTCTTGGCTCCCAGATCATGGAAAAATGTGAAGCTCCTGGCAAACTCTGATTCTTGCCTAATTTATGAATCTGTTATGAGCTCCCAAATATCCCTCCTCTAAGTATTTTTTACTTAGTTAGATTCAGTTTCTGTTGTCTGCAACAACATGCCATTTTAGCATATGCTTTCAGATTATCATGTGACTATAAACTAAAAAAAAATTGTTTTTGAAAATTCCAAATAGAGCAATAACTTGCCTACTTCTTACTGATTCTACTTTTTCCATGAAGTGATTAATTCTTCTGTTTTAACTGGAGTGGGAGGAGGTATTGGGGCCGCTAGGAATTAGGGATTATCAGGCGCCATATACATTAGTTTAATATGGCAGAAATATTATTCTCGTCACGCATTTTGGGAAGTTTCTGGATGGCCTGGAGCAGCATTATTCATCAGAAGCATAGGAACACACAGGGCTATAGCTTGAGCTATAATAATTGTTACTTAAGATACTGACCAATTTCTCTACCAAAAAGTGTTGCCCGTTTCAATTGATCTGTTCAGCATATGTGTTTTTGCTGTAGACGCTAAAAAAAGTAAAGCAAATATATTAGTTATCTATTGCTGTGTAACAAATTACTCCTAAAATTACTGGCCTTAACATACAATAAACATTTATTACACACATAGTCTTTCTGGGTCAAGAATTTGGTAGGAGTTTAGCTGGGAGGGTTTGGCTTGAAGACTCTCACGAGAGACATGAGACGGTGAAGATGTCAGCTGGGGCTGCAGCCATCTGAAGGCTTGACTGGGACTGGACGATCTGTTTCTTTAGTGGCTCATTCACATTACTAGTAAATTGGTGCTGGCTGTTAGCAGGAGATCTCGCTTCCTCCTCACATGGGTGTCTCCATAGAGCTGCCCGACTTGGGCAGGTGGCTCCCTTCAGTGTGAGTGATCTAAAACGAAAGCAAACACTGCAATGCCTTTATGAACTAGCCTTGGAAGTCATCCAGCCTCACTTCTGCTATATTCCACTGGTCACACAGTTAAACCCTGATGCATTGTGGGAGGGGCTTACATAACAGTGCAAATGTGAGGAGGCAAGGATCACTGGGAGCCACCTGGCTTCCTAACAACTGAGGTTTGCTTTAAGATGGTACGGACAGATGACCCAGTAGATGATTTACAGCGACCCATGCACCATCATCAAATTCACTGCTCTGGCAGTGAAATTTGCTATAATATATATTCTGTGGAGAAACCTTAAGACGAGGAGGAACTCAAATGTTTCGCAACTGGAAACACTCTTATTCACAGCCTATTCACCTTTCCTTAATCTTGGAAAAGTAAGCCCCCTCTGTCACTTTGTTAGGTCAGGTGTAAATATTTAGAAATCCATTCTTGGTAAGCATCTGAGAGGGTGATGTGTCTTAGCTGTCACTACCACCTCAGCCAAGATATCCTCTAGATATTATCTTGTTAGTTTTCTTTAGTTAGTAGATAGTTTGTCATTTTGACTTACTGAGAGAAGAAAAGGAAGATTCAGGAGGAGCCACAAAGCCCTTCCAAAGTCTTTATTTTAGATAAAGACAGTCCTCATTTTTGTTCACAAAAATCATGCACGTAATCATGTCCACGTAATCATCCCATGTTATAACTGGAAAAGATCTTAGCGGTAATGCATTCTAGCTCCATTCTCTTATGGAGAGGAAGCCGATGTCCTAAGCAATGAGGAGATTTGTCCATTCATCCATCAGACAGCTCATTAAGTGCAAACCTAGAATCCAAAGTCTTGATTCCTGGTCCATTGTATTTCATAGCATTCCATGCTGTTTCTAAATCTTCTTTTCAGCAATTTTCTGAGGTAAAATATTCTGCCTGTATTGCAAGTTTACTTTTTCTTTAAAAAACTTTTTTGATGTTTTTGTTTATTTTTGAGCGAGAGAGACAGAGTGTGAGTGGAGGAGGGGCAGAGAGAGAGGGAGTCACAGAATCTGAAGCAGTTTCCAGGCTCTGAGCTGTCAGTGCAGAGCCTCATGCGGGGCTCAAACTCATAAACCACAAGTTCATGACCTGAGCCGAAGTCAGACAGTTAACCCACTGAGCCATGCAGGCGCCCCTCAAGTTTTCTGATGTAGATCAGTGTCTTTTTTTAGGAAGTCATTAGTAATTATTTTGGAATCAGAATCTATTTTGAGAATTCGGTGACAGTTACTGGTTCACTTCCAGAAACATGCATGTACTCATACACACACAACATTTGGTGTATAAATTCAGGGAGTATGTACCACCTGAATGACATCCTATGGGAGTGTGCAAGTCAGGTCAAAAAACTCTGTTTAAAAGTTTATTTATAAATGTTGCTTTAAATATTAATGCCTTCTGCACTTCCAAAATTATACTGTAAAAATATTCTTGATGGGCTTTGTCTCCCAGCATTTAAGCAATGTTCTGATTTAGATTATGCTTCTTCCTTTGGAAAATTTGTTATCTTTTGGCTTCTCAACTTGCAATGATTTTTCCTCAAGCCCTTGAAATTTTTTTTTTAATCCATATCCCAAAGAGTTCTATTTCAGGTCTATCTTTGTCTAGGGAAACTGTCTTTATTTTATTGGATTGAGAATATTTTTGTTTTATAGATTATGTAATATTTGAAAGATTGTAAGGTTAAATCCACCACCTGTGGCCCTCTCCCCACTGTGCATCAGGCATTATATCATCACCACATGACAATCAAATCAGAACTCAAAGTCTGCACTGACAGCCTCAGTTGTGGGGTCATGTTTAAGTTTACCACTTAATCCAGAAATAGACTTCTTCGGGTTGTTCATCTAGGTCATTCATTCTGACATTCAACTAGATGACTATTTCATATTTTGTCCTCCTTCCTCAAATTCCAATATCCCTCCTCCCGTCCTCATCTTGGCTGAATACCTTATTTTCTATTTCACCAATAAATTGAAGTAATCTGAAGAGAACATTCACTAGTTACTATCACCACGGTTAGGATGAGCGAACTGCCAAGGTCAATCTCTTCGCTTGTGCACTCTTAATCCTTCTCTCTACTTAAGGATGCAGCTCAGCAAACTCCAGCTTTTCTTTTCATACTGGATTGTTCCCATCAGCATACAACTCTACGGCAATCTCATTCACTGTAAAACAAAGAACTCTCTTGATCTCATATACCCTTTAGCTATGGTCAGATTACTCTCCACCCAGTTACAGGAAAAGTCCTTGAAAGAGATGTCTCTACTCTCAGTGTTCATTCCAGCTCCTCTCATTGTCTTTTGAATCCACTCCAACCAGGATCTCACCCCCACCATCCTGTGGAAAAGGCTCTCATCAAGGTCACCAGTGAATGTCATGTTGGTTACAACAAGGACTTGCCCAGCCTCAGGTGTGCTATCTTTTGCCCTTCTGAGACCTATCTCCGCACTGCATATTTGTAAACACCCAGGTTATCACAAAGAGAAAGAAAGAGATTTTACCTAAGTGGTCCCCAAATTTGATAATGCTGCATGTCTAGCTCTCTAGCCCCTATTTTATACAATGCAATTATATGAGATAATTGAGTCCATTTGATTGAAAATGTAAACTTGTCTGGGTCAACCCATACAAACTGGTGTATCGACAATTATCCAGTAACTTTGGATTGCTTAGGCAAAGAGGTAGAATAAATGAGACATTCTGCACCTCCCCCTCATCCCTCCCCATCCTTTCTGCCTCAGTTGGAGCTATTTGGCCTTGAAGGATTTGAGTAATTATCTCTGCGTTTGCTTTCCATTTTCCTGGGGAGAGGAGCTCAAAGTCTAGAATGTCACATATTTTACTTCAAAGGAAAACCCTCAGCATGAGAATGGAGTCTTAGGAGCTGAGCAAGCTGCACCCTGTCTCAACAGACAGCAACCACAATGGTGTCTCCATGGGCCCTGGGAGAGATAACTGCTCATTAGCCTCCCAGAGGAGGCTCAGAATGGACAAGACAGTGGTGGTGGGCTCTGGGGGATGGAGGAGAGGCATTCCTAATAGATCTACATTACAAGTGACTGCTTTATAAGTGACTCACGATTTATTGCAGTGGGATATGTATGTCTTCCTCACCAACCAGGAGGAGAGAAAAGGATCTCAATCCATCTTTTGAGAACTCAGACTATTTCTTCTTTGTCTCCTCATGGGGCATTCTCCATTCTATCTCCTTCCAGAATGAAAGGTTCATTTATTTCCCTAGATAAGGTCTGAATAAGGGCAAGATATAATTTAAATGCAGTCAGGCTTAAGATAAATCAGTCATAAAGAGGCAATTATTTTATATTAAATCTGTGTCTTTTCTAAAAAGGAATTTGTATTTATCAATTAACTCATTTTCACCATTTAATTTTTCTAAAGGAGATCATGAACTTAAAAAAAAGTCACTGTTTTTTTTTTTATGTTTGTAGCAAGATTTAGATAGCTTGGGGGTTCATATCATATTATAGTCATGTTTTTCATCAACATTTTCCAAATGATATTAAGAAATACTGTAGATCTAATTTTTTTCTTTAAACATTCAAAGGCTCATGCTACATTTTTGTCATACATTTCAGCTATTAGATTAGTAATAGGAATGCAGAGCAGGCAACTGAGCACAGCAAATAATCAAACGTCATTTGTAATCAGACAACTTTGAATTTCAAGCCTACCACTGAATGATCTAAGACTTGCGACTTAATCTCGTAAAGTCTCAATGTCCTCAACCATAAAATAGGGATGCAAAATACATCTAATTGTAGCAAGTCTCAGTTTCTTCAACCAGAAAATGGGGATACAGGTGGCAAATAATTATAGTGAATATCTATTGCTTTTGCCTACCACGCATTTCTTTTTTTCTCAGCAACTGTTCTTAGTCTGTTCTTGGCCAGTGAGGTCCGGGTAGAACTTGCCTCCCTCTAGGCTTGGGGTTGGGCATGAGACTCACAACTGCCAATCAGAGCACCATATTTCCATGGCCACAGATGGGTGATATGTATGTGTCCTAAGCTGGACCAGTGACTCCTGCCAATGCTACTGGAAAATCAGTGCACACTCTCCAAGAAGATTGCTCAACTGATAGGATGTAAGCCTAGGGCTGTGGTTGTCTATTTTTGCCACCCTATAAAAAAATCCTTCTTGAGAATGAAATCAATGTAAAGAAAACCAAAGCCAAAAAAAAAATTTTTTTTTTAATGGAGAAAGACAGCATCCTAGAGATATCATTTGAACTTCTGGCTCCAGCTATGTCCAAAGTGCAATACAACTTTACATTTCTTAATAGTGTACACAAAAAATCCCATATTTTCAAAAGCCAACTTGCAGTACTTTTCTGTTACTGGCAACCAAAATAATCCTGAATACAGCAGATATTGGCACCTAGAGGTGGGGAGTCACAAGGGATTAAACCTAAAATATGAAACTGGCTATGTCAGGATGGAAGATGGAGTGCTGAGTCTTCCTAATCTCCTGTCCAGAATGTTGGTAACCCCTGCCATGTAGTGACAAAGTTTAGTCTTGTAGGAATTGGTACCTCACCCAAAATTTGCAGCTCTTTGCCTTCCAGACATATGTTAGAATTGAATTTTATGGCCCCTGTGACTGGGTGGAGCCATGTGACCTACCTGTTCTGGCCAATAAATTTTGAGTGGTATTGAGCACTTAATGCTGGTGTGAGATTTTCCAGAACACTCCTTGCACTCACATGGCAACCAACAATGTTCAAGATGCTGGCTTCTTTTCAGCCTGGATTCCTGAGCATGGATGATGTATGGACCCTCCACCCCCCATTGGTGACCACCAAAGACCATGAAACATGAGGAAGAAATAAACCTTAGCAGTTATCAACCACAGAGATTTTAGAGGTGTTGGTTAACGCAGTGTAATTTAGTTGTTCCCGGCCGATGTGCCTACTATATCTTAGGATTTAAACCATATTCCTATCAAAGCTCAAGCCTTAAGTGACTTGGTAGAAAATATCAGGATTATATCTTGCAGGTTTCAGTATGGCCCTACAAGAAAGAAAAAGCTTTCTACAAGGTGACCCATCTGAAAGCGTGATGGGGAAAACACAACTTTGTGAGAGACCTTGTTAGCCTGTGGTCAGCAGTGCTAGATGGCAGCCAGTCAGGTATTCATCAGTTTTGAAGGCTTGACAAAATTAAATTCTCTTTCCGAAGTTACAGTCAATGCAAGCAAAGGTAGGGAAAAAGCTAGCAACTCAGGGGGAGACACGATTAGGATCTGGGAAAAGCCTGATCCCTGGTTGGTTGAGAGCTCCCACCTAACAGAGTGACCATCAGATTTCACTGTGCTGAGTAATCCACTGGACCAGCTTCTGGGAACAAGGGGCAAACTAGCTGTGCCTACCCACCTAGGCTATTATTTAGCATTACCCAGGACAAAGACCAAAATGAGAAAAGAGAGCTGCTGCTAAGGAATAGAAGCTTGGAAGCCTGGTCTGTATTGAAGGTACCATAACTCCACCAAGGTTTGTTTAAACAACATGACATGGATGTTAAAAAGCTTGGGTTCTATGATTGGATAAAGAAGATGCAATATATACATATATATGTGAGGGAATACTCCTTGGCCATAAAAAAGAATGAAATCCTGCCATTTGAGACAATGTGGATAAATCTAAAGGCTATTGTACCAAGTGAAATAAGTCAGACAAATAAAGACAGACACCATATGATTTCACTCACATGTGGAATTTAAAAAACATTAAAAAATTTTTTTAATGTTTATTTTTGAGAGAGAGAGAGAGAGAGAGAGAGAGAGAGATGGAGCATGAGCAGGGGAGGGGCAGAGAGAGAAGGAGACACAGAATCCGAATCAGGCTCCAGGCTCTGAGATGTCAGCACAGAGCCCGACGCGGAGCTTGAACTCACGAACCGTGAGATCATGACTTGAGCCAAAGTCAGACACTTAACTGACTGAGCCACTCAGGTGCCCCTAAAAAACATTTAAATGAACAAACAAACAAAAAGCATAAACAGACCCATAAATACAGGGAACAAACTGGTGGTTGCCAAAGCAGGTGGGTAGAGGGATGGGCAAAATGGGTGAAGGGGAGTGGGAGACACAGCCTTCCATGAATGAATGAGTCACGGGGATGAAAGGTACATCATGGGAATACAATCAGCAGTATTGTGATAGCATTGTATGGTGACAGACGGTAGCTACACTTGTGAGCAGAGCATAACATGTAGACTTGTCCAGTCACCTCATCGTACACCTGAAACTAATGTAGCATTGTGTGTTACCTATACTCAATTTAAAACACACACACACACACACACACACATCTACATTCTGGAATCAGTTTGGCTGAATTCGATCATGTCACTAGCTGTGTGACTTTGGGCAAGCTATTTAACTTCTTTCTGCCTCTATCTCCTTCCCTACAACAGAAGGATGATAACAGTATTTACTTCATGTGGTTCTTTTGAAGATTTAGTTAAAATAATATACATAAAGAGCTCAGAAGAGTGCCTGAACATGAGAGGCACTCAGCAACCATGTTAGGTGCTCTAATTACTATTAGCCAAGATAATGGACAAATAACTTGAAGCACCTGGAATTGCCAAAGGAACATAAGCTGGGCCTTCAAATGCTTTGTAATTGGCCTTGCAATCGCTCAAGCCCTAAGATGAGAGGTCCCAAACACACACAAACAGGAGGTGGGCTGCCATAGGAATGAATGCAGCCTCTGGAGGGGAACCTCTTCCCTAAGATCATCTCACATGGGGCCACAATGGACAGTGTACAGAAGAGGGCCTTTTAGAGAACAGAACTGGGGCAGCCAAACCGACTGATCATACAGCTCACTCCACTGGCGGGGCAGCTAGGACAGGCTATTCTTGTCCAGCATGAAATATCGCTGGTTTTAAATAGTGGCCACTGTATGTTGTTTTGTTTTTTCCTTTCCTAGATGAAATATTTTTATTGCAGTTACCCTGTTTTTCTTCCACCATTGAATATTGGATGTGATTTGGATTCGCCAAGGTGAGGACCAGAGCTGAGTTTGGTGATAAGGGTCAAAGTGAATGGAACTGCTTTGATTAATAGAGGGAGAGAAAAATAGGTAGGTTTCCTGGGCATGGAAAGGCACGGAGAGGCTGGCAAGATAATGTGAGGGTGTGGGCAGTGTATGGAATAAAGAATTCCTGAAAAAGTGCGTAGGGGTGGGTGGAAGACAAGGAGCGGGGAAAGAGGGCGAAAATGGAAAGAATGAGACTGCCTAAAAATCCATTGAAATGGTTACCTCCTCCAAGGAAATCCCCCTTCTATCTCCCCAACACTTTTGGTGTGTCTGCTGCTCCCAAATGCCTTGTGAGTAGATTTTTGTGGAGATAAAGGAAAGGCTTGGTGGTACCTCTGGGTCAACATGGTCACAACATACGGATGTGCATAACTGAACAATTAGGTAGAGAAGCCCTCAAATCCAAAACAACTATCTCCTAACTCTTAAGAGTTCATAGAAACATAAGAGGAGGTGCTCAACCGGCCACGGAGTGTGGAATGGGGTTTCTAGCCCATCTTCTCCGGATATTAAGGGGCAAGGAGGCCTCAGCTGACAACGAGTTTCATGTTTTGTCAGGTGTCGAAAGCCTTGTTGAGATGGGAATGAACATTTCCAGGACACGCATTTTCAGAGTGCCAAACAGTGAAATCGGGAGTGAAAAGCACTTGTGTTTGTATAGCACCTCAAAGTTGATAAAAGCTTCAGAGCTCTTCAGACTGCCTGGAAGTCGGTCGACTCATGTCTGGTTTGGGTGGGCAATGCAGCCTGGGATCATTTCCTTGTCTTTTCTCCTTTCTAGTATTTCCATTTGTCTTCGGGTTTCATCTCCGGCCCCAGAGGAGTCTTTCAAGCTTTCCTATACAAACAGCTGAGTGATCATTTCCATCAGGGTTGACAAGTTCTTAGACTTAAAGGTGAGTGGGGTGCAAGTTGCCCTGGCTGAGCCGACAGTCCTCTCAGCATGGGACACACAATCATCTGGTCTGACTCTGCCAAACCGCTGTGTGCAAGAGGAGGAGTGGGCTGTATCACTGGGGGCCAAGAGCTGGCGGCGCTCTGCCTCCACTGCCATCCTGGGTCTCTCTAGCGTCTGGCCGAGAGCACAGTGCTTCTATTTGGATTGGCTTCCACTACCCTGAGAGAGGCGTAAGAAATCCATCTCATACCCTGTTATCTGGGACCACTGGGGGATCTGGCGCAGGGATTAAGAACAATTACCAGGGAGCCTCGTTCAAGAGGAAATCCAAGCCTGCCTTCAACCCCTACACGGGCAGAGCTCCTTATACAATTACAAAGCATTTCCATGAACACTGGAAACTCTAACTAGCTTCCACTTAATTGGCTTGCCAGGCCCACTGACCCTCTCCATCCCCTCCGTAAAACACCCTGGCTAAGAACCATAGCATACCCAACACTCTTGACTGAAAACTGACTCTCTCGTACAGGGTCTTTGAAACTCTAGGCTGAGCTCCATGAGCGTGCTATCAAAATGACTGTGTAGTTTGCACCCAGAGTTTAAAAACAACAGAGGAGTAAAATAGATTAAAAAAACAAAACAAAACATCAAAGTGCATGACACATTGTAAGGGTTAGCTGTGTTTTCTGAAATTTTAGTTAGACAGGTATGCATGTGTTTGTATTTGTATGAGGTGGTGTGTGTGCAAGTGTGTGTGCATGTGTGTGTTTGCGTGTGTGTACTGGGCTGCACTAGCAAACGCCTTTCTCTCTGAGTGTACATTCACAGAATTTGAAAGCTGCTGCTCTAACAGGCCCATGAGCATCTGTTCCTACCAGTTGTGTGGCATACTTTCCAAGAGTTGTAGTTATTTCTAGATTTATTTTTACTGTTGTACTTGATAAATTTATATTAGTACTTACACTAATTTAAATTAATTAATTTAAAGCAGATGAGCTATGAATGTAAAAAGGCAGAGAGCTGTTTCCATAAAAATAAAGCTGAATGATAAGGCGCCTGGTTGGCTCAGCCAGTTAAGCTTCTGACTCTTGATTTTGGCCCAGGTCATGATCTCACGGTTCGTGAGTTCGAGCCCAGCCTCAGGCTCTGCTCTGACAAGCCGGAACCTGCTTGAGATTCACAATCTCCCTCTCTCTCTGTCCCTTCCCTGCTCATGATCTCTCTCTCAATCTCTCTCTCTCTCTCTCAAAATAAATAAATAAACTTTAAAAGAATTAGAGGGGCACCTGGGTGGCTCAGTTGGTTGAATATCCAACTTTGGCTCAGGTCATGATCTCACAGTTCATGGGCTCCAGCCCCATGTTGGATTTTGTGCTGACAGCACGGAGCTTGTTTTGGATTCTCTGTCTCCCTCTCTCTCTGCCCCTCCCCTGCTTGTGCTCTCTCTCTTTCTTTCTCTCTCAAAAATAAACATTTAAAAAAATGAAAAAAATGAAAAAATTAAAAAAATTAGAGCTGAATGATTTGGAAATATGTCATAAAATGAGTTGCTAAAAATAATTGTGCTATCAAATTAAGTTTGGGTAAGACCAGTGTAAAAAAAAATCAGTGACAATGTTTTAAAAATGCAGGAATCTCAATTCATATAGTTTTACAAGGGTCTTTAAGTTGTAGCTTCTCTCAAGAAATGGATTTGGGCAAGAAAGGCCGTGGGGGAAAATCCCAGCAGCAAATCCACACTGAAAGAAGAGGCCTATGTCCTAGAACAAAGCTTGGTCAGTAAATGTACAGGTCTATGTGTTAGACCAAAAAAAAATCTATAGTATATATTTATCTATTTCTATGATTCTTTGATATAACGGAACTTTTTAGTTAACACATCATCCCTTCAGGTGCAACCACGCTGGATAAAACATGGCTTCTAATAAACATTTGTCTCATTTGATCCAGAAAGGCAGGCAATGCAAATATCAGTATCCCCATTCCGCAGATGAGGAAATTGAGGCCAGGGAGTGAGTATCGGCAAAGTTAGGCTAACGGGGGAAAGTGCGGCAAGCCTTAGAAGTTTAGTGATTTTTTCAGCTGCACAATGATCTATTCTATGCTATATACATTTTAAAAAGATGTTCATTTTCTTATTTCTGTAATGTCAAAAATGTAAATAAATTAACAAAAGTCTTCTCCTCCAGTTAATGATGTCCCTGGTGAGGGAGGACTTATCAGCATTATGGCTCCATTTTTATTATTATATTATCTATGTCCGTATCTTATTTTTCTTATTTTTCTACTACAAACTACTTGGCTATGTGACAATGAGCTTTAAATATGACTAGTGTCATTGGTAGATATCAAAGCACAACAAACCAACAAACAATTACACTGCACAGAGATTAATCCCATAGCAAGTGATACTAGTTCATTGATTCATTCAATGACTATCTATTAGCTATCTACTATGTTCCAGGTACTGTTCTAGTTACACTGGGGAAGCAGGAAAGAGTAGAATGAACGTGAACTTGGAGTTGGAACACCTAGGTTCAGGTCCTGGTTCTTTCACATACATAACCACTTGTCTACCACAACAATAATTAATGATTATCTACTACTTAGATGTCAGAATGTCAGATTTGTTGTTTGATTAAGTTTGTAAAATATTGAGGGGGGGAGGTTACAAATCCAAGCAACTAAATTAATACAATTTTACAAGTGCCCTTAAGTTGTAAAGTTTCTTTAAAGAAATGGATTGTTCAAGGGAGTTCATTGGCCCCTCCATGAGCAAATCTACCAACTACATGTCTAGACATTGAGAATTCCATGACACACAGGACTCACTAGGAAGATGACTGTGAATGAGTTGCCCAGTCTGCCCCCATGGAGCTACAATCTAGGAGGGAAGACAGATTTTAGGTAAATAATCACACAAGTAATTATAACTGTGATAGATCTAGGAAGGACAAGGTCAGGACTGGGGAAGCACGTAGGAAACTAGAGTGCTCAAAGTCACTTTCTTGAGACTATCTTTAATCTCCTTCCTCATCCATAAAATGGAGATGGATGTAATTGTCCTTCTTATTGTCTTTTAAGGGCTTTCATGAGGATCAAATTAGAAACTGAATATGAAAGTGCCCTACATGTGTACAAATATTATTAGAAATAGTCTATTGCACAGCCCATGTTCTAATGGTACTTAGTAAACATAAGACAATAGAAAGAAGGGATAGAGTAAGAAATATTTATGGGAGATGAAGTCAATTACTTGGAAGAAAATGCATCATATACTTGAATAGCTAGAAAGTTTAGAAACTTACCTTTTGTTTGTTTTTGCTTTTGACCAGAGCTATTGCTTGTTGAAATTTTTTTTTCCAAATCCGCTAAGGATGTTCCTTCCCCCTCACGCCCTTCACACCTGCTTGCTTCTATACTCAGTAAGGGTTGAGTTTTATTCTCAATTTACAACACTGCTCAAGATATCTCCAGATATTTGTACTGAGACCCTCTCCTAAGAGCTCTGTGTCAATGTAACAGATGCCATCTTGGATTTTCCCCATTTACCCCCAGTGTTAGTCTTATCTTTCCTCCCTTATTCTTGGCAGGTGACCTCCCGCTTCACACACACGCAATCGTATTTTTCCTAAAAAGAATGATGCTGCATGGACTGCAGGAATACTTCCTCCTCAAAATAACAGCTTCGGGGTCCTCTTTTATTAAACCTGTCTCCAAAGTGCCTTATTTCATTTCTGAGGCCCATCCAAGGCTCAACTCCAGCCTTCATTCTTCATTTGTCTCCTAGAGTTTTCCCTTGAGTCTGTGCACAGCTGGTCTCCTCTATTTTGGAGGAAGACTAGCTCCTGACCCCACTGCTTCTTCAAACCACCATACAATTTCTCTCCCTCCCATCTCTGCCATTTTCTTGGTGAGTCCTCCACACTAACCACCTCCTCACCACTTGTTCCTTCTCAGCCTTGTTCCCGCCTCTCCTGCTCCTGCAATTGCTCTCAGGAAAGGCTCCATGACTCTAACAACAAACCTAATGGTGTTTTCGTCAGTCCCCCATACCCCTCCATGAGAAGAGCAAGATTGTAGGAAGGGGGAACCAGAGATTCAAGTAACGCAAAGGCAAAGGGTCAGAAAGGAACTGACCGGATTAAGAGTGCAGGTTCATTCACCCTGTGTTCCTTTCTCTCTCTCTTCCTTGGAGCTGTCATCAGAGGTTCCTCCTGTGCATGATCCTGTGTTCTCCATCTTCAGTCCTGGCCTTTCTTTAGTCCCTAGGACCCATTAGAACTCTGAAGTTACAACATAATGTAGTTTCTGAATAGACTGAACAACTTATATGGCTTTCAAATGTTCTCTCTATTATGTCGTCAAAACTTTGGGACTTAATTAAGGCACACCACCCAAGGCTTATGAGGCTCCTCATCCCATGAAAGCCTATCGAGTGCCTGCTTCCAGAAGGTAAAGAGCTTTACTCAGGAATGCATGGGGGGAAAAATGGAACTTGTCTGAATGGAGTAAGTGCTCAAAACACAGGAGGTATTATGAGTATTAATGAGCACACAGCTTAGTGGAGAAACTTCCCCCTCTTGGCTTCGTTAGCCAATCTGCCTGTTTTCTCCATTTTTTAGTAAGCAGGACAAAAATTGGTTTTCGGTGATGATTGTCAAAAGAGTCCAATAAAAGAGCAAATTACTTTCTCTTCTTACATGCCAGAAATGAGAAAAACCTTGCCCTTGCCTGGCCTCTAGGGGGCCATTATGTGGTCTATTTCTTTTTCTCAACCATCATAATAATGGTGTGAGTAGACTGACCATGCTGTGTCCCATCGCCACCCCTTGGATTGGCCTAAAACCATGTAATCAACCAGTTCTTGAATCAAATGTTTTAGCATTATGGACATGTTCTGAGCCTCAAAATATGGTCTTTGCAAATCGTGTGGACTGAAATTTCTGTATATAGAGAAACACAAGAAGATCTTAATATCCGGTTTCAATGTTCCCACCATGGGCAAACCAGTAAAACTTTGTATATCTCCCTGCAATTACAAAATACCTCCGGTTTAGTTACAAAATGCATTAACGTTTCTTTTGATCAGTTCAAGATTCCAACTTATTTTCTCAGCCAGCTAGAGAATTCCCTAAGCTCTCAGTACTAAGTATAGGTGTGCTTCTAAACAACATCTTTCTTTTTTTAATCTTTTGATACTATAAAGCATTGAGCTGTCCGTATTTCCCTTTTTGCAATGGCCACAAGGAAATTCAAGCTCAAATTTGTAGCCTGATGCTGGTAGCAAAGCATATAACCTACATTCACTAGCAAAATGTAAGGTCTACATTTTATACCTAATTTTATCCTTGGTGTTTTTAATTTCATGTGATTTTGTTTTTACTGTTTATAGCATATGTAATTCTATAAGCTACCACAAATCATACTAAAATAAAATCCAAACTCTTTCTTATGGCCAAAAAAAGGCAACCTCTCTCTCATTTTGCCCCTGATCATTACTCTAAACACATCTGCCATCACTCTTCTCCCTGTTCACACTGGCCTATCTGCTGTTCCTTGCACTCACCAAACACTTTCCTACCTCACCTTCTGTTCCCTCTTCCTGCCATGCTCTTCCCCTCCAAGCTTCACCCTTTCCTTTCCCTCTGCTCCAGTGTCACCTCTTCAGAAAGGCTGCTTCTGGCCACCATGTCTAAAGCAGCGTCCTCTATTCCCTTTGCCTCCTACCCTGCTTTACTTATTTTAGAACATTTATCATAACCTAACTTTATGGAACATTTTATACTGGTGGCCTGAGGGAGAGTGGTTATGAACACAGAACTTGGGAACCACACTGGGTTCATATTCCAACTTTACCGCTTTCCAGTTGTGTGGCCTTGGCCAAATTATTTCACCTCTCTGTGCTCCAGCTTCTTCACCTATAAATGAAAATACATACAAAATAGGGCATAGAGCAACTGTTAGGTATTTCATTTGTAAATAGACCAATTAAATAATTACTATTTATCATCTAACCTTCGCTTGATCTGTCTTATGCATCACTATGTTTGTAAATTAAAGAACAGTGCCTGACATATGGTTGGTGCTTAATCTGTTGAATAAATTCCCCACTGGAATGAGGCAAGGGTGTTGAAAATTAAATAAATACATCTGAAACCTGGGGTTGAAGAGAAAGCACACTGGGGTAAGACTTGGAAGACAGAGATTGCACTTCTTGCTTTGCCACTTGGAAGCTAGTTGATTTTAGGCAAAGTAGTTAAAATGTGCCCAAGTCAACTAAACACACTGGAATAAGAAAATTCTGCTCTGCTCCAGAGGTTTTGGGAAAGTAAACAAGGCTGCACTTGCTCCATAAATAAGGACTATCTAATGGTCCCAAAGGAGAAAGGGAGGCTGGGTTTATTAAGCACTTCTATGTGGTAGGCTCTGATATAAGCTCGGGGAATATGCAGACTAAAGACTTCGTTCGCCCTGGGAATATGAAGACAAAAGACTTTAAGAAAAACTTTTTTTTTTTTAACATTTATTTATTTTAGAGAAAGAGAGGGCATGAGCAGGGGAGGGACAGAGAGAGAGAGAGGGAGAATCCAAGCAGGCTCTGAGCTGTCAGCACAAAGCCCGATGTGGAGCTCGAACCTACGAACTGCAAAATCATGACCCGAGCTGAAGTCAGACGCTCCACCGACCGAGCCACCCAGGCGTCCCAGAGACGAAAGACTTTTGAATTCATTCCTTATTTTTAATTTTTTTCGGTCAGCTCTAAGGGAACTGACAAAATCACAGGGAAAAAAGAAAAGTAGATGATTGCGATAGAGTGGTGAGTGCTCTGGTTGGGGTAAGTTTTGGAAGCACAGAAGAGAGGCACGCATAGGTGTGAGCTTCAAAATCAAACTTGGAGGGTCAAGTGGAATTGTCTGGGTGAGGAGCGTTATTCCAGACAGGAGTGTGTGTGCAAAGATGGGGAGCTGTTTTCGTGTCACATTTCAGGAACTGAAGGTAGTTCAGCACGCCAGGTGAAAGGTGGTTGTGAGAGAAAATGGCCAATGATGATGCTGACCCGGCAGGCAGGGCCCCATCTTATGGGGTGATGCTAAATTTCTCCTCCTCTTTCTCCCCCTCTTCTATAAAAGTGGGTGAGTATCCTCTGAGGCCCGGAGATTTCTCCTTGCCCTGGCAGCCATCTTTATTCTTTTTGGCCTCAAAGCTGCCTGTTAAGATATAAGCCCTGTGCCTGAGGAAAGCCAACAGCGCTCCTCAGAGAGGAGGTGGGTGATAACCCAGGTCACCAGACCTAGTCAAATTTTTCTTAGACCAACATGCATTAAGCCTCCCGTGGGCAAAAGGCTGGGGAAGAAGAGAAGGCTGAAGAGAGGGCATGGGCAGAGAAAGAAGGGCAGTCAGAGTTAGGCACAGCCCTATTCTTTTAGATACCTTGAATCTATTCATCATGTTACCCAAATTATTTCTTTTTTTTTCAATGTTTACTTATTTATTTTGAGAGAAATAGAGAGTGAGCAGGGGAGGGGCAGAGGCAAGGAGAGAGAGAATCCCAAGCAGGCTCCCTACTGTCAGCATGGAGCCCGATGTGGGGCTTGAACTCACGAACCGTGATATGACCTGAGCTGAACTCAAGAGTCAGACGCTCAACCAACTGAGCCACCCAGACGCCCCTCCCCAAATTATTTCTTGCATTGCTCTCTCCCATCATGACAGATGAGTTCTACCGATGG
This sequence comes from Lynx rufus, assembly GCF_022079265.1. Lineage (NCBI taxonomy): Eukaryota > Metazoa > Chordata > Mammalia > Carnivora > Felidae > Lynx > Lynx rufus. The sequence goes on along the minus strand of NW_025814856.1, from coordinate 118,134,004 downwards.
CCCCAGTTCTCCACCCATCTCCGCATCTGTGCCCTTTGCCATATAAGCTGGGCAGCAAGAGGTGGAATCTGTTTTCCCCACGCCTTGAACATGCCCTGGCTTGCTTTGAGTGATAGAACGCCCTGGAGGGGCTGGTATGCAGGTTCCAAGCCTAGCCCTCAGTTCCCTGCTGGTCCCCGGCCTCTGCCACAAGGGCAAGTCTGGGCTGGCTTTCTGCAACATGAAAGGCGAAGAGGGAGGCTGCCGAGTCATTCCCACCGAAGCCATTCTAGGCCAGTCACGTGACCCCAGCCCAGCCCCTGCAGAAGCAGGAACAAGTTCACCTGAGGCAGGGAGGGGGAAGGAACAGCACAATTCTAATCAAGGGCTGAAGATAATCTCACTGGCTCATGATGGGCCTTGTTGGTTGGGCTGAGAGTGCAGCAACCCAAGTGGCTTCAGGGCCGATGTGTGGCCAGGTGGTCTTGATGAAAAGGCAGGGAGTGGGAAGGCCCGCTTGCCCTTTAATGGGTACTTTGTGCTTGTCTGGGTGCTGAGCCAGAGATGAGGGAAAATCTCTTAGTGGGATCCACACCATTCACTTCTCATGCCAGAGCCATTCGCGAGGAGTCTTGTACGTTCCCTTTCTGATCCTCTGATTGGAACTGCTGACTGACCTGTGTGTACCTGAGTGGCTTTGGATGGGGATGGTGAGCACTCCGGTACCGAAGCACTTTAAAGGGCTGCGGGAGATGTTACTCACGCTGTCCGCAAATCCCTCCGGAGGCACGTGCTTGGACGCCTGGAGCAGCTGGCCTGGAAGTCTCTACAAAGATGGCTGATCTGTGGTGACCCCTGACTGCAAGTCCGCCGCTGAATTCTCACCCCAGAGAGCTGAGGCTGAGTGTGCTGGAAGTAAACTGGCAGAGAGGTGGGGCTTTTTTCTGAGCCTTCCCTCAGGGCGTCAGAAACCCAGGCAGGATGTCTCCTGACAGCGGCCTCCTTGGCTATAGTTTTCAATGGCAGGAGGTGGGGACTCCGTCCAAATTTAACATGGAAAACAGTTCAGATGTGGTTGGTTGGTTCCAGTTAATCACCCTCGTGCGTCTTCAGACGGCTAAAGGCGTTATGGGCCGTCCTTTTCATTAATAGTTTGCGCCCTCACAACTTGCTCCTATAGTTAGTCATTCCCTGGATGGCCAGGCCTGTGGCTGTTTGTGCTTGCTGAGTGTGGGTGGGGCTGGGAGGGGCTCCAGGGGAGGCCAGGCTTCTCCTCACACGCACTCCTTTGCATTTCACAGCATAGGCTTCTTCTAAAGAAGGCATTCAAGGCATCAAACTTTTATTGAGCACCTACCGTGTGCCGGGACCGCTGGGCATGGGAATGCAAGGAAGAACACAGTACGATTCCTGCTCACATGTTGCTCAAGGGCACCAGGCCCTCCCCCAGAATGCTCTGTCCTTCTGATTCTCTGGGCATCCAGCACAGCAGCCCTTCTCCCTCTGTGCCCACCAGGCCTCGAAGGTTGGAGTGGGTTTTTTTTTCCTTCCCCCCGAAATGGAATGGGAAAATTTTCTTTCTTACATATCTATGAAAATGAAACTTAATGTATTTTGCTAATTTTTATCCCATCACATTCCAAAACGCGTGTGTGTATGTGTATGTATGTATATATATATATATATATATATATATATATATATATATATATTACGGGTCATAGGATAAAAGGGGAAAGGATATAAGGAAGACTACAAGTAGGAAGAAATATACAAAATATGTGCCATGAAATCCTGTCAATTTGATTGGGGTAGGTATGGGGAGCACAGATTTGGCTCTAAGCATCTTGATTTTCAGGAAAGAAGAAAACCTGTCTGGAATCTGTGGGCAGAAGAGCCAACAATGCAAGCATCCCATATTGTCTCAGTATCCTGCAGAGGTGGGCTGGGTGCACCAGGGGGCCGTGCTCCAGGAGAGAGACCTCCCACTCTGTTGTTTTTCTTTTTACTAAGGTGAATATGAGAGAGTCCTTACACAGGAAATTTTAGGCTCAGGTGCTGGTTGTGCTTACGTACTAGATTTTAGAGATCTTGGGCCCTCTTATTCTTTGATAGCTAAGTTGGAGAGGAGCATCTCCAGCTAGAGGGAAGCGGACTCACCGTCTCAGCTAGCTTGTTGCCATGCACCCTAGAAAATGTCTTGGGTCATTCTTTGAACAATCTTCTTGTTTCCAAAGCTCCATATTTGTACTTTAGAGCTTCCTGAAATTAAAGCCTTCATCTCTGGGCAAACCCCAAATAAGGAGACCATCAAGCAATAGTGGATGTCATAGTAGCAAGCATGTGGCCAAAGGATCTTGTGTTGACCCTCATATCACACTAGAGAAATGGCTGCCCACAATATACCACTTGAGGGGCTGCCTTTGGGTGCCTGCTCTCCCCCCAAGATAAGAAGCATTCCCATAATATCTATTACTGTGACAGAATCCTGGGAACTTGCTCCTGGAGGCTTCTCATCACTGTGTCCTGAGGATTGTTACTGCCTTTTATCCTCCTCCCTTCTTATCCCTTCTTATCTCCCCCAGATAAAGGAAGAATATAACTGAACATACCCCCACTGGATTTGTCACATAGCTGGCTAATGTGTTGGGTCAGTCACACATTCTTTCAGTCCAATCTACTATCGAGTACTGAGAGAATCAATTTCTTAGGTAATAAAATTAATCTCTTAGCAACCAGATGAGTCTGCATTATCTATAACACAACTGTGCCAAGGCATTTCAAAAAATCTACAAAGCGATGATGAAGTATCTACTCATTATAGGTTAATAAACTGATAGTATAAGACATTTATTCATTTTCATATGAATGTGGTAGCTACCCGTTATCATGATTTATTCCCCAAATTTAGTCTTGTGTGCTTAAATTGAGAAGTTACAACATAAAAGGTTTATCTTTATAGCTGTCACTGGTGTCATATTTATATACATGCTACATTCACCAACACTTTAACAACTGAGTAGCAATATAAATTGAATAACTTTAAAGACTATATATGTTTCCCTCTGGTACAAGTGTACATTCATTTATATTACAAAATCATTTCTTTAAAGGATTGGCTGCAGCAGAATGGAATCCAAATGGGTTCAACCATTGCTCCCTTTTTTTCTACTCAAAGCACACAAAATATCACTTTAGTTTCCTTTCTTATTACTGTAAAAAAATATTAATTGGAAAGGAATGGCAGATGAAAGTATATGCATAATAAATTGATAGTTTGAGAGTCAGCTTTTTACTTACATTTGCCAGATTACTTTTCACATTTTAATATTTCTCTACATTTTTTGAAGACTAAGGCTCTAACATCCTATGTAATACTCATTGTTTAGTGAGTGCTCCAAAGTCAGATGGACTTAGATTTTAAACAGCTGTGTGTCTTCTGAAAGCCACTGAAACTTCTAAACCTCAGTTTTTTTTTTCATCTAATAAGGGAGATTATATGATATGTTACATATTAGGTACATGTATATTATATAATAAGGGAGATATGCATATAACATGCGTATGTTGTAAGGATCCATGAAATAGTGTATGGAAAACATTAGCAATTAGAGTGCCAGCCAAATAGCAAGTACTTAGTGAGTACTAGTCTGTATTATAATTGCTACTATTTAAAAAGTTGGGCACAAAATTCCAAATCAAGCTGTTCACATTTTCCCTATAAGTTCTTTTTTTTAAAAAAAGAATCTTTGAGTAAACTCAGCAGTTATATTCTTTTTCTAACCCTCAGATCAACTAAAAGAGAGTTGGAGTCCCTAGAAGTTGCTTCCGTGTAATTTCAGTCTATATGAAGGTATAAACATTACCGTTAAAGATGGGAGGTCTGTATGGGCATTTTTGGTCACTATTTTTACAGGAAATTTAGGTTTCTTACCTAAGATCACAGAATGAGAGGCAGAGAAGAGATAGAATGGAGGTCCTTTGACTCCTGAGTTAATTTCTTTCATTATCAATTTTCAAATGGCTATTGAGTTAAACTCAGTTAATACGAAGCTCATTTAATAGAACACGGGGTCCTAATAACAAGATCTATTATTAGGATCCTAATAATAGATCCTAATAATAGATCTTGTTATTAGGATCCTAATAATAAAATCTATTTTAATAATAGGGTCTATTATTGGGATCCTAATAACAGGATTTGGGTTCATGTATAGAGAAAACTCTCTTGCAGTTGTACATGTAGTCCTGCTACATTATGTATGTTAAAATACATTATATAGCATCAACACCCAACAGCTGAATTGCTATACACTGCAACATTTTATATCCTTTTTTAACTCCCTGTAAAAAACTAAATATTCTATTTTCTGATAAGGTTAAGCCCCTCCTACTCTCCTCCTGCCAAAGGCAGGGGGAGAAAAGAGAGACAAAACAGATGGGTATGTTTTGATTCATTCAAGGAATTCAGATAAAAGTAGTTGTTAATTCCTAATAAATCAAGAATCCTGTCCTTTTATTTTCAAATCATTTTTAACCCCTCCAGCTGACGTTGCATTTCCCTTGCAATGTTATTTATTGCCATCCATGTTGCTAGGCTACTTTGGAGAACAAAATGGAAAACTCTGTGAAGAGTGCTTGGAATACCAAGCGACATGTGACCAGTTCTTACAGAGTGCAGGATGTGTTCATGGTATGTTAGTGGCTCTCAGCATTAGGTCCCCTTTGTTCCTTGTGGTTGACGTAAGTCTGGAGAGTGTACTTGACGATGTTATTTGCATTAGACTTCTTTTTCTCTCTCATAGAATAATGAGATCTTAGAGAAGGCTGAGAAAGAAGAAAGGATTCTGAGGAAGAAGGATATCCTGACTCCTGAGAGTACCTCCTGTCTATTCGCAGAATGAAAACTGGACACACTACTTACAAGCAGCAAGTCTCAAGCAGCACACAGCCCCGGCAGAGCTTCAGAGAGACCTGGGCGAGTCATGCCACCTTCCCTGTCTTTCAGTGTTTGCATCTAAGGAATGAAACCAATGCTATCTGCCCTACCTTTCAGGACTGAAATGTGCACAGAAGAAAGCTATTATTCTCACCAGTGGCGGTGTTAGAACAATAAGCCACAGATTAAAAACCAGCATGTAAGGGACTGTTGTCAGAACAACAGAAGAAATGGGGATCTCAGAGGCCATCAAAGGTCAAGAGTAGTATGTGCTCAAAATATGGAGAAGAGAGGGGGGCGGTTTAGAGGCCAGAGTGCTGTTGGCACTATCTTCATCAGCCCAAAGTCATTGTCAGGCAAACACTGGAGAGCTCTGGTTGAGAGAAGCCACGCACTTCTCTAGCACTAGTCTATAAGACTAGACTGTAATCGGAGAGCATGCCACATATTCTTGCAACAAAAATGGAACCTGCAACATTGTGTCTCCCTTTGCATCCATTGTGTAATATGGCAAAGGAGTGATTAAGCCCCAGTGTCTGCCTATGGCTCGAGGTCTATAGGGTCTCCATTTTAATGTGCGTGATCTCAAGTGTAACCCCAGGGGGAACATCTTAAAGGGGCAGGGTTCCAGAACTAGACCCACAAACATATGGCCAACTCATCTTTGACAAAGCAGGAAAGAACATCCAATGGAAAAAAGACAGCCTCTTTAACAAATGGTGCTGGGAGAACTGGACAGCAACATGCAGAAGGTTGAAACTAGACCACTTTCTCACACCATTTACAAAAATAAACTCAAAATGGATAAAGGACCTAAATGTGAGACAGGAAACCATCAGAACCTTAGAGGAGAAAGCAGGAAAAGACCTCTCTGACCTCAGCCGTAGCAATCTCTTACTCGACACATCCCCAAAGGCAAGGGAGTTAAAAGCAAAAGTGAATTACTGGGACCTTATGAAGATAAAAAGCTTCTGCACAGCAAAGGAAACAACCAACAAAACTAAAAGGCAACCAACGGAATGGGAAAAGATATTTGCAAATGACATATCAGACAAAGGTCTAGTATCTAAAATCTATAAAGAGCTCACCAAACTCCACACCCGAAAAACAAATAACCCAGTGAAGAAATGGGCAGAAAACATGAATAGACACTTCTCTAAAGAAGACATCCAGATGGCCAACAGGCACATGAAAAGATGTTCAGCGTCGCTTCTTATCAGGGAAATACAAATCAAAACCACACTCAGGTATCACCTCACGCCAGTCAGAGTGGCCAAAATGAACAAATCAGGAGACTATAGATGCTGGAGAGGATGTGGAGAAACGGGAACCCTCTTGCACTGTTGGTGGGAATGCAAATTGGTGCAGCCGCTCTGGAAAGCAGTGTGGAGGTTCCTCAGAAAATTAAAAATAGACCTACCCTATGACCCAGCAATAGCACTGCTAGGAATTTACCCAAGGGATACAGGAGTACTGATGCATAGGGGCACTTGTACCCCAATGTTCATAGCAGCACTCTCAACAATAGCCAAATTATGGAAAGAGCCTAAATGTCCATCAACTGATGAATGGATAAAGAAATTGTGGTTTATATACACAATGGAATACTACGTGGCAATGAGAAAAAATGAAATATGGCCTTTTGTAGCAACGTGGATGGAACTGGAGAGTGTGATGCTAAGTGAAATAAGCCATACAGAGAAAGACAGATACCATATGGTTTCACTCTTATGTGGATCCTGAGAAACTTAACAGGAACCCATGGGGGAGGGGAAGGTAAAAAAAAAAAAAGGACGTTAGAGTGGGAGAGAGCCAAAGCATAAGAGACTGTTAAAAACTGAGAACAAACTGAGGGTTGATGGGGGGTGGGAGGGAGGGGCGGGTGGGTGATGGGTATTGAGGAGGGCACCTTTTGGGATGAGCACTGGGTGTTGTATGGAAACCAATTTGTCAATAAACTTCATATAAAAAAAAAAAAAAAGGGGGCAGGGTTCCCCTCTCCAAGAACATTTGGAGTCCAAACAAACGATTGTGAACCAGAGAAAAATGTTGGGCGAATCCAAAGGAGAGGAGAGGAGACGGTTTCTAAATCGTCTAGATACAAGTACGCACTATATTTTTAAGTAAGTTTTATTAGGCTTCTCTCGTAGCAGTACCTCTGTTACAAGCAAAGACTTCACATCAACAAATCCTTACACACAGGAAAAGAACCTGAAGTCAGGTTTACATTTCTAGCCCTAAAGCAAAAACTCTTAAAAAGCACACACACATTTATTCAACACTTGACAAAATCAGACTCACGATGTGCCAGGCATCATGCAACCAACACCCTCCTCTTTCCTGGATCTCAGATCTACCAGGACTGCTTCACAGGTAGTTACATCAACAAGATAGGAGAGAAGAGAGGAAAAGGAGATGGAGGGAGGTACACCCTGCCTGTCACAGACCAGAAAGCTTGAGCTAGGTGGAACTGGCATATTCGCAAAGAGACACGGTATTTTCTCGTGTACCTGCTGTTGTTGAGGCAGACCGGCACGGAGCTGAAAGTTTAAAACGTGAGCCCACGCCCATATCTCTCAGCACTTCATGTGCCAGTTTGGTACAAAACGAGCTGAAGTCCACCGGTAAGTGAATGCAGTCGAACTTGGGTGGTGAGAGGCAGGGTCGCCTCCCACCCCGTCTCGAGCTTCCCCAGCAGCTTTTCACAGATCTGTAGTTTGGCAAATCTAAAACCTCTTACTTCCACTGAAGATGCTTCTTCCTTCCGTTTTAAAAATTGTGGTAGACTGTTAGATAACACAAAATTTACCATTTTAACCATTTTTAACTATACAGTTCAGTGGCATTAAGTACTTTCACACTGTTGTGCAACCATCACCACCATCTGTCTCTAGAACTTTTTATCATCTCAAACTGAAACTCTGTACCTGTTAGATAATAACTCCCTATCTCCCATCATTCTAAACTCTATTCAGGGGGCACCTGGGTGGCTCAGTCAGTTAAGCTTCTGACATCTCTCTGCCCCTCCCCAACTTGTGCTCTGTCTCTCAAAAATAAATAAATGTAAAAAAAATTTTTTTAATTAAAAAAAATTTTTTTAATGTTTATTCAATTTTTGAGAGAGAGAGAGCGCACGAGAGCGGGGGAGGGGCAGAGAGAAAGGGAGACACAGAATCTGAAGCAGGCTCCAGGCCCTGAGCTGAAAGGACAGAGCCCAACGTGGGGCCCCAACCCACCAACCGTGAGATCATGACCCTAGCCGAAGCCAGACGCCCAACTGACTGAGCACCCAGGCGTGCCCCCCCCATTAAAAAAAAAATTTATTCATATTGTAGGGGTGCCTGGGTGGCTCAGTAGGTTAAGCATCCAACTCTTGGTTTTGGCCCAGGTCATGATCTCACAGTTCATGAGTTTGAGCCCCACATGGGGGTCTGCACTGGCAGCTTGGAGTGTGCTTGGGATTCTTTCCCCATCTCTGACTGCCCTTCCCCCACTTGCCCTGTCTCTGTCTCTCTCAAAATAAATAAATGAACTTAAAAAAGTGCATTCATATTGTAAATGATGTCTTTTGGTATTTTTTTTTGTAAATGACACTTCATATTAGATATAATTTTGATCCCCAATTGATCCCCTATATTATTGTCAAAAAAAACCCCACATTTTTCGATGCTCTTATGTGCTGGTGCATGAGATGCTGAAGAAGGCCTCTGGAATTTTTATTTTTCATTACAGAACTGAGTCTTCACCAGATACATTAAAACAGAAAACTAGAGTGCCACTAGAGTGGCAATACTTGAATTCTGCTTCCTGTCACTCCTAAGTGGCTTCTAAAAGGGACAGAGTGTAGCCAATTGTGACTATTGACTATGCCTGCATATATCATGTCATAGACTCTCCTGCCCAGCAGTGGGGCGCAGATCTCAGAGGCTGGAAAAGATGCCAAAAATATCTAGCGCCACTCCTGCTCTTAGACTTATTTTTCCACCCTTTATTCCTTTATTCCTCCAAATTCCAAAATGCCTCTACTTTCCTTAAGATCCGTTCTCTGACAACCCATCCCTTACTAGAATTTTTTCCACTGTCACTGCATTATTTCCATACAGCCCAATATTCAAAATGACTGCCTTCTACATTCTCACTGTGCACTGAATTAGCCATGCCTTGATGCCCTTAAAAGTTTTAAAAATATTACAACAGATTAAATGTACAATTTGAATCAGCATAACTTTAGGAACTGTCTCCTGTTCAAAATGAGATTGTCCATTTTAGTTCACAGTTAACTAACCATGTCTTCACGTGTTCCCTCATTAATACTTACAAGCATTTATTAGACACCATCTATGTGTCTGTTGCTTTGCCAGGCACAGGAGATCCAAAGATACTTAAGTTACAATCCAGTGGAAAGACAAACAGAAACATCTAGCCAAAGCCCAGCATAGCTCCGTGGAAGTCGTGCTTTGTGGAAAACGAAATGCAGTGGGAGTCAGTAGAAGGCATCGTGATGTGCCATCGCAGGGTCCACAGAGGATGTGACCCTTGAACTGATCCCTGAACAAGGAAGAGAGAGTTGCTTAAGAGACAAGGGAGGGAAGGTGTTCTGTGCAGAACAGCCTGTTTACAGAACGGAGTCTTCCTGGTGGTCACAAGGGGTTGGAGGAGGGTAAGAGTTAGGAGCAACTGAACCTGCCAGTTTGAGAGACTAGGTAGATGGTGACTGTGTTCATCGTTACCTTACTGCAAATAACATCTTCAGTTTTAATAGTGGTTTAAAATGAGCTTTCACATAGACATACCTTCTGTTATTTTTAATAAACCTCCATGAAATATTGTCTCAAGTCCAAGTTATAGAGATATGTGACTATAGCAACCGATACCTTCACTTCATAGAACCACTAATTTATGACTTTTACATTAACTTTTTATTTTGGAAAATTTCAAAGCTATAGCACTTTTGAAAGGATAGTACAATGAGCAACTGTATATCCTTTCTTTAGATTCAACTACTTTGTTTAGATTTGTCAACATTTTGCCACATTCTTTTTTTTCTCTGTCTCTGTCATTACTGAGCCACTTGAAAGTGAGTTGCACTTACTAAGATACTTCAACCCTAAAGGCATCTTCTTAAAGCAAGGACTTTTCCCTATATAACCAGAGAATCATTATTGTTGGATTTTGTTTCTGTTTCTCATGATTATATTCAAGTTAAACATTTTTGGTAAGAATACTAAAAAAGTGATGTTCTGTACTTCCCCACCATATCATGAGGCATAATGACAGTTTTGCTTATTACCAATGATGCTAATTTGGACCACTTGGTTAATTGATATCCTTCTATTCTCTCTATTGTAATTCATAAGTAATCTGTATGACAATGATTTGAGACCATGAAATATATTATTCAGTGGGTTAAGCATCTGTTGATGACTCTTGCCTATCAATAATTATATTAGTAGGCCTTAGTTTTAAATTAATTATAGCTCCTCCATTCCAGCATTTAAAGTCAGATATAATTTTTTGCTGTTGTTGTTTGTTGTCTAAAAATTTGAGACCAAAGAAGATCATCCAACTCTATGAAAATATTTCTCATGAAATACAGCACATGTTAGGAAAATGGCCAAAAAAACATTGTACAGCTATATTTTATAAATCAACATGTATTTTTTAAAAAGCATAACTCTTGCACAAGATTTAATATTGTCCATGATGTTCAGCTTTTGTAGTTTGTGGAAAAAAACACTGTAATATGTCATTTAACATCATAAAGGAATCTCATATCTGTCCACTGATAACTCATTGGCAATACACAGCTGTTAAGAGGCAGCTCAGGAGAGAAAAAAAAAAAAACTCACAAGCCAACCATCTGACTTTAATTAGGAAAGAGAATAGTCCCCAAATGTACAAGGATGAGGTCTTTTGCAGGTCAAAGTATTATAGTGGAACTTGAAAAGAGGTAATATAATGGCCCTGTATGTGAAAGTTAGCTCATGCTTTACAGGATTTATAATATGGAGACACAGTCCCCACCCTTTCCTGAAAACAAGTCAGCCTTTGCTATAGCTACAATAAACACTCATCTAGGCCCCAAAATCCATGTTTTCTAATTACTAAGGGCTTGTCAGATATCAGGGCAGAGACAACATTAATCTAAATGAGGAAGGCTGTGGGTAGAATAGGTTCTGGGGGTGAAGAAGATCAGGATTTCAGTTTGGGGCAGTATACATTTGAGACATCCATTAGACATCCAAGTGGAGATACAGAGTGGAGAGTTAGGTATATGAGCTAATGCTTAATGGAATGGTCAAGGCTGGAGGCAAACATTTCAGAATCATTTGAGGGTGGATGTTACTTAAGCCCATGGAACTGGAATAGAACCAGAAATGGGGTGAGTATAGAGAGAGGAGAAGAGATTAAGTGATCCATGGACCAAGCCAGGGATATTTCAATGCTATGAAGTGAAGGTGCAAAAGAAGAACCAGGAGACTGAGCTGGAACAGCCATTAGAATCGAAGGAAAGTAAAGTGTGTAGTATCTTAGAGAACAAGGGAAGAAATCAGTTGCATGAGGAAGGAGCAATGAACTGTGATAAGCATTACTGATAGTCAAGTTCAATGTGGACCAAGATTTGGATTTAGCAACATGGAGGTCATTGCTGATACTGACAAGCACAGGTTTGGTGGGGTGGCAGAATTCAAATCCCAATGGATAGGTGTAAGTGAGAAGAGGAGAGGAAAAGGAAGCACTGGTATTGGATGTCTTTCAAGGAGTTTTGCTGTCAGGTGTGTGTGTGTGTGTGAGGGGTAGGGGTGGGGGGAAGCAGCAAAGAAAAGGAGTAGTGCTTACAGGAGAAAAATGCAAGATAATTTTGTTTGTGTGTTGTTTTTAAGCTGAGAGAGATAACAGTGTGGTTGTGTGCTGGTGGAAACGAATCATGGGAGGGGGGAAGCTGCTGATGTAGGAGAAAGCAGTGAGAATTGCTGAAGCAAAGCCTTTGAGTTAGAAGTGGAGGGGAGGGGCAGCAATGCATACAGTCCAGACCCTTGTAGGTGGGAAGATGTTCTTGTGGGAGGGTGTGAAACTTATTTTCTGAATGTTTCCATTTTGTGCTCCGGTGAAGTGGAAAGCAAGGTCATCAGCTAAGAGTGAAGAGAGAGGAAAAGGTGTTAGAGATTGGAGGGGCTGTGAGTTTGTGAAGTGGTTATCTATGAGGAAAGGAAATGTCAATCAATTTCAAAAATCAGAAATAGTACAAACAATAGTCTCTGGTCATAATGCAATAAAACTGGAATTTAGCAGTAAAAACAAAAAGCTCCTATTCCCTGGATATTAATAGTCCTTTCTTAAGACATTTGGGTGAAGGTGAAAAGCCAAACTAAAACTATTAAATTTTATGAAAGGAAAAATAATGAAAACACTATCTGCAAAGTCTCTGCCACAGTGATCAAGTGGGATTTATTCTAAAACTGGAAGGAGGGTTCAATTTTTGGGTATCTATTGACTTATTCACCATATTAATAGATCCCAGGAGGAAAACCATATGATCAATCCCATAGATGTTGAAAAAACTCTGATTTTATAAAATTAAACATCCATTCAAATTTCATTCTTAATAAATTCAATACAAGCATTTCAATTTTGCTACTGTTATGTGAGATTATTCTGGGAATACTAGCCTATGCAATTACATGAGAGAAAGAAATTGGAGATATAAAAGGAAAGTAAAATTATCATTATAATTACCATTATTGGATTACATATCTGGAAAAATTAAATGTACTCATTGAAAACCTATTGCAAACAATAAAAGAAACCATTAAAATGGCTAGGTACAGAGTTGACATGCAGAAATTTAAAAAACAAAACTTTAAAAACAAGCAACAGACAGCTAGGAGATGTAATAAAAGATCTCATGGATAGTAGTAACTAGTGTAAGATATTTAAAACAAACTTTAAAAGACACTTATGAGGATAACTTTAAAATGTTCCTGAGTGAGACAAAAGATTTCAATAAGTGGAAAGGCAACAAGAGTCTCAATATCATTAATATATTAATTTTCTTAAGTTGGTTCATAAATTTAATAGATTACAATAAAAATATTTATAATAGTTTTTGACAAGACAAGCTGATTCCAAGGTTTATGATATAATATTTACAAGTATTATTAAAAAATTTATGAGAAAAAAATAGTAACATAGTAGAGCCATACCATGAGACATTAAAAGATATTATAAAGCTACAATAATTAGATAGTTAATAAGAGAATAGAGTGTAGTGTTGACATACAAATAGATAATTAATGTAAAAAAATAGAAAGCCTAACATAGTCTAAAATACATGTATAAATTAAGAATACATACATATAGGATACATAGGCACCAATAGGAATTTATGATATGATTAGGGTGGCATTTGAAATCACTGAGAGACAGATAGACTGTATAATAAATAATGTTTGAATAACTGGGTATTACTATAGAAAAAATTAAGGTCAATCCACATCTCACTTCTCACACCAGAATAAATTCCAAATGACAATGAGAGAGTTAAATGTCCAAAAAGACGAACACATGAAAATCCTAAACATTTGCTTACATATACACTAAAAAAAACTTTGGAAAGATACTTAAAAAACCGATAGCATTCAAGTATATAATACGGTGTTATCAACTATAGTCAAGATGTTTTACATCAGATCCTCGGAACGTGTTCATTTTATAGCTGAAAGATTGTACTCTTTTACCAAGCTCTCCCTATTTCCCCCAATCCCTCGCCCCTCACAACTACTTTTCTACTCTGCTTCTATATGTTTGACTTTTTAATAGATTCCACATGTAAGTGATAACCATGTAGTATTTGTTTTTATCTGGCTTATTTCACTTAGCATTATACCCTCAAAGTCTAACCATGTTGCCACAAATGGCAGGATTTCCTTCTTTCTTGTGACTAAATAATATTTGTTATGTACATATGTACCAAGTTCTCTGTATCCATTCAACCACTGGAGAAACACTTAGGTTGTTTCCATATCTTGGATATTGTGATGTATGCTGCAGTGAACAGGGGAATGCACATATCTCTTCAATATCCTGTTTTTATTTCCTTGGCTATATACCTGGAAATGAGATTGCTGGCTCATATGGTAGTTCTATTTTTAATTTTTTAAGGTGCCTTCATATCGTTTTCCATAGTGGCTATGCCAGTTTACATTCCCACCCACAGTGTACAGGGCTCCCATTTCTCCACATCCATCCCAACAGTTGTTCTCTCTTATCTTTTTGATGATAGCCATTCAAACAGGTGTGAAGTGATACCTCATTGTAGTTCTGATTTGCATTTCACTGATTAGTAACATTGAGTACCTTTTAATATACCTGTGGTCATTTGTATGTCTTCTTGGGAAAAATGTTTATTCAGTTCCTCTACCCCCTCCTTTTTTTTATTTTAGAGAGAGAATGTGATGGACAGTGGTGCAGGGAGACAGAGAGAGAGAGAGAGAGAGAGAGAGAGACAGAAATCTTAAGCAGGATGGAGCCCAATGTGGGGCTCGATACCACAACCCTGGGATCACGATGTGAGCTGAAATCAAGAGTCAGACGCTCAACCGACTGAGCCACCCAGGTGCCCCTGTTTTTCTTTTTGTTTTTAGTTTAGGGAAGAGTTTCATAAAGAGACCTATTTCCCTTAGTCACTTTATCTTTTTTAAACTTTTATATTTTTATTAATTTTTTTAAATTCCAGTGTAATTAACACACAGTGTTATTTTAGTGTTAGGTGATCCAACAATTCTATACATGACTCAGTGCTCATTGCCCTAAGTGAACTCTTTTTTTTCTGTTTGTAAACTTTTAATTATTCAGATACATACACATGTATGTGCATTAGGTGACACTGTAAAATGTATTTCTTTTTTTTTAAATTTTGATTCAAGTTAGTTAACATATAGTGTAGTATTGGTTTCCTTTATTTTTTTAATATGAAATTTATTGTCACATTGGTTTTAGAAGAGAATTTAGTGATTTATCACTTAGCTATAACAACCAGTGCTCATCCCAACAAGTACATTCTTTAATGCCCATCACCCATTTGACCCATCCTCCCATCCACCTCCCCTTCAGCAACCCTCAGTTTGTTCTCTATATTTAAGAGTCTCATATGGTTTGACTCCCTATCTCCTTTTTCTTTTTTTATCTTATTTTTCCTTCCCTTCCCTTATGTTCATCTATTTTGTTTCTTAAATTCTACCTATGAGTGAAATCATATGATGTTTGTCTTTCTCCGACTGATTTATTTCGCTTAGCTTAGTACCCTCTAGTTCCATCCACATTGTTGAAATGCAAGATTTCATTCTTTTTGATCACTGAGTAATATTCCATTGTGTGTGTGTGTGTGTATATATATATATATATATATATATATATATGTATATACATATATATATATATCACATATTCTTTATCTATTCATCAGTCAGTGGACATTTGGGGTCTTTCCATGATTTGGCTATTGTTGATAATGCTGCTATAAACATTGGTGTGCATGTATCCCTTCAAGTCAGCCTTTTTGGATCTTTTGGATACATACGTAGTGGTGCAATTGCTGGATCGTAGGGTAGTTTTATTTTTAATTTTTCAGGAACCTCTATAGTGTTTTTCAGAGTGGTCACACCAGTTTGCATTCCTACCATGGTGCAAAAGTGTTCCCCTTTCTCTGCATCCTCACCAATATCTGCTGTTTCCTGAGTTGTTCACTTTAGCCATTCTGACAGGTGTGAGGTGGTATCTCATTGTGGGTTTGATTTGTATTTCCCTGATGATGAGTGATGTTGAGCATCTTTTCATGTATCTGTTAGCCATCTGGATGTCTTCTTTGGAAAACTATTTATTCATGCCCTCTGCCCACTTATTCACTGGGTTATTTGGTTTTGGGGTGAGTATGATGAATTCTTACATATTTTGGATTTAACACTTTATCCAATATGTCATTTGCAAATATCTTCTCCCATTCCATCAGTTGCCTTTTAGTTTTGTTGTTTCCTTTATTGTGCAGAAGCTTTTTATCTTGATAAAGTCCTAGTAGTTCATTTTTGCTTTTGTTTCCTTTGCCTCTGGATACAAGTCTAGTAAGAAGCTGCTGTGGCCAAGGTCAAAGAGGTTGCTGCCTGTGTTCTCCTCTAGGATTTTGATGGTTTCCTGTTTTACATGTAGGTATTTAATCTATTTTGAATTTATTTTTGTGTATGGTGTAAGAAAGTGGTCCAGTTTCATTCTTCTGCATGTTGCTGTCCAGTTTTCTCAACACCACTCGCTGAAGAGACTGTCTTTTTTCCATTGGATATTCTTTCCTCCTTTGTTGAAGATTAATTGGCCATACATTTGTGGGTCCAGTTCTAGGTTCTCTAGTCTGTTCCATTGATCAGTGTGTCTGTTTTGTGGCCCTAAGTGTACTCTTAAGCCCCTTCACCTATTTTACCCATCCCCCTACCCACCTCCATTCTGACAACTGCCAGTTTGTTCTCTATATTTAACAGTCTGGTTTTTTTTCTTTTGCCTCTTTTTTCTTTGTTTATTTAATTTCTTAAACTCCACAAATAAGTGAAATATGGTATTTGTCTTTCTCTGAATGATGTATTTCAGTTAGCATTATATCCTCTAGATCCACCCATGTTGTTGCAAATGGCAAGATCTCATTCTTGTTTATTGGCTGAGAAATATTCCAGTCTGTGTATGTGCGTGCGTGCGTGTGTGTGTATGCCTCACATTTTTTTATCTACTGATCTATGAATGGATACTTTGCTTCCATAGCTTGGCTATTGTAAATAATGCTGCAATAAACATATATTGCATATATTATTTTCATATTATTTTGTCCATATATTATTTTCAATTTCCTTGGGTAAATACCTAGTAGTGGAATTACTGAATCATATATTTCTATTTTTAAAGTTTACAGGAAACTCCATACTGTTTGCATCAGTTTGCATTGTTCCCTTTTCTCCACATCCTCACCGACACTGATTATTTCTTGTCTTTTTGATTCTAACCATTCTGACAGGTGTAAGATGATATCTTGTTGTCGTTTTGATTTGCATTTCCCTAATGGTGAGTGATGTTGAGCATTTTTTCATGTGTCTATTGGCCATCTGTCCATCTGTCCATCTGTCCATATGTCTTCTTTGGAAAAATGTCTATTCAGGTCCTCTGCTCATTTCAAATCAGATTATTTGGGGGGTTTTGGTGTTCACTTATAAGAGCTTTTTATATATTTTGGATATTAACTTCTTATTGGATATACCACTTCATCTTCCCAAATATCTTCTCCCATCCCATAGGCTGCCTTTTCATTTTGTTGGTGGTTTCCTTTGCTCACAGGCCCCATTCTGGACAGAAAACATACCTATGGCCTATCTGTTCTCTTTCTAATTTTGTTTTTGCCTTGACTTTCTCTTGTCTCCTATGTGGACTGAAGCTCTCCTTCCCCCATGAGACTCAGACTGAGAACCTAGTACACATCAGGCTCTGTGCTCAGTCTTCGTGGATGCTCAAGAGGGACTGAGGAATGCCTTCAAGGATGGTTCTGAGTGGGGAGGAGTACAGGCCCTGGACTGGCAGGAGCTGGCTCTTACTTGTACTGACTTCAGGCACTTTGCTCTCAGATTTCTCATCTGCAAGTTGGAGATAGGCATAAAGGACAGGAAAGCAAACTGTCACGTGAATGGTAGTCACTGTTGTTCTATGTGAATCAAAAAGTAGTTTTCGCCCTGTTTTTATCTTTTAGTTCGTTTCTCTAACCTTACTCCCCTTTTACCTTTTCCATCTAACTTTATTATTTCCTTCTCAGACCTTCCCCTTCTCTTCTCAAAGTGGAGGAGAGCAGCTTGCCACTCTTCAGGCTGTGGACAATATGGTCCCAAGAGGCTATTCCCTGTTAATTTGGCCACCTCTCCTGAAGCAGCTTTGGTTATAGTCTTGAGCCTTTTAATGGGAAAGGGGTTTTCGTGCAAGTCATTTCTGGCTGCCTGGTGTGATTGCAGGCAGGAAATGTAGGTCTGCTGTGCACTGAAGGAAAAAGATCCATATGTGGCAACCAAGCCACATACATCATCTCAAAATTTAAGAACTGAGGCCCAAACATGCTCTGAATAAGTGATACCTCTCCGTCTTGGCAGATTTTTTAAAGTCTTTAAGTTTCACCCTTAATAGAAATAAACTTCACGGCCATGTGACCCAAAAGAATAATTTCCAGTCTTTGGAAAATTATTCTCTACTATTTGATAGCTGGTGTGGTGAAAGTGATATTATACCTACCCACTAATTCTAATACTCAGAGTATAGGAGGGCAATTTATTTTATATTTATGCTTTCTTTTATGAGTCTGATTGAAATAAAATGCTGGCTGGAGGTACATTAGAGTTCTCTGAACAGAGTCTCAACAGAATTGGGGGGAATATAAGCTGGTTGTTCTGAGCAGAGACTCAGAGTATAACCGCTCTGTTTGCTCTTCCAGAGATGCTTTTTTGTGTGTGGTTTGTTTTTGGTTCTCTTCCAATTTGCATCTTTACCAAAATCCCAAGGAAAGAAAAAAAACCATTAAGATTTTTTCTATAATCCATTTAAGTCAAAAATGGAGAAGAGAGAGAAAAATTTGTAGCTTTCAAACACCATTAGTTTGCTAATGATAGCTTTCATCCTATGACAGTTCTCAGACTGATAAGATGCTCTAAACATCCAGCACGAAGGAAGAGGGCCATTTATAGGCCCCCGCTCTGTCTCTGCAGCTTGCACATGTTTTCAAACATAATTTCATGCCTGCTTTCTGACAGCTCATTAAACAAAGGCCTCTTGGTGCCTATATTGCCCGTCTCCCTGCTGAGAGTGTAACATATTTACGGCCTTTGCAGATTGCTGGCTGCTGGCGCCTTCTCTTCCCCGTGGCCTGCCTGCCAACTGCTTATCAGTCTCCCCCAAAGGTGACATCCTCCTCGTTTGTTTAGGTAGCGATGGTCCCGTGTTTGACCCTCGGAGGCCAGCAGCAGCGTGATTAGGAGAGGCTCCTGCACCAGCTAGATAAAGGCAATCACGCTGGCGAAGACAGCGATGGGCTGCTCAGGGGAGCCTCGCCAGGCTGAGTGCTCCCATTCAGGAACACGCTGGCAGTTCGTTAGTTCGACAGCTGGCAATGTGCAGACCTTGTGGGATTTCTGCCTCAGAGAAAGCAAACAAGGGTTCGAGAGTGTTGAGGAGCTATCTGGGGCTGTGTACAAGGGTGATCAGAGGCGATTGCTCCTAATTACCTGCCTCTTGACTGCCATTAAACCATCATTACACATCCAAACCCATAAAAGCCCCTATGAATGCAGCACCTTATACTTAATTTTTATCCTTTTCTCCTGCTTTTGCCAAAAGCATTTTGCTGGGGTACTGGGAGGACAGATGAAGACATCTTGGACGAAACGAGAGGCTGCAGGCTGCATCCATCTGCCATTTCAGGATCTGACAAAACTGGTAACAGGTTTCTGCCACTGCTGTGTCCTGGGGGGTGATGCATCATTTCCAATGAATAGAAACGGAGAGGGAACCAGGAGGCGCAGAGGCCAAGGAGGGAAGGGGGGAAGGGGAGAGAGCAAGACTTCTTTCTTCCCAGCCAGGTGCCTGTGAATTCACCTCTTAGCTGTTGTGGGTTAATGGCCAGGCTCCAGGGGCAGGGATTTGTCAAAGCCTCGGATGACCCTGGCCCTAGAAATGCCTGTGTTGTGTGCCCCTGGGATCTGACTGGTGGCAAAGTAGGAACAAGATTTTGGTGTGACTGCATTCGCCTTCGTGGCAGATGTCGACAATGGCCACCACGTTTCCGGCACCCCCTATGAAGGAGGCAGCGCATTAAGCATTTTCTTACAGGATGTCATCTCATGCAATGCAACACCATTCAGGTAGGGAACGTTAGACCCATTGTGCCAACGATGAAATGGAGCCTCGGGGAGATCGGAAGCCTCCACCAATCCCCCAGCTAGTCAGCAACAGAATCCAGGTCTGTTGGTTCCAAAGTCCCCACTTAACCGCCCCGCTGCTGCTGATCCATAGCGACATTGGCACACCACTTCAGAATGAGTTGTTGCTAAGCCCGTTTCCCCCGTGGAAGTTCTCAAACCCCAGGTGACACCCATCGACCAGAGAGGTGGTGAATCGTGGAGACTCCAGCATTCTGCACAAGGAGAGGCTCCCGGGCAAGGGATAAGGGATCTTCCGGTTTCCACTTTTCAGAAGCACTGTAGCTGATTCTATACAGGATGGCTTCAGGATACACTTTGAGAAAACAGTTCATGACCTAGGAGCTCCCTGGGGAGAGAGCAGTCTCATTTACCTGTTCCTCTATACCCCACAGAGTTATCCTCGCACATAGTAGGTGCTCAATAAATGCTGTAAAGTCAGAGGAAGGGTTCTGTTTGATTTTACTCCTCTGTATCTTGTTTTAAATTGTACTGAAACTTCCATATAGCTTCATCCTCTTGGGAGGAAGCAGACAATACATCCACAAGTAAAATGTATGTTTCCAATACGCCCTTAGCACTGATGAGGTGAGGTCTTTCATGGTCGTTCATACCTCCTCCTGACACACAGGCGACTGAGCTTCTGACCTCCAGCAGTTCAGCATGGAGATGGCTTTGCCAAACCTTACTGTTTTATGGAAGACTTACAATAGAATTATCATTGCTTAGAAAGCATCCCTGTGTGCACATTTGTTAGCTGATTTATATAAGCATGGGTACCTATTACGTCTAAAAATTATTTGCTACGTTACTTATAAATAACTTGAACTGTAGCTTGTTTTCTGGGCATGGCCTTTAGCTTTGTGTGCACTACAGTTTCTATGAATTGATCTATGCGCATTGTGCATTTTGATTCTTTACGCATGGTATTTTTGATGAATCCTGACTTGGAAAATAGGTGCCACTATCTCCATTTCATGGATGAGGAAGGTGAGCCTCAGAGAAACTGAGTGACTCTCCCAAGACAGCATAGGTAGCAGAGGCAAGATTTTAAGAGGCTCTGGAGGAATCTAAAATAAAACACTATTTCTATTTTACTATGTTGCATAAAGAACAAACTGATAATTTCAAAACTGAATTTTAAAAATGCTGGAAGGAAGTGATGGTAATTAATGGTGGTTGCCTGTGGGAGATGGGATTTTGATTCCTTATACTTTTCTTTATTTTCTAAATTGTAAAACTTCTAATTGTGGGAAAGCTAAAACACACACACACACACCTCCAGGGAACACACTATCCTAATAAACTTAATTATTATTAATTTATCATGAGATTTTTGTTTTATTTCTTTGAATATATGTGTTTTTGATTATACAACAATAACAACAACAACAACAACAACATTGAACATAGTAAGGTACAGTAGGATTTTCTCCCTATTAAAAATATTCCCTGAGGGGCACCTGGGTGGCTCAGTCAGTTACGCATCTGACTGCAGCTCAGGTCATGATCTCACTCACGGCTGAAGGGTTCGAGCCCTGCATCAGGCTCTGTGCTGACAGCTCAGAGCCTGGAGCCTGCTTTGGATTCTGTATCTCCCTCTCTCTCCCTCTGCCCCTTCCCCAGTCACACTCTGTCTCTCTGTCTCTTAAAAAATAAATAAACGTTAAAAAAAATTTCCTGGGCACCTGGGCTGGTCAGTTGGTTAAGTGGCCAGCCAATTCTTGATTTCAGCTCAGGTCACGAGCTCGCGGTTCATGGGATCGAGCCCTGTGTTGGGCTCTGCACTGACAGCATGAAACCTACTTGGGATTCTCTCTCTCCTCTCTCTGCCCTTCCCCTGCTTGTGCTTGCTCTCTCTCTGTCTCTCAAAATAAATAAATAAGCTTAAGAAAACTACCACCACAATGAAACTAGAGTATTGCCAACAGAAGAATTCCTGGTTTGCTTCCTAGCAACAGAAAACAGAACAACATTTGCAATGACTTGAAGGCTATCATTTTCAGTGGTTACAAGTGCCTGATGTTGACAACTGTGCTGAGGGTGGCATGAAGGGTCTTACATTTTTTTTCACCATTCTCTCTGCAAGTTCTCAAAGGACTTTCTCTCCTGTCATTCCCTCTTGGTTTCAATAATTATCAGTTCAATACACCGCCATGCACCAGGCACTGTGCACAGTGATTTCCTGAATGTTAAGTACCAAATCTGAACCCGAGTCCTAGCAGCCTTATAAAGTGAGCTGGGTGTGCTCTATTACCTCTCTCCTCAGTGAGGACACTGAAGGGCAAAGACGTACTTAAGGGTAAGTGATGTGCTGAGGGGCTCGCAGCTGGCGGGTAATGCCACGGGAGCTCCAGTTTAAGCTACCCAGCTGGAAACTCAGTTTCCTTGAACTGCACCACCTCTTGGTGCTTCTTAGGGTCAGCTCTGTTCTTGAGCAAGACATAAGAAAGGTGATGCTGGACCTTTTGATATATTTTCCAATTTTGTATTTCAGAAACTATTTTGCACTCTCTCACTTGCCCAGGGCCTACTGTACCATCTTGTGCATCATCCAACCATGCTACAAGTGATATCTTAGGACCCCAGCCTCTCCCCTCCTCCTCTCTCCCCCCCTCTGCCTCCCAGTCAAACCTACAGAACTTGTTTTCCATTTGCCCAGAAAACAAATGAGTTAGTCTGTGATAATGCGTATGAGGACTCCAAGGCAGGATTCTTGCTTTCTTAAAAAGAAGACATGCATGAATGTTGTGCCTTTACCCAAAGGAGTTCCCCAGTGGTGAAATAATTAGATGATATAGGAGGTCAATGAAGAGAAAAAGGAAAAGGAAAAAATACCACAGATATGCGCTGGGGGAAAAACATATGAAAGCATCATTTCGTTTGAGAGAAATACTTTGTTAGTGGATGTCCAAATGTTACAACTCCTGGAGAGCCATTTGGCCAGGGATAACAAAAGTTTTAAAAAATTCATAACCTTTGACTTAGTAAATCCAGTTCTGAGAAGGCATCATAAGGAATAAGTCTAAATACAGAAAGAGCTTTGCACATGAAGAAATTCACCACAGTTACCTCTGATATAAAAAAAATGGCAAAAAGGATATTGATTATGTAAATTATGATACAATGGAATACAGTCATTACAAATGATGTCTGCAAAATATTCTGAAATAAAATGAAAGCTTTTCTATATGATAAGATAAAATGAAGAGAGTAGAATATAATTTAAATAAGAATTATGATAATCTTGTCCAAAATATTTGGAACATAATTATCTAAAGTAATTATGTGTAGAAAGTGCTACTATAGGTAATGTTTTTTCTTCTTCCTACATTTTTTTTTATTTATCCGAGTTTTCTTAAATAAATACATCAGTGTTCCAAAGGAAAAAAATTAAACATATTTGGAAATATTATTTTACTCAATACTGGTTTTTACTTAATTCAGGTAATATACAAGTGTCTATATCCAAGAGTGATTTAAGAAACAAACATACTATGTAACTGTGCAGAAAAGTGTTAATACAGCAGGTCTCATTGTGATCCTTGTGATAGATCTGCTTAAAAGGTTGCCCCTTGGATGGTGTCTGGGAACTTAGATTCTAGAAAGGTCCCTGGGTATTTGAGCTGCTATAATAAAAGGCCAGAGACTGGGTGGCCTATAAACAAACATTTACTTCTCACAGTTCTGGAGGCTGGAAGTCGAAGATCATGGAAGCAGGGGAGTGGGCGTCTGGTGAGAAACTGCTTCCTACATGGCCCTCTCTTCACTATAGCTCACACGGCCAAAGGGGCAAGGAATCTTTCTTGGGCCACTTTCATAAGAGGACTAATTCCATTCATGAGGGCTCCACCCTCATAATCTAAGCACCTTCCAAAGTACCTTCCTCCAAATACCATCCCATTGGACATTAGATTTCAACAT
This sequence comes from Lynx rufus, assembly GCF_022079265.1. Classification (NCBI taxonomy): domain Eukaryota; kingdom Metazoa; phylum Chordata; class Mammalia; order Carnivora; family Felidae; genus Lynx; species Lynx rufus. The sequence continues at coordinate 118,110,181 of NW_025814856.1, read as the reverse complement.
GTAAATTTGAGAGGGATATATTCAAGTCCATAGCATTCCCCACCACCATTAAGTAAGAGTGGCTCGCTATGCTGAAACTGTTTGGACAAACCATACAGTTTATGTTAAACACCTGCTTTCCCTCTGGGAGGGTAGAATTTGGGTATGGACCAGGCAGAGGCACCCTATGTGAGCAAGCCCCAGTAAAAACTCTGGGTATTGAGTCTCCAACGAGCTTCCCAGATTGACAGCATTCTACGTTTGTTGTCATAACCCATTGCTGGGGAAATTAAATGCATCCTGTGTGACTCCTCTGGGGGAGGACCTTAGAAGCTTATGCCAGATTTCTCTGGACTTTACCCATGTGCCTTTTCCCTTCGTTGATTGTGTGTTTGGTTTCTTTTAACTGTAATAAATCATATCTGTGAGTATGACTACATGCTGAGTCCTGCGAATCCTCTGAGTGAATCATGGACCCTGGGGGGGGGGGGTGGCCTTGGGACCTCTTAACATAATCATCACTATTATGTAGCTCTAAAAAGATCACTTTCTTCCCATTTTCATCCTTAATAATTTAGCTGTATATAAACCATAGAATGGTGCTTTTCCAACATATATTGAACCCACAAAATTTTAGTGCCAGGAAAGAGAATCGTGTCATACTTTTGATTTACAGATGAGAAAACAAAGCTAAGAGCAAGGGCAGTGCCACATCCAAATCAGCATCAGAACCAAAGACTCCTGACTCTTCAATTCTTCTACAACACTCCACCCCCTTTCACAGATCATTGTTTTCCTGTGAACAGGAGACCGTGAGACACATGGGGAAAAGGCATACAAATGCAACACTATAATGTGGAGTCAGTAAAGAGTGATATTGGGGATACTGGATGTAAATCAGCTAGTGATGTTAAAATGGGATTTCCTTCATCATTTATAAGTGGTGAATAAATAGCCGGTGATAGAAATGAAAGCACACAGAGTATGGTCTCAAGCTATAGATTCAGGGACTCGAAGTAAGGAAATAATTAAAACATGTGAACCCTACAATGGAAACCGGACCAGCTTGCTCTGCATTCCTTAGACTGGTGGTTAGTGCAAGCCATTGAAAATGAATTTTTGTTGGAAATACATGTCCAGTCAAGGCTGACTACAATAAAAATGAATATTTTCATGCTTATTTCAAGTAGGCTATACCTTCCTGGCTTACTTCCTAAGGGGGGAATGGGAAGGGTTGTAGGGAGTGAGAATCTTTAAAATTGGGGAAATTTCAATCAAATGTCTATTTCTTATGCTTCAAAGATTTTATTCATAAATTTAGAAATCTGTTAATTCATGCTCATCACTTAAAACCTGATGACAGACTATTGTTCTTAAAGATCTGCATTGCACTTATCATAATCCTATTCATTCAAAGGGTAAGACCATCTCTGGGTCTCTTCTGTTGGTGAATACTGGTAGCCGTGATGAAGGGATGATCCAATAATAATTCCACAGAGAAAATAGACCCCCACCACCATGCTCTAAGTTCTACGGCCACATCTCTCCAAGGAAGAACATACTGGGGAAAATCAAGAATAGAATCAGCACTTAGCTACATAGAATCACAAATAAGTAATTGCTTACTACTTCCTCTCTTCTTCTACTTTCCTGTTTCCCCCTTACTGGGTTCAATAGTGGAAAAGACTAACTTCACAGAGGCCTGAGTAACAGGAGAGAATTCCACACTGACCTCAAAGAACATCTGATGAAAACATGATCCCTTTTGATCTCTAGGGAGATTTTTTAAATGTTTATTTATTTATTTTGAGAGAGAGAGAGAGAGGAAGCAGGGGAGGGACAGAGAGAGAGAGAGAGAGAGAGAGAGAGAGAGAGATCCCAAGCGGGCTCCACACCTGCAGTGCAGGGCCTGACGTGGGGTTCAGACTCACAGATCCGTGAAATCATGACTGGAGCCAAAATCGAGTTGGTCGCTCAACTGACTGAGCCACCCAGGCACCCCTCTAGGGAGATTTTAAAATATTATAAGTAAACATTTTATTGGTTCACTTATATATCACATGTCTTTGATGCTTGGCATTTGTTTTGTCATCGGCTTGTTATAAACGAACTTCTGGAATGCAACTCTGCCTTGTGTCCATAAGAAAAGAAAGTTCTCCGGTGGCCTTGCAATTTTTACATTTTTCTTTCTTTCTTTTTTTTTTTTTTTTTACTTTGTCCCAATTCTTAATTCTCAAGACAATCTAAGAATTCCTCTCACTGAAAAGAAAGTCCTACCAAAATCCACTTCCTTTATTTTTTTATTTTTTAAAGATCACATTTTTTTAAAGTTTATTTTATTTATTTTAAGAGAGAGAGTGAACAAGCAGGGAAGAGGCAGAAAGAGACAGGAAAAGAGAGAGAATCCCAAGCAGTCTTGGCATAGTCAGTGCAGAGCCTGATGCAGGACTTGAACTCACAAACTGCAAGATCATGACCTGAGCTGACATTGGATGCTCAACCAACTGAGCCACCCAGGTGCCCCCAAATACACTTCTTTTAAATAAACTTTAAAAATGATGCAAGAGTTATCTATCCTTGTTCAGGGTTAAATTTTACTATATTTATTTGATGGGAAAGGTTAGGGTAGTTTATTGTCCTGGGTCAGGTTTCCTGGAGACACCTTCAGACTGTGAGGCAGAGATCTGCAGGCAGGAAATTCACTGCAGAGTGAACTTGAGAAGAACATATATAAGGTAGCTGGATGGAACAGTGGGAGAGGTTGAATTGAAAGAAGTTGCGACAGAAGGCCTCAGCTGATCCCACTGGGATCTCTGAAGCTGAGATGGCCCTGCAGAACTGTCACAGATCCAAGGCGAAGGGCTAGGTCTTTGCACCAGCATCAATCAGTCTTTAGACTCCGGCTACCTCTGGGAAGAGGGAAACACAGCTTCCTCTGGCAGAGGGCAAGTCCCAGAAATAATCACAGCTGTGAGCCTCCAACAGCCAACCCTCCTGGCAGCTGAGTCAATAAGTATCTTAGTCTAGAATGGGATCTGAGCAGGTACACTACATTTGTGTTCTTTTATATCTTTATAATACATGTGCATATTCCGAAGAGGGAATCACTGGACATCCCTTTATTCAATATTGTAGTGGTTCTTCACTCTCAGTGCTCAGAGTTAGATGTGCAAGAAATACCATATTATCTATGATGTTACCTAATTTCAATTCCCAGCCTCCATCCTGCCAGAATATATTGGAAATGTAACATGAATTATTCTTGGGGCTTCCTTTCCAAGTCAGGGCTATTTCCAGGTTGTATTGTCATAAGTAGGGTCAAGGCTTGGAGGAAGGGGGAAAACGGAAGATGGTTGTTTAAAACAAGGCCCATCTGGGGCGCCTGGGTGGCGCAGTCGGTTAAGCGTCCGACATCAGCCAGGTCACGATCTCGCGGTCCGTGAGTTCGAGCCCCGCGTCGGGCTCTGGGCTGATGGCTCGGAGCCTGGAGCCTGTTTCCGATTCTGTGTCTCCCTCTTTCTCTGCCCCTCCCCCGTTCATGCTCTGTCTCTCTCTGTCCCAAAAATAAATAAAAAACGTTGAAAAAAAAATTTAAAAAAATAAAAAAAAAAAAAAATAAAACAAGGCCCATCTGGTTGCCCCTAAGAAGACCATGGGCTCCTTTCACTTGGTCCCTTCAAGGCCATGCTTGTGAGACCTACGGTCCTCTTTCCTAAGCCATTTCTTCCGGAGACTTGCTCCCTCCCCCAAACATTGCCAGAAAGAAGAGCCCTCTTCCTCACTGCCCCATATCCAATGACATCTTTCCTTTCTGTGGCCCTAGGGAATATCTTTCTGACTCAGGAGAAGCCCAAACCTACCTACTATATTTACAAGGCATTCCACTTTTTCCTACAAACCCCAATTCCCTTAACTCTTCCACAAACACCAAAATCTTCTGTTCTAGAAGCAGGGAGGGCTTAATTTTCAAACCCTCTTCAAAGAAAACCTTCACAGCTCACCTTTCTCAGGAATCAAAGAAAGGAAGAAAAGCAAAAACAGTTCAGTTCCCATATTAAAACAGTCTGAAGATTAATTTTTTTGCCAAATCACTTAGAGAGCTCTCATTTGCTGCATATTCTGGCTACAAGAAAAAAGTAATGTAGTTTTCAATAGTCATGACCAATTGGGTTTTATATACAAGACAATTTCAAGAATGGTTGTCCAAAATGACTCTTAAGTTGAAAGGTTACCTCTTTGAGGCTGAGTTTGAATATAAACACATTGAAACATTTTCTTTTAAATGTATCCAAATTTTAGGCTGGGATTTCTCTCCAACCTAGCCTGTGTATTGTAATGATTTCTGTTAGCAAGTATTTTGAACTTAAAACCCTAGTTCTGACACACTGGCAATGTAATCAGCTACAGGCAGTCCCCAATCTTGGAATCTGTTGCTTGCCAAAAGATTGTTTTCACATCTGTTTTTATTAGAATATATGTTTCAAGTGTCACCAAACAATAGCACAGATTGTTGGGGGTGGGGGGGGGAGGGTGGTGAGGGGAAGATTTTGAGTTCTTTATGGCAGGGATAGTTTCTTTCTCCCTGTTCATAGAATTTATTATTTAATGTTTATACTATAAGACTAGTACATGCTCAACGTGGAAAAACACAGGAAACAAAAGGAAACAACATTTTAATTGTCTATAATTTCACCACTGCTAAAATTAGGTATATGTCCTAATATTTTTTTTCTATGATTAGGAATATGGATTCTTTTTTTAAAAAAAACAGTTTAAGGTTTAAAATCTGAGTGACAGTATTCATATCAACTGTAAATGGCAGATGGCATCTTTTTTATAAAAAAATTAATGTTTATTTATTTTTAGAGAGAGAGAGAGACAGTGCGCACGAGCAAGTGGGGGAGGGGCAGAGAGAGAGGGAGACACAGGATCCGAAGCAGGCTCCAGGCTCTGAGCTGTCAGCACAGAGCCCAAAGCGAGGCTCGAACTCATGAACCCGCAACATCATGACCCGAGCCAAAGTCAGATGCTCAACCGACCGAGCTACCCAGGTGCCCCTGGCAGACAGCATCTTAACACTGACCTCCAAGTTGCTTGTTAAGGGATGTTTATTAACCCCAAAGAATCCTTCATTGATGTACTTTCAAGTAATATAATATCACAAACTAGACTCATCATCCTCAGCCCCTATCTGTCTACAAACTAACTCATTCAACTAGAGTGGAAATTTCAGGCTTCTTTCCGTCGGCCCCCATTCTTGCCCACCCACCCAGTCCCAATCCAGTCAGGTTCCAGGCCTGTTGGCCTCACTTCCATGCTCCCTCATGCAACAGCCCTTTCTTTCTATGCTTTCTGTCACTGCCCTAAGGTACTGTCATTCAACACCACCAAGATTTGCAGTGTTCTTCCAGGCCTTCTGGTCTCCTTCCTTTGCTACTTCTGCTTGCCCTCCACACCGACAATAGTGATCTTCCTGAAACACGTCTCTATTGCCATGTCTCTATTGCCAGCAGAATGAAGTCCAAATGCTCAGGTATCTGTGAACCTATCAGCCTCGTCTTCTACCACCCTCAACTTCGTACACACTGTGCCACAACCAAACGTATCTATTCTCCGTTCCCTGTGCACCCCTCAAAGTTTCCTTGGCCCTGGCCTTTGGTCTTTTTGTCTTCTCAGTCCGAATACTGTTTCCCTCTCGGCCACTCCCATGTGTATTTGTAGCTAACAAATACTTACATAATGCCTGCGATATGCCACGTTTGTGCTGTTCTCATCAGTGTCTCCGTATTAACTCATCTAACCCTCATACTAACTGTAAGAGGTAATTACTATTATTATCCCCATTTTAAAGATGGGAAAACTGAATTGTAGACTAAATCTTTCTGCTGTCTGCTCAAATACTACCCACATTTTAAGCCTCAGATTAAACGCCATTATCCACAAAGCATTCCCTATTGTCCTGAAATGGAATAACGAGAATAATGGGGTGGAAGAGGGTACGAAGGAGCAGGAGGAGAAAAAAAAAATTAATGGTAATCATTGCCAAACTTTCTGCTTAGTATTTAAATTGGATGGACTATCTTAATCCTTCCCATAAAGTTATGAGTTAAGTACTATTATCCTAATGTCTCAGATGAGGAAACCAAGGCTCAGAGAGGTTAAATGTCTCCTGCAAAGTCAAATAGTTTCTAAATGGCAGAGCAGAGCAATGTCCCTGCACTTGGAATTCTATCACTCCCCCTACACGACATTTTGTATATAGCGTATGTATCCTATATATGCCCTGTGTGTGTGTGTGTGTGTGTGTGTGTGTGTGTGTGTGTGTACATATCTCCCTGTGGTAGATGGCGTTTTTATTCCCAGTTATTTGCTGCTCTCCCTGCAAGAGGATCAGACATCCCAGCCTGTGGCCATATGACTTGCAGGGAGGGCTTCTCTGTGGGAGAACATTCACATTTCCCATCAGACTTTGCCACATGACTTGCTTTGGTCAATAAGGCAGAAACATAACCTTTAATTGCCATTGCATGCCTTTTTCTTTCCCTGCTTTTGTTCTCCTTTTCCCTCTGACATGTAAATGTCATGCTCTGGAGAGAGGCTGCTCCTTTAGCCTGAGTCCCGGAATGAAGCAAATACACCAGCCAATCTTCAGGTGATGTGGGCATGAATAATAAAACTTCTTTGTAAGCCATTGATCTGGGGATTGTTTGTTACAATAGCATAACATACAGAAAACTGACTGACAAACTCCTCTTTCAGACAATAAGCATTTTGAGGGCAAGATGTTTGATTCATTTTTGTACCCTCCTATTCCACTCCCCATCCATACCCCAGGTAAACCTTCATCTGGAAGACCCTCAGCAAATATTGGCTTAATATATAAATACAAATAAATGTAATAAATAAATAAGTGAAATAAAACAATATAGGGACAAGAATATAAAACCAAATGCTTCCTTCCCTCCCTTCCTTCCTGCCTTCTTTCCTCCCTCCCAATTTCTTCTCTCTTCTCTCTCTCTTTCTTTCCCAATAATAGGCAACATGCAACTGTGCCACACTTAGTATTTAACAGATGGAGCTGGTCTCCAATCTAGGTTGTAGATCCAGGCAGAAAGCACTTCAATTTTGACTCTAGATTTACATGACTATCAACGGCTCAGGAGAGAATATTCTTGCCCACACATGGACCGTGTGGCCAAACATTTGGTAGTAGTACTGGGATTCATAGATTGATATCTGGAATTTCTGGGAGGCTGTGTCTTCTTTGTGGGAATTTCTGGCTAAATCAGTACTTGATGAAACTTTGCCACTCTCAGTTGTTCCATGATTCAGACAAATCTGAGGTGGTTCTCCAGGAGGAGCTATAGAGATTTAAATACAATCCCAAAGCCACATAAATGCATCAATCACTTCTGAAATTGTAACTTGTTGAACAAAAGCAAATAAACAGCAACAACAAAATAGCTCTCTAGTTTTTTGACATTCTTAGCTGAGGGTGTAGGGAAATGAATTCAGGTGTCAGTTGTTAATTGATTTATCCACACATTCACTGGTCTTGGCTGATAGATGTGAGGAAGGAAAGATATTTTTAATTTTCCTTCACTTCCCAGTTCAAACGTTGTGCGACACCAGCAAGAAAAGTAATTTTATGACGTTGGAGGTAAATAAGTAAATTGTCTCAGAGCTCTTTAATTCTCATAACTCCCATGATCCAAAGTATCAAATAAAACTTTTCAACAAATTTCTACCACCTTACTACATAAAGGTTTAAAAACAATTTTTTTGTGTGTGTGATACTCTCTTGGCTTCTACTTCTGACAAATATCCCATAAATCAGCCATGATGAAGGGCCAAATGGAAGAAGATTAACAATCTTTATCACATTCTCTATCTTAACATAGAATTATCCTGGCTTGCAAAGTTCACCGCAGAGATTCTACTACTGAGTGAAGAAGTGAAAAATGGTACCCAAACTGCTCCTTGGACTTCACTAAGTCTATTGAAACCTGTTCTTCCCCTTTGTACTAGAAAATACCCTATATGTTGCAAGTGAATTTACTTTTTTCCACATTTAGACCAAACTTCTCAGATGTTCTATAGGCCTTACAAGTACAGTTAAGATTTTTCCTAAAGTTCTCAGGCACTTGAGCAGCGTTTGACTCACAGATCACAGAATGATGCCTCTCTTCATTCAGTAAATGGTGGCTTCTCCCCTTTGTTCTGAGAAATTTTGTAGCAGCTATTTATCGTTGCTATTATTATTATTATTATTATTATTATTATTATTATTATTACTATGAGCCACCAAACAGAGAGCTCTTGATCATTAAGTGCTGATATTTTTTTTAACATTATGAGTTTCTTTTTAATGTTGTCTGTTTAATTTGCTTTTCCCATTTTTCATGGTCCCTCTCTCTATTCAAGCTGAATCAGGTTTGGGTTTACAGTCAGCAAGTGGTGACATCTTATGTCACAACCATAGCTGACCCTCCTCACCAACACTCAGCCAGTGTCCCTGGAATGAACCTTATCACGCACAGTGTTGTTCATTCCAGTGTGTTTGGTAAAAATCTCCACAGGTCTGCTCCGGGAGTTTTCTCCTCATGTATTCTGAGCTCAGCCACAACGAAGCTGACGGAAATGCTGAAAGACGACCTCTTTCCACTGTCCTTCCGCTAAGAAATGCCGGGCCCCACCAGTTAGGGACGCCTTCGTCCTCTCTACAGAGACACATGGAGGCAGAACTACGACGGCAGGCTGGCATCACATCTGTCCACCAAGACTTTGATTATAGAAAGAGGGCTTGGCTCTATCAAGATATTAACTTGGCACTTTTCATCTTCATTCAAATGCCTCTGGGGGCAGGGGGAGAAACACTGAGCCAACCCCGAATAATAAAATGGTAATAAAAATGAGAATCATTATCATCGGAGTCTCTGGATTTGATTCTCCGCAAAGAGAAGGCACAGGAAGGGCCTTTGAGGAAGAGCCAACATTCCAAGCTCTACCTTTGTCCTCCTCCCACCACCCCCCTTGTTGATTCTTTGATGTTCATGGGGAAAATCCTTTGTAGGGGCCAGATCCTCTCCCATCGCATTTCTCCCCCCTCCCCACCTTTATAATAAGTGCAAGCCCTTCCATTTGTGTGGTGCTCTGCGCTTGCAAACTGCTTCCACGTCCTTGGCCCCACCTCTGCAGTGTGCTTGAGAGAAAGACGACTCTGTGTTCTTAGCACGCATATTCAGCCTGAGCCATCTTGCCTAAGGTCAAGCAAGTGCACATTCCCAACAAACCTTGTGCAACTTGGAATTTCCTTGGCAGCCACTGGGGGCAGTGACATATCTCTCATCCAGGTTTCTCTGACCCGACTGCTTGATTGACAAATGGTAGGAGCCGGGAAAATCCTAAAGGCCAAAGGAACAAGCCACATGTGCCTCTCCACCATGGCTTCTGTGTTTTGCACACCTGTTGGCTCATGTTTCCAAAGGCAGTTGACATCTGCTGACCTACAGGCTACCTGAGCCTGGAAAAAGGGGCTGAAGTCTCTCCATTTCTAGGTATAGGTTTCAACATCTGTAACCCATAAGCAACAAGGAGTAGCAGGATCTGGGCATGATGGTTCTAGAAGTCCTTCCTGCTTTCCTGTGATCTGGTCTCTTGTGCAGTTCTTTCTGTAAATTCTTTTTTATGGAAAACTGAATCTCATACATGGAAGAAAAAAAAGAGTACAAAGTTGCATACAAAGAAAAAAAGTACACCTCCCTTCCACCCCAAGCTCCTCATGTCTCTTGCCAGAAGTTACAACTGTTACTGGCTCCTTGTGTATCCTTCCAGGACTATTCTATACACATACAAAAAAACAAAACAAAACAAAACTATACACACACACATACACACACGCGCACACACACACACACACACACACACACACACACATTTTGTATATATATGTGTATCTATAAACTAGAAGTTGTTAAAGCCCATGGATGGTTTCTGAATGATGCTGAATTATCTCACACGTTCTCTTGTCTGGTTTTATATTGATACAGCTCAAGCTGTAAATTCTTCATTAGCTCTAAGACACTCACATATTAAAGCTTTTCAAATTATAAATTCAATATAGATTATGCACTTTTTTGTGTGTGTTAAGCCTAATAGCCAAAGTGAATAATCTTGCTTTATCAGTGTAATTCCTTCCTTCCAAGAAAGATCTTATATGGAATCAACCAACTTTTAAAACTTTACAGGGACGCCTGGGTGGCTGAGTCAGTTGAGAGTCCAACTCTTGGTTTTGGCTTAGGTCATGATCTTACGGCTTCGTGGGTTTGAGCCCTGTGATGGGCTCTGTGCTGGCAGAGTCTGCTTGGGATTCTCTCTCTCTCTTCTCTCCCTCTGCCCCTCCCCAACTCACACTGTCTCTGTGTCTCTCCAAATAAATAAATAACTTTAAAAAAAACTTCACACATAATTTAATTTCTGAGAACTTAGTGGCTTCTTGTAACTTTGTTGTTGAATCTTTACTTAGAAAATGACTCTCTTGGGGCACCTGGGTGGCTCAGTCAGTTAGTTAAGCACCCAACTTCAGCTTAGGTCATAACCTCACAGTTCACCAATTCGAGCCCGGCATCTGGCTCTGTGCTGACAGCTCAGAGCCTGGAGTCTTCTTCAGATTCTGTGTCTCCCTCTCTCCTTCCTCCTCCCCCACACACACTCTGTTTCTCTCTCTCTCTCTGTCTCTTTCTCTCAAAAATACATAAAAACATTAAAAAATTGTTTAGAAAGAAAATGACTCTCTTTTTGCACATTGGGTAGGACTGTTATTAAGAAGCCCCCTTGTAGCCTCATGTAGGTATTCTAGTTTCTTTCTATCTTGCCAGGTTCTCAAGGAACTCCTAAAGTCATAGGCTTTGTGGGTTGGCTTCTGTCCCCTGAAAAATACCCTCAGGCCAGGCAAACACTGGAAAATACTAAGTCCTGACACTAACGGCTAGTGTTCACTTAGAACCTCCCTGTGAGAGGCATTATCCAAAAATTTCACATTCATACGTATGTGCTCTCAGACTCCACGTAGTATATCTAGTAGTTATATTTTGCAGATGAAGACGACAGATCTTAGAGAAGTTAAGTAACTGGCCCAAGATCAAAGTATTGCTCTACTAAGTGGCAAACAGAACATGTTTTGGTTCCACAGCTTGTACTCTTAACCCCTTGGATGACTAGCTCATACTAACTTTCAAGTGAATCTTGATTCCCATTCACTGCATTCAGCAACCTCACCAACAATCTCACGTACTAATGTACACCATTCACCCTGCAAGCAAAGCTTTCCTTTATCTTCCAGCAAGGCTGATCTGACCTGGCTCCAGGACTCCAAGTTCTCCAGGCAATCCCCCGACACCTGTTCTTAGACCTTGACAGCTGTCTCTGGATATCAATTTGTACATTTGGCATCTTTGTGCTGTTTTTATTATTGGTTATTATAACTTGTAATTTGTATGAGGCTGAAGGACCTTTCACCCTTGTGGACTGACTGGCCTGGATGCCAAACCCGTCTTGGTGAACAGGTGCCAACAGAAAGGTGTGTCCCACGATATGAAGGTTAGCCCAGTGTCAGGGTGAGAGGTGAGCTCCACTCCGGACCTCTGTTACTGCCATGGAGGGAACGCGCACTTTGGAAATCAAGATGAGATATTTCATCCTGGCTTAAGAAGTGACACATACAGAGAGAAAGGGAAATACCTTAATTCTGGAATGTGAACTGGACACGGGCAGTGGACTGTGAACCAATGCTGTGTCTGTCTCATTAGAATTCCCAGCATGGGCCGTGCTACCAGGCATCCTGAATTACATTCTTACCTGGGGACTCCTGCTCCTGCATCCCAGAGGATCTTTACCTTTTGAGGAAATACAGTTCGCATGGTCTCCAGGCATGTTCCAGAATTGCCGTGGCTGCTGAGGTGTGACAATGAGGATGCCTATTTCCGTGGAACCCGGCCATTTTTGAAGACCACCGGGCAATGACTTTTACCTTCTGATCACTTTCACTGTTTAATATTCACCATGCTGCCCCTGCAACGAAAGCACAACAGACATGCCTCTTTAAGAACAGGTGAGGCCAGCAAGAACTGCTATATCATAAAGCCTTCTAAGGATCAGACATACCCACTGACAAATGAGAGGGCAGTGTGGGTTGAAACTGATTTCTGGGTGAATGACTTTTTCAAACAAAGGGCCCCAATCAAATGAAAATCAGGTTTCAGAGATTGCACGCAGCACAGGAAAGCAGACAGAGGACGCAAACAGGCCAGCCAGTTCTCCTGTTCCCTCCGCAAGCACATCACCAACCCCTTCCTTTCAGTCTTCCCTTGGTGGCCCAGGAGGGTGAGCATTCCCTTCTGAGCCTGAACCACAGATGAGTTAGAATCTCTGTGGAAGTGGCACTGTGAATTTGGCACCACTTTGGAGAAACACCCCAGACGAGAGGACCAAGTACATCTGACACACAGAGGAAGATCAGGGACGATGAATCGGTGCGCATTTCTCCTAGCCAGTGGCTTGTTCTCAGCCTCAGCCTCCGCTCCAAAGCTGCATTCGTTTCCGAGATGCTTTTCAGTTTAGTAATCACCATTCTTTCAGTTTAGTAATCACCATTCTTTCAGTCTGAGAGATAAGCATGTGAGCATCGGCAAAGGTGTAGGTAAAGGTGCAAATGTAGGAGAAAGTGGAGGTGTAATGGATGACCATTACGTGGAGAGTGGCTCTGTCATACCCAATACCCTCTTTGGAACCAAAGAATCTTTCTCGTCCTTGCTTATCTTCCTCTTGCAACCATTTCCTCTTGAATTGTTTCCTGTTGAAACTATTACAAGTCTAAGTCGGAATGTTCCCGTTTTCTCTGGTTACAGCTTCCTTCCAGCTCCTCAACTTTTGGGTTGCTAATATTTCCAGAAAAAAAGCCGGTTGCATTAATGGAATGTAGCATAAATGAAAACAATAATAGCTGGTCGGTGTGTTTTCCTATCTGCCAAGAAACAAAAGTGCCTGTGGTTTTCAGGGATGCTGCATATTGGATGTAAGAAACAAGTGTCTGGTCTTTCTCCAAAAGAGGCTGCTTTGAACACACTTGCCCCGTCATTAAACCAGAGACGTCTGTTTTCTTCCAGTGAGGGCTTTTGCTCTTTCAGTTGCATTTTCTGCCACAGTCATGATATCTTGTTTATGCACAGTGGTCTTTTGTTAGGAAAAAGGAAAGTGGGTTAATAGAGGGTTCTCAAATTCCTTTCTTATGTGCTTTATGTCCTTCGGGGATAAATTTCATGGTTTCTACCATAAACGTAGCACGGACTTTAGGTTTTCTGGCTCAGATAAATATCTTTTAATCACTTTCGAGTTGCAGTAAAACTTTGGAACACTTTGATTCCTACAAAGAGAACTTGGGGCCATGTTGCAGATACATGTATAACTCATCTTGAGAGCATTAGAAGGATCCCTGATTCTTATATTGCTTTCAGGATCCCCTAATCAAAATAGCCCCTACTCATTGCAGCTAATATCCGTGTCGCTCAGGTACTCTGTGTGCGTGCTGCAAGGCAACTATTCAACTTCAGCTTTTGCCTTCAGAGCTGAACCTTGTCTTTATGAGACACGTCGTCGCTTAGCAGGTTGAAGACAGATTCCAAGTATAAGTGGGCTGGATCCCCGCCGAGCAGTAGGGAAGACCCCAAGTTGACAAAGTCTTCAAGTCTGTCTGCAGTGTTCCCTTCATCTTTCCTTTTTTGGGGAGAAGGGAGGCTAGGCTTAGGAATGTGCCCCAGGAGAACTCAACAGGGATGGCCAAAAAAAATGCACACCCTGTCAGATCTGCAGATGCTGTGGATTATGTCCTTTAAGAGAAGGACTAGGAGTGATTATGGTGGAGGGTGAGATGTCTGGCTCCCACTTGGTCCTTTAGCTCTGAAGTGAGTGACATAAAATGTCATAACAACTTTGGATTCGTCTTGCTTTGGGGACCAGAATGCCAATGCACTGGAGGGTGGTGGTTGCTGTTTTTTCCAGGGCAATTGCTTTGCAGATTCCACTCATTTTTCATCTTATGTTTCAAAATTCAGCTCTTATTAATTGCAGCAGTATCATGAAAAAGACTAGATATTCCTATCCATTGGCTTTTTCAACTCAACAATGAAGAAAATGAAGAGAAACCTAGGACACCTAGGAAAAAAGTTCCCCAATCTCTGCTTTTAGAGGCAGAGCATGGAGAGTTGGATGTGTCTTTTCTCTTGCTGGATCCTTTTAAAGAAATAGCTATTTTCCAGCACATGATTGAGAAGCAAAGTGTCAAATTGTCACCGCTCATCTGCTTGCTGCTCCTGATTTCTTGCTGAACCCCAAAACTACATCCACACAGAAACCTTCTCCCCAGGAGCCTTCCCAATATTGGTGTTGATATTTAGCTCTATTTGTTTTTCTCCCACAAGAAATGATTGGTTTTAGTTTTGCCTTTATTGGTTTATTTTCAAACTTCTCCTTAAAGCAGTACTTATTATATTAGGTTGATGAAGCTACCATCATTCTTTTCCTTTTCTAAGCAATAACCTTGCTCTTACCCTGAGAGAAACTTTTCCCTCCATTCCTTGCTTTTCCCTCCATCTTGAACCTCAGAGTTCATCCACTGTCACCCCTGATGATTTTTTCCTAAGAGCATTAAACTTTTCTCCACGGATGCAATTAGGGCTCCCTGTCACTTCAGAGGCTTGAGCAATCACCTTTATGAGAAATATTGAATCAATCCCCTCTGAAGATCTCACCTTTTCAAAACATGAGTTATATCTGACATTGATTTCTACAAAATTCCCATGGACTCATGAGCTGGACCTAGACATCGATTTCAGAAGATGGACCTACACTTTCTCAGTAACAGGGTTTTGCTTTCTTCTTGTGATGTAATGTGGCCCTCATATTCCTAATGCAAACTTTTGAACTTTGCACTGCTGAACTGATGCTATCAAAACAAAATAATTTTCACACCCAAGGCCGTGTTTGTGTGATTTTGACAGCCTTGTGCAGCATATTGCAAAGCAACAATTTTTCTTAATATCAGCCACTGGAACAAAGTTATGAGTGAGCGATGTTGCTATTATATAGAGCCACTGATGGCCAAGCCAAAAGCTGTGTGATTTCTCTTCTGGAAATTGTTTGCTATCTCTGCCTCATATGCATCCAAGCACTAAAAAACTCATTTTGACCTCAGCCTCAGGCTGCCTTGTCACCAGTTATATGTTCTAAGACTTCCAGGGGAAATCAAAACATCCCAAACATGGGTCGCATCTATTTTGAATCACCAGGCATACACACGATCCAGGTACTTATCTGACTCTTTTTATTCCTCCTAATTAAAACTCTTGGAAAGTAATTTATTGGCATTTTTAATGTACTGCCCTGTTTGCCCAAAGATGCAATTTATAAAATTGCTATCTAGCAGCAGTAACCACAGCAATAACCAGGTGGCTCTCGGGAATGCTTGTTTATTTTAAGTGAGACATCTTGGCCTTTTTTATTTTTAACTTCACAAGGGGAAATTCAGCATTCGTACTTTTTGTTTGGGCTCTAATCACTGGAACAAACTCGAGAAAAGAAAACAGAGCCCACAGGAATGAGGAATAATTTACAACTAAACCCATGAAGATGAAAGGGAGAGAGCAAAGAGGGAATTAGTGACTTAACAAGAGTGCAGCCTGACCTGCTCCCCAGTTTCATTGACTTCCTGACAAAACTGAATGTCGCTTTAACCCACTGCACGCTGCCCTAGAACTGGCACCTGGCCTCAATCTGGCCACTAGTGTGGGTCTTAACATTTTCTTTTTTATCTCTGAGAAGTAGATGAAGAGAAGTTTTGGGAATCCAAATTTATTTTTCCTGCCTGGCTTTTTTCAAACTTGCTCCCCGCATCCTGTATGTACTTAGTGATTTAAAACACAATTTTTCAAATGTTTATTTATTTTTGAGAGAGAGACAGGCAGAGCATGAGTTGGGGAGGGGAAGACAGAGAGGGAGACACAGAATCCAAAGGAGGCTCCAGACTCAGAGCTGTCAGCACAGAGCCCAATGCCAGGCTTGGACTCACAGACCGCGAGATCATGACCTGAGCTGAAGTAGGACACTTAACCAACTGAGCCACACAGGCGCCCCTAAAAAAATTTTTTTAACCAAGTCCTTCTAGATGAAATTCAAAGGCACTTCCTCACATTTTTCTTCATTGATTTGCACATTCATTTATTTCATTTATTCTTTCAATAGGCCATTAATCAGATCCAAACTAGACACTACGCTAGGGTTTTGGGGAAAATGGAGGCACAGGAAAGTGAATTAGCAACATTCTTGCCTTCTAAGACATTAGAATTTAGAAGCGGAAATGGTTATTGTTCACAATAACCATAAATGAAATGTGAAGTATGTTGGGTTCAGTGAAAGTTTATGAACAAAATTTTATGGAAATTCTGAGAAGCTAAAAATCTACCCTTGGTAAGAGGCTTAAAAAAGACTTTAAGAGGACTTAACCTTGGAATTTGCTTGGCAAGATGAAATCATTTCCAAGAAGCAGAGCGTGAGCTAATGGAAAGCAAGGAGTAGGAAAGTAGGAAGAAGAGGGCACAGTCATCAAGGGGAGGGGAACTTCCAGTTTCACAGAAAGCTTCGGAGGGTTGGAGAAGCAGCCTGGGGATGGTAATGCAATGAATGCCACTCTGAAGTGTCTGAAGAGGGGACCTTGTAATGGAGAATCTCTCTTACCAATGCCTTATGAATTCCATTCAGGATCACAGACTTCTAGAGTTGAAAGAGATGTTAGAAATCTAGGCCAGTCCACACACCTTACAGATAAGGAACCTGAGGTCCAGACAGGTTAAGCTAACCTGTCTGGGATCACATAGCCACTTAGAAGCAGAGCCTAGACCAGAACTCTTTGGAGTCAGCTTTTTTGTATTGTTCGGAAGCCACAGAGGTCAGTAAGAAGGAGGTAACAGTCTGGGAAGGCAAGAGTAGAAGACAAAACCATACAGTGTGTTTACTGCAGAGTTGGGCTTGTTTTCTCAGGAGAGTAGAACTACCAGCTGGATATGCACTGGTAGGAAGGAATTAGAGTTAAGGATGGGCCCAAGGGGCTCCAGACTAGAAGAGAGGACTCACAGGACAAGGAATCCGACCACCTTACCCTAAAGTGGTCAGTCACCCTACACATATAGCTCTTGGCAGCCTTCCTTTCGACTTATTCTTAATTAAGAATGCACAACCAAAGGATACAAGCTTTTGAGGAAAGTCCATAATACATCAGAGAATATATAAGATAAACCAAGAAGAAAATAGGATTCCAGAGGATTTAGAGAAAAGAGACACCCACTACCTCTTAGGCCTAGAAGATGTGAGCAGACACTTAGCTTCTAGTAACTTACCACTGCAGTCACCATAGCATAGGAACACACATTCAAATGTAGCATCCATTTTGGCACAGCAGATAGAATTTTGTTATGCAAAGATTAGGTGGTGAAGGGAAAAGAAATTCCAGTTAAATTGGATCTAAACTTCAAGGTTTGATTGGGACCCTGTCTTCAAAATAAAACTAAATACTGTGAAATGTAAGTTTATTGTATGCATCAAATTTTATCTTACAATTGTAACTACTAGTTTTGAGAACAGATGATGAATTAGTCAATTGTAACTTTTTTTTTTTTAGAGAGAGAGAGAAAGAGAGAGAGAGAGATACTTTTTCCATATGGCTCCTTGAGTTATATTCTGCTTTCCCAGTGTGATCATTAACAGGTCATTTTTGCAGAAACATTTGGGACTGTCTGTTCTCTCAGAGGTCTCTCTTAATCCTTGGGTATCAAAACGATTCTCTATTGGAGCTACTATCCCGTTCTCTTCAACAATTATTAACTTAAAAGAAATACTTTACAGACCTTTTTTTGCCAAAGGCCTCCCAAAGATGCAGTTCTGTGTCACCACTTGGTAAAATCCTCTGTCTTTGCTTGAGTTGCAGTTTTGTCATTTATTTGCATTGTAGTTGCATCATTTGGACTTAGATTATTCAGGGGGCAACCTGATGTCACTTAGTGTGTTTATTTCAAGTGCATAGAGGTTCTTTCTCCCCATCCTTACCCTTTCGGATTATGGAACAGCATAGGTCAATTATGCTTTGAAACTAAAATGCTAGCCAAAAGCCTAATCATGCTCACAAAAAAATACCCATACACAGGTTAAAACTTTTATGTCTTTCATGTGATTAAATTTGGGAGGAAATATGTTGCCACTACCACATTACTGATTATGGAATCGTGACTCCCGTAATTTCTGAAGCCACACTAGCAAAGTTAATTATAAAATCTATAATGTGATGCTGTAATTTATATGGTGAGTCCTTTGGTAAGGACCATAATCAGCTCACCCGGAGGATGTGGGTCCATTGAGAGCTGAGAAGTGGCTGGTGGGGTTCATGGGTCCACAAATTGTACCCCCTTTGCTGCTACAATAAATCCAGAGTTATATATTCTGTAGAGGGTATGACTTTGGGTTAATGACTACAGAGGCATGTGGTTGGATGTCAGTGATGGTGGAAGATTCTGTGTCCAACTGTGATGGTTAACTTTATGTGTTAACTTTATAGCCACAAGACACCCTTATGTTTGGTCAAACATTATTCTGGGTGTGTTTGTGAGGGTGTTTCTGGATGCGATTTGAATTGGTAGCCTGGGTAGAACAAATTGCTCTCCCTAATGTGGGTGGGCCTCATCCAATCAGTAGAAGGCCTGAATAGAACAACAAGATTGAGTAAGAGGGAACTCCTCCTGCCTGACTGCCTACAGCTGAGACATCATTTTTTTTTTTCCTGCTTTCAGACTCAAACTGAAACATCAGTTCTTCCTGGGTCTCAAGCCTACCAGCCTTCAGATGGGAACTTACATCATTAGATCTTCTGGTTCTCAGGCCTTCAAACTCAGACCACTACTACACTAGCAGCTTTCCAGCCTACCAACTGAAATTCCTGGGACTTGTCATCCTCCATATATACATAAGGGAGTGGCACCTGTATCAGATATTTCTGGTTCAAATCTTATCTTTGCCACATATTAGTCATGACATTTTAACTTCCATGTGCCTCAGTTTCCTCACTTGTAAAATGGAGATAATAATAAAACCCACCCCATATGGTTTTTCTAAGGATTTAATAAACGAAAACATTTAAAAGAGTGCATGGCATATAGTAAGTGTTCAATAAATGTCACCTTTGATCTCAGGGATACACAAAGATGATGAATCTTGTATTTATGATTTTGGATTTGGTGTCTCCTGGGTGAGGTTTTGAGATGTGGCTCATGTAGTCTTCACATCTTGTCCCTGCCCTTTTTGACCTTTCCCTTGTTTTCCCGTCTCTTAATTACCCTATATCATAATCATTCCTGTAAATATTTATATCTCCAGGCTGACATTGTCATCTTGATCAACAGAATCCATCTCTGAGATCTCTGTACTCAGAATCTCAGGGAATATTAGAACTAGAAAGTAAATAGCATCTACTGCAAACAAATTTAAATTTCCTCTCCTTTATGAAGATAATGAAAAGTTATACATGACCTTGGCAGTAAAATTTGGAAAGCAGAGAAAAGATAATCTTTCCTGAGTTTGCTTGGTAGTAAGTCGCTTCATTCTTTGCACTCCCATAGCATTTTTTTATGCCTCTCTTTTATAATATTTGATGGTATGTGTTTTTCACCCATTTTCCCCAAGACAAGGAGAAGGCCCTCCTTCCATGCCTCAGTGGATGGCCTGTCCACCACCTTCACTCATAAATGGATGTATGACTAAGTTACTGACTAATTATATGAAGGGTTGAGTGGGTAAGTGAAGGAAGGAAGGAAGAAAGGGAGGAAGGAAGGAAGGACTAAGACAAATACATATTTTCCCCACAGCCTTATCCTATGGGTACCAGATCACCTGAGACTGGAATGAAAGCCCTACCTCTAACAGGCTGTATTATATGTATACATATTTTTATGACTTACATTGAAAATTAAGCATGTGGTAATGGCCCATTTCATTTTTATGAATGTGTAAATTAGGACAATAAAATCTGAAATTAAATTCACAGACCAGCTTCAACTCTGCCATCTCTAGTTTTCCTTGCTATGTCCTTTCCAGGACACTCAGCTCAGAATTTTAGTTTAGTATATTTTAAAATTTCCTGGGTTATCTTTTTCCCTGTATTAACCTTTTTGCTAAATCCAATTGTTCCCTTTAGACATGACTGGTTGATCTAAGGTTAGATGTAGTAAGTAAAAGAGTAGATTCACAAAGGCACGCACTAAGGAGCCTCAGGTGGTAGAACTTACAATAGTCTCTATCTGTGGCTTTCTTAGGGATTTAATCATAAATAACTCAAATATAATAAAGCACATTAAAAAGAGACATGAATCCTGGACCTGATCAAGCTTCTACACCCATTAGTGATTTGTAGAAAAATAGAGAGGACAGAGAAATGTGGAGGGGGGTGTAGGCAACAAAATCACAACTGCTGGAAATTCTATAAGGCAAAGACTAGTTCCTTCAAAAAGTTAAGAGAGAGAGCATGAGGTGTGGGGATATAAGGGTAATCTATTGATAAGAAGCACATCAAGTCAACCCAAGGTGTGAGCCTTGTTTGGATCTTGATTCAAGCAAAATAATGGTTAAATAAAGTGACATTTGTGAGATAATTGAACCATGTATATTAACAAGTTATTATCAATTTTTAAAAGGTGAGATAATGATATTATGGTTGTATATTTTTTAAGGTGTTCTTATCTTTTACAGGTGTACACTAAAGTATTTCTGAGTAAAATATTGTAATTTTTCAGATTCAAAATAATACAGAAGGGAGTTTTGCTTCTAGATAAGATGGAGGAACAGGGGCCAGATTTATCCCTTTCCTGAAACTCCCTCTCCTCCAAAAAAGACAAAATACATGAAATAATGGTTTTTAAGGCAGTGGACAAAGGACAGTCTTTTCTGAGAGAAAGGGGAAAAATAGGTGAGTCCTATCATTGCAATGGCTTCCTGATTGAAAAAGTCTCTAGATGATGGCACAAGAAAGATGTAACCCCAAAAGAATCCAAAGGTCTCCCTGAGTTGAAGAGATAGACTGGAGACTCCAAGGAGGGAATTATTGGCGGGGCAGAATACTGGAAATGAGAGAGCTGCACAGAAAAAAATCTCAGAGATATGTGGAGAGTCACCCATGAACATTCAACAGAGTGTGCGTCAGTGCATGCATGTGAAGAAAGTATCTGAGGCCAGAGAAAGAACTACCAAAAGGATCAGAGGAAACAGTGCCCAGGTCTCACACAAGGGCCTGCTCTCACCAACTAGCCGCAAGAACCTACAAGTCAAGGGGCATGTGGTTGAGCATTCAGGAGGATCTGGCCTCAGTAATGGGGGATAATTAGACCTAGATTGAGCATTGCTCTGGATTTACTCAATAAATCATAAAAGCAAGACTCAAAAGGATCAAGTTGTTTCCAAGTAACTTAATTGCATTCCCAGAATTGTTCAAGAACTTGTGAGAATAAAAAATGTCCTCTGCCCAAGAAGGTAAAATTTATAATGTCTGGCATCCAATAAAAAACTACCAGGTATGCAAAAAGCAGAAAAACTCTATCCATAATGAAGAGGATAATCAATCAATGGAAACTGACAGAGAACTAGCAAAGATTTTAGAAATAGCAGATAAGGACATTAAAAGTTATAATAACTGTATTTCAGATGTTCCAATGCAGTGGCTAGAAGGGATATACTAATATCAGGAAAAAAAATAGAGTATAAGACAAAAACTTGCTAGAAACAAATAGTGGCATTCTATAATGATAAAAGGGTCAATTATCCAGAATATGAAACAATTTATACATATATTCACCTAATACCAAAGCCTGAAAATATGCGAAGCAAAAACTGGCAGAATTGAAGATAGAAATAAACAATTCAATAATAATAGTAGGAGATGTCAATACCCCACTCTCAATCAATAATGGATAAAACAACTAGACAAAATTAGCAAGTAAATAAAAGATTAGAACAACACTAGTAACCAACATGACCCAACATATTATATAGAACAATCCACCCAACAACAGCAAAATATGCATTCATTTTATTTATTTTTTTTTTAATTTTTTTTTCAACGTTTATTTATTTTGGGGACAGAGAGAGACAGAGCATGAACAGGGGAGGGGCAGAGAGAGAGGGAGACACAGAATCGGAAACAGGCTCCAGGCTCTGAGCCATCAGCCCAGAGCCTGACGCGGGGCTCGAACTCACGGACCGCGAGATCGTGACCTGGCTGAAGTCGGACGCTTAACCGACTGTGCCACCCAGGCGCCCCAACATTCATTTTAAATGTACATGTAACATTTACCAAGATAGTCCATAATGTAAGCAATAAAACAGGTTTAATAAATTTTAAAGATTTTTAGTTATATAAATTTTTTTCTCTGAGCACAATAAAATTACATTAGAAATCATAAGAGAAATCTATCAGAGACATCCTCAAATATTTGCAAATCAAATAACACACTTCTAAGTAAACCATGAGTGATAAAATAAATCAAAACAGAATTTACAAAGTTTTTCCAACTGAATGCAAATAAAAATACAACATATCAGAATTTGTGGGAAGCAGCTGAAGCAGCACTTACAGGAAAATGTGTAACATACATGCCAAAGTAGCAAAGATGAGAAGTCTCCCATCAATTACCTTAGCTTCTACTTTAAGAAACGAAAAAAGGAAGAGTAAATTAAATCAAAGTAATCAGAACAAAGGAAATAATTAAGGTCAAAGTGGAAATCAATAAAGAATAATAAAGAAAATCAATTTAAAAAAACCTGGTTCTTTGGGAAGATCAATAAAGCTGTTAAAAGTCTAGCCAGACTGATAAATTACCAATATCAGGAATGAGAAAGGTGACAGTATTACAGGCTCTACAGATATTAAACTGATAACAAGTAAATATAATTAACACCAACAAACATATAAACTTGAGAACTTAGCTAAAATGGGGAAATTCTTTGAGAGACACAAAATACCAAGCCTTACTCAAGAAAACAAAATAGGTAAATTGAATGAGCCATATCTATTAAAGAAATTAAGTTTGTAGTTAAAATTGTTTTCACAAAGAGAACTCCAGGCCCAGATGATGTCATTGGTGAATTCCACAAAACTTTTAAGGGAGAAATAATACCAATTCTATGGAAACTCTCCCAATAGATTCAAGATGATGGAATATTTCTCCACTTATTCTATGATTTCAGCATTACACTGATACCAAAATTGGGCAATGATATTATAAGAAAAAAACATTCACAGAAAACAAAGGTCCTTACAAAGTTATTGTGAGATCCAATGAGAAAATCAATCCTCAAATTCTCTCTCTTCTACATTCTAATTATCAGGTAAGTCCCTTCTTCCCACTTTTATGAACTTTCAGGCCCCCAACCTGTTTTGGATGACTACCCAAACCTTACTGTTTTCCTTTTTACCTTTAATCCCCCAAATCTCCATACTATAAATGGATGGATCTTCTGAAATTGTAAATCTTGACCTCAATTGCCCTCTTTTCCCCAGGTTAGAGCCTTAACTCATTGACAAGTTTTTGTATGACTCTTCATGATCTGATCTGTTGGTCCCTAGGTTCATTTCTTGTCTCTCCCTTTCTTCATGTTTCTCTCCATGATCCAGCCACTCTGACCTGCTTGCTTTTCCCCAAAACAAAAGTCATGTGCTTGTTCTTGCCTCTGGTCTCTGATACCTACTGATACCTCTTTTTGGAATGTTTTCTCTACCCTGCCCATCTCTGTCTCATCTTCTTCTCGTTAACTACAAATACTATTTTAAGAGAGATGTCAATTCTTCCATGAAACCTTTCCTGACTCTCCCCATCCACCCAACTCTGGGTCAGGTGCCCTCCTAATGCTCTCACAGATCATTTGGCTACCACTGCTGCAGCATTTTATAATCATAACTGTCTATTTATTTTCTCACTAGGTTCTCACCTCTTCATGAGCAAGGATCATGCGTTGCTTACTGTGGTTCTCTCAACACACAGATGATTCTGTGAGATAGAAAGGATGCTCAACAAGTATTTGTTAACTGGACAATGAGTTCCATTTATTAAATGCTTACAATGTTCCAGGCACTGTGCTAGGGACTTTATGGACATTATTATTATTTTTTTTTTAGCACATCCATCCAAGGGTTACTATTCTAATATCCACTATACAGAAGAGGAACTGAGGTACAGAAAATGCTATGACTTATTTGACATCACAACAGATAGAGTGTATAGCCAGAATTCAAGCTCAAGTCAATGGGTTTCTAGAATCTATGCTACTAACCACAACAATTTACACATGAATTAATGAATCATTGAATGAATGAATGAATGAATGAATGAATGAATTCAACATCTATTTACTAAGTACCAACCATATGTCAAGATATTGTAGGTGCTGATACTGTAGTAAAGTACACAGAACCAAATTCATGCCTTCAAGGAGCTTAGGTTCTAGATGAGAAGACGGTAAACAAAATACATAAATAATCTGATGTATTATGGATGGAACAAAGACAAGAAAGGGATTGAGAGTGGCCTAATTTGAAATAGAGTGGTTTCAGGACAGGCATCACTGAGAAAATGACCCAAAGGTGAATATGAATGAAGGCTTTTCTAACACTTCATAATGGTTTGCAAATAAAGATTTTCAGATAAATAATAGTGTTTTTAGTGTATATATGTCCCACATAAAGACCATATTTATACTAATAAATAATTTGTCATATATTTTTATTTGTTAAATTTGGCAACCCTGCACTCATGGCAAAGCTCACCTCCAGGTCATACTTGGAGGAACTGCTTTTCATTACTAATTGTGGATCTATAGGATCTGTGTTTTTCTGAGAATTCTGAAATATGAGTTTGTAGGGCATTGGTGTATTAGCATGCAGCTTTAGCAGAGTTCTCCTTGGCAGTTCCACATAGATGTCTCCCAGAAGCAAGAAATATCATTTTGTAGATCTTGACAGATGGGTCTTGCCCATGAGGGAGGGCAGTGAGGACAATTCCTAACAACTGGCATATCAACAGACTCCAAAAGAGAGCTATTAAAAATAAGATTGTGTTAGCACTGATTTATGCTGAACAAAATAAGCAAAACAAGAAACCCATTAGAAGGAAGATATAAGACATTTAACATTTGAGGACTTTGAAAGGCAGAAGAATGGTGCATAATTAGTTCTTATTTTTTCTAGGTTATAAAATTCTGCTTTTCAAGGAGGAGCTAATAATATAATGGAAAATGTTATCTAAACTTGGGCAGAGTCTGACACGGGTATGACTGAGTTTCCTCTTACGTGCTGTAAACTATACAACTATGGAGCAAACTCCAAATCAAGAACCCTTAGAACAAGTGCAGCCCCTAATAATATGTCTTTCAAATTGCCTTTCCTCAACTTCAGTCTCCATAGGCTCTTACCTGGCACGTCCTTCATGTGACAAGCTTAAATGTCATTTCCTCAGCAAGTATACCTGCACCTCTAGGACTCCATTACATCTCCATGTTATCTGTCCTTTCTCATAACACTTATCTCACTGATAATTAGTTGTGCAGTCCATCTTCCCCACTAGCCTGGGGCCATGCATTCATTATATCCATTACCATCTCTTCAACACCCAGCATGGTTTGGGTCAATAGATGGTGTTCAGTAAATATGAATTGACTTGGTTAAAAGCTTTCAAGGGGTTGGCAGCCTCACCAAGCTGAGCTTATTATAGAATCTGGTCTAACTTTGAATGAAATTAGACTCAGCAGAGTCCAGAAGAATGGTAAGGTGCAATTCTTTAAGAAAGAAGTTTGTATAGCATTGCTTTTCTAAGTGAGAAATTAATAAGCACTATTCGTTTAAAAAAGGTGAAACCTCAGGACTCAGCTGTTTATGTTCTAAGATGAAAGGAATAAAGGGAGCTAATGTATGCATGGTGTTCTAGACTCTTCTTTCGTAGGTGGTAAGCTGAGTACCTATTATAGGGTAACAAGGAAATTATGATCAACAGATATACCAGTTGACCCCACTTTCATAAGCATCCACTTGTTTGGGTAACATACACACCTGATGATAGGATTTGATAACTTCTCACATCACTTTCATTTCTAGTGTTCTATGTCTCCATGAAGGTAATCCAGACTAAAGAAGTATTATGTCCACAGGAATAATATACTCAAAGTTAGCCTACGGTTTCTCAATCTTCACACTATTGATATTTGTGCAGGATAGTTTTTTTTTATTATTATTATTTTGGAGAGAGTGCTACCCTGTGCATTTTAGAATGTTAAGTAGCATACCTGAACTCTAGCCATTAGATGCCAGCCGCACCACCTCCCCAAGGTATGACAACTTAAAATGTCTTTAAACATTTCCAGATGTCCCTAGGAGTAACATCAATCTCAGCTGAGAACCACTGAGCTAATCTTTACTGAGTCCTTAAAACATTCCATCCCTCTACTAAGTGCCCATAAGAGATATCTTCTCATTTAATCCTTCAAAAAATTACTGTGAGATAGGAATAATTAGTATACCCATTCTACAGATGGGGAAAAGTTTGATGACTGCTTAGGCTTGTCATCTCTTATCTGTACTTCAAATGGTTGTGGGGAGAAAGGGGTAAATTAGGATTTGGTGGGGGAAAGCAAAGTAGATACTGAGCATTCACTAATGTGAAGGCTTTCTAACTACTTTCCAACAAAGGCCAGCTCGGGACAGCTAAGAATTCCTTATGGGCCTTCATTAAGGGGGTAACCCTAGGGCAATCAGAGCTAGTCTGTCTTCATTTTCTATCTGTGAGCTTGCCAGCTGTCAGCGGGCTACGTTCTTAAGTAAACAAGAAAGATATGAACAGGAAGATGAAAGCCAAAATTAAATGATTATTGTTATTATTTGTTCTCTAACATTTAGAAATAGTGAATCCATACAAAGTTAGTCTATTGCCCGTGTGTCAGATTTCAACCTGGGGTGCCAGCCTTAAAATCTGATGCCAAATGTCTGATCCCAATGATCCCTGGCCCACCCCAGCCCTCCACGTCTGGAAGAGCTAGAAGAACTCGGGGCAAGGCTACAGTGAGGGCTCTGTGTGTGGTAAAGTTGTTTTACGAGCCATCTCCATCCTGTCTCAGCAAGAGAAAAGAAATCCCACCGACAGTGGAGGCAGCTCCTGACATCCCCTGTGAGGCCAGAGAGAAGGGACAAGACTCCTCCAGGCTGGGCTGATGGAAAATACCTCAACTACCAGGACAGTTAGTTTCTCAGCCAGATGGTTAATTAAAAGCCCTCCCTGTGGGATGTGGCCCTGGCTGGAAATCTTCTCCAGAGGAAAACATGAGAGGTTTCCTTACAGCAAACTCACAGGCCAAGTTACCAGCTCTAAACTTCCCCACCCAAAACCAGGGCTCCACATCTATGGGACCTACTAGGTCTGTAACTCAGGAGAAATGTTCACATATACACCATGAGGCACATGTAAGAATGTCTATAGCAGCACTTCTAACAGTTAGAATGGTACTTGGATGCAAGCCCAAATGTCTATCACTGGGAAAGAGGATGGCCAGCCTGTGGGATATTCACACAAGAGAACACGATACAGCATTCAGAATGAAAGCAGCAGCCTTTCACTTCCAAATAGGGTGGAATACAGGAACCAGGTTTACCCTTCTGCCTAAAACAAACGACCACCCCCACACACATGCACACACACATGCGCACACACATGCACACCAATAATAACAACAAAGCAGACAAAATATGTAAAACCAGCAGTTTTTAAGACCCTGGAAATCTGGCAACGAAGGACAATGATTTCCAAGAGACAAAAAAAACAAATGGGATATGACCTACAATTACCTGCAGTTACTGACTTAAGAGGATTTTCAGGCCAAGCACAGGAAAGGCATAATCAGGTCAGGCCAAGTTGGCTCTCTGATTTTCGTCCATAAAAACACAAGCTGTGTCCTATGGAGATGAGATGATATTGCCTGTAAACACTGACCAGTGAGGCATCTATATGTAAAATTCATTTGTAAGGAAAAGTGTAAAATACTTAGAATTAAAATAAATGAAGTCACTATATATTAATATTTGTGGGAATCAGGCAAAGTGATACTTAAAGGAAAAATTATAAATCTGAATACATTTATCATAAACCAAAAAGAAATGAAAATAAACTAGGTAATTGTTCAACTAAAGAAAGCTAGAGAATAAGCTGCTGAATAAGCATAATGGAGGAAATAAAGATAATGGTAGAACCAATGAAATCAGCAGACTAAAAAAATTCAAATGATTAAAAATAAATGTTGAGTCTTTGAAGACACCAGTGTGTTTAGCAAAACTTACAGTAAAATTGATGACGAGAAAAGGGAAAAGCCCAAATAACAAAGTATGGAATGAAAGAGACAACCTCAAATATAGCAGAGATTTTTACAAATCTTACAAACATATTATTATGAACAACTATACTCCAATAAATTTTACAACCCAGATGCAAATGTAAATTTTCAGGAAAAATATAAAACGCTAAAATTGACCCTAAAGAAACAGAAAAGTTAAATAAATGATATCATTTACAAAGACTGACATAGTAATTATCTCCCTACCTCCTACAACCCTTCCCAAAGCATTTTTTATTGAAGAGGCTTCCCAAATTTTCAAGGAACAGATAAGACAAAAGACATTCTAGAGAAAAAATGTATCCAATGAATTTTTTCACGGTTAGTACAACCCTGATATCAAAATAGATATGAACAACACAAGAAGAGGTGGAAAGGGTTTTCTTAAATAAGTAAATTTAATAATAAAAAAACCTAAAATAATATTCCCAATACTAATACAGCTAGTAATTGATACTTTGATAACCTAAAAATCAAGATTTCTACTTTAAGGAAGAGCATCATAGATAAAATTAACAAATTGAAGACATTAACAATATGTAAAACTCACAAATGATTAATATCTACAGCAAATAAAGAACTCTTTAAAATCAACAACAAAAATACCAAGGTTATCTAGTTACCATGGCTGCAAAACAAATTACCCTCAAATTTATTGGCTTCAAATAATGCATTTGTTTTGTTCAGGGATTTGCAATTTGGGGAGGGCTGACTGGGGACAGCTTACCTCTGTTCCACTCACTTTTAGCTACAGCAATTTGAAGGCTGGGTATAGGAACCATGTAAGGAGGGTAATCTATAGCCCCATAGGCCAAATGCCATTTTTCTTCATCTCACGAACTAAGAATGGCTTAAATATTTACTATTTGGCTCTTCAAGAAAATGTTTGCTGACCCTTATCCTAAAGGCTCACTCAATCACATGTATCACAATTGATGATGGCAAGCAGCTGAATTCTAAGCTGGAGATGTAGACAAAAACATCTAACACTGTTTTGTCGTGCAATCTGGCTTCCTTACAATATGGTAGGTGGGTTTCAAGGGCAAAAAGAGAAGAAAGAGAAAGAGAGATAGGAGAGAGAGAAACAGACAGAAGTTTTATTGCTTTTTATGACCTAACCTCAAAAGTAATGCAGTAATCTTTTACCACATTCTATTAATTGAGGTAGCTCCAAAGTCCTACCTAGATTCAAGGAAGGGGAATGAGACTCCTCATCTTGATGGGAAATGCCAAAACTCTGGAAGTGAATGTGGAATGGAAAATATTACTATGGCCATTTATGGAAAATACAGTCTTCTATAAAAGAAAATCTAAAAGAAAGGTGCAAAGAATGTGAGTAGGCATAACAGGTAAGCCTAGATGCCTAGTAAGCATATAAGGAAATGCTCAATAAACAGAGAAAGTCATACTAGAATAAGGAAGTCTCATTAATATCTACTAGATTGGGAAAATAAAAAAATAATATTGGATAATATGAAGCACCATCAGAGTTGGGGAAGAAACAGTAAACTTCGCGTCTTTATAGTAAATTGTACAATTTACTAGAAAGCAGTATGGAATAATTTGAAGTGTATATAGATGTCTATAATCCGGCATCTCCATTCTCAGTGTATATATAATTGAAATACTCTCATAGGAGTACCCAAGGAGAGTGTCCCTTATAACATTGTTTATACTAGAAAAAGAAAAAGGAATATGGAAACAGCTAAATTCCTATCAATAGAGGAATGAATAAACAAAATGAAATATATGCAAATCATAAAATTCTATCCAGTACCTTGATATAAATAGATCTCAAAAATATAGTGAGTGAGGAAAGTAGGAAATGGAGAGACAGGTACAACACAGGGAAGGGGACCCACACGGGGATGGGCAAGAATGTAGGAATCAGGGAGAAAAGTTTCAAAAATTAAATTTATTTTTCTAGAAAAAAAATGGATCCCTTGGGAAGCTTAGAAAAAAATAGTTTTCTTGGGCCTTGCTCCTGGAAATGCTGGTTTGATGGGCCTAAGGTAGAACCTAAGAATCTATATATATTTTTTACAACTGTATCTAGATGAATCCCAAGATCAGATGAGTTTTGAAGACATAGTAATTTAATATATTTGGAGTTGCAAGTAAGTTTCAGTTTATATTCCTGGTTTCCAAGCAATAGAAACTGACTCAAGCTGACAAAAGCAAAGGTGGTATTTACTGGAAGGATGTCAGGGAATTCAGAGAATTGTCAGGAAGGATGGAGAGCCTGGCTGGGAAAGAGCAAGAACCCCACAACCCCAGGTCTGGATGGCAACAGCTGGAACGAATGGAGACAGGTTGTGTCCCATTCTTTTTAATGTTTTGCTTACAAAGCAATTTGAATTTTGGGGAGCAAGCAACTAATTGGCCTAGAAAGTCATCTAAATCAATAGTCCCATCAGCTTGCGTGTGGTAAGAAAAGGTAATTCCCAAACATAACCCAGGGTGTTGTTACAAAAAGAAGATAAAATGTGTGGTGGGCAGTTACAAAGCATTAATTTCCCACTAGGTCTGGGCAGAGAGGAAAGAATCAGAAGAAGTAAATGGAAAAACAAGAGATCTTGGAGTTAGATAAGATCTGGGTTCAAATTCCGGTTATGCCTCATCTGTCTTACCATGGGCAGGTTCCTTAACCACTCTGATATATAACCTCCTCTCAGGGCTGTGCTGTCACATGAAAAATGCCTGGGATAGCTGGTCCTTTCTTTGCCATCACTGACATCAGGGTAAATGGTCCAATATGCTCATACAAATGGGCTGGAGATGGTGGCATCATGGAAAGGTTCGTGCACATGAGCTTTCATCATTAGGAAAGTAACGGTGTTTGAGACTGAGTGTCTCTTCACAGGCCACTTCTAGGGTTAATATTCTGAGACTATCTGAGCCTCTTCTTGAGGTAGTTGGAACCTCACATATGAACTGGTAAACATCTCAAACCTTTGGAACCTCCGGTCGTTGTTGTCGTCGTCGTCATCATCATCATCATCATCATCTCAGGACTCATGGGTATTCTCCAGGCTTTTCTTTGGCCAGCATATTTATGTTTGATGAACAATTTGTACACATTAAAAGAAGATAAAGAGTTTTCCCTCCTTAAATTCATTTGTTTAAAATGGAGAGCTTAAAAGAAAGATTAAACCTAGCAATGTGATCATCTATAACCAGTGCTCCCAGATACCTGCTGTCCCCGTTAGCCTTGCCAGCTGCTACTGTGCCTCCTCAATCCTATGGTGTCTGTCTCCATGAGGCTTGTGATAACAGACAGATGTAAACAATGAACTCCACTCGGGGCAGAGGTTAAGCCAGTCAGTTGAATCCCCTTGGAAGGCAGTGTTCTCAAGAGTTCTGTTGCTCCTGACTTTAAATATGGGTGGCCTCCAAAGTTAACAAAAGGTCAGCAGCTTAATCCGCCATGAAAACCAGATTCCTGGTCCTCCTGGTGTTATCTCATCCTCCCTTATCCCAAACAGGCACTAGCTACAGCACCCATTTACCATGTTGTCAGGTTTTTTAATATCCCTTGAAAAGTTATAGATGGCATCCACCCACGGAGATACTCAGATGGTGGTAGAGAGGAACTGTGGGGAGTTTATGAGACTGCGAGGTGTCAAGAATAAGGAAGTTCTGGAAAGATATCAGGAATGGCATATACATAAGGAGAAATCCAAAGAGGTTTACAGGTAAAGGTACAAAGACTCAGTCATAAATGAGAAACTAGGGTACAGAAAAGAGGTCAGAAGGACTTAGAACAATGACATTTTCTTGAGATTTTTGGTACAAATATATTTGGGTTACACTTGGATTTTATAACAAGTTTTAATTTCTGTAAAATTTTTCAAAAGTAATTTTCTCCAATTGAATTCCCCCAAAAAATTACTTCTGAGAGAACCTACTCATTTCCGGGATTTATCCAGGGGGATAGTTTGAATAAAATGACACAATGAGTATGTTAAACCAACATATATAATCAGTGTCACTTTTGCGGCACCTGTGGGGCTCAGTTGGTTGAGCATCTGACTCTTGATTTAGGCTCAGGTGATGATCTCATTGTTTGTGGGTTCAAGCCCCACATCAGGCTTCTCTCTCTCTCTCTCTCTCAAAATAAGTAAATGTAAAAAAAGTGTCAGATTTTTGGGACCTCAGAGCTTCCTTTTCCTTTCATCACTCTACTTCATTCTACTTGACTGTGCAACACCTAAAATGAGAATTTTTTTTTAATGTTTATTTTTGAGAGAGAGAGACAGAGACAGAGAGAGAGAGACAGGACGTGAGTGGAGGAGGGTCAGAGAGAGAGGGAGACACAGAATCAGAAGCAGGCTCCAGGCTCAGAGCTGTCATCACAGAGCCTGCTGCGAGACTCAAACCCACAAACCATGAGATCATGACCGGAGCTGAAGTCAGATGCTTAACCAACTGAGCCACCCAGGTGCTCCGAGAATTTTTAATATAATAGAAATTATGGGCTATATATACATATACACAATAGAATACCATGTAGCCATGAAAAATTACATTGTAGAGCCATATCTTTTAAAGTATGGTTTGAGAAAGAACAGTATAAAAATCAGCTAGCATTGCTTATTAAAATCATAGATTCCTGGATACTATTCCAGACCTATTGGTTCAGGGTCTCTGCAGAAGAATTGAGAACAGGCAGGTGAACATCCTCTCCAGGTGATTCATAGGCATCGTAAAGGTTTAGAGTCTTTGTGGTCAAAAAATATGTCATGTTTTAAGAAAATCTTTTTATATAATATGTGTAGCATAACTCCAATTCTGTAAAACAGGAAAATGCATAAAAATGCTCAGAATATACACTAGAAAGCAGAATGATACACACCAAATATGAGCTGCTGTTACCTCTGGGGTATAGGATAATAAATGATTTTTATTTTCTTTCTATATTTTGGCTCTGAAATTTTTATAAT
Organism: Lynx rufus; assembly: GCF_022079265.1. Taxonomy (NCBI): domain Eukaryota; kingdom Metazoa; phylum Chordata; class Mammalia; order Carnivora; family Felidae; genus Lynx; species Lynx rufus. Next base: position 118,076,750 of record NW_025814856.1, on the reverse strand, counting down.
GAAAATATATACTATTGTAATATTAGAGAAAATCTCAATTTTCCTGAAAATATTGGTATTTGAATGGATTCTGAGAAAGACCTTACTGATAGTGGCTTGTTGTAAAACAAGAATAAACAAAGAGTCAGGAAGATGGTAACCTGACGAGGATGGAACACAGGAAAAAGTGTCCTCTTGAGGCAAGAGCCAGGGCAGGGGAGGGGTGGGGATGGGGGGTGGGCTGGACAGGAAAGACAGACTTCGACCCCATGAAATGCATGTTGGATAAGTACTTGAGACTGCAGTTTTTTAAAGCCTTTAATGTTTGGGAAAAAATGTTTAAACATCTCACAGGGAAAAGGTTGAACCACAAACTACAGACCCCATTCTCTGTTGTTGTTTTATTTCCACTTAGAGCTGCTCAGGACATGCATGCATGAGAAAATGTTTTGTAGCAGTGCTGAAATTTGCGTGTGAGCACCATGGGAGACAGGGAGGCATCCTGTGCATGGCAGAGCTCCCTGAGGAGCAGCTCAGAGACTCGTCTGAAGGAGTGTGTTTGCGATGAGGGGTGAAAGGTTATGTTTTCTGACAACTTCTTGGCAAGTTGCCGTTTCAATGAGAACATTGCCAGTGAATACAACTCAGAGAAAGGACAGTTTCTCTGATTCTTATTCCTAGAAGATAAAATGTACTACGGTGAGGAAATAAATGGCAGTGTTCTGTACATCACACCATGTCGCAAATGGTGCCTTATTTAATATTATATAGGTATGGCTAGTATCACATATCAAAGATTCCTTTGCGTGGCATTTAGAATTAGTAAATACATATTTTCCTATTCACTGTGCTAAGTATGGGGAGATGTTTGTTCCATCAGGGTTTATGTAGAAATGAAATGCTTTACGTTTATTAGGTCTCCTGTTCAGAAAACCAAAAGGATTTAAACACTCATATCTCATCAGTATCACCTTTTAGATCTTATCCCATCCCAAGATTAAAGAGCTCTATCTATGATTCTCTCCCCAACAGTCTGCAAAAACAAGCTGCAAGTGTATGTAATGCTTTGCACTTCAATGCATCTGTGGCAGCCGAAAATCAATAGAACAAATAAGCATTGGGTGCCACTGTTAAGTCGTTACACAAATATCTGTCTATTACAAGTTAATAGTGGAAACATATTTAAGGAAGTGAATTTATAGTTTTTAAGTTGCATTACACATCCCATTAATTTCCCAACACTATCTTGAAATAGAAAGTAAAGAAAGGAATTCAATTTTCCTATTTTGCTGGGAGAACACGTGAGATGTTGAGATGCTGGTAATCTGTGGCTATGGAGGATGTGGGGGGAAAAGATTGTATTCACTGCTGATTTAGTAGGCCTAGTGAAGGAAATGGTCAACTCAATTCAGGGGTGAGGGATGGGAGGTGAGGGAGGGAGCATCTAATTCAGTGAAGTCCAATCTAAGCAACTGTTTCTTAATTGGACTTGTGTCATGACCGTCAATACAAAGGCCATGTGGAGATTCGGACACTGGCTTGTTATTCAAGATGTTGAAACAATTGGTTGATTCAGTTATACAAGAAAATAAAAGGTCAATTCAATAAGAAGAAAATTACAAAAATCACTCGCCTTGTTTGAATACAGAAAGTAACCAGTTAATTGTCTGAAGTTTCAAACAGGGGTGAGGCATGATCCATTATTGGAATGTATTTGATGCCTGTATTAATAAATCACTTATTCTCCAGGATAAATATTTCTTATTGAATAAATAAGCCCATACATAAAAGAGGCTCTAATGAGCTCTGATATTTTTAAAAAAATTTTTTAACATTTATTTAGTTTTGAGAGAAAGAGAGCGGGGAAGGGGCAGAGAGAGAGAGGGAGACACAGAATCTGAAGCAGGATCCAGGCTCTGAGCCCGACACAGGGCTCGAACCAATGGAATGAACTGTGAGATCATGACCTGAGCTGAAGTCGGACACTTAACAGACTGAGCCACCCAGGCGCCCCTGAGCTCTGTTATTCTTGAGTATCAGGCCTGTGTCTTGAAATTCGGCATATTCTCTTCTCTTCCCTGTGTCCCACCCTGTAAGCAAGGAGGCCTGGACTCAGTTTCCACCATGGCTCCTTGTGGAAAAGCAAAAGAGGAGGGGACCCTGTGGATCATTTCCTGCTGTTTGTGGGTGTTTGCATCAACGTCAGAGAAGATTTAAGATGTAGCCTTCAGTGGTTCCATTCCAACACACGTAACTTTGAAGGCTGGAGAATGTGATCATGAGCCAGTAGCTAAGACATTCTGTTCATAAGGGGATAATAACACTTAATGTGGTAGCCCCTTCAGCAAAATTGTTTGTCTCCTCAGAGCCTCAATTTCCTTCTTTATAAAATGAGGATAATAAGAATAGTCACCCTACAGGGTCCCAGGCCAAGCACTGTACCAAGTGCTTTACATATATTACCTGACAACAATCTCCTGACACAAGTGCAATTATATTCTCATTTTGTAGATGAGGAGTCTGAGACACAGAAACCTTTAGTAATCTGCCCAAGGTCATACCCTGAGTAAGTGGTCGAGGCATGGAATGAACCAAATACTCAAGTCTGTGCTTTTTAAAATTATGAACTCTGGGGTCAGTTTGGGGCCCATCAGTAGATGACAGCTCATTTTTTTTTAACGTTTATTTTTGAGAGAGAGAGAGAGAGAGCGAGCACAAGTGGGAGAGGGGCAGAGAGAGAGGGAGACATAGAATCTGAAGCAGGCTCCAGGCTCTGAGCTGTCAGCACAGACCCCGACACAGGGCTCGAACCCACGGACTGGACTGTGAGATCATGACCTGATCTTACTTAACCAACTAAGCCACCCAGGAGCCCCTCAAGTCTGTGCTTTTAACCCCCACACTGTACTTCCTCTTCTTTATACACATGTCAAATGGCAATCTAGCTTTTATATCATATGTGAATGGCCTAAAGCAAGGGCCTGATAAGTCTCAAGGCTCCCAAGCACACATTTCGGTGGAGAGTGGCCTAAACAAACTTTTTCCCACATGGGCTGCTATCACTCACGCAGCACAGGTTGTCAGGAGGGTGAAACCTTAGGTCCTTTAGCTGCTGCCTGTTGACGGATACTATGAAACAAGCCAGAAGGCAGCCATACGTGGTCTGGGCCTCTCTCAATAGAAGCCCCTGTTCCAATTGGCTGGTGTCAACCTAATAAACCATGGCTTACATGCACCAACCCCTTTCTTCATGGAGCATCAATACAGAGCAAAGCGAGAGAAGCACTCTTCTCCCACGTCTTTCCGAAGGAAACTTAAGATCTCTCCTCACTACTTTGTGAACTCCACCTTGGAGCTGGAGAAACTGGGGCCCAAGGCAACCAGGCCTCAGAGTGACAGCCTACCCTGCATTCCCAGGTTTGCTTCTAATTAATCACCTTCCTGTATGGAAGTTCTCCGGGCATATCCATTTCATGTGGCCTTGTGGAATTAGTCCTGCTGGATCAGTCCAATTATCATCTTGTAGAAAATTGCTAAAGCCACACAGCCCTAGGGTTGGAGGAGAGGGGAGGGCATAGCTTCTCTTTGAGACCCCACAACATCCCATCATCCCTTTTACATTGCCATCTCCACTTCCAGCAATGCCCCCTACTGCAGACCCCCAAAGACTCTGTCCTCCCGGGCAACATTCCTGTGACCTGAGTGACTCCTTCCTTATAGCAAAACATATCAATCTATCGTCCCATTTCCAGCCAATCTAATAAAGAAATTTATTCTGCTGTGACGATGATTTAATATGTGACATCAAGCAACCTACCAAAGTCTTTCATTTTTATGATGTATCTTTTTCCTTTAATGGCCCCTGAGTGCTTAGTAATATCCATATGTAAAAAGAAATCATCTCTTCAGCTGTTCTCATGTCCTAAAAGAATTCTCCCTAGAACCCTAATAGAAGGTTCCCAGTACTGCACATGGGAACAGAAATTGATGTCCTGTCTTCAGTTGGCATTATCTGGGAACTCGTGCCCTCTGAGTCAGTAAAAGTCCTCCTGAAGAGCATCTACAAATGGTTTACTGTATGATTAAGTGGGACTGATAGACTAATTGTTCTTAGGGTTGGTGTGTGTGTGTGTGTGTGTGTGTGTGTTTTCTTTGCAGGAAATCCATGTCCCTATGTGCTTATTTCTTCTCCTTGTATAAACTCTGCACACTTGTTAACATTTTAAAATACATATATTATAAGCAAGACTTTCCAGAATGACATCTCTGGGACCAGAGGCATAATTCAACTTTAGGTTGTGTCCACACAGGCACAGGGAAATGGTGAGTTGAAATACTTGTTGAGATAATTCAGGTAAAATGGCCCTTTTCTGCCACTAAGAGAAGAGCACTTTTCTAAGGGCAGACTTTTCAGGATTGGCTGTTCATCTTGATTCTGTTCTTCTCATGGAGGTGCAGGCATTGGGCAGGAACGGGGAAAACCGTTTCGTCTCATTCCTGGAACTGGGACCACATTCAGTTCAAGGCCCACGAAGGCTTCATTTGTGAGTTTTAAACCATTCCAAATCTTCACCTTGGTCTGGTAATTAGATAAACCGAGACAAATGAGCCAATTGGCCCCACGGTACTTGAGTCACAATGACTCTGGAACAAATGCTTCCTCTCTCCATAATAACCACGTGCCAGATCGGAGAGACATCCATTTCCATGTGCTGTCTTTCCCGGGCCCAGGTGATTGAATTCCTACCCCATTTGCAGCATAAATGTGCTATCACCGGCCATTTCAAAGCAGAAACGATGCCTTAAGTTTGGTATAGCCTGGGTGAGAGCCTGCCTCATTCAGGGATGATAGCTCCTTTTACAAGCTTTATGATTGGCATAATCATTCTTTCAAATGGATCCCTGGAGGTTTCTGCCTTCCCCAGCTGCTGTGCGTTTTCTCTGATGGGTTTTGAAAATAAACAACAGAAAGTTCCCGAAGTCAAGGAGTACTTAAAGGTTGGCATCACTGTCAAGATGAGTCAAGTATCCTAGGAACAGAGAGTGGAAGGGTGGCGCCTGGGGCTGGGGGCACTGGGGAGTTAGGGTTTAATGGGTACAGGGTTTCAGTTGGGGAAGATGAAAAGAAGTTCTGGAGATGGACAGCGGTGGTGCTCGTACAACAGTGTGAATGTACTTAATGCCACTGAACTCAACACTTAAAAGTGGTTAAAATGGTAAATGTTACGGCATGAATATTTTATCACACACACACACACACATTTTTTAAAAAAGGGTGAAGACCACATTCAACATGGGTCAACATTTCATGAGACAGTTTCTCTCAGGAAATATTTCTTGAGATTCCCCTCCCCCCTGTTTTGTTTTGTTTTGTTTTGTTTTTGATACTGTCTCCCTCAAGGTCTGTTGTCACTGCCTTTGCATTCCATCGTTCAAAGATCAGGTCAAAGAGAGAGAGGCAGGATCCAGGCTATGTGGACTCAAACTGAAAACAAGAATGGCTTTCCCCATTGATGTCTACTTAAACAGGACAAGGATTATGCCTGTGGAGTCGGTCTTCACTCAGAGCACTGGAAATTTAGAGCTTCTAGCTCTTTTGAAATGTGCATGAAGAATTGGGAATTCCTCCTGGGCTTGACAGGCACTTAGTGAGACCCGCAAATCTTCTTCCCATAACCCCTGTGGCTAAGTCTTGCTGGGCACTTTCTCAGACCATCAGATTATTACCTGGTGTCTAACACAGTGTGACTTTGTTAAGAGACATTGTTCTACATTTAACTAAAACCAAAAAATGTTCACCAAAGAAATGCATTTCTTCCCAGGTAATTTATAAGATTTTGTTTCTTTTGTAGGGGTGTGGTTGTTCTGTTGGTTTGTTGCCTTTTAGTTATTTGCATATCAAACCATGCATCAGGGTATTTTAACAAAGAGAGGGAACTAAACAGAGTAAAATGAGGGTCTCTACAAAGATCTTCATAAATACCTTAGAATGTTCCTTAAAACAAATTCCTCGCTTAAAAAAAATGCAATTACATTTCTTGCAACCCCTGAGGAATTTTGCTTAAGTGCAGTACAGTTGCTCCAAATGGAAAAGAAAGGGAAAATCGAGTGGAGACACTAAACCCCCAGCAGAATAAAGATCAGTGTTAATGCGTTCTCACACCTTCTGCTCTGCCATTATTTCCACAGTTAAGTAGTTACCCAACAGCAGCGCTGACACCAGTACCTGTGCTCTTGCATCAAAATCTCACTTAATGAGACCAACTTGTGTGCGGCAACTGCTGTTTTGAATCATTTCTGCAGACAAGATAAAGTCATTACATAGAGTCATTGCATCTTTTTCAAATTATTAATTTGAAAAGCTCAAAATGGTCCCCAGCTGATTGGAAGCGCAAGCATTCAGAAAGATGCAACGGCTGTTGAAAGTTTTTGCCAAACCTTCTGAAAATAACACCCGAGTCTGGCTCTGAAAGATTCAGGATCTGGAGGAGAAATAAAACTTTACATAACTGACTGTGCGCGTGAAAAAAGACCCTTTGGTTGTGAGCACTAACGGTAGGTAGGTTAGTATTTCAAACTTTTAACTTTTAAAGGATCCCCCAAGGGCGCCTGGGTGGCGCAGTCGGTTAAGCGTCCGACTTCAGCCGGGTCATGATCTCGCGGTCCGTGAGTTCGAGCCCCGCATCAGGCTCTGGGCTGATGGCTCAGAGCCTGGAGCCTGTTTCCGATTCTGTGTCTCCCTCTCTCTCTGCCCCTCCCCCGTTCATGCTCTGTCTCTCTCTGTCCCAAAAATAAATAAACGTTGAAAAAAAAAATTTAAAAAAAAAAAATAAAGGATCCCCTTGATCATTGAGCCACATTTGCAAGGTTTTTCCACTATGGTTTTACTCTTATCCTATTAACTTTTAAGATACTGGGGCGCCTGGGTGGCTCAGTCGGTTGAGCGGCCGACTTCAGCTCAGGTCATGATCTCGCGGTCCGTGAGGGCTGTGAGTTCGAGCCCCGCGTCGGGCTCTGTGCTGACAGCTCGGAGCCTGGAGCCTGTTTCGGATTCTGTGTCTCCCTCTCTCTGACCCTCCCCCGTTCATGCTCTGTCTCTCTCTGTCTCAAAAACAAATAAATGTTTAAAAAAATTTTTTTTAAAAAAAAAGATATTACCTCTATTTTATTAATTTGCCTGGGGGTATTCCCAACATATTTACATCCTCTCCTGTGCATCAGGAGTAAACAACAATTTACAGTCTCTGGGCTCCTGGGTGGCTCAGTGAGCTGAGCATCAGACTCTTGATTTCGGCTCAGGTCATGATCTCACGTTGATAGGTTCAAGCCCCATATCGGGTTCTGTGCTGACAGCCTGGAGTCTGCTTGGGATTCTCTGTCTCTCCCTCTCTCTCTGCTCCTCTACCACTCATGCTCACGCATGCATGCTCTATCACTCTGTCTCTCACTCTCACTCTCAAAAAATAAATAAACTTAAAAAAAAAATTACAGACGGGGTGCCTGAGTGGCTCAGTCGGTTGAGCGACCGACTTCAGCTCCGGTCATGGCCTCACAGCTCATGAGTTTGAGCCCCGCATCGGGATCTCTGCTGACAGCTTGGAGCCTGGAGCCTGCCTCGGATTTTCTGTCTCCCTCTCTCTCTGCCCCTCCCCCACTCACATTCTGTCTGTCTCTCTCAAAAATAAATAAACATTAAAACAATTTAAAAAATTTTTACATCTTTCCCTGATTTGAACCTCAGAATTCTGACTTTAAGTCTCTATTTTCCATACCTGAGTCCCCAACATCCTTCCTCCACCATTCATAGCCTCCACTCCCAAAACTAAAGTAACTAAGAGATATGAAGAAGACTCACAATGAAGAGGTGAGATGAGTCGAGTTAATAGCATATTAACTGGAACTTTAAATGAAAGAGACACCTTTAATAACTAAGTCCATCTTCCCATAAAAGCAAAGTCTGACAGTTTTGATGAGAAAAAATGTCATCTTGTTCATGAATGGTTTAGTATCTTACCTGCGTCTGAAATCTCTATGTGCTCAAAGGAAATAGATGGATTCTCTTTAAGGAAAGAAATGAGATGACAATTTAGATGGTGTCATTGACTGACCTCCAGGAGAGATCAAGAATTGATTACCAAACATCACTTGATAGGTACATAATGCATTGCCTGGAAAGAAAGAAAATCGAATAAAATATCCTAATAATGTCCTGAACTGGCCGAGAATGGAGAGGGGAAGGGAGCAGAGAGAGATACAGCCGACCTCACGTAAGAGTCTGTGTAGTCCTTTCAATTTTCACTAAACTACTTAGAAGATAAGAATATCAAGAGGTCTTAAAAAAAACAAAAAACACATTTTATTTCACACCTAATAAGAACAGCTGCAGTTATAGGAGACCAATTCAATACAATAAGATTGGCACTTCCTTTTAAAATCATTTTTGTCTAATTCCTGTATGTTGCATTATTATCTTTAGTCTCATTAACAGCTTTGATTGCTTTGATTCTGGACTATTTTAATATCAGATTCTCAATTCTATCTTCAGGTTCCTAACATCCACTCAGGCCTTTTGCGATTTTCTTTGTAATAAGACCTTGTTTTAAATCTGGAATTTCATAAAAGAGTACCCCAAAGGTCCATTGGGTGTAGCAGGCGACTTGCTGAGCTATTCCAAATGGAAAATTGATCCCATAGCACCAAAATATTTTTTGAGATTTTAAAATTTTTTTCTAGAGAAAAGGAAAGAAAAGGGAGAAGTAAAGGAGTGTATTGAGGAAGGAAATGTAGACAGGAAATCATTTTTCCATGTTCAGGATATATGTTCATCACATATTGATAATTAACTCTACTGCCCCAAATTTCTAGAAACTATACAATAGCGAGTCTGCATAAAACTTTCCATAAGTCATTGCATCTGAGTCAGCCTTGACTTTGGTTATCCAAAGTCTTACAAGATGAACTGAGAAAGGTTACTGTTTCTAAGGCTAAAAAAATTTAAATAAAGAACTTAAGTTAGAAGTTAGTAAGTAGCATGAAGCAGGTCATTGGCCACTGGAAGCTGAAGTAGTTGTCATTCCATCTCCTGGCTGAGCCAGCCTGTAACTCTCAGCCAGCCCTTTTAGGCTTCAGCCTGATTCCCAATCCATGAAGTGCTGTTTCCAAACTGCTGGTTTGAATTTTTGACTTCCTCATATCATCTCTGTCCTGAATAGTAGTAATTACGATTTGACACCCTCCTCCCCACTCCCTTTGTTCTTCAAGTCCACAGGGTGATTTAGACCTCTAATGATTTGCACTGATGTTTGGGAATGAAAACCACTTAGATTCAGTGATCCTTCCAGTTCTATTAGAATGTGACAATTCAAAAACCAAATGAACACATCAAAATATTTTCACACAGAGCACAACATAAAACATCCAAAGTCCAGAAGCATCCAGAATGCTCTAGTGCCTATATCTCCTACCATGTATCAGCAAAAATTCTGCTTATGCACAGCCTCTACTAATTTTATTTCTAACCCATTTTCAATTTCTTCTTCTTTTGTGGTCCCTGAAGGAGGGTATGAATTTGGAAACACCAGAAATCAAGAAATAAAATAAGGTAGAATTAGAGATGATTTTTATTTCCTCTATTTTACTTTTCTTTAGGCTCTAACCTACATCTATTACTTTTGAAACCAGAATAAGAATGAGAAACCAGAGAAAGAACGTGATATTAACGAATATTCAAAAGTCAGACTTCGTCTTCATTTGGGCATATGGTTGCATTTCAGAAATCCGGGAAGAGTTAAAAATCAAGCATTTCTTTCTAAAACTGGTGGCTCAGAAAATAAGAACATCTAATTCTATGTGGGAAATATTGTACTTGATAAGTTTGGTGTTTTTTATTTTTTTGCCTTTGAGTATTTTCAACTTCACATACAGCATTTTAATCTGCTCCACTTGATAAAGGACATTGACTCCCAAATCCTAATTCTTATGTTTTAATATATTGCTCCTATATTACTGCCTGACATGTTCTCTATCTGGCTATCTTTGTCAGTTTCTCCCTCCACTGGAATATTCCATCCATGAGGGCAGAGACAATGTCTGTTCTTCTCTCCACCATATCTCAGAAGCTTGAAATGGTACATAGTACAAAGCAGGTGTTCAATGCATGCTGGAGAAAATGATCAAATGAATGAATACGTACCTACTTAGTGTTGGGACTTGAAGAGGCAAACAGCAAGACAGAAGGGCAAGACCTGTTGACAGGTCTCCTATGTATAGATCCTGATACATTGGATGAGTCACTATTTATCGACTCTTCCTTAGTTGTGCAGACCAAAAACAAACCAAACAAAATAAAAACATATTTTTGTCAATGTATCAAATATACATCAGTTAATGCAGCACAGATGAACACTGACCAAGTTCATGGGAGGCTGAAATATAGGCCAGACTGTAAAGTTATTTGCTTACATGAGAACCATGTGTAACTATTATGCTAAGCAAGCATGGCTCGTGGGTTGTAAGCATCAAGTACCTTTATTTTTGTCTTTGTCTGTTACTTTAGGTGTGAATTTCATGGGTCCATTTGGTTCTTCCCTTGCCCCTGGACAAAGACTCAAAAAGGCCAAACAACTTCCCTGGAAATTCCTACGTAATAAATATAAGTCCCACAGTCAGTTCAAGTGGAAAAACACAGTCTCAGTTCAGTAATGAAGATGTCTAATGCCACATACTAACCAGTACTCTAAGACTTCCCACCTCCAGCCTCCGCTCAGCTACAGGCTTTTAAACTTGAAACCAAAGACATATTGGGTCAATTTTTCTCCTTTTCCTCTCCTTGAGTTGCTCTCCTTCTAGTAGCAGGTTTGACCCTTCAGTGTTGGAGCAGGGAGATTAAGGAGAGGTAAGGGAAGCAGGAATACTCTTCCTGGAATGGTACTGCAGCATTTTTCGGTGCCTGTTTGTTGCTTTTATTGATGGGGTAACAGCACCCCACTTCACGGGCAGTGGAGTCGGGGTGAGAAGAAGTAGTTCTTCTGCATTCAGTTCCTTTAACAAAAGATATATATACAAGTGCCTCTCTTCTGCCTGTTGCTTAAGAATCCTTCCTCAGAAAAGTGAATTACTGGGACCTTATGAAGATAAAAAGCTTCTGCACAGCAAAGGAAACAACCAACAAAACTAAAAGGCAACCAACGGAATGGGAAAAGATATTTGCAAATGACATATCGGACAAAGGGCTAGTATCTAAAATCTATAAAGAGCTCACCAAACTCCACACCCGAAAAACAAATAACCCAGTGAAGAAATGGGCAGAAAACATGAATAGACACTTCTCTAAAGAAGACATCCAGATGGCCAACAGGCACATGAAAAGATGTTCAGCGTCGCTCCTTATCAGGGAAATACAAATCAAAACCACACTCAGGTATCACCTCACGCCAGTCAGAGTGGCCAAAATGAACAAATCAGGAGACTATAGATGCTGGAGAGGATGTGGAGAAACGGGAACCCTCTTGCACTGTTGGTGGGAATGCAAATTGGTGCAGCCGCTCTGGAAAGCAGTGTGGAGGTTCCTCAGAAAATTAAAAATAGACCTACCCTATGACCCAGCAATAGCACTGCTAGGAATCTACCCAAGGGATACAGGAGTACTGATGCATAGGGGCACTTGTACCCCAATGTTCATAGCAGCACTCTCAACAATAGCCAAATTATGGAAAGAGCCTAAATGTCCATCAACTGATGAATGGATAAAGAAATTGTGGTTTATATACACAATGGAATACTACGTGGCAATGAGAAAAAATGAAATATGGCCTTTTGTAGCAAAGTGGATGGAACTGGAGAGTGTGATGCTAAGTGAAATAAGCCATACAGAGAAAGACAGATACCATATGGTTTCACTCTTATGTGGATCCTGAGAAACTTAACAGGAACCCATGGGGGAGGGGAAGGAAAAAAAAAAAAAAAAAGGACGTTAGAGTGGGAGAGAGCCAAAGCATAAGAGACTGTTAAAAACTGAGAACAAACTGAGGGTTGATGGGGGGTGGGAGGGAGGGGCGGGTGGGTGATGGGTATTGAGGAGGGCACCTTTTGGGATGAGCACTGGGTGTTGTATGGAAACCAATTTGTCAATAAACTTAATATATATAAAAAAAAATAAATAAATAATAAAAACATTTTTTAAAAATTAAAAAAAAAAAAAAAAAGAATCCTTCCTCAGCACCTAGGTATCTGTGGGTTGAATTGTGCTCCCCCCCAAAAAAAGATAAACTGAATCCCTAACTTCACAATGTCACCCTATTTGGAAATCGAGTTGTTGCAGATGTGATTAGGTGAGTTAACATGAGGTCATGCTGGAGTCTGGTGGACTCTTAATCCAACATAAATGGCATCCTTATAAGGAGAGAGAACTTGGTTACACAGAGACATGCAGGGAAAATGACCACATGACAATGGAGGCAGAGGGTAGAGTTATAGTAGAGGCAAAGAAGGATCTTTCTGTACAGGCTTCAGAGGAAGCATGATCCTGCTGATACCTTGATTTCAGACTTCTGGCTTCCAGAACTGTGAGAGAATAACTTTCTGTTGTTTTAAGCCATCCAGTCGGCAGTACTTTGTTATGGCAGCCCTAGGAAACTGAGATAGCTTCCAGCGATCTATTTCCACTTTCTATTCATACCTCAAGGCAGCCCTTTTGGACTCATATTGGCTCTCACTTGTCCACAGTCCATCTCTCGCCTGGGCAACACTCAGGCATCCTTTTCCACCAAGAATTCTAGGAGGGCTGTTACTTCCCAAGCCACATCCCTTAATTCTGCTATCATATGCCTCTTCAGCTAAGCTCTTGTGCTTTATATTTCTCAGGTGTGACTCAGAAACCAGTGCCTGAGGCCCCAAATTTCAGAGGACATATCTCATGTTCTCAAGGCTTTCTCTTTAAGGCAACTCTTCCTCCACTTGGGCTTGAAACTCCTGAATTTACACATGAAGCAACTAGAAGAGACTAATGAGAGCTTTGAAACCCAATTACAAGTTTCTGTGATGGAGAATCTGATTGCCCCAGTTCTATGTCAAGTGCCCACCCTGCCAATCAACTTTGGTCTGGGGTACATGGTGTTTTCCACAAATATGCCTCCAGAACCAACCATTGTTGGGGGGCTCAGAGAATGGGGGTGTAGGTTGGGCAGACGTACCAGGAGGGGTCCATAGCACAACTTTAAATGGAGAGAGTCATTGTTTTCTGTTAACCACACAGTTCTGGATACTTCCAGCCTTTCTGTATCTCCAGTTCTCATTTTTTATATTCCAAGCAGACGCCATCCTTCTGTTGATATTCTTTATTATATGGGCTAATGCCATTGATTTGGCTATGGTCTATTTCTCTCTAGATCTCTTGCCATTTCTTCTCTTTACAGTAATATTTGATATATTTCATGCATTAGAGTTCATATAATTAATCAAACTAAGCTTGAGGGGAGAGTAAGTGCTGGAACTTACGTTCATTAAGTTGCAAAACCTCAGTAACATTTAATAAAATTCAGTAGCTCTTAGCCCCATTTATAAGAAAATTTTAACTCACTTAAGAATAAATTGTATCAGTGAGTTTGTGATTTTTATGAGAATAAATTAATCTTTGAATTTCATAAATAAAATGTGTCATGGTATGAACAAACCAAAGTACGCTTAGTGCACATTGACCTTAAAGCCTTGATTTTTCTAGCATCTCAGTAAATCTGAGCAGATCAGTTCACTCTTCTGCGTCCGCATCCCTCATTTCAAAGATGAGCATTAATCACTTGGGCATGTCTGTTAAACTTCAGGTTCCTGAGCCTGACCTCAGATTTCCTGGCTGAGAATACCTGGGTTGGAGCCTGACAACTTGCATTATTACAAATTTCCCCAGGGACTTCTTCCACCCATTCAATATAAGAATTACTAGGACACAATTTTGGCCCCTGTAGCTCAAACATTCAGAGTCTATATTCCTAAATTAACGGTGCTTCCAATTGTTTCTGTTGGCCCTCCAAATTTTCTGCCCAATTTTTTTCCCAAAAGGAAATATAATGTTATTTTTTTCCTCAGTGTTCTAAAGTTCTAGAAACAGTATATAACACCTGAGTGAAAGAAATTTGCTTCAAAAGGCACATCAAGGCGTGTACTGATTTGAGGGGTAGAGGCAAGGGTTTGAATTCCAGCCCTCACATTTACTAACTAGTTCTACATTTTTGGCAAATAACTTCGTTTCTATTTCAGGGAATGTTTCATCCTCAGGGAAATGGAACCAAAATGTTCCCCCTCTGCAGAGTGGTTTAAGACAGAGAGGCAGGTGAGAATCGTGTCATGGTGAAGGCCAGGGACTCGAGAAGCACTTTGGATCCAAATCCACACATTACCACTTCATCTCTGGGGGGGCTGTGAGTGAGCTCTCCATTCTCTCTAAACTTCATTTTAGAAGTTTGTACAAGAGCAACCAGAATCATGGAGCAGAGTCGGTGTGGGGGATCGTGTGAGTTAACGTGTGTGCAGTGCTCAGAATGAGGCCTGGCACATAGCAAGCTCTATCTAAGTGTTGGTTAAATTAGAAACAAGATTCTGTACATGACAGTGTTTTGTAATAGGCTGACCAAATGTAAAGAATTAAGAAAAAAAACATGTTATTAATAATCCTGTTCAAAGCATTCAGAAAGTCATGTAGTTCTTGAAATGCCTCTGAAGTCACAATAGAAAAGAGCTTTAGAATCCATTTTCCAAATCATCAATTATCCCTTCTGCTGTCATAATTAATTCCTATTGTTATACTTAATAATGGCCAACATCATCATCTTGGGGTTATTGTTTTATTCTATTAAGCTATTTCATTACGCTCAGACGGGCTGAGGGAATGTATGTAATTGACTTGTGAAAATTATTCAATTTGCAAAAGAAATTCATCCAACATGTAAGTGAATTGGGTCAAAGAAAAGCCACACTAACTAAATTATGAGGCCTTTCTATTTGCTTTTCCACTCTCCTAAGGAACACTTTTTATATATATCAACTGAATAGACAAGAAAAATGTAACTGAATTTTATTTGGAATTTTGAGGATACCTCATTATCAAAGAAGTCCTCACGTTTTTCTAGAACAGAGTCATTGACATCCAGACCCTAGTGTCATGTGTAGACTGTGAGAAGCTGTAAGAGAGAGGGCCCTTGAGAGGGGAAAACAGCCCCAGTGGGCAGTTGGTTGGCTGAATATGGATCTGAAAATGATGGCCTTAGACCAAAATGTACTGAATAACCTTTCACTGGTATGGTATGTCTTCCTCATCCCTATTCCTCCCCTATCATCAGCAGGAATGAAGTTTCAGGATAAAGTTGGGGCTTTTTTAGTAATGGAAAGAACAGAAACTACTTTTTTGGCACACTGAAGTTTAGTAGGTAAATGTAACAGAGTCAAAATTTTATCACATTAGTAACATTACCCATTATAGCTGTCCTGATAAACCTGTTGAGTAAATAGCATTATTCTCTGCTTTATAGATATTATTAAAAATTCAGTATATATCCAAAAAAGGAACAGAGGTAAGAAAAACACTACAAAATTGTTGCTTGATCTGAGCACTGGTATGTATTGACCTTGTTGAATTCAATAAATATTGCTTAAATATTATTGCTCACCTTAATAAATAAATATTTAAATAGATAACAAATTGAAGTGCTCTTAAATACATATTGCTCATCTTAAATAAATATAGCTCATCTCTACAATTTTCATCTTTAAATAGTTGTTTGAAGATGAAATGAATCCATGGCAACAAGATGACGAACACAGTTTTCAACATATCATAAACGCTCAACTTTAGGTTCTCTTCATCTTTGGGGACCCCGGGGCAGAAGTCTGTCTTTTATGTCATGTTTTGGCAAGGAGCCAAAGCTACCTTGCATATAGTGCCATTCAGGCAAGATTTGAGCAGATTCTCCAAATTAATCAGTAGTTCCAAAATAATCGCCTTCTTTGCACAGGCCCTGAGTCCCAAGTTGCCCTTGTCCAGGATTTCAGTCAAAAGCAGGGACATTGTGATCAATGCCAAAAGGCATCACAGAGAATAGGAAGCCAGGGTAACCCTGGAACTGAGGGCATTCCATAGTGGATCTTCTGTTTTTACCCAGATGTCAAGGTTCTATGAGACACTTAGATATTTTCCAAGTGAGACATGGTTCCAACATATTTCTCCATTGGTGGTGTTTATAGTTTTTTCTTTGTTTTTAGTGTCTTGTCTGTGACTTAGATGCCATCTAAGTCATGAACAAAGCCATGAACTGTGCTTTACCATAAATGAAGCTGATGTCTCATTTTGCATTGTTACGGGCAGTTATAATAATTTTCTTCTTTAGGGTCTTGAAATAACAGCCATGTTTCATATATGCTCTTGGTGCCCTGCCCAGATCCCTTTCCTGGTGCACCCATCCCCCAGCTGCTGTACAAATTGGTTGCTAACAGCTCACAGCTGCACCCTTCCCTGCTTCAGAGATTTGCCAGTGGCCAGGTGGATAGCATAGTTCAGAGACGCTTGTGAAGTTCTGCACCGCCCCTTCCTGGGAGGATGCACAACCCAAAACTGACTGCTACATTCATATGAAAGCCCAGCCTGTTTCCCTCAAGATGGAACAAACCATTCATCGTACTCTGAGGCCTCCCACGGGATCAGGCTGAGGCAAGACAACTGAATCCACTTTACAATCTTTGCCTTGCTTGCCTCCCTCATTCTCTTACAGGTTTCGTCTGTGAGCAAGTCCCTCAGTAAATCTGTTGCTCAAGAATCACCACCTTAGGGTTTGACTTCTAGAGAACGTGACTTAAGACACCTTGGCATTGGATCTTTTGAGGGAGCCATGCTATAAAATGAGTTAAGAACTCATTGTCATCAGTGAAAGTGGTTATTACCAGAGTTTGAGACAATTTGTAGTTTTTTTAAAAGTTTTTTAAAACTGTTTCATTTTTTCAGATGATAAATCAAAAGCTTTATGACCTTAGCTAGGGTGAGATCCAGCCCACCAAGAGAAATCCAGTGGACTGATAGCTGGAGAATGGACATAAGGTGTTACCACCAGTCTGCAGACAATGAACAGCACTTCCCCCAATTCTCTCCTCCTTCTGTGTGGGCAGCTACAGTGCAAAATGGACAATAGGCAATGGTGACAAAATGGGTAGTAAACAATGGAGACGTCCCCATTTCTTTTGGAAAAAAAGGACAATTAGGCATCATATCACTTGAATCCTACCATCCAAATAAACATGCTTGTGACTTGTGGAACCTGGCTTTGGTTGTTACTGTGCTACATGCCAGCTATGTGACCTTGGACAAAGTCACTGAACGACTGGCAGTCTCAGTTTCCTCCTCTGTAAAATGGATGAAGTAGAGGAAATGGTCTTGGGGAATATAAACATAGCATTGGGGATCATGGGTGGGCCAATGCCATCCCACCTCATAAATCTCAGAGTCGGAGAAAAACCTTTTAACTGTCATAAATGTGAACCAACTGTGAAAATTATGTGAAATCAGCTACATAAGTTGTATGACATCAGTCACGGATCC
Organism: Lynx rufus; assembly: GCF_022079265.1. Taxonomy (NCBI): domain Eukaryota; kingdom Metazoa; phylum Chordata; class Mammalia; order Carnivora; family Felidae; genus Lynx; species Lynx rufus. The sequence goes on along the minus strand of NW_025814856.1, from coordinate 118,059,196 downwards.
ATTTATTCTGTGACATTGTAAAAATTGCAGATTTCCCAATTTAGAGGGGAGGAAACCCTACTACTACTACCGCATCCAAGTAACCTGAGCCCCTCCAGCACATATTAAATTTCATCACACTACTTCCGTGACTAAAAGTAGCAGAATGGCGGGACTAGAGGAGTCTTATGATCTCCCCTGGAATCCTTGGCAAGTTATTGCTGTCTTTTCACTATAACAGCATAGATTCTTCAGGAAACATAATCCAATGTGTCTCCCCTTGGCTGAGCCACCTCTTTTGCTAGGCAAAACAATTTTCATTCTGGGTGAAAAAGAGGTGTGAAGACAGATTAATGGTTCCTGTGTCTTACCGCATGTGCATGTGGTCAAGTGGAAGTTCCAAGCACTATGTTCTCACTGAAGTCATGCCATGAATCATCTCTTCTGTTACCTCCAAATATCTGATTCCTCCATGCAGGCGGGTCAACAATCTATGTTTTAAAACCTTTACCAGGATCGTTTACTTTTCTGTGCTGGAAGCTAGCTTAAAAGTTTATTTTTCTTCTTTAGTGTGAGCCCTGCAGAATGGTTTGCATGACTTGGTAAGAACCACTGGGGTTTCAGGAAAGATTTTAGCATCTGCGTGATACTAACAAGATATGTCAGCATAAACAAAAACAAGACACAGAAGCCAATGAGCAGAGGAAGCCCTCAGACCTGAATTCAAATCAAAATTCACTACTAACCAAATTTACTAGATCACATTTATGTCAGGGCAACTGCAACATGGGCATCAGTAAACTTTTAGACACAAAAATCCATTCAACCAGTCCTCTTGGAATTAATTCCATAGATTCCATAAGCAGTGAATTATTCATTTATCTATCCATTCAATCAGTAAGCACTTATTGATGACTCCTATATAGCACTGTACTAGGAACAAGGGACACAGAGTTGAATAAGACATGCTTTTTTTCCTCTGGGAACCCAAAGTCTCCTGGAAGAGACATAAAGAGAAAAAAATAAGTAGAATGCAGTGTCATAAGGGCCATAATAGGGATATGCACAAACGCCCAGGGGAAAAACCATTCTGCTTGGAGAAGTGACATTCAAAGAGAATCATTAAAGGATGTATATGTATTTTCCAGATAGAGAAAGAGAAGATTGTCTTCCAGGTAAAAAGAAGCAATAAGAATCAACGTAAATGACCTGGAAGTGAACGAATATTGATTGCTGAGAGGAAGTAGAGCAGTATGACTCTTTATAGTGGGGAACGGTGTGAAGAAGGGCCTTGTATGTCAAGCCAAAGACTTCAGATGTGATTCTATAAGCCATCAACAGCCATCAAAGTGTGGGGAGTGACCTTTTTTTAAAGTTTGGGAGAGACATGATCAAATCTGAGTTTTAGCAAAAGCACCCTGGAAGCCACATGGAGGTAAATTGTACAAGGCAAAATCTAAAAACAATAATGAGGTAGGAGGCTATTTCAGTAATGGAGGGAGAGCTAATAAAAATGGCTATTAAGACTATGGCCATGGAGATAGCCACTCGCATGACCCTGAGGGTGGGTGTCTCCTTAATTTTGTTCCCTAGGCTCCTCACCGACCTCACCCCATTCCATGCTCTGTTGAAAAACCCTGACCTAAGCCAAAAGGGCACCTAAGTGAGAGAGATGCAATAAGAAAGAAGGGTTAGATGTGGGGCATCAGCTAACAGATGGAAGTTAAAATCCTGAAAGTAAATGAGAACATCCAGGGAAAGATAATTTTAAAAAGAAGGTAATTTAAGACCCCTGGAGAGCCCAATAACTTAAAGATGAGCAAAGGAGGTTCCAGCAAAAGTCTGTTGCATACTTCTGAAAAGCTACCAACAACATCTCTTTGATTCTGGGAAGAGGAGAGGGCTCTCTAAATTGATGGGGAATTCCAGGCTTGATCTAGAAGTTTAAGACAAGAGTTCTGTGGCAGAGGCGGTCACAGAGCCATTAGCTCTCAACATCCATTCTCCTTTTCCACAGTAATTCAATTTTATCCTAAGTGTCTGGTCTCCAAAATAAATCTACATTTCCCAGACTCCCTCATAGTTAGTATGAACATATGATTAAGTTCTGTTCAATGAGAAGTGAGTGGAGGTTGTGTGGACAACTTCCACCCTGTTCTCTCAAAGGGAAGGGCAAACTCACCCTTTTCCCTTCCTTCTTCATGCATGATGGAACAGCAAACTTGGTGGCAAACCATTCTGGACCATGTGCATGAGGTTAATTTGCTGAGGATGACAGAATAAAAAGATGGGGGAGCCAAAACCCCTACAGACATTACTGTGCATTGCTATCACACCTGCTCAGACTTTAACCTTGTTAAGCCACTAACATGGAGCTGAACCTGTATCGTAACCAATACAATGCCAGGGCTATGTAGAATTCTTTAGCATTGACCACCCTAAAGCTTCTGTAAACCAGACTGTTTACGGATGCTATCTCTGAAGAACCAAATTTTATATCTGGTGTTGCGGTGTGAAGATTCCTCTTCACCCAAATTCTAAGCCAAGTGAAAAATAAGACGAATAAAAGACAAAGGGACCCAAATATCACTGTAACTACTGACAATGCCAAAGCTGGAGAATACGTCTGTGGCAATTGGGCATCCTAATACTGAACTAAACACAATTACCCAGAATTAAATATTATCCAGCATCCATGGAGACAACTGGTCCACTCTAGACCTCCCCTGCAGAGCTGGCCTGAAGTGTTACACTAGCGAAGCTCCCTCCTCGTGGAGGAATGGTAGGAATAGTCCTACCGGACTAGGGAAGACGCATCAGTGCCTACCATTCAGGTCCCACTGGGATGGCAAAAGATGCAATGTGAGGTCCATTTCGCTTGGAAGTAAAACCTGAGATAAGATGAACAAAGGATCCCCAGCATTAGGAATTTCCGAGCTGGAATTTTGCCAGTAATGCTGCGTCATCTGAGATTTCCATAACTCAGCTCGTTCAGGTTTCAAAGTAGATATCACATGGATCTTCATGGCAATTCTACACCAACACCCCTGTAGCTGCGGCATGAGCTCGTCACTTTGGATTTGATCATTACCACTGTGGGAGACGGCAAGGTGGGGGCAAACCAAGTTACCGGTGATGTTTTCATCCTCACATTAAAGAAAGGACAGATCATTCTACGAGACCACCAATTTCACGTGGCTAATCATCCCAACAAGGAAGGACCAGAGTTAATACTAAGGCTAATTCATAGATGAACTATAAATTCCTGCTGAACAGATGAGAGGACGTGCAGCAACCTCCATCCGTAAACGAAACCAGTCAGAGGACAGAGCAATGGTTCTCCATGGGAGGGTGTGCACCGCTCCTGGGGGCTGTTCAGAAAGATCTGTGTTTGGGGGAGAATTTTTGGTTAACACAAATGACTGGGGTTTGTACTGACATTTATTGGGCAGTAAATCTCTTACATCACATGGGACACTTGCACACAGTAAAAAAAAAATTGTCCCATCTAAAATATTAGTTGCACCGGTTTAGATGAACTTAACCTGGAAGATGTCCCTTGTTGCAGCTCACACCACAATGCAGAAGATTAAGCAGAGCCCCAGTCTTATTATCTACATTTGCCTCTTCCATGCATCTTACTCTAGCATGAGTCTCTCAGGAAAAGGGAATTTTGGAAGGCCAGGTCTATAACCATTCCTGAGCACTATATCACAACATTACTAAACGGTGTTTAAATGTATTTCCTTGTTCATTCATTTATTAAATAAGTATTTGTTGAACAGCCACTATACGCCAGATACTGTTCAAGGTCCTAGAGATATAGGAGCAATGAAAACAAACAAAAAAAAACCCTCTGATCTATTCAATATTGTCTTGAGGAAGAGGGAATGTAAAGAAAAGTGGTAAAATTCCTTGTTGTGTTTAAATAAAGAAGCCAAGAATTATATAAATTTATAAGTAAAAGGAGACATTCACCTTCATTTTACAAATGGAGAACCTGAGGCTCAGAAAGGCTCAGAGCTTGTTTAAGTTCACATGGTAGCACAGCCGAAAGACTGGGGCCCATAAATGTCAGTTAACTTCAGTTTCTCCAACATTTTATTGCTCTGCACTTTATCTCCATCTCTATGAGAGATGGTGTCAAAGACTCAGGAATAATAATCACTTGACCTGTGGTTCATGAAGCTTAAGCTTCCTTCATGATAATCCCCCCCCCACTCCAGTTATCCTTCCTAGTTGGAAACATCAATGGACAAATAGGAAGGTGAATGATTATAAAGTGGGCTGCCTAAAAATGTTTCATCATTTCCATTCAGGAAATATTTATTGACCTTAAGCATCTACTATGTGCCACGTACTCTACAATGTGCTGTGGGGGGTTCTGAGGTGAATGGACTGTTCTTCTTGCCCTCAGGAAAGTTAACATGTTTTGAAAGAGACAACTAGTACACAACTACAGTGCCAGACAAGAATTTGGTAAATGCCATGATACAATTATAAAGACCTGTGGGAGTTGAGAGGAAGAGATGAATACCAGCTCTCCCATAAAGGGCTTCCAAATCTCCCCGAATGGCATTTGAAATGGAACCTGAAAGATGGATGGAATGTTTATACAGGGGGCAAGGCCTGCTTCAAATTCTCACCCAGGGTGACAAATCTCAGAGGTCAAAGAAAAAATCTGAGACCCAAAGATGACAAAAAGCAAAGCGAGGTAAGTTTCTTGGCCACAATTAGGCAGTTCTGGTCCTTAAAAATCACTGAGAGACATTTCCACATCAGGTTGAATCCTCCCAGGTCTCAGTAATAATAATAAAAATAACCATGGAGTGCCTGGGTGGCTCAGGCAGTTGAGCGCCAACTCTTGATTTCAGCTCAGGTCATGATCTCACTAATTGGAGCTCCACATTCCACATTGGGCTCTGCGATGACAGTGTGAAGCCTGCCTGGGATTCTCTTTTCCCCTCTTTTTGCCCCTCCCCTGCTCACATGTGTGTGCGCATGTGCTAGCTCTCTCTCTCAAAATAAACAAACATCAAAAAAAAAAGTTTCTCTCTCTCCATCCCTCTGCCCCTCTCCCTTGCTCCCACCTTCTCTGTCTCTTTGAAAAAAAAAAAAGAAAGAAAGACCAAAAAAAAAAAAACAAAAACCCAATCATTAACATGACTGCATTTACTAGGCATGCTAGGCATGCACTCTACAACAGGAACCAGAGTCTTAATATGCACACATTATCTCATTTAAACCTCAGAACAACCTTTTGAATAGATGCTACTGTCATCCACATGTTCCTGGGGAAAATTGTGCCATACAGGGAATATGTGCCATGTTTGAGGTCACGCACATAATAAGGGTCAAGGCTGAGCTTGAAGCCCAGGGTTTGCTGTCTCAAGCTGACGCTGTCCCTCCACGGTTATTTGATGAATGCTTGCCCTCAGAGTTTCAGAATTCATTCTCACCAGCACTTCAGAGGCAAATAAAGAGTAGCATATCTCAAAAGGGATGGGTTAGCCAGCTTGCGCCTGTCACACATCCTTGCAATCCTTGGCTACCATTACTGCCACCAAAGAGGCATTTTTAACTGGGCCTGACTAGTCAGTAATCTCATAGCCATATCAGGTTTATTTAAACCAATTCCTAAGATTCTAAAATCACTACATACACCCTGATTCAGGGAAGCAGAAGATATTCTGCAAAAGACTTCATCTGTTTGGCTCCTGCTTCTTCTCCAGACTCAGGTCACCTCTTAAGCATTCATGCAGCCTCCCTCTAAAGGCAACACCCTCTGTTCACAGAGTCACCCTCACAACACCTACTTCCAATATCATATATATGGCACTTAGTCACATTCTGCCTGCTGCAGGAAGGACCCGATCTCCCATCATTAGGTTCACTTGATTCCATTTCATTCCACAAGGGAGCAAATAATATGAGAACTAATGCTTCTAGTCCCTCCCTCGAGTTCTACAGTTTCCCTTCCACAACAGGGGAAAAGAAAGACTTATCTGATTCAGGGAAGGAGACAAGGCTAACTGTTAACCACCCTGAGTGGATCTGGGCAGAATGTAGAGACATTGTTCTTTAGATCTACCTAACCTCAGCACTCAGGCATAGTGGACTCAACTTGTATATCCACTCATGTGCAGTGAATGGATGGAGCAGGGTCAAGCCCTGGGGACCTGGTCTATTTGCTAATCCTCTCAGCTTCTCCTGTTAGGCCTGTGTGTCTGGTTCATGGGCTATGTCCAGGAATGAGAAGGAAACTCTGCCACCACTCCAGTCTAGCTGCAACATTAGGCTGTCATTGGGTATGGGTCCTCATTTGGCTTTGGGTGTATGATCTCACCTGATTCGTAATTTGGATTGTCTTACCTACTGTGCATTATGCATGGATGTGTCTACCCCAACCGGTGGAAGCTCCTTGAGCACAGAGGCAGTGATGCGTGGTGGGAAGAACACTGGACCAGGAGTCAGAAGACCCAGTTCTAGGCCAAGCTCTGCTTGGGAAGATCCCTTTCCATTTGGGAAGATCCCTTTCCATTTCTAAGTCTTTGTTCCTTATCTCTAAGATGGACAAGATAGTGTTCATGTACTTGTGCTCATCCCTTGGGAGAATGGTGAGTTAGGACAACGTATAGAAGAGTAAACTGTAAAGTGTCCTACATGACTAAGGGCTTATTATTATCATCATCATCATCAACATCATCATCATCATCATCAAACTTTTTTTTATTAATAGAAAAGGGAGCTCTCTTTTATTAAACACCTGCCAGGTAGGAGGCGCCTGGGTGGCTCAGTCGGTTAAGCATCTGACTTGGGCTCAGGTCACGATCTCGTGGTTTGTGAGTTTGAGCCCTGCATCGGGCTCTGAGCCTAGAGCCTGCTTTGGATTCTGTGTCTTCCTCTCTCTCTGCCCCTCCCCCACTCATGTTCTTTCTGTCTGTCTGTCTGTCTCTCTTTCTCTCTCTCTCAAAAATAAATAAACATTAAGAAAAAATTAAACACCTGTCAGGTGTCAGGTGCTTGAAATATACTCATGAGTTTCTTGAGGTAATGTCCTGTTTGTAAAGCCCAGTGCAATGACTCCAAAACTTTGCTGCATATTGGAATCACCCAGGGTTTTTTAAAAAACACTGATGCCTGGCCCACACCCCCAGATGTCTGACTTAATTGGTATGTGGTATGACTGGGCATTGGGACTTTTCAAAGATCTCCGGATGATAAACATGTGCATTCTAGACACCGTTGGCACAACCTTTTGACAGCTGAAAAGGAACACAGTCAGAATTGGATAAAATCATGTTGGAGGATTTATTTCTCACCTCCTCAGCCAACCATTTCTAGACTACCACAGCCAGGAGAGAATATGGCTCCCCAGCTGGGCTGTCAGATGTCTGGGTGGTGGGCATTGACCTGTGGCAGTGGGCAGGGTAAACAGCTGTGGGATCTAACACTTGGGAGATCACTTAGCCCAAGAACAAACGGGCTGAGGGGAAGTGGATGTCCTTTTAACAGGCTCTCTAGCTCTCTCTCTCTGACCTCAGGGCCACTATTTATTTCCCCTTGGGGTACAGCAAATGTGAATATAAGAATAGATAAATATCTGGGGTGCCTGGGTGGCTCAGTCGGTTGAGCGTCTGACTCTCACTTTCGGCTCAGGTCATGATCTCATGGTTTTGTGTGTTCGAGCCCACATCGGGCTCTGTGCTGACAGTGTGGAGCCTGCTTCGGATTCTCTCTCTCCCTCATCCTCTGCCCCTCCTCTGCTCATGCTGTCTCTGTCTCTCTCAAAATAAATAAATAAATAAATAAATTCTTAAAAAAAGAATAGATAAATATGATATAATTTCACTTATATGTGGAATTTAAGAAACACAACAGATTAACACGGGGGAAGTGAAGGAAAAATAAGATAAAAACAGAGAGGGAGGCAAATTATAAGAGACTCTTAAATACGGAGAACAAAGTAAGGGTTGCTGCTGGAGGGAATGTGGGGGGGGACCCTAAATGGATGAATGGCATTAAAGAGGGCACTTGTTGGGATGAGCACTGGGTGTCATATGTAAGTGATGAATCACTGGGTTCTACTCCTGAAACCAATACTACAGTGTATGTTAACTAACTTGGATTTAAATAAAATTTAAAAATATATGTAAACCTAGGTCAAAAGAATGTCTTTGTATCAGCTGGATTAAACTTGTACTTTAATTGACATGATTTATAAATCCGCTGAATAAATAAGTTGGTGGGGGAAAAAAAAGGAATAGGGAACTCTAGCCAGCAGGTGAATAGTACCAAACCCTAGTCTTCCTAATGAGGAGAACCAGAGCGTACCCTGTGGCTGACTCCACATCTCTCCCACTTCCCAGCTCATTTTCTCCAGTTCAACTTCATTCTTTAAAAATCTGCTAGCAAAAGCACTTTAGGTAATTTTTCCACTTAAGAATAAAACAAGTACAGATCTCTTCTGTTGGTGTCTTAAGCAAACTACGTGTTTCCAAATAATAGCAGCTCCTTATAAAATCTAACAACCTGTTAGTTCTGCAGGTTTGAGCCCACTTCTTTTAAACTTAGCTCTCTAAAGAATTTTGTTAAAGGAGATCTATAAATATGACAGGTTCTGTTTCAGACTCTGCAAAATGGCATCTATCGTTTTAATACAGTCTTATCAATTTCCCACATTTTATTGGTCATCCTAAGGGGAAATGGATGACTGGTACAAAATAGTGCACACAGCCCACCTTCCTGAGGAGATAGCCTGGGTCCTGGTCAATAGGTAAGTATTTTATTGTGCAGATAGAGACTGAGGCTCAGTAATGACTTGGCTTACAGTAGTGCTGAGGTTCAAATTTTTGTGACTCCAAAGTTTATACATGTGTACACTTTATAACAGTGCACCATGTTACCACTTTCTGCATAACTTTAACCCTCACACATTTTTTCCTCATTAAATTAGAGAGCATGTTGGAACATTGGATCCCCACCTTTCTTTCCCTAAGCCAGGTCTTCTTTATGTTGATTGACATAGTGCTTGACAATATGATATTCACCAGTTGTTTGGTGAGGATGGTGTGAATGAAAAAAAGTTGGAAACTTTAGTTCATTTTCCAATCTGAAAGATTTCACCTCACAGAAAGTTCTGAAGCTTTTCCTCAGTGAGTCCATTGACATGCAGTAGGGTTAGCTTGTAAGAATTCATGCTGGTAAGTATTCTACCAGGGGAGGGGATGAATTGCAAGGACCATCACTTGAGAATATTCCTTCAGGTCCTAGAAGAGAACTGTTGTCTGCATGTCCACTGTTCCTCTCTATCACACGAAGATCTCAACATGTCATTGTGTCCTCTGCAGTCAATTACTAGAAGCTTTGGGTACCAAAGCCCAAACATATAAAAGGACAACCCAGAAGGTGCCTGCAATTATGTTAGACTGATACACTATTTTTGACAATCCAGAAGAAAATAAGATTTAGGGAATTTTCCCTGTGTGAAGACAAAAACCCAAAGAAGAAAGCAAGTGCCAAAAGGAAAACTGGACTGTCCCTTGGCATCCATTCTGCCTTGTTCAACGGTCTTTATTTCCTATTGCTCTTTACCTCATAATCGTGGACCTATTCCTTTGAAGAACTACATAGTCAGCTCTGCACCATAGGAAAGAAATCTTTGGCCCAAAAATTCCTGTCCAGGTGCAGAGATCCAAAGCAAGGCCACCTCAATGCTGTCTTCCCTAATAGGAAGCAAAGGAAGGAGTGAGAACACAGTGAGTGGATAGAAGGAAAAGCTGCCAAGTGACGGCTTTAAATAAATGGGGACAGAATTTTCACATGGAAAAAGGAAGAGCCATTTGTACAAACCAGAGGGCCGTTCCCTTTGATACCTCACAATTAGGATAGAAGCACCTTCCATCCTGCCTCTAGGTCCTTGTCAAGCTGACATGGTGATTTTTTACTTGCCTCTGGACATCAGCTCTCATCTCCAAATATGAAAGCAACAAAGTAGGGAAGTAACGTGAACAGAATGCCTGCTACACATCAACAACATTCTGGGTGTTTTATGTACGTTATTTCATCTCATTGAACCTGGCACTCCACCACAGCCCATTTTACAAAGGAGGGAAATGAGCCACAGAGAGCTTGTGTGACTGACCCAAGATCACACAGCCTATAAATGGCTGATCTGAGACTCACATTTGCTTGCTCCCGAACATGTGTGTGGTTGCCATTCTATCAGTATCAATAAGGGTTTTGTTTTGTTTGAACAAATTTACCAGAATTACCCAATAAAATGAGGGCTGCCTTTCCATGGGTGAAAACACCTGCCTTCAAATATGTTGTCAAGTTCAAATAAAATGAAGTATACTCGAAAGCACCCAAGATACCAGAGCAAGGCACTCACAAGCATGGGTCCACTCCTCTAGAAGGACAGTCTCCTGCTCTACAGTGCTCCCCTGTCCAATCATGGTTCAAGCTACACTTTCAGAATCATCATCTGAAACAGGTATAAGTCCCAGGAACCCTATCACTGCACACGCACACCCTGTTACTGACTCAACCATGGTAACCTACTTCTGATTACCATCCTGATTCCCTGGCTTGTTCTGAATAACTTATAAATGTAAAAATGAAATTCAATCACCCTTAAAAGACAAGAACCCATCACTGTTGAAGATATTCAAGATTAGGCTGCTGACTAAATTCTTAAAGAGACTCTCCAAAAGTATTTCCAGCAAAGGCAGCATCACTGGTCTTCCAAGTAAGCTACTGTACAGAGAATTACATTCGTTTGTATGGAGATTTTAATATGGTTTTTAAAAAAATCAATCTTATTAACCTATACTTGTGCCTCCAGGGGAACTGCAAACTTTCCATGCTTGGAATGTTATTATAAGAGTGCTTTACTTTGGAGGAGAATGTGTGTTAATTAATCAGCTCAGGCTGCCATAACAAAATACCATAGATTGGGTGGATTAAACAACAGAAATTTATTTCTTATAGTTCTGAGGCTAGAAGTCCATATTAAGATGTCAGCCAATTCAGTTTCTGGTGAGAGCTTTCTTTCTGCATTGCAAATGGCTGCCTTCTTGCTATATCCTAGAGACAGAGAGAGAGACAGAGACGGAGACAGAGACAGAGACAGAGATTTCTACCTCTTCTTATAAGGCCAAAGTCCTATCAGAGGAGGACCCTGCCATAATGACCTCATTTAACTTTACCTCCTAAGGATCTTTTTTCCAGATTGAGTCACATTGGGAATTAGGACTTCAGTGCATGAATTTGGGGGGTGGGACACAATTCAGTCTATAACAACATGTTATAGAATTTAAAATCCCTTGTCTCTTTTTAATCAAGCACATTTTTCCAATGGCATTTGGGTCTACAAACACATGGATATTCATTTACTGATCTCAGGGTTGTACTATTAATTAGCAAGATACTCCTTCCTGATATTCTTTTTGCCTTCACCTTTTTCTAGACGATTTACACCAGACAATAGAAGAGCAATACTACTTTTATTTTTAACCTCGATATTATTTGCTTACCAGTGCCTCAAACTGGAATGCCTTTATGAAAATGACACATTTTCAAGAACATCGCCTCTCCTTACAGGGCAAGAAGAAGCAAACAGGAGAAATGCAAGCAGACAAGAAATGCTACAAATGGTTCTTTAAGGTCTCCCTTGTTAATATCAGCATTTGCTCCCTTGTACCAATAAAGCTAAATTACTGGTCTTGGGGACCCCCCAAGCATGAAAAGCCACAACAGTAATCAGAGCCAGCTAAGGCTAGAGACACCAGACTTGATTAAGATTAATTTCCTAATTTAAAAATTATTTTGGTGGGATGGGAAAGGGCATTTCAGTCGTGTCACCTCAGCACACACCCGGACCCCACGCATGACCGATCCGATTGTTGTGGCGAGCCCTGCCCATCCGGGTTTATATCAGTTCAGGGCAGCCAGTGTGTGGTGGGGCAGAGATTACAGCCTGCCCTGCCACCATTTTCCACCCTCTGGTTCTCTGGTTACATTTTCCTTCACAGCAAAGACGGAAATTGTCACGAAGTTTGAGTCCCAAGCCCACCCCCACTTCCATCCCACTCCTTTGAGATGACCTGCTCCTCCCTCTGACCAGCAGACCAGCAAGAAACTTCTGCAGCTCAAAAGAAACACACGAACAGCTGCACTCCCCAGATTAAGGGTCAATAGACTTCCTGATCCAGTTGATCCTCTCCCCTTGCAGGGCGTCTGGTTACTTTTGCACGCCACTGTTAGAAACCCCATGTTTCTTCTCCAGCCCTTGCCATTGTACTCTGCCCAACTTGTGCAGTGCATCAGGACGGTCCGTTCTTTTCCCCCAGTGGCTCCCTGTTGTCCCCCAGCAAAGGAGGGGGCCGTGCCAGACACGCAGCAGGCCCGTCCCTGGGCTCCCCTTTGCAAAGCCCAAGAGAAAGATGCTGAGGAGGACGACAGCTGCAGTGCTGGCTTGTTCTTGACAAATGGGCCTGTCACTCTTCCTATTGATTAGCGATATTATGACATTTCCCTTCAAAAACGCAGATGTGGCAGCGCTAGTGACAAGGCCATGGCTCTGGGTGGAAAATAAGGTTTGCCATTGTTGGCTCTTCCCCCTCTACATCTGTGCAGCTACAGGGAAAAGAAAGCGAGATTCTGAGGGAGTTCAAAAGATTTGAAGAAGTGGAAGTTCTGGCACTCTGAAAAATCTATGTTAATAAGCCATCACCGTAAACGTGGAGGAGAGAGCACATGGCAAATCTGTGCAGGACCCTGCAGACAGCGAGGGGCATCTGATAATCAGAAAGTGGGGCCTCCCTCTGTCTTGGCAGAGTTGCTCTTCAGGTCTCCTGACCACATAAATCAAGCCATGGAGGGCTCTGTCATTTCTGTCCCTTTGCATGAAACGCATGAAGGGAACTGGTGAATTGGTGCTGCATTGCCTTCTCCCCTCCCAAAGTGTCTTTAATCTCACCCTAGCCCTATGGGGCTGATGGTGTATTAGGGGGGAAACGCACCTAATTCCATTTTCTTTCCCTTGTACAAAGCACTCAGATGATAACATGTGCCGACTTTAATTTGTGAGACTTCTGTGGGGTACTTCCCCCAACCTATTCCCAAAACCTATTCCCATGTCAAGGGGAAAAAAATGTTCTAAATAGCAGTCCATTTAAGTAAAAAAAAAGGAAAAGTGCATCTTGCAGTCCAACATATGGTACATTTTGAGGTAAATTACAGGTAATTCATGAACATTTCCAGCAGGGAGATTGCCATCATGGGACTCTTGTATATCCATTACGTTCTATTCTCATTTTTGTGGTTAAAGGAATCTCTCAAGCCTTTGAAGCAGAAAAGGCAACACTCTCTCTGCACCATTTTGTCCTGCTAAGGAAAGTTATTATCCTGCTAACACACGGGACTGATCCAGCAACTTGATTTCGGCAAAGCTGATGGAAAGCAGGCTGCGAGGGGGCATGTGTAGCACGGGTTTTACAGCGCGAAAGATCTGGGGGTTGGCATGCGCAACAGTTAAATAGGAAAATAAAATCTGAGCAAACTAGAAACAGCCAGACTGACACTATTGGATGAAAGAGAAAAGAAAAGAGGAAGTCGCTTGGGGGATGGGGAGGAAAAACAAAAGGAAGAAAAATATTGCCTGTTAGCCCTGGGGGTTGGTGATGTAAATTAATATGAGCTAAATGGGATGTGACCAATTTGTAAGGCATTTGTTTCTCTCTCGTGAGATGGGAGATCTCCGTCCCAAGCAATCAGAATTTGCCTTAGGCTACCCCTGACTAGTCGCTATAACCGTGTTGACCACCTCTCTTAATATATGGAACCCCTCATATTACATCCCAAGTCCAACAGCCTTGTAAATTTACTGCTGTGACACTAATGTGTCTCTCCTTGGGACATGTTGGGTCCTGGTTTGTTGGGAAAAATGAAGGGGAGGGGAGCAAGGGAGAAAGGAAGGACAAAAAAGCACGCTCAGCATAGCTGGCCCCTCTGCATTGTTTGAGCAGTCTTTGTGTCTGGACCGCCTGCAAGAATTACGCAACTTCCAACATCTCCTTCACATCAAAGAGCTTCTGGAAGAGCTCTTCAAGCTCTGAGGCCGAGCTGCCCTGTGCCTCCCCTACCCTCGTACTAAATCAAGCTTTTATCTGCCTTCCCATCAGAACTGATGCTAACTGTCCCTGACACACACATCCTCCAAATAATTTGAACTTGATCTGAGGCTTTCGGCCCTCTTGACTCAAAAAAATTGCCTATGATTTGCTTGGCAGCCATCCACCTCAGCATAGGCAATTGTGGGCAGTGATGTTGATGTTCATGAAGGAGCAGTTGCCATGGCAACACAGAGTTCAAAGGAAGGGCCCTCAGTGGTATCAGAATAGAGGAGAGTGATAATGTAATGAAGGCTTGTGTCTTCTCCCAGAGGGACAGGAGCTGGCCAGGAGATGGTAGAGGGTGGAGGACAACTTGGGCAGCTCACCATTACAGTTTTGTCTGAACTATGCATTTATTTGGCCTTTTGGGGATCCACTACTTAATGGAAAGTATAAATGGCAGATAGAGATTTTTAGGACTATAACCTAGCCTCAACTCTGCAGGTAGGGTTGAAGGACCTTAACCTTGTTGCTCATTAGTTTCCTCATCTATAAAATAAAGAGTTGGACTAATAAAATCCAACTTCTTTTCAACTGCTGAAATTCTCTGATTCAATTACTCTAGGCAATCTAGGGACTTTCTGCATCTATCAGACAGTATTTTGATGCAGACCATATTCTGTTTATCGAGGCCTTCAAAATGGGGAAAGGGGTGAATATCCATTGACACAAAGGAAGAAGTGCTTCTTAAGCACTTAGTTGGCTTTGGGCACTCACTGTTCAAGGTGCTGAGAGGGTGAAAAAGGCGGAAAAAGCCCCTATTTTTTGCAAACGCACATTCTAGTAGGAGGGACAGATGTCATACAAATAAACACACAGTGGATCATTAATAGTGATTGTGGATTAGGGCCACCAAGTTGAAGACAGCTGCAATTGGAAAATCCCTAGGTGGGCTGGGTGGGCTGGGGCAGTGTCAGGGAGGATTCTTGTGGTAAGTGGTTTTGGTGATAAGACCTGAAGGGTGAGTAGGAGTTAACTAGACTAAGGGAGAAAGGAGAAAGCCTTGCAGACAGAGGGAAGGTCTTGTGAAGCCAGGAAGTGGGAAGAAACTCAGATGAGCTGTGCAGTGGGCCTGGGGAGGTGTGTGTGGCCCCATCACGTCAAGTCAAGAAAACCACATTTGGCTGTTCTGTTCCCAACCTAAGAGAAATGAGAGGTCACTGAGGTTTAAAAACAGGGCTGGCTACTTGGACTTACCTTTTCAAAAGATCACTCTTGCTACATCATGGAGGACAATGGCACATGGGGAGTTGGAGAGGTGGCACTTAGACTTCAGAGATGAGAACATCCTCAAAATGATTGTAAATAATTTGGGAATCAAATTTCTTTACTCCAAGCTACCTATTTTGATAGTTAGAGGCAATTCAAAAATAATTTCACAATTTTTTCTCCTTTGCCTTGCCTGGGTGGACACATCCTATAATGACTTTCCTGAAGCCCAACTGGTTGAAACAGCCCAGGGAATTCATGTGACCAGTGGTGAATTATTATTGATCTATGTTATTCTTCCAGTGTACCTCCATTGGCCTGCAGACATTTCCTGTTCCTAGTGGGGTTGAAGTAGGGGAAAGTACTTATGCAATGTTCATTTTTTAAATTCTGAAATGCTTTCTCCTAAAATTCATAAGTGTTCACATAGCCATCCATGGCGTTGTACTCAATAATACATCTACTTTGAGACAGAACAAACCTCAGCTTCAAAAATGCCAAAAGTGTGCCTGGGAAGACTTATTTTCATAGCAATGTTTATTGGGGACTTGGGGGTGTCAAACTGCCCACTGCAAGGAGAAGTTCTGAGCAGCCAGGTTTTCAGAGTGAGGACAATTCAAGAGTCAGCTAGGTGATCAGTTTGGGATGCCTGGGGGACAGAGACAGGGCAGTAGATGGGCAGCACAGAGGACCCTTGTCACTTTCTTCCATTAAAATGTATTTCATTTTTGCTATTCTCTATGGCCCATGCTGAATGACTTATCCTCCTTACCTCACGCAACCTTGTTCTGCAGAACGACCTCATGGGTAGGCCCTATTATTATCTCCACCACACAGATGATGAGAGGGAGAGTTAGAACACATAGTTTACTTGCCCATGGTGGCCAGCTTTTGTGCCCTCACATGTGCCCTCTTTGTTCTACTGTCCAACTGATCCCAAGTGGGGATGATGGGAAGAAGCTCAAAGAGGGGAGCCTTCTGCTCCCAATCATTTTCTCTTAGTCTCATGCCCCCTTCCTCTCCCCTTCCTGCCTCCTCTTTCCCACTCCTAGAGGAAGGCTGCAGGGCAAGATTTATGGACAAGGAAAAGCTCTCTAACCCCCTTATAAACTTTATGGGCCATGTGGACATGTACAAATCAGATATAAACACGATGTCCAGGGCCAGAGTTCTGTAAATAGTGATATCACCGAAGAGAATCTCCAGGAGAATCTGGTTCCCAGGAGAGAACAGACGAGGGTCCTGAACACAGTGTGTGAAAAATGATGAAAGCTGCTTTGAAGTGAGGCCGGGGCCCGGGGCGCTGTCAGCAGCTTTCCCCCTGCAGCCCTTGGAATTTTAGCTGCAATAAAAAAATACCAAAAGAAAACAGCTGGTCTGGTTGGATTTGTTAAAGTAGAAGCAACGTGTGGCCCTGTGGAGAGGAACGTGACGGTGGGAAAGCAGGTGTGAGGAGGAGGGGGACCGAGGGGCAGTCTTCAGAATTGGTGCACCGGGCCCACCACGGCTTTACCATCAATGTCAAATGCTGAGAAAATAATAAGGCATTTCTGGTAAATTCTCCCCTTGGGTCCACACCAGCCCTGTTGGGTAACTAGAGAAGTATTAGCATACCCATTTTATAGATGAGGAAGCTAGAGTGTTGACTTTGGCCTGGGGGAGCCAGTGAGGGGTAATACTGCTTGGGCAGTGTCATCTGGTGACAAAGATGGGGATTCTGATCCCAGTCCTACCTCTGCCTGTGAGTTCCTCATCTGTGTCCACACTCAAGAAGGTTCGATGACAGAGTTGGTTGCTAAGCACCTGCTATCTAAAGACACATTGGGGAGCAATCTCACTCATTGATTCCAGCATTATTACTGGGGTCCAGGGCCCCTTAAATGAGAATCATGTTACTGTAATAGTGCAATTAAGGTGGATAGGAGTCATCCCCACCTCTTGGCATCCATACCCCTGTGCAACTCCTCTCACATTGTACTAGGGTTGATCTGTGTAGCCAATAGCATATAGAAAAAGTGATGTCATGTCATTCTGAGACACAGAAGACTGTGGCTTCCATCTCGGGTTCGCTCATTCTCCCTCTCCCTTGAATCACTTGCTCTAAGTCAAGCCAGACTGCACATCATGAGGACAGTCAGGCAAGCCTATTGAGAGGTCCCCATGATGAGGAACTGAGTTCTACAGTTAACAGTCAGTGAGAAGCTGAGGCCTTTCAACAACCACGTGAATGAACTTGGAACTGCATCCTTCGCCAGCCAAACCTTCAGATGACGGCAGCCCCAGCTGATAGTTTGACTGCAACCTCATGAGGAACTGTGAACCAAAACCACCCAGCAAATTCCTGACCCACAGAAACTGAGATCATAAAGGCTTGTGGTTTTAACTTGCTAATTTGTTACACACCAATAGATAACTAATACATTGTGTATGCCATAGATTTTCTGCTCTGAAGCACTAAGGAGAAATGGCAGAGGAAGAGAACTGTTACAATTTAGAATACTTTATTGCTGTTCATCTAAGAAAGATGCTCAATGAAAACTCAACATTGTAAGGACTGCCACCAAAGAAATACTTTTCATATATAGATCACAATACTGTCGATGATATTAAATAAGCATGCTGCTAAGAGCTGGGGATACGCACGGCAGGAAAAAAAAAAGGTACTATAATGGCAGATGATTTAAGAGACTTGAGCTGAATTTCGAGGATGAATAGGAGGATGAGAAGGCAGGGAGGGAAGTGAGCAAAGTAGCAAAGTAAGAAAGAGCAGAACATGTAGGAAGAGCAAGAAAGACTTTGATTGACTAAAAGCAGAAAATAGCATGAGATGAAACTGATTTGCCAAGGTCAGCCTGCACTCAAGAAGACAGCAAACAATGGTCACCCAACTAAATTGGTTGCCTCAAGAAAAGATTAAATGTTGATTCACAAAGTTCATACATAGCTGTGCTGTCCAATATGGCAGCCACCAGCCACATAGAGCTATTTCAATTTAAAATAATTAAAATAAAGTAAAATTAAAAATTCAATTTCTCATGTATTGTGAACATCTCAAGTGTTCAATAGCCAACTGTAGCTAATGGCTACTCTATTGTACAATGCAGATGTAAAAATTTCTATCATCACAGGAAGTTGTATTAGACACCTGTCACATATAGCATTCACTAGATAAAATCACAAGCACATATGAAAATTTAAGACAAGTTATATACAAGATAATGCCAGCATCACATAGATATTATCCAATACAACTTTGAGTAGACAGATACTGTCTAGGCACCTAGGCTTAGATCAACCTCTGGCCTGTAACTGGAATGGGAATTTTCATGTGCCTTCCTCACATTCTTGGGCATGCATATTTCTTAAAGGTAATTGCATACTAGTAACTATATAAATGTGCTTAATGTTGTTCTTTTATAAATATTGGTAAATTTCATCATAAAAACTACCCATGGTATTTTTTTTTCTCCACCAAAGTCCTTAGTATTTCTAATAGCAATAGTGTCCTGAGGACCAGAATTGGAGAAACCTCTATAGGCCATGAGGAATTTGAGGAGAGTGACATGACTAGCCTCACAATTTAAAAGCATTTGGGAAAAACATCAAGCATGATGCTTTCAGTCAGGTGTTGGTGAAATGTGAGGGGAGGGCCAACAATTAGGATATGGTTGCAGTGGTCCAGGAGAGGACCATGAGGGCCTGAAGTAGGGCATGACTAGAGAGAAGTCCCTGGGTAAGGTATCAGAGATGCAAAAAGATAACACATGGTCCTTAACCTGAAGATGCTCCCAGTCTTGTGGGATGCCTCAAAGAAAGGGACAGACATGTCACTCTCTAAAGGATGCAAAGCCTTGCCACAGAAAGCCATTTAAAATACAAGATGATGGCTCTGGAGAACATTCACCACCCCCTACAACTTGTCCCATGGCTGAAAACCACATCTTTAGATTAATATATTTGGTTAAAGTATTTCATCTACAGGAATCCTCTTTCAGAAGGGACAGAAAGGCAGTGTGGATAATAGTGTCAGAGTACAGATTCTGAAGCCAGATCATGGGGATCCAATCCTGGCTCTACCACTTGCCAGCTGTGTGACGTGGACAAATCACTTAACCTTTCGGCTTTCTCATCTGTAAAACTGGGCTATTAGTAGTGCCTGACTCATGGGGCTGTTAAGAGGTTGAATGAGTTTTATGACAAGTGCTTATAATAGAGCTTGATACATAAAGAGTGCTACATAAATATTTGCCCTTATTATTACATTTTTTCATTCTTGACCAGGTAAGTTAGCAATGACCATATGTGACAGCTCAATAGATTCCAGGGCATGTGGTCAATGCAATTGGATAGGTAGCAGGAAATGAATGTTTGGGGAGCATATGCAGGGTCTGCAGTGAGCTCTTCAACCTCAGGTGATCAGATTGAAGACTTGCTAGAGGGGAGAAAGGGAGCTTTGGTGAAAGAGGTGAGAGCTTGGCAAAGACAAGGCTCCCTTACTTTACAATTTTTGGTGATGCTGACATGGGTGTTTGGGGGCCATTGAGAACATTGGATTTGGAGTCAGTTTTAGCTCTGCCTTTTACTAGCTGTGTGACCACTCTGACCTTCAGCATCTCCATTAACAAAACAGAATAATGCCTGCATCATGAGGTTATTGAGATGATTAAACAAGAGAAGATGTAGAAGGTATGGTTGACCCTTGAACTAACTGCACAGGTCTACTTATATGTGAAATTTTTAAAAATAAATATAGTACATTACTATAAATATATTTTCTTTTCCTTATGATTTTCTTAATAACATTTATCTAGCTTACTTTATTATAGGAATATAGCATATTATGCTATATACAAAATATGTGTCAATCCACTGTTGATGTTTCAATAAAGCTTCTGGTCAACAGTAGGCTATTATTAAATAAGTTCATGGGGAGTCAAAAGTTATATGTGAATTTTCAACTGCATCAGGGGTCAGAGCCCCAATCCCTGCATTGTTTAATGATCAACTGTAATTTACAAACAGCAGGCCATCAATAAATGGCAGTTTTTACTGTATTTTAACCGTAAGGTATCAATGATTATAAGATCATTGATTATAAACCAATCTCAGAAATATGAACATGTGAAAAAGAGAATATAGATAGGATGGGAAGGAAAGGAAGCTCATGTTTACTAAGCTCCTTCTGTGTATCTAGCCAGTGTACCAAGAAACATGGTATACATTATTCACTGAATTCTCTAAACTGCCCTAGAAAGTATGTGACATTATTATCTCCATTTTAAAGCCATGGAAACTGAAACCCAGAGAGTTATAGAGCCTGCTCAGAGTCATGCAGCTGCTAAGTGTGAGCACACCATTTTAAATCTTCTCTAACTTCTCCTAAGCTTTCATTTTGGCCCTTCCTCAGGCTGGGTATGGCGTTTGTGGGGGAGAGGCTGCAGACGACTGAAAGGGCCACATGGCTGACCCTTCACAATCTCACTGAAAGGAAGTCTGCTCCAAGTAGAGGGCATGAACATGTCCCCTCCCACCCTCTTCAGGAGGGAAGAAAGTGGGAGATCAGAGCCTGGGCCTGTGAAGAGGGCTGGCTATCTTGCTAATAGGGAAGGGTCTCCCAGTAAGGTTCAGGCAGAGACGGCTCTTAACCTAACGGCCCCAAGCAGAGACAAGGCCCAGAACTGGACTCCTGTGTGCAACCAGGCTGGGTCTGTAGGAGTTCACATTATCATGGAGAATTGTGATCTTGATGTGAAAGAAAAGCCATGCTCCTTGTTTTTCCCAGCATTTGTTATGAATCCTGGATCCCATGGAAAACCACATCCTGGATGTGCAGGGAAAAAGGCAATCAGGGCAGTAAAGGTACAGGGAGAAGTAAGAAATGAGAAATGAGGAAGAGAAGACACAGGCATTCCTACTGATGTCATTAATGCCAGGGACTAATGGGATTTCAGCAGCCAAATTAAACAGAGAAGGGAAGGGAATTTCTTTGGCCATCCCTAGGGGATGAACCAGTTCATCAAAAAACAAAACAAAACAAAACAAAACAAACAAACAAAAAAAACAAGCAAATAAACAAAACCAAAAAACCTAGCCATTAAAGTCACATAATTATGCTAAAATGATAGATAACAAATATGCATGAGGTACTATGCCGAACAGTTCCCACATATTAACTCATTTAATCCTTACAGCAGCTCCGCAATCTAGATGCCATCACTCCTCATTGTACAGAGTGGGGGTGGGGGAGTGGGAATCTAAGGTTCAAAAGATTCAGGACTTTCCTGAGGTCATAGATGGGAAAAGGCAAAGCAAGCTTAAATCTAGGTGTGTATGATTCAAGAGGCTGCACTCTTGACCAGATTGCTATACAGATCAGGACATTTTTGGATATTATACTTAAATCTCAATGAGGCAATGCACTGCCACATATATGCTCTGCAACTGATGTCCAGCTTGCCTCTAGGATACAAAAATTAAATAATTCTAATCAATTATTAAGGACCATTTATGACCCATGGCCTGAATAGACATGTCTCACACATAATCATATATAGCTTAACATAATATAATTTAGTAACAGCTCGATGAGGTAGATACTATAGTCTCCCTTTAAATAAAGGAAATGCGAGTTCTAATTTGCTTATGGTATGGATCAGACTAAAGATTCGCATCCAGTTCTATCTGGTTTCAGTGCTCATTCTCTTAACACTATCATATACAGCCTGACTCATATTATGTGTTAAATGAAATGGCTGCTTGTAGTTACGATGGAGAGAAATGAATACTTTGCATCTGTTTTGTGTGTTGTTCTGTGATTTGTATGTGTACACTTTAGCTAAAAGCTATTTGCTGCAAGTTTGTTGGTTTTGTTCCAATACCTACTTTTACCTCTGATACTCCAAATAACAATCTGTTAGCAGCGCACTATCCGCTTACACCCCACGTATTTTATCCTAATACTTTCACTGAATGGGTAATGCCAACCCTAATTATTGGAGATAATCTGGGAATGGCCAACCGCTGCATTGGAAAACTGGCCAATTCTATTTCGTATTCAGGGTTGTCACGGTAGACTGTAGACCTACCGGCCACCTTTCTCGAATTCCCCATGTAACTTCGCGTCCTTTGTGGCTCCATCCAGCTGCCGGCTGGTTGCAATTCGCCTTAGGCAGTCTGCTGCAATTTTCCATGTCCCGATCTTATCCCCCATTACAAAAAAAGATGGGAAATATAATGGGCTGAAAGAATTCCGATAGCAAATGCCAGACATCAAATTACACAGGTAGTAATCACACAGATTAGGAAACATAATGAACACAATATTCAAGCTGAACACAGACAATGAATTTTTCAGGATGATACAAGTTCTTGTTAATAAAATGGAATAACAATTTTCTTCTTATTAAAGCTAAAGCAATCTCTATTTTCTAAAGGGACACATGTCACCCAGACCTCTGGGCTGAAATGATTTGAAACTCAATACACACAGGACCAAACGGACTAATAGGCATTTTGGCTGACTCTTACATTTCAGATCGTGTTGCTGTTATTTTTCATTACGGAGTGGTTTGGAAGTTCCACCTAATGTTTCTGAAACCTTCTTCGAAACAAATGTATTACTCACAATATGTTGGACACAGAAAGGTACTGATGTAGGACTCAGGAGATCTGGGTTTTAGTTCCAATTTTCACTGTCAGATTTAGCGACTTTGGATATATAGAGTGATGAACAAGGGTGAAGCAGTGTGACTCATCTGCCCTGGGGGATAAGGAAGAAGGCGGTGCATTTCAAACAATAATAAGACTCACTAAAGTCAGTCCACTTTTTGTTATGCTCCATCCATCCTCAGCAAGGTCAGCGATAAAATGTTCTCCACACCCCCCACCCCCTCAGATCTTTTGTTGGTCTAAGCCTAGGCAATTGACTTTAATGAATAAATACATAAATAAATCACACGCTACGAATGAGCCCATCTTTATTACTTCTCTTTTGATAAACACTGTATTCTGCATGAAAGTTAAAATGTAAAATGCCAAGTTGGGCTCCAAAAAACATGGATTCAAAGACATACTACATGCGTTTGTTCCTGGAATATTTGTAGTATTTGTCATCCCTTAGAATATTTGTAATACTTGTAATCATTTAGACTTGTAATGATTTGAGCTCAGTTTATACTTTCAGCTCCATGATCCCCTAAACAGAGATCTGGAATAAACAATAGCAAGTGACTTAGAAGACAACAAAGGGAACTTGATGACTTCAGTTCTGTCATCCTGTATGATTACTTGGAGTTTAAACGGTGTGCATTGTGAAGGGTAAAATTTTTGTTTGGTAAGTTTAGTTCGATCATAAAATATTTAACTGAATTTGAATCCTATCTTTCCATTGAAATTTATCCTTTTAAAATGTATAATTGTTTTACAACTAAATAAAATAACAACAAAATAATGTTTACTGATTCTCCCCGTTGTTATGGAAAGCAATTGTATTATAAAAGGAGGAGGTGTTAAAAGTGGCATGCTCTGGGTACACGTGAAGCCTGTGAACCCACCAATGTTCATTTCTTAGATTAAAAGCAGCATTTCCCAAGGAGCAGAGATCTGTAGGCCACTAATTTACTAGTTCTCTGAGTCCCTCCATGAAATTTAATAATACATTTTATCATCATTAATTCGTTGATCTTTCTTTAGTTGTAAAACAATAAAAAATTTTAAAGGGATAAATTTCAACTGAAAAATATGATTCAGATTCAGTCCCAACCGATGTGGGTAGTACTTCCCTCCCTACACCCTCCTGAGGATTAAAAGTACAGGTTACTATATTCAAACCTCTGGGAAATTCCATGGTGAAAGGAGACAAAAACGTCTTTAACCTAGTTTGTCCTGATGGTGTCATGTATTTGGTTTATTTTGGAGTAGAAGTTGATGAGGGATGGTGGGGGATGGGGGAGAGGGGTCAATGATGTTTAGGAGAGGGAAATACCTATCATCATCATTGCATGGAGCTGCAGAATGCACTTTGGTTGCACCAATGGTTCTCAGACTTGGCTGCACTTTAAAATCCCCTGGAAGCTCTTTTAAATCCCCATGACCAGGCAGCACCCCAAACCAACTGAATGAGAATCTCTGGGGGCATAACCAGGGTCAGTATTTTGAAAACCCCCAGGCGATGCGGCTGTGTAGCAAAGGCTGAGGACCAGTGGGTTCGATCACCTTGACGTGTTTTTCAGATCTTAAATTGTAAAGCAAAGCTCTCGGACTTTTCATCCCCTACCATATTCCATTCCGTTCAAGGACTGGCGGTAGGAAGCAGGATGAAGGGGTGATGTGACCTTTCGGCTTCAGTCAGGGAAGGGATCAGATCACAATTCCTACCTCCCAGCCCACCTCAGTGGCCTGCACTGGCAAGGCTGTCTGGAGCCTGTCAGAAAGAGGATGCCATTAATAATAATAAAAAACAAATGGCTCCTTTAGCCAAAAACCCCCCAGAAGTTGAAAAATGGGATATTTGTGCACTAAGATGGTGCCCAGATGCCTTGAATTGTAAGAAAAGCAGGGAAGGAGAAGAACTACAGCTGGTTTCTCCATTTCTAGACTGATTTGCCTATTAACCTCCTGGAATTTTGAGCAGCGGTTCGTTTAGCTTGCTTTTCACAACAGCCCCGCACAGGCCCTGCCTCTGGGACACAGTGTGCAAGGGTTTTCATTAAAAAGTTAACATTTGCCACAGAGTTCAGCGCTCCCTCAATATCTCATTGAAAAGAGAAAAACAGCTCAGCTTCAACGAGGCAAATGTCGCAGTAAGATAAATGTTAACATTTTCTTGAAAGCCACTGTCATTATTCAAAAAACATTCCCCCATCCCACCCCTCACTCCCAGGCTTTTTCTTTTTTTTGCCAAGGAGCTGCTCCTACTGTCCTTATTCGACAAAACTCCCAGGGCCCTTTTCCCTTTTGCAGCCTCACTGGCATGAGCATCGCCATCAGTGGGTGATGCAAGTTTTACCAGTAGGCGAAGCCGGGTCCCGCTTTCTCAAGGACACACCTGCCCATGACTTCCGAACTTCACAAACTCTTCCCAAGCTGAGCTGCTGGGTGTTGACAACCAGACTTAGCAAGTAGAGACCTGAACCGGGAGGCCATTGAGATGCCCCTGAAAGGCTCCCGTGTTCCCGCATCACTCTTTTCCATGGTGAGAGTCATGGTCCAGGGTGAGGCCATGGCAACAGGCGGCATGAAGTCTAATGGAGACTTGCGTCCACCTGAGCATGCCCGCTGAGTGCAGAAGTGAGCATCACCTCCCACCTCCCTGCTTGTTGGGTCTGCCCCTTGCCCCACACGAGTAGCTCCTGCTCTTTGATTTTCTTATCTGTGAAATGGGAATAGAAGAGTACCTCTGGGGATCATTTTTACTGAGGATCAAATGAGATAAATGCAGGTAAATCACCCAGAACAGCATTTGGCACAAGTGTCACGCTTAATCTGAGTCTAAATTCTGGCTCCTTATTAGCTGTGCAGTACTGCACACATTACTTAGGCACACGACACCCAGCTTCCATATCTGTAAAATAGGAATGCTGAGTTGCATATTCCAAGTTTTTAAGCATTTCATGACATGCACTTTAAATTGCTCAGCAAACTTTTGGCACAAAGTAAATGCTCAAAAACGGCGAGCTAAGAAAAGCAGAAAAGCGTTTCTGTGTTTGGTGAAGGACAGTTTGGCCTGTATTTTCTGAATTTGAAACTTAATAGACTGAGGCTCATTGACTCTGGTGAAAAGGAACACAATTTACCTTTTTAAAATTTGACCAGGAGCTGGGCCTTATTTTCATATAGCAATTCTAAAATTGACTACTAGAATCCTGCAAAAGGGTTGGTGGATATGTTATATTTACATTGGTAAAGTGAAATAAAATAAAATAAAAGCAGTGTTTTTATGAAATCTTAAAGGAAGGCCTTATTTCTGAACCACAAAAGGATGAATTTGGAGATGATCAAAGCTAATCTAATTCAGAATTAAGTTGCAAAAATCTCTGCAGATTTACCATATGCTATCACTCTTTTGCTTTCTTCTAAGATCTGAGCATTTTTGGTCACTTTAAGGAAAAGATATCAGGATTTTTTTTCCAGCTTTATTGAAATACGGTTGGTCTATAGGAAACTTCACATAATTCATGTAAACAATTTTGTGCAATTGGACGTGTGAATACACTCATGTTACCATCACCACAGTCCAGGTATAATCATAGAAGGGATCAGGAGTTTTGAAAGCCAGAGCAAACTTAAGTGGAACAAGCACCCACAGATACTCCACACGTCCAATTTCATTTCCAATCTCATCTTCTTCACCCAGTAATCAAGAAGCTGATAATTCGTGATGAATGAGAAGGTTCACAGGGGCCCATGACTATTGCTTTCACCATTATTTTCTGGATGCCATTCCCTCTACTTAAACCAACCCAAATCTCAATAATAGCACAGCCAAAGTTAATCGGAAAAGGACGAGGACAGGTTAAGCCATTTGAAAATCCCAATATTCAGCCATTTAAAAAAAAAACAACAACTACATATAGTCAGATTTCCTACTAAGTTAAAACTTAAGCAATGATTTATTCATATTTCCCTAAGCTCTCCAAAAACATTTTTTTTTTAAAGAATCAAGAGGAAAGAAACCTATGTCTTTTTGGAATCCAGCAAAGCAAGGCAGAGTTTGAGATAGGACTCAAGTCCTGTTTCATATTTATTTTAAACAACTTGCCGTCTGGTAACATTTTTCTGTTCTATTTTTAATGGCTATAAAGTTTCTATCACATTCAGTAATTATCTTCAATCTCAAAAGGAGAAAGGAAATTCCATAATAAGAACTACATGAAACATTGAGTGTACAGGTGCCAGAAAATATTGTTTTGTTTAGTGGAGATGAGATCGTAAAAATATGGCTCTTTATAATGCATGTTCTCAAGTTTATTTATAGACACTATGACACCCACTCTTAAACTCCTTATTTAATCACTAACAGAAACATTATTTCGAAAGGGAATTAGGGTGGTGAAAATACATTTTTAAATGGCATAGTCTCTAGAGCAGGTCTCATTTTTTTCTTACTATTATCAGCGGCAACTACCCAGAGGGGGGAAAAAATCAGGAGGCAATTTAAGCCACAACAAACCAAAGTATTTTAAATTTCTCAGGGGCAAGCTGCACTCCATCTTGAAGGAAATTGGAAGGGATATCAGAGAGAATTTACTGTCTGATGACCACCCCTCGTTATTTAAGCGAAAGCTGTAAGAGAAAAATACAGCAGCAGTTAAGAGATCTGATGTAAACTTTCTTTAAGAGCGGGCAATGTTGAGAGATTTTAAGAGTTCGTGAATTTTATGCTGTGGGACTATGGATACCTTTGATAGCAAGCAGCTACTATATCGTTGCATTTTGTGTGTGTTGTATAATTGCATACTAAGCAATTATACCAGGTTATTATGATTACTTTGGAAAGGGCAAAATAATGGCCTCACTAGTAGTGAGTTCCATTCAGTGCAGCTAAGAGTAAAAATGCCTACCGCCGTCACCGCTCACAGTGGGGTCATTAATAGTTACTTTTTCCCACTTGAGGATAATGTGCATTAACTGGATGTTGGAAAAGTAAATAGTGCTTTTCTGTCTCCTAGGAAGTATTTTCCTAAAAGAAAAAAAAATGTAGAACACAAAATGATATATTTGTCCTCTATCAAAGTATCCACAAAGATGTATCCATTTCTTAGAGTCTCCTTTATTATCAGAGATCTCATTAAATAAATGCAGTAGAGTGAACCATCTATATATATATTTTTTTCAAATCTCAATATCCTAAGTTTATGGCCTTCGTGGGAGGTAGGTTTACAAGGGTTTATTCCAGAAAGGACACTGGAATAATGGTTTTGATGCAGAATATTAACAGTGGAAAAGTTTTACATAGTTACCATTAAATGAAAGGAAGTTTTCAGGATACCTAGCCACTTTTAATGAAGGGGAGTGGGATATGGAGAGAACATAAAAGAGAAGAAGGCTTTTTGTATATATTCCTCATAGACCCACTTTGGATTTTTCATCTCAGTTGATGAAGCAAGGGGGGGCGGGCATAGCCCTGCATTTAATTTTTTACTGACAATGAGTACAAAATAGCCCACCAAGGCCACCCCTCGTTGCCGCTGAGAGCGTGGCAGCTGTTGAACTTCTGATTAGAGCAAGATCCACTGTAGAATCCCAGACTGGCATGTCACAGAAGCTGATGGCCCCATAACATTTTAATGCATTGGGTTTTCTTCTGCTGACCCACGACATGGGTAAATAAAGATAACCTTCGCCAAGAAATACAAACTGCTCCCAGGGTGACAGTGGGGGATTCTGGCAGAGAGCAAGCGTCCCCCTGGCATCAGTTGTGCTCATCATGAATGTGAAGAGAGTGTCAGCTAAGAGCAGCAGACGAGGAATTCTGGAAAACCTGACGGTTGATATCAGTTATCTGAGCACAGAGCTCGGCTGGGAAAAACCCTCCACAAAATCTCTTGGTTATCCAATTCAGAGGAGTGGTTTCCTCAGCTGTGCTTCCATTAAACATTTAGAAAGAGATTATCCCAAGTTTTGCTTATTTAGTTGTTTTTGTTTTCTGGCTTAAAGTACAACACATTACCTAATAAAAATCACACCACATTAAACAGACTCTGTTGAGTATACTGCACTTGGTGTGACTTTACGGGTGTTATTCTAAGTGTCTGTTCTCTGAATTCCCTTGGATTTTATGCTGTTAACTCCCACGGATATGAACAGACCTCCCAAGCCTGCAGTTCCACATGCTGTATATTTACTAGGAGGCAACTTAACTTCTAGACGTTGCACAGAGAGCTGTAGTTTGTCCCTGAACACTGGAGTTCCTGAACATACTTGTTTGAAAACGTCTCTTAAAATATATGGTTTTGCTGGGCAGACTAAAAATTTTGTGTAATCAGAGAGAGCGTTTAGAAACATTGTTTGAGGAGGGAAATAATGCTTTAGTGCTACCTTCAAGAGAATAAACAACGTCGTTCCCCTTCTCCGGGGCCGTGGGTATGCCGGGTCTTGCTAGTAAAACAAAGGAGAGACACGGTCCTCAGAAAGGAGTGATACAAAAACATCAAATATTCGACCATTTGGCCTGGAAACATGTACGAGGACCAAAATCAGGTCTGAACCATTAATACAACAAATACTGAAATACCCCTTCAAAGGCTTTTCAGGGGGAAAGATATGGCTAAAATCAAAGGGGAAAAATCTCTTGGTGGAGTTTGTGGCTATATTATCTGAAGAGAAAGCTTTCGTTTTGTCAGGAACGTTTTCATCTGATTTTTGAAAGATTAGAGTTCATTTTATACTTAGGCTGAGAGGGTTAACTTTCCCTCTTTAATTCACAAAATATTTGTTTGGTATTGTTTCTTATGTTCCAACATTATAATTTTGTTCTATATGACACTCCATTTCCAATAAGAGAGAATTCACTCCAAACTGTGATAGTTTTTAATTTTTAACAATTGCTTCAGAGCAGTTTTGAACAATCAGCTGAATGTTGTTGAAATCAGGGACTTAATTTTTTTTAGTTCCTCATTTATTTTGATTTGTATTAAGGAAATCTAGTCTTGCAAAATTATGGATCCCGATAAAATCATAGATTAGAAAATATGTGCATATTAAAGCTTTCCTGAACTTGCATTTCATCCAAACCCATCAAATACTAGGGGAAGGGTGTGGAATCACTGGTGAAGTAGCGCCACCATCTGGAAATTTTCAGAATGGCAACTATACGTTCCTTCTTGCAAAGTGAGCTCTTGTCAAACATAACACTTATCTTTGGGAAAGAAACTTGTTCACTTTACCTAAGTGTCCTAAGAATACTCAATGCAACATTTAACTCTTTTTCTGTGCCATTACCTCTACATAGAAAAGATAGATTTGCTCCACATCGGAGAGGATGCTTTCCTAGACATCTGAAGAATGAAAGACCGCTCATAAATAGAGGGGCAAGACATGAAGAAAAGCTGAATTCCAACGCTGTAACTTTCAACTTAGACACATACACGGTTAGTGCACATGGACATTAAAATTTCTACTCTGTAAAATGAGGGTTAAAAAGAGAATCTACCTCACAAAACGGTTGGAGAATAAAATGAGACAATGCCTGTAAAGTGCTCAGCGCAGCGCCTGGCACACACAATCAGTGAATAATGGGAGGTATCATTAAAACTGATAGCTATTGGGGCGCCTGGGTGGCGCAGTCGGTTAAGCGTCCGACTTCAGCCAGGTCACGATCTCGTGGTCCGTGAGTTCGAGCCCCGCGTCAGGCTCTGGGCTGATGGCTCGGAGCCTGGAGCCTGTTTCCGATTCTGTGTCTCCCTCTCTCTCTGCCCCTCCCTCGTTCATGCTCTGTCTCTCTCTGTCCCAAAAATAAATAAACGTTGAAAAAAAAAATTTAAAAAAAAAACTGATAGCTATTTTACTCCTCTTAAAGCATCCGAATGAACATTCAGAGTGTTGGCAAGGACTGCAAAACGATATCAGGTCCAGCTCCTGTCCCACAAAGAAAGCTTCCACGCTTTTCTTTAAAATCATGAGAAAATAAAGATCTGCCATCCTCTTAATAAGGGAACCCCCTGGCCAGGTTTACCCACCTCCTGCTGTCTGGCCTCGGTCTTGCCCTCCAGAACCACTGACCTCTGCCTACCTGCTACTCACACCCACTGGCTTTACTTGCAGCCTCCTGAGCAGGCCACCTGCCTCTGACTCCATCTATCTCCTCGCCCCATCCCTTTACGTGCGCATTCCACCTCTCTCTGTTCATTGAAGGCCCTTTCTTGGAGGCTTAGGTTTCGCCCTTTCTGTGACTGCATCCTTACATCTCATGCCTATCACCCAACCATTCCTTGCTGGGGAAGTGTTAGTACTGGTGGTTATTCCTTTTCCCCCTGTTTCCAACTTGCCTTTGCACAGCTGCAAACTCCGGACCAGCAAGCACAGGATGCTAAACATCACTGCACCCAGAAAAGTGGCTGGATGTTTGTTTTAATGCTATTAATCACAGTGATGAAAATACAGTTTGATAGCTGCAGCTTGATGATCTACCAAAGCTTTGACCCAAATTGATTATGGACATGAAACCAAAACCCCTGATCTAAATTAATAAAGAACAACTGTTCACATTATTAAACATGAGGGCTTAGTTCCTGGGCCACATGAACAGGAAGAAAAGAGAAAATCTGTTGTTTCATTTTGGAGATAATAAAATGGTAGTGACATCTCCCTATATATAACTGTTCTTTCCCCCAAGCAGCCCCTTGTGTAAGGACCTATTTGTGCATCCTTATTAACCATCCTAGCATCTCTCTGTGGGGTTAGAGAAGGCACCTGGAGGCAGGTGGGGAAACCCAGGATAAGTGTGACCCAGGTGGGTTGTTTACCTCTCTGATAGTCACTTTCCTCTTCTGTGAGATGGTCACAATAATCCCACACAGGGTTGTGGAGTAGATGATTTTCATGGTGCCTTAGCACACATGCTAAGGGCCAAACAAGTGTGCCAGAAGAGAACAAGGGTGTTTGGAGATTCCTCCCACTGCACCTTCGGCCATCATTTCAGAATTCCCTAGCATTCTTTCCTTTTTTAATCCAAAGGTTTAAATGCAACTTTACCCTAAAATCACCAGCAGAGGTCACTCAAGGACAGACTGAATTCCTACTGACCCCTGGCCTGACTTCTAAGTTACGTACGGGCTGCATCATTAGAGTTAAAATAGCGGAACATTTTATGGTGACACTTTGTTTTAATGTTATTATTCCATATTGTCCATTAAGAGCTACACTGAAGCAATTTGATCACTTTTCTGCTTACGGAGTTTTCTTCACTTAAATTCTATGTGCCGAGATCCAGCTAAACACCCTCTGGCTAGAGAAGTAGAAGGATGCAGTGTGTAGAAGAGGGATGGGGTAATGACATCACATTCTCAGTGACATAGAAAAAGAGTAAAATGATCATCAGAGCAGGCCAAAAGAGACCTGGGCCTGGATTTGCTTAAGCAGTGACGTGTGACTACTGGGAGAGAAGAAGTGATGGTCTCAGAGAGACTCAGAGGTGAACTTAAATGCTCTCACGGTCTGGTGATATTAGGAAAGGAAAACTGGGAGCCTCAGCCCTCAAAAAGTTATTTACTGGTTCAGTAAATAACAATAATTATGTGTGAATAGACTTTCGGTCCCTTAAAATGAAACACAGAAATGTTACAAATGTCACACTTTGTGATTTGGATTTCCTAGTGACAAATAAGAGATGTATCTTGTGCAATGCTTCACAGTTAAGAAAATGTTTTCATATCCATTACGTTATGGTGCCTTCAAAGTCATTCCAGAAATGCCCATCTTATAAACCTTCTTCAGGGCACCTGCCACATTGCATGATGTTTTTAATCTGCTCCAGGTCATTAAACATGGTAGGAACCCTGTACATATTTGTTGAATGAATGATCAAAACAGATCAAAACAGAACATCAATTACATATTTTCATGCAACCTTATTATATATGTATTAAGTTGAGTATACAAGTCAGCTCACTTGGCCAACATTCTAAGTGGGTTTAGATCCAATATCTGAATGGGCTATAGTTTTAGATACTCATCAAAATCGGCAAAATCCAGTATGGGGTCTTGGTGTTGCAACTTTTCTCTGTGAAGTCTTTGGAAACTAAAAATCTTTCAATGGCTTTGATGGCTAGAAGCCTAAGGGTTCCGTATCAGCA
Organism: Lynx rufus; assembly: GCF_022079265.1. Taxonomy (NCBI): domain Eukaryota; kingdom Metazoa; phylum Chordata; class Mammalia; order Carnivora; family Felidae; genus Lynx; species Lynx rufus. The sequence goes on along the minus strand of NW_025814856.1, from coordinate 118,026,039 downwards.
GATATCATGGCTCCTATAGAATTTGCCCCAGGCCACGTCTCACGGATGGCCCCCTCTGTTTAGGGGTGGGTGGAGGTGGGAGATGTCCTCTCTACTGCAGTACTCCTAATAAATAGAGCCGACCAGTAAAATCAAAGATATGGCAACCAGATAGACTCAACTCTAAACAGAAAGGCTATGGAGCTGGCTGAAATTGAGCAAGTAAAAGTCACTGGGGTTAAACCAAGATTTTAAATCAGATTCTAAAAATTATACCCGAAAGGGGCAAAGGCATTCCTGGTGAAGAGTAGAGGAAAGGGGCAGGAACAGAGTGTTGAGAATGGTAAATTAAGTTGCCTGCCGAGTATCCCAGCGAATCTGAGGAGTAAAAATGGAGATCCCCTGGTAGACAAGTGGCGATTTAAATATAATCATCGGGAGATTTAGGCTTAACACAGGAAATCACTGAATTATAAATCATAGACCATCAAGGTTTTATTCATCTCTGTATAGTCAGTGTTCAGTTCATATTCATTTGAATTCAACTGGACAATCAGGCAATTCTAATGGTTAGAAATATCTTCCTTTAGCTGTTTTCAAATATTGGCTCCTTTCAGCTTCCACCCATTCAGGATTACTCAGAACTGTTATCTTTCTTCTAAGTGACAGACCTCCGAAGGCTCAAACACTGGTGTCTGCCTTTCTCTCGTCTCCTCCAGAATAAATACCCTCAATTCTTTAATATTTCCATGTGCCCTACTGCGGACCCATCACCCCACTGGTTCTTGTCGCTTGGCCAATGGCCACCTTTAAATAAAAGAACATCCAAAACCAGGGACCTTAATGAAGCCAAGCCACATCTCATGAGCATTTCATAACTACCACCAGATTCATCGCCTCTCAGCAGTGGTATTTACCTGTCTCTCTGGTCTCCCTGTGATGAGATCTGGATTTGCAGCCCATTTCCTTTTCGGGATTCCAAATGCACCAACCACATAATCCATTTTCACCACATTCTCATAAGGAAGTGTTTGCTGCCACCATTTTTCACAGATGAGCGGGGATGGAATAGAGCAGAAACTGGAGAAAAATGAAACAAAAATGCGGGAAATAATTTACCTGGCTAACACTGCTAGCCAGTGGCCAAGGAATTAATAACACACAGTCCTCCCAACTTCTTACCCAGGAGGATTCATTTTTTCCCCTTAAATGAGACCACACTGCTTGTGAAGATAGTCTGGCAATTGGGGATCAGGGGGAAACAGCCTGAGTTCCTGGGGCAGACTTGGACTTCTTCTCTGTGCAGGGATCTGTCCACTCACCCAGCAACCACCTAGTGCCCGCCTCCCAGCTGGGTCAGAGACAGAACACCCGAGCAAGGGGGGATCTGGCCACCAGGTGTTTCTTTTATTTGCCAATTCCCTTTCAGCAGCAGCCAGGATGTGAGTTATGCCCTTGATGGGCATAAATGGATACGGTACGTGCTATCATTCATTAGAGAAGAAGAAGGCAGCTTGTGCCTTGGAAGTGGTGGGGGCTTGTCCAATGGAGGAGGATAAGAACCGTGAGCAATGAGAGGGGGCCTGAAGCACAGACCAGACGGAGGCCAAACACCTGGCAGGGCTAGTCCACTGCCAACAATTTGATTCCAGTGTAGTCTATGTAGTTTACATCAAATTTAGGGGGTTGGGAAATGGTTGGGTTAAGAATCACAGTGACCCGCACACCAAAGTTATCACCAATCCGTGTGTGTGTGTGTGTGTGTGTGTGTGTGTGTGTCTGTGTGAGTGAGATAGAGAGAGAGAGAGAGAGAAAGAAAGAAAGAGAGAGAAAAGGACACACACACACACACACACACACACACACACACCCTGCATACACACACACACTGCACATGATGAAAACTTCCTTCTAGGAAGAAACTTGCAGTTGCCAATCTCATGGCAATCTCCTACCCCGAAGGAACAGCACCACCCAGCAAGAATAGATTCCTGTGGCCACTGTGGTGCCTGGGTGACTGGCCACTGTCCTCATGGCTTCTGGTGTCTGAGTAACTAGCCTGAACCCTGAGTCTGTCAGCCACCTCTCCTAGATAATGAAGTATGGGCTGCAAAGCGGTGATTTTCTAACAGAGTTGCTGAGAAAAGGGAGCTGACTCTCAGCTGACACTTATCCCTTGGTCACCCCGTCTCCCCTTCCCCACTCCCCCAGTCACTCCCCACTCTCTCCCAGGACCGCTTGCATTTTAGTTGAAGGGAATGAAAGAAAGTTGGCCCCAAAGGTGTCTCTGGGTGTCTCTGCCCAGAACTAGAGAGAAGTTTTTGGCAGAACTTCCAAAGTACAAGCAAACTCCTAACAGGGTTTGGCAGATCACAAACAATTAGGCGACTGCACTCCGTAATCAGCCCATGGGGATAGGGAGGCCACGCGCCTGCCAGATTTCTGGTAAAACGTTGCTTTCGTTGGAACTAGGGTGCTTTTCCTTCAGCGTCCCCAGGCCTCAAGGAGGCTAGAAGGAACACCGGGACCTCTGATTCCGGGCAAATGTGACACGTCAGTATTTACAGAGGAGTGTCACGTTGGCAAATGTGTTCGTCTGGGAGGCCTCAAAAACCCACATGGGCTGTCCGTTGGGAGACAGGCACACTCGTGCTGGTAAGAAAAGAGCCCTTTTCTATTTTGTTCCAAATGTATGGAAGCTGTGAGGCCTTGATCAGCTCTCCTACTAGGAGGGAGAAGTGAGTGTGATGCTCTGTGGGCCTGGTGCCTGCCTCCAAACCACTGGGAATGGAGTCGCAAATGGAGCACTTTCTTCTGACCTGAGGCCTCGGGAATGATCCATGGCTTCCAAGAGGGCTCATTCCCAGCAGGGTGGAGTTGGGGGGGGAGGCTGTCAGCCATCTGTGAGGCAGTGGGTGTGCCTCAACTGGGCTTCTCGGGGGGGGGGGGGGGTGGCCCCGCGGAGGGCCTCAGAGAGGAGAGCATGAAGGCCCACCTGGGGACCCTGGCCCGGGCCTTGCCCCCCAGCCACCCAGGTCTGCTGCACAGATGTGAAAGCAACTGGATTTGCCCGGGGAAGACACAGTTGCTCCCCACAGTCCCCAGACATGAGAAATCTGGGACTCTGGTACTTCCCCACCCCTTGTCCCTGAGTCAGATGGCAGGCAGGTGCCCCCTGGTGGAGCACAGACACGGACAAAGATGGAGGCAGTGATGCAGCTCACAGGGAAATGCTTCCGAAATGGGCTACAAGTCAGTTTACAAAAATGGAAAAGGAAAAAAAAAATCCATTAGGTTGCAATCTCTTTTTGGGGAATGTGTTTCTAAAGGGAGTTTACATGCCATGGAAACAAATCCCCGAAGCCCAGTTTCAGCTTATTAGCGCTAAATTGGCCACAGCAAATGAGCACCACAATTGTCAGTGACCTGAGGTTTTATAAGCACACTGGGACTGTTTGCAGAGATTTTTACATGCGCCCCACAGAGCAGCTGAGGGGGAGCAATGCAACTGCTATTCCATTTCCAGAGCCCAGAATAGCAATGAAGCCACCCCATTGTGCCCCTCCGTGTGGGGATCTCCTGGGACTGGAACCATCCTTGAGATCTTTGCCCTACAGCTTAGCTCTGTTAAGAAGGCAAGAACGGGAAGGCACAGTTAAGCTCTCCTTGGGGAAGGAGACTTCATCTCTGTTTACAATGGATTTGAAAGGGTCCTATCCTGGCAGAGAAGTCATGTATAGAAAGTGTCCAGTTCCTGGCCCTGCAGGGGAACTGGTGGGGGTGATGGGTGAAGTGAGCAGAAAAATCTCTTGCCAACAAGTACACAGCTCTGATAGGGAACTAGATCCAAATCTGTCTTATTTCATTGTTATTCCTCTCTTCTTCTCTAAGTCTCAGACTTTCATGGAATTCACATGCTGGGGCAGATAAAAAATTAAAATATGCATATACGTGAATAAAATTAAAATTCTGATCAGTTCTATGAAGGAAAAATGTAGGCAGCTGAAAAGGAGGGAAAAGAGGGAGCTGGCATGGGGAGGGCAGTGAGAAGAGCCTGGGTGGGGGCATCTCAGCGAAGCCCTCAGAAGATGAACATGCGGCCTCCGAGAGAGGCAGAAACTGAGGGGCTTCCCAGGCAGAGGAGCAGTGAGAACCAATCTGTGAGCCAAGAGATAGCTCCGATTCCTCGAGCAGTGAAAGAAAGCCAGTGAGCAAAGAAGAGAGGCATGATATTAAGTTGTAGAGGTGGGAAGGGGCTCCAACACCAGAGCCCTGCCACAGGGTTTAAATTTTATTTTTTTAACTTTCTTTCTTGAAATTCTTTTTATCTACATCTGTAAAATAGCAATACCATCAGAGCAGTGCTTCTCCAAGAACTCTAACAAGGCCATGGCTTCCTTTGCCAGCTCATCTTCCTACACACACACACACACACACACACACACACACACGTACACGCATACACACATACACACATGCACATGTACACACATACACATATGTACACATATACACACACATAAACACACTCACACACATAAACACACTCATGCACACACATAAACACACTCACATACACACAGTTTTTTTTTATTTTTTTAATGTTTATTTATTTTTGAGAGAGACACAGTGTGAGTGGGGTAGGGGCAGAGAGAGAGGGAGACACAGAATCGGAAGCAGGCTCCAGACTCCGAGCTGTCAGCACAGAGCCTGATGCAGGGCTTGAACTCGATAACTGCGAGATCATGACCCGAGCCGAAGTTGGACAATTAACCCACCGAGCCACCCAGGTGCCCCAGGAAGTGGTTTTGAAAAATCTTCTGGAGAAAATTCACTTGTGAGCAGACAACTCTTAAGGGACAACCATTCCCCCAGAGCCACGCTCACAAACGGTGAGATCATGACCTGAGCTGAAGTCTGTTGCCTAACTGAGCCACCCAGGCGCCCCCACACATATACACTATCCAGGGATCCTTTTGGCTGAATTCTTGGCCGCTTGCTCTTTCTCCTCTCTCTCTCTGAGCCAATCTTGTGGCATCCTGCAGCATAACATACCTCTATGTTAGTGACTTCCAATTCTGTCTGCTCTCCAAGCTCCTGTATTTCAGTAATTGATTAATTCAGTAAACATTTATAAACACTTACGATGTGCCAAGTATTCTGTAAACTTCTGGGAATATAAAAAAATTAGATAAAACCCTTGCCTTGCCCTCTTAGACCTCTACTTGGGGATTAGAACTTAAGGGCATCTGCAAGAGTAGAAAGTGGAGAGGAGTATGTCATCCATCATAGGGGTTTAATGGGATGACATTTGAGCTGGGTCCCCAAGGAAGAGTAGATTTCCATTGAGAAGAGGGGTTGTGGGTGAAACACCAAGACAAAGAAACTGCATTTACAAGGCAGAGAAGAGGAAATTAAGAGACCAGGAGCGGCTCTTTATATCCTACCTACGGGGCCCCAAACCTGTTGGATGGGTGTGTCAAGGTCTCAAGAGAAATCATGAAACACCACTCCCATGATGGTGAGTACAGGTCTATGAAGAAGACATTCAGACAGCTGGAAAGCAAAGTCCACACATGAAAAGGAGGGGAGTTTGAACCCAGGGGAGTACCAAGAACGTTGTGGCAATGATCCCATAATAGTTTATCAGGACAGATAAAGCACAAAAAGAAAAACTGAGAAATTAGAGTCATGAAACTATATGGACATCTTGCTCTTGGTAGTTAGCACTTTCCTAGAATCTCCTGGACCACGTATGAGACCTTCGATATGAAGGGGACTGAAATATGGAGAGAATCCATTTAACACATGATTACACAATTGGAAAATAGCACCTGTAGGGAAATATTAACAAAACTGGATTTGTACAGTTTGGGGAAGATGGGAGAATGATTATATGACCACAACATATGAAAGGCTTTACAATGAAAAGAGAGCTGATCTTGTTTATATTTTCTTTTCACTAGGGACAGAAGGAAAATGGTTACTTGTAACCACAGGGGTTTTGACTGAATATAAAAAAGAGTTTTCCAGACAAGAAGGTCTTTTTAAAAATATGGCCAATGCTTGTATCCCTGACATAATTTATGGGTGGATTTGCTTGAAGCATGCCGAAAAGGACCAGGTGACCCCTTCTCAAGGAAGAATTTTTATTCCTGGGCTGAAGAGGTCAAATTGTCCATTAATAATCCAGAATTGGTCGTTTCAGCTCATGATAGACACTTCAGATTCTCTTGCCAGAAATATTTTTTACCTAAACCCTGTTTATACCTGCCCACACTCTCCTCCTTGATCCCCAACCAGTTAAAAAGAAGGTGAACCTACTGAATGGACTGTGCTCCCTCCTACTTTCCCACTCTATTTCAGACTGAGTCAACCAAATAGTTCATATCTTCATCTGTTGTCTGCTGGTATCATCAAAGCCTTTTTTCCTGTTACTTTCTAATAATGCTGTTGATTTGCGCCTTGTTAGCCCTTATTGCCAAAAGAGACAGAATTCTTGTGCAAACTGTATTCTATCAACTTGTTCAATAAATAAAATTCAAATGTTACCATGCCTTTCTGATGGAGGTTTGAGGAAGTCCAGAAGCGGAGGGCAAGAAATGAATGATCTGCCCATGAAGTCACTGAAAAAGAGTCCAGTGCTGGATGGAAGATAGAACACATCTATCCCTAGAACATGGGGAACTTTGCAGCTTAAGTTTGAGGCCCTGTCAGAAACAGTCCAAACAACAATAAGTATCTGGGCTACAGACGATGAGGGGTTCTTTGCATCTCTTTTGTTGCATATAACCACCCCCCTCCCCTTTCTCTCCCACCTCTCATATTTCCCTGGGGGCTTCCCTCCAACAGCTTGTGTATTGGCGGAGGGCTGGCTGCCCACCTCCCTCAACCAGAGGGCAGCCCTGACCATGATCACACCACATGCTTAGTGAATCTGAACTGGGACTCTTGCCTGAGCCAAGATTGCGAGAGTGCCAAGCACTGCAGGAAACACCAGATTCCGCGTACCATCTTGTAGGACCCACTAAATAGACCTGCCACCTTGACTATCAATCAAGCTGCAAAGCTGTCCGATGCTCTGTCGCTCTTTGTAGGAAAGCTATGGTGCCTCAGAAGCTTCCTTGTCACCAGCCCGAAAAAAGCTACTAATTTGTATCTAACTTATTTTTCAAAACTCCTCCAAGCTCTCCAACTTCGATGTCAAACTATGTTAACAACGGCTGGCTTGGAAAGTCCCTGTAGGATTTGTAAGAAATTAATGTTAGCTTCCTCTCAACAGAAAGCGAGGGCTTTGCAAAACACACCATATGCTTGTCACTTTGCCAATGAATCAAGATGTTTTTGCAGTCTTCTGAGTCTAAATAATTAATGGTAATGTCTAAAGATTACCCCAAGGTTCAGGGAGTAAGGATAGGGCCTTCGCAGTGTCCAAAGTTACCCAACCTCAGCGCAGTCCAATATTTCATGTGATAAATGGTCAGGCTTCATGACCACCCCTCACACACACCCCACTCATCACCATTGTTCATTCTCTTTTCCTTTCTTCTTTCTTATGTAATTAGATTAGTTTGCTTCAAGTAAGTGCTGCTGCTTCTTCTCAACCCTCAAGTAATATGCTTCTACCCAGGTTTCTTCAGTTTCTCTTAATGGATAAGAGTGTGTATGTAATATTTTATCTGTTAACATTAGCACTGTTCTTATCAAGAGATTAATTTCCCCTCAATACACTCTCACCAACTAATTAATCCAAACCAATAAATCAAACTAAATAAATCAATAGCCCCACGAATTTTGATGATTGTAGGGATTATAGGTTTTGCTAAGATTTTTTGAAAGAGTAGATACTGAGTTCTTGCTCTATAAAATAAAAAGACACCTCCATGATCATTTAAAATATTTCCTCTTAACCAGCAGAACCCTTCTTTGATTCTGTGATCCTTTGGGTGGGGGAAATGAACCTGTGTCACTTGGCACTTATTTTGGATGCATCTCATCTCTCATTTTAGCTCATCAAAATTTGAAGTGCTCTTCAGCTCTCCCCTGAATGGACCATCGTGATATTTTACTTGAATAAACAGAAAAGTCTCACTCATTGTAAAAGATGATTATAGTAAGAGTTCATTGTAATAGAGTGTTTCCTGTATGCCAGATATTATGCTAAGAGTTTTACAGTTATTATTTCATTGGATTCTCTAAAAACGCTCATTTCTAGATGAAGAGACTAAAGCTTGAAATAGTTTCAAAACTTCTGTCCCAAGTCACATAATCAATAAATAGAAGAGCTAAAGATTGAACTGGACTGTTCTCTAGAACATCACTCTCCTTGGATTCACTTTTCACTAAAGGCTGAACCCAAATGCCCCCATTCTAGGACAGAATGTCATAGAGGGTGGGGTAAAGAAACCCTTACTACTGGAGCATCTGGGTGGCTCAGTCAGTTAAACATCCAACTCTTAATTTCAGCCCAGGTCATGACCTCACAGTTCATGAGATCAAGCCCCGCATGAGGTTCTGTGCTGACAACGAGGAGTGTGCTTGGGATTCTCTCTCTGTTCCAACCCCATTCATTCTCTCTCCCTCTCTCCCTCTATCTCTTAAAATAACTAAATAAGCTTTAAAAGAAAAAGAAACCCTTACTACTACTAATGGCAGCCTTGATATATCCTTCGGACAAGGATTCAGCTCAAGCTGCCTTCTAAAGGACCTATTTGTTAATTTGCTTCAAATAAATTAGCAAGAAGTCTAATGTTGCTGACAAAAGCTTTAAAATTTATCATCAATTCCTATAAAAATGGGAAATACCCTTATTCTAAGTCCAGGCTATTTTATTCATTAAATCATCATTATCATTACTTATGAATGTTTCGTGGTAGCTTACACTCCTATGTTTCTCTCTTAAATTGTATGAATCTTCAGAAATATTAACTGGAAATGATGAAAGTCAGCATGGTAGAATAACTGAGTTCATGATCTATATTTTGAAATAATGATGAAAAGAACAGTGTATTGCCCATAGCAAGAGTCAGGCTTCCAAGAATTCAGCAACCTTTCAAATACATTTTAGTATTAGTTCAGCATAGCTGTGAATTAAACTCACAATTATGCTTAATGTCTTATTATACACAGGATGGCCTTCGGCAAAAGAAAGAGAGTCATCCTGGCTTCAGAAGTGTTGCCAACCTACGCCAAGTAAGTCTGCAACCAGTGGGTGAGTACAATGGCCACTAGAATGGGCACAGGACTGGGTAATCAGGAGTGTAGGGTTTGGGGCCCGGTGCCCTTAACCTGCTAGCATGATGTTGATGTGGATTCAGTTGGCATCTCTGAGCCCACGTTTATTCACCTGCAAAGTGAAAGTGTTAGAATAATTGACCTCCAGGAACCATTGTCTAAGATTCTAGGATTCTGATGACAACAACAAAAATCATCACCTTATTGGTACAAAAAATATTGGTTCTCCATTTGAAATGTAAGCAGAAAAATTATTTAAAAATTGTAAATGTATAGCTGTCAAGGTTGAGCTAAAATTTCCATTACTTCCCAATAATAGAAAAATATAGATTTCATTACTGACCTACTAAGTATAACTTTCACTAAGTATGACTACTAATCCCCAAAGGAATAGAGTGTACAGAATCTTTATCAACTAAAAATAAATGCCATCTGACAATACTTTAAAAAAGTTTTCTTTTGTATTCCATTTTATTTTGAAGAACAAGAGGACAATTGCCCACATATTCAGAATTTGGACACTCTTTGGGACAAATGACTATGTTTCTTGAACTAACAGTAGCATTTAAAAGAGAAAAGGGGGTTGACATAGATTAAGAGAAATCCAAGACATATGAAATGCAATGTATGGGCCTTGTTTGCATTCAAACTGTAAGACAATCTTTTTTAAGACAAGCATTATTTTGTGATCCATTATTGTTAATTCTGTAGGTGTCATAATGGCCTTGTGGTATCTTTCTAAGTACCTGCTTGTTATTATTAGAGAGCCATACTGAAATATTTGTGGATGAAGTGATTGTGTCCTTTGTTCATGGTCCTGCATTACCATATTGCATATTTGTTTCTCTAGGTAGCTCTTTTCTTAGTATGAATATGGCCATCCATAGATTATCTGAATGTGAATTAGCCACTTTGTGGATGGTCTGGGACAAAATTCTAATCCAAAGTGGACTGTGTTTTATTGTGGTTATGGTTGTGGTTGTTTTTGGCACCAAGCAAGTATGCCCAGGTAATATCAGTATATTGTTTTTATATTAGCCTAAGAAGAATATCACTTGTTGCAGATCAAAGATCAAATGAACTTTAGAACCCCAACAGTTTATTTCAGTTTATCTCACCACCAATCCTCTCAACTGTTATAACATCCTTGCTTAGGCGCCTCAGAAAGTAAAGCCTGGGACAAAGGTATACGTGTGAGTACTTGATTGGTATAATCCCTGGGGACAAGAACGAAGGACAAGGGAGAGAGGAAGGAAAGAGGAAGTGCCAATATAAGGATGCATCATAGAAGCAACTGGTGACTTGATCCTCCAGGACCAAATAACCAGCCATGGAACTGGTATTTCAGAACTATCCATTCAAGAGGAACACAGGGAAGAATTTATGCTTCAGATCCCACCCTCCATTGGTCGGGAGTTTGCCCTGAGGATATTAATTACTCTGATATTATTAATGGAGTTACACATGTGTAAGCCCTGAGCAGTTCCATAGTGATTCCCTTGATACAGACGGTGCTGGGGTATGAACCCATGAAGGTGAGCCTGAGAGGCTCTGAAGTAATGTGCAAGGCAGTCAGATATGCATAAATATTGAGGATTGACTACTATATGGCAGACTAGATCTTTTAGATGTGCCAATGCAGAAAAGCCTAAGGCCTAAGAAAATAAAATAAAGAACACCTTTCACCTGGGATCCCCGTATTTGGAGCTAAAGAAAAGTTTGGAAGCATGAGTTATCTAAGTTCCTCAGTTTCAAATTTACCTTGGGTATATAGTATTAGTTGTACATAATATTGTTACAATATATTATTATTGTATTAATAAAAGTGGAGAAAAGGGGTTCTAGGAGCATAACAAAAATTGAAAAGTGATTCATTATTATCTTTTTTTCATAATTAAAGGGTAGATATAATCCTGTAGATTTCTGTAAGTAGTTATTTAAAAATTCACTTTCATTTTGAAACTCTACTCTTGGTAAAAAAAAAAACAATTCAATTCCTCATAATTATTACTAGAGGAAGTTCATTACTAGAGAAAATATTAATTTTCAAATATAAAATATTTTAAAATAATTCAAAATATTATGAATTATGTTCATTGTGGTTTATGAGGTTGAATGCTTAGAAAATACATAATTTAACTGAGTAAATAGTGGTAGATCACCTTCTAGGTCATCACCCATCAGGCACTTTGTATAGTTGATATTGATTCAAAAGATATTTTCCATCTCTGTGGCATCTATAATCTGATTAGAGAGATAAACACACATACAGAGTCCTTATGATACAAAGCAGAAGAGAAGTACTTTAACTTAAGCAATTAGATCCAAGGGAGAATGAGGGTTGGAGGTGCTGGGGGAGGCTGATAGCAATGGTGATGGCTTCACACAAAAAAAAATTGATTTGGGGGGATTTAGATTTTCACAAGAAGAGAATTGAGCCCTCTGTTAAAACCAAATGAATATTATTCAGATACCTGGACTGAAAGCAAGATTACATCTCCCAGGAATTCTACTTGTAAATCTGTTTGATCACTTTTAGGTCATTAAATTATCTATTTGCAAGTGGCATAATATTTTTGAAGCTTACCCTAGGACTACAAAACAGTTCTTAGCAGACATATGAGATATTTCTCTCCTCACAAGCTTGTTCCCAAACTAGGAATGCTCCATATTATCCTTAAAGAAAGACAACTCATTCACTGAGAGTAGGTTCCATGCAGCTGGGGTTTAATGAGAAGGGAGCATGTTCATAGAATTCCATCATAGGTGGATCTTCTGAATCCTGGGAGCCCAGTCTCCAGAGCAACTTTTCTCCAAGTGGGTCCATAGTTCAACCAGCTATATGTCAAAAAGGCAGACAATTGGGCTTCAACTCAGACTAACTTAGACTGTCTGCAGTTGAGGCCAGGAATCTGCATATACACATTTTTAAATTTTCCCCAGATTATTTTTGTGCATGCAGAGGGTTGCAAAACTCTACTCAGAAAGGAGTTGATCTGAAGGGGTAGAGAGGCAGCTGGTTCACATTATCTAATCTTACTCTTTTGCTGATGTCATTCTCCCCAAATTTCCTTGAAAAGGTGAACTACAAAGGATATGGAGCTCCTCTCAGGGACTGGGGTTGTGAAGGGAGCCAAGGCTCTGTACAAGCTCTAAGAACTTTGGGGACCAAGAAATGAGCCTCCTGACACATAGCTGGATTTGTATTTAGCTTCGGTTTTTCCCTCTTTGTTCCATCCATGTTAGTTATTTAAAAGCTGAAAGGATTAAAAAAATATATGGCTCATGACTCTAGCCAGAAAATATATTTATTTTTCAAATGGTAGTAAAACAAACAACTCCAAACCCATGGTCTTGTTTTACTTTTCGCCCCTATGAATCTCTATGTAGGATATGAAAATTTCTAGCTGTTCCTAGCTGTCCTTCTGGGGATCTCCCTTCACTGTCATCCTGGCAATTATCTTGGCCTCTCCTATGTGTATCCCCTTTTTCTTGGATTGTGTGTCTTCCTCTTTCTTAGTTTACTTCCTCAATATGGCAGAGCACATCATCTAGTAGTTGCCTCATAAATGGTGCATGTGAAGTAAATGTCTTGGGTTCTTCTGAGAGGAAAAGGATAATTTCTGAGAGGAAAAGAATAATTCATATCCTTCAAACTGACCTCCCAGGAAGTACTGACTTCCTTCGAAGCTCAATTTAAAATGGGTATGCCTTGTGCTTCAGGCAATCAATTTTTAAAAAATTTTTTTTAATGTTTATTTATTTTTGAAGGAGACAGAGACAGAATATGAGTGGGTTAGAGGCAGAGAGAGAGGGAGACACAGAATCCAGGCGCCCCTTCAGGCAATCAATTTTAATCCTCAACATTTAGACCCAAGAAAAAGGGCTGACACTTTATTAACCATGAACACTGATGACATAAGACCCACCACTACTGGCCTCTTCATACAGCTGCAACCTCAAGGCTTGGATCCCAGCCCCCTGATCATTCCAAGGGAGAGGCTGGTGCTATCTCCAATTAAAAATGGTGTCTTGGCAGAAGAGGGCTGGAAATCAGTTTCTGCCAAGTACTATTACTGTTATATCCTGACCTCTGATTATACAGAGGATGTACTGATGCTTCCGTAATTATGCAGTTTAAAAGCCTCAAAGCCCAAGTAACTGAGTACCTTCTCCAGAGTCTGACACCTAGCTCTGTCAGACTGTGTTCTTTCCCAGAGTGTGGTGGGCAGTGGGAGAACTTTACAGCTGCTACTGATGCTGTTACTTTGAATTCCCTAGTGAACACTGCTTCAGCAGCCTTGGTGTGTTAATGCTGTCTAGATATTTTCATTGTTCACACAGTATCTTGAATGTAAGAAAAAAATCTCCATTCTCCTGCTCCCACCCCACCCCTATTACCTCTACCACTCACATCACCCCTACCACTATCTAAATGATAGTCTGGTTGGGCATAAAATCCTGAGTTGAAATAATTTTCCTTTTATAATAAACCCATTAATCCATTGTTCACTCGTTTCTACTGTTCAACAGTTCAATTCCACTCTGATTTTCAGTCTTTTGTATGTGATCTATTTGGATTTCCTTCCTTTCTCCCTCCCTCTCTTCCACCTTCTCTTTTTCATTTTCTTTCCTTCTTTCTCTTTCTTTCTTTGTTTCTTTCTTTCTTTCTTTCTTTCTTTTCTTCTTTCTTCCTCCTTCCTTCCTTTCTCACTCTTCCTTCCTTTCCTTCTTTCTTTTCTTCTTTCTTTCTTTCTTTCTTTCTTTCTTTCTTTCTTTCTTTAAACTTAGGATCCTCCCTTTGACCCAGTATTCTGAAATTTCATACTTATATACCTTGGCATTGGTATTTTTTTAATCTATTAAAAACAGATCAAACGACATAGTTGTCAAACCCTTTCTCCTGGAAATTCATGTTCTTTGGGTCTGGAAATTTTTCCTTGAATTATTTGATGATGTCCTCTATTTTATCCAGGTGTCTCTTTTATTCAAATGTTGATTCTCCCGGACTAATTCTCACTATTCTTTTCTTCCCTGTTTTCCATTTCTTAGGCCTCCTTTTCAACTTTCTCAAGATCACCTTGTCTTGAAATTCCTCTTGTTAATTTTTTGTGTCTGCAGTCATAATTTTAATGTCTAAGAGCTCTTTTTTGTCTTTTAAATGCTCTTTTGATATAGTCCCCAGTTCTTTGTGGCATGAAATATCTTCTTAGTTCTCTGAGAATATTGAGTTATTTATTATTGTTGCTATTGCTTTTGTTATCTTTTTTCTTTCCCCTGCATTATTGTCTCTATTCCTTATTTTTATTTCTATCTTTCATGTTAGGAGTTATCCTCAAATGTCTATTGATCCCTTACATGTTTATGGATGGAGCCACAAAGACAGCTTAAGAGAAGTTAATTCTTTACATGGACAGCTAATTAATTGGTTTGTCATATAAAAAAAAGTTGTAATTTAAAAAAATCTCCACTAAAGATGTGCACATAAAAATAGTTTTACATTCACGTTTATGAGGTTCACAGACTAAGAACTCCTTAGGAGGCACCTGGGTGGTTCAGTCAGTTAAGCATCCAACTCCTGATTTCAGCTCAGGTCATAATCTTAAGGTTAATGAGTTTGAGCCCTGTGTCAGGGTCTATGCTGACAATGTGGAGACTGCTTGAGATTCTCTCTCTCTCTCTCTCTCTCTCTCTCTCTCTGCCTCTCCCCCTCCCTCAAAATAAATAAATAAACTTAAAAATAAGAAATCCTTAGTTCGTGAAGCAAAATGTTAATTTTGCTGCTTTCACACCTTAAAACTAGTTAATGTACAAATACTTTTCTAGTCTTTGCTGGAACACCTTGAATGAGGAGAGCCACCATCAGTCAAATCAGTCCATTATCTTGGAACAGCCTCATCATCAAAAACTATTCTTTGTTTGATCCAAAATATGTCTTTCTGTAACTTCTATCCTTGTCTTATTTATGCTCATTGGATAATTAAAATCCAATCAAAGCCTTTTTTTCCTGCTTAGAGCTTTTAAACATAATCAATATTAATCCTATATTAGTAATTCAACCTTTCTGGACTACTGCTATAAAACTCATGCCTCTCTTTCCCTGAAAACACCTATAAAAAATAGAAAATAATGTATCCCCCATTCAGACTTTCAAGAACAATCTTGGATTACTGGGTGCTGAGGCTTGTGTTCTGTTTAAGATATAGCAGTGCCAACTGGTGTAATCAGAGAGCATAGATTCATTTATACTGGGAAGAGTTAACCCTGGGAATGAGCGGTAGGTCAATACAAGATCTGGTTAAGTTGATGGCCAGGGAAGAGCCTGCATCAGCCATATTTTGGGAGGCTTGAGAGAGAGAGAGAGAGAGAGAGAGAGAGATCCAGACTGGTCAGACCCTTATCCTCAATTCTCCAGTGACACCAGTAAGCTCTTTAGCTTCTGACATTTTATACACAGCTTTATTCCCTATCTTCCCTACACTAACAAAGTTAAAGAGATCAAGCCTGTTCTTTCTCGGCTACACAAATCCTGGAGTACGGTCCTTATGCAACAGGGTGTCCAAGGAGCTTGAAAGATTTTTTGCAGGCAACAAAAGCCATTTGTTTCTCCTACACACAGCCAAAGAAGAGCTAATAGCAAACATCCACCAATACACAGGGGTGTGTTGCTTTGGCAAAGGCCAAAACTCCCCAACTTTCAAAAACCTATTCTTGAAGCTACCATCTTGTTCCCTTAAAAGCCAGTCCCTCCAGAGCTCACTTCAGAATGGAATCAAGACTCCTCTGAGTTTTCCATCTCCCATTCTCCCCCTTTGCTTTAATATCACAAAGGTGGACAAACTTCCAGTCTCCAACCTGGCTCCACCCCAGCACCTGGCTCTCTTGCCTTTGAATGAGGACCAGCCAAGAATGAACTCAGCTGGAGAAAATGTGCAGAAAGGGTGGGAGCCAGGAAGGCAGGGGTAAAGCAAACCCTCCCTCCTGAGGTGATGGGCTCCACAGCTGTCCCAGGCCTCAGAACCCTATGGTGCCAGTCAGGGGGCTGGCTCTGCCTGTCTCCTCCTCTACACTCCTGGCAAGGGGTCTTTTTGTTGTTATTCCCCCTCCTTCTCTCCTGATTCCAGGCCCAGTATTTGCTTGTCTTGCAGCCAAAGATAAACTCCAGGCATTCAGAAGGCTACTCTTTAGATACCCGAATAGAGCACTGCCTAAGGGAGAGGAACAATTTGTCTTAGGTATTGCTTTCCCATTTGTTTTTTCCTTCATAGCTCATTCTGATGAGGCAACACAGTGTACATGGATTCATAAAAACTCACGGTTGAAAAGTAACATAAGTGCATCAAGGCTAACTCCGTTTAATCCTTGAAACCATATTCACACAATTCCAGATCTATCTCCTGGACATTATGTGACATTGACACCAAATTTACTGTCTCCCTAAAAGTGCCCGTATTTGCAGACAATGTTATTCACATTCTCTTCTTCCCCTGCCTTCACTGAAGACAAGACATTTGAAAAGAAAAAAGTCAAATTTATGGGTATGTACTATGGACCGGAACTCTGTCTCCATTTCTGATGTTTGTGTTCAAATCAAGAAATCCTACATCTTGGGAAGTCTTTCTTTGGCTTTTGGTATATTAAAAAAGTAAAAGGACATTGGAATTTGTTTATAGGACTAAAAACAAGATGCTAAAGGACACTGTTGTGTTTTAGAGCTGTGTTCTGTTTGGGAGAGTCCAGCAGAGGCAGTAGGAGACAAGAAGGCTAATCATTGCCTCTGGAGAGGGCAGCTGATCTAGCAAACACCACAGTTCACTCTCACTCAGTAAGGAGCCTTGTGTGTTCTGTGGCTTATTAAATGCAAAATGTGTACACTCTTTACTGAATACTAAATAGAAGAAACAAACATCCCCTGAGGCTGACTAGGGAAAGAGACAGCAGGGACAGTGAACACAGGACACAGGCTAAAAACAAAGCATGGTGCAAAGCCAGAGGTGGTTGTTGGCCGTCCAAACCTAGGGCTCCGCACAAAGGTGACTTCCTGACAAGTCGAGCAAAGAAGGCTCAGTGGGGGCACACCAGGGGTGTACTTGGAAGTCAAACCACACTTGCGAGATAAGGAAAAGCATGATTTGTTATTGTCTGCAAATAATTGGACCTCTACTACACTGAAAATGAATGTAGAGAAGGGACAGTCTCTGCTGCCCAGGCATTCAGCATGCCAATTAGAAAACCAGGGGTAGGGGCAGCATGACGAGGTGCCGTGTAGTTTTATGAATGTTCCCCTGTCTCTGGGCAGACACTTGCAGGCCCTGGTGAGGACATAATGGATGGTGAGTGAGCTTTGCGCCCTCCTCGGCACAGGAGGTGATGCCCACGAAGCCAAGGGCCAGAAGCGCATGGAGGATTCGAAAACGGACAGTTTCCTTCTGTTCTTAAACCATTCTGTGAGCAGCTGCACACCGAGAAAATGAGCAGGTGATTTCAGATTTACGAAGCTGCATCCTGACCCCCTAGGCAGAGCCTTTGAGAACAGAAGGTGGGAGGCTGACAGAGATAGGTAGATGTGGGCATCTGAACCCAAAACAGTAGCTCTCATTACATATGGACCCTTGAACCAGCTGCTAGAAAGAGTTGCCATGGTGCCAGGAAACTGTCCCTCTCTCAGCACGGAGAAGCCAGGTAAGGATCATCATTTACTGAAGATTTCTGTTGAATAGGTTAATTCTTAAATTGAGAATGTAATTCAAATTTTCTTCTGACCATATTTCTATGCTTTGGATTTCTATAAACTTCTAGAATTTTCCTGTAGATACTACTGTCATTTACTGATAACAAATTCACTTCCACTGGTGGAAGTGTCTCCAATGCATCCCCCACCATTCCCTTCCTATGGCAACGAGAACAAAGATGGGAAGAACCAAAAGTAGGAGATGTGCAAACATTCTCACACTGAGACAGGAACACCACGTTAATTTTATAACAATTCCAGTACTGGCAAAGGAGTGTGGAACATTAAACTAGGTCCGTGGCATAAGTATTAATTATTGTTCACAGATATTTGCCTGTGAGTATTATATTTCTCACCTAATGATATTAAACTTGGCCATATGATTTGCTTTCCAAAATGAAATGAAAGCAGAAACGACATATGTCATGTGTCACTTCCATGCAGAAGCTTAAGGGTCAGTACATGGTCTGCCATATTCTCTTTCCTCTCTGCTAGCTGATGGCTCCAAACAGAGCCTGCTCCTTCAGCTTGGGTCCTTGGAATGAAGATAATATGAGGCAATGCTGGAGCTGATATCCAATGGACACGTAACACGAATGAGAAATAAACTATTGATATTATAAGCCACTGAGACTTGAAGATCTTTTGTTATGGTGGCATAACCTGCCATAAACTAATTAATAAAAGCACCCTTAAAGGATATACATCAACTTTGTTTTTAAATATAACACATGTAAGGGCACCTGGGTGGCTTGGTCGGTTAAGTGTCCAACTTCGGCTCAGGTCATAATCTCGCAGTTCACAAGTTCGGGCCCTGTGCCGGGCTCTGTGCTGACAGCTCAGAGCCTGGACCCTGCTTCGGATTCTGTGTCTCCCTCTCTCTCTGCCCTTATCCCGCTAATGTTCTCTTTGTCCCTCAAAAATGAATAAAAAACATTTAAAAAATTAAAAGAAATAAATATAATACATGTATATTAATTTAAAAGATTGGTTAAGAACCAAAGCAAAATAATAGCTATTCTTTCCTGAGTTGGGGATTATGACCTTTTTTCTACTTAATGCTTCTCTATAATTCCTAAACCTTTTTTTTTAATTAAAAAAATTTTAAATGTTTATTTACTTTTGAGAGAGAGCACAAGCAGGAGAGGGGCAGAGAGAGAAGGAGACACAGAATCCAAAGCAGACTACAGGCTCTGAACCGTTAGCACAGAGCCCAATGCGGGGCTCAGACTCATGAACCGTGAGATCATGACCTGAGCCAAAGTCAGACACTTAACTGAGCCAATTTCTAAATCTTCTATAGTCAAACAATACTGTATTTATTACTAAGGAAAACATAAATGTTATGTTCTGTAAAAAGCAAAGTATCAAGCCACGCCCAGACTGCAAGTTCAATTGTGAATTTCAGCACTCACCATTAGGTATGAGACTTGGGGGTGACAAGAGTAACATCTTTAAATGTAACCCTAAGATCTGCATCACTAACTCCAGCTGGCCTCCTGTGCCCCTTCCTCTTTGCTTCCCCTCAACCCACAGTCTTGCACTTACTCCCCCAGGTCAGGACTTAACCATGGTGTCCTGAAGTCCCTGTTGGCAGTGTGGTGGTATACAAAACTAACACTCACCAGGCACAGACGAACCTCAATCCTTCTTAGGAGTTCTGTGAACACATCCTTCTCTTGTTTCTCCATCTGGCAATCACAGTCAGAGGCACTCTTTTCTCCTGTTCCTTCATCATCAAATGCAAAAAACTCTATCTGTGGGGATGGGAGTAGAAGAAATTCCTTTTTCTTCTAGATGTATCAGGAAATTAACAGTGAATGCAAGAATTAAAACATCTTGGAATCCCTACTTGAAAAGACCAAGAATGAGGCCATGACCTGTGGTGGGTATTCTCATTCATCCTGATTCCATTTTTAAATCCCTAAAAATCGTGCTAATTATGTTGTTAAACTCCTTCATGACTCAGAACAAGAAACACTATGTGCTATAACAAACAATCCAAAAACTTTGGTAACTTGTCCCTATAAAGGTTTACCTCTCACTGATATCATAGGCTGATGTGGGTCAAGAGACTCTCCTGAATGGCTCTCCTTAAAGTGATGACCCCAAATCCAGATTCCTTTCATCTTGAGATAGGAACTTTTTCAACAGTGACACAACAGTTGCCATAAGGGGTGGGGGGTGGGGGGTTAGAGAACGAATGATTACACAGGGACTTCATGCAATACCTAGAAGTGATACCAGTTCATATCACTTCAGCCCACATTCCATTATCCAGAAACCAATTAGATGCACTGACCAAACTGAAAAGGAAACTGGAATCTTCTCTTTACTGAAGAAAAAAAAAAAACTGGCAAGCATATAGAGGGCCCCTCCCTCAGTTTTACCTTCTAGTCACTAAATATCCATTTCATTCTTTCTCCAACACACACAACTCACTCACTTCTCCCAAGAGGGATAATTCAAAGTCTTACCCACTCACAGAGTCTGAAGTTGGAGTACTGGGTCTCTGGGAGATGTGCAGAATTCTCTATCAGATCCAAACGAGATTCCTATAGACCTGATAAGCTATGAACTAAAAGGAAAAGCTGCCTGTCCCCTCCAACCCCCGCCATACATCCCAACAGTGGGCAAACACATCAAGAACAGCCTTAATAAACCTTCTCATTTGGAAGAAGAAGAAGGAACATCTCATGTCAATCACTGAACTATAAGAATTCTGAGGTCCCGCTGAGCAAATTCTCTAAAGGACCCCCATCCCTGGGGTGGACGAAGTCCCTGGACTAGGCCAGGTTCTGCTTTCTGGAAGGAACTCCTCTGACCACTGATCTCCAGGGTCTTTGGCTCCACCCACGGGCACTCCTCCTGGTTTATTATTGTCCTTGGCCATGTCCGAGGATGGCGTTATGAAAATGAAACATTTGAAGCTGTCTCCTTCCAGCTTCTGACATCAACTTCCTTGCCACACACTTCCACCCCCTTCCACTATGCCACTTCCATTGAAGAAATCAATTTCTGAAACTACCAGGCTTCAGTCCAGAAAACAGAACTGCTTTGAACATTCTGAGTAGGAAGATGCTTAATCCAGGGAATCAGAGGACATGCAGCTATTACAGTCAAGAGAGCATAGCTCAGGAAGACCACTTTCAGGAAATCCAGAAAATACAGGATTGTTGGGAAGCCACTACCAATGGTCTCTGCTTCTACAGCACAAACATAGTTGATTCTCAGAAAGACCTGAAATGCAGTTAGTAGTCATTGCCAATTACCTCAGCTGCCTACAGCATGGAAGTGAATTATTCCTAGGAAGATTTTCTAAACCAAGCCACGAGCAAAATCCCACATCAGCTGTCTGCTCATGCTTGTAAGAGGAAAATAGCTTCTCTTTTCCTTCTGCCTTCCAAATCTCTGAGGAATGTCTCCTTGGGTAGAATCTAACCAGGAATCCTTGGCAAGGAGGTCTGAGACATGAAGCCTCTATGATTTGTCATTCTGCAGTTCAGAGAAGACTGTTTAAGAAGGGTGGTGATAATATTTAAAGAATCAAAAATAATATTTTTCACAATAAAGTTCACAGAAATTATTAAAAGCCACAGCCATTTACCATCTTCCTTTTCCTGACCATCTTAGCCTGTTCTGTATATCTTGTTTTGTATGTTCACAGCACATGTGAGCACCAAACAAATCATTCTGGGACAGTACCATGAGAAAAAGTTTCCTTTTGGGTCTAAAATTGAGCGACTGATCCAAGAGCCTCCAATAAATCTGGCCTTTGATAAAAAAAAATATTACAGAGCAGTAAAGTGGGGTCCAGGCCAGTGGGGAACGAGTCCAGTGGGGTCCAGTCCAGAGTTTGCTACTAGTACTCCACCTGAAAGAAAGTTCTATGCCTTCTCTGACCTCATTTTTTTCTGATTTTGAATAAATGGCCAGGCTAAATATTAGACTACATATGTAGTTTTCAGGCTTTCATATAGCTATGGAGTCATTCTTCAAATAAAATCTCACAAGGAGTTCCAGTAACTAAAATAGATAAGGTAGGACTTGTGGCTTTGTAGTAGGATGGAGAGCTGGAGTCCAGTATTCCCCATGGAAGCTCCATATAACTCCTTTAGTTCCATGGTGCACAGTTTAAAAACTCCTGGGATGAGATTGTCTGAAAATATCCCATCTACTTCTAAAGTCATATGATGTAATAATTTCCCAAGCCCTGACTCTGTTGGTGGTAATGCCAAATGCTCATTAAAAAAAAATATTTATATCCAGCAAAGCTCCAAGACTAATTTGTATTTGTACTCAAAAAAAGAGATGGTGAATAGGGGAGGGGAAGGAAAAAGAAGAAAAAAAAAGAAAAAAAAAAGGAGGTTAGAGTGGGAGAGAGCCAAAGCAGAAGAGACTCTTAAAAACTGAGAACAAACTGAGGGTTGATGGGGGGTGGGAGGGAGAGGAGGGTGGGTGATGGGTATTGAGGAGGGCACCTTTTGGGATGAGCACTGGGTGTTGTATGGAAACCAATTTGACAATAAACTTCATATATTGCAAAAAAAGAGGTGGTGATTGGAGGTCTTTAGAGTGGAAGAGGTTCAACATTTTGAAAGTATATTTGTGCCCCAAAACTCAGATCCCAAATGCTGTAAGATTTACTTAAAGATTTGATGTGGCATTCTTTACATGATACTCTGATAACTGGAATAGTATCACAGAAGAGTGTCCAGTGTCCATAAGCACTGTAACAGAAAAATGAACAGGTACCACTTAAGGGACAACAATTTGGCTTAACCAGAGCCTACTGATGTTGTCATATGGAAACAAAACCAATATTATTTCCAAGGGGAGGAGAAAGAATTCCAGAGCATTCACCAGACCTTCTCAGCTATATTAAGAAGACCAGCTATGGTTAGGGTCCATTTTGGAGTAATTTAAACTATAGTCAATGCAAGAAAGCAGAGGGAACAAAAATGTATGATTACTAGAGTTTTCTTGACAATTCTATTTTTTTTTTTGCCTATTTTCCAACTGAGCTTCCATGTCTTTGTTTTTTACTGTATGACCTTATTATCTGAGGCACTCCATAATCATATTGTGAACTCTGCCACAGACAGCTCAAGTAGAAGTAAGCCCATTGCAGTAACAACTGAGAGCCCAAGACTGTCTATAATTTTTATCATTGTCTTAGTCTGTTTGAGCTGCTATAGCAAAAATACTATAGACTAGATAGATGGTTTATAGACAACAGAAATTTATTTCTCATAATTCTAGAGACCAGGAAGCCCAAGATCAAGGAGCCAGAAGATTCCATGTCTGGTGAGAGTCTGTATCCTGGTTCATAGATAGCCATCTTTTTGCCATATCCTCATATGACAGAAGTGACAAGGGACCTCTCTGGAGTCTCTTCTGTAAGGGCGCTAATCCCATTCATGAGGGCTTCATCCTCATGACCTAATCACCTCCCAAAGCTTCACCTCCAAATACCCACACAGTAAGGATTAGGTTTCAACACAGGAATTTGGCGGGGGTGGGGGTTGGAGAGAAACACACTCAGTTTATAGCAGCCGCATCCTGAGGGCCATGAGTTTCTACTGGCCATGACATACCCCCTGAAGCTCTCAACTTAGCCCTTCCACTCTTCTGATCCCTCTCAGAGATCACCATGTGGTCACAGATCTGCAAAGCACTGGGAGTAGTGTGGGTGTTTTGTTTAATCACAATTCTAAATGGGATCTTCTACTTATTCAAAGACCAGCTCAAACTCCACATCTTGTTTGAGTCTGCTCACCATCAAAACCATGATGCCTTCTCCTCTTTCCTTACTGTCTCTGTGACTTCATTAGGACTTGTTAAGGTTGCTAGTGCTAACTCTTTCTAGGTGTGTATCCTTTCCTCTTGGCAGAACAAAATAGAAAGCTCATAGACTTTGGTATCATAGCTTATCAGGGTTTGAATCTAAGCTCTGCCA
This sequence comes from Lynx rufus, assembly GCF_022079265.1. NCBI lineage: Eukaryota > Metazoa > Chordata > Mammalia > Carnivora > Felidae > Lynx > Lynx rufus. Next base: position 118,002,136 of record NW_025814856.1, on the reverse strand, counting down.
CTTACTACCTGATGATCCTCATGGCACCATGAACCTCAGTTTTCTCATGTGTAAAAGGAATATGATGATACCTCCCAGTGCAGTTGCAGAATGCTCACTATAATACTTAGCATGTAGCAGCTACTCAATAAATACTAGTTACCTTCCTCTCCTTCCTCCTTTCCCTGACAGATTCCATGTATTTGTATCTAGGGCATTTTTTTACCCTGTAAAGTTGTTAATTCTTTGCTGCTGCTGCTGATTCTGATAACAGTATATCTGAACCAGAGAGGAGGAGGGCTTGTGCAAATAAAAGATAAATATACTGCTCTTTATCTTTTTCCTCCTCCTTTAAGATCTTCGTATTGGAAGATCCTATGGGCCTCCTCTGATAGGACTCCTGATTTAATAATCACAAAAGATGTTGCAGAAGTCATCTGTTATCCAAAGCCTCTGTCTGACTTGGCCTACACTTAAGGTGAATTGGTTACTTGACCATTATCAGTGAATTTAAGTATAGATAAACCACAAGTGACTGGTGCAGGGCTTTAGTTATTGATTGTTTATTTACAATCGTTACCTCAAATTTCTAAGTCTCTGCCCTATTTCTATTATGTTGGTGAAATATGATGAGTTTTTTTTAAACTGATGAAGTAACACCTTAACGAAATAAGAGCATGAGTCAGAATTCCCGTCAACTCAAACTCATTTTCCTCTGGGGAAAGAACCACCAGTCATCCAGTACCCCAGTGACCCATGGATGTCTAAAGTGTCTCTGAGCAAAGTATTTTGATTATCAAATAAGGCTGGACAAAGTCATTTTTGTCCATGGGCTTCCTATGTTGCATTCCTGATTGAACAATCATAGAAGTCACATATTTCCCAAGGCCTCTCAGACTCCATCTACTCTTACTCTTTGGACTCTCGGTATTCCTGTTTAATTTAGCTTTACAGAGTTGGTTGTTCGGTTGGTTTTTGGTTACTCCAGAAGAGATAACACATTGTAGACATTGGTGTCCAGTGGAATGCAATTTGGGAAAACCTCATCTGACCCAAACCCCTCATTTGAGAGCTAAGGTCATTGAGACCCAGAGATGTTGTCTATCTGATGAAAGAAAACCAGAGTCCAGATCTTTGGTGCTCCTCCTCATCTCCCACAGTCTCCTTATGGCTCGATGTAGATCTTGTCAGAATCTGCTCCTTTCATTTGTTATTTTTGTTGTATTATTCTCTGTATGTGTGCATGCATGCACACACCAGAAAACGAAAGAACATCCACTTGAAAAATGTTAGCTCTCTCATCCTTAACTGGACAATATGTTATGCATTCATTCCACAGAACCAGAAACAGCCAATAAAGTGAGGGGTGCTGTAACGGCAGTTTGATCAGAGGACAGACTGCCTGACTCTGCTCAGGAGCTGGGTTGTGATGAATCACTCATTCATTATTCATTTATTCCACATCAGTTTCCTGAATGCCTGCTGTGCCAGAAACCATGCTAGCTTCTGTGGCTACAAAAATCCAGTAAGACTCAACCACTGCCTTCAAGCTGCTTACATTCTAGCCTGAGAAACAGGTCTGGAACAGATGAATGTAAGGAAGTGATAAGAGCTTCTGTGAGAGAAGCTAATTTCTACCTGAGACAGAGGAAATCAGGGAAGGTTGTTTCAAGCAACAACATTTTGAGCACCTGGAGTCACATATTGACTGTTTCCTAAAGCTTTTGGAGATCTTGTCTTAAAAGCTGGACGTGTGTACAGAGTCAATTGTTCAAAATTAATCAGAGCAGCAGCACACGGAACACAAAACAGGGACCAAGGAAGAAGCCAATTCTCTGCTTTAGCATGAATCATGTGATACACTCCCCCTCCCCCACGGCCGGCAACAGCAGCTTGCCTTGCTAATTGTGTTTTCTTAAAGCAAATGCTAACACTGGTTTATATCCCTTGAGCACACACCAGCTGGACAGTAGGAGGAAGCCGGTTCAGCATTAAAAATTGACCGCAGATAATTTATAGGGCCAACAAGCCACAGGCAGATAAGAGTGGAAATACATCGTTATCGATAGCCAGCAAGGTATGGTCCCCGCCCACCCTGTAGCGCCATCTCCTGTCTCTGCTGAGGTTGTAGTCTCTTTACAAGTCTCCATAACCCTTTGTATGAATAGATCAGTAGGAGCATAAACAAGGTCACGTGACATGTAGAGGACGTTAAAGAGACCTACGTGAATTTAGACGGCTCGGAATGCGGTTGTTAGATCATTTTCAAGTGAATAAAACCCGAGACTTGATTTTCGCTTTGCAAATCATCTCGCCAGCAACTGTCCACTGTAAGTACTCTCCAAAGCCCATAAGGCAATGGGCCTATAAAGGATGTTTCATGGAATAACTGAATCCAATTAAACTGCTGTTTACTTTTGCCATAGAAGCTCTGACAAATAAAATGGAAGATGCTATTGCCATTTTCATCGACTAAAACAAATCTTTACAGGGGAGAAAAAGAAGAGAGAGAAACTAAAATGTCAGTTGCTGACACTGTCATTCCCTGCCAGTCAGTAAATAAACATAACATCTATTAGTTGCCATGGAAACGTTCCGCCTGATTCCGAGCATCAAAGCTCAACAATAAAGAAACCCTGATATTTGTGGCTGGGCACAAACAACTCTTTTGGCATTTCTCATGAGCTCACCAGCACAAGAACTAACATTTTCCCTGTTTGTTTTCTTTCTCAGGCATGAATGCATTTGCTTTGGAAAAAGAGACGTGTATCTTAGAAACCTATCAAAAATATGTGAATACAGCTACCTCACCAATCTCAGCTTTCCCCACTCTTGCCTCCCACCTCTCTTTTAACCTTTGCCTGAGAAGAATTTAAATGGCATATTTAGTCACTACATGTTGTGCTTCCTGTACCCGAGGCTGCGTAAAAGGGATTGATTTAAATCACTTGCAGTAACCGTGTGGAGGAGGAGGGTCCCGTTTTCTGCACCAAATGCTCTTGGATCCATAATAAGCAGCCAGAATTACAGACAACAAATGAATGTGCTTGTATTTGTCTCTTCTTGGGTGAAGAATTATTCTTTAGCAAAAAAACTTATTACATACTTCCAGCATCTAACAAAAAAAAAGCAGCTCAGATGTGTGAGCAGAGATAAAGGATGCTTACCTTAACCTTCCATCTCCCAGGTAACCAGTCTCAGAAATATTGGCTTAAAAAGTCAGAGAATGTTCCTATTAGAATTTTTTTTAATCATGGGATTTATAACACCTCACAAAACAGGAATGGACCAAGTCTAAAGGTTACAGCTGAGAGTCACTAAAGCTTTAGGAGCAACCACTGGTAATAATAATCAGCTGGAATCAGAACACAGCTCACCCTTCAGCGCTTCGCTCAAATGCTTACCATTCCTAAAGCTGTAGAGCCTTTGACAAGCGAGGCATACATCAGGGGGGATTTAAATTCCTGATTTTCTGGCAGTTTTCAAGCTATAAATCCCACACATTCCTAGAACCACATCATCCCATAATCAGAGCTGAGGGCTGCATTGGGGTTCTGATTGCTGCTCAAGTCACACTGGAATAGGAGATTCCCGCTTCCCTCCGAGCCTTCAAACAATTCTTGTTGAAGGACTGTTAAAGATTTTTTTCAAGCCTTCTGAAGTGAGGCCAAGAGGGGATTACATTTATCCCAATACTCTACCAGGTCTTTCTTATCCTTGGATATAGCCACCTCTGGATTTTTCTAGAAGATCCCACTAATCCATGTCTGCATACTCCAAATGGTTTGAATAGTCAGAAGGAAACAATTGAAAAGGGTCTATAAACAAATGAAGTCGATTCATAGTTTCTCAAAGTAGGTTCAAGGACTGCTTGCATCGGAAATTCAGAATCACTGGTGATGTTGAGATTCAGATCCTCCAGCACAACTGACACATACCGAATGGGAGCTCCCAGAAGAGAGAGGACTTAATCAACTTAGCAAATGTCACCAGCTGATCCTTTTTGTTTGGAAAGCCACACATTAAACCTTAATCTCGAAAAGCGGAGCCCAGAAATCTGCATTTTTGACCACAGGGCCAGGCACAAGTGTGGACCCATGAATGCTTGCTACGTTAAAATGAATGCATCTATTATCTATTATACTAATTTCCTTAGAGAAAAAGTCACTTTAATTTTCCATTTCTTTGTTTTCACGGTTCTTCAGATAAGCTCTTCCCTCCCACAGCTGTGTTCTCTCTCCCTTCCTCGGAACCTTTACAGCAGGGTCTCCCCTCACCTAGGCGGCAGTTGATGTCCCAGCAGGAGCACAGGGACGGTACCCAGAAGGCCTCTGTAGCCTTGATGAAGTCCTTCTACTGCTCTGAACACCAGTTTCCTCATAACTTGAGCTTCTCAAACTCCAATTTGTGCCATCTCGTGGTTTAACTTCTCTAACACTGGCTAGTAAAGAAGGAAGTGGAAGACAGAGAAAAGGAAAAGTGAGAAGTCTATATAGTATTCTTGTCTAGTTAACACTCTTTTCCAGTAGTTGGAGAAAATGAAACGAGAAGGACTTCCAACTGTAGAACTTTCTAGTGTCTTTTCTCCCTTAAGCTCAAAGTTTCCTACTCTTTAATTTTTTTTTAATGTGTATTTATTTTTGAGAGATAGAGAGACACAGAGCGCAAGTGAGGGAGGGGCAGAGAGAGAAGGAGACACAGAATCTGAAGCAGGCTCCAGGCTCTGAGCTGTCAGCACAGAGCCCAACGTGGGGCTTGAACTCACAGGCTGTGAGATCATGACCTGAGCTGAAGTTGATCGCTTAACTGACTGAGCTGCCCCAGTTTCCTACTCTTTAAAACACGAGAGTTTTTACCATGAAAACCCCCGAGTGGGCTCACTATGGGCAGTGTGATTCCAGAAGAGCCTGTGGTGTGATAAAGGTAAGAACAGGAGGCAGTCCCAAGTGTATGAAGAGTAATTGAACTGTTGATGGACTGACTTTTATGCTTCTTTTCTCTTGAATGGACTAGCCCAAATATATTTGTATGGTGTTTTGCCTTTTTGTCCATTTTAAAGACACTACAGAAAGGAGGCAATCAAAAGGCTTAACATCACATTTGTTCTCACTCAATAGTTCTATAAAGATTAGCAACAGGAGAAATAGAGAGTTGGGAAGGAGTACGCATTACTGGAGCAAAGGAGAGGAATAAAATAGTTGGCATATGTAGTAGGTGTGTTGGGTTATGTAATGGCAAGGTTAGCTCAGCGGTATCCATCTCATAACCATCCCAACTCCCCCTTAAGCTCTGCTTGCCTTGGAGCTGCCTTTTGATGCCTCTAACATGCAAGCCTCTAGAGACTCTGCAAGACTCCTCTCTGGCCTGCCAAGGTGTGGGGATGCTCTGTTTCCTCTCAGTGCTAGGAAGGCAGTGTTTGACTTTTCCAAAGGGAGTTTTCCTAGCAAACTAAGGAAAAACAGAGCCAATTTGCCATAAACACATAGAAGCATGAGAAATCCATAGTTCAATATAGGCTCAGCTGACTTAACTCACTTCCAACCAAATTTGGCTTTGCTGGCACAGATTCTGGAGAACCAGCCCCAGAGTCTTCTCCTTACCCTCTTCTGGTTAAACAAACATGCTCCATCTCTCAGCCAGAAGTCAAGTTGGGTTTGTCCCACTTTTAGGCCTGGCAGGAATCCTAATGCTTTCCTAAACATCATTCCCCATACGTTCTTGGAGGGAGATGTGAATGGAAGAGGGCTTTTGAGACAAGAGGTCAAGGTCTAAGTCCCCTATGGTCAGTGACAAGCTGTGCGATCTTGTGCAAGCTATTTACCATCTCTCAGTCTCAATTTCCTCCTGTCAAAATGAAGAAAACAGTGCTGGCTTCATGAATTGCCAACAAGATAAGAAGAAATGCAAACACCTAGGACATCCTTTTCCCCTAAATCATAAGGTACAAGTCCCCAGATCCACCTATCCTCCTGGTTCCTGTGCTCTATTTTCTCCCTTCTGGGGATCCTGCCCTGATCCATGACTTGAGCACGGAGGAAGTATTCAGGATGAATGGAAGAGAGAACAAAGCAGAGTCAGGGTGCCTTGCTAAAAGAAGTAAGTCCAAATCAGAGGAAATGAGGACCCAAACTAAAGAATAACATCAAAAATAGAGGGTGAATATGGAAAATGTAATGAAGGCAGGATCTCATTGGAAGTGCATGCTGAAAGCACAAGAGAAGATCAGCCATGACAGGGAGGGAAGAACACTGCACTTGGAGCCAAGAGACCTGGATTCAAGGTCTTTGTTCTACCACTTACCAATTTCATAAACTCTGAGAAGCCCCTCACTTGTAATTCTCATTTTTGTCTTTTGCAAAAACAAACAAACAAGCAAACTGGAAATAGCTACAAATTAAGTGAGAAGCTGCATAAAATGCCTGAAATATGATAGAATGGACCATTATTCCATAATGGTCACTTTAAATCTTACTCTGACCTTGAAGTCACTTATCTTTCTTGTGCCTCAGTTTATTCATGTGTAAAGGTTGGACCTAAGTGAACCCTGAAGGCCTTTCCAGCTCTAACATGTTTGTATCTATGAGGAAGTGGTGAATTTGGTTTGTGCATGTCAAATGCAAAATTTCCTGGTCAAGTTGTTAACACAGATCAAGTCTCTAAAGAAGTAGTTCTCAAAGGGTCACTCCAGTCCTGGGTGGGGGGTATTGAGGAAATCAATGGGTAGTCTTAGTTGCCAAAAATTATGGCAAGACACTACTGACTTTAGAGGACAGGAACCAGAGATGCCATGATGTGTGCTATGTGTGCAGTACAAATGCAACAATGAATTGTCCTGTGTGGCTTTCACATGTTTCCCTACATAGCCAAGTAGGATATCGGTTCTCAAAGCATGGTCTGGGGACCTCTGGAGAGCCCTTAGACCATCTAAGGCATGATCATGGTCTAAATTGTTTTCACAGTGATACCATCATATTATTTGCAGTTTTTACTGAGTTGACACTTACAGTGATGAGACAAAAAGGAACTGTGGATAAAAATGTTGGTGCCTTGCACAAATCAAGGTAATAGCACTAAGCTGTATTGCACTAGTGATCACTGCATTCTTCACTACCATGCACTTGTAGTTAAACTAACAAACAAAAACAACAAAACCCTCCATTTTCATTTTGAAATGTCCTTGGTGAAATGATAAAATTTATTAACTCTAATTTATTAACTTCATTAACTCTCAACTCTTGAGTACACACTTTATACTATTTTGTCTGACAAAATGCTACAGATCAAAATACAATTTGTTTGAGTTGCAAGCTGAACTAGCCATGTTTTTCATGGAATACCATTTTTGCTTGAGAAAACAACAGGAAGACAAACTAGGATTATTTAGATAGGTATCCTGCAGACCATTTTCTCAAAAACCAATACTTTCTTGCTTATTTCCAAGAAGACAAAAAAGTACATGTTACAGAAAATAACTTTTAAACATTCAAGAAAGAATTAGAATTGTGGGAAATTCGTACCCGCCACCATGAGCTTGATACCTTTTCAGCACTTGATCTGCTAAGATTGGTGGCAATATTAATGAATGTGATTTATTCATTTTGTATGATGAAATGTGTCACCACTTGGAAGATCTGTATAACCTAGTGAGCTAATACTTCACAAATGACCAATGTACAATGTTACAAAATCATGCCTGGTTAAAAAAAAAGAAAAAAAAAAAGATCAATTCAAAGTACAAGATAGACCAACGGAATTTAATGGAACAGAGTACAAAATATTCATTGATATGATTTCAGATCCCACTTTGAATAGCCTTTAAGAAACTACCACTATCTTTCTTATCAAAGAAAATTATCCACAATACCTGAAAAGTCTACTATAGCACTTCTACAATAAATCCAAATACATATCAGTTTAAGTCTGGATTTTCTTCAAAAACTTCAAGCAATGGGGCGCCTAGGTGGCTCTGTCGGTTGAGCGACCGACTTCGGCTCAGGTCATGATCTCACGGTTTGTGAGTTCGAGCCCCGCGTTGGGCTCTATGCTGACAGCTCAGAGCCTGGAACCTGCTTCAGATTCTGTGTTTCCCTCTCTCTCTGCCCCTCCCCCACTCATGCTCTCTCTCTGTCTCAGAAATAAATAAACATAAAAAAATTTTAAAAAAAACTTCAAGCAAAATACCATATTGCAATAGATTGGATACATAAGCAGATAAAGGAATATAGTTGTGTTTGATTAAGCTAGGTGTCACAGAGATTTGCAAAACTGTCAAATATGCTACTCTTGTCACCAAATTCTCTTTTGTTTGGGGAGATGTAATTACTTCTAATAAAATGTTATTTATGTTAACATGTAATTGTATTATTGCTATTTTAAAATAAATCATAAATATTGTTAAAATTTTGTTTTAATTTCTAATACAGTAAATATCAATAGCTATAACCCATATGAGCAAATGTTCCTGAGGTCCTCAAAGAGCTTTTGAGACCAAAAAGTTTGCAAACCACTGACATAGGATAACATTCAATTATGTAAGCCTAGAATTTGACTCTATTTTATATATAAATGCCAAGTACTTCTGTATCTCCTAAAGTATACCAACTTCCTGGAATGCAACTAGCAAGCGAATCAGTGGCGGATTGTATGTTTCTTGGTTTAAAACTTGACCAAGATCTTCTGACCATTTCATAAAGTCACACCACCAAGGGCAACACGAGTCATGATACTAGAGTTGCTGACACAGTACACCTGTATTTTCTGGCTTTGTAGTTGTGTCATCCCTGTGATTCTTTGGTAAGGCACAACTTAAGACACTTCATTTTGTCTTCCAGTATAGTTGTGCCCAAGGATTTGCATACTGAAATACATACTGTATTATTAATTTTCCTTATATTTTATAATACAGTTAAGACATTTTTAAATCATGTATGTAGATAATTTACATTGTTTATGAATTTCATAATAGTAAAAAGGACATTAGAAAATATTTGTTATGAAAGGGGCATTGGGTCTGGTATGTTGAGAATCACTGCTCAGAGGCTGGTATGAGAGATTTGAGGATTATCTTCATAGAGTGGATAGATGAAGCCACAGGGAGGAGTCATCTTGTGATATGTCTCATTCAGAGTTCCATGCCTTTAAAAGTGATGGAAGGGGGCGCCTGGGTGGCTCAGTCGGCTGAGCGTCCGACTTCAGCTCGGGTCATGATCTCACAGTCTGTGAGTTTGAGCCCCGCGTTGGGCTCTGTGCTGACAGCTCAGAGCCCAGAGCCTGTTTCAGATCCTGTGTCTCCTCTCTCTCTGACCCTCCCCCGTTCATGCTCTGTCTCTCTCTGTCTCAAAAATAAATAAACGTTAAAAAAAATTAAAAAAGAAAAGAAGAAAAAAAAGTGATGGAAGAATTAACCAATGGGTAGGAGATGTCCCAAAAGAATGCTTGTGAAATTTTGTCCAGAGTTCCCCAGCAATGTGCTACGTCATTGTCAATCTCTGACTCTAATCTCCCATTTGCCCGCCAACTCCTGTACATATGCTTTTTCTCCTTGGACTTGTTTCCTTGCTTGAATCAACAGATATCACATCCCACTTCCAAACCCACTCTACTAGCCACACTTTCCTGGACACTTGACCCCAGCCCACCCTGGTTTGGAGCTCTACTATAGCTGGACTTTAGCTCTAGAAAACGACCTTGACACCTGACCACAGAAAAAACTGGAGATGAAAGAGGGCAAGTATAAAAAGCAGAAATATGAAAACAATGAAATTCTTTGAGAAGACAAGAGGTTAAGCTCTTGCTACACAGCACCTTCCAGTCCCAGTTAAGTCTGTTTCTCTCTCCCATGAGTTCTGAAATTCATTCAATTTCACATTTTTATAAAATGGCAAAATGTCTCAGCCTCTTAGGCCATGATTAAAATCCAGTTGTTTATTTATAGGGCCATTTGTTGCTGAAACCTCTCCTTAAAAAAAAAAATAATAATTGCTTCTCAAGATGGTTTTCCTCTATCTGCCAGAAGATGTCATTTTGGGATGAGGCCATTCAAACTTACTCAAATCTGAGCGATAACTCAGCTAAAATGAGGTCAATGTAAATGACTACCCACAACGGGGGAAAAACCTGTTAAATTAAATCCAGAGTAAGTACCAACATATCATGTAGTGAGAGTTACATGTGTCAAATGAAGGAGTGTTATGAGGATTAATGAGTCCGTTATTAAAAAACGCTTTGGGATTCTTGGATGAATGGCGTTGTTGAAAGTGGGGGTAGGGCTGGCATTTACAGATTGCAGCTATATCAAGACCTTGTACCTGACTCTGGGGAAACATGGAGAAAGCAATGGAAGAACTTAAAACAGATTTTTTTTTTTTACTGATTTTTGTATTTTATATTACACTTAGCAATCCAAATACTTCATTTAGCAAAATATATGGGTAGATGCAAGTGTCTACTTTGCAAAGTTCTACGAAAAGTAATGTAAGCTCATCTGAGAATCTCAACATTGTGTTGTAGTTCACGAAAGAAACGCTAGAGCAACAGCAAGAACCAATTCAGAACGAATTTATCCTTACCCCCCAGCCCCGCCACACACACACCCCCCCCAGCCCCGCTGGTGGTGTGTGTAATAGGCAAATCCCAAAGATGGAGAATGTTAAGGAATTCTCTGTTGGGGAAGTACAGACTAAGCCAGAGGCAATGATAGGATTACAGGCTGTTTCCTCACAATGTTTGATGTTGTCATGGAAGTGGAAAATGCAGTCAATCTCCTGGTTGTTTCTAAATGCCTGCAAGTCTCAGCGAGGCTTCCAGATGACTGATTTTGTTTTTTCTTTTTCACCTGGAAGTTTTCACTTTGTAAAATGTGAGACTGAGATCTCATCCTTTGAAATCTGTATAAAATTGTCTCATCTCAAGTCTCCTATCACCGTTTTTACAGGGTCTGCCACCCTAAATAGCTCACTGTGACTTCCCAGGGGCTGAGTCTTCGTGGTCTCCTTTGGCTGTGAGCTCCTGTTTGTTGTATCTCGATCCTCCCTCAGTCTTCTGCTGCTATTTACCTCCCATCCTCACCAATCTAGCCATGGAGTCTAGGTCTTTTCCTGGACTTTTCCAAAGCCTGCTGACCTAAAGCATTCGATGGGTAGCAGCACATTTTACTGGGCAGTTGGGCAAACAAATGGCATTTAACTGACAGAAACAAAGACAATTTGAAATTACATTAATAGATACTCCTGTCCCCAGAGTTCCCCAGTCACCCTAGCACCAAGAATTGCCCATTGGCCACTTTTCTCCTTAAGTTTCAGTCTCCTGCAATGCCACTTGGCTCCAGGATCTGTCTCTGCCCTCTTCTGTCTCCCTTCTCCTCTTCTCTTTCCTACTTCCAAACTCCTATTCATTTTCTATACAGAGCTGCTCAGCTACTTCTTTCTGATCTCCTTCTAATCCAGGCCCTCAAAGCAACATCTTCCATCCTTGATGCAAGTCATCAAGGTGTTTTCCTGATTAAAACCATCTGTTCCAGAAAGGAATGAAAATAATTCTTTTCCGAAAAAAGATTCTCTTGCCTCCCATGCAGAAGCCTTGGCCACACTGCAACCACTTAGGGCCTTTGGAGGGAGTCCCAGGCATCAGGTACTTTTCTTTCCTTGCCACTTCCTGGTGAGGCACTTCTACCAGCCAGGGCCTGCTTATCATCCATGATGTCTAGCAGAAGTGACATCATCCATGCTGAAATCCATCCAAACTATATTGTATGCACCCCTCTTTAACACTGATATATTCATGATTTTAAATGTCCCAACAGTAAAAGAGATATCTCACGGCAGAAAATTATAGATTCCAATATGGAATACCACTGAGCCTGTTCAGAGAGGAAGGAAGAGATCCCTAGATTGAAGAGATCAAAAGAATCATTTGTTTATTTGTGGGTGGGGTTTTTTTTGAGTTAGAACTTTTTATAACTGAATTTATTATTTGCAATAGATAATATATGCACAAGGTATAAAATTCAAAAGGTACAAAAGGGTATAGAGTGAAAAATAACTCTTCTCTGTCTTGTCTCATAATTTTCTAGCCTCCCTTCCCAGAGGCAAGCCCAGGTAACAGTTTCTTCTGCATCCTCCCAAAGATTTTCTGTGCATTTACAAACATAGATATTTGTTTATTTTTTTCCTTAGACAGCTTGTTCACACTCTGTATATTCTTCTGCTCTTTATTTTTTTAATGTTTATTTATTTTTGAGAGAGAGACAGAGACAGAGCACAAGTGAGGGAGGGGCACAGAGAGAGGGAGAGACAGGATTTGAAGCAGGCTCCAGGCTCTGAGCGGTCAGCACAGAGCTTGATGTGGGGCTTGAACCCACAAACTGTGAGATCACGACCTGAGCTGAAGTCAGACGTTTAACTGACCAAGCCACCCAGGTGCCCCTCTTTATTTTTTCATTTACCAACGTATCTTGTAGATCATTCCTCATTAGTAGATAGAGACTCTCATTATTTCTATTGGCTCCATTGTTTTATATTATATGTATCTACCATAATTTAGTCAACCATTGATGGACATTTAAGTGGTTTCAGTATCTTCCTAGTATGAACATTCTTGCAATGAATTCCCTTGTGGATATGGTATTTTAACCATGTGCAATATATTTATAGGATAAATACTTTGAAATGAAACTCTTAGGCTAAATTGTATGTGTGTATTTTAACTTTATTAGATACTGTCCTATTGCCCTCCATAGATTCACTAATTTGCCCTCCAGCAATGTGTTGAAGAGACACAAATTTATCTGCACTTTAAAAGATGGGTAAGAGTTTGAACGACATACGACATATAAAAGGGCGAGCAGAATTCTGCTAAAGAGAAGTGGCTTACTCCTGGTCCATAAGCACCTTGAAAGCAACTATGCTGTTTATCATCATATCTTCCAGCCCCTAGCACAATGTCTGGTGTGTGTAAATATGCATGTAGTTGTTGATAAGTGAATGGTACCATAGCAGTTTAGAGGTGGGATCTAAACTTAGGCTGTCTGAGGGGGAGAGAGTAGTTCAAATGACCTAAGGTGCATGTATGACAGGGGAGAAGTGGCCAAAAAAAAGTTGAAAATGTGAATTGTTTCTTTTTTGTCATCACCCAGGAAACAAGTTTCCCTCTAGCCATTGTTATAGTCAGGATGAAAAGAGAAAATATGGTAAAATCTACCTTGGATATTATAAACTTCCATGAGAAAAAATATTGATCATATCATCCTAGAAAGAACATTGACTCTGCTATTTTTCCAAGCAGCAATCATTAGTTTTGTCAATATGTAGCCATTGGATCAGGATGTTTTAAGTCCAGACTAATGGTCTTGGCTGCCCTTAAGGTCAGGCCAATTGTTGGGGCTGCCTCACTGGCCAGCAATCCATCCTGATCTCAGCATTTGGAGATATGATACAGATGAGTTTTTCTGTGATCAGCCACTCCAAATGTGTGGAGCCAACCCAACACTATAATGGGAATGGAATTCATGAATTCAGTTATTGGTTTAACAATATTTATTAGAAGGTAGGTAAGCTGATGATATACAGATTATGGAAAGGTTTTATGCACACACATGCATACACACACAGAGAAAGTTATACATATAATTCATTAAATGCTATCATCTGCCAAGCAGTGTCCTTAACAGCATTGCTAGGTTTCACAACTATAGCTTAAAGTATGCTCGACCCATTTTACAGACAAGGAAACTGACTTCTAAATCAGTGAATTGACTCTCTTGTGATCACTCAACTAATAAAATGAAGAAGTGAGAATTCATACCTAAGTATATGAGCCTCTAAACTCATATTTCTACTATACGGTTAGACTTGAATTGCAAGCATAAACTAATGCCATGGGCCATTCACCATTCTTGCCACTATCACACATTTCTTTCTTCAGAGGCTGTCTCACTGAGTCAGTGACATGGCAGCATTTATAACACACAGTTAAACCTCATTCTCACTCACATGCAGGCCAACTCCTCTGAGTCACCAGTGTTATATCCTTTCTGCAGAAAGAATGGAGTAGGTTTCAGATCTAGTAATGGTACAATTGTAGCGCACGACTTTCTTTCCAGAACACATCTGATCACCCTGGACATTGGGGGTATTTCAGCATTTATACTCTACATTTATCACAATATGTTGCCTGCAATGTTTTTTTTCTCTCTCTCCCTCTCTTCTTTTTTTCCAGTACCTGGCTCATTAAAGAGACCACGAGTCATTTTAAAACCAAATTGAGTTTAAATACATTTCCTTGACACATCTGTTTTGTTAAATGTATCCCACGAAACCAACATTAAAAGCCAATGCCATTAAGAGGGCATAAGGTAAGCTCATTTAGTTGACCAAATTGTATAACACAATGAATTAATATGGTAATACGCCTTTGGAGACCAGCAGCAGATAATGGAGGTGAACAGAGGAGCTCCAGCCTGGTTTTGGAAAAGCAAAAGCAATTCATCATTATGCTGTAACAATATAGGAGAACATTTCTCATTTCCCACTCGCCTGCCCCCATCTGAAAACCTTTTGGTTGTACTTTTTGAACACCAACTTCAACCAGCATGACTTTGCTCACTCAGACTGCTGCATTGTGGCAACCCAAAGAATTCTCTTATTTGTGCTTTGAACCAGCAGTAAATAAGTGAAGATTCCAGTTGTAGGTAAGAGTTGGTGGGACATGCATCTGTGAGAGCCATGCCCTTGTCATTCTGCAGAACAACTAGCAAAATTATTCTCCAAAGAGAAGGCAAAATCAGGGAGCAAAGAGAAGTGGGTAGAACAGAAATACTAGCAAAGATTCTGGCCATCCTTCCCTCAGAATTAAGCTTTAGAAATGATGTATTACGTAAACTGACAGTCATTTCTTGGACTCAATCCTTCTCCCTGTAGCTTGGATTTCTGTTTCTATCCTGCCAGAAAGAAACTAATTAAAGCTTATTGTGTCTGGTCAGCAAGAATGTATCCCCTAGCTGCTTACAAACAAAAACAAAAACAAACAAGAAAATGCCAACTATCTCAATAATGTTTTCCCTCAACTATAAAATTAGATATGTTCATTAGAGAAAATTTTAGAAAACACAGGACAGCACAAAGGAGAAAATGCAAAATCATTTATAACCTCTATGCTCAGAGATACCACTATTAATATTTTAGCATATTTATATCTCTTTCACATACCATTAAATAGCCTTCAAACATAGGATTTTAATTGCTATATAAAATGATTTTTTAAAACTTCTGAGGTTGAACATTTAGGTTTTTAATTTTTTTTTTCAATTACAAACAAAGCTATAACAAACAATTGTCCATAAACCTTCTGCCCAGTTTCACTTTCTATTAGGACATATTCCTAGAATGGCATTCCTGGGCCTGGGGTGTGAAGAATTTTAGAGCTCCCATGTTAAATCCACCACCTTAAATCCTCATCCTTGTTGGCCTCTCAGCAACTTCCATCACTACAAGGAGTAGTTGACCACTACTCCTTTCCTCAAGCCTTCTCTCCTTTGCTCTGTGACACCAAGTTTTCCCAATTCCCACTTACCTCTTGCTCACAGTCACTTTCTGGGTCCCCTCCTCTGTCTCACCATCAGTGTTGAAGTTCCTTGGGTTTCCATCCTATGCCCTCTCCTCCTCTGTATCTATACTTTCTCTGAGTCTATCTACTCTCAGGATTTCACTAACAGTTCCTATCTCTAAAATCCCCAATTAAAAGATCTGTCCCGGCTCCCTCTTCGGCATCTAAAATGCATACCCTAGATTCCTGGACTTCTCCCACTTCAATGCTCACAGGCCTTTCAAACCCACAATATTATCACACCAATTCTTTTGTCTGTTTTAGAAGAAGGATAAATAATAGGAATAGTGTGCACCATTTTCTTGTTCTTGATTATAATGGGAATGTCTCCTGTGTAGTGCGTTTAGCAAGATGTTGCTTGTTGGTCTGAAATAGAAATTTTGATCTTATGAAACAGTACAAAGGAAGACCTTTCCTTCCTGGTATTTGGACTCCACCATATGTTTGCAGTGTGTAATCCTACCACGCAGTCTGACCCTGTGCCTTTATCAATGATCTTAGCTTTGGGTGGTAAAATTAACCAGTGCACAGGGGTGCCTGGGTGGCTCAGTCAGTTAAGCATCTGACTTCAGCTCAGGTTATGATCTCACAGTTCATGAGTTCGAGTCCTGCTGTGCTGACAGCTCAGAGCTTGAAGCCTGCTTCAGATTTTGTGTCTCCCTCTCTCTCTGTCCTCGAAACTAAGTGCAGACTGAATAAACAGCATTTTAAAATGCTACTAAATTAAACCTAGTGTTTTCTCATTCTGTGTCTTTTCAATCAACAGATTCTAAAAGCCCAAGAATTATCATGTGGGAGTACATGACATCTTTTTAAGAGTAAATGAAATCTTCAAAGCCAAAATTGATCCGGTCCAATCCCTTCATTTTATAGATGAGGCCCTAAGTTAAGTGACTTACTTAGGGTCACTTATTGAATTAATAACTGGGATGGATCTAAATATTTGTACTCCTGATTATACATCAAGGGCTTTTTCTACTAGATTCCTTTCTAAGGAATGTCAAACTCAAAACATGGCTTTATGCTTTCAGATTGGCTTCATTTAACGTGGGTTTTTTGGTTTTTGGTTTTTGGTTTTTGGGGTGTGTGTGTGTGTGTGTGTGTGTGTGTGTGTATAATTAGTGATAGCTAAACCCAAATATCCTAGAGAAGCTGAAAAAAACAGCTGGTCTTCAGAAAATAATTATTATTAGATTTTCTTAAAACACTTATAATGGAAAAAATGCCTTTTTTTCTTTGTAAGCCACCTTAGGACAATGACAAAAAAGTCTCCATGATTATGACCTGCTGTTCTCTCTTGCAAGCATATAGTTACCCTGGTAGAGACCACATTTCCCAGACTCCCTGTGGCCAGGCGTGTCTGTGAAATTAATGTGACCAAGTACTGTCAATAGAATGTGAACAAAAGTGACGTGTGCTTCACTTGCTTGGAAGGAGATTTCTTTTCTTGGATTTTTTTTTTCTGACTTTTCTCCTTCCCATTAGCTGGCATATGAACATCTCTGACACGGCTTTGGTTTAGCAGACAAAATTAATGCCCCCACATTATGGTAGAGCAAAAATAGGCCAGGCACCAAGGTATCTGAGTGGCTGCATGGAGCATAACTGCCCATCAGCCTGGATTATTAAAGCTTTGGCCCATGCTACTCGTACTTTGGGGACACTTTGTTATAATCATTCTGTCTCTACTATAACTTATACAGTTAGAAAATTCTTTTGCCCTTTGTGGGCAATGAAGAAAAAAATTAAGTCATCAGCTTGCCCCACTGGCCAAGATATATTTAATTTCAGATTAGTCTGTACAGTATCTGACTGAGGGAGAAAAATGTCAACTCTGTGTTTTTGGATCAAAAGGGTGGGTCTGATTCATGTTATAGAAGTAAGCCATAGATGTCTAACCCGTATTTTAGGGATCTCCATTACCTAACAAACATTAAAAAAGAAAAAAAGAACCCCCCAAAAAACAAAAAAACTCTCCTCCTGTTTTCATAATTCCTAGTGAAGAATTATGTGAGCAGGCAGAGAAAAAAAAAAAACATGAGAACCCTGCTGTGCATTTCATTGAAAAAATATTTATACTTCTAAAATCTTGATACAAAGACACTAATTTAAATCATATTTGTCATTATTAAAATATTTTCATGTTGATCTTTTAAACCACTCTTGCTACTCCCTCCTTTACACTAAGGGAGCTTTGTAATAGGCTTTCTGGGAAGGAGATAGGGAATTCTAGGTCCCTTTCCCCTTTGCCACATCCTTGAATGCCCAATCTGACCTTGTATCTGAACTCATACCCAGCCACAGTTGAATTGGGAGAAGAGGGCCTATAAATAAATTTGGGTGCCCAGGTCTTCCTGAGAAATAAAGTGTTCCCTGGTGAACCCTCTTCTCAAGGACACAAGAGCCTGAAAGCAATGCTTTTAATGCCCCTGCCAGCCACCAAATTGATGTGAGGATGGGAAGCTCTACAGAGCCCATCTCTATAGAGATGTTCCCCTCTCCTTTCCTCTCTTTCTCCATCTTACAAAGTAAAACCAAAACCAAGGTCCACTCTTATCCTGGAAAGTACCACCCCTACCCACTGGGCATCTCCAGGGACAATGGATTAAATGAAGCCTCCTAGGGGTACCTGAGTGACTCAGTTGTTGGGTGACTGACTTCAGCTCAGCTCATGATCTTGCGGTTGTTGGGTTCGAGCCACGCATTGGGCTCTGTGCTGACAGCTGGGAGTCTGGAGCCTGCTTCAGATTCTGTGTCTCCCTCTCTCTCTGCCCATCCCCCACTTGTGCTCTGTTTTTCTCTCTCTCTCTCTCTCTCTCAAAAATAAATGAACATTAAATGAAGCCTCCTATTCCTTTCCAGCTTAAAAATCTCATACTTCCATATTTCTAATTGGATATTTTTTTCTCTCCAATGGGGAATAAGACTGCTCCCCCCATCTGCTCTGTCTACCTGAATCTCTCTTTCTCAGCCTATTTATAACTCCCATTGTTCCCCAAAGAACTGAAGGTGATTGAGTGCTCTTTAACACAGAGTACCTCTTTTTGTCCTTGTCCAAACATTCAGTTAATGTCCTGTTTTTAAATTAGTGATTTGAAATTAGTTGATCTGAAATCCACAGTCTGTCTTTGTCATTTAAAAAAAGCGGGGGGGGGTGGCACTGGGTGGCTCAGTTGGTTGAGCGTCCAACTTCGGCTCAGGTCATCAGATCTCGCAGTCCCTGTGTCAGCAGCACAGAGCCTGGAGCTTGTTTCAGATTCTGTGTCTCCCTCTTCTCTCTGCCCCTCTCCCACTCGCTTTCTTTCTCTCTCTCTCTCTCTCTCTCAAAAATAAATAAACATTTTTTAAAAAATTAAACAAACAAACAAAAAAAGAATTGCTATTGTAAATGTGTTCCCATACCCCCCTCCCAACATGTGAAACAGACTGAGTCAATTTTGGTCCATTGCTCCCATCTAAGTGCAGAAATATGTAATAGAGAAACCGCCACCTCAAACTATAGGGAAAGGATTTCTTAGCTCTTTTTAAGTTTTTCTACTCTGATCCAGGGATGTTCAGGAACTTTCCAATCACTGTCTAAAGGAATTGAAAGTTCTTCACAGAATATAACCTTCTCCTGCTGCTACTACTGGCCCAGTCAGTACCCAGCAATAATCGCTAATTCAGTGTTTTGAAAATGAGATGATACTGAAACATTTTTAAGACTGTGATATGACAGGCAAAAAATAATAATTTGTAATAGAATTCTGTTCACAATCTGTTCATATTAGTTTAAAGGCTGAATTGACTGGCATATCTTCAAAGAAACAGCAGTTAAGGACACCATTATTTGATTGCTTTGTAATACTGAGCAAGTCTGTGAAAAACTTTTTTTTTTCCTCACTCAATTCTGTCTTAAAACCATCCCTTATGTAGAGACAACACCTTTGACTGACTTTAATCAGGCTAATTATCCTCCCAAAATTTAGTGATTGGATTTTGCATAATATAAGGATCTGACACTACCTAAATCTCATATCATATTATAGACTGATACAATAGGTCTCAGGGAGATGAGTATTAGAACTTTGGGTGGGATATTGGGTGAACAGTGCCAAAAGTCATGTAAATACATAGTTCCAGTTAATTTATTTTTAAGCTCATCCTCTCCATCTAATCCAGACTCCAACTTGGATCATAGAAATCTCTTCCTTCCTATTCTGGCGGAAACAAAAGTCAACACAGCTTCTCTCCCCAGTTATAAAATAGACAGACCAATATATTTTTGAAGACCATATTCAATGATAGTCAAGTTTAGAGATAATGTTTTATTGCAACCATTGATTATAAATAGTGCAATAATTCAAGCATTCACCTTCCTTCCATTGTTTGACCCCAAAATGTTAAGTATAAATATGTGATGCTCCTCTGGACAAATGAGATTTCAGGAAGCAGAATTGCTTTATGATCAAACTAAAACCTATTTAATAAAAAGCCTTTAGTAGAGCTGTGGTTTAAAGCCAGTCAAAAGCAATGACATATGATAAATGTTCTACTTCAAACGTGCACATTATAATCAAATCATAAGGATAATTCAACCCAATGCTTGAATTGTTCCTGTGTTCACCATTTATATGTTGAAACTCCATGTCGTACTCAGAACTAAGGAGGAATCGACATATTTTTTTAAAAAGTATTGCTTTTCTTACTTCAGATGGAGGGAGGATGGCTGCCTCTATTCACATTGCGAAAACACACACACACACACACACACACACACACACACACACACACACCCCACATCACAGCTAACTCTATATATACTTCCCAAGTGACTTCAGGAGCTCATTTAGAAAGATGTATTACAGAATTCATGCATTCTTCAGGAAAAAATTCTGAACCTTCCATTTTTAATAGTTAAACGATCCTTATTTCTGAAGTCAACTGTGAATACTTATGCAAGCTTCAAGTTAAAAACTTAAAGAGAAACATTTGCTAAGTCATTGTCATACTATGGATCAAGTTTGATCCATCTCAATGATTTGAGACCACCTAAATTATTAGTGATACCTTAAGTCCAAGACTGAACCAGGTAGTGTTTCCAAATTCCCTATAGATATTAATCATAATTCAGGATATGAAATTAAAATTCCAGAAATTCTCTGGAATTCCCACAAATCATAAACTATTCTTAAAATCCTTTCAATATTCCTCATATACTTGGCTCATTATCATGGATATCTTAAAAATTGTTTAATTAATAAGAAATATTACCTTTAGCAGTATTTATGAAGAACTGTAGCCTACGGAAAATATTAGAACATTGGAAAACACCAGCAAACATTATTGGTTAATATTTTTAAATAAAATTCAGATCTCTTAGGAAAATCAATAGCACTAAACAGAATCAAAGTCTAAATTGCCAATTCAAGATCATAGTTTGCTTCCTAAACTCATTATTTCTTGGAACACCGTTACTCATAGGATTTGTATAAAGTATACTATGGGATTAATATTTATTTTATTTGCAAGAATGAATCACCATTAGCAGCAGGCTGGCCCATGAGCACATACTAATCATGACCTCAGCTACAAGCAAGCCTGGCTGATTAGATTGTGACACTTCTCCTCTGTGCTCCTAACCAGGTTCCACGAAATGTCAACTTTAACCTTAGAATTTACATGCTAACGTTTCTTGCTCTTGCTTTCAATTTGATGTCAGTGGATTCTTTCTGATCGGTAGCTGCTCTATGTTCATCATTAAGCTTTAATTCTCACAGGAGGATTACACTTTTTTCCTTTTTCCCAAATTCTTGACAGGATTTTCTGTGGATTTAGAAAAACATTAGTTTCCTGAATAACGTTCGAGCAGAATTCCCACATGAACACACTAGGTTTGACAGGAGAAACAGGTCAGTGAAGTAATGCAGGGTTTCATAATGGCATTTTGCAGTACTTTTAAATGGTACCCAGGAAAACTACAAGAGTCATGGAAAATGAGTCTTCAGCCATCTTTTCTCTTAAACTTCACCACTAGCTTTCTAACCCTCACCCCCTTCAGCACCATACAGACAGCATCTCTCTTCCCTAATACTAAATCCCCTGGGAACTTCACTTGGATCCAACTCATTTCTAGTCACTAAACTGATTCTGGCAAGACTAGGCCCAGAACTTGGGGTCCAAACCATGTTCCACAGTACCCTCTGAACTTAGAGAACACCAGAGGAATGCTTGGGGGTAGGGCACACGCAGCCCCTCGTCTCTGCTTTCAGCCAGCCGCACTACATCTATCAGTTTCACATAGTTGGATTTTGCAAGGATTTATTGTTTGTTTAAAGGAACAGTTCTACTGCTAAAAAAGAAACCATAAACGCTGACTCAGAGTATCACAGAAGGCTTTAGTGACCCATGGTGGGACACATCTCTGGGAGACTGAAGTCAGTTTCAGAGCAAAGCTTACAAATCCAGTGCAGGATTGGGCCATAGGAAAGTAGTGTGTGGGTACCAGAGCCCAGCCAGGGTGATCTCCTCTCTACTCTACTCCTCTCTACTCTCTATCATCTACTGGGTGATAAGCATGGAAGGACTTCACAAGACCAACCATGGACTGAACCAGACCTTCTTGGTCTTTCTGGCCATGCATTACCCACTTGAACCATTCCAGTAGGCCAAGAACAAAGCCAAAAATAGAAAGGCCTGAAAACTCTCAATTGCTTTGTATTTTTCTAAGTCTTTTTCCCCTAAAATCAGTTTCATGCGATACTGCAAACATTTCCATGGGGATTACAAACTGGGGCTCCTCATCCTTCTTGTCCTCCTCTTTCTCTTCCCCCTTCCTCTTTCTTTTCCTCCTTCTTGCCTCTGCTGTTGCTACAACTCATTCTGCTTCTGCTTTTTTTCCCTAAGGAACAGAATCATTTCACTTCCTCAGCTGTCATCGAGAACACAGTCTACTTTGCCAGCCAATCAGCTTAGACTCTCTCCCTTCCTCCTGGGTCCCATTCCTTCGAAGTTCCAGGCCAGTAACTGACACAACTGCACTTTCTCTGCCCCATACCCTTGCTCACACTGAGCCTTGAGAATGGGTGTCCTTCCACACAAAATCTCTACCTGGTGAGAGCCAACTTGCTCTCAAGTCTCTGCTCACACACACTTGAGCTGCCAATATTCCCCAAAGTCACTTCAGTCCTCCTGAAAGTGGAATGATCCATCATGGCACATAACACTCTGCCTTACATATAACACATTCTCAACAAATATAAGGAAGTAATCAAACTGAACCTCCCACTCCCCAAACACACAAAATGCTCTTTATGTAGCAGGCTAGGTTATTGTCTGGCTAACCAAATAGGAGAAGGTGAGTTAAACATCCCAGAAGGGTTATGCTGTCTTGGGTCTTCATTTCATGGTATGCATTTTAACTCGTACAAAATGAAAAGAAACAAAAAGATCCTGGATTTTATTCAAGCGGAAAATGTTTCCAGATTTTTTTCAAAATTTCACAGATGCTCATTTTATAAATTTTTCAAATCTTATGCTCAGCGTTGTCAGAACAAATCTCAGCAAAAACCTGATAGCTCCCTAGGGCAGCAAACTCATAGGTTGTGTCAGCAACAAGAACGTGGGGTGGGACACAATGCATGTCACTTGGAACCGCATGCCCCCCTTACTTCCTTGCCATCCAGCCCTGGTGACCTGGAATGTGGAATCTCCACAGCAGCAAGGGAATGAAAGACTGTCTCACAGAGAACAGATTAGACTGTGCAAACATATGCACTGAAGAATTCAAAACAAAAGCTGTCTTGTTGAATAAACTGCAACTTCGATGATAAAGAGGGACACAATGGGTCAATGTCCGCTGCTGCTTCAATTTCCTCTTCCGTGAAATGGGAAGAATAACTCCTGATGGGGCTGTCAAGCAGGTAAAACAACATACCTTACACACTGTGTGAAAGCATGGATTATGTCTTGTTTACAATCTTTGCCCCAGAGCCTAGCAAAATGCCTGATCAATAGGCACTCAGCATGGGGCACCTGGGTGGCTCAGTCGGTTGAGCCACTGACTTCAGCTCAGGTCATGATCTCACAGTTTGTGAGTTCGAGCCCCGTGTCGGGCTCTGTGCTGACAGCTCAGAGGCTGGAGCCTGCTTCGGATTCTGTGTCTCCCTCTCTCTCTCTACCCCTCCCCCACTTGCACTCTGTCTCTTTCTGTCTCAGAAATAAATAAACATAAAAAAATTAAAAAAAATAGGCACTCAGCATGTTGGGGACTCAGACAAACATGAAAATGTCCCAAGAAATGTTGGGAAGGAATTCCCACAAGGAAACACTGGGTTTGACAGAACAGGTCGGTGAAATAGTGCAGAGTTTCATAATAGCATTTTGCTGTATTGTCAAAGGGGACCCAGCAAAAGTCCTAGGAACACTGGGAATGGATGAATAAGTGGATAAATGAATAAACCCTTAGCATGGGGCTTAGTATCTATTTAGAGTTTACTGAATGGAAGCTTTCAAAGTAGACTTCATAAAGAGAGTAACTCAATCCGCAGAGCACCTGCTGCTAAGTGCTTGCTGTTCTTTCGGGCCAGGTCAGGCTGAGGCTTGTATGTATGGTCCTATGGGAGGGAGGGGAAGGACTTGACCTTTAAAGCTCTGTGGTCACCTCTGCAATATACTTCATGGTGAGCTTTCACCTAACTTAGTGCTGTATTTGAAGAACTCCAGAACTTTTCCTTAAACCTGCAGGGAACTAGAACATTCTGAAGAGTGGGAGCGATCTGCACCGACTTCAAAGTCCCAGATGCCTATCTTCCAGCAACTTTTTGCCCTGCTAGAGCCCTTCTAAGGCTGTTCACTCTTCCTCTTAGCACCTTCTGTCTCCCGAGAGTTAACAAAAAGACAAGGGGGTGAAGCAGGAGTCTAGGACCTCCCTGTCTTCTTGACAATCACGGGTGATTTACTTGGTTCTTTTGCCAAGTATTTACTGAGCACCTACTAAGCCAAGATCCTGAGAATACAATGGTAAACAAGACACGTTGCTGCCTCTGGCAAGGAGGTGATACAGATACTGAATGTGGGGATAGCAAAGGTAGGGTCGAGTGGTAGGACCGGAGAGGGCAGCTCTGTATGCTCGGGGGATGGGCTCTGGAGTGAGCCTCTGGCATTATCTGAGAAGTATGGGGTGCTCATGTGCCCCCAAATACCTCCTCATGGGCCTGATGTCTGAACTATCATCATGCCATTAGAAAAGAGCACCAAAAACCCTGAGGCCAGCAATTCTGACCCTTCCTCTTTTAACAGATGTGACATTCGAGTCCACAGGGACTAAGTGACTTATTCGACACTGTGGAGCTAATTCAGAACAATACTAAATCCACACTCAACGCCTTGGGCCTTCCTTTCAGTGTTAACAAACCACATAGGGGTCTCCCCTTTGAATCAGAGCAGTCTCCAAAAGGGAAGGGACTGGGAGGAATCACAGCCCTTCATTGGAACACTGTTAGTACATCAATTCCAGTGATTATATGCCACAAGCCACTTAACGGGGACGTCACTCTGTTCTCACACCTCGGAGGCTACTAGCAGCTCTCACCTGCCTTCGGTTGCTGCTGTCTGACTAATCCGACATCTCTGAGACCCGGGCTTTAGAAACATAACAGCCAACACATGCATGGTGTTTGTTAGGTGCCAAGTACTGATCTAAGTGCTTTTGCATGTATCAATCCATGTAATGCTAACAGCAACCTATTAAGCAGTTAGGTCCTAATATTATTCTCACTTTGCAACTGAGCAAATTGAGGCACAGAGTAATAGGTAACTTGCTCAGGGCCACAGAGCAAGTTTGTGACTGAGCTAGTTTTCAGACCCAGGCAATGAGGCCCCAGAGTCCATGCCCTTAAGTGCTACCCTATGCTTACCCCTATCATCTCCTGCTGTGTAAAAACTACTCCAAACTTAGCGGCTTAAAACAATACAAATTGATTTTGTCCACCATTCTGTGGGTGACAACAAGCAGAAAACAGTAGAGACTGTTCATCTCTGTTCCACAATGTCTGGGGCTTCAGCTGGGGCAGCTCAAATGACTTCCCAGGGGTTATATATCTGGGGGGGCCTCAGTTCTCCTTCACGTGCTCTATTCATGAGGCTAGCATGGGCTTCCCTACAGCATGCGGTCTCAGGGTTCCAAGACGGGGCATTCCAAAGTATCAGGGCTTACAAAGCTTCTACTTGCATAAGACTTGCTAAGTGGCCAAAATAAGTTGCAGTTGCATGTGCCAAGCCCAGAGTCAGTATGGAAGAGGAATACATAAATGTCAGGATGCACAGTGCATCTAGGACCACCTGTGGAACATCTTACTACAGCAGACAAGTAGGATGTAAAAGTGGGCTGAGAATTGCAGATCCGGGGCACCTGGGTGGCTCAGTCGGTTCGTCCGACTTCGGCTCAGGTCATGATCTCATGGTTTGTGGGTTCGAGCCCCATGTTGGGGTCTGTGCTGACAGCTGAGAGACTGGAACCTGCTTCAGATTCTGTGTCTCCGTCTCTCTCTGCCCCTCCCCCACTCGCACTCGGTCTCTGTCTCTCTCAAAAATAAATAAACATTAAAAAATTAAAAAAAAAAAAGAATAGCAGATCCTGGGGCAGGGTTTCTGCTTCTTCATCTTCCTGTACCTTCTTTTACAAGGAACATGTTCCCTACAGGAAGAAGAAGCTGTAAGCCAGTGCATATTACATTACAGAGTGTAGGAATAAGGTTCTCTAGCCTCAGAGACAGTTGTCATTTTTGTACACAGAGGAGGGCATCAACTGATTCACAGTCTGAATTTGTTTTCACCTCATTTGAAGAGACCTGAGTTTGGTTAAGCCACAGGAGACTGAACAGGTTAATGGAAAATTTTTTTGAAAATAATAAATTTCCAGGGACTTCAAGAGGGACTACAGCTGTAACTGTTAAAATTAATAGGATAAAGTAGAACAAAAAAACGTGTCTTTAGCAAGTTTGTCACTCAATAAGGCCTGACTAGAGAACCTATTGTAAAGAGAAAAGGGTAGACACCAAGAAGTGTAACAATAAATAACTAAATTAATACTAGCTTGTTAAGATATCATTTAAAAGAAAAAGTGAGCAGTTTAATAAATTCCAAAATTACTAGGTGAGAAGCTTGAACTTTCTTTGTTCAGAAGATAATAGAACCATCTAGAAATTTCTGTCCTGTGAGTTATATTCCTACTTGTATTCCCATACTAGATGAGTCATTTCTTTCTCTACTGCTTTATTTCCTCATTTTAGCTTTCACTAACAGAGACAAAAATCCAATTTTTAATTCTAAAAGCAGTTTTTGGCCCTATTCTTCACCTAAAACCGATCAAAGTTAACCATACTGTCACAGATATTTCAATTAAAATTATACGTTCATTTCTTCTCACATATGTATATTTTTATCAATGCTACAAGCATCATTTTAACATATGAACTACTAATATGTACATCTATCTATATTGTGTGTTTATGAGCATGAACTTGCGTTTATTCTCTTCTGAAGTGTAACTAAAGTTGAATCAGGCAATGTGAGGCAAAGCTGTAAACCAGCACACAGAACGATTTGTTTGTGCTTACAATCCACTTGTCCCAGCACCATCATTGAGAGATAAAAGTACACACCCTTCAAAATACGGCTACAGTTGAGTTCAATTACGTTCACTCTCAGCCAGTTAATTAGAAAGAATTCACTCAGTAATGTCATTATGTCACCCTTGGGACTAAATACATCAGAGGGATCAGACAAAACACGGCAGCAAGAATTTCCAGGGCTGGAGAGAGACGTGATGGTATTTTTCAGAAAGCTTTCCCAAATCAGTGTGGAGAAACTCTTGAGTCATTTTCAACCACTAACTCTTCTAATATGAGAGCCCGTTGCCAGCAAGTTCGCAGAAGATCATAATTCAGCAAGAGTTCCTTCAGAAGCTGAGTGATCTTTTGTGATTTAAGATTCCAAAAATACAAAAGAAAAGAAACATGCAATTTTTGTAAGAGCCTTGGACACGGTACTTCTAGAAATGGAGACATATCTTAGGTTCACACTGCCAATTTTCTAGAGTTCAAGTAGAGAGGTCAAATCCATACACAGAATTTTTAAGCCTTCTCTAGTGTTCCCACATTGTGCCTGGGCACAGAACTTTGAGAAGATCTGAATCTGCTGAAGAGAGAATTTTAATTCACACCTCCTAGGAAATGTGACAACTTAACTCCACTAGAACAGTCTGCACTTTACAAAGTGCTTCCAGGTACGTGACATCATCTGATCCACATGTCTATGCTTGAAAGCGTCCCTGTTTTGAGGTGAAGAACACAGGATGGGAGATTTTTAAGTGACTTATCCAAGGTCATGCCCTCATGAGTGGCAGCACTGCAAGGAGACCCCAAGTCTCCCCCTTGCTAGATGGTGCTCTTTTCATCAGACAGAGCCTCTCCCTGCCACCTCCTCTGACTCCCTTTGGTTCTTAAAAGAGTTCTTGAAAGATCATCTCCATGACTGAGAAGCTCGCGACTTGCATATTTAGTCACCTCTGTGTATCCATGGAGTAGAGATAAGTATCTTTAAAAAGATGAAATCTCTGGGGCGCCTGGGTGGCTCAGTCGGTTAAGCAGCTGACTTCGGCTCAGGTCATGATCTCGCAGTCTGTGAGTTCGAGTCCCGCGTCAGGCTCTGTGCTGACAGCTCAGAGTCTGGAGCCTGTTTCAGATTCTGTGTCTCCCTCTCTCTGACCCTCCCCCGTTCATGCTCTGTCTCTCTCTGTCTCAAAAATAAATAAACATTAAAAAAAAAAAGATGAAAGCTCTTTGGGTGCCTGGGTGGCTCAGTTGGTTAAGTGTATGACTCTTGATATTGGCTCAGGTCATGATCAGATAGTTTGTGAGTTTGAGCCCCACATCAGGCTCCATGCTGACAGCACAGAGCCTGCTTGGGATTCTCTTTCTTCCTCTCTCTCTGCCCCTCCCTTGTTCACGCTCTCTCAGGCTTTCTTGCTCTCTCTCTCTCTCAAAATAAATATCTCAAAAAACTTAAAAAAAAAAAAAGAGAGATGAAATCTCCTGAAATGAGAATTTTGTAATACGGTACGTCGCTGAGCATTTCTGTTCTACAGAACAGAAAGCAAGTTGAATTAGACTGGCTACTCCCGTCTGTTAGAGTTCTAAGATTCAGAGTCCCTGACTTCTTTGGGTAAAGGTTTTCTCATCAGTACAGAAGGTCTCAATTAGAAGATCTTTCAGGCCTATTCTGAGCTTAAGATTCTGTGATGATAGTTACGATCCCTAAATCTTCTTTGAGTTATGATAGCTAGAACCCCCCCGCTCTACCCCAGCCAGAAATTACTACTATTAAGATACTTTTCTTGGGGCGCCTGGGTGGCGCAGTCGGTTAAGCGTCCGACTTCAGCCAGGTCACGATCTCGCGGTCCGGGAGTTCGAGCCCCGCATCAGGCTCTGGGCTGATGGCTCGGAGCCTGGAGCCTGTTTCCGATTCTGTGTCTGCCTCTCTCTCTGCCCCTCCCCCGTTCATGCTCTGTCTCTCTCTGTCCCAAAAATAAATAAACGTTGAAAAAAAAAATTAAAAAAAAAAAAAAGATACTTTTCTTCTTGGGAAAAGCTATCCTGAAATGGGCTTCACAAAAGGGAAGAGAGTTAAAATTTATAATTGCCTATGCTGCTAGTTTATATATATCTCATTCAATCTAACCCTCACAATATCTTATTATTTTTATATTAGAGGAGGAAGAAAAACAGGTGCTGAGAAACTGACTAGTTGGTACATCACAAAAGCTATTATTGACAGAGTTAGGATTCAACCTATTTGCTTTCAAAGCCCCTGTTCTCTTTCGATAAAGCTATTTTGATAACGGACAAGCGAAAGATGAGGAATACGGACAAAGATGAAGCATTATTCCTTAAATAACAAAAAAAGTAATGTGGAAGGTTGAACCCCTCAGGTAGTGAGCAGTCACAGGACTGAGAGTATCGATTTTATGGTGCCCTATTCCCAAATTCAGTCCAACTGAAATGCCGTGGAAGCAGAAAAAGCACTGATCTAAGAGGCAAGACAGCAGACTTCTGGTCCTGGCTCTTGATGTTCGAGCAAATACATTTTTAAATGCATGCTCTAAATAAGTAGTAGTTCTGCCCACAGGCTAGAAAATAACACTAACAGTAGCTAACATTCTTGAGATGTTTGTGTTGTGCTGGGTACCGTTTAGAGCACTGTACCCGACCTTGCTTCATTTTCATCCTTCTGACAACCTGAAAAGGTAAACCCATTTTGTGGATGAGGAAAGCAGAGCGCCTAAAAGTGACGTGGCTTCCCCAAGACTGCAGGGTAAGTGGCAGAGCTGGAATGTAAAACCAAGGAACCTGACTGCAGGTTCACAAGTGCTTAACCATCCTGCTTAGAGTACAAGGCATGTGTGCGTGTGGCTAGATGAGCATTCAGAAACGCAAATCCAGAAACTAGGGGAGAAAGTCTTCAATGAAAGGCCAGATGCTGCACAGAGGGAAGTTCTACATAGCGTCATTATTGTATCATTTCACTTTGGCTTCTGTGAGAGACTGTACTTGAGTATCCGAACATTTTGGTCAGAGCACCTGCTATGATCACATAAAACTGCCATTTAACAGAAACCCAACAACAGTGGCTTAACTGAATCGAGGTCTATTCTTCTCATATAACAAGCAATGCAGGGCTGCAAAGCTGCCACACTGGCTTAGGGACCTGTCCAATGGGCTCAGCTCACTTTTCCCGGCCGCTGCCCCTAAGACAGGTGCTTTCAGACTCTTGCTTGAAGAACGAATGCTGTACGTCTCTATGCCATCCGATAGGCAGCGACTTGGCCACATGCGGCTATTTATGTTTAAATTAAGTTAAATCCAAAATTCAGCTCCTCAGTCACACTAGCCACATCTCAAGTGCTCGGCAGTCACATGGGCAGGTGGTTACTATATTGACTGGAGCAGATATAGCTCGTTTCCGTCATCACCGGAAGTATTATTACACAGCACTGCTCTAGACATCACATCTGCGAACGTGGCAGGAAAATGAGGAAGGGGAGAAAAGAGCTGAGTGCCAAGTGGGGCTGTTCCCTCTCAATGAGAAAACAACAGTTTCATGGAGTCATTACCCAGTGGAATTCTGCTTTCACTTATTTGGTCAGAATTATATCACTTGATCAGTCCTAGATGCAAAGGGAATTTTGTGAAGTGGGCCTATGTCTACCCTCCACTAAAATGGGAGCTGTAGGTAAGGAAGAGGACAGAATACTTGATTGGCTAAGTAAGTAGCTGTCTTTGCCAGACTCAGCATCACATGTGAGTTGTGCTTTAAATTAGGCCAATTTACCAAAACAGAATGGAAAAATCAGGCAGTAAACATCTGTCATCGTGCAGATGTGGGGCCCTGGGCATGCAAAGGCAGTAAGTCAGTGATTACTGCCACCTGGTAGTGCCTTGCAGGAATGAGTGGACAATGAAGCCGGAAAAAAAAAATGGAGACAGAAAAGTATTCATCTAGGCTTGTCCAGAAAGAGCCCTGGTTCTTGAACCCTCAGGCCTTCACCAGTTGCAGTACAACAACTGCAGACTGGTGAGCAAAGAGAGCGGCTGTGCTGTGGGGCTGGGCAGCCCATGGTCTGCCCCGTGGAGCGAACAGTGAGGCAGACTTAGCTACTGGCCGAATGGGCAAGAGCCAACTTCTCTGGGGTGGCCGTATGGTCCAATATGGCCTCTGAAGTGCACCTCTTTACAGACCCCCTTGATGAGACGCGCACTTTTGCTGGGCTCTGGTTGTGCATGGCACAGGAGTGCTCGCCCTATGGATCCAATAGCAGAAAGAAAGCTGCAGAGAGCTTTCAGGCCCCGGGCTGACAAAGTCCTAAACTCCTACAGTAATGAATTCAAGTTTTAGTGGCATAAAAATGAGACGTAACAAACATCTGGCAGCCTGCACAGGCATTAAGGGGCTGTCTTGGGATGATAGTGAGCAAGATGAAGGGGCTGAAGCTACAGGAGGGCAGACAAACAGTGCTTCAACATTTTGTCTCTGGCTAGTCTTACAGGAAAACAAAAAATAGTTATACATAAATCTGTAAAGACAGAAGGCAATGAGCTTACATCTTTCCCCTATTGTCACTACCCCTTTGCCTGACTCCAGTTTTTGACAGATGCTTGTTTTTTGCTGTTGATAGAACAAAAGGATGACTTAGTTTTAAATGCATCAGGAGACAAGGAGGACGATTTGTTTGCCCGTAAGTAATTTTCCACAAGGAAAAGCAACGATGACACTTAGTTATTTCATCTCTAACAGATGTAAACTCATCCCCAAAAAGACATCTGGAGGCTGAAACACCAAACTGATACGTTGCATCAATGATCGTGTTAATGGCTATTTCAAAATGAGGAGATGGCAAAGAGAAGTTTGAGAACACATTTGGAGAGTAAGATCTATTGCTATCTAGGGCTTTTAAGTAAGTAAATAAACACCCAGCCCTGAAATTATGGTTCAGTGTGGGGTGAAGGATGGAAAGAGGAAAGGGAGGGAATTCTGTCTGGCATGTGCTGCAAAGCTCTGAAACTTGAGCATGAAGCACTTACCTTTCCTGGAAGAGAGAGCCTCCCCATTGCTAATGCTGAGACCCATGACCGGAGTCACATTTACCAAAGAAGTTAGGGACTGATCCAGACGTATTGTTTCCCAGGCTGCTGTAACCAATGCCACATACTGGATGGCTTAAACAACAGAAATGTGTTGTCTCACAGTACCAGAGTCTGGAGGCACAAAATCGAAGCGTTGGTAGAGTTGGTTCCTTCTGAAGGCTGTGGGGTCTCTCTCGTATCTCACCTGTCCCATGTATCTCTGATGGCTCCTGGTGCTTTGCTGGAAATCATTGGTGTTCCTTGGCTTATGGCAGAGCTCTGATTTTCACACAGCATTCTCCCTCTGTGCATGTTTCTTTCTGTCCAAATCTCCACTTTTCATAGAGACACAGTCATATTGGGTTAAAGGCCACGCTCATGACTGCATCTTAACCTGATCAACTGCAAAGAAAGACCCTATTTCCAAATAAGGTCGCATGCACAGGTATCAGGGATTAAGACTTCAATGTTTTTTGCGGGGTGACATGACTCAATCTGTAACACCAGGTAATCTCGGGCAAAGAGTTACTTCTCTTTTCCATCTTGTCACTATAGACCAGGCCATGTAAAAGTAAACTTGATGGTATCACTTTTGTTCCTTGGGAAATTATTAACATCGAAAAACCAGCCCCTCTCATTTTCTGGATGTTTGCAAGCTACAGCCTCTTTCTTTACAAAGTTCACATCATGTTGTTGCAATCTAGGACTCTGTATTAGAAATTTCCAATAGTGTCTCTACCTCTTCACCTTCAACCCACTCCAGAGAGTCAAGACCTTGAATTTGGAACATACTCCTGAAAGTGTACTATTTCCATTGTTTGATACCTTCCTGAATCTCATTCCAAAACTGGAAAGTTTGGATAGTCAATTCAATTCAACCAACCTTTACTGAGAAATTCATCTGTGTCAGGCATTATGCTAGAGATATAAACGCGACCTCCATGAGTTGCCACCTGAGTACTACTGAAAGGAGAGTCCAGATGGCTGGTCCTTCCTGACCTAATCACATTCTTAGCCCTCATGAAGGGTAAGAGTGGAGGGTAAGGTGGAGAGCTCTGCTTTGAAGCAGGTTGCTCTATTTTGGGGGAAGAAATGAAAGAAATTGGGTGATTTTATTTTGAGGGCTCAGATATCCTATGAGCCCAGTTCCAGCTCCACATGAGCGTTCTTTTCCTGTTCTGCTACTTCAGGTCTGCTCCCAAGGCTTCTCAAACGTGGAATGGAATTGCCTTCCCTTTACCTCATCCTCTTCATTTCCTACTCTCCTCTCTCCTGAAAATAAGTGAATAAATTACAGAACAATGCTTAAATCATTTCCTATGGAAAAAAAAAAACCAAGAGATCATGGGCCAAGTGAGTGTAGGGGTGTTTTGAATTTTCTTAAATAATAACCTCCCAGAAAACAGCTCTTATGGACTCTGTTGAACACTAGTAAGTCACCCATAATTATAGCTCTTTTCAAAGCTAAATAATCTCAATTTCTTTAACCTTCTATCCCTGGTCCTATTTTCTAACCTTCTGATTATTTGTGTTGCTCTCCTCCTGCATCCTGAGTTCTTTTAAATTTTAGAGTCAAAACTGGATGCTATAATCAAATAAGCACTGAGGTCATGTGAGTAAAAGCATTGTTATAGCCTAAGACACATGTGGGCAGGGGCAGGGAGGGGAGGGAATATGGAGTAAACACAGCATAGGATTATAAAATGCTTAAAAAATGAAATGTGTGCTATAAATGCCAAATAGCACTGGTGCTAATTGGAGAGGCATCCCTTCGGACACATCGGCCTGTGATATAAGGCACAGAAAACATTAGGGCTGACAATTTCTCTGTTAGGAACAACCTTGTGTCAGCAGGGTTTGGGCTGCTTACCAGGAGGATGTCAGCAGCATGACAGGTTAGCGCACAGGCCTTTACTTACAACATAATCACATTTACTCTGTGACAGCAATTTGGCCATTGGGTTCACGGGGAGCTCTGTCGGTCTTGTCGAGAGTTCTCCAACAAGTCACTTGGAAATGTGTGGCAGTAAGGACATGTCATTGCTGATGCTGTCCTTCTGCGAACTCCTTTGGCCCAGAGATACTATCACAGCCTTATATTATATTCAATTTGACAAAAGTTCTACGCAGCCTTCTATGTGTTACTTATAAGGAAGCTGACTGCTTCCCAAGCTCAGCTTTCCTTTAGCACCCGGAGCCTCATAGAGACCGTTTTCCCTTCAGGGCCAAGGGGATAAACCACGGGTACTCCTCATTGCTTACTGTCTTTATTCATCTGGGTGTATTTTCTTCTTCATCTATTTCCCAAGGTAGCTAGTCTTATTCTTATTTCCTCCCATCCACAACACAAAATACTTCATGGTAAGAACGTCAACTTCCAAGAGTCATCTGTAACAAGATGGTGGACCAGAGGGTATTATGCTAAGTGAAATAAGTCAGAGAAAGACAAATAAAATACGATTTCACTTATATGTGGAATCTAAAAAGCAAAACATATGAATAAACAAACAGACTAAAAGCAGAAACAGACCCATAAACACAGATAACAAACTGATGGTTCCCAGAGAGGAGGAGTGGGGGTGGTGCAAAAAATGGGTGAAGGAGGGTAGGAGATATACAGGCTTCCAGTTATGGAATGAATAAGTCACGGGGATGAAAGGTACAACATAGGGAATATATATGGTCAGTGGAATGGTAATAGCATTGTATGGTGACAGATGGTGGCTACACTTGTGGTGAGCATAGCATAATGTACAGATTTGTCAAATCACTATGTTGTACACCTGAAACTGATATAACATTGTGTGTCAATTATAACTTAGAAAAAAGAATATCATCTTCCAGTCTACCTTTTATTTTTTTTAATTATTTTTTTAATGTTTTTATTTATTTTTGAGACAGAGAGAGACCGAGCATGAGAAGGGGAGGGACAGAGAGAGAGAGGAGACACAGAATCCGAAGCAGGCTCCAGGCCCCGAGCTGTCAGCACAGAGCCCGACGCGGGGCTCGAACTCACAGACTGTGAGATCATGACCTGAGCTAAAGTCAGACACTTAACCGACTGAGCCACCCAGGCGCCCCCAGTCAACCTTTTATTTATGTTACCCCTAATTTATTCTTCATATTTCTCCTTCTCCCCACCCTCTACCCACCACCCATTTTACACACACACACACACACACACACACACACACACACACACGTGCGTGCACACACAATTCCCCTCTTCATACAACCATTTAGTTCCTGATTTGGGTCCCACATAAGCAAATCTACCTTGTTTTTACCTCTTATTGCAATTCATTCAAATCTCATCCCTTAAGCATCCAGGATTTATTGTGTCATTATAATCTAGAACAGAGAACAGTTTATCCAAGCACATGCACCCTCCCCTTTTCAGGCTTTCAAATTCATAGGCCTCAGTGAATGAGAAGAGATGTAATCTTGGGTAATAACAAAATTTCATGGAAATCCCCAGACATTACAGGGAGTATAAACTCAAAACAATCAAGTACAACAACAAACACAGGATTTACAAAGATTATGGGAGAGTCTGCACTTATTTTGCATGATACAAACAATTCTATTGACTCTTAAGTTTTCATTCCAAGACCTTCCTATATCATTCGGCATTTGATGAAGATGAAATGTTACAGGGTCACATGTCATGTCATTTATGATAACTTAGCAATGAGGTTGGTTGGGAAATAAGACCAGGCATGTGAAGCTCACAGATTTCTTTGCTGTAAATTCCCAGGACCTGTTTATAATGCACCTTTACTGAGAAAACAGCTTTGATAACATTATATAGTGTGGTTCATGGATGCTATTAACCATCTCTATTGCATGTTACAAATTTAAAAGGTTTTTAACTTTACAGACAATCCATAGGTTTATGAATTGAAAGCCACTGGAATAAATCATCCTTAGTAATGAAAAGGGAAAAGGGGGCATGATATAATTTCTATTTGTCAAGGTATAATGATGTCACCATCCATTTATCCTCTGCACTTAAAGGTTGAAGCTATTCAACAAATCTCTCCTCAGCCAAATACATCTGGTGCCTTAATGGAGGCCATGGCACAGGTTTCTGATTAGTTCACATATCACTCACCAATTAGAACAGAAGGTAAAACTTATTTTTTCCTACCATGAGCAATTCATTAGAACAATAACCTTTAATGTAATGAATAATAGCAGGACCTTAAAATTAAAAAAAAAAAAAAGCATGTTATCACTTTAAGATTATCTCTCTGAATAGTTTGTAGATTAAACAGATTTGCTTATGAAGACACTATTTTTTATCCCAATCACTGTTCTGATTTTTTTTTTGACCAGTAATTCAGTTAATCATTAGAGGACAGAATATGGGGTAAAGGGCTACTGGTCAAGTTTTACTTAAAGATAAAATATACCTATTTTCAGGGCTGCCATGAACTATTGGGGATGTTGTTCACTGCTCAAGGGAGTCAATCTGAGAGCCAATATGGGTTGAAATACAGCCTTCAATTCAATAAACAGTCCTCATGCTCTGGCATCGGCTGCATTTGCTGAGGGAATGGGGGCCCTGGACACGGTGTCATACAGATTAGTGGCAGCCTTAAGGAATACTAGATATAGCATGATCTTAGGAAAAACTTTGTTAATTCTGCCTTTTTGGCTGCTCACATGCTGGGAAGTACCAGGCAGCACCAACTCTTCACCTAGGACTCAGTGCCGGTTGAGTGTGAATTAAACATGCCAGAGAGCTCACTGAAATTCTGGTAGGTAGTAGAGAGTATCACCCCTCAGCACTGTCCTAGGAGATCCATCCATTCCAGGTAAGAAAGTGTCTTGAGAAGTTCTTGAGGGTAAAAGTGGAGTCTAGGAATGCGAAGCTTCAGAGAAAGGGGGACAGGACTCCAAATATTAGAAGGGGAAAGGGGGGGTGCTGGGGAGGTGGAAGAGGGAGAAGGAGAGGCTCCAAAAGGAAAAAGGGAAAAGTTTAGAAAAGAGAGAAAGGAACAGCATGGTCAATTCTTCCTATTGTGCAACATGACCCCCTCTGCAAACACCTCCCAATCATCAGTGACATCTAGAAGAATCACAAGATACTTGGTACAAGTGGGTTGCTTGCAAAAAAATAATATAAAACTAGTTAAGCAATTTAATTCAGCCTCCAGGTAAAACAGACACATCTAGTGAAGCTGCAGGTACCAGAAAATCCCCAGGGGGGTGCCTCTGATTTTCTTCCAGCCATGAAATCTGGGGCCTGAAGACAATCTGTGTTAGAACAGGGGGAATCCTCCCCCCATCCTAACATCCACATTCCACTCTCTTTTACTGGGTGACAAAGAAAGACATCTATAACATAAAAATAAGGACTGAGTGCTCTACATACACCATCTCATTTAATCTTCAGAGCACTTCTCCTGGCAGATGGAACTATTCAACCCATTTTGCAGCTAAAGAAGTGGAGGCTTTGACACTGTTATATCATCTGCCCAGAGACCCTGCCCATGAGGAACGGAGCTGGCATTGGTATCCAGTACTTTCTGAATCCAGAGGGAGGCCCTATTCTTCTCTACAGGGCAATATTGTACCCAGCACCCTCTGGTAAAATACAGAAGAGGCCTTAGGGTGCTCACAGCTGCCCTGAACGGGATCACAGAGATTAAGATCCAGAGCTACACAACAAAAGCAGTGTGACAGGCTGAGAAAGTAAATGGCTCTCCTGACAGCTTTGCCTGTAAAACTACATTTTCAGAGCCTGGGTCTCCAAACAAGACGTGGGTTAATTTAAAAATGTGAAGGAGGGGCTCTTGGGTGGCTCAGTTGGTTAAGCATCCGACTTCAGCTGAGATCTCATGGTTCGTGAGTTTGAGCCCCACATTGGGCTCGCTGCTGTCAGCACAGAATTCACTTTGGATCTTCTGTCCCCTCTCTCTGCCCCTCCACTGCTCATGTTCTCTCTCTCTCTCAAAAAAAAAAAACAACAAATAATAATAAATAAGCATTAAAAAATGTGAAGGAAGTAGAACTTTGAAAACTTAAGTTATGGAAAAGGATGAAAAGATCCCAGTGGATCCAGTTTGGCAAACTACCAGGCAAAGAAAGGGAAGTGATCATTA
Source organism: Lynx rufus (assembly GCF_022079265.1). NCBI lineage: Eukaryota > Metazoa > Chordata > Mammalia > Carnivora > Felidae > Lynx > Lynx rufus. The sequence continues at coordinate 117,963,786 of NW_025814856.1, read as the reverse complement.
ATTGAGTGCAAACACATATAGAAAGGCTTTGGAGGAAAGAGAGATTCCCTCCAGCCCATGGAAAATGATTCATGAAAGCGAGCACTTTTAACAAACAAGCACATTTTTTTTTTAATCTTTCAAAACATCATTTTGTCCTCCATACCATTTGGCTGCCTTAAAAACCAGAATTTCCCGCACTTCTGGCTGTGGGCGGTATGGACTGTGTGCTCATATTGGGGAAGCAGGGAGCAAGAGCACCAGGGACTCGGTGGTCAACTAGCTGCACACAACGAGAAGGAGGGGGGCGCCAGCCTAGTCAAACTACAGTCTTAGCATGGGTGTCTGGCTTCTCTGGGAGAATACAACTCTTTCATTCCCACACCCCAGAAAAAAATCCTGGGTCTCACTTTTCTTTGTTTTTGTCTGTGGAGACCTATATCCAGGTATTACAAATCAGCCTAAGTCAGCAGTCTTCCCCCAAGAGTCAGAGAAAGGATGACTGTGGCCAGTGGGGTGTGGGGAGTTAGGGGGAAGGGAAAAAGAGCCAGCTTCTTGTCTGTTGAAATTTAGCAGGACTCCGGTCTTGTCTCTATGTAGGAGGTGGAGTGGACTGGGTATCCTTCCTCCAGTCCATTCCTGCTGTAGAAGCCACCTCCTGACACTTAGGCAGGTTCCTACCAGGGAAGACCAGGATGCCCATTGACAAGCCGGCCTCCCCCAGTATTCTGGGAAGCGTGTTTGGTGACCTGAGCCTTTCTCATGGTGAGCTTGCTTTTGCTTTTCCCCGTTTGCTCCACCAGCTCTCACACACACTTGCTTCAAGGTGCAGTGCTCACCCCTTCTTCCAGGAGTCCACCTGTAGCTTCATCTAGGCCCCAGGAATTTTTCCTTTTTCTGTACTTCTATACCACATATATAGCCTGTGACACAAAATCTGGTATTTGAATCTAATTTAGAGCTGTGGCTGTCAACCCTTAATTTTAGCTTGTATTCATATGGGTAACAGTGGTTTGTGGGGGAGACCTGCTTTTGAGGTCTGAAGACCTAGGTTCAAATCCTGCCTCTGTCCATTACTGTATGACCTTAGATAAATTCCTATAACCTCTCTTTGAAAAAGGGGAATAACAACACTTGCTCCACTCATTTACAGTTATAAGCATCCAAGGAGATCGTGTGTGTGAAAGTATATTGTAAAGTACACATGAACACTATATCATTTAAACTCTAGCTATTTCCAAGAGTCCAGGACTCATTTCTTCCAATGAAGCTGTGTTTTTCTTACTAATCATCAATTACATTTTTAAAATAAAACAATATTATCTCCCTCTAAACTACTTTTTTAAAGTAGATGTGAGAATCCAGCTTTTTAAAAAATTTTTTAAATGTTTATTTTTGAGAGAGAGAAAGAGAGAGAGAGAGACAGAGAGAGAGGGAAACACAGAATCCAAAGCAGGCTGCAGGCTCTGAGCTGTCAGCACAGAGCCCAATGTGGGGCTCAAACCCATGAATCGCAAGATCATGACCTGAGCCGAAATCAGACCCTTAACTGACTGAGCCACCCAGGTGCCCCTCTAAACTACTTTTTAAGCCAAACTATTTCCTTTCTCTTCTTACTGCAAATAAAAATTTAAATGTTAACTTGAGCATGCCAAATAATTAAATGTGGGCAATTCTTGTTAGGTTTCTGTATTTTATTAACCTTATGGTAAGAACCAAATTCTGTCTTATCTACAATACTACCTGCAGAAGAAAATGCAGTCAATACAGAATTCGTGAATTTAGACAGGCACAGTCTGAATTGGGATTGGTGTATTCCAATACATTGGGATGAGTGTATCTATTATGGGTTAAAGCAGGCTCAAGGTTGCCAACCAACTAAGGGTGCAAAGAATATTATGTAAAAGATATTTATACCGCTAAAAAGAAACTCTTGGAGTCTTCTGAAAATGACTTTTTATATACAATTTATATGCTAATTATAATTCATTTGAATATATTAGATAAAGCAAGTTCCCTAACGACCTAATGTTTGGTATGATTTGTCCTTGGGAAAAAAAAAACAACAAAGAATAAATATTATAAAGGCTCAAGTCTTTGCAATGACCTCAAGCAAGAACCTATAGGGTCTGCCCCACATGCTCTACCATTTTCTTCCTTCCTCCATCAGATCCAGCCACATTCGCTTCCTTGTTATTCCTTGACTTGACTGACCTGGGGGCCTTGGCTCTGGCTGTTCCCTCCACTTAGAATGCTCTATTCTGAGACACACACAGGACTGACCTCTTCCCTTCCTCCAAGTCTCTGCCCAGACATTTCCTTCTCAAACAAGCAATACTGACCACACTAGTTGAATGTACAACCCTCCATTTTATATGCTGTTACTCTGCTCTACTTTTTGCCATGGCACTTATCACCTTTTAACATAATAGATGATGTACTGTTTTTTGTTTGTTTATTTTGGTTTGGGTTTGAGTTTTGGTTTTGGTTTGGCTTGGCTTGGCTTTGCTTGTTAGGTTGGTCAGCAAGGAAAAGAGAGCAGAACTAAAAAGATCTAAAGACTTCTGGGTGGCCTGTGTATTCCCAGAGGTCAGGGCAATCTGAGAATGAGCCCAAAAGGGTCCCAACAATGAGACAGACATGGAGAAGGAAATTCCCTCATTGTCTCCATTCCAGAGGAAGTCCCCCATCACCCAAAACAGAGGACTGGAAGGAGAGGGAATTGGCCAGCTCTTTAGAAGAGCCACAGCATTCATGGTAAATATCTTTTGGTTGATTAAATTTTTCAGTGCAAACTGGATCTCACAGGGTTTGCGAACAGGGTGTGTGTGTTTGGTAGAAAGAGGAAAAGTGGACAATGGGGGCAGTAGGTTTAATCTAACTGACATTCCCTTTATAATTCATTCTAAACGGAATTAGATATTCATCAAAATCTATTGGACATTTGTGCCCTTCATGATTAGGCCTTTGCTCTAAAATGTAAGTATTACACTGGAGAAAAACGAGGGAATTGGGTTCCCCTTAGTCCAGATTGGGTAGGATTCCTTCTTGGTCGTTAGGATATGTGTTAACTTCTTATTTTTCTCTAGAACATTAACCTATTTCCCAAGTCTCCTAATAAACTTCCTAAACTCAGGATGGAAGAAAGGACTGAAAGAAGTAAAAAGAGGAAATATCACTTATTTACTTCTCTGAAAGTACTCTCTCCCCTCTGTCAGTTTCTCCTGTTGGTATAGAGCCATCTCTGTAGCTACCTGGCCTCTGCCACACCTCAGACCAGGTGCTTCATAAAGAATAACACACCTAGGGACAGCTCAGTTGGTTAAGTGACTGACCCTTGAATTCGGCTCAGGTCATGATCTCATAGCATGTGGGTTGGAGCTCCGCATTGGGCTCTGCACTGACAGCATGGAGACTGCTTGGGATTCATTCTCTCTCTCTCTCTCTCTCTCTCTCTCCCACTCCTGCTGTTTCTCTCTCTCTCTTAAAAAAAATAAAAAAATAAAAAATAAAAAAAAATGAATAACACACCTAATGGAATCAGGGAAGAAGAGTATATATCAGCTTTATTTCTCAAATGAGAATTTAGCAAGATTCACAGACTTGGCCTCTACTAGTTACCTAACAACTGCCCTCCGGTCAAGAACAATCCTACATTGTTGGGCTATGAGACTATTTTCTTTCATAAAATGCAGCAAGAGCCATGTTGGTTCCTCATTTCTTGATATTTCCCCATCTCATCCACTCCCAACAAAGTAAACTTAATCCTGTTACACCTTCTGAAAGTAGGTTTTCAAAAAAGAATTGGGTTACTATTGATTGCCAGCAGAAGAAATTCTCATTGCACACAATGAGTCTGTAAGCTGCTTCTTAATGTCCCTGCTCTGGGTGACATCCTCAGTACCTATGTTCTTTCAAGAGATGGCCACACACTGTAATATAGTGGTTGAGGTTTTTATCTTTTCCTATTAGGCAGGAATTATTTCAACACACTCTCCTTTGAAAGAAACCATGACAAGCTAAATGACAATCTGTCCTATACTGTTGTGAACCCCCAGTCACAATGACTAGAGTTTCTTTAAGCACAGACCTCCCTATAGATTAGGACGTATATCTTAAGCGCCAATGTTAAAGTTAATGCAAAGGTTCAGAGGTGCAAAATAATTTAAATGTGCCCAAGTAGTAGCAATAACATCTCTAAAATCTCGGCAGTGAATTATGGATATGTGGAATATTAAAAATGCAAAGCTAACTCAATTTGCATTTGCAATGCCCCCTAGCTGTTACTGGGGAGGAGGAAATTGCTTTCTGCTGAATTCAAGGGCACACTACTTAGTGCTGTATTTAAGTCAAGGAGGAAAATCACTCATTTTTATTCTACCACTTAACGTGTGCTTATGTAATCTGTCTGGCACTGGAGTCAGTTGTCTGATATTATTTTCAATCACAGAAAGAGAATATATAATTCAATCATTACACCTTTATTTTCACTTGCTTGGCGATCTCTCGAAGCCTTATTACCACCAGTAAATGCCAGACTGTCATCAATCAGTGCTCAGCACTGGGACTGTCTCTGACAAACAGCATTAGCCAAGGTATTATTATTTTTATTTTTGAGAAGGGGTATGAGTTGAGGGCAAGGTTACATCTGCCCAATCAGACGGGAGAGAATGCATTCCAGACTCTCCTCCACCTCCACCCCATCATTTGCCATCCACTCCTAGGCCATCTCTCTCCCAAGCATGTAAATTCTTGAAGGTTGGGTAGACATGTAAATTAGTAGGTAATACACTGCAAAGCAGGAATCTGCTTTCAACTTCATGTCTTCTCCCACCCTGTTCTTCCTCCTTTCCAACTAGTCCTCACCCAACTGCTCCTTTTCATTTTCCCTGCACACTCAGCTTCATCTGGTCCATTCACCTCTGGGATACCACAGGGTAGACACAGTGGGCATTCCCAACACTGCACATTGGGCCACGATGATGCTGCTGCCAGTCACCACCCTTCTGGCAAAGGGACTCACATAGAGCAGCTCTCCAGGACGAAGGGGCAGCAGTTGACGCTTCTTAAGATGGAAACCCAGTTAGAAAAACTGTGTGAAGGGCTGGGGTCTGTTAAAGGGGGGGGGATCATATTCCTCTGATTTACAAATAATATGGGAGTCCCTGGTCATACTGAAAATGAGAGACCATTTGGTGAACAAGGTTGGCCATGAATCCCAGTCTAGAGAACACTACTCAATATTGGTCTGTTTCTCACTGATCTCTGTGATTGTGTTTGCCAGTCACATTGGTCATAAGTTGTTTTTTTCCCCCTTTCTCCTTGTTTCCTTGTATTTACCACCTCATCAGGAGTCATTGCTTTCTTTTTTCACTTACCCTGGGTAGATGGGACATGATTGATTGTAGTGGATCTTAGACCCCACTTTACAAGTACTGTGTAGGCTGCATACCCAGGAATTCTGACTCATTAGGTGTGGGAGGAGGGTCTAAGGATCTGCATTTTTAATAAGAACCTCTCTCACACCAAGTGGTTCTGTGGGTAGTTCCAGACTATTCTTTAAATGGCTTTTTGGGGGCGCCTGGGTGGCGCAGTCGGTTAAGCGTCCGACTTCAGCCAGGTCACGATCTCGCGGTCTGTGAGTTCGAGCCCCGCGTCAGGCTCTGGGCTGATGGCTCAGAGCCTGGAGGCTGTTTCCGATTCTGTGTCTCCCTCTCTCTCTGCCCCTCCCCCGTTCATGCTCTGTCTCTCTCTGTCCCAAAAATAAATAAACATTGAAAAAATTTTTAAATGGCTTTTTGAAAGACACAGAAAAGAGGAAAATACTGCTGTGTGGTCTAGTGTGAATGGTCTCCTTCTCCTATCCCTGTCCTTCTCTCTCTCTCTCTCTCTCTCTCTCTCACACACACACACACACACACACACACACACTGATTTGGTCCATCTGACAAAAGGTCAGGCTGTATCTTTGTTTCTGCCTTATAAAATCAAGAATCTTTTTGGCAGACTGACATAATAGGCTATAAACATTACCTTTACTTCCACGAAGAGGCAGAAATAACTCCCCAACATCAATGATGAGGCATAGGGATCCCCAGAGGTTGGCACATGAGAAACTGAATTACAGGTCAAGACTAGCTTCCTAAAACCAATTCTCCTATTTTTCTAACAAATAAAGCATCTTTAGATTTGGTGGTTTGGGAATTGGTAGCTCTATATAGAGCACTCAGAAAGATGAATAATTGTAATTCAGGGGGTTATTCAAAAGCCACATTATTTCCTTATATATTTATAATGTATGTGAGTTGAAACTAGGTGAGACAGACTAATTAAGAGTATCTTAGACAACAGAAAGCTCATTTGGTCCTTGGAATTGTAAGCTTGGTCTCTGGTCAGATGATATTTTAAAAATCAGAATTCAGGCTATTGTTTTTAAAAAATACATCAGATAGAAATGAGAGCAGACAAATGAGAGATTTATAATCCCCATGGTACACAGTTCATAAATTGGCTGCCCTTTTATCTCTGCAGCAGGAGAAATGGGGAAATTCTGAAAACCCCAGAAGAAATAGACAGGATGTCTAAGTTAAGAATGCAAGGGGAAAAGGACTCCCTATTAAAACAAAATACTGCCCCCTTTGCCCTGCACATATCATAACTTAGCTGTTTTATTCCATTCTAGCTGGGTTTTGCTAGGTGATTTATTAGTTAGTCTGGATTTAGCACTGGAAGGAAGGACAACTGGAAAGTGGCTCCCCACAGTGTTATTTCACAAATTTTACTTTCCTCTTGAAATTCACACATTGTGATTCCCACTGTTATCACCATCTTGTCCCAGATATAAGCAGCTTCCAATTATAATTATGTGAACCAAGTATGGCCAAAAACTCCTTGTCGATGACTTTAGCACAATTGATACCAAATAAAAGCTGACCCTCCCTTACTACAAATTTATGAAATAATAAGGGACTGCATTAGTCCCAAACTACAGACCCCTTTGAGCATGCCCTCTCAGTTCCTTCTTCTAGGTCAAATGTGCCTGTTCCAAAGCTAGTAGCCAGACACAATGAGCAATCTAATTCTTCAGATGAGAAATTATCCTCTCTTTACAAGAAGGACTTTGTCCCCATGGGTCTAACAACTACCAATACTATAACAATACAACATCATGACATTCATACCACAGGAATTATATACATACAGTAACAGGACAGTCATTCCATCTCAAAGGAAAAGAAAGGTTTAGATTTGTGATAGATGCTGGGATGATAAATCAGAATATTGCTAAAGATAGGGCAGCATAATATGGAAGCTGGCCCAAGGGGAAATTGTTACAACATAGATAACACTGGGTTAAAGCTACAGAAAAATGAAAAGGGAGAAATCAAACTGTTTAAACATTAAACATTTGTTTAAATATTAAAGTAAAGTTAGCCTGACAGCAAAATCGATATTAAATCAGGCCTGGAAACTGTTTTACGACCTCAAACCCTGGGCTTCTTAACTGCCAGTGTCATAAATGATGTCACTTTTCAGTGTGATCGTGGCTGCTAGCAGGCAGGTCAGAAATGCCAGCTTTAATTTTAAAATGTTCATTTGTGATGTAATTTAGAGTTTACTCCCAGGGACAAATGTCACTCTCTGGGCATGAGCCCCTCAAAGTGCTGTTGTGAGCAAAATGCATTCCCTCTTGATTCCAGTCCACCCTTAACAGCATGGTTTCCAGAGGGGCCTGGGAGTTCTCCTGGGTTTGAACAACATATTTGAGAACAGTAATACACAGGTTGAGATTGTTTTCCCAGTCAGCGAAGGCAGAGATTTTGAGGAAACGCTTCTGGGGTGAAAGGAAAGGAAGCTGTAGAAAGCTGTGCCTGCTGCAGAACTTTCCGTGAGTAGGTTGGGATTTGAGGCAAGCCACATGGACAGAATGGGGAGTCAGCAGAGGGACAGCCTCGAGCTACCAAGTGCACAAGGTCATTTGCTAGCCGTGTGGCAAAGGATTTCCTTTACTCCCAACCTCAGCCGCTGTATTCTCAGTCCCACTGAAAACCATCCTCCCTCTCCCCAAATACTACCCCCAACCCCTAACCAGCCTGTCACAAAACCAGAAATATCTATGTTATTGACTTCTTCAGTTTGAAACACTGAAAGACCTGCTCAAATGCAAACATGTTCCGGGAAGAGACACACAAAGCTTTCCTAAGTCTGCCTCATAGAAGCTGCTGGCTTCCCTTGAGACAGGATTAGCTTGCATTGAGGGTAGCTGTTTCCAGTAAGTGAGGGTGCATTTGGTTTACATTCTTCAGATATGGATTTGGAAAGAACATAGCATGGATTATTCACTTACAGTAGTCTAGCCACACCTTAGAGATTTGTAGTTTAAGGAAGCGGTCACCATTAAGGTCCTGATAGAACAAAACAAGGGAAAACTAGAGCGTGGAATATGGGAGTATGGGAGTGTGGGAGTGTGTGTGTGTGTCTGTGTGTGCATGCACACGCACGCGCGCGCGTGTGTGTGTGTGTGTGTGTGTAGGAGTGGTGACAATGAGAGACTGTATCATTTTGCTAGAGCTTCCTAACAAAGTGCCACACACTAGGTGGCTTAAACAACAGGAATTTATTGTCTCACAGTTCTGAAGGCTGTAAGTCCAAGATCAAGCGCCATGCTCCCTTGGAAATCTCTAAGGAAGAATCTGTTCCAGGCCTCTCTCCTCATTTCTGGGAGTTCTTTGGTTTACAGCAGCATAACTCGGATCTTCACAAGTGTCTCCCTGGGTCTTTGTCCAAATCTCCCCTTTTTATAAAGATACTAGTTGGGACACCTGGGTGGCTCCTCAGTTGAGCGGCCAACTCCTAATTTCGGCTCAGGTCATGATTCCAGGGTCATGGGATTGAGCCCCGCATGGGGAACCTCACTGAGTGTGGAGCCTGCTTGAGATTTTTTTTTGTCTCTCTCTCCCTCTGCCCCTTGCCTGCTCATGCTCTCTCTCTCTCTCTCTCAAAAAAAAAAAAAAAAAAAAAAAAAAGGACACTAGTTATATTGGACTAGGGGCCCACCCTACTCCAGTATGATTTCATCTTAACTATTGCATCTGCAAAAATTCTGTCAAAAAATGGTAACCTTTTGAGGCAGTGGGGGTAGGACTTCACCATATAAATTTTGGAGGGATATAATTCAATTCATAACAGAAAAAACAGAGGTAAGAATCAAGGAGGATCCAGATAATGAAAATCACTGAGATGGGCCCCAAGCAAGATGGGAATAAAAGGGACCCAGTAAACAGAGGGATCAAAGACAAGAACTCACTCAGCAAAGAGCACTGCTTGGAACTGAATTTAGTCTGGCCATTGCCAGCTGGTCCTGAGATACCCGTGAACACTGGTTCTTCTAATCAAATGGTGAAATGGAATGGTGTTCATTGTTCTCTTCTTAAAATCAAAGGACCATAAGAAAGAAAACACTGAGGGGCGCCTGGGTGGCTCAGTCGGTTAAGTGTCTAACTTAAGCTCAGGTCATGATCTCATGGTTCACGGGTTCCAGCCCCACGTCAGGCTCTGTGCAGACAGCTCAGAGCGTGGAGCCTGCTTCGGATTCTGTGTCTTCCTCTCTCTCTGCCCCTCCACTCACACTCTGTCTCTCTCTCTCAAAAATAAATAATAAACGTTAAAAATTTTTTATAAAAAAATAGAAAGAATGCAAACTAAAGAAGTTCTTATCCACCGCAGTTGCAACCATGGAAGTCAAAAGTTTATACAGTCACAGAGGTATTCCAGGTTTCTACAAAGGCTCAGAGTTGCTACATTATAATTTTTTAAATCACAAAAGTCACTTCTGTCCTAAAATTCTAGAACTAAAATTTTATTTTGCAATTTTTATCCATGTGATTTTCTACACAGTTTAGAATAAGATTCTCCTTCTTCCCCCCATAGATTTCCCTACACCTTTGGGTCTCTATAAACATATGGACATGATCTTTCCTGTAAAAGATGTGTTCCTATTAATGTTGGTTGTAATAAACTCCTCTGTTTTCTGTCTGCCCTAGTTCTGTCAAATTTGTGTTCACAAAGGGAAGTAGACAAGGAAATTATCCAAGAAAGACACAATTTCTAATTAGAACAACATAAACAAAATATAGCCTTGGTTTTGCAGGTGGAAAGCAATGTCTTCATCGTGATCTATCTATCCATTCCCCTAGAGAGAATGTGCTGTTTTAATTTTCTCATCTATAATATGAAGGCCTGATGTTTTGCTTTGGGGTGGGGTCGGGAAAGTGTTGCACAGGGATTATGGGAAGGGATAGCCTCCAAAAACTTATTTAAAAAATTAAAGTTTGGAGTTTTAAAAATATATATATTCCCTGACAACTTCTAATACAACAAGGAAAGGCTGTTATATAAACAAAGGGTGATTTTGCATTCAAGTTTACAAAAGTACAAATGCTTGTAGCCAGTCCTAAGAATAGACAAGGATGGTAATCTTTTATGTCCCATCACAAGCAAAATCATCCAGGTGACCCCTATAAAGGATTTAGTATCTACTCTGTGGCAATGTTTCCTTTAAGTGGCTTAACCACTTTGGGCAACACTTAATAGATCCTATTTTTATTTGCATGGGAGTTGAAGCAAATAAGAAAATTTACTTAATCCAGAGTTGTAATGTATCAGGCTGTGCCTTTGAGGAGGTACACAGTGTTCTTTCCAGCTTCCCAATCCAGGTATATATTATACCTTATTATATATAATATATATATATAATATAAGGTATATATATAATATATATATGCCTTATTATTTCACCTGGCTTTAGGATAATAACACTAAAGTCAGTTTATTAGTTGGGTTACTTTAGGTTGTGAGTAACTGAAAACCCCAAACTTGTTCACAGAACAAAGAAGGTGCTACTGACATGTCCAGAGACATAGAGTGGCTTCAGATATGAATTCCTACTGAATTTAAAGCACTCCAGGGGAACCTGAGCACCCTTAGGACAGAAGCCGCACCCCAGAGAGTGTGATCATGGGGGCGTTTACAGATGGCAACTGTTGTCCAGACAATCGCCAAAGTTCTTCCTTTTCCCTTTTAGCTGGAACAGCAGAGGATTTTCTTAAAATAGCAACTGGTCCCAGTGAACCAACACAGAGCAAGTGCAGCCAGTTTCTGTTGCCTTACCAAACCTTGTTGAATCATTGTATCATTCAAGAACACTTATTTGCAGCAACGTAGGTTTCCAGTTTTCAAACACCAAAGAATTTGACATAAGGAAGTAGTACCCATCATGATAATAATGAATTGTTTTGGGGCGCCTGGGTGGCTCAGTCGGTTAAGCGTCCGACTTCAGCTCAGGTCACGATCTCACGGTCCGTGAGTTCGAGCCCCGCATCGGGCTCTGGGCTGATGGCTCAGAGCCTGGAGCCTGCTTCCGATTCTGTGTCTCCCTCTCTCTCTCTGCCCCTCCCCCGTTCATGCTCTGTCTCTTTCTGTCTCAAAAATAAAATAAACGTTAAAAAAAAATTAATAATGAATTGTTTAGACTACATTGCACTTAAGGTTGCCCTTGGATCGGTCAAAGGATTTCACCCAATCCTCATTCATTCAGATGAGCCTTGAGCGCTTCACAAGGTCCGAAATCATTGCTGTGCCCCATCTTGACTGCCCAGCGCAGCGGACTGAACACAGCCCTGCTGACAACAGTGAATAATCAGATTCATCTCAGCTGTGGCAGGGATAATTCAATGTCCACCTGAGGAGCCACAATGGCCTCTTCTGTTATTCCATCTATGAGGATTCTAGTTTCCAGTTTTACACATCAAAGGTCTTAGGTGGTTGGGAATGGAGGCAGAGTAGAGAAGGTTGCCAGGAAAGAAGATAGAACCCACACCAGGTAGCTCTCCTCTGGAAGGGCACTGAAGAAAAGGGCTGATGCCCTAAGAAGTCTGGCCTCTCAATCTCCTTAATCGCCTAAGAAGACAAGACAGGGAACATTCCTCCTCCTTTCGGCTGAGGGTTGGAGCCTGAAACCTTTGCTGGACAGAGAGTCTATCTCCCCCCAGGCCACCTTATGGCTCAGGTCCCCGCCCCTAGGCGAACCCACAGAATTCTGAGTGGCTATGAAAGTCCCTTTTGCCCAGAAGCACCAGGTTTGCAGTGTACCCTCATTAAAGTGTGCTCCTGCAGCCAGACTGTCAGTTTCAAAAGAAAACTCCTTTTAATTTTAACTAGAGCCCTGGGCATCAGAAACAGTAGAGAAAGGGGATTCATTTATGAGTTTCTATGGCAGATTATGGGTTTTATTTGCTCCTTTACACCACTTTTCAGTCTGTCATTTTGGTAAGGTTAACCCCGGTGTAAAATGTTCCCGTAATTATGCTCGGAAACACTCCCAGCCTGCTGCATGCCAATAAATGCCTGGAATAACTGTCAGGCTAAATGAATCCCATTTGGACAAAATGATTATTGAAAGTTATTTTAGTTCCCTATTAAGCAGTTGCGGAACAGAGCTGTAATCAAAATGTTTATTTCAATTAGAATTATTACGCTCAATAAAAAGCTCAAGTAGAAAGTAAACTACACTTTATCAAATAAAGTAAAGGCCACAGCTAGTTAAACTTCTTGTTTCACACGGCCTCTATCTTAGAGTCTGACAAGAGGCACGATTCTCAGTCCTTTCCATAGTATATTAACAGCTTTTATAGCCCAGCTTCCATCTAGCTGATCCAGAGTCTCTTGCTCTGTGTGGACAAACCCCCCAATTCTTTCTTGATGGTTACCATGGCCAGCAGTGGGCATCAGCCCCTCCGTTTCCATAGCTACAGAGCAGGGGTGCCCCACCTCATGCTGAATGGCTGAGAAAAGGCCATGGGGGTTACAAAGCCAGAGGCAGTACTTATTCATCACCCAGCCCCCACAAGACTAAATATACACGAGCATTCTCGTTACTATAGCAGCTATTTCTTTTCCTGGGGATGGATCCCAAAAGATATCCAGGAGAAAATGTTTTTTGCTAATTAGGCAACATAGTCATCCTCATCAGAAACAGTTTTTTGGGTTCATTTTAATTTTTTTGGAGAGGGTGCTAAGAAAAAGAGCCTATTCCTATCCACCCTTCTATGACCTGCATCTTGAGATGAAACCTTGGGTACCCACAAGCAAATTACTCCCCCCAGCCCCCCCCCACCACCAAACACAACAGTTTAGTCCTAACCCTCTATGCCTGAAAGTATTGTTGGTTTTATAAATCATAATGCCTAGGTCACACCCAAAACCAGTGAAGTCCAAATCTTTGGAGAGGGGTCCAGGTATCAGGGTCATTCCCATGTGCAATTAATGGTGCAAACTCTACCATGAGTCAGAGGTTCTCAAAGCGTGGTCCCTGAACCAGCAGCATCAGCAGCACCTGGAAACTTGTTAGAAATGCGGATTCTCAGGGCCCATCCCATAATTACTTAATCAGAACCTGGCATGGGGCCAGACATTCTGTGCTCAAGGTTGAGAACTGGAGCTAGGAGGATCTTCTTTAAAAAGAAAAATACAGCAAAGATGTTTATTGTTAACTCACATGCTTAGAGGAGCCAGAATCAACCCCTGACTGAACAGGAGCCAGCACTAATCCCTGGTTGAACAGTGTTCCCTGATTGCCTGAATGTTAAGACAAAAGATGTAAGAGAAGAGGTGCTAAAAGTAGCTCTTAACTCCGACCTAGGCAAGGGAAAGGGCCTCTAAGACCCATCATCATAGAAGCCAGGGCTGGCTGAATGAGGAAATGATGAATTAATCTATAATCAGAATGTTAAAGGAAGCTAAAATGGACCCAAAAAAAATTAGGCAGAACTGGCTCAAAAGCAATACCTCAAGTCAGGCAGACATTTTCTTTCCCTCTTTTCTCTTCCTACATCAGTTCTCCTGACTCGCCTCATATCTGGCTTCCCAAGGTCCCCATGACTCCCAGAGACCCCTCTGAATAGACAAAGGAATTAATTCATGCTAGGATCTAAATGGCTGTTATTGCACAGTATCATCTTGTGTTATTACATTTCCTTGCATTATTTGGATTTTGAACAAAGTTCCTAAGACATCTCTGCTTAACTTGGAGACTCATCCCTTACTCCTTGCATGCCAGCTCCTGGTTTAAGCCTTTTACATCTATTAACTCATTCAACACCCATAACAATACTATGAAATAGGCACTAGTTTGCACCATTTCACAGGTGAGGAAATTGAGGCACAGAGATGTTGAGTAGTCCTCCCCAGGTTGTGGCTTTGCACCCAGGCTGTTTGGTTCTGAAGGATGTGTTCTTAACCAAGGCTAAATGTCCTCTCAGAACAAGTGGGCTTTCCAACATGGAGCTCCCGGGCTGAGAAGATTTAGGGAAGGGGCTCTCAGAGAGCTATTCACTCCATATCTTATAGTGCCAATTCCATCTCCATATTGGGCCGGGGGGGGGGGGGTCATGAATTTTCTACGTTGGTGTATTATTCCGTCTTCGAAAATGTGTAGTGTCAACCTTGTCTTTATAAACTTGTCCTGATCCTGCCATTCCCCTGAGTATTTGACTACTCCAGACAAAAATCCAGTTGAACTAATTATTATGTGAGGATTTGCTTTTCTTAAAAAAAATATATATATATATGATCCAAGTCTAGTGCTTCCAAGACATATTTCTTCAAACTTCAAGCATCTCAGAAGGAACAGGTTGTGTCAGGTTCAAACTCCAACTTTTGAACAGAGCTACCTTCACCCAGGTGGGGAGGGATCGGAACAAGGTTTAAATTTTTTGTTGTTGTTCTACATGTTTTTCCCTGAAGTCTTTGTCAGAGCCTTTTTCTACATGCAATAAAGTCTTGAATTTGATGGAGGCATCCCCTTCTGGCTTATGGCAAGTCTGTCAAAAATAGATTACACATCTCAATTTCATCCATGTCTAAAGACCATGGAATAAAGTGGCTCAGCATTAACCCATAGAGTGCTTACTAAGTATTGCATATCAGAATCTTCTTGGCAAAAGCCTTCTCGAGCTGGCTGGGGAAAGGTTGGGGTGGCAGCTCTGAATAATCTTCCATTTTTATCCCTTGACACTTTAATTAAGGTAATTTAACAGCCTGTTAAGCACAATATGCAGAATTTGCTACTAGGAGCCAATGAGGAAAGTGTCTTGGGGAACTGGGAGATATGTGTGAGGTTGGAGATCCAGGCAGCATACAGTTGGATGGAGTTGTGGTTATTACTCAGCCCAATGACTGTGACTTTCCCAAGGTCACCCAGTTAATTAGTGGACTCCCTGGATCCCACACTGCATGAGAAGTTGTGGGATATTAAATGGAACTACCCAGGCATAATTGATTGTGAGCACTTTTCTTGAAAAAGCTCAGTGTCTGGCCTTCTCAGAAATTCACAATCAGCTTATGCAAAGCCTTGGGGTGGGGGAAAGGCTGAAGCAAATACCAATGATATGACTCAAGATCCTGTGGTTTTTCAGAGGGTTAGATGGGTTGCCAAATGGAGTCTGAGATCTCCTCATCTTGTCTCCTAGTGCTGCTGTGTGGCCCATGCAGCAACTGCCTACATCATGGGTACATGGACACATGTTGGGAGTCCCCATGCCTCTGTTAGGCAGTTAAGAAAAGTGCCTCCTACTCAGGCTTGTGCAATCAGAAATAACATCCGTGCCATTAATCATGTTGATCAAGAAGCACTTTCAGGCCTGACATGCAAAAGTTCTATTATTTGGCTACACTTTTTTCCAAGACCCTAAAGAATTTATTTTTTAATTTCACCTTTTGAAAATAAGAGTCTTCAGTCTGATAGGTAATATGCATTCCACCTTAAAAGTGGATGGCATTTACCCTGTTCTCCAGAAATTATATCCATCAGTACTTCCACATATGCTTGGCATTTATCAGGATTTGTTCTGATTCTTTATTTCCAGCTTGATTGGCTAGATGCATACATCTATAAAAATCATGAAACATGATGGATTTCAAATCCACTTGTAATAGACTGAACTTCATAGTACAAACTCTTAGATTCTGAGTACCACTAGCACCTCCTTTCATATTTAGGAGTCAAGAAAAAAAGTGAGGGGGCAGATTTAGGGTGAGAGACTAAGTTAGGTAAAGGCCAGGAGCAAGGTGAGCCGGGGGAGGCTGGTAAAGGGAAGTAGGCTGGGGAAGCGAGGGTCATGAGTTCTGACTTATTTTAGGGGAAAATGATCCACTATTCAAAAAGCATTGTGACTCTGTAATAATTGGGGGAAAAATAAAAGCTGAGAAGGAAGAAATGCATGTGCGTGCAAAGGCATGGAGTTGCAAAAGGGCCTATGAGTCACTGAGAAGCTCAATTAGATGAGGTTGATGGTTAGAGGTGGATGGTGGGACGAAGCAATCAGGATGTGATGGAAAAGGGACAAAGTCAGTTGAGATTGGACTGTGAGAATCCTCCCCATCCTCCTTTCACCTTCTCCCCCTGAAGCTTTCCTTGACTACATGGGTTCAGAAACACATCTTCCTGTGAAACTTTCAGCCTGTATTATCCAAACCTTAAAGTTGAAAGAGACAAAAGAGGTCACTGATCCTTAATCATGCGACAGACTTCATTCTAGTACTTAACTCTTCATTTTGTTTATGTTTCTCCAAGCCTGTATTTTGACTATTTAAGAACATTACCAACAATTTCAGGAGAGGAATTTTTTTTTTAATATTTACTTTTGAGATAGAGAGAGAGCGTGAGCAGGGGAGGGGAATGGGCAGAGACCGAGAGGGAGACACAGAATCCGAAGCAGGCTCCAGGCTGTCAGAACAGAGCCCAATGAGGGGCTCGAACCCATAAACCATGAGATCATGACCTGAGCCAAAGTCAGCTGCTTAACCAACTGAACCACCCAGGAACCCCAGGAGAAGAACTTTTTTAGATAGTTGTAACTACAGTAGGAATATACACAGTAACTTAATTAATAACCACAGTTGTTAAGGGATTTCTACATGCCAAGAGTTTCCTATGTATTATATCTAAAACTCAAAACAATCCTATGAGGCACACATTATTATTTCCATTTTAAAAATGGGCAAGAGAGGTTAAATAAGTTGCCCAAGGTCACAGAGCTCTAAATGGAGGGACCAGGATTTGAAACCAGGTTGTCTTATTGTAGAGTTTATTTTTTTAATGCTTATTTATTTATTTGGAGAAAGAGAGAGAACATGTGCATGAGCGGGGGAGGGGCAGACAGAGAGGAAGAGAGCTTCCTAAGCAGGTACTGTGCTGTCAGCACAGATCCCAATGTGGTGCTCGATCTCACGAACTGTGAGACCATAACCTGAGCCAAAATCAATAGTCAGATGCTTAACTGACTGAGCCACCCAAGCTCCCCTAAGGTTTTTAAACAGCAATACTCCACCTGCTTCCCTAACACGTGCTTAAGAAGTTTTTGCTGAATGAATGGGATAAGTGGATGCCAGATAAATTGCTTTTTAAAAAAATCCAAAGCCTGTTCATTGAAATACTATTAATGCATTACTTAATTCTTCACCAACTAAGAAGTTTTCTTTACCAATTCACTGATAGGCTCTATATTCAAAGAAGCATACAGGTCCTATGAGTATTTCTCATCAGAGATCTATGAAGATAAAACTCTGTTTCATGGTCTTGTTAAGTACCAATTCTGTCAATGGCACTGAGTTCTTTCCTCTAATATATAGGAAACCTTTCTGAATGTTTTCCACTCCCAGGGAGTTAGGCAACCTGATATCACTCTACATATCAGCAGCATCTCAATCATAAAAACAAGAAATGAATCCTTACAATATCAAGACAGGATGAGTTTGGCCATGCTACAGAGCTGACAGTTGATGGTAATAAAGAATCAATCAGTTCTCCAATTCAGAGACAGCCTGGGTGGGACCTTCATCTCTGACCACTACCCTGAAACCACTAGGAGCCAGGAAACTGGGGGAAGGATCCAGGTAAGATTTCCCTTAGAACCCTGCAGTGATGGCTGGGGGGAGCCTCTTGAACTGAACGAATGCCCACTGCTATTTCACAGCCAAATGCAGGCGCTTGGGGATTTAAACCTATCAGTACTCATCCTTGGCTGGGAAACAAGATGAACAAAAAATTAAGGTGCTGACAGTTCTGTTTTTAGAGAAGTGCCAAAGCAAAATAGAAATCATGGAAAGAATCAAAAGAATGCAAGCAATGTGGCATTCCTACATCACTTAGACCTGTGAGGAGACGTGGAGGCTTCTCTCCTGAGGAAGGAAAAGCCCTCGCTCCTAACAACATTCTGCCCAGACAAGATGCCTGCCCATACAATCCCTTTTCTGCAGAGCAGCTGTGCAGAAAAAGCACCGTCTTTTCCCATGATCCTCATGTGTTTTGACTGATGCTTCTGGGATAGTTTAAGCTCAGTAAAGCTTTCAAGGGTTGGCCAAACAAGTCTCGGACAGAAATGTCAGGCTTCAATAAACCATCAGGTCCAATGTCTCAATTTCAACTCAATGTTTAGACTGGAAGGAGAGCAGAGGAATACAGCTAACCCTTAATTTGTACTTATATATACTCATGTTTGATCACCATGAAAATGTCCCGCTATTGCCAGATCACCAATCAATATAGGTTGCACCAGACGCATGGGGAAGATACAACTGCAAAGCTATGAGACTAAAAGACAGTAGTAGTCAGGACATAGTTAATGGTAGGAATGAAAAACGTTGCCCTTCAAGATTGCCATGGGAACTGGCCACTTATGCTAATACTACCATTCATCAAAACATAGGGATAGTTTCTGAAGCACACAAGAAGGTGTTTAATGCAATGCTGGAAAATTCAAAAACTACCCTGTCACTAACTAGCTGTGTGACCTGAAAAATTTTACTTAAGTTCCCTGATCTTCCATGTCTTCACTGGTAAAATGTGGATACTCATTCCTCTGATGTCTGAGTGAAATATGTTTGTATGCAAAAACTTTAATATCTTTGATATCTAGAAAGTTCTCAGTAAATGGTGCCTATAACAATTATCGTCATCATTAACAATGACAGTAATGAATCTAGATCAGCCGTTGTTAAAGCTATGGAATCTTGAGCCTCTCTGATTCTCATCTCATTTAAGTATCAGGTATGTATTACTTCATAGGGTCATTAGTGAGATAAATGCAAATGAAAAGCATCTAATGTAGTACCAGGTACACACTATGTGCTCAATAGATACAACTTCTTTTTAGTGACACTACATAGCATTTTTGAAGTTATTTAATCTGCAAATGGGAGAAAAGCCAGAATAAAGTATCAAATTCTAGTTTCACCGAGAACTACTTACCTCTCTGTTTAAAACCCTATTATAGTCTATTTAAAACATAAAATAAAAATTAAATCCTGGTATAGATTAAATTTATAATTGGAAACACCACAGGTATTAAACACGTATTCTTACGGATTATATTTACGTTCAAGTTAAATAAAATACCTGCAAGTAGTAAGGTATTAGAACATAGAAGCTGATGAAATTAAAGTTATAATCATGAGAGTCCATAAAATTGCATGTTCACATTATTATATAAATGTATTCCTCTTTTATTTCTGTGATGAGGCTATAAAAGATGTTCACTAACCCCCTCCAAAAAAAAATGCAGAATCCAGGATGTCAGCTACAAAGCAGGTATGATCAGGAATTCTAGAAAGAATAAATAAGTCTGTCTTCGTTAATTAAAAGCCTATATTGAATAAAGTCCCATTGTGGTTGTGACAAAGATCAAAAGATATTTGGATGTCATCTTCAAAAGCTTTTGTCACTAAGTTGGTGTGAAGTTCCAAAGCACTCTTACAGTCCTCCACTCTCTGGCATGTTTTAACTCTGAACTCAGGCTAGATCCTTCAAATAAAAGCTAGGGGTAGCTACAGCAGTTATGAGAAAGGACAAAGATTGAGAACAAAATACCCAACTAGGCCTATTAATCAGTGATAATTTAAATGATACTTTTTTATGATTTTTTAATTTTGAGAGAGAGAGAGCGTAAGCTGAGTGTAAGCTGGGGAGAGGGACCAAGAGAGTCCCAAGCAGCCTCCACACTCGGCACTCAATTCCACAACTCTGGGATCATGACCTGAGCCAAAATCAAGAGTTGGACGCTCAACCAAATGAGCCACCCAGGTGCCCCTTAAGTGATACTTCTTACAAGTTCTTCTATTTTGTATATATAGGTACACATAAATGCCATAAAATGTTTTAATGCAGAATGAATTTTTGTATTCTATTATTTTAGGAAATCTTTGAGAATGTTCATTTCTCAGTTATTAACCAGGTTAACTCTTAGTCACTAAGCCTGTCTGTTTGGATAATTTGGCAGTTAGTCCAAATTATGGAGCACACATAGGAGGAAATAGCCTCTTGATGATTGAGCTTAGAAATTCAAACACAAAAATTGATCATCTTCAACACGGAGGACTAAGTATCAAGATCATAAAGGGCTTTTTCAAGCCACACACAAACACACACATGTTCACAGACCCACCCATCAAAGATTCTGGCCACCTATCTACATATTAGGTGATTTTCTCTGAGAAAGGGAGCATGTGGATTGGGAGGGAAAACATACACACACACAGGTGATTCTGATACATTCCTTCTTCCCACTGCTGAGACCTACTGCTAAAAATTGATGACACATGTCACAATTATTTTTTCATATTTTCCCAAAGAATCAATCTATTTGCTGTTATTGTAACAGACTCTTGTTCCAGGAAAGGCTGTGGAGATGCAATTGAAATGATGATAATTGACTTAGTCAGCTGAACACTCACTCTCTCAGCAGGAAGAAAAAAAAAAAAACACCTCAAAACAAGAATTTCATGCTTTTAGCCAGAGGCATCTGCAAAGCATGTGTTTGACCAAAAAAATGGTCATTTGAAGAAATACAAGAGCAGTTAAAAGTATAATTTATAGCATGTTTCTCACTACACATGGATCTGCTGTATGGTTTTCTGACCCTATGCTCAAGTTTATAGTCCTTAGGATACCAGGGACAGTTTTAGGAGGATGTTAAGGCCACAAGCAGCAGAAAAATTTTGAATTCCTTTCATATCAACTATTTCAATATTATTTTAAAGCATTAGGGTCCACTAGCAACTTTCATGCAGAAACCTTTTCTTTTAGTTTTGATGTGCAATCTGTCAGCAACTCTTTGATTTGCTTTATTATGTCCCCCTCCTTGCTATCACTTCATTGTCTCACAGCTGTCTGCTCATTTCTGCCTTGATTAATTTCTTCCTGGGTGACTATATGCCTGATCTGGGAAATAATGCCCCTCACTTTGAGCTGTTGGCTTTTTGTCATAATGAATTTCAAAGAAATGTAATAAGAAACTACACAGCCTTAGAAACAAATGATGCTGAGAAGTACAAAGGCTGGAAAGAGTGTATAAGTCTTACTGGAAATCGGTTTATTTCTATTTTTTAGAAAACCATTGAGGAAGGAAGGAAGGAAGGAAGGAAGGAAGGAAGGAAGGAAGGAAGGAAAAAAGAGAAAGAAAAGAAAGAAAGAAAGAAAGAAAGAAAGAAAGAAAGAAAGAAAGAAAGAGGAAGGAAGGAAGGAAGGAAGGAAGTCACTTTAAACTAAAGAACAGCTGTGGTCCACTCCAGGTAGGTCCATGGCTAAGACTGAGGCAAAGTCAGTCCATTTGGACCCCTACATGCTCTCCCTCTGGTATCCCTTCTCTGCACTCTCTTTTGAGTTCGTGCTTTCTCTTTAGTATATCAGTAAGTGAAAAGACTTTATTGTACTGAGGACTATTCTATTTACATTAAACTGGCATCTGATAAAAAGCTATTGCTCAACATTAATAACAGCTTTGACCACTGGCTTCAGAAGAATTAAAGTGCCAGTATCTATAGAATATCAAAATAGCTGGTTGGAGAGATACATTTCTAACTATAATTAACTCCTAACCAGTCACTTCATGAAGCTCTTAATTTATGTGAGGTTTCAGTGTGCTGTTCTATCTATTGTTATAAAATTTATTTTAACAAGGATTGTCGAAATAATTTTCAGTTATTGGTATGTCTCCATTGCCTCCTGGCTAAAAACTGTCAACCAAACTGTCAGCCTTGCAGAACATGAAAGTTGTAATTTTGTATTCTGAAGTAGAATCAGATAGATAACAAAGGCAATCATTAAGTACAGAATGTCATACTTCAAAGACATTTCAGGCACTCAAAACAACCTCTTTTGTGCCCATGAATTTTCAAACCATTAAGAGTTTCTCAAAAATTCAACAGTAGTTTATATGGAACATAAAATGTGCTTCACAAGTGTACTTTGAATTTTTTAATGAACCGTTTGCTGTTTGCATCAAAGGTGCTAAAGTTTTGCTGGAACTTTGGACAAGAAAAATCAACGGACTGGAGTTATAAATACAAACACGTGCAGGGCTTAGACAGTCCTATCACTAAAACATCTCCACTAGAATAGGACTACATTTAAAAACCAGTTAGGAGACAAATAATGAATTGACTTTAAAAATTTTTTCTTCAATATTTACATTCGCAAAGCATGTTGCAAAGTTTTCATATACAAAACATTAGTTCATTTGTAATAAAACTTGTACATGGACAGATACTTAGGCCTGTCCATGTACAAGGAGAGGATTCAAATACACAAATTTTTAGACTCAGTTCTGCCTTTCTTGACCACACAGCACCATGGCACATTCTGGAAAATCCTGAGATTGAAAACTTCTCCTTCCTTCAAGTCTCTCCTGATCTTCAGGGTGGTTGTGCCTGTGATGCCAGTCCTTCTTGGAACAACAGTGAGAATAGTAAAAAAGTTTCTGTATAAAGTTTCTTACCCATAAAAGATGATAGAGGAAGGTGTCATCCACAATGTTTTTATGTCCTAATGCTGTTAATTATGTTTATTGGAGTCTCTCCTGGCTATGAAATAATTATAGAATCTTCATGAAAAATACAAGGTATTTTTTTTAATCTCATGCACTTGTAAAAAAAAAAATGCGTGTAGGTACATTTTTTACTCCACCCATCATGCAAGTGTTTAGAAACCAGCCAAAAATAAAGTCCCTGGGGGAATCTCACGCAAAATGTTGATGGACATAAATATGAATGTTCTTTCATCCTCACCCTTATAGTTTCTCTGAGCTGCAAATGCCAACAGAAATACATACCCTAAATCCTTCAATTAGGATGTCCAATAAATGCTAAGTAAGAAAGAAAAAGATTCCATGTGCTCAGCAATAGCTGCCATGACCACTGCTCATGGAAAGTTCTAATGGCTTATGGTTGTCAGGGATGGCTAGAAATGGGTGCTACAGATTCTTATCAGAAGATGGACTTATGCATGAGATTAATATCAGTACTATCTCTTTGTCCCTCTCCTGCTCTAGCAAATACCCGCATGAGGAATCCTGGGAGCAGGAGGAGGAAGAGGGACTACATGGTTCTATTATTTGGTATCCTAACTGTCAAAGACAGACCTTTCATCTTGAAACAAACTCCAAAATCTTTGTGACAATTTAAGCATGAAATGAAGACTGCCCTCATAAACCAACTTCCCTTCTTTGACATTTCTATTATCACTAATTTTCAATAATGTACACTAGATCTTGCTTAGCAATAATAAAACTACCCATGTTAGGAGTCTAGTTTTATATAACACTCCATATGGTGGATTCATAATAAATTTCTACTGGGAATACAATCATAAACCACTATTTTCTGCTATAAAAAACCATTAAAGCACAGACATGCACAAACAAGGTAATCTGCAATAAATTTGGAAATGTTAAAATACTACAAACGTAAATGTATTCAGCCCCATTGCAATGCATGTAATTTCCATAGCTTTATTAGAAATCTTGCCTTTGCAGTGGTTTGGCGATAGGTTATAAATATAGTAGGAATGAGTCAGCATGCAAATCCCTTCTGTGAAAAAACAATTTGAAAGGTTTTATAGCCCAAAGCTGTTTATTATATTGTAAGAATAGTAATGCAAGTTTGTGTTTGGAACCTGCTGAGAGGAGATTTCTCAGGACATCCTGTTTATAAAACAGCAAGGGAAAAAAAATTCAGCAAATTAAAAAAAAGAAAAAAGAAAATAACAACATTTGATTTATGTAAGGTCACAGAAATAGTAGGTCCCAAATAAAGCAATTTTTAATTGATGGACTTTTCTCTGCACACATTAAGGGTCATGAGAGAGATGAAAGATATACCCCACTGAGAAAAGGAGAGCAGCGTTAGCCTGGCAACTTTGAATCCTGGAGGCAGACAGGTAACTATCTCTGGAGATGAGAGGAGATAAGGTTACAAAAGCAAAGACAGAAGAGGCAGAATGGCCGAATTGTCAGGATCGGCTACAGTCTGGCGACCTGAGGAAGGGGTGTCAGCAAAGCAGACCACCAAGGGACAAAGAAGCTGAGGCCAGCACGTAAGCCACGGAAAGGATGGAGATGTAAGAGTCCCAAGTAGGGAAAACAACTCAGGAAAGGCGGGAGCAAGAACAGATGGCTGGATTTGGGAGTCGGAGCTCACTGGAGCCTTGAGGAGACCAGCTCAGGACCCGGTGGGATACCAAAACCAGGCTGCAGGGAGGTAAGGAGTGAGTAGATGATGATGACGTGGAAACTGCAGACACACACAGTGTTCACAAGGGATGGGGGGGACTTGTTGGCTTGAGTGCAGATGCATCAATAGGCAGAATCTCTTAGGATAGAAAAGAGCTGGGGGGTGGGGGGTTTGAACCAGTGAAGAGAGCAAAACCAAAGACGTAGGAGACAGAAGTGAGTCCTGATGGGAAGGAGTTCTGGCAGGGTGTCAAGGAAATGGGCTCAAGGACAAGGGCCAGGGAACTAGCTCTGGAAAGAGGTAAAGCATTTAGGCAGAAAGAAAGGGCGGCATCTGTAAAGATGAAGAGATAATCTACAGAGTAGAAGAAAAGAAGCCTGGGGGGCCTGGCTGGCTCATTCAGTTAAGCATCCATCAGACTTCAGTTCAGGTCAGGTCATGATCTCTCTGTGAGTTCGAGCCCGGCGTCGGGCTGTGTGCAGACAGCTCAGAGTCTGGAGCCTGCTTCCAATTTTGTCTCTCTCTCTCTCTCTCTCTCTCTCTGCCCTCCCCTGCTCATTCTCTGTCTCTCTGTCTCTCTCTCAAAAATAAGTAAACATTAAAAAAAATTTTTTTTAAGAAAAAAAAAGGAAGGAAAAAGAAGTGGGTGGAACTGAGGCCCAAAGACCTTCAATGGCTTCATAAAACCAAGGGGCAAACTCAGCTTCTGATTTTTCTTAAATGTATGAATTCATTATAAAAACATATTATCGTTTCTTTGTGAGCTTCCAAAGCATCTGTGTGTATGTTATGTTGTGAGGGAGCCAAATACTGTAAAAGATCCCAAACTGTCTAAACATGTGTGCTTGCAGCCTGGCAAACACGTGTGCGTGCACACACGCACATGCACAGCAGAAATGCAAGCCCATTCCCAAACCAGGTGTCATTGTTTATTACATGGCTCACAGTACCCACCTATGACTTTTTCCCAATTTCCCCCTTCCTCTCTAGAAAGGCTCTTTCTGTAAAACCCCTGCCCATCTCAAGCAGAAAGGAGCTGAGTACCCCCCTCACCATCCAGAATGCATGTGAGGGCATAAACATCAGCCAGGAGTGCCTGTATGCATATCCAGGGCACATCGGCACAGGCCCAGGAATGATCCTTTTAGATAAAATGAATTATGGAAGGCCAGAAATTTTTAAAGAATTTGAGAAAAACAATGTTACAAAAGGAGGGGAGGGACAAGTCTATTTCCTGAAATGGAAGAATTCATGTTCCTGTTTGTCTGATTATGTGAAGAAAAGAGACTGTGTGAACATGGCCAGAAGGATGTGGGGGGATACTATTTCAGGATTCCGATGAAAAAAATTGACGAAGTCATTCTTTTATATGAAGAGGAAATTGGAGAGGATTGTAAGGGAATTTAAAAGAATACCAAAAGATCTTAAAAGGAAGAAAAAAATGAATAAGCAGGAAATAAAGTAGTGACATGGTGGGCATAGAAAATTATTTAGGGAAGGAAAAATCAAAAGTGTGATCAAAAAAGGTAACCAGAACTCACAGAGCTATTTTGAGAGTGAAAACCAAGTGAAAAATGTCAAGTATAAGATTATTCTTATTTGACATTTTTATATAGCAGCAACTTATAAAAACATCAAACACTGACATAAGCCTTCCTCTAGCATTTTAACACATCATTATATTGTTAACAATGTCAAACGACTGTAGCCATTCATGTGACTTTTAATAGATTACTTTTATCATAAAAATGTCATTTTTAGGATAATCTGCATTCTCACATTTTTTTATATTCAGCTCTGGTCTTAAAATGTCAAGTATAGAAGATATCTGTGTCTGCAATTCTTGGGAGTCTTACCACAGATCTTGAGAATATCAGTATAAAATAAGCCTTAATTTGATATGGCCGCTGTGCTCGATTCATCTTTTCTGCAATTTTTTTCCTTTTAAAAATAATTACAAAGCACATGCATTAGGTAAAGATAAAATTATGAGTTAAAGCCATAATAGGCAGGAAATTTATAGGGAAGTCTGCTTTGGCCCTCATGAAAGGCATCCTAAAACATGTTCAATCACTCGGGGTCGCATTCCCATAGGTATGATTATAGACTAGAGATTCTGGCCTGCCTACTCAGTGAGCAATGATGCTAACACCAATCACTTCACTTTCAGGGGCTAACATGTGCCAAATGTCCAATCAGATTTTTTTGGCTGTTCCTCTTAAATGTGGGGAAAACAAAGCAATTAACTAATACATCAAAGATCAGGCAAGTCAGGCACTGAAGAGGAATTAGAACTCAAATAAGTCAATAGTCTCATGTGGGAATTGGCAAACTTTTCTTGTAAAGAGCCAAATAGTCAATATTTTAGGCAGGCCACATCGCCTCTGTCACAACTACTTGACTCTTATACCATAGTGCAAAAGCCAGCAGGCAGCACATAAAAACTGGGTCTGGCTGTGTACCAATAAAACTTTATTTACAAAAACGGGATCTGGACTGGATTCGGCCCTCTAGCCATAGTTTGCCAACCCCTGATCTAGTGGATCAGCTCACACAATCTGTCAAAAATTACAGCTCAAACGCTAGCAAACACTAATTTTATCCAGAATGAATAATAATACTAACAGTAGTGCAATCTTACCAGATGCCATGCACCATACTTTTATACAAATTATCTCATTTTCTTTTTTTTTTTAATTTTTTTTAACGTTTATTTGTTTTTGAGACAGAGAGAGACACAGCATGAACAGGGGAGGGGCAGGGAGAGAGGGAGACACAGAATCAGAAGCAGGCTCCAGGCTCTGAGCCATCACCCCAGAGCCCGACGCGGGGCTCGAACTCGCGGACCGCGAGATCTCGACCTGAGCTGAAGTCGGATGCTTAACCGACTGAGCCACCCAGGCGCCCCAATTATCTCATTTTCTATCCCACTCGGTAAGTACTGTCATATCTTCATTTTCAGATGAGGAAACTCAAGCTCAGATAGGTATGTGAGTTACTGAAGGTAACTCAGCTTAAAGTAAAGGAGACAGAAATTGAAACTAGGCTTCTGGATCAAAGCCTCTGATCTTAACCACTGACTTGATGTTCTATGTATGTCATTTATGGATGCTAAGAAAACATGAAGCCATAAAAATCTGGGCATTTTCTTGAAAAAGTGATCTGTACTCTTTAAACTTATAGAACTAGACAGAAAACATTCCTTGTAGCTAGGCATCCCAAGCAAGTCCCATTTTGACCTATCTAATTGTGAGTGCACTGTTGCAAACCCACCATCCCCACACTGGAGAACGAGACCCACAACCTGAATTCTCCAGGCAGCTGATGCCCAGGACATTAGATGCTCACAGCTGTCACAGGGAAATGATCCTGGATTAGGGCAGCAAGAAGAAACATGGTAGATGAGTTTAAATCACAGGCAAACAAGGAAAGAATCAACCCTGTTATGGCCACCTGCAGACAGGCTTACACCCTGGACTTCACAACCCATCCTCTGCCACTTCACAGCCCCACTGAGAATAAAAGAAAAACAAGCTTTCGAGATAAATGAGAATGAAGATATGATGTTTTCTAACATCTGTTGTTTGCATGTCACATTCTCAACTCACAGCATCCTCCAAAGTAGGCAAGTATTATTTTATCTTCATCTCACAGATGAAGAGGGGTCACTGAGATGCAATAAATTGTTAAGGCCACATAATAAGGAAAGACTCAATGCCTGGTCTTCTGAGCAAGCCTTGGGGCCTCTTCCCCTCTCATCCAGGCTGTCTTTGAACCTTCTGAAATGACTCACAGAGTGATAGTTTGAAAAAGGAAGCCACTGTCAAAAGTCAAACACATTACACAAACATGGATTTTGTTGTTCAACTGAGGACACTGGAAAAGACAGCCAGGATAACCCAAATTTTAAAGGATGTCCCATATTTGGTTACTTTCACACATACTATTTATAAAAATAAATAATAGAGGGGGGATCTTTGTTAAAATTTAGCCCCAGAGGTCCAGAACTTACAGGATCTGTTCTCAACTGTCTCCACCCAGAAGTACTTCCTCAGGGAGCTTTGGCTGCCTTTGGCCATATCACATCCAAGCCAATTCTGGATGTGGACGTCACAGGAAGAGGAGGGCAGCATCCCAGCCCAGTGTCTTTTGCACCCTTTCTCATCATTGCACAATGATTGCTCTTTGCCTACCTGCCCTCTTAACTCCCTTCACTCCCAAATACAGGCAAAGAATGCAAAACATCAAAGCGAGGTCTAGGTTTTGTCAACTAGATTTGATTATTCTTTCAAACATTGAGACAAACCTCTAGTCTAAACAAAATTTGTTGGGAGCTAGGGATGAATAACTGAAGACAAAGATCATCCCCATTTATCAGAGAAAAAGTTAAAACTCTATCATTTCTCCTTAAAGCAGATACATGTGCTTTTTACACACGCGCGCGCACACACACACACACACACACACACACACACACTTTTTCTAGTTTCCTTGTTGAAGAAGAAAATGTCTAATTTACATGTAGAGCCCACAAATTATAGCCATAGCAGACAAGGAAGCAGATGAAGATTGTGATTGATATTCCAAAATCTCCGTCCTGATTTCCCCATCCTCAGAATTAGCCACTCTATAAATCAAACGGACATATGAACATCTGATGTTGAAACCAATAGGTCACATCTGTGAAAAACATCAGAAACATAAAGAACTAGATTCTTCTGTTTTCTCTGAAAAAAAAATCACCCCCTCCACTATCCCTATGACCATTTCCACCATTATACCTTAAAATATCCTGTCTCTTCTAAGAAAATATCACTTTCCACATGTCTATTGCTATTAACAATGGCCATTTCGTCTTTCCAGTTGGTTGTACAGAAGATTAGAAATTGGCACTATTTTCCACAGTAACCCTGAATGAAACGTTGGCTCTTCTAAGTAAGAAGCTATTATTGAGGCATACACATGTATATTGTCAGCCAGTGGCCTAGTAGAGATGGAAATCTCTCATTTGTTAAGGGTATTTCTGTGTCTGCTGATCTGGGTTAATGCATCTCAGAGTTGAAGATACAGACTAAATATTAGGAGCTGTTAAGAGTTGCCTTCTACTCTTCCTGGATCACCTTATGAGAATCACCTGTGGACTGTTGGCCTTGGGTCTTCTCTCTCCAAGAATATCCAAGCAGAAATACTCATGCTATTTCTCCTGTATGAGGCCAATACCTGTGACCCACCATCCCTGGAATATGTGTCCTGGGGTCTTTTCTAGGCATGTTGATGGGTTTATATTTATACAATGTTTAGAGCTAAAAGAACTTCATAGACCATCTCAACGAAATTCCTCATTTACAGCTAAGGAATATGAGCAGTGAAGAGCGTAAGTGACCTCTACAAGGTCACACACCTTGTGGACAAGCCAGCTCACTTCCATTCTTCCTCTCATCTTTGCTCTGTTTTAGCTGACTTCATCTATACACAAACAAGATCTCTTTGGTGACCCTGGAATACACGTGCTGAGTGACCAGTGAGGAAGGGAGCAGCTCCTGGCTACTGAAACACTTTAGTCTAAATGAAGCTAGCTGATCCCTACAGAGCTGATCCATGGCTCACCTTGCACTACTTGCACCAAATGACTAGAGCATGTTGCACATAGTATGAACTCAACTAAATATGTGTCCAGTGAATAATATAAGTTAATCAGCCCAGATGATAGAGCCACGTGGTTTATTCTGTGGTTATAAGGAAGGAAATGCATTGCCATGTGGCATACTGTAGAAATGAACACACTTTTCCCCAAATAAGGAGGCTAGGAGACATCATCAACCATAGGGCAATGGTGGCCCTCACTCTTTTATCATATATCTAAAGGTTCATATGTTGTGGGAGAATTTAATAAGGTGCCTGGTGAATGGAACTGGGATCAAAGACACTAGAGAACCTTTAAGACCATTCTCTTACTTTATACATTTGGGAATCAAAGACTCAGAGAACTGATGGAATTTGCCCAACTTGCCCCTGACCTCAGGCCCAGCTGTCGCCACCCCTCCAAGCTGCCTCCTCCATGCTGGGGGGACTTTGTTCCTGAAACTCAATCTCTACAACATGGAACCTTGTCTAGAGTTCAATGCTCTATACATAGCCCATCAAACATCTGCTGGCTAATTAATGAAGACTGGAAATTTAGCCCTTTAGTTTGCCCTACACCATTGGTAGGTTAAAAACCATGAGATTTTGCTGTTTGAATGCTGTTTGGGTCAGCTAAATCAAAGTGAAGATTCCTTCCATCTGGCTTAGATAGGCAATCTGACCCAACACCCCCTCTGAGACTAGCTTTGGATTCCTTTTCTTCCAGGTGGGCTGAATTTATACTTCCTCCTTTTCTCTGTTCTTACACTTTCTGGAGACTGAAAAATGGCACCTACTCTGTGGATAGTGAGAATACCCAGGCCATGATCACCAGGCTTGTCATCTTAAGTGTGTCGGTCAGACCAGCTGTCTTCTCTATAAACTCTATACCCCACCCCCTCTCCATAAATATCTGTAGGTTAGACTGATCCTTCTTCTCAACAGCCCAGGGAAATGGGGATTCTTGTCCTCTTCATTAACAGCTGAAAAAACAAGAACTCTTTGTGTAGAAACATCCAGAAAGAGAAGGCATCCTCCAAGCCTGCTTCTCTCTTTATTGTGGGCAGGAGTCAAAAAGCCTCTGCTCATGCTCAAACCCAAATCCAAGGTACCATAGACCTCCCCATCCTCTCCAACACAGACGCCCCCGCCTCAACCAGAGCTGCTATGTGTAAATTTAAGGCTTCTGGAAAAATGAAGGGATTTATCTATGTGCTTACTGCACATGCAGGAAAATCCTTCCTCTGCAGACACCCCCTCAACCAGAGTTGCTATGTGTAAATTTAAGGCTTCTGGAAAAATGAAGGGATTTACCTATGTGCCTACTGCACATGCAGGAAAGTCCTTCCTCTGCAACCTTCTCAAATACCCATGTTTCCTGGTACTCTTTTTTTTTTAAGTTTATTTATTTTGAGTGAGAGAGAGAGAGAAAAAGAGAGAGAATCCCAAACAGGCTCCACTCTGTCAGTGCAGAGCCCAACATGGGGCTCGAACCCACAAACTGTGAGATGACAACCTGAGCTGAAAGCAAGAGTCAGACACTTAACTGATGGAGCCACCCAGGTGCCCCTGGTAGTCTTACTACCTTCTTAGAAAGTTTCCACTGTTGAATCTACTTGACCTCAGTCCTCTATCCGAAAGGACCATCCTTTTTGACCCACATATAATAAGTGCTGCCCAGCCAGACCACCCCAATCAACCTGGGAATCCATGAAATGGCATGTTGCACCCAGATTGCTCTCACAATCTGTTTGTTCCACTTTTTAGTTGACTTTCTTAACTTAAAAAGAAAAATAGAAAAAACCCTAAAGAAATATAGTTAGATTTAACTGATATGTGGAATTTAAGAAACACAACAGATGAACATAGGGGAAGGGGAGGAAAAATAAAATAGAAACAGAGAGGGAGGCAATCCATAAGTGACTCTTAAATACAGAGAACAAACTGAGGGTTGCTGGAGGGGAGGTGGGTGGGATTATGGGCTTAATGGATGATGGGCATTAAGGAGGCACTTTTTGGGATGAACACTGGATGTTATATGTAAGTGATAAATCACTGGGTTCTACTCCTGGAGCCAAGACTACACTGTATGTTAACTAACTTGAATTTAAAAAAATAAAATTTTTTTTAAATCAAAAAAGAAAAAAAGAAATATAGTCAAATAGAAAGTGGCATCCTCCTGTTTGAGAAAATGTCAGCAGTGCGGGGTCGGCAATATTGGCTGCAGTACCAACTCTTTCGTGTAGTAATGAACAAACAACAAGGATAATAAGGAGGAAGAGGGTGATGACACGTGGCTTCATTTACTGCATACTCATATAAGTCAAGCTACATGCTAAGTGCTTTCCACATATAATCTCATTTAGTAATATTTCCAGTGTAAGCAAACAGATCAGACTATTTTCTCTTTCTAAGACTGATTTTCAGATCTGTCTCGCTGAGTTAATAGCTAAATCACAAGGTTGCTGTGAAAATTAAATGCGATAACAGAGATAAATACAATTGTTAACCTCCGAAGTGATTTACAAATATCCCTTATTCTTCTTCTTACTGTTATGTTTCCATTCCTTCCAAGAACATTTGAATATACAGTCCCCAAGCCATAGCTCAGTCCTGACCAAGTAGAGATATCCTTGGCAACAGACCCTGTAGCTTCAAACACAAAACAAGGCACCCAAGTACTATCTTTCAGAAACCAGCTGTGTCTTTCACAAAATTTGACAAAAGGCTCTAAACTAAGTGAACGCCAACATAAAGGTAAGAAAGTTGCTTTCTCCTTCCCCATCCCAGTAAGGCAGTGATGTAGTTCAAATAATGTGCCTGCGTTTTGACACCCCCACCCCCACCCAAAGAGATGTTTCCAGGAAAGCCCTGCTCTCTGGAAAATTTCCCAGAATGAAGAGACCCCTGGAAACCCGCTCCCTCCCACAGGCCCCCTCAGTCAAGGAAGGGCATCTTAAAGGGGCTCCAGGCCCCCTTGCCTCTCTCTCTAGGCACTTGCTTCCAGAAAAGAATATTGTGGTAGAAACATACAGGTTTTTTTAAAAAAATATTTTAATGGGTGTCTTTTCTCTAGTTAGGGTGTTAAGTGTTTTCCTGGTATTTATGTAAAAAAAAAATAATAATAATAATCCCCTGTCCCTTCAAGAACTGAATTGCACTTTCACATTTTCCACTTTCTTCTCTCAGCACTAACTTCCTGGGAAAATGCCAACAGGAATGGAGAAGCTCTTCTGCCCAAAGATACACTTGGCACTACGTCATGTTCTTGAAAGGAGAATGCTTTGTCACATCTACACCTCTGCAACACGGGAGAGTACAGCTTTCTGATTTAAACTGCCTGTAGGTAAAACTACTCACTTTAAGACAGAAAGCTGTATGTTCTACTCCATTGGAGTTTTGAGAAGCTCTACCACTGCAGCCTTAAGACAGTGGCATTGCCAGCTGTGATAGAAAGCAAGGTGATGGAGGCACTGACCAGTGAAGAAAATACCCCAGAGCGTGTTCCATAACCATCACACGACTGATGGGAAGAGGCAGCTCTTAGGGATTAAAAAAAGAGGGGGTGGTGGTACTCACTAATTATCAGTTATGTGACCTCACACCAGCTACTTAATCTCTCTGAGCCTAAAACCTATAAAATGGCAATAATGACAGTACCTACTACTAAACTCTCAGTACTACTTTCCTGTGGCTGGCTGTAACAAGTTCCTGAAGACTACGTAGCTTAAAGCAACAGAAATTTATTCTCTAACAGATCTAGAAAGCAGAAGCTCAACATCAAGATGTCAGCTGGGTTGCTTCCTCCTGTAGTCTCCAAGGGAAAATCCATTCTATGCCTTTCTTCTAGCTTCTGCTAGCTACTGGCAAGTCCTTGTGTCCCTTGACTTGTAGCTGCATCTCTCTCATCTCTGCCAAGGCCTCCGACATTCTCCCCTATGTGTCCTCTCTCCTTGTCATATCTTATAAGGACAATTGTTAATGGAATGAGGTGTCCATCCTAGTCCAATATGATCTCATCTCAAGACCCTTAATTTAGTTATATCTGCCAAGACCCTTTTTCCAAATAAGGTCATATCTACAGATTCCTCGTGAACATGTCTTTTGGGGAGGCCATCATTCAGACTATTACACCCTCTTGCCAACTGAAAGAGTGAATTTAGGTCATGCAAGTCTCAAACTTTTTCTTCCTATGTGAAAAAAACATGGGTCAGTTTCCCTGCGCCCCCACCCCCCATAAATTTCTTCACTGTTCCTGGTTAGTGGTCTCTCTGGTCAGACTCTTTGAAGCTATGGTAATACCTGTGTTCTTCCTGTCCTATGGCTCACTAGTTTGTAGATGGAACATGGGCATAAGTGATGGGAAGTATACAGTAAGGTTTTTGATGGAAGAGACATAAGATGGTCTTGCTCAACCCCTCATGTTCTTGATGAAGTAAAAGAGATCTAAGAAGTGATGTGCCTTGCCCAGGTAGTATAGGTAACATGATGGCACAGCCTTCATAGAGTCAGGCACCTGTCCCCAGCCCTGCCTTTTTTTGCTGTCACCTCCAACTGTGTCACTCTTCCACTGAGCCTCACAGTTGTAAGGTCACCCTCAGCATTCTATAAGCCCACATGAGAGAAGTCAACATGTCTCACACCTTACTGTATGCTCTTGGTTAATTCTAAAGGTCACACCAATTTTAGTCCCTAAAATTAAGTCCAAAATTAAGATGTAAATAAGCCAAAGTTGGACCAGTCAAGATGCCAATCAACCTTCGATTTGCTTTTCTACATTTCAGTGTATAAGGAGAAAGTTTGGAAAATGCTTTCCATCCTACATAAGGATAATAGAATCTTATAACTTCACTTAAAACTTTGATCATACAAATAATCTCTTATATTCTGAAGATTTGCCCAATATGCCTATTGTTTGGAACTCAAATAGTCTGTTCTCTAGGATTGATATTAACCATAACAAGTACATTGCCAGGCTAAAGCCTACAAAATAATACAATTACAACAAAAAGGAAATCAATATTAATACTAACAATATAAGTAACTAAACAAAGAAAAGTTAAACTGAATTAGAAAGTTAATTCTTTTATTAATTTTCCCAGAATTTCAGCTTGAGGAAAAATAGGTTTAATAAAAGGAAAATGGGAGGTAGAAGGGAGCTTTTAGGAAAGCTGATGGGGGCTTCTGGGTAGTTTCATGGGCATTAAAGATCAATTACATTTAATTCCATTTTGAATTTATGGATTTTTTTCCAAATGAAATATTTTATAGCTCTTTACAATTTTCAGACTGCTTTCAACACAAAATCTCACTTGCGAGAGCAGCCAGATGAATGGAGATTTTATCAAGCAACCACACCAGATGAATTCCAGCAAGTGATAAATTAGCAATTGGGAAGTGGGTATTACGAGTCTCTTTCAAACCCCACCACTCTGGGTGTGGTCAGCATCATCAGCATCAACTGGGAACTTGTTAGAAATGCAGAATCTCATCTAGACCCCAGACCTAAAGAAATCAGAATCTGCCTTTTTTACTTAAAATTTTCGTTAGTTAACACACAGTGCAATATTGGTTTCAAGAGTAGAATTCAATGATTCATCACTTACATACAACACCCAGTGCTCATCACAAGTCCCTCCTTAATACCCATCACCCATGTAGCCCAGATCCCATCACCTCCCTCCATCAACCCTTAGCTTGTTCTCTGTCATTAAGAGTCTCTCGTGGTTTGTTTCCCTCTCTTCTCTTTCCCCCCTACATCCCATATGTTCATCTGTTTTGTTTCTTAAATTCTACATATGAGTGAAATCACACAGTATTTGTCTTTCTCTGACTGATTTATTTTGCTTAGCATAATACACTCTAGTTCCATCCGCATTGCTGCAATGGCAAGATTTCTTTCTTTTTGATGACTAATATTCCATTGTGTATATATACTATATCTCCTTTATCCACTCATCAGTTGATGGATGTTTGGGCTCTTTCCAGTTTGTCTACTGTTGATAATGCTGCTATAAACATTGGGGTTCACATACCCCTTTGAATCTGTATTTTTTGTATCCTTTGGGTAAATACCTAACAGTGCAATTGCTGGATCGTAGGGTAGTTCTATTTTTAGCTTTTTGAGGAACCCCAATTCTGTTTTCCAGAGGGGCTTTACAAGTATGCATTCCCATGAACAGTGCAAGAGGGCTCCCCTTTCCCTGCATCTTCAACAACACCTGTTGTTTCTTGTGTTAATTTTAGCCACAGAATCTGCATTTTAACAATATCTCCAGAGGATTCCTATGCACATCCGCATCTGAAAAGCAGTGAACAGTGAACAGAAGTGTCTTTATGAAATAAAATAAAGTGGGTAAGCAAGGAAAAATATTTGTAAAGACTATACAATTGATTTTTAATTATATATTGATTTGCTAGCAATATTGCAAATTGAGTTAATATCTTCTTTCCCTTTATAAAACAGAGATACTGGATAAACTACAATAATTAAACAGGAAAAAAAAAGGCAAACTCAAAAGACAGAAAGGGAAATTTCTAGTTACCAAAAAACCCATAAAGGAACTCACAGCAAATGAACAAATGTACCAGAATCCTGAGGGATAGCAGACTTGGCTGCAAGTACAAACATCAGGGTACTAGAGTTATAAAATCCTCATGAAAATCAGAGATGAGGCCTTGGACCCATATGAAATGTGATGCTAGACACAGACTCATCCATAAGCCCTGCTCCCTTTATATGAGGGGAACGCGAGACTTCCCAAGGGGACTGGAGAAAAAGCAAAGAAGTATCAGTTGTGATGGGTCCCTAAGCCCCAGTCTGTGCCATATGTCGATACGGAGTCCAAATGAATAGTAAACTGACAAATTACTATGAAAATTCATCTTGGATAAGTGAAAATCTTGGGACACCCAGCCATGACAAATACAAAACTTCTCTGTAAAGATACTTCCACAAACCGGAGCATATAGGACTCACACAGACCAAAAATAATGCCAGCTGAGAATGAACCCACAAGCAAAAATTAACACCACATGAGAAAAGAATTCACTACAAGGGGACATTATCAGGTACCTTAAGCAATAGATTAGTATGCCTCAGAAAATAAGAAAATAGAATCATTCTAAAGAGACTACAGTTTTATTTAAACCTCAGATAGAAAGGCTAGCAGGTCGTTTACAGGTGAGGAAACTGAAATTCAGAGAGTCCAAGGCTTAAAGACTGAGAACTTCCATCCAGTCCCAGTGTTTTTTCTATCGTATCACATTATCTCTGTTCTTAATAAATGCCAGCTAGTTGGATCATTTCTTTGATTCATGTAATATATAAGAGAAAGGAATGATTTTCCTAGATTGGGAAGGGAGAACTCTGATTCAGTTCATTTGATATTAAGCATTTTTTTAATGCAAACAAGGAAGGAAGTAGGTGGAGACATTTGTGTACTCAAAAATTCTTACTGAGAGTGAGTAACTGCACTACCATTCTTTTATTGCAGTTGGGAGATATAAAGAATCTTTATGTGCACTGATTGAACAATAAACATGTACATTTTCTCTTAAAAAAATCTTACTGAGGATAAAAGGAAGTTACAACGTAAGAATTTTGAGGCATTTGGACAAAATGGGAGGTAATAGGTAAATATCCATCTGAATGTTCAGAAGACAAGGATTTATGCCTTGGCAGGTTTTTTTTTTTTTTTCCAAGTCAGGATGTCAGGTAATCACTAGAACATGAGCCAAAATGAGCTTTTGCTTTTACTCCCAGAGCATCTTCATGATGTCCCTGAAAGGCTGTTTTAAGCAGCAGTGCTAACCTACAAACCCTTACACAGGGTGCTAAGGAATTGGTGTACAGTCAGACAGAACAGCAAAGCCATAATTTCTCATCTCTTACCCCTTCACTAAATTACAATTAAATTCCATCATTCAAAACTGCCTGATCTTGGGCCAGATGCATATATCACAAGAAGGCATTAAAATCTGACCTTTTATATCCCCAATAAGAAATGCCATGAGTCCATCACAGAATCATAACTCCCTCTCAAATTAGAGCTGAGAAAGATCTGAACTTCAGAGGGAAACTCTTTGATTACAGGCAAATTTGAGGACTTTTCTAGTAACCTCTTAAAATTCCAAATTTTAAAGAAAAAAAAGATGAATTTTGTGCTTCAGAGAAAAAGAAATAACAAATAAGTACAAAGCAGGATGCAAAAAAAAAATGCTACACACAAAAAGGAAAAAGGAGCACACTGAGACATCTCTTTGAATCCAGTTATAAGATTACTGGAAACTTGAAAATCAGTAACATTTCAGCAGAGGCCCTAAAACCCAAAACAATTATCCATTGGCTCTCTTTTGCTGGCTAAGATTTACATCTAGTGGCTTCATCAGTATAGCTACCATAGAGACTCTGTAAAGAGTATTAAGGGACTTGGTGACTTCAGAGCTTGCTCTTAGAATATTTATCATTTTAGCTCAGTAAATAGCTAGACCTTTGCGGGTGAGGAGATAAACAGGCAGCCTTATCAGTCTTGGTACTTTTAAAAGGTTTTCATTCTGCAACACACTATGGAGCACCTATCTTCCCTCTGATGCCCATCCGTGCCTATACGAGTAGAAAGCAGGTATTTAGAACTTTGTCAAGAATAATCATTTAAATAAGAAAGAAAAAACTGAATAGTAAGAAGAGAAATAGAGACAGGAAGCAACCAGAGACAAAGATCCAAGAGCAACAGTGGCTCAGCTCTGCCATAGTTGGGAGTGTGTGGGATGGCTGTGAGGCAATTCTAATTGAGGGGCATAGACCAAGGCCATACATAGACACCTCCCTCTCCACCCATGCAAAAAGTATACTTGGTGTCCAATGGGAGGCAATGCCAAAGTGGGATCGCTTTCCTGACATCCATCCATATCTTCACTTAATAAATATTTATTGAGCTCTCACTGTGTATACATATGTGCCAGAGATATACCATGAGTACAAAGAGGAGAAAAGAGATGGTAAAATATATAACAGGTAGAAAACACAGCTAAAATAAAATATCACTAATTCAAAAGAAGAAGAAAATATGCCAATTGTGGGACTATGTAGCCCTATGAAGAAAATAATATTTGAGGTAAGCCTTGAAGAACAAGTATGATTTGGACATACAGATACACTATTGGCAATTACAGTATTCTTTTTTCTACCAAAAACAAGAGGCCAACTGAATTATTGGCCTAGATGTACTTCTCAACTTTCCCTGCATCTGCGTCTATGAGTCACCTGGGAAGAATTTTTCAAGTATCAGTGCTGGTGCCCCAAAACCCAGGTACTTTAATTTAACTATTGTAAGGTGAGACCCAGACATGAGTAGTTTGGCTTTTTTGAGCGCTTCCCAGATGATTCTAAAGTACAAAGTAGGGTTGAGAATCATGAGCTAGAACAAAGCAGACATGGAGACTAATATTTGCCTTTGGAAGGTTGCACCAAAACTTTATAAGAATCCCAGTCCCCACTGTGTCATGACTCCTAGATTGACACAATTCCCTACAGGGAAGATAAAGAGATCAAAATAAAATATTGACTTCAACACAGTCACAGTCCTTGGGGAGCTTCCATTTATCAGATGAAGAGGCAGTGACACGGAAACTTTACGGACACTATGTGGTGCTCTGGTGGGCCCTCTGCCAGAAGAGCTCCCACTTGGAGGAGAGGGGTGAGGAACTGACCACATGGAGTCATAAGCAGAAAAACACACAGAGTGTTCATAATGCTGCTTTTGGATATCGGTTTGGGAACAGAACCAGGAACACCTGATGGTCTCACCATTGTGATAGCCTCTGTGACAACTGAATTAAGCAAGCATGGGCTTTTCTCAATGCGAAGGCACCTTTCAAAGTTTAAATTTTAGAAGGTATTATGTTGCAAACTCCGGTGAGCCAAGTGTTTGCATTGGGCAGCCCAGAGTCTTTTAAGGGTGAGGCTTACGATCATGTCTGAAAAAGTGCAAATGGATTCACATAGCTTCAGCCTGGCCTACTACTATAGATAAATAAAGTAACTTTTCTATGGCTAGACAACAAACCACTAAACAAAATGCCGTGGCTTCAAACAAGTTATTTTGCTCTCTCATAATTTTACGGGTTGC
Organism: Lynx rufus; assembly: GCF_022079265.1. Lineage (NCBI taxonomy): Eukaryota > Metazoa > Chordata > Mammalia > Carnivora > Felidae > Lynx > Lynx rufus. Next base: position 117,923,494 of record NW_025814856.1, on the reverse strand, counting down.
CTGACTTGGCTGGCTGGTTTTTCCTTGGTTCTTTCATGCAGTTGTGGGCAGATAGTGGCTGGAGTTGCTCAACTGGACTGGACATCCAAGATGGCACACTCACATGGCTGTTTAATATTGGCCAGTTTCTGGGAGCTCATCTAGAACTATTGACTGGAATGCCTGCATGAGCCTTTTTAAGTGACTTGGGTTTCTCAAAGTATGATGACTGGGTTCCAAGACACAGAAAATAGAAGGTGCCAGTTTCTCAAAGTCTGGGTCCAGAAACTGGCAAATATCACTTTCACCGTATTCTGTTGATCAAAGCAGTCACAGAGTCTGCCCAAATTTGAGAAGAGACATAGACCCCATGTATTGAGGGAGGAATGTTAAAAATTCATAGCCACCTTTATCTCCCACAACTTATGAACAGATTAGCCCTTCTTATTCTCAACACCATATATCCGGGCTTTAAATGGATATTTTTTCACTGTTCTTTGATAGCAACTTCCACAGCAAATAAAAAAGAGCAATACTATGTACAATACAAATACAAAAGAGTAATACTGTGCATTCTTCACTTCAAGCTTATCACCTGTAAGTCTGGGCTGTATTTTTTTCCCCAGTAGTCATGATGAGTCTATACTAAACCTCTCTTCTCTCTGCCTAGTACGCTTGGTGAACAAAAGCATACATTTGCAAAGACAGGTGCAAAGACAGGACAAGAAGGATAATCAGTGGACCAGGGCACAGATCAGGGCCACACACAAGGGTCAAATCCAAAGCCTGAGCCTTACAGCAACTCTAGAATTTTTCCACAAATTGTGACTGTTGGAATTCTGCCAACGTCAGCCCCACAGTCCATAATGATCCAGTGCTCAGAGTTTCTGCATTGCTAAATGTTTGCGGGGCTCAGAAATCAATATCTAATCACACTTAGCTGAAGCCCAATATTCTGTACACTCAGCAGTGTACGTTTTGGTTGCTGGGTATATAAAAGTTAACATGGGAAGTGGAACATTTGTTGGAATGAGCTGCATTAAAAATATTACCACTGTGGTGCAAATCACCGTTAATGACATTTATCGAGTGCTCATTCTGCAAGGAGCTCTACCAGGAGTCTTCAGATGATACAAAGGAAAGAGAAGACACTTTTTTTTTTTTTACCTCAGAAGCTAATGTTACTTTTTTTTTCTCAGCCTTTCACTAGGAACCTAACAGCTAGATTACTTCTCAAAATCTCTGCCGGCTTTAAAATCTTGTTCAAAGTAATGGGAATATCAACTACACCTGCTTTCCTGGCAGGCCATTGCTAGTCTCTTCTCAGTCAGAGGAGCACGCTGAGAACCAACCATGCTTTTTTGTAAGCTCTTACAGAGGGCCCCAGGGGTGGTCAAGTCCCAACTGTCTCTTCTCTGTCTCTAAGCTGCAAAATTCACATTGAATTCATAGTCAAAACCTTAATGAAATGTCTAGTGGCATCAGTGACATCCTTTCCCTTTTCCATAGGCGGGCTCTCATATCACTTAAGAAACAGATTTTTTTTTTAATTTTTTTAAATGTTTATTTATTTTTGAGAGAGAGAGAGAGAGACAAAGCATGAGTTGGGGAGGGGCAGAGAGAGAGAGGGAGACACAGAATCCGAAGCAGGCTCCCAGCTGTCAGGACAGAGCCCAACTCCCAGCTGTCAGGACAGAGCCCAACTCGCGGCTCAAATTCACCAACTGTGAGATCGTGCCCTGAGCCGAAGTCTGACGCTTAACCTACTGAACCACCCAGGCACCCCAGAGAGAGATTTGTATTAACACTTTCTAGATGAGTGCTTCTCAAACATCAATATGCATGTAAATCTCACCCAGGGATCTTGTTATAATGCAGATTCCAATTCAGTGGGTCTCTGAGATTCTGCATTTCTAACAAACTCTCAGGTAATGTTGATGCTGCCAGACCTCAGACCTTATTTCCAGTAGCAAGGATAGAGGTTACTATAGAGAGAACTTTACCTGTTTCAGGCAGTGTTCAAAGAAGACAGAACAAAGGTCCCAAGCCCCCTATCTTTTCCAATCTCTCTCTGTCTCTGTCTCTCCCTCTGTCTCTCTCACTCTCTTTATTTCCCTCAACCTCTCACTCAAGCTCTAGAGAATATATGCCAATCAAGCCTTAAGAAAAAAGCCTTGGGAACCTCAAAATTTTCCAACTTGAATATGCAAACTAAGTTCCAAATGTGACCTCAGGTTTAAAACATCAGCTTAGTTGTAGGCAAATAGAAAACACTGAAAACTGAATTTGAAAGTGTTGCCTCTGACCTTATAGTCATGAATTTCACAGAATCGCTTCAAATTAGTTGTCTGACACCAATAAAGGGAAGTACTTGCTAGCTTCCCTACATAGGTCCTACAAAATTGTTTCTTGATTAGGAATATTAAGACTGAAAGTTAAGAATTAAACTTTTGTCTAAATTAGCTATGTATTAAAAGCACAGGGGCTTAAATTTTGTAATTTATTTTAGTTTGAGTTATCTAGATATTGCCCTAAGTCCTCAAATCATGACAATATGCTGTTGTTCCTTTATTTTTCCCCCCAACTCTTTGATATTCCTTACCCACATATCACCTTCAATCACCCTGTCCTTCAAGATCTATCACAATGGCTCAGCTTTCTGTTCTGTACTCTCTGGAATGCCTGCCCAAGACCTTTTTGTGTTCCTAAGAAACTTATATTCTATGGTCATTTATAGTTTGAGTTTTCTGCTTCTACTGAATTTTTGTTCTGTTTTGTACTTAGTAGCTGTTGGTATTTTTTCCTAGATTGTCCCCAACCAGCCCCTTCCCACCTTCATTTTAAGCAAGGTGCATATACAAAGATCTTGGTTTCACTCTTATGTGGATCCTGAGAAACTTAACAGGAACCCATGGGGGAGGGGAAGGAAAAAAAAAAAAAAGAGGTTAGAGTGGGAGAGAGCCAAAGCATAAGAGACTGTTAAAAACTGAGAACAAACTGAGGGTTGATGGGGGGTGGGAGGGAGGGGCGGGTGGGTGATGGGTATTGAGGAGGGCACCTTTTGGGATGAGCACTGGGTGTTGTATGGAAACCAATTTGTCAATAAACTTCATAAAAAAAAAAAAAAAAAAAAAAGGCCTTTACTGAAGGTCCTAAGTGGTAGATTATAATGCTGTACTGCAAATAAATTTAAAGTATATATTACCCATCACTATTCTTGAAAATTCCATCGGGCACTCTCCAGTATATCTCTGGACCTCCTGCCTTCTTGCTGATTATTCCTTTTCCTCCTTCCTTCCCATTTCTCTCTCTACACTGCTTCTCTCCCTCACTGCCCCTAAACAGTCCAGCTTTATGTTCACACCCAGCTTATCCAGAGCAATTTGGCTCTCTTATACTCTATTCCCAAACTATTGCCAGACTCATTTTTGTATTTCCAAAACCCATCAAAGTGTTCTCCTTGTAGAAAGAACCACTAGCAGATTGCCATTTACAGGGCTCCAATTCTTTAGAGGCATGTGGAATTTAAAACAGCATTTTCTTTTTCATTAATAAACCTGATCTCACTTGGCCTAGTAACTCTGAGATAGGAAAAGCAAGCATTAGCATTTTAGACCAAAAAAAAAAAAAATCATGTAACTTATGCATAGTCCCCTAATTAGGGGCAGAACCAGGACTGAGACCCAGGCTTCCTCACATCTACTATATTCTCTCCTCTGAATCATTTTTCTTCTTCTTTTAACATTTTACAGAGTTAAAGAAGTCCTTAACTTTCTGGGGCCCAAATTGGATAAATCCAAATTTTATTACTTAACATAAGCTACTTGTTGATTTCCTAAAAGGCCTTTGGTTTATGGGGCACCTGGGTAGCTCAGTCTGTTGAGTGTCTGACTTTGGCTCAGGTCATGATCTCATGGTTTACGAGTTCAAGCCCTGCATCGGGCTCTGTGCTGACACCTCAGAGCCTGGAGCCTGCTTCGGATTCTGTGTCTCCCTCTCTCTCTGCCCCTCCCCTGCTCATGCTCGGTCTTTCTCTCTTGCTCTCTCAAAAATAAATAAACATTTAAAAAAAAAAAAGGCCTTTGGTTTGCAAGTGATCATGGGCAAGCCCACATGCAATTGTTTCTATGCAGAGGCCACAAATCAATGTTTTGCCCCCAAATTTTTAAGGGTGACTCCAGGACTGTGGAAGACAGTCCATGAGGCAAGGAATAAGAAAAATGACTTTATTTTTGATACCTACTGCTCTTCACAATTTTAAAGCCCCTGCAGAGTCCTACAAATCATAAATAGAAGCTTCAGTTACCACCAGAGCAAATGAAACCATGAAATGACACTTTAGAATTATTTCTTCACCTTCTCAACTGTTTAAAAGTCACAAAGATCTGAGAATCCTGAGACTACAGTACTGTCTGGAGCTGGTCAGCATAGTTGGTTTAGGCAACTGTGCTAATGCAGTAAGTCCAGTCTTCAAGTGCTAATTTGTTTATTCTCATTCTACAGCTGCTTTCCCCCAAAATTCACAGAGCACGTCCTATAATTGAAACAAAAAGGAGGAGAGTCTGTGTGGGAAACTGAGTGTGGTTAGTACAAGGGCTCCAGTGCTCTTAGTAAACGTATCCAAAAACACACACCACTCACTTGCATGTAATGATGTAATGTTTACACATATCCATACACTTAATTTTGAAAATTACACCCTGAAACTTTGCCCTTTCTTTTCTAAATAAATTCATACTGTGGGGCGCCTGGGTGGCTCAGTCGGTTGAGCGACTGACTTCAGCTCAGGTCATGATCTCACGGTTTGTGAGTTCAAGCCCCGTGTCGGGCTCTGTGCTGACAGCTCAGAGCCTTGGAGCCTGCTTTGGATTCTGTGTCTCCCTGTCTCTCTGCTCCTCCCCAACTCATGCTCTGTCTCTCTGTCTCAGAAATAAATAAACATTAAAAAAAAATCATACTGAGAAAAAGAAAAGCAGCCCCTGACATCCAAGGAGCTGACCTAGTATGATTAGCTGGGCCTTGACATTGGCCTGTTGTTCATAAGCAATTTCACAGAAAATCAACATCAGACAAGGCCACTCTTTGACCAAATGGAACAAGACAGAAACATAGCCACTCAGTAATCATATCTCAACAGAGACAAAGCATGAACATTGTCCTAGCCACAAAATACCAAAAAGCCCAGCTAATCTGAGTGACTGCTGCATCTTTCCCAATTACAGCTGTAGCTTTGCTCCCATCCCAATACCAGTAAGATATACTGAGAGAGCCATAAAATTGTCCTTGAGTTCAGACAGTATCCAATCCAGACCCAACCTCTGTTTCCTTGGATCCTCCCCAAGTTACCCAACCAAACTCAAGTCCTATAGTAAGTCCTTTCTAATACCCTCTTACGGAGACATTCTGTGGCTCCCCAGGGTGTACAATCTCCCTCACTGGGATGAATGATAAGCATTTGTTCAAATACAGGTGTGTTCCTGGGGGTTTTGACTACAGAGCATTGACAGGAAGCATAGATAGATTTGGAATGAAAGTGAGAAACGTGGGACCATGAATGTTTTACCTTTAGCAGAATGTGGTCCAAACAATGGTGTGGCACAGTTAGAAAAGTGGTTATGTGGCCACATTTTTCCAGGCCACCGTTTTGTGACTTCATAGAAACCTGACTACTGCCACTGATATAATCTATATGAATCCGTGTAAATATCAACTGTGGGGTTGGAATCCGCCTCCACTTCTTAAAAAGTCAGTGATCTCTCCAGTCCAAATTGGATTTTTTCATATAATCTCCACACCTTGCATGCTAGGAGGTGCTTTTATAAAGACTTCTACATTTTTCATCTTGAATACAAGATAACATGAAGACTCTCATTGGAAGATCCCAGGCCGACTAGAGCACCACCTGTTCCTGATTTTGTTTCAACCAATTAAGCATTTAAATTGTTTCTTATCTAAATTGAATTTGACTTTATTACTTTTTTCTTACTCTTTTTCTTTTCCACAGTCATCAACCATATCTAGTAAACAATTATTTAATATGCTAGGGAAACAAAAAGTGTGATTGCAAGGCAGTAGAAATGAGGGGGGATAGGATGAAGTAGAGAAGGAAAACTGTAGCTTGTAGTACATCTGGGACTTATCTTGCATAAAGTGATCTTAGGTCACCTCAACTCTCTGGATGTCAGTTTCCTCCTCCATAAAACAAGGTTAAGATGAGATCTCTAAACTTCCGCCAGGCAAAATTCTAACCATACCCTCCCTGCCCACCTTCACTTCTTCCTGACTCAGAAGAAAAGAAGCCCCTTCAATCTATAGCTCTTCCTTCCCTTTGAGATCCAAGTTCACCTGCCTGGCCTCCATCAAGATGTTGTTCTTTCTCTTGAATCTTTAATCCCTTTCTCCCCCATTAACTTCTCTTTTTCTACCAAAAGCTCTACTCCCAATTCACTTTTAGGAACCACTAACTATTGACTTCTGTGGCTTCTTTGACCACAATCTAATGAGTATATTGCTCATTGATTCTACATTCCTTCCTTTGGAGCTAATCTGTTTTCAACCACCCCAATTTTCAAATGATTTGGAAAACAGGTATGAGTGATCTGGACTCAACACAGAGTCAAGAAAACATTTTGTTTTTAAAGGGGCATGTGTTGGAAATGAATTCTTATTACAATAGCATTACAAGTTATAGTAATCAATAGATAACTGTATTTAATAATTTGTTTGAAACAGACCATACTTCTATTTTTCCATGAGATTAATCAGAAGCTTTCATGGGAACCTTTATGGAACACATGATTGTGTGAATATAATTTTTTTATTTAATTGGCATTTAAGCAAACGGTTAAATTTTTTTCAACAAACTACAAATTTATTTTCCTTGACTTTTGGTTTTATTAATTTATGGTTGATTTTTTAGGCTAGGAAAATATATGAGAAGTCAATTCTCCTCTTAAAAGGGCTAGACTGAATTTGAAGGCCTATGCCAGTAAGAGATAACAGAAAGGAGGTGCAGAGTTTTGACTCTCTTTCCCTCAGAACAGAGGCAGGGAAACTACGTTCATCTCCTCTGCTCCCAAACCTATCAATCCTTAAAACTTCTTTCCTGACAAGCCTCAGGACTAAGGAATAGATATTAACAGAACTGGTCAAAAGTGTAGCAGCTTTCAAAGTGCTTTCAGTGAATAATCTGATTTTATCCTCATCACCCTGGGAAGTCAGAAGGGACAGATAAGCAACTCCATTTTCTTTCTCCACAGTCTCTCATATCATATAAAAGATACCTTCCTCACCTTCATTCATGTATACCAAAAACATTTATTGTGCTCTTAGTCTATGCCAGCAACAGAAAAGTTGAATTAAGGGCTGTTGTGGTTTATTTCCTTTGGGGAAAGGCAGTAAGCAATCCTCTGGAAGGGAGACAAGTGCTAGAAATATCTCTTTGTTCAACACCAGCTTCCTTAAAACACCAACAACTTCCTAGGGGGAAAAATAAAGCAACCACCCCCATATTTCTATGACTAGAGAAAGAGAGATTTGAAGAGTTTCCTTTAGTGTTCTCCATGCAGACTTTTTTTTTTTTTAATTTTTTTTTTCAACGTTTATTTATTTTTGGGACAGAGAGAGACAGAGCATGAACGAGGGAGGGGCAGAGAGAGAGGGAGACACAGAATCGGAAGCAGGCTCCAGGCTCTGAGCCATCAGCCCAGAGCCCGACACGGGGCTCGAACTCACGGACCGCGAGATCGTGACCTGGCTGAAGTCGGACGCTTAACCGACTGCGTCACCCACCAGGCGCCCCTTTGCAGACTTTTTTTTAATGTGTATTAATTTTTGAGAGAGAGAAAGACAGAGACAGAGACAGAGACAGAGACGGAGACAGAGCATGAGTGGGAGAGGAGCAGAGAGAGAGGAAGACACAGAATCCGAAGCAGACTCCAGGCTCTGAGCTGTCAGCACAGAGCCCGACGCAGGGCTCGAATCCACGAACCGTGAGATCATGACCTGAGCTACAGATGTAACTAGAATAGGGTTAATCCAATATGATGGATGTCCTTTTGAAAAGGGAGGATTTGGACACAGACACACACACACAGGGAAAACATCATGTGAACGTAAAGTTAAGGATCAGGGTGATGCTACTATATGCAAGGAAACACCAAACATTGCCAGAAAACTACCAGAAGCTAGGAGAAAGGCATAGAACAGATGTTCCCTCACAACCCTCAGACTGGACCAATCCTGCCAACACCTTGAGTTCAGATCTCCAGCCTCCAGAAATGTGAGACAATAAGTTTCTGCTGTTCAAGTCACCCAGTTTGTGGTACTTGTTACATCAGCCACAGCAAATGAACACAAACAGCTTTACCAAAATCTCTGCGGGGCACTGGTCACAGGTAGCACTGGTATCACTCCAATAGAGAGGACACAACGAGTCAGTGTCCCCACAACTGTGCCACAAACCATAGTAAGCTCTGACATCTCATAAGCTTCCTTTCATCAGCAGTGGGGCTCAGGGTCATAACCAAAGGAAACCACAGAACTGGCTGGCACAGTGGGATGCTTGGGGGACCCAGCAGAAACCCAGAAGGAGGACATCAGAATGAAAGGAAAAGCTGAGGCTGCCATTTGTCTGGGAATACATATGAGAGCCCATAGGACCCCCGTGATTGCATTGGGGGCCATTAGTTAGCAGGAGGCACAATTCTCCCATGAACAAGAAGAGCAAAAGTCACCAAAATAACCAGTTTAATCTGATCAACATTTTCATTAAGAAAATGACCCATAACTTTGAGTTCTCTACTGGGATTGCTCTGTTCATCCTAGAAAAGCATCATGCTCTCACTTTCCATATCATTAAGGTAGGGTTGTTAACTGGAATCATTCTGTGTCTGGAGTACACAGCAGTTTGGCAAGATTACAGAGAAAATGGAAGGAAATGGGTTCAGAAAACATTAACAACTTCATTCAGCTGTGTTGACTACCAGTCAAGTACAGCTCATACAACTATTTCAAGATGAAAAATGTGAAGTAAATTAAGGAAAGTAAAAAAAAAAAACATGAAATAAGATTATGATGCAAAAATGTTCAATCAATCCTTTCCAATTTTCTATGCACCCTAAATAAAATGTATGTTTAACTGTAAAACGGGACCTTGTTTAATAATGCAAGACCTTGTTCTTTTATGGAGTCTGTTAGATCAGGGCCATGCAAAGAGGTATCAGGAAAATGCAAAGGGAAGCAATGATTGGATAATTAACTTGTCAATGCAAATAAACAATACGCATATGATTTAGGCCCCCAAACCAGTTTGTGATCAGATAGTATAATGAAGAACTGAAGAATATTAGCTACAACAGGCACAAGGAGATCTTGGTGGTGATCCTGGTTTTAAAAGGAGATAGTGTCTATAAATATTATTAAAAGTACATTTCGGGGTATATATTAATTATATCATCCTTAAAGGATATTTAAAATTATGTAATTACAACTATATAATTAATATAACCAACTTAGAAATAAATATTGTAGGTATTTTCACAATGCAAAATTGATACCTGTTAATAACTGTAAATTCTAGGTGGTAGAACTATCTAGGTTAGTTATGTTATTCTTTGCCCTTTTCTGTTTTTAAAAATACCTCAGGGCATCCGGATAGTTCAGTGGGTTAAGCATTCGACCCTTCATCTCAGCTCAGGACTTGATCTCAGGGTTGTGAGTTTAAGCCCTGCATTGGGCTCTGCACAGGGTGTGGAGTCTACTTAAAATAAAAAAATTTTTTAAAAATCTAAAAAAAAAAAAAGTTTTTAAAGAACTCTTTTTTTTTTTAATTTTTTTTTCAACGTTTATTTATTTTTGGGACAGAGAGAGACAGAGCATGAACGGGGGAGGGGCAGAGAGAGAGGGAGACACAGAATCGGAAACAGGCTCCAGGCTCTGAGCCATCAGCCCAGAGCCCGATGCGGGGCTCGAACTCACGGAGTGCGAGATCGTGACCTGGCTGAAGTCGGACGCTTAACCGACTGCACCACCCAGGCACCCCTAAAGAACTCTTATACAACAGCCTACTTAGCTGCAGATCTGAAATTTGCTAGTATTGTGAATTTAGGCAGATGTTTTACTCTCTCCGAATTGTTTCCTCATCCACAAAGTGAGTTCATAGTAATAGAAGGGCATTTTCAAGAATTAGACATGATGTGTATATAGAGGTGATGGTAGACAGTAGAGACAGCCGCGAGAACTTTGAGCTCTGACAAGGAAACTCTACCTTCCAGTCCAGCCTTTTATGTTTTTTAGTTCCTTATTGTTAGAAAGCCCACCAAATGGTCTCCCTGCACCCATCACCCATGGTCCTAGTGGGGGCTGCAAAGTCCTTCCACTCAGCATTATTTCAGTATTTTTTTAAGTTAATTTATTTATTTTGAAAGAAAGCGGGGGGGGGGGGGTGCAGGGCAGAAACAGAGAATCCCAAGCAAGCTCTGCACTGTCAGCACAGAGCCTGTCATGGGGCTGGATACCCCACAGAGCATGAGATCATGACCTGAGTCAGGCACTCAACCGACTGAGCCACCCAGGTGCCCCTTATTTCAGTATTTTAATTCAGGTAAGGATCTTCCAATCCCCTTCATCTTCCCCCATCTTCGAAGCTTCTCTTTTCCAGGTTAAAAATATCTCAATCTCTCTATCCTCCCATATGAAACTTAATTTTGAGTTCTTGTACCATGGCAATGAGTTTCTTCCTATAGTATGCTTCCATTGACCTTTATCTCTTTAAGTTGCAATGCCTGAAGTTGAGATTGGAGCTATACTTTTCTCCTATCCCATATCCTTGTTCTAGATCATGGATGGGCAAACATTTTCTATAAAGGGCCAGATAATAAATATTTTCAGCTTCACCAGCCATATAGCCTCCATGCAATTATCCAACTCTGTCATTGTAGCACAACAGCAGCTATAGTCAGTATGTCAAAGAAAGGACATGGCTATGCACCAATAAAAACTTTTTTTTTTCAAAAACAGATGGCAGTCTATATTTGACCAATAGGTCATAATTTGCTGACCTCTGGCTTACATGATATTCTTCTGCTAAGGAAAGACTCCCACTGGACTTTTTCAATGGCTTAACCACACTGGTGTGTCTTTTGTCATACTTACCATTAAGCTATGTCTTAAACAATTTGAGTGCCTTTCTGAGGTGCAAATAAGGATATAGATATAGGAACAGAGTTTAGCCAACCCCCATCTTGGTACATGTAGCAAGGAGGAGCATGTTGGAACAAAGCAGAATAGATCCTTGTTGCCAGTTCCTGTGCTGATACAGCAGCTATCAGCTCACCACCTATCTACCCAGGTGCCACCATAAATGAGCTTAGCACAGAGAAGTTAATATCCCTCATGATGGAAGAATTCTACAGACAATACAGCAGAGCTGGAGTTCCCAAGTGGTGAACTGTGCCATCATCTATGTTACATATCATTTTGATAGATTCAGCTCACCTCTCCAACTAGTTGAGTACTTTTCAGATAATCATCTTATTACCTAATGTGTGGAGTCACATCTGTTCTTTCCTTTGTTTAAAAATTATTTTCTCCTTTATTCATAAGATGTTTGCATAATTAAAGTATTTACATGGTAGCAATTAATTAGCTGCTAATGAGGCACAAAAAGCCATGTAATTCCTTTCAACAGTAGTTCATACTTCAATCCAATATTTTTTTTGTTTACTCAGACTCAAGAATGCCCTTAATTAAGATTTGCTATAATTTCTTGCCTTGACAATTCAGTGTCTATAGTGTCATCAGCCTATTATTGGCATAGAAGTGAAAAGAACACTGGGTTTTGAGTCAAAACTCAAATATTAGTCCCATTTCTGTTATTTTTTAGTTTGAGCACTTGAACAGGTTAATTAAGTTCTCTTCACCCCTATCTCTTCATGCATAAAATAGAGAAAATCATACTTTCCCTGACTAGTTCATAAGGTTAATTTAATTGGCAAACATGAACATGGATTTCAAGGTTATTTTCTCCAAATATGTAATATGTTTATTATATACAAAGATTTTCACAACATACTGTTGCCAGAAAGACGAGATAACAGTTCTGCCTTATCATCTAAATTTTTCTGGAAGGAACCACACCAAAATGTCAATAGTGTTTATCTACGTGGGGTAGAAATAGAAGTGGTATTTATTTTGCTCTTTTCTATTTATGCATAGTTTCTATGTTTTCTACAATAAGCAAGTAATACTTGTATAATAATAAAAGATCAAATTTTGAAATACTTGCGTATTGAATTATAAAATAATACATGCTAACTTAGAACATTTAGAAAATATAGAAAGGTAGAAAAAAAGATCACATATATTGGCATGTGCTTACTATGGTGTTACTATGACCCTTAAGAGGAGTTGTAATAAACCATCTCCAAGGTTGAGTTCCCACATTCCATGGTTCTTAGTACTTAGTACTTAGTCTAGAGTTACCCTAAAAAGCAGCTGAATAGCTATATGCACCAGGCAACATTTGGGTATATAAATCTCCATGGCAACTTAAATATGGAATTAAAATTGCTATGGCCCATCCAGTCAGAGGTGAGTCATAGAAAGCTATTTTGGTTGGCGCTGCTAAAACTTATGTTGTGATGCTGCTAAAACAGAGCAACAAATAAAGAGGTTGTTTGGGGAACTCAGTGTTAAATAATTGGAAACAAATAAATTTTCCCTAAAAGAATATATTGAAAAACCAAAGGAAACAAGACTTTCAATTCCTTTAAAAAGGAGTAAGTTAAAGGTGAACTTTGGAAAGGTTAGCTCTTGCGAACATGAGAATGCAATTCTTCTAAATACCTTTCAATTCTAAAGCACAAAATCTAGCTATTCCATCAGAGTGACTTCCAATCAGCTCCTACACTTGAAATATGAGGAAAACCACTAAAGCTAATGTAGAATGTTAGAAGCTTATATATGGTACAAACTTCTTCTCCCTCTTGTATTGTCACCAAGTGGGAAAGAAAAAGGAAATTTGTGACTGACTTTACACAGCAAGTGCATTTCTTCATTCTCCCTAAACCTAAAGCCACATATAAAAAGCCCCTGGTTAGGGGTGCCTGGGTGGCTCTGTGGGCTAACACCTGACTTTTGATTTCAGCTCAGGTTATGATCTCATTGTTTGTGAGATCGAGCCCTGACAGGCCTGTCAGGCTCTACACTGACAGAACGGAGCCTACTTGGGATTCTTTCTCTCCCTCTCTCTTTGCCCCTCCCCTGCTCATGCTCTCTCTCAAAATAAATAAATAAACTTAAAAAAAAAAAAAAGCCCCTGGTTAGAACCACATGGTGATCATAAATGTAGATGGTATCCTAGGAATTTTTTTCATTCTTTTCAGAAGGCTTTTAACAGTGGCTAAACCTGTTACCTAAATTAACCCAGAACGAAAAAAAAAATATTTACAAATTATATATCCTATTAAAAACTTGTATCTAGGATGTATAAGAACACTTATAACTCAATAATATAAAGACAAATAATCCAATTTCAATTAGGCAAAGTATCTAAATAGACATGTCTCCAAAGAAGACATACAAATGGCCAATGGCACATGAAAAGATGCTCAGTTATCACTGGCCATCAGGGAAATGCAAATCAAAACCATAATGAGATATCACTTTACACCCACTAGGATGGTTCTAATCCAAAACAGAAAATAATGTGTTGGCAAGGATGTGGAGAAATTAGAACCTGCCTTCACTGCTGGCTGGAATGTAAAATGGTGCAGCCACTCTGGAAAATAGTTTGGCAGTTCCTCAAAAGTTTACACATAGAGTTACCATATGACCAAGCAATTCCCCTCCTAGGTATATACCCAAGAGAAATGAAAACATACGTCAACATAAAAATTTGTACACTGTTCATAGCAACATTGCTCCTAAGAGCCAGAATGTATAAACAACTCAAATGTCCATCAAGTGATGAATGGATGAATACAATGTATAGTCCTATGATGGAATAGTATTTGGCCATGATAAAGGAATGAAGTACTGACACATGTTACAACATGGATGAATCTTGGAAACATTATGCTGAGTGAAAGAAGCTAGTCACAAAAAACACACATTTTAAGATTCCATTTATATAAAATGTCCAGGATAAACTAATCTATAAAGACAGAAAACAGATTAGTGGTTGCCTAGGGCTGAGGGAGAAGGTAACTGGGGGAAAAGAGGGTGACTGCTTAAGTTGAGATTTCTTTTTAGAGTGAAAATGTTCTAAAATTGATTGTAATGATGGCTGCACAACTCTGGGAAATACTAAAAACCATTGGATTGTACACTTTAGATGGGGGAATTGTATGACGTGCGGATTATATCCCAATATAGCTAGTGTAAAAATGATAGGTAGGTAGGTAGGTGGGCAGGTAGATAGATAAAGATAGACAGACAGACCCAGGTAACAGTTGCTGAAGGCCAGTTTCCAGAGCTGGTTGGGTCTCAGAATTGGATTAGTGAGAATGGCTAAGTCACTGCTAGGTACTGGTGCCTTTCTCTTCCTCTACCCCAAATCACCCAATCAATGAAAAATAAATTATTCAAAACTTCTTCCACAACTCGACTCCTGGTGCCTTCACTAAAGTTGATTCTTTCATTAAAAATATGTATATATGTTGACTACTTATTTAAGAGAAAAACACGGCACAAAAATTGTCCAACTTCCATTACTACCTTTACTCATGTTCTCTATAGCCAAAAGTTTCATCCCACGTACCAACTATGGAGTCTTTAGGACTCATTCCCCAAGAAGCTGGCATTTTCTCAATCCCATTCCAGTCTGGGAGATTTAAGATAACCCCATCCCTGTCCCCAGGGAAATACTTTTTTGAAAAATAAAAATGCTATTTGGATCTAAAATTAAGTATTTCGCTTATTCAGACACTGTGCTATAAATCCATCAATGTTAATAAAGAAGCCACAGTTATGATTTAGGAATCTCAAACAAAGACTAAGGTTAAGGTCCCAAGTGAGATTAATGAATACTCTTTTCTATCACACATGGCAGATTTTTCTGTTACATCTCCCTGTAAAGAGATTTGGATCCCCCTTATGACAAATTATTTTACTTCAGAACTTATCTTTACTCATCAGAAATATAAACCTCTGTATTTACGAGAACATTCATATCAACATTTGTGTCCACTGCTATAAATAGTGATAGCTTAGGAATTGCTATTTAGCGCTCATTTAATGTGTTACTGCACCTACTGGTTTATTATTAAAATATTATTACTGTAGTGGCAGCAGCAGTAACAGTAGTGGCAGTGGTAATTCCCCACCTAGTCCTAAACTCCTTTTCTTTTCAACTATAAAAACCACAACATGTCTTCTGGTTTTTGAGATGGTTGTTTTAGAACTGTCAGCTCCCTGCTAAAGCATTTTACTACCAGCTTGAATCAAAAGTGCTTCTGACATTTCTAAGGCTAAGACAGACATGGAGCTTTAGCTCTCCTCCTACTTCAGTGGCCTTCAGTTCCTCTTACAGCAGATCCGCATGCCCATGAACATACCCGATACTCTTTCCTCTTGTTGCTCTAAGGTAGAGGGAATTGCCCATGCTGTAAAGGAGATATTTGCTAAGAGTCTCTGGTCTTAACCGCTCTTCCCCAAAGGACTCCCTAACCCTGGAAAGCAAACACAGTGGGCTGGCCTGGACCATAAGGAGCACCCTTTTCCCATAATCTAAAAAAGCTTATATTAAAACAGGTATGAGGCCCAAACCTGTGTCTTGGATCTCTCCACATTCCTTTCTGCAAGCAGGAAAAGGACAAAGGTGTGAGTCCATGGTGCTTAACTCTTTAAGCTGTGTGGACAAGGAAGGTAGACAAAGAAAAGACGGACACCGGTCCCTTGAATAAGCCCTCGTCAGAAAACCACTTTGGCCACTTGGGTGAAGGAAGAGAGGAAGTGACATCCATGAACTGATGTCTTTTCACAAATTGACTTCACCATGAGCAAATATGGCCCAACTAATACCCTGGGAGCTGACCAAAAAGATTAGCATGTCTTCTACTTTGGGTAAAGGGAGAAACACAGGACAGAAGGGAACCTCCCCTCTCCTCGTGGCCCATGACTTGGAATACTCAACTTCTAAAATCTTAAAATCCACTAAATCATCACCCTCCTTTCACCCCTCCATTTTCACTTCAGTCATTCTTTTCCAGCACTTCTGCCTCCTTGTCTCTTCACCCGATCTACTCTGGAGCCCCCAACTGCTGGTGTCCTCACTCCCCTAACAGGCAGCTGAGCAATGCTGAAGAAGACCATAACGTATAGACCACAACAACTCAGAGGCACTCTTCACCCAATTCTTTTACATCTTCCAAATAAACCTCCTCCACCCCACAACAGATGTTTTTCCAAATCTCCAGTACTCTTCTGATGCTTCTTCCTTCCTTTCTACCCACCGCCCCCCCCCATTCCCCCTGGCAGATGTGCTTGACTGTCTCTACACAGAGAAACTGTCTGTGAAGGCAGGAAGTTGAAGTTCTGGTATCTGAATCAATTCTATTTCCTTCCCTCTAGTGTCATAGAAAAAGATGTTCTTTCTCTTCAAACCATGAAGCAACAT